>NC_138764.1:47747561-49036391 GCF_965113315.1 Podarcis vaucheri | reverse complement strand
CGCAGCTCTGCTGAGGTCTAATTTGTAATGTTGAGACTAGGAGAAAAATAAAGATATTTTAATTCAATCATAACTTATTAGCTGGTCTAGAGTTCTGCAATACAGTAGTACCTCTGGTTGCGAACGGGATCCATTCCGGAGCCCCGTTTGCAACATGAGCAGAACGCAACCCGCGTCTGCGCAGACCGCGATTTGCTGCTTCAGCGCGTGATGTCATTCTGAGTGTCTGTGCATGCGCAAGCGGCAAAACCCGGAAGTAACCCATTCCGTTACTTCCGGGTCGCCGTGGGACACAACTTGAAAATACGTAACCTGAACCGAACGTAACGAGGTATGACTGTACACAAATGGGATAGCATTGCGTGGTTTTTAATACAAATTGGGGCACACAGATATAAATACAGATAGCTTTCGTGGTGACTTGTACTCCTCCTTCCGGCAATTCCTGCAGCCAAGCTGGTGCCAAACACATTGTTCTGCTTTTTTTTGGACCACATCAGTGAGGCCAAGAGGGGGTCATGTCCTCTGGGCAGCCCATGACCTCCATACATACTGCCCAGGCTTGCACCCTGGAGAGGTAACTTTGGTGCTACTAACGCAGTAGTTTGACTTTACCCTTGGAGGCGCACTCCATTGCCAACAATGATGACATGATTGGCTTTGTGGCATACAGAACTTTGGCTGATTGTGCAGTGGATGAAAGTTATATGAAGGTTGCAGTTTTCTGCACAATTGCAAGGATTGAACGTGCTGGACTTCTGCAAAAGCACGCCCAATCTGGGGCTGGAAACCTCAGGCCCCTCTATTTGAACTTTGGGACTCTCCTCAGACTGCACACCTCACTGAATCTGCCCCGCATTCTCCTTGAGTGTTTTTGCCTGGTCAGAATGTGGATAATGCCTCTTGCTTGCCTGTATCGATTAAAATAGAAAGCTTGTTGCATGCCTGTAATGTAGCCTACTGTACAAAGGTGTTTGAAAAACAAGGCCATGGTGCCATTTGTTGTGAACTGCAAGGTTTTCCTTGACATGCGCACACACACCCGCCAAAGTGAACAACCCATTTATTGTTTTACGCTAGAACTATGCAAACTACAGAGAATATCAAAATAGGTAAAATGTGGTTTGGTAATGCTTTGGGCAATCACGGGTATGTCCTGAACTTTTTCGTTCAGCAAGTTTCCAGAGCTAATAGAACTCCCTCCGAAATGATTTGTGTATTGCCCCATCTCTACAGGCTTTTAAAGGGGCCAATGAAAAACTCACTTGTTCCGGTTCCCCTTTCCTTAAAAGGATTTAGAGTGCTGCTTTCCCAGAAACTGTTTAAAGGTTGTTTTATTTAATTATAATGGTGTGATGGTGGCCTGTGAATTGTTTTCGAGTGACTGTTGTTGTAAATTGGGGCTGTCATTGACATACTGTATTAAATATTATTTTATGGTGGTTTTATGTCAACCGCATTGTGAGGTCTGTGCCCGAAGAGGCAGCTGAAAAATACTTCCTTAGCGTTTAGATTTAAAATAAATGGAAGGTCATTGCTGAACTACTTTCTCAGAATGCGGAAAATCTCAGGTCAGGATGCTTAACACCTGCAAAGGCTCTCTACTGAAAGGTACATTTTATGCTGTTTTTCCAAAATACACTTAGATCAAGTTAAAGCCCCTGGTTCCTCAAACCGAAGAGGAGAAGATTGAGTACAGCGTTGCAGCTGAACGCCGCCGCATGCGACTGGCCCACACAGAGACCATCAAAGACCTTGTTACTAACAGCCCTGTCCAGTCCGGTACAGAAATCCCCAGGCTCCTTTCAGGTACTTTTTGCTGACGGGCAGCACTTGTCTAGTACATCAATCCTGCCACAGGGTTGGAAACAACAAAGTGTGCTCACAAGCAGGAAAAGGGAACCATCAGCAACTGAACATTGAGAGTTAAGGCTAGCCCTGTATCTGGAGATCGTGACACTACCTATAATTGTGGGGTGGCCACCACAGAATATAGAAGCAGATGTTTATGTAGTAGATGGATTCCTCACACTTTGTCAGGCAGCATTGTCTCTAGGAGTCACCTGGTGCATGAAGCAGTATGTATCTTTGACCACATGTTTGCATAGCCAGCTACAGCTTCCTACCAGATAGATATACATGGATGTATTTCTTTTTCAAATTACGGTGATGTGCATTGGGGTTTCCCACAGCGATATTTATGTAAGGTATTCTCACGCATAGAAGAGAGAAGGTGATTGGGTTTTGCTAAAGATGTAATCTTCAGCTGCCACCAGCCTTGCTTTCTGTGTTGTCCTTGCATTTAGAGCAGCAGCTGTATTTCCTAGCGGATAGGAATACTTGGAGGTTTTGCCAGAAGATATCCTCATGGGTGGCATAGTGGAAGAAGCTACTGCCAGCATATTGCTGGCCTGTTGTTAAATCCCTAAGGGGTCACAATTGCTGCAGAGAAGGTGCTAAGCTGTCTATGCCATGCTGTTTAAGGAGGCACAACAGTGGTGCCGGTGGTTGTCAGTTAGGGGCTTCACCTTTTGTAGACCTTACCTTAATCATCACTACCTTTTTAAAAAAAGTCATTAAACCCCTAACAAAGAAATAAGCACTTTGAATTACTACAGATGGAACCTAATGGAACAGGAGTGAAGTATAAAGCTTGGGCGTGAACAGAAGTAGAGATGAGAATGAGCCCTGGTTTGTTGCCTAGAGAAGAAGAAATTGGCAAGCTTGACACCATGCACTTTTGGAAAGAGATGGTGTAGAGCAGGCAATGGGGCTCATGGGTCCTTGATTTTATTTATTGGTTGCATTTATATCCCACCTTTTTCTCCAGGGAGCTCAAGTGGCTCTCCCTCATCCCTACAACAACCCTGTGAATTAGGTTAGGCAGAGGTGCAGTTAGCTTCATGGCCAAATGGGGATTTGAACCCTGGTCTCCCAGTTTCTAACACTCTTAACCACTGTATTACACTTACTGCCACTTGTTTCCTAGCTCCTGGTATCTGCATTCCTACCAGTTTATTCATTTAGACACATCCCAGTTTATCACAAATGCTGACTGTCTGTGGCTTCCTAGGGTCGTGTGCTGTAAACAGGAACCATTGTGTCCTTCTTGTGCCGGATAATTCTGCAGCAGTTCCTGCCCACTTCCCTGCCAGACTGTGGCTCCCAGCAAATTGGAAAGGGTGTGGGGATTCAACCCTGCGAAGATTGTTCCTCTCCAGACACCTCTCTGATAAAATTGTGTCCTTTTTTTTCTTACCAGAGTTTGAGAACAGAGAGTGTGGCATGATGGTACCTGCAGAAAAGACCAGAGTGGAAAGTGTGGAACTCATCCTGCCCCCACATGCCAACCACCAGGGGAACACATTTGGAGGACAGATCATGGCCTGGATGGAAAATGTGGCCACAATAGCAGCAAGGTGGTCTACTTGGTTTGGGGGGGAAGAACTAGGCAGGATGGTGCTACCTGGCTGTTTAAGTTTGGACCCTGCAACTCCTACTTTGTGCATGGTTAGGACTGGCCTCCATATGAAGAGATGTGTTTGTCACTATGACGTCTACTCTTTTCATTGGAGTACTTCTGTTCCATCATTTACTAATAACAGAGGTGTTATTGCTTCCATAGTTGTAAAACTGTCCTTCAGGAATCATTGAAAGCATTGCTCTCTAACACCTATTTAGTTACCTACTTGCCAAAATTTAGCAATGTTTCTTGATGACCATAGGAAGCTGCCTTATGCCAAGTCAGACCATTGGTCCAACCCTAGCCCAATATTGTCACTACATTGACTGGCAGCATCTCCCCAAGATTTCAGAATGGGCATCTCCCAGTCGTACCTGGCAACGCAGGGATTGTACCTGGCACCTTCTGGGTGCAGACAATTGTTCTGCACCGGAGCTACAGCCCTTGCCCATTGGCAAATGTTTAGTGCCTTTCCATAGAACTTCTGACTAGGCCTGCACAGCACCATAACGCACATCATAGCCAGTTATAGCAACATCCTGGTTTCAAAGGGTATGGACGAGGCATCCTAATGGTATAGACATCCTGGGTGGTAGTTAACTAAGTTTTACTGAGAGAAGACCCGTTGACATTAATGAACCTAACTTAGTCATAGTCATTCATTTCAGCAGGTCTGTTCTGCGTAAAACGTAGTAGAATGCCATCCCATATCTTTCTCTGGTACTGCAGAAGCCAAGAAGGACTTATTTTAACTGCTGTCCCACAAGACAGAGATTCCTCATTGAAACAAGTTCCACTGGTTCAGATAGGCTATAAGAAAACAGTCCCCCTCAAGAGTGCTGGATTAAACCATGTGGAGACTCCTAGGCAGCTGAAATCTTGGGGTCCCTTGCAAATTATCTTCTAAAACTGAGAAAGCCTGATTGTAATTTTCATTCAAGATCAGTATTATTTTGATCCATTTTTAGTGGGACCCCTAAAGGTGTGGGGCTCGTAGGTTGGTGCCTACTCTATTTACATTTCTACTTCCGAAAGTAAATTCTATGAGTTGTTGCTCTAGTGAGGAGAACATATACACTGCCTTATATCAAGTCAGACTATTGGTTTGTCCAGCTCAGTATCATCTATACTGATTGGCCCTGGATCTTCAGGGCCTCAGAGAGGAGTCTTTCCCAGCCCTGCCTAGAGATTCCAGGGGTTGAACTTGGGGCCTTTTGCATTCAGATTGCATGCTGGATTGTGGCCCTGCCCAAATATTTCCCTGGCTGCTGCAGAAAGGCATCTCTCTTTATGCACTTCACTCTGGCTGAGGCTGGTGTGCGTAACCTTTGCCTTCTCCCCATAATTAAGCAGATGCACTGCATCTCTCTTCACCGTGGACAGTTTGTTGTAGCACTGGCAGCCTTCCTTGTGTAATTGTTTAGGGTCCAAAGCTTTGAGCAGTGCCAAAGATCGCCCTTCCCTGTTAGCAGAGACAAGCTAGCTGCTTTCCTGTAGGTGACACAGTGACATTTAGTTCTGGGGATCTGGATGACATAAGTTTGTGAAGAAGAGAGATGAAGGGAAACTTAAATTGGGCACTTCCCAAGCTTCCCAAACTCCCTCATTTTTAGGGACTCCCTGTGTATTCATGGATTGAGAAAGAGCTTCTCCACAGCAACGAGCCAGAGGGAAAATAAGGTCACATCCACACTGCACATTTAAAGTGCATGGCTTCCTGGGTACTATTGTATACCCCTCACAGAGCTACAATTCCCAGCACCCTTTGCAAGCTATGGTTTCCAGGTGTCTTTGGAGGAAGCTATGTATGGTATGGGCTTGACCGTTGCTGGATAGCCTAGGTCTGACTCTCGCTGTGTCATGGTAAAAATGTGTTGTTTTGTGAATGGAGAACTGATAATATCTCTTGTGTGAGAGTACAGCTTACCCATTACTAGTTGGAAGTAGTATTTGGATATTTTGTCCTGCAGAAGAATACTGGTTTCGATTTTTCAGTGCTCATAATATACTCTCTCTTTCCTAGCCGATTGTGCCACGCTCACCCCACCCTGAAGACAATCGAAATGTTCCATTTCAGGGGACCATCTCAGGTTGGGGACCGCCTCCTGTTCAAGGCCATTGTCAATAATGCATTCAAGAACAGGTATTGCCTTTCAGAAAACTTACTTCACTTGTATAAATTAGACCATTTTATGATCCACTAGAACAAATGCAAAGTCATTGAACAGGAAGATGACAGATTGAAGCTTTTGGTGTTTTATTTTCTTTTACTTTCCCCCTCTATGTAGCACATAAGAGATTTCACCAATGAGATCTAAAAGTTGTCAGTTACTAACATCTTCCAAATGAATCAAAAGACAGAGCTTAACTCGTCTGTGAATAAATAAAAACAGCATTTCTTTGGGGTGGGGGGGCTGCCTATTTAAAATCAATTTGGATAAATTCACAAGTCCAAAAGAAGCGGAGTTAACAAAAAGGCCCTTTAAATAAAAAATGGAATCTATTCCTGCTTGTCACAGTTCTACATATACTTTGATCTGTGCCAGCTAAAAAATAAATGTCTTGTTCTTAATTTCAGCATGGAGGTTGGGGTGTGTGTAGAGGCTTATCGACATGAAATGGAAGTCAGCCGAAGACACATCAACAGTGCCTTCATGACCTTTGTGGTCTTGAATGATGAGGGTCAGCCACGCACACTTCCAATGCTGAAACCAGAGCCTGGGGTAAGAAGCAGCAATGGCTTTGAATGTGATGGATTGTGGTCCTGAATCAAATTTGGTAACCCTGCATGAACTCACTCAGCTGCACACTGTAGCATGTTAGCCAGGCAAAACCAGCTTTCTCCTTGGGGAAACAGCGAAAATTTGTTGTGTGTCAGCTTAGAAGTAAGAAGAAATCTCTTAAGGAAGGTGTGCAATAGCACGAGGACCACCATTTATTATTAGTATTATTTATATGGCGCCATTCAAGGCCAGATGGTCGGTGGTCACACGTCAATTGGACGCACGCAAAATGGTTGCTGCCTTTATACATGGGGGGGGGGAGAATATCATTCCTTCTATATCTTATGTTCAGGCATTAGTACCACTGCTTGTGTAGTCAAAATGACACATCTCACACAGAAGAGGGAAATATTGAAGCGAACCCCAGGGTTTGCAATATATATATATAAAGGCAACTTTTTAGAATACACCAGGGTGCGGGGAAGAGACACTTAAAAAGTCTAATTAACTGACTGGAGCATTCTGTGTTGCAACTTTTTTTGCAGATACCAGTTCATGGTGTTGATCCTATTTGACCGTGGATCCAGCCTTAGTGGTGGTCTTTTCTGGCCCATAATTTTTTACTGCAGGAAAAGCAGGGCAACCTAAACGCTTTTGAGTTAAACTCTTAACATCTGGCCCATCTATTTAGTTTAAAGCCTCGCTTTGTTTGTTCCTATGCATGCTTCATATGTCTCCCAAAAGTCATCCATCCATTTTATTTCCCTTTAACAGGATGGAGAAAGACGATTCAAAGAAGCTAGCGCTAGGAAAAAAATTAGACTGGACAGGTAAGTGAAAAAGTATTATTCTGGCAACTTCCTTGCATCGCTCTCTCCATAACTAGGACCATATGTGATTCCTCCTCCCTCTTGGTACATTCCTGCAGTAGAATTGTATTCATATGTTGTAGACTGAAACAATTACGTATCAGCAGGTCTTCCTGCACATGGGGCCCCTGAATTTGATCCACAGGTAGTGTTTCTGCTCTTCTCCATGGCTCAGCAAAGTGCCCATGGTGGCGTTCTTGGAAACAGCAGAGGTAGCAGCTACCAAATAGAGATGATTTTGAGGGGAAGGAGATAGGAGTGAGGATGAGGTGTTTCTTGTGGATTTATCCAAATTGACTTTAAATAGGCCATTTCCAAAAAACGAAAGACAGAGTTAAGCTCTGTCTTTTGACTCATTCTGATGATGTCAGTAACGGATAACTTTTAGATCTCACTGGCGAAATCTCTTATGTGCATTCAGAACAGCGTGCCTGGGCTTCTCTCCTATTTCCTTCCTAGGAAGGGACACATACTTTGCACATGCTCAGACACACATTTCTTTTTTTGTAATTATTTCACATTCTAAGGTTGAACTTTGGCCTTGCAAATAGGCTGACATTAAACCTTTGGAATAGGAGGATGGTGAGTTGAACAGCACTGCCTGGCCGGAATGCAGTCATGGCATAACTGGAAATGAGGCAAGGCACACGGACTCCATTTCTTCAGCGCTGGAGTTTTTTATGGGCACTGCTGGTTTGATCGCAAGCCTGTTTCCACAATGAAGGAGGATACAAATTCGCTTTTTAATTTTTTTTGCAAGTGTTAAGATCCTTCAGAATCTATATTCTGTGCTGATTACTAAATTTGATGCAAAATACGCTTGCTGAAAATGTAGGGAAGGAAAGGCAATCGCAAGAATTTCACTGGCCCATATCTGGCCCATTGTGTTCTGGTAGCAAAATTTGTCAGAATGGTAAAAACCTGGTAGGAATGAAAGTGTTAAGTTTTCATGGAAGAAAGGGAAAGCTGGGAAAAGTGACCAGCAAAGCTCAGAGAAATGTCCCCCCCCCCCATTCTCAGTCGGTCCTTTTTTCTACAGCCAGTCCTATTTATAAAACAAACCCTCGTCCAGCTCTTTGTTTTCATTCTGATTCTAGTTTTGCCTTGCGGTGACATCAGAGCCCCTTCCAGTTTGCCTCCTGTTATGTCACTAAAACCTCATAGCGTATTTATAGCCTTGTTCTTTGGTTGTCTCTAATTCATAATTTATTGCAGAACACAGACTGAGACCGCATGCATTATCCTTAAGGCCACAGTTCTCGGAGCATTAATACCAGATCAATGCGTTCTCTTGAGAGCAGCGAAAGAAGGCAGGGAAGAATAAGGCAGGCTGCCAGAGCATCATGAGCAGTGCTTAGAATGCTCTGACTTAGGGGTCCGTGGCACCTTCCTTGCTCAGGAGTCCCCTCTTCTCTGGCATCTCGGTGGTTTGGCCATTTGTCTCTGTCATTCTCATGTGCCTGCTAGTGAACCGCAGCTACATCATCCTATCAGGAGAGCGCAGCAGGCAGAGCAGTCAAATAATCTACAGGGTAACTTTATTTATCCTAATCATTGGGGGGATATACAAAATGCTTGGCTGAGCAGCAGTGCCGATTACTGCAAAGCCTACTTAGAATGAAATACACTTCTGTGGTGGGGAGAAGAGTTAGTTCAGGATAACCTCAGGTTTAAATATGCCACAACTTCACGAGGTAACTGGTGAGTAGCTGTGGTCTCTGGTGTCTGCCTGTCTCGCTTTGTTTCTCTGGCCCATCTTTTTTAGGACCTGCCTTATTTCTGTGATTGCAAGTTGTTTTAAATTGTTTTTACCATTTTACTTTAACCTGCACTGGGACCTTGGGGTATAGGACAGGTCACAAATTTTCACAACAGTAACCTTTACTCTTCTAAAGCTTTTCTAAAATCTTTATTAGGGGAAAATGTTTTTTTTAAGCTAATAAAACTTTCTGCATATGCATACTTAAGAGATGCTCAACTCAAAGATGCATTGTACCTTGCAAAAAAACTTTAATTTGAAAACAATATTAAAATAAAGTTTGTGTTGCCCTCCACCCTTGTGTGAAAAACCCCCCTACAAGTCAAGGAACTAAGAAATAATTTTTCATGGGGGGGGGGGCGCTGTAGCTTAATAGTAAAGAATCTATTTTACATGCAGAAGGTACCATATTCAGTTCTCCAGCTTCTTCGTGCTGGGAAGGTTCCCTGCCTAAAATCCTGGATGACTTGCTGCTATTTAGTATAAACAATACTGAGCTGGATAGACCATTGGTCTGACTCTCTATAAGGCAGCTTCCGATGTTTCTGTGTACTGGTGTAGAGACTGAGGCCTGTGGCTTCTGCATCCTTGCTGGTAGCTTAGCTCTCAATATCCTGCCACACAGAACTCTCCTGCAATCTGTTCTTTGCCCTAAAATTCATTCTAGACAGAGCACATACACAGAGACCACAGAAGCCCCACACCTCACCTCAGACCTGCCTGCTGCCTGCTAGTAGGGGTTCAGAAGTGCATGTGTAATCTTCACCATCAAGGCAATGACCAGATTGTCACTTGGAGGGCCTCCTTGTGTCGTCTGTGGTGGATGCAGAGAAAGTTGAATAAGTCCTGATTTCTGTTATGGGGCTGCTTCACGTTCGATATTTCTTTTACCCACAGAGAGCCGCCTTCTGGGGAAAGCATTTGTAGTACACTTGAAAACCACACGGGGGCCTGTTTTGCTGTGATTACAATATATTTGGAAGCCACAGAAGCTCAATAAGGCACTTGTGCAACTTTCACCCTCCCAGGAGTGTAAGCGCATATATGCCTCCCTCCCACTGCCCCCTCACCCTGGTCGGGGCTTACCATAACCCTATCTTGCAACTGGTGGGTTGTTAAGCAAAGTTTTGGCCCACACCAATGCATGACATCAGCCTGGCCGCCTAGCTATGGTGTCTTGAGTGGAAGGGAAGGTGCTTCAGCATAAAGCACATTCGGGAGAAATGGTCTCTGCCACTACAAACAGCTTTTAGATTGTGCTTCCTTTACTCTTAAAACATCTGCTCTGTTTGCATGTGTGCGTGAGTGAGAGACTGCAAACATACTTCAGCTTCCCTTTCTTTTCAGTACAGCTGCAGGAGGATCAGGTTGGTGCATGCTGAATTGAGGTGCCCTCAGTCAGGGAGGAAAACCTGTAGCCCTCCAAATGCTGCTGGACTACAACTCCCATCATCCCTGCTGGTTGGCCTCACTGACTGAGGATGAGGGGAACTGGAGTCCAACAGCATACAGAGAGCCACAGCTTCCCCATCCTGTCTCTAAGCGATTTAAAAGGGGTTGTTTAGATTTGTGTCCCAAGATCATGATTTTACTTCATCTTGCGTTAGGGCTGGTCTTGCAAGCTGCAAATCCAGGGAATTTATTAGAAGTATTTATTTTTAAAACTCCTAAACACACACAGAGAGCATTATTTGATATGAAACACAGAATAGAGCTGTAACGGAAGGCTTGCAATCTAAATAGTAATGTCTGTAACTTACTATATATTATATGACCAAATATTCTGTTTATGATGCTGGGGCTCCATGGGTGCCTTTTAATATGGGGGAGAAAGGAATATGAGCAGATTCCTTTTCTCGAGAACTGATGTGCAAGTGTGCATTTTGTGTATGTACCTGAATCTCCTTGTTCCACAAAACCTGTGGACTTTGTTCTGCCTGATCTCCTCTTCCTAAGAACTTTAAAATGTCTCTAAGTCATATGGCTTGCCAAGGCCAGACCGCTTATTATTGGGTACTTTGGACCACTTTACCATGGCTCTGTCACCTTGAAGGTCATAGATCAGTTGTTATCAGTCAGATCTCTCCTCCTTCTCATTTCCTTATCTTAGGTCCTGATAATGAGATTGTATGGGAGTGATACAGTTGAGCAAAGAACAAGAGCATCTTGTGACTGTCAGTGCCCTGCTGTTAGCACTAAGCAATTTTTCTGTCACTTGAGTCCAAGGCTACTGCTGGTTCTATAGCCGAAATGCACTCTACCAAGCCGATTCACGCACACCATACGAACCAGTTTCCATTTCCTCAAGCCCCTACATTAAATCCCATTACATTTCACCTGTGTGCAGTAAATCCTCTCTGAAAATAGACCCAAATTTAATAGCAGCGTCTAAATTTGAGAGATGCTGTATCCTGTGCAAGGTTTTATTTTAGTGCAATTAGGTGATACTTCTGACTTTAACCCTGCAACTAGGGAAAAGGAATCTAGGGCACTCTGTGTTGGGGGATGTGGCAGGAAGTTGCATAAGTAGTTATTCGCAAGTGGGCCTCTTGATCCACATATGAAAGAAGTCAATACCTGTGATTGTGGTGTGTTAGAGCGAACCTGAATGTGATTTTCTCCAGGTGTTTGCCTGCCTTCACTCCCTAGCACCAGCAAAAGGCCAGAATGAACCAAGACAGATTTTGCCAAAAATGATTGCAAGCAAAGGAATTCACTTAACTGAAAAACAAACCCAAAACTATACCTTGAATACACAATGTGCCCTGCAGTAGAGATAAAAGGTACCCCAGATCCTAACTAGCACAGTGTTCCCCTAACACATCTATAATCTCATACTTGCCCTCAGCTGGGGAGTATTTACCAGTCTTTGATTTGTTCCCTTTTGAGAATAATTTGAAAAAGGATTCTTGCTGCAGCAAGAATACTATTAGCCCAGCGATGGAAGCAAGAAGAACCACCAACAAAAGAAGAGTGCAAGATGAAACTGATGGACTATGCCGAGTTGGCAAAATTAACTGGGAAAATTTGGAACCAGCAAGACCAGACTTTCCTGAAAGACTGGAAGAAATTTATGATATATTTGAAAGACAATTGTAATCAATTGACATCGCTTGTAGGGTTGCAAGAAGTTTTGTAAGGAGAACTATATGAATTATTGCGAAAAAGGACTAATAATAAGGAATAATACTCTGTGTACAAAAAGAGAGAGATGTTGACACCACTATGTTGTGTGACTAGCTTGCTCTAGAGTGCCTCGATTAAACTGGCAGTCAGGTATTCTCCTCCTCCTATGATGAGGAAAGTGGGGGTGAACTCCTCTGTGTGTCCCTGTGCCTGCCCTTCCTGTCCTCCAGGTGCAGGAACTTGCTGCACCTGTGGAGGCTTCCTGTGCAATTTAGAGTCCTGATCATGCAGGGAGGCACCAGGAGTGCAACAGGCTCCTGCTGCAGTCAGTTTGCTCTCCCAGTGTGCAGAGAAAAGTGGGCATGCGGCGCTTTGTGGGCCAGCCACCCTTCCTGCTCTTCCTCATGTGATTCTAATCACGCGTGGAAATTGAGGGCCCAGATCCCAGATCTGGTAACATGCCAATCTGATCCGGCGGAAAATGAATGACTCCTGCCTCTGTATCCTATGCAGATTTCCCTAAGGGTATTTAACCTTCATCATTTCTATGTTTCTGTGATGACCATATAGCTATCTTGCCCAGCGAGTCTCTGTTGAACCAAAAGATTTATTCTCCCTTCTTCTGCACATACCTGGATTCAGTCTGGTGGCTAATTTAAAAGCTATACTTAAAAACAAGACAATGTAAAAACAAGATAACCTATTTCTTTTAGATAATATCTTTGGAAGGTCACGTTCAAAGCATACTTGCCATTTCCTTTCTAGTGCCAATTTTATGAGGAGCATTTTTTAATTACCTTTTGTTGACAGTCAACATTCAGCGTAACCGATGCATTCTTTTCCTTTTTGCAGAAAATACGTCTTTTCCTGCAAGCATACAGAAGTACCTTTGTCTGTGCCTTGGGATCAAAGCAATAAGGTAAAATAAACATGGAGGTTGCTTGGTGCTCCACAAGTTGCTAACATCTGCATCTCAGGGGGCCTTTAGACTCCTCCAAAGCAGGAGGGCCACATTACCTGTGGAGCAGCCTTGCAGGGGCCACATGCCAATGGCGGGTGGTGCCAAAAACAGAAGTGCACAGAGCAACAAATGTGGATTTTACCTTTGTACAGTAGACTAGTTTCTACGCCCACCCATGGGCGTAGCCACATGGGAGCAGCTCCCCCCATCAAGTAAAACAATAGAAATACTTAACTGACCAATCACATTGGTTATGCCCCCCCCCCCAATAAAAGTCCTGCCCTCCCCTAACAAAAATCCTTAGTTATCAGAAAGTTCATTTGATGGGTGGAGAGTGGACAATAACTCCTTCCCCCATCAGTTGATCTGCACAAATCAGCTTGGGGTGTGTGTTGTGAGTCCCATCTGCGTACAAGTGTGGGTGTGCCAATGGGAGGTGCCCATTTTTGGACATACTCGCCATCTGCATACTTCCCTGAGAAGGTTGACCAAGGGGGACTGCTGCCCCCAGGCCCCAAAAACTTAACCGTACCTGCCACGGAACTTGTTTGTGCCTCAGATGTCTTAAGGAATAAGGGCTCTCTTGTGGGAGGGAACGAGAAATGCTACTCATGAGCAAAGAAAAAGTTAGGAAGCTTTGTGTGTTGGTTTAGAACGGTAGGAAAGCCCTGCTGGATGAAGCCAGTAGCCCATCTAGTTCATCAACCGGTGGCTAACCAGGTGTTTGGGGGAAGCCCAAAAGCAGGATGTGAGTGCAGTAGCATCATCCCCACTTGTGATTCATTGGAAATGGCATTCAGAGTCATCCTGCCTCTGATATTGGAGGTAACATAGCCCTCGCAACTAGTAGCCATTTTCTCCAGGAAGGAGGCTCCATGCTGTTGTCTCAGAATGCAAGCTGGCCTCCAGGTAGCTTCTATATTGGCTTTTCAGCCAGACATGACATTTTGCCAGTACCTTGGGAAATTAGATATTTAGAAGCGGACATGTGTCTGTTGCTATGCAATCAGGACAAAACCCACTGAAACCTTGGCTGGTGATTAAAGTTAGAGCATTTGATTTGTTAAACCCATGGTTTACTTTTTGTTTGCTTAAAATATTTACTTATACCTCCTTCAGTCTGACAGCAGGTCTCTTAGGCAGCTGATGCAAGAGAAAAGTAAAACAGAATAAACGCAAGAAAATATCATCACATTCCATGTAAACACTCTTTCTCTCTCCCCCAAAGGCTTTCATAAACTTCTTAATACCTTCAGAAGGCTATTTTGGGCCTTGCTGGGAGGGAATTCCATACCACTGATGGAAGGCCTTCAGCTTATTGCCCTCCTAGCTTGCTTCCAAATGTGGTGGCAGAGCTTCTGGTGATGACTGAAGATCTGCCTAGGTGTTTAAGGAGATGGACTATTATTTAGAATGTTCTTATCCTAAGTCACTTCAAGATGACTGCTCAAAACAAATTATGATGAATGCTCAACCAAGTCAGCTATTTATTCAGTTCAGTATTCATTCTGATTTGTTTGTGAGGACATTACATTATTTTTCCATCACTTGCCTTGTCTCAAAAACAGTCCCAATTTGGGAGAGAAGCAGGTTTGTTGCGCAAGACTTCCAAATAAGCTTTAAAAGTTAAAGGCCTGGAAACCAACTAGGAGCCAGTGAATAAGTTTAAGAACAGTGGAGAGAGTTGCTAAGATGTATTTCGTTATCAAAATGTGAACAGTATTTGGCACCTCTAGAATTCCCCCATTCCTCAACAAAGAAATACACATGATGGAAAGTAAATCGGACTCTCTTGCCTTAATATATTATGCAGGTTAAGGGGTGGGAAAGAGAAAGACCCTTTACAATCTTCTTATGGAAGGAAGTTTTGTTTGAAGTTGTGAATATTTTGACAGGAACTTGGTTATACTAGATGGTATAAAGGAGGCTCCACGAAGTATAGGGGCCATTTGCCAGGGTGGATGGAGGAGCAATTGGAAATAGAAGAGGAAGATGTATTTATTTTTGCAAGCTTTATTAGCACAGAGTTCCTCACTGACTCCTAGCACTCAACTCCCTGCAACTTCTAAATAAATTATATAAAGTCTGGCTAATTCTGCTAAAAAATTCCAAGATTTCAGAATTGTGAAATCTCTGGGATCAAAACTATTTCATGGAACTCCATGTCAGAAAGAGCATATAAGGCAAAGTTTTAAAGTGGAATGAAGTCCCCATCACTGTCTTTTATTTCTAGCGCAAGCAACATGTACTAGGACCCTCAATACTTTACAATAATAGAGAGAAGTTCACAGCAGTCCCTGCACACCAGTGTGTAATTTAATAAGGATAAGAGGAACAGTGAGAGGAAGAAATGGGAAAAGGTCATGCTGGTGCTGGACACATTACAATTAGAAGCTCTTTTTGATGGGCTATTTTCTTGTGTGTTTTTTTAAATGCAGGTTTACCTGAGTTACAACAATGTTACTGCACTGAAGACATTAGTAGCAAAGGCCAACTGGGTGCTTACCTCCGAAAGAGACAAGGTAGCTGACCCCATCCTCAAGCAACTGTTCAGTCTAAAATGCAAAACATGAAGTCAAGTATCCAAGCATCTCATCCCATTGTATCTTTGTTGTGGGAGGAATCATGGTTTTCAGATTGCAAGCACTATTATTTTTGTTCTCGTGAATTGTGTATACAATGAAACTTGTTGGGCTACATTTCCATTGAACTGGAATGTAGGTATTTTTTGTTGGAAGTGCCATTTTTGTGGCTTTAATCACCCCTGCCTTCGCTCTCTAAGGTCAAGATGTACACACTGGAAGAGGACAAATTCCTCTCTATCCGAATAGAGATGACCATCTGCATTGATGCAATGCAGGCCTTTCTGCTGCTCTCGGACCTGCGACACAGGCACGAATGGGACAATCATTATGCGTAAGTACTTTGGTGGTTAACAATTGCTTTTTAGTTAGGGATGGTGTCCCCAATTCCCATTCTCATAGTTTAAGAGATCTTTCTGCTCATGCAGTTAAAAACAAACCAACCCAGAAACTGAGATTCTTGGAACAGTAGATTCTGTGTACTTTCTTTTCTGTGCTCATGTAGAATCTCAGCATAACTCAGATCTGAGGTTATCGAGCTATTCTACCAATGATGTTAGACACAGTACCAGGCCTCCTCCTTTATGCCCTCACAACTTTGATCACTCCCAAAAGTTATCCAATTGGCTCTTGTTGCTCTTTATTGTTGCGGTTGCACAAATATAAGAACCTAAGATAAGGTCTCCTGGTCAAAGTTCAGCATCTTGTATCACACAGCAGCCAGCCAGATGCGAAAGGGCAATTGTCATCTCCAATTGTTCACCTTCTGATTTCCCTTTTTGCAGGAGTTCTGAACTTGTCCAACAAGTTGATAAAGAGGACATGATCTATCATGTTGTTAGCCATACTATGAGCGAGGAAAACAAGCCTCAGGACTTCGTCATCCTTGTGTCACAAAGGAAGCCTTGCAGCAAAGGGTATGTTGCCAAACATCTCTCCACTGCAACTTCTAGGGCGTCTGTTCCGCTTCAGATATGGTGCACACGCACCTGTAAAGAGACCAGTGCCCAGGTGGCCTTTCAAAATCCCTTCTGCAAACTTCATTTCACCAATTTTGAACAAAAGCTAAAGGCAAGAACTAGGCTAGCTGAGGGCAGGTTCAGCCTATTGAGTAAGCAGAACAAGGTTTCTTTGGGGGTTGTTGTGGGCATGGTGAACTTCAAAGCAGAGGGAAAAGTTCAGTGCACTTGTTCTAACTGGGTTTCCTTTCTTTCCAGTGATCCATATGTTGTAGCATTCAGATCTGTCACACTGCCAACACATCCAGCAAAACCAGAGTATACCCGTGGGGAGACCTTGTGTTCTGGCTTCTGTATTTGGCAGGAAACAGATGAACTCGCTAAGGTAGGCATTTAGCTTTCTAAATTGCAGCAGAGGAATGAGTGATAGTGGCTCAGTTTGGACATGGATTATGGGGACTGTACCATGGATCGCCTTTCCCTACTTATGCAATGATTCTGCTCCATTTCCAGGTTTTGGGCACCAGGTGAAAACTTTTCTCTATAACCAGGCTATTGACTGATTAAACAAACTATGGCCCTTTAAATGTGTTTGTGGGGAGTGGGGTTATTGGTTTGCTTTTGTTTTTTATTACGCATTTTGTGTTCTCATTTTGTATTTTTAAGTTGTAAACTGCCCTGTCCAGATGAAGGGTGGTATGCAAATTTAATTAATAATAATAATAATAATAATTTGCCATTATTTCCAACTAGGGACAAACCATGGTTAGTGCTAAATTTCAAACAATGGTTTCTAAACTCAAAGTTTGGAAGTCAGCACTAACTGTAATCTGCCCAATTTAAGAAACCATGAGAAACTATGGTTAAAGCAACTCGGAAGTAGTGGAGGCTGGAGGCTATGAGCCTCTGTCCTCCAAATTGGTTCAGTTCCCAGGGATGTATTTTATAGCATGAGTTCACCCTATTTGTTCTGAGAGTAGCTTTGTGTACCAGATTACCTTTATAAAGTGTCACAAATCTTTTTTTTCTGATGTTAGAATAGATGCTGTTTGTGAAATATTGAGACATAGCAAATCACTTGCTGTGAATTCCTTTTGTGTACCATTGGTTAACGCAACACTTTTCTCTATGCAATCACATATACCAATGTATTTGGGAATGGCTGTGCGGAAAAAGAAGTCAGGGACCTGCGTGTGTGCGCCAGCTTTTAGCCTCTGCCCATTTCTAGCTCCAAGGTTTTTCTGGCTGTAGGTTTTTGTGATTTAAAATGGGCACAAACCCTAAAAACAATAGGAGATGCACCACCAGTGTAATGGTTTGGATTGAGTTTGTGGGTTGCTATTCCAGGATTCTTGCAATCATTTCCCGAGATGGCTCAAGATGTTCTGATGCTTAAGGCAGAAAATCCACATGGTGTCTCTACTAACTAGTTCCTTGTTTGCTGCCCTTCCATGGTACCCTGAAGCCTGCTGCTGCTTTGCATTCCTCTGAATAAACCAATGTCTTGTGCAAGTTAGGAATTAGAACTGAGTTCAAGGAGCCAAAGGTCCTCTGGCATTGCTGTCAACTGTACATTGAGGACGGAAATCCATTCTTAGTTTGGGGTCAGTAAACTGAAGCCTTCCCAGGAACTAATTGATAAGATGCTTTTTTTGTTTCCAGGTGTCATATTACCACCAGGCCACTTCAGGTGTTTTGGCCTACATTACAACTAACATTGCTGGCCTCTCTTCAAGCTTCCATTCCACCTTTCAAGCCTGTGAACAGTTTCTCCAGAAAAACAAAGACAATCTCTCGGTTGGGCTTCAGAATCTTTAGTTGTACAGAAACCAGTCATCTTTGTCTGACAATGAGCATTGTTGTAAATATTGAAATGACGGCTCAATGTATGGGATAAAAGGAGAGGAAAGAAACAGGTTTTATTCAAATGCACAAATTGCACAGCCCTCACTTGTGGAGGGAAGTCACTTTTATTGGCTTATGATCAGAATGAAGATTTTTATGCAGTAGGATTTAATGATCAGTAACTTAGCAATCATGTTTGCACTTCAGGAAGCAACTTGTTCTGATCCGTCCTGGGTTTTACATATCCTTAATTGCACCTGTGTTGGCTTCTGTTGAAGCCTTGTATATATTTGATTGGCAGAGAAATGTGATGTCAAGAAAAACTTGAAAATGGACTGTTTCTTTCTGTGTCCAGAACACTCTAGGTGGGGGAACAGCTTTCAATTGAAAATCAGTAGCTTAAAAAATGACTTTTCATATAGAGGTGAAATGTTTTTAAAGTGTTTTTTAATGAATTTCACAAGAATTCAGAACAAATTCATTGCAACAATTGTTCTTCATTGGAAGAATCTACAAACTAATTTTTGAATAGGTGGAGGGCATTCTTAACTACCTACAGTGCACACTGCACAAAATCAGCACAATATTAAATCATGTCACATGTTAGCTTTTCTTTAACCATTATTTAGTATCAATGTGTCTTTCTTGAATGTTGGAAGTTTTTTTATCATCAGTCTGAGCCTGAGGGAGATTAAATTATTTTGCCCTGGCGGTGCTGTCCTTCTCATGTAAAAAATCATTCAAACTTGCCCTTCTGGTACTTGGAATGAAGGGGGATGAATAATCTATTCTTTGATCCATAAACTAAGTACCTCATTTTCTGTTTTACTAGGTGGGTATTTTCTCTTACTCTTTTGTAGTAAAGTTTGCCAGTTCTGGTTTTGAATCTTTTTGACAGAGCTGTGGGACTTTATTGACATTTCTCTCAATAAAAGAATATTTAAAAATTTAAAAGCTCCTGAGTTTGCGTTTATTGGGCACAAACTGGTCAGGTGCTATTGGAGGCTATGGTGGCATGCCTCCATTTTATAATTATATATGTGCATGTTAACAAATTCTCATTTCATGCTCCACAGGGTTTAGCGCTGACACTGTTAAGCACATAACATATATTCCTGGGTTCTGAAGCTGCCCATAACATGGGTGGTATATCAGTGAGGCTGTTAACTCCGGTTAAGGATTGGTTTACATGCTTCAGCAGCAGAGCTGAGAACTGCAGTGGATCTCTTTCTTGTACATGAGATCACACTGTATGGGTAGCAGTTGTGTCCCCCAAGAACCACTGATATCTGCCAAAGTCAGCCTGCTTCTAGGGTTTTCTTGCTTTGCTGCACATGTATGTCATGCTTCTGCATTCACATTATGCAAGCGTGAAAGCTGAGGTCAAATACAGAATTCAGTACCTTGGGATTAATTTAAAATAAATCAAGTTCCTAGTACTTTAAGGTCCAGAAAGAAGATAAAAACAGGTAAACCAATCAGTGTGAAAGTGAATTGAGCACAACTTGTGATAGAGAATAAAAAATTGTTTATTTTCTTCTAAACCTTAACTATCAGCTAAAATGGGACATTTTAAATAAATGTCTAAAGCTACTGACTTTTGTAATGTACAAACCCATTGGTGATGCTCCAGCCATGTCCTCAAAACGTCCACATCCACAGTCTGAGAATGAGTTTAGTTCAACTTCATTCATTTGTCATGTATCTTTTCTGCTAGTTTGAAAGTTGTCTCAGCCAAATGGGATGGCATTTCCAAGCTGTTCATGCAGCAGCACTGTCCAGATGGCAAGAAGCTGAGGATACTATTTGTTGTAGAAGTTGCTTCAGGGACTATGAATTGGTTCCTTTTCTGTGTGTACACATTGGCGGAAGTAGCAGAGTTTAAACATATTAGTTGATCTGGTGATATCAGCCTAGGTGCTTGCCACGTTGAACTTCCTGTTGTGCTGAGAACCAAGAACAAACACACTTGGACCTGAACATCTAGTCCATGCGCTAAACTGCCAATCCAGCTGCAAAACAAAGGAAGTCAACCCGATTCTGGAGCATACCACTGCTGGTGATCTGACTTTGGGCAGGAAAAACTGCAAAGCAAGAAGAGCCTTGCCCAATGTGAGTCTCTGCTGTGTCAAAGGTATTCTGGAGCTCTCCAGTTGGCCAATGAGCCCAGAGAAACGTTACTGGTCTCTGAATTAAATGGAAAAACTCGAAACTTTGCTGGATCAGCGCATATCAGATGTATAACAAAGAGCGGGACTTGGATGAGGTTGCCCTGATTCTTGGTGCTTAGTCTCAACTGAAACGACAGGGAGTTGAAATGTTTGTTCATGAAAACAAACACAAATGACTTTTATACTATAAAACAAGTCCTTCATATGTTCTTGGATGGCCCATTGGCCACACGGGCAGGGATGTTGGGAGCTGCAGTCCAACAACACCTAGAGGGCCACAGGTTCCCCTCCCTGGTAGGTAAGGGTCACAGCTCAGTGGCAGAACATCTGATTTGGACGCAGAGGGTTCCAGGTTCTCTTCCTGGCCAGGTAGGGCCTACAGCTCTCATAAACCCTAGCCAGCATCACCATGGTCAGCCTTAGTCATTTGTTGTCTAAAATGGTTGTTAGAATATGAGTCAGTGCAGGAAGCTAGGCAAGTGCCTATTTACAAGCCTGCTGAATTTGTTGCTTAGATGTTGCAACTGCAGGCATCTAAAGCCATTCTAGTTTCTTTTCACACAAGGATAGCCAAGACTCAGAGCCTATTTGGGAAGCCTCTCTAATGACTCTGGCAACTAAGTGTGTGTAGCTGTGGCTGTATGATATGCAAATATTTCATACCCTTACTTGAATTTTGCCTGTATCTTGGTGCATTTTCAAAAGTAAAAATTAATACTCACATGCCAAGTCTCGGAACTGAGTCAACACAGGTTCAAAAAGGTCGTAATAGATTTGTTCAGGTTGGCTATTCTTTCGAATAAAGAGGAGATCATCCACTGTAACTGGGTCAGTCTTCCCTTGCCAGAGAGTCAGGCTGTACCTAGGAAGAGAAATCGTTTGGGGGGTACAGGAAGTTTTTGGAAGCTGTGTAGTCTAGGATGTTAAACAGGAAATCATTCAGTGCTAAGGTCCAAACTATACGTTATGTGGGCGATCCATGATTAGGCTGCAATTGACTTGATACCTGAGAGGCTTTGGGGTGTGGGGTTTGATTTGAGGAAATGGCATACAAGGGAATGGGAGCCAAGAACAGTACTGCAATATTCAGAAAAGTCTGATTAGTATATATTTTATTAAATTTCTATTCCTCCTCCCAAAGGAGCCCAGGGCAGCAAACACTTCTGTGATAATTATTTAAAAAACTGTTAAAAACATCTGAAGACAATAAAACATCTAACACAAATTTAAGAACAGATGTAACCAAATCACAAGCTGACCCACCAAAAGAGAAGCATTTTCAGCAGGCATCTAAGGGATACAGCCATGACACCTGCCTAATATCAACTGAGAAGGCATTCCAAAGTACAGGTGATGTCTCACTACAGAAATGACTCTGTAGGATATGCCTACGGGGATGACTTTACAGGGATGCAGCTCTGAAGGACAATAATGTTCCACTCTGCACATCAGTCCAAAAGATGTAACCCATCAGGGCAGTTAGGATCAGAATCCCCAAAGATCAGATTCCTCAAGCATCCCGAGTGCTTAGCAACCACTTCCTCTCCCCCCTACTCCCATTTTGATGTGATTAATCTGGCTGTGTCCTTGTGTTGCACTGTGGGGAGATCAGTGTTGTACCTTGTGGGCAATGCGTTCTTTGTTCCCAAGACAGCACTTTTTGAAAGGTGGTTGGCATGTTTTGTGACTGGGAATATGCAGATTCATTCTAATATTAGCAGTTCTGTTTTAATCTGACCTACTGCATACGGTTTGCAAGTTTCTAGTGCGTGAGTAAACCAAGATTTCTGAATTAATCTCTGTGTGTTGCAGGGGAGATAAACAATAAGTGTGCTGTAAATCTCTTACCTGTCAGACTGGCTGAGAAGCCAGCTCAAATGAGGCCAGGCTCGTCTTGCCATGACGGCTCTTATGGGGAAGGTGATTCGCTGAGGGAGGTTCCCTACGAGGCTATGCATGTCCTCAACCATTTTCTGTGTGTAGGTCTTGTTTGGAAAGAAAGGTAAATAGAGGGTTGACCATCCTGGGGAGAGAGTGCAGTCTGGGAACTTCTCCTGGATGAGTGAGAGGAATCTGAGGACAAACAACAACAATATAGCTGCAACTGCAGACATCTAAAGCCATTCTAGTTTCTTTTCACACAAGGTTAGCCAAGACTATTTGGGAAGCCTCTCTAATGACTCTGGCAACTAATGACTCAGACTTGATCTGCCCTCAGTAACCTTCATACCTGGCTTCCAGCATCCCATAATCCTGATCCCAAAGCCTTCCCTTATTACAAATATCTGTATTCTCTGATCTGCCATCTTTTGCCAATACAAGCTGAGACGCTATTAGCCTGCAAAACACAGTCTAAAATCTAGAAGGAAACCCTGCTTGGCTTAGTGGTGATTAAGAAATTGTCTCAAGGCACAAGCCAACTTGGCCATTTGACACAATCGAGTAGACACTTGGCATTTATCAATAATTGTGTCGTTGCAAAATTGGCTCAGTGAAGTCTTGTGCTGTAAGAAGACTATAGAGACTGCGGGATGATTTGGAAGCTTTTCAGATGGAAAATGTTGGCTCCATTGCAGATCAAGTTGGGTCTGCCTCAGAGGAGAATTTATGCCACATATGCAGAGAATAGATGGTTGTGGGGTTATTGGGTTCCTAAGCTATCTGCAGCAATTGATCCATATTTTTCTGATGTCTTGCAATGCATTTTAGTGCAGTGGGACTACTGAGTACACCTTGTACTACATTTGCCCACAGGTGTCCCCTCTTGAGCAAATATAGGGCTGAATCTGACTACATGGGACGGTTTAATTATACCATTTCTATAATTTTATTTATACATATCCCCTCTAAGGAGTATACAGAAAACTAAAGCAACAGACAACTTAAAACAGCAAATATTACAAAAATACACAGTTAATATATAAAAGGGGGTCCCAAGGATATGAAAAGGGTACCCCTCTTCTCATAGTTCTTTCTCCAGCCTTTGTCCCCTTCTCCTCCAGCTGCTTTTCACAGGGTCCCCTGTATGCACATGCTTTACACAAGTGGAGGCTTAGGAGAAAGTCACAGGTTTTGATTCGACTCAACTCCTACCATGTGTCGAATGTTAGTGTGTGATAGAGCAGTAGACAGGTACTTCTGGATACAGATGCTCCATCCCAGGATAGAAAATCCATCCTGATACAAATACAATAGAAGTTCATTTTACTCACCGGCTTGCGTTGACTGCAATATTAATAGGTACATTTGGGCCTCTCAGAATGTCTGCATTTAGCCACACAGGTCTGTGGATATTCATTTGAGAGAAGGTTTTTACTAATATATCCAGAGATGGGCCAACAGCTTTGATGCTTTTGAAATCCAGCTTGATGGCTAATTGGAAAAGGAAGAAACTCCTGTGAAATCCATCAGGTTCAGTTAGTGCCCCTAACTCAACCAGCCCTGCTTTGTTCTAGAATGGATGGATGGATGGAGGCAACACATGAAGAGGTCTGCTGTGGGCACAAGTCACCCTTTGTGTGGATCTCTCCCACAGTCAGGTAGGCAGCCTTTGAGAACATACTTTCCTAACTTTCTACAAGAAAATGAGCGCATAACAATAAATAGCAATGACCAAGTAGAGCTCTGGTGCAACAAATCTACTCCCCTCCCCTCCAAAACAAAACAAAAACAAAAACAGATAGAAGACCACAGAAAGTGTAGGATAATAATTATCACTGGGTAGGGGGCATGTTGGTGACAGCATAAGACTTCTGCACAAATTTTGTGAAAACAAATCAGGACAACTGCTCAATAAGTTTCCATCTGGAAGTGACCTGTAAGTTGCTTTATTATTGAACAGGAAATGGGATAACAAAAAGCAAGCTATAAATTAAATAAATAATGAAACCTCCATTCCTGATTGCAAGTTTTTTGCTTGTTTTCCTGCCATGGGTCAATGGGTGCATGTTCTTTTTAAGGTGTTTCGACCCAGTAATAAATTATGCTGCTACATCCAAGCTCAAAATACTCCTACTCTGCTTGGACTGCTCTCAGGGAAGCTACCCAGGGCCTCTTTTATACATAACTTCCTCCCCCTTCCTGGAAGATGCTTTCAGCACAAATGTAAAGTGCTGGATATAAGATCTTAATGGTGTATAGTCTCAAATCCATATTAAACATGGGCCGTTATACACCGTCTCAGCCATTTCCATGCATGTGACATATGGCAAGATCATAAGGCTGACAATAATAAAATAGTTAAATAAAATAATTTATCCCCGACAAAAAATTATACTTTTCAGATGAAACAATCTGAGTAAAAACAAACCCAATACCATTGGCTTGAAACTTATAATTGCCTTTCCTATCCACTTCAATTGGCAGGTCTCCTTTCAACCAACATACCTTTATTGGATGACTTAAGGACTGCCTCCAGCCATTCCTGAAGAGTGTTATCACTGTAGATGTCAGGTGGATGGGCCATGATGGGCGTGTCTGTCTCATTGGGTGTGTTGTGTGCTTCAACGGTGATATCGGCTTCCAAGGCCATAACGTCACCTGTACATATGTACCCACACACACAAACACAGAGACAGAGAGAGAGAGAATTCATAGTGAAGAAAGTTCTGTGCACAGTCTATTTGCATATGGTGAGAGTTTGGCATTTCACCCAGAGGCACCATTTCAGATTTTAGGGTCTGGGATTGGAACAGGGTCTAAAGGCTTGCTTCTAGATGCATTCAGTCAACTGTGGAAAAAGCGCTATATTTAAACAGTTTGCTGCACTTCCCTTATCTTTGTTTTAAGGTAATAATTGTAGCAAATATTATCAATACAGAACAGACAATAATTTTATAAAGCAAAGGGATTTATTTATAGTGCATTTATTATTAATATTATTTATTTATTGCTGTTGCTAGTTGCTTTTCTTATGGAGTAACTCAAAGTGATTTACATTAAAACCAGTTAAAAACAAAACCAACCCCCCCCCCACCAAACCTACCTACGTATATGAATAAAAGGCAGGACTCTAGGTCCTAGCCACATTAAAGAGGCCAAAATGAAATTAAGGGCTGAAAGTCCCAGGCAAAGAAAAAAAGCTTTTGTCTGCTTCCTAAAGCTAGATAAAGATGGTGCCAGGTGTGCCTATCTGGGGAAAGCATTCCAGAAGCTGGAGGCCACCACCAAAAAGGCCCATTCTCATATTGTTCCAGGGCGTTTTTTCAGCCAGAGCTCACCGGAACTCAGTTCCGGCACCTCTCAGGTGGCCATCATTATAAGAGAACAAGGGAGACGCTCATGGTGAGTTCCAGCACCTCTTTTTCTAGAAAAATAGCATCCTCCAAACCTCCCATGGAGGGGGGGGTCACACAAAGATGGGTGTCAGGTGATGATTGCAGGGTTCAGGTCAGTTTATGTGGGGAGAGGCAGTCCTTGAGGTACTGTTCTCATTGCAAGGAGGGTTTAATTTGAATGAGGACTCAACACAGTTGAGTTCTGGAAATTTCAGTGGTGTTATGACAAAAATATCCACCCAGAGTTCATTGTCACCCGAGTCCTTTTTCTTACCCAACAGCAACTACGAGTGAGGCCAATCAGACACCAGGATAGAGCAACCAAAGGAGTTTAATTTCTCACTTGATAAATTATTATTTGTATAGTTTTAATAGATTTTGTGTGTGTGTTTGTTTTTAGAGGTTATTATTTTTATCTGTAAGCTGCCTTAAGTCCCTGTCAGGGTATATTTGTTTGTATGTATGTATGTATGCATGTATGTATGTATGTATGTATGTATAAATAAATAAATGAAAATCAACTTTTTTATTTTAAAGCTTAGTTGGGGAGCCTTTAGTTGTTGGACCACATCTTGTTGGACCAAACCATTGGCCATGCTGGCTGGAGTTGAAGGGAATTGGAAGTCAAACAACATCGGGAAGGGCTTCTACTCCCTCCAATTTAAACAATATACAAAGTGCTATCTGAAGAAAAGAAGAAACTAATTGGGTTCACACCACAAATAAATAGAATAATACACCCGACACTCAGCATATTAAATTCCTACTGAAATAAATATATATTTGGTTTCTGATCACCAGGACAGCAGTGTTCCTGAAAGTGCAGAGGTCCTCCAATTTTATGCCATGTTCTTTTGATTCCTCTTGCTAACTGATAGACAACTCAGTGGAAACCTCTCTCTTCCAGTTCCTTCCTCAAGAAGGATTCCCAAGACCCAATGAAATACTTGATTTTTTCAGATAAGATGTCTGATGTAAGTTGTGCCTGAGCTGATAATGGAAGTGGAAGAGTTCTACATCAGCCTGGAGCTTTCTGCCCATTCCTCTAGTTTCATTATCACAAGGTGATAAGCCCCTTCAGGCAGAACGCAGTAGGAACCATGTTGATGGAGTTGTCTTATCTCACACAACTAGAATCAATTGCTCATTCTTATCGCTACAATGTGAGCCATCCTATCCCCCTTATCATTACAGATTTCTCTGCCTTGATTAACTGTAAGGAATGGTGTAGTTAATATGTTAAAGTTTAGCAGAACTTTTAAATCATGGTGGTTAACCCACCTTTAAAAAAGAAAAGGTATATTGGAAGAAGAATGTATTAAAATGCACTTTTGAACCTAGAATGAGCCCCTTAAAATTAACTTCTGTCACTTGCCCCTCAAGCACATAAATTGACAAATAAACTGCAGCTGTTTTTCTGTCAATTGAGGGATATTGACAAGTTCTTACACCCATTAGCAAGTCTATATACCCCTTTATCCTCCATGTGGGTGGTTGAATACAGACTTGCTCTGAATTCATAGCAGTGATGTATCTGTGAAAAGCATTATTTGAGGGAGGGAAAACCCTCAGCTGGACTTGAAACTCAAACAGTCATCTTCCCTGCTACTACGGTACATACTTGAAAGGAAAGTTTGTTCCTTGGGAACTGTACAGAACAACACTTGCAACAAATGAGACCAATATCTCCATAAGTCTAGTAAAGAAATACCATATTTTTCGCCCTATAGGACGCACCGGCCCATAGGACGCACCTAGATGGGGGGGGAATAAAGGGGAAAATTTATTCCCCCCCCCAGGCGCGGGGCTGGGGCGGGGGAAGCCTGAGCTTCCCCCTCCCCCAGCCCCCAGAACGGGACCCAGAGCGATGCCGAAGCTGCGTGCAGCTTCGGCATCGCTCTGGGAGCTTGCAGGGCTGGAGGAGGGGGAAGTCTAACCGAATTTGCGGGGCTGGCGACGGGGAGGAGCAGGCTTCTCCCCCCCGCCAGCCTTCTAGCCAAGTCGGGGGACAGCGGGAAAGGCACGCTGCGCCTCCCGCTGTCCCCCGAGCTTGTGGGGCTGGCGGTGGGGCTCTGCTGAAGCCTGGAGAGGAGAGGGGTCGGTGTGCACCGACCCCTCTCGCTCTCCAGGCTTCAGGAAAAGCCTGCATTCGCCCCATAGGACGCACACACATTTCCCCTTCATTTTTGGAGGGGAAAAAGTGTGTCCTATGGGGCGAAAAATACGGTAATGATGTCTAACAACTGTAGAGCAGTCGGTGTGGAAGCACCTTCACAATGTGCAGTTAAAGTCCAAATCTACCTCTTTAACCACCACCCCTTCCCAACAAACACTGCCAAAGTCAATGACATCAACACGTCACACGGTGTCCACACATCATGCACACTTCACATAGCACCAACCCCGCACAATCGAAGGGGCGAGCTGGTGCACTTGTTCCCAACTATGGTACTTTTAGCCAGGCATGATCTAACCTGGGAGAAGAAAACAGTGTCTTACTCTTCAATGCCTCTTCCATTTCACTCTTCCGGTTTGCAGCATGGTACCAGCTGACCAGCAACCCATCTTTCTGGTCTATTCTCCCCAGATTGAACAAATAATCCAACATATCTCCACCTGTACTGAAGGCTTGAGAATCTAAACAGGAAATTGAACACAAATAAACATGGGTTACTCCCAGTGCTTTTTTCTCTAAAAAAATGTTTAGGGGTACTCTCATATCACCATTTAAAGTTTAAATCGGGGAAAATAAATACAGTAAATGGACAAAAGTACAGAGATTCACAAAATGTTTAGGGGTATGTGTACCTCTGCGTCCCCCGGGGGAAAAAGCACTGGTTACTTCTAATGAAAACTAAACCCACACACAAAATAAAAGCTTTATGCAAATAAGAAAATAACACAACTTCCCGTGTCATTCCTGGTAGTTAGACCCAGTTAGTGCATATCTTTGGTGTTGAAGGAACATACCATATTTCATTCATTTCAAGAAGGGAAGGGTCCACATTTCCTTTCTAAATAAATATACATATGGCTGATAACAAGATGACATTTAACAGTAGGGCCAGAATTGGTCCAACAAATGTACAGTGTTCCATACCTAAATTTTCCAACAATACATAAAAACAGTTTTGTTGGCAGGTTTTAACATTTTATCCTCTATGAAGCTAGACATCAGAGTTGCCAAAGTTATTTTCAAGGATAGGAATTGTCCTTGCAACCAGTTAAAGCCTGAAACGGTCTCTTGTGTGTCCTTTTACTATAGATTTATCAAGGGGTTTGAGAAAGCATAATTTATCCTATTAACAGGTGGATTTCTGGTCAAACCTTAGAGAACCTTTTGAATAACTTCCTTGAGGGGTGGTGGTGGTAATATATCTGAAGGTTGTAATATCTCTCAGACTTGCTGTGATTCTTATTTTACTAACTTGTCACCTTTAGTAATTCATAATCAGTTCTGCTGAGGTTGTGATTTTGAATTATTTTGTATTTTGTACTTTGCCTAATGGTTAGTTGACTGTAATAAGCATTTGATTGATTGACTGGTTTAGCATCGGGTATCCAAATCCTGTGAGGAGGGGTCTTATGTTCCAGTTCACATCTTGGCTTCCCCTTCATGGGCTTACGAGCTCTTGGCTTTACTTTCTTCCTTGCTATGTAGAAGTGCTTTTGTCTTACCCCCCCACCCCACCCCCCAAAAGGGCAAAGTCCCTAATCAAAATTCTGTGCAAATTCCAAGTAATGAAGAAGAAAGACGCTCAACCTGTCGAGTGTTATAACTTAAGAAACTGCTTGATACAGATTCAGACCATTGATCCATCTAGCTCTGTGTTGTCTACACTGACTGGCAGGGCTTCAGACAAGAAACATCTCCAGCCCTACCTGGAGATACACAGGGACTGAAACTGGGGCATGGATGCTCTGCCACTGAGCTTTCCACTATAGTCCAGGGAAAATATCAGGCAAGGTTGTGAGGGTTTCACAGGGGTTGGGTTGAGGCTGTGCACATCTTAGGGAAAACAAAACTGAGTTTGCCCAGCTTCCCACTACCCAGCCACCTCTTGGATTTCATGGAACCAGCCCCAGAAATATCCTGTGAGGCTAAAAGACCTGAAGTAATACATTTCACTGAACCAACTGGCCTCAAAATAAGTAAGCATTCACATTTTACCTGCCTGAGGAAGAATTCAGCAAAACAGGGAGCTTGCATACTTGTGCATCAACCTAAGCCAAAAGCAGTTGCAATCTAGTTGGACTAGACGGCCCTTCAATTCCCTTCCAACTCTACAATTCTATTCTTATAGCTGCAACAGAGAGCCTGTCCTGTCAATGTATAGATAACAAATGCAATATGAATTCTAACCCAGCAATCACAGCATTTATGTGAAATTCACTGGCCCCCACCTCCAGCAAACCCTGGTCTTCTTGCTTAGTACCTTGCCGGGATTTCCTGTTGAGTGTCAGGGTTACAGTGAGAGCTATGCAAATGGAAATCACTGCCACGGCACTGATCACAGCAATGACAACTCCTTTTCTTCCAGTGGAAGGACACTTCATGCTGGAAGCTGTCATGTTCTTTAAGTGTGCCAGCTCCTTGGCAGCTTCACCTATACAATTGCAGTTTCCTTCCAAAAACAGGATGAGAGAGTAAATGAAGGTGAAGAGGCAATTCAGAATGTTTAAACTCCAGCCAGAAGCCTTGGCCCCCCGAAAACAGAAATCAGGACGAAGGGATCTTAATTCAGTAAGTGGTATTCTTTTTCTCCTTTTAAAAATCCAGAACAGCTCTGAAGAAGTTTCCTTCCAATAATCCACTGTTGCCTTGAAGGGATTCTCTTAATAACTTGTGATTTTTCTCACTTTAATAATTATTGCCTTGGACAAGTCACTTGTGATACCATGCTACTGTCTTGGAGGAGATTCCTTCTAATGATGTTTCGCTGTCTTGCAGGTGTTTCTTTTAAACAAGCTGGTACTTTCTTGAAGAATTGCTTTTCTAACACACCTTCCTGGCCTTGTTTTTCTTCTGATAATCTGGCACTGCCTTAAAAAATAATTATTCTTCTTTAAAAAAATGGTTCTGTGTTCCTTGAAGGATTTACCTCCTGGTAATCAAAGATCACCATCGTGGAGTAACAGGCTAAGTTTCTGTAATAGCTATAGGTTGTCTACCAAGAGGGGGGGAAAGACACTGGTGATGATCTCTCTAGCTCAGAAATAATTTTACTGAAGTTCTCTGAGGTTGTGCTCCTATGAAAAATCCATCTGGGCAATATTTTGAGGCCAAAGTACATCTACTTGATATGTGCTGGGGGGTGGGGGGAACCTTCCCTCCAAGAATTAGTTATATTAATGCCATGTGTGTGAAGGCAGCTGTTCTGAGATTACGTAAAGATGGGTCCTCCCTCTTCAGATCTGCACATACAAATGCTGGATCACATTAGACACCACTCCCACCACCAGGGAGGAAGAAAGAAAGACTATGCCTGCTGGTTTGAAATTAACAGGTTTGAAATAATACTGACATTATCACTTCTAAGCTTTCCTGACCTTACTAGATTAAGAGAATATATTTCTCTGAAAAGCTTCTGTTAAAATTACAGCATTAGCCCCACACACACACACACACACACACACACACACACACGTAAATGCAAGAAGTTCAGGATCTCATAACAATTGAACTCATCCCACTGTAGATACAGGAGACCTGAGACATACCTCTGCAAATCCCACTAAAGCCCTTAAGTACTGTGCTTGCTTTACATATCCCAAGACAGAGTTGGGTATACACTGTGTATGCTGGGCCAAATCCTCATGGTGCTCTCTTGCTTTGCCTAGTGAAAACCATGACAACCAGGTTCAAGCCGATTCAGATGGCAGGCATGTGCGATGGCTACAAAGGAGGTGTTCCTGCCGCACGAGTTTGTGTTTCCTTTCTCAAAGTCCCAGTGGGCTGCTGCTGTCAATCGCCTTCTTTCCAATAAGAAGCAGAGGCGACTGAACCCCAGCTTGGTGGCCTCTCGCTAAGCAGAAAAGAAAACTGTCCAGTAGTTTAGTTTGGGGCACAACAGTTTTTGTTAAGGTTAAACTCTTGAATGAACGCCTTGGAGACAGTTCACATGATCAAACAATCTGTTCTATATGTGATAGGCAGGAAAGGTCAGTGTGCAATGCCAAGTGGCCAAGCGATTATTCCACTGACCTGCCAGACTGAGACTGCCTGTAGTGTGCAGTTTACCCAAGCCCACAGCTCATCCTCGGATTAAAAACAAAGGGAAACCACAAAACTGGTGTTGTGCTGTGTTTTCGTGGGTGTATTCTATAACATGTCGTTGATGCAGTTAACAGTGTATTAGAGGTGGATTCATACTGGACTGTCCAAATTTCATTCTGCTTCATTCTGCAATGCTTCCTCAGTGTTACTGACTTGTTACCTAATTATAGCCATCTGGAGGGGGCCGCACTTGAGCTACAGCACAACGAAGGTGGAACACACACACACACACACACACACACACACACACAGCATGGGATGAAAAGTTACATGACTTCAGCAAGAAGCTATGCACTGATTGGAAACCTAGCTGTTTGTTTACTCCCAAAACTTTGGCAAGCATGAATGGTATTGGAATGACGCAACTGTCCCGATACCACCATAAGCACAAATTCTTCTGAACGCACAATAAAAAGGACACTTGAAGAGGCCCAAAGGCTTCCAATGTGGCTGAGGAATCTCCTTGTCCAGTGGGGAGGTGCAATGCCAGCTCCATGTCTCAGGGACAATGTGCAGTTAAACCACGAATCAACAGCCTGCGTGGCTTATTTGGCATTTTTTATGCAGTTTCTTTACTCCCTGTTGTAGTTTGCATAGAATCGGCGTCTTAATATTCAAGCAGCACCTCATTGCTAGGGATAAAAGTAGTGTCCATCACAGATCCAGTAATTCCACCCTGTTTACAGCATGATCTGATCATTTTTATTTGCAATTTATATTGTTAGAATCATCATGTAATCAATATAGTGATCATGCTATCAATAAATTTATGAACACACATTTGCTATGGTAGCATGGCATTCTTAAGCCTACTACATCCTTTCCAAAGCTGTCACCCAAACGCAGCAGACACTGGTCCATTTAGGCCATATGGGGCACTGCTCCAGCCAACCTCAGTCTGCCATCAGCCAGGCCCCACCTGCCCGCCTTCTTACTTGCAACCAGCATAGGCGCCGACTCCATGGGGCTTGAGGGGGCTTGAGCCCCCTCAAAAATTTTTTTGGGGGGGCTCAGCCCCCCCAATAATCTCGGGCGCCCTTGCCGCCGTCCCCCGCCTCCTCCCCACCTGCTCTCTCCCCAGCCAGCCAGCCAGCCAGCCGCGCGCCCTAGCTGGAGAGCCCCGGCCGTCCCCCGCAAGAACAGGGGAATCCCCGGGGGGCGGGGGCTTCTGCCTCTAGCCCCAGGTTTCCCGCATATCAGCTGTTCCGGAGCTGATTAATAGGCAGCAGCACGCTCTCCCCTATTCGCTCGCGAGGGGGCGGCGCCACTTTATTTGCATATTCATGAGCTTATTTGCATATTCATGAGCTCATTTACATTTCACGAGCTTTCCCGGGCCCCCCCAATATTTTTTATAAGTCCGCGTCCCTGGCAACCAGCCAGAAGGCAGCTCTGTTGTCATTGGCTCTGGTTCCATCTAATGTTGGTCCTTCCTGCCTTCTGCCCCACCAGCCCCAATGAACACAAGCTACCACTGTCCAAACATTGTTCCATTTCTATACCACAAGCATAACACAAGTGTAGTATGCATGCAGACCAGCAGAATGAAAATAAAGCCGGATCCAGGATTTATGGGCTGGACAGGTGGCTCCTGAGAAGCCTCGTTTTAATTCATTTCTAAGCTTTGATGCGCCAGATTCACTTTTCTCAAAGCTTCCCTTCTACTGCCACCTTCTGGCTGACATGCTGGGACAAGTTAATCAGACCTTGTTCCATTTTACAATATTCTTTACAGGACTCTAGTGGTGTACTGGAAAAAAATGAAGTACAGGAGATCATCAGGACAGTCCCCACAGCAATATCCTAAAGGAGTGTCCAAAATGTTGGTGCAAAAGGGGGGGGGGGAGGCGGAATTAAAGGATGCCAAGATCCAAGTTTGGAGCAAGTACTCTTTGGTGAGAGAACCCCAGCAGAGATTTAAAATCACAAAAAATGCAGCAAAGTAAAGCATGGAGATATAGGCTGTTAGACCTTTAAAATATACCCTTGTAAGTTCTAAAACTTCCCACTTCCCTCAGCATAGGAAAAAACCACGTTTGGTAAATAAAAAATTGGTTTACTTACAAATTCTTCAAAGGTTAGGTCCATGTATTTTTTCATACTGTACATCAGTCAGAAAAGTTGTACAGGCAGCAAAAATTGGCTTGGTCAAAATGGAGAAAGTTCTTAAATTATTGCTACAAGAACTCAAGAATGGCTTGTGAGAGCAATGTGACTAAGCTGGAGCAATCATCTTAGCCTCCTCACAAGCTGAGCTTCTTAAGTAGACTGGAAGGGGAATCAAGGCTTGATTACTAGTTCCTCCCAAGGTGAGCTAAGCCTGGCAGGACAGCTTACTCTATGGTATTAAACCCTTCATGCATTAATTTGAGTTAAGAATGCTGGTTATATGAGGTTGGTTATCCCACAAAAAATGCAAGCAACTGTGTTAATCCATTATCTATAGACATACACACACACAAACACCACATAATGTTCTATTGATTAGGCTCATAATCCTTTGCATAGTTTACCTGGGAGCAACCCTATTGAACTCAGATGATTACTTCTTATCAGGTCAATTTGTAAAATATAGTGAGCTTTAACCAAAGATCTTTTATTAGGAATGCAAACCATCTTGCAAGATATGTTTCCATTTAAACTGATACCCTGAAGTAGGAACCCCCCATCAAAGGAAAGAAGCAGCCAGTTTCTGCTTAGATATTTTATCCTATTCCCTGAATTTCTTTATGGGAATATATTCAGAATAACAAACACAGGTTGCTATTATGAAATCCTTCAGTAGGCTTTTAAGAATCAGTTGCTCATTACCCTTTTTGACACAGGTGAAGATAGTAAATTCAGTAAATGGTAGCTCACGTTCTAATACAACTGTCTCCTGCACTTGTTGAATTTCTCTTAAAAAAACAACAACTGTGTTCCATTGCTGCTGCTTTGGTGTGTTCTAAAATAGTAAATGAAATACCGTGATTGCACCCTCCCTAATTTTGTGTTGCGGCATGTCTCCCATGGCAGAAATATTGTGAGAATTAAAGAATAGAGGGACTGTCATCCACCAGACTAAAAGTGACAGGTGCGATGCCCTCTTTTCCGTGTAAATTCTATCCCCTTTTTGGATCACTTCAGGATTCCCCACCAAAATGCTGTGTTTTGGGTAGTGCCCTTAAATGTTGTTTCGGGTGGTTTGTGATCCTAATGTACATTCATCTCATTGACTTGGACCATACCGAATGAGTGTTGAGTCTCCTCAACCTTTAGCATGACTCTGGAAGCAATGACACAAAAGGCTGTTTTGGGGTATCATCACTGGCTCGGTGCCCCTGATCTGAAGAAACAGGCTTAAAGTCCCCCTGGTCCAGTCCTTCTATTATTCTGTTGTCCCATGGCAGCCATTTTGTGTTATGCCACACCTCCATGGCAGCCATTTTGTGACTGGCACCCACAGCCTGCCCTCAAAATTCAAAATATGTCCCTGGTCCGGAGAGGTTGATGACACCTGCCATACTCCAACTATTTTCTCTGCCCACCCCCTCATATTTTCCCTCATAGTGTTTGGAGGAAGGAAAATAAGCAGCAAGTGTGACAGGGAAGGAAGTGATGGTTCTTTTAGTTTAGCTTTTTGAAAAACAAGAAAATGCCTAAATACAGTTGATTTAAAATAATAATAACCACCTGTTATTCTGGTTTCTGTCTGTTACTTGTGCAGTGCTTCCAGTATGTTGCACCTTCCTGTCTTTAGGAGAATTCCAGGCATGCTTCTGCTTTGTAGAAGCCATTTAGCAGCCATTAACTTCTCTGGGGGAAAGTGCAGGCAGAAGAAGCACTACGCTGACAGCTCCTTTGTCTGCAGACCAGATTTGCTGGTAATTTTTGACAATGCAACTCTCTCTCTCATTAGAGTGCTAACATGACAGTCGCTCATGGAGAAAGTAAAGACTTTTTTGTTGCAAAAACAAAAAACAAAAAAAACCGACTATAGACACAAAGAAACAATTTCTAACCTTTCCAAACACTGGCCTTCTTATATGTGAAAAAGCATTTCTAAAATTGTTTCTAAAAACAAACTGTTCAGTACTATAGACCCTGTATAGCTGATGGACAAGGAAAGGGGAGGTTGTGATATATTATGTACATGTGATGGGAGCTGGGAGGCAAATATTGAAAATGTGGCTTACTACAACCCTGCAATGTCTACCGTATATCCCCATATTGCAGGTGGATAGAAAAAGCTGCAGCCAAGTAACTTATAATGATGTAATGCTATCTGCCATTTATATGCCCACATAGTAGAATGGAGTGGGAATTATAACCATTGTGTATCATGAGCTCTGCATTTCAGATGGATGCTAAGGTTGACAGACAATGGCTCATAATAGCTCTCTAATAAACAATCCGAAGAACTGCCTCCTATTCAGCCTCTCTTATTGGTGAATTAAAACATCCAACATGCCCTTTTCATTGCCATACTACAGAGTACACAGGTATTGCCAAGATGCAGGCAGTTATGTAGGATCCACAGATATTTCAAATAAATTCATTTCATCACACAGTTATGCTGGAAACAGACACCACAGCAAAATATATCCTCCAAAAAGCAAAACATATAGTATGGGGAAATTTAGCTAAATTTGCTGCCTCCTTTGCTTCCTAACTTAAAGCTCAACTGAACACAGACATGCTGGGCTCAGCTCACAAACATCAGACTGCACCAACCTGTTGACCTCCACATATTTTGGACTACAACTCCCATCAACTGCAGCCAGCATGTTGTATGAAGCATCACACACACACACAAACACAACCGCTGTGCTCTTAGCAGTCTTACCGTATAAATGGAGAGCCTAAAACAGGAAACCAGGGTATATGTGTCACCCTAGACTTTTCCTATCCTCATGGGCTGTACTTGGGGAACATGGGGATAAGATGTGAGGCTGGTGATGCACCCCCAGAACAGTGTCCTCAAATGCAGGGCACTCCCCCCCCCCATGGCAGAGAATCATTGTGGTTCTTTTTAATTCGGACACCCCCATTGCATCATTTTGCTAGCTCTGCAACAACATGCAGAGGGAATAGTCAGTGGCGTAGCGTGGGGGGTGCCAGGGGTGCCGGCCGCACCGGGCGCAACATTTGGGGGGGGCGCGTTTGGCCAGCCCTCCTCGAGGAAGCAGGAACCCCACTGTCCTCGGACCTCCTCCGAAGGCTGGCGGTGGGGCGGAGAGACCTCCTCCCGCCGCCAGCCTTCGGAAGGATGCTCCGAAGCCTGGTGGTGGGGCGGAGAGACCTTCTCCCCGCGCCAGCCTTCGGAAGGCTGCTCCGAAGCCTGGCGGTGGGGCGGAGAGACCTTCTCCCCACGCCAGCCTTCGGATGGCTGTCCTGAAGACTTGTGGTGGGAGCAGTGGCGTAGCGTGGGGGGTGCAGGGGGCCTGCTGCACCTGGCACAACATCTGGGGGGGGGGCGCAGAAGAGACTCGAGTGCTAAAATCCACGGATTAGGGGGCGCAAATTACTTGCCTTGCCCCGGGTGCTGAGAACCCACGCTACGCCACTGGGAATAGTGTTTCTCTACCTGCACAGTTTTTGGATATATAGCATAGCACTTGACCATCCTTTACGCCTGAACTTTCTGCACCACGTTACCCACTGGAGAGTTATGACCCCTCTAGTTACTTGCTTTTGCAGAAACAAACATGACTCTCTGCTAACTCCAGCTGCCCAATACAGGGGTACTTTCCTCCCATCTGCAAAGCTCTGCCAGCTTGTTCCGGCTCTATGGAAAGCGGCTTAGGGCTGAGGTGCCATAAGTGAAACCAAGTATGACCCCCATGGTTGAGATGCATGCTAGCTTTTACTAGACCAAGGTACTGAAGTTGGACAATAAGGCAGCTGAGCTGCACAGGACTCTTCTTCAAAAAGGGCAGGCGTTCTGTGCTACTGAGAAGCTGCCGCTTTGAATATGGCGCAACTCCCTTGTTTTTGTCTGGGGTCATCTGTCCTAGCGTTTTATGGTGTCGAGAGCTTCCACCTCAGCAAAGGAGCAGCTGTAAAAGCCTCGGTGATGATGGGGGCTCAGGAAAAATAAACTAGGGCAAAGGCGACGTCTCTCCAGAGGCCGAGACTCCCACCCACCGCTGGCCCCGCCTCGGAGTGGGGAAAGGAGAACTGGGGAGATCCGTCGGAAGAACGAGGTGGGCAACCCCTAACTCAGTCGGGTAAGGGAGGTTCGCCTCCACCCAGTCGGGCTAAGGTAGGTGGGGGACCAGCAGGATCTGGGGTGACCTGTGCAAGCCCCGCGCCGACCAGTCCTGCGCCCCCCCTTGCCTGAGCAGCTCAGCAGTGTGGCCTGGCCAAAAGACCCCGCCTGAGCAACTGCCTGCCACGAGGGGGACGCTCCCCTCTCGGATTGGCACCCGTTTTCCCCACGATTGCTGGGGTACGGGCTGAAGTTTCCTCCAGTCGTAGGTAAAAGAGCACTTGCAAAAGAGAAAAGTCCCCCTGTGCAAACTTGCACATCGCGACACGCCCCCCTCCGCTTGCGTTTCTGGCTTCTTTTTAGCACTAGCACGAGGATTTTCCCTATCGCCCAGTCCAGTCTGTCTCTGCATTCCCGCCGCAAGGGGGACTTTCCTTCCCAGTTCCGGGATGTAGTTCCGTCTGTTTGCACAGCGAAATGCTTTCTATGCAATTATCTGGCCGCGCTTGGGGGCCGTTTGATGTGGGATGTGTGGATCCGCTGCTTTTGAGTGTTGTGCCCGGTTCTTGATCGTATCCTTTCCGACCCTGCTTATTTTGATGGTAAAGATGCCATTCTTGTTTTGGGATCTGATCCGGCAGCTTTGCTAGTGTTTGTGTTTCTGAGATTCTAGCCTTGGGCGGCGGGGAGTCTGAGTGACACACTGAAAAACGCACCAGTGCAACGTCATTCACCGGTGGTAAGGAAAGTTTTGTTTTGAAGTTAATATTTCAACTTGCTAGTCGCTGAAAACCCGTTTGAAATGTCTTTGGCCACCCACTCGGCTGAAGCACCTGCTATTCTTTCAGACTGAGGGTACAGTGTCACTACCGCTATACTAAGGGGAATCAAAGAGTGCAATTTATAATCGCGGGATTCCTTTATGCAGAGTTCTCGCTCATGTACTCCTAATTGCAATTTATCTGAGAATCCCTTGGGGAATACGGTATTTGTCTTTTACTAGCCTCCAAGTTTCCCTTTTGTGTTGCAGGTTGAAGGGATGAGGAAGACAAGTGTCAGCTTATGTGTTTCTCTGAAAGTAAACTACCCATCTTGAGGTACTTGGAAGTTTAAGGAGTGGAAAAAACCTGTTACTCTCCTAGTTTGCTTTTCCTATATTATATGCAGTATTCTGTTCAGATCAGGAGGTGCGTTACCCCGCTGAAAATATTTTACTGCTTGGAATAAGGAGCATGTTGCTGCAATCCATAACAATTTAAGAGTCACTTCCCATGAAGCCTCTCAAAGCAGTTTCACAATGCAATAAAAACCATGTAAAACCATTTAAATTAATTCAGGTATGGACTCTTTTGTTATAGCAAGTGGCTTTGGTGAGCAACTATTAGTCAGGATCTACATTTGTAGTTGATTCTCCACCTGAGGGTCTGTAACAGCAAGTGTATTTTTGGTAGGTGATTGGAGGGTGACTGGGTGGGATGGCTGCGGGACCTGCTATAGACAATTACTGAATAATTACTTTCATTCCTGCTTGTGGGTTTCTAGATACTAATAATGTAGGAGTCTGAGTTTCTGCTAACCCACACCATTCTAATGGTTTTGGCCCATACTAAAATTTACATTATGCCCTTTGCATCCACTTTGTTACAGCACTCTGGGCATTTAAAGAATTTCTCCATAATAATTGATGTGCCCCTCACATGGCAACCACCACACATGGAACATTTCCTCTAGCAGGGTTTCCCAAACTTGGGTCTCCAGCTGTTGTGGGACTACAACATAAATTTGTGACATTGGAAGTGGCCCTAATTTTTGGTAGGCTGGAATAATTGCTTTGAGCTAAATCCAGACCTACTTTACCCAGCCTAAGCATTGACTGGGGTCAGAATTTACCTGAAGTAACAGAGAAGCTTCCCTTCACTGTAATTTGAAGACCATGGAATAAATGCTGGAAAAAATTGAATAAATAAGAAGTCTGTGTTCCAAGTCCTTATGAATGCAACCCACATCCCTCTGTAATCACTGGTTAAATGCTCATTGGCATTAATGGTTCCAGATGTTGCCCAAAGCCTTTAAAACCTGCTCCTGGCTTTATGGTGGCATATGGTGTGATGACCTGGCCATCTTTTTATCAGTCTAGTCAAAAGGGGAGGTTATGAGCGCCACTGTTCACAGATGTCTGAGAATAGCTCTCTCTTGGGAGCACTGGCTGAGAATTTTGTTAAGCACTATTAGCCGGTCCATTTAAATTCAACTCCTTCACAGCAGCAATACAAAACATATACCCCTAAGAAATGTGGTGTGAGAGAGAACACATGTGACAATTACACTTTAATTTTGAGGGGACAGGACATTTCTGACTACTTTGAAGCTGAAGTAACTTTCTTTTGCCTCTCAGTGTGTCTGAACAGGTAAAACGAGTGTCTCCCAAGTTGAAGTTTGGCCAAGGGAGTTGCAAGCGACTATCTTCTTGAAGTACCATGTCCACAGATGCTGATCCCTCGACCTTAGTGAAAGTGCTCCACTTGGTTTTCCTTTCAACTTTCTGGGGAATGCAGATCTGGGTGACTTTTATAGCCAGTAGGTTGGGACCGTTCCACAGCCCCACTCTTTGCACATAGATGCTTAAAGGCCAAATTAATCACAGTTAATTTATTTAGGGAGGGATTCGACATTTGGAGAAATGGGAGTGCTCTGGACTGGCATATGCAGTGAATTCAGAAAGGGGAAAAGGGCTACTTTAGTTTGGCAGTAAGATGTAGGCTGGGCAAATAGGGATAACACTGGTTGGCAAGAAGATTTACTTTCTGGATTGGCGAGTCTATATTCCTAGACACCAAGCAGCTGAATGATGATGATGTGAAGGTAAAACCGAGTGTGGAAAATCCTAATAAACAATGGAAATAAGCATAGCTGTCAACTTTTGGATTTGAAAATGTAAGGGCTCAGCAGCCTCACCAGTCCCGGGGCCAGTCTACGGGATATCTAACAATCCGGGATAGCGGCGCTGAAATAAGGGAATTTCCCGCAAAAAAGGGAAGGTTGACAGCTATGGAAATAAGCCATTCTGAAGCTAGAAGAGATTATCTAAAACTGTATACGTCTGTTAATTTTGCATCCAATGTTTTTTTAAAAAAACAGCTATTCATTATTATTTTTAGCATTTGTATCATTTAAATAACCTTGTTCCTTTGTGCTCGCCCCACTTGTTCTTGCAGGTTTTGTGATGGGCAACAATCTCTCACAACATACATTCGGATTCATTCAGAGTTGCCTCTTCCCTTATTACTTCCACATTGGCTCAGCTTGTGCTTTCATCAACCTGACCATATTTGCCATGTGTCACCCCAGCGAACTTCTCAATGAGGAAGAAACCATGCAGGTAGTGGGCTCCCTCTTTTAAATATCACGTGCATCCGTTAGTCCGCCATTCCGCTTTGTTACATGGCCTCGCTTGTGATGGCATGCCTGCCTTAGGAAGAAGTGGTCAGACCGAGAAGCCACCCACACTTACTAGCAGGGCACTCTTTCTGTTTCCTGTAACTACCACCATGGCTGGTAGGGGGTAGTATTCAGACAGTAGGTGGTGGGGCAGAGCAGCAAAGGAGCACAGTTTGGTGACTTGGCACAGGAACAGAACATCTTGCACCAAAATATACCCTATTAATCCTAATTTGAAAATGCAATGGCAGGGCCAACCCACAGGGTTATTTTAAGGATGATATGCACTGCTGGGGCCACAGGAACCTGCCTAGGTACCAGCCATGAATCCGAGTATTATTCCTGCAAAGTGATTGCAGCTACATGTGGTATGAAAACCCCCCACATACTGGCTGATGCTACCCGACAATAAATAGTTCATAGCATAACTATCTTTCCTTTCCAGATTACAGTCTTCTTCATTTGTGTCATAGTTGCTGCTCTAAACGCTCAGTGGTTTGGGCAAGTGACTTCAGATATTATGGCTGAAATGCACCTGGTTGAGCAAAGCTATGGCTTGGGAGAGGATGCTGGGTGGTTCCCGCAGAGGTCCTTTATGCGGCTGCGTCAACTGGATTCCCATTACAGGGAGCTGACAAGCAGACTGAGCATCTATCATGGTTTCTCTTCCCTCTGCAACCTCTGCTGCATCGCATGCAATGGCTTGAGCCTCTACTATATGGCTGCTCACCTTTCAACATTGTAAGCACATGGGTAAATAACCTGCATGGGCATGATTGTGAAAAGATGGACTGCAAATGGCAGAAGCCATGGCCTAGGTTGCTGTAGAGTGCTCCTCCAAGCAGGATTCACAGGTGCTTGGATCAGCCTGTTCTGCTATAAATTTTCCAGCCATCATTGGATTGGCAGCCCATGCACTAATCAACCTTTCATAGAACACTGGACTTCTTGTTGATCAATGAGACATCTCATTGTAATAGTAATACTTGGTCAGACAATTATGAGACAATATAAATGCCACCAAAATACTTGATGCAAGTAACAGGTTTCTTTTTGAAAATGAAAAATTCGTAAGCAGATGCCTACAGCTGAAAAAGGATTTGTCACTTTATTTGCCCTCTGCTCCTCCTAGTCTTCTAAAGGACCAGATGTTAACCTTTTAAGGTGGCTGCAGCCTTGCTAGTTATGGGTATCAGCTTAAGGGCACCTATGACTTCCTAACTGTGCTTGGTCCAATCTAGGGAAAATCTCTTCTGATATCAAATATATTTGATACCAACTTCTGAAAAGGTAAAATGCTCTTCCCAGCCAAAAGGTGACTGTTTTTTAATTCTACCAGGGATTATATTAAAGCCTTACGTTCCAAAGAGCAACAACAGATGCGGTAATAAAACGAAATCTAAATGCAATACAGTAATGAATTTGTTTCCCAGCCGAAAGTACCCTATTGTAAAATGCTCCTGTTCTTTATTTGCTATACAACAGAGGTCTAGTTTCAAAAGTCAAGCAGCAGTTTGGTACCTCCTTTTCCCTGGAGACAAGCACTAGCCAGGTTTGTTCAGGTAGTACTTGCCCTTCTATATAGGTTGAACTCAGGAGTAAATTGCTGTGCAGCACATCCCTTGTCTCATGCCTTAAGTTGCGTTTACTGGATCTTCCCACCTCCATGAAAAGTGATGTGAGTTCCAAGTTCAGAAAGCACTTGCATGAGAGCACTTCAAAAACAATTAAGCTGTATACAGAGGGATGCCATAGATAGACTCAGTGTGAAGGCACATCCTTGAGATATTGTACTCTAGAAACAAGTCATTTTATGTTGTATTTTTACTTGTTGTACATTAGCAGCATGGAGAAGGATGCTACTTTGGCCACAACTTTAGCAACTGGATGGGTGTAAGAAATGTACCTCTAGAAATTAAAACCATAATTTAGAACCTATAAAATGTGCCCAGCTCCTTTTAAAACCTATTTTGGATAGGTTAATACGAACTTGTCACAGCAAAAAGCCAGCAAAATTGTAGAGCTCTCAACAATGGCATTCCACATTCCTTTGCTGAAGTGCACAAGACAGTAGTGAATAAATCGCAGCTGTGGTTTAATCTCTGTGCCTATTGAGCAGGCGAACGCTCTGTATGAATCTATTGGAAAAGTAACAACAGGTGGCGGGCATTTAGGGGTCCCCCCCCCCACATTCTAACTATTCCTAAAACAGAATTGTTAGCTGTACTTGCATAGCATTCGATGCAAGTATGCTCCCTGATCCCTGGATACACTTACTTTATGGTACTTAAATCTGTAAAGTTATACTGTGTTGCCCCAAGCTGCTAGTAGAAGCCCCATTGAGATTAACATGGTTTATGATAAACTGGATACTTCAAGAACTAATCGGATATTGGGGGGGGGGAGAGGTCTGTTTCTCTAAAGCAAAACTCAGTGTATTAAATATCTAGGTGAATAACGTAACAGAAGCCCTACCAGATCAGGTGAAAAAGAGGCCCCTATAATCCAGCATGTTGTACTCACAGTGCCCAAGCAGATACGTGCGAGATGCCTGCATGCAGGACCCAAGTGCCACAGCCTTCTCCCCACCTGTGATACTCTGCAACTGGTATTCAGAGACATAACTGCCTTTGACAGTGGAGAGTGAGGTTTTCTACTTAACGTATGTTAACGTATGTTCTGTTCCTTTACTTTTAAGGAAATGTGAACGATGCTTATTCACCCCAATTAAATAGAAGTGCAGGTGCAGTTTCTGTGGTTAGGATTAGGAAATCTGCCATCTCAATTGTTGTAGAAGAAGATACATGTGTACAAAATGTTGATCTTTCAGTTTATAAAGGCCGTGTTCCATTATGTGTTGTATTCCACCCCAACCCCCTCAAAAAATGTTCATTCACTTTAGCCAGTGGACCTTCTTCCCAAAGAAGTAGTTTTTAGAGAAAGGTGCAAGTTTCACCAAAACCAAAAAGGTAGGAGTCCCAGCTTTTATGAAGTACCTGCAAAAACAATTAGAAAGTCAACCTCCAGTCTTGGCTCACAACATGTTAAGATAACCTATATGCTTGTGTTTGTGCATGCATGTTTGCTTACACTACCATCCCGTTTCCCCACCCCATTCCACACTGAAAGATACTGGAATAACTTGATAGGTTAGATTCTCAGCCTGCTCTACAAATCTGGAAGAAGATGGGACAGAAACATAATATGGGTGGGATTCACCTAACAAGCCCAGTCAGCAGAAGCTCTTATGCCCAGAAATTGGCTCTGGGCAGGGGTCAGGAGAACCTGCAGAATAGCGCACAGTGGAGAGAAAGGTGGGCTACATTCTGTCTGGCAAGCTGAAATGTTTGCACAGAGGGAATGCTCACCACAGCACGATGCTCAAGTCCATCCCCTGCTTTGATTGTTGGAAAATCTAAAAGGCTAGGTTGGTAAGAAGAGATGTCCCCACTGCGAAGATCCATGACATTCTAAAAGTTCAGGCAGGCGCAACTGCAGCAAATTACCCTTTCTTTAGAAGCTGGTCACCTAGCCTTTTGCTGCAAGGCAGTCTAAAAATACAGCCACCCTTCAGTGCAATGGCTAAGCATTGTTATTTCCGTAAGTAACTGTCACGTCTAGCTGGTGCCACCAAGAGAAAACTGAGGCAGCCCTGTAGTGAAATGGATGAATAAGCTTCAGCTGAAGCTGATACCTCTAATCTGAAGCGACAACATATGGGCAGTTTTGTTGGCTGTGGATATCTAAGACTACTGTAACCTTAACAGCAGAATCTGCTGACGAACAATTATTTCTCTGTCAGATTACTGTTAGACAAAAAAAAAAACCCTTCTTGTTTTTTTGAAGCAAGTAGATGGATCCTGTTGATTCAACATTACACACGTGTCATTTTGACAATAAAGATGAGTAACATGCAGTCCCCAGCTCAGAATCTCACCTTTGGTGCTGCAGCGCTTGTAGCAATGTGGTTTCTGTGTTTATCTGGTACATCTCTCCTTTTTCTTCATCCTCAAAATATAGCTGTGCAATTTAATATGAGAAACAAATCAACTAAATATGTGAACAAGGACAAGCAACATTACCTGTAAGGCTTAGTACGTTATTTATGCAGGTCAGCAGGGCATCCATAATACTAACAACCAACTACTCATGTGATGAAAAACCCTTTCTATTGCTTCAATTTGAGACTGCAATTTATTAGGGCAAGTTCTGGGAGTCCAGAATTGTGGTAGTTTTACCGGATTTAATTTTATTTCTATTTATTGCTTGCCATATACTTCAAGGCTTTGGAAGAGCTAAATAAATGAATTTTTATTCATGCCTACAAATCTAAGTACTTAATGAAAGTTTAAAAACAATTTTGCAGTTGTTTACGGATAACACAACCCTCTGATTTGAGATTATTCTCTGCCTGTCTGACCTATCTGTGGCTATATCAGGGTTGGGGAGTCTGGCCCTCTAGATGTTTTTGGACTCCAAATCCCATTAACCCCAGCATACCCAATGATCAACGAAGATGGTAATTTTAGACCCAACAGCATTTGAAGAGCCATAAGTTTCCCATTCTTGGCCTGGGATGCAGGTAGAGGCTGACTTAGGCTCTGTCAAACTCCATGATGAAGCTGTTGCTTAGTATACTGTTGTGTGAAGGCAAAGTGTGGTTGCTCTCTCAGTCTTTGCTGGAAGGCTCCTTCTTACTCCCTCTAACCTCAGTCTTCCTGTCCCCCCTCTCTCTCCACCTCTGCTAGAGCCCATCGCTCCCCTCCCGCACCTCCTTAGGGTACAAAAGGTCTAGGCTCCAGGCATCCCACATGGGGCTACACTGCTCAGGGTTATATATATTAGAATATCCATTTTAAGAAAGGACAGATAAATGCCAAAAGGCGTTGTATCTTACCTCCAGTTCACTAGGAATATATTTCTTTTCTACATCCCAGGGAGGTAGCTCTTCAAACATGACCATTAAGTGGTCAATAAATCTGAAACACAAGATGCATCATGTTACTCTCCAAGCCATTAAGTTCAGCTTCAGCAACTACTAGAGTTGGATTCAAGTAGATACTGTACACTGACACCTTTCGAATTCAAAGCAATGTAGCTTCATTAAAGGCTGCTAACCAACGCAGTATTTTTAAAAATTAAATTCTTCAATGCTTTTTTTCAAAATAGGCATGCTCAGGAAGATCCTAAATCTATTCCCTTATTTAAGGTTAATCCAAAAATAACTACCTTCTCACTGATCAGAATAAAAAAATTCCTTCCAGTAGCACCTTAAAGACCAACTAAGTTAGTTCTTGGTATTAGGTATCTGAAGAAGTGTGCATGCACACGAAAGCTCATACCAAGAACTAACTTAGTTGGTCTTTAAGGTGCTACTGGAAGGAATTTTTTTATTTTGACTATGGCAGACCAACATGGCTACCTATCTGTCACTGATCAGAGTCTCTAAAATAGCTCACAAACACCACTTCATATAAACATGCTCTAAGACTCCAAAAGCTTTGGACCACAACTTCCATCATCCCTGTCCACTGCCCATGCTGGCTGGGGATGAAATGAGTTGTAGCCGAAAACATTTGATGGGAGGCATCAGGCCGGGGAAGACTTGTTCAGACATTACTCTGAGATTAGCAGATGAGGCTGGCAGGCATGCTCCCACTCCTACTCTTCACATTCAGAAGATCTGAATGGTCTTACCACAGTACTGGAAAACACAGCAAATAAAATGTGTGAATTGAACCTACTGCCTTCTCCCTTCCATATTATGTTCATTTGGATTTATATAAATTCAGCTTTACAAAACAACCACCTCGATTCTTCATGAAAAGAGGAGATGAAGTCAGTTTGCCCATGCTCAGGATACAGGAACAGCACAGGCCAGGTTAGGCTGCCATTCTCATCTAAACAGACTTTGGCACCGATATCATTTTCTGAGCCAAGTCCATCTAAAGACATCTCAGCCAGGTCTGCTGATATCGTTGTGTCTTCCTTAGAGGATGCTAGAGACAATTTGATGTTCCGATCCTACATCAGAAGAGAAAAGAAAAAAATATGAGGCAAGTATCCACATCTTTACACATTTAAAATATCCAGGGGCAATTCTTCCCATCAAAAGAAAAAGCTACCTTGATAGCTTTGAGTAAGGCCTCCTTCCGAGACTGTTCCCTCTTCTCATGCAATTTAGCTTTTCTGAAATCCCTCTCTTCAGCGCGCTGAAAGACAGACAAAGCTACATCGTTGCTGTGGGGAGGAGAATGCTGTTCCACCAGTCTTAGTCTACTGTATAAACAGGTCTCCATTCGCCCCCTTCTAACCTTTAGTCTATCAGCTTTAGCTCTTGTTTCCAGAAGTTTCTTTTCTTTTGGATCTATTCTCAATCCCTCCTCGCACCATGTTATGGCTTCAGAGAAGTGTTTAAGTTCCAAATGGCACAGTGCTCCTAGAAAAGCAATACAATGGCACCTCGGGTTACAGACGCTTCAGGTTACAGACTCCGCTAACCCAGAAATAGTACCTCGGGTTAAGAACTTTGCTTCAGGATGAGAACAGAAATCGTGCAGCGGCAGCAGGAGGCCCCATTAGCTAAAGTGGTGCTTCAGGTTAAGAACAGTTTCAGGTTAAGAACGGACCTCCAGAACGAATTAAGTTCTTAACCCGAGGTACCACTGTAGTTTGTTTCACATATGTCCGCAGCAAACACAGATACACTCAACTAATTTTTAAAACGTCAGTGTGGCAAACAGGGAGGTACACTTACGCTGGTCAATTTGTTTCCAGACTGAAGGCACTGAAGAGCCATAGAGGCCTCCATTCTGGACTGACATTTATTTATTTTCTTACATTTATGCCCTACTTTTCTTCCATCATACAACCAAGCATGACCCTACATTTATCATTACTTTTAGAAGTATTTATAACCCACTCTTCACCGACTATTTTCAATCTCAGAGCAGGGAGCAACATAACAAATAATAAAAACATGTCCAGTAAATAATAACAAATTTACAGTTCCATTATAAGGCAAACAAAGCTAAACTACAATAAGGGCACCAATTGCAAAGATCTCCCACTCCTTTTCCAAAGTAGCAACACCACAAAAAACATCAACAAAAAAGACAAGGGTGGCAATAAGCCTCAGCTCTTGTTTCTTTCTTCTTCCTGGTCCCAACAAAACTCGCAGGGCTCAAAGTTGGTAGGGCTGCTGGGAAGGATGCGGCAGGTGGATTTGCGAGCATCTTCCATCTCCCTCCTTACTAGTGAGCACAAACAGCATTCAGCATCCTCCCGTGGTTCCCAGATGCTAACTAGACCAAGACCTGCTTTGCTTCATTGGAGTGGTCTCACGTGCCTTCAGACCACATGCTGCCCCTAACATACTGCATATAACTTTGTTCCAAGATTCCCATGCTTCTTTCTTCTCTTTATCTCAAGTAGACCCAAGCCTTTTAAGTTGCATTATGTTATTATTTCATGGCACTTTGAAAGTTTACTTTTCAAGAATATTCTATACAAACTTTTATTGCTGTTATACAGTGCCCCCACTTTTTTAATTACATGGAGGCCTCTATTAAAATGCAACTGTTGAACATTCTTTTACCTCTTGTAATTGCCTTGAGGTGATCGGGTTTCAGTTTTCTTGCTGCGATAGCATCATTGAGAGCAGAGCGATAGTTACCTAAACAAAACATACCTCTGTAAAACCTGGGTCATTACATTGGATTTTTAAGGGAGGCTGGCAAATTGCTCCCTAAGAAACACTGGGCTACACTGAGGCAAGACACGTGAGGTCTTCAAATATGACATTAATTTATAAGGATAATGAAAAGAGGAGGCATTATAACAGGTAAGATACAGATTCCAAAAGCTGCCCCTCTTTTTTAAAAAAATGTGTTTGGTAAATAATAATTTGATTTTGCTGCAAAAACTTCAACACAACCTCTTACTTCTTGGCTTTCTTTTCAGAATCTGCATTTGAGGCTATTCATCCCTATTAAAAACCAACAGCACTCAATTCTTTTTTTTTTATCCAGACTAGCTGCTCAAGAGACATCTCTGCTTGCACATACTGAATCTTGGGACCTGGAATACATTGGATCAAATTATGTCTAACAAAATTTAAAGCACTGTAATGTGGACAGTGACAGCCAAACCAGACGCAATATTATGCATATTTGAGAGTAAGTCCCAATTAACTCAGAGGTGCCTATTTTCTTTGGGAGCGCCACATACGCTGCTAAATTAATATCTAACAAGGATATGGGTCTAAAATTTAGCATCCTCAATACTACTTGTTTGTTTGTTTAAAAAAATTCAAAACCAACTTTATGACTGCTGGAACATACAGGAGAAAGTTCTACCTTTGATATTTTTCTGCTATATAGAATTTGAGCTAGGCACAATTTTGAATGCAATACATTACCCAAATAAAACTGGGCTGCAGCTCTGTTTGTATAAAGAACAGTATTCAATTCTAGGTCATTGCACTTCTTTTTCAGTCCTTCTGAATAGGATATCACAGCCTTCTTATAATCCTTTTCCTTGAAATAATCATTGCCCTCATTCTTATAGGTCTGGGCTTGAAAAACACCAATAAAGATAAACAATGCAATGTTAGAAAAGCAATCATAAGCACTCCTTTAAAAGTCAAGTTATCTATAACAGATAAAGCACAGATCTTATGCTTCCCAGAAAACTCAAGCTAATCAGCCTGCTATGCTATGTTTTTTTTCTTTTACACCAAAGGGGGTCAAGGATATTTCTGCAGCTATTAAAGTTTTTAATGCTACGATAACCTCTCGATTTTTTATGGAGCTGCGTGTGCCGGCCAAATTAAATTTCTACAAGTCCTATGAGCCCCAATATGTGTTTTTTGAAATGGGACGGTGCCCTTTCAATATAAACACTTGGTTGTTAACCTTAAAGCTCTGGCTTAAGATCTTTATTTTCAAAATGGGAATACAGTAGGGCCGTCAGCTCATTTATCTGTGGACACCTATTGCAGCATTTGGACAACGGTTGTGACAGAGGCTATACTGGACTGTCAGCCTTTCTCCTTCAAATGGGACACAACAGAGCACCTGCCTTGGTAAGACAAAGCTGGGATGTCTCTTTTCAAGACATTGAACTGATTGAGAGGAAACAATTATGCCCTTTGATTCCTAGAGAAAGTGTTGCGAGAACAACGTAAATTTCATCAGCTGATACATTTACAGTATGTAAGTGGAGACTACCTTCAGATGTTTGGTCTTCATCAAAAATAATAGACTGAAGACAAGCAAGGTCAGGATTCTGCTTAGGATCTATTTCAGCAGGAGCTTTCCTCATGAACATTGGGATCTGCTCAAATTCCTGTCAACAAATGCAGACAGCCCAAGTTACCAAGGATAGAAGAAAAGGGTTCAAAATAGCCACATGTCTTTGGAAATATAGCCTTTATTCGAGATACTTAACAGAAGAACTTGCGTTTTTTCCCTCCCATACATTGAATTTTGTCCCTGGGTATTTCTAAAGAATTCACTTAATTCATAGTTCTTGGCTTTCTAGGTAAGTAATTTCAGACTTAGCATCAGCCCTTGCTAAACCTTCAAACCCACCATTTTCCTGTTACAAAAACACAAAACCAAACCAAAAGGAATGTAAGATATAGATCCTGTAATATCCGTCATTGAATTATATTAAATTTCTCTATTCTTTCAAGTCAATTCTTGCTTACCAAGAAAGACACATTGGCGAGGTTAGCACATAATGCTAAACCATTGTTTATTAAACTACAGTTTATTAAACTGTATCATCAATAAACTAGTTAATAATAAACTAGTTTAATAAACAGTATAGAAAAATGTGACCAGAGAATTCATCATCTTATTCAACATCTAGCCCTCCCTCCAGAATTCTAGCCCTCCCTCCAGATGTTGTTGGATTCCAATGCCCATCAGCCACAGTCAGCATGGTCAAGGGACAGCAAAGAGGAGAGCACAGTCCAGCAAAGTCTGCAGAGTCACAAGTTCCCAAATTCAGGTTACAATTAAAAAAAAATTTTTTTTGATACACTGACATGTATTGTGAACTTGCAACCCAATACGAAAGTTTAATATGCTACCTACTCTAATGTCACAACACACATCCCACCCCTTGGTTAGAAAGTCAACATCCACTGTACATGGTCAAGTTGTAAGTTTCAGTTGCCAAATTGTGTTGACAACATTGTGCCAACCTAATAGTTACAGTTTGCAGGTGTCCTCTATTGTTACATGCAGATTCAGTATATACCAGCAACTGCTCCATGATAAAACAGGGTGACAATATTTTAAATGTCAACGTGAAACATTAACGTGCTGCGAAAACCCATGGCTGTCAGGAAAACCTGTCCAGAAGTCGGTCATGTTCTCTAAAACTGCTCTCTTATATCCAGGTGTGGGAGATGACTGGTTATTAACACTGGAGGCAAGGCATTCTGCACAAGCTCTAGAGGCACTCTCATCTTTACTGTTGGCTCATATGCCTTGAAGTTGAAAGTAGGCTCCAGAACTGACCTCTGGCTCAAACATAATTTAGTAGAGCTAACCAGCAATGCTCACAACAAATAACCCTGTTAAGATCGGTACCATCAACCCTCGCCCTGCAGTGGTCAGGAGGAAGACTGGGAATTAGTGGTTTGCAGAAGGCTAGCCAGTGTTTGTTTACTTTATATCTTACCTTTCATCCAAGGAGCTCAAGACTGCGCGCATGATCCAACCCCCTTCCACATGTGATCCCAACACCAACAACAACCCTGCGAGGTCGTATAGGCTGAGAGAGGCAGTGACCGGCTCTGAGCCACGCCAGCAAACTGCCCGGGCGAGTGGGAGATTTCGAACCCGGGTCCTATCCCGACATTCAAAACTGCAGACCAATTCCCCCCCAAATGCTCACCCTCTGCCTACCTGGCAGGGCTGTTGGAGAGGACGGAAAGGGGGGGGGGGACAAGAGGCCGGTGAAAAGAGGATAAAACTAAAAGGCTGGAGACTCTTCCCCAACTTGGCATCTCCCCAGGAGCCCGTGCAGTCGAGCGCGGCCATCGGGTCCTCCCTCGTCCCGCCGCCCGGAGAGACGCACCTGCTCCCAGTTCTCGGGGCTGAGGGCGCCCGCGTAGCGCTCGGGGCCGCGGAACCGGTCCAGGAAGGCATCCCAGCCCGCCTCGTGCTCTTCCTCCTCCTCCTCCGCCATCGTTTTGCGCTGCCCTTCCAGTCGCAGCCAGGCTCGCTCGCTCCGCCCTTCCGGAGGCGGCGGCTTCCCGCCCCTGCTGAGCGGGAGGAGCCCGACGCTGCTTCCCTGGGCCGGCAGTGGGGAACGCGGCGCTGCAGCGGGGCTTTTGCAAGCTCGCTCTATCACCGCCTCGCTTTGTTTTAAATTATTTCGCTTGTGGGGGCGTCAATTGTGTGGGGTTGTAGGCGGGAAAAGGCGAGCTGAGGAAAAACCAGTGCCGGATTTACATATAAGCGGGTGGCGCTGTGGGATGCGGGTGGCGCTGTGGGTTAAACCACAGAGCCTAGCACTTGCCGATCAGAAGGTCGGCAGTTCGAATCCCCACGACGGGGTGAGCTCCCGTTGCTCGGTCCCTGCTCCTGCTAACCTAGCAGTTCGAAAGCACATCAGAGTGCAAGTAGATAAATAGGTACCGCTCCAGCGGGAAGGTAAATGGCATTTCCGTGCGCTGCTCTGGTTTGCCAGAAGCGGCTTAGTCATGCTGGCCACATGACCCAGAAGCTGTACGCCAGCTGCCTCGGCCAGTAAAGCGAGATGAGCGCCACACAACCCCAGAGTCGTCCGCCACTGGGCCTAATGGTCAGGGGTCCCTTTACCTAAGACGACTAAACAACAACATTGGTATTTAAAAGGGGCTTGCAGGAGTGTTGTATACAAGCTAATAAGTGACTAGGGCAGTGTTTCCCAAACGTTTTTGGGCAACGGCACACCTGTTTACTGAAAAAAAATCTCGCGGCACACCACCATTAAAGCCCCGCCCCGTGACGTCAGCGCGCAGCGTCACGCCGGGAGGGACGCACAAAAGTGAAAGTTTTTTCCCTCCCCCTTGCCGGGGAACCTCCAAGCTTTGGGCAGGCAGGCAGGCAGAGCTGGGAAGGGGGTTTCCAGGGGACACGGCAGCTCCTCGAAAGGCTTCTCTCAGCTGCGCTCAATCCTCCTCGGAGAGGATTTCCCCTCCGGTCCCATGCCTTCGTTTGGGGCATCGCTCCGGCTGCTCCCTCTCCCGCCGCGCAGGAGCGATGCCTCTCTCTGGCTCTCCCTCCGCGCAGGCTGAGGGAGGGAGGGAGGGGCGCGTGTGACCCGTCTCTGCTGGGAGACCAAACCCAGCGAGGCAGAGTCGCGCGGAGGCGCCCAGGCAGCGCTGCCGGCTGCGAGGAGAAGCGCCAGGCAGCAGCAGGAGGCGCGGCCTCTCCTCGCCGCCGCCGCCCTGCCTCTCGCCGCCCGACTCGCCCGCCTCCCTCCAGGCATCTCGCGGCACATGAGGCAACGTCTCACGGCACACTCGTGTGCCGCGGAACACCGGTTGGGAAACACTGGACTAGGGCATGCATGCCTTGATCTTCATAGAAAAGCCTGTCATGATGTAACTATAGCAAGCAAAAGTCCAGGAGGCTGGATTCTGTAGGGAATTGATGTTCTTTATTATCCAGGTAGCTGGTAAATTATCAATTCCTTTTATGGTCCTTTATAATGTTCTTGCTGAGGTTCAGTATAGGAAGAGTGATATTCACAGCCTTTTTGTTGTTGTTGCTGTTAGGAAGAGCTATGCACCAAGATCCTTTCTCCTCTTCCAGTCCAATATTAATTTCCATTGGCCGATCTCCAGAGGTTTATAACAGCAAGAAGTCTGGAAGGGGTGTGGCGGATACTATTCAGGGCTCTGGAACTCCTTAGAGCATTGTCAGCAGCAGTGTCACCGGCCTCCGTCTTGCCGTTGCTTTCAAGCCTCTCCTTCTGATTGGAGAGAACAGAAGAAACGCGCTCATGGGCATGTGCTGCAGCTATGCACACAGAAGCATCTGGGTCATGCATCAAGCCTTCAAGAGCTGAAAATGAAAGGGAAACATTAACACATAAGGGGGCTTTGATCCAAATAAATGCTAAACCTTTCACATTAAACCTTCAGCTATTTAGTGTCCTTGTGGTTGTTGTGGACATCTTTAAAAATAACCATAGGCGCCGACTCCATGGGGCCTGAGGGGGCTCGAGCCCCCTCAAAAAATTTTTTGGGGGGGCTCAGCCCCCCAATAATCTCAGGCGCCCTTCCAGCAGAGCGCCGCCGCCGTCCCCCGCCTCCTCCCCACCTGCTCCCTCGCCAGCCAGCCGCGCGCCCTAGTCGGAGAGCCCCGGCCGTCCCCCGCGAGATTAGGGAATCCCCGGGGGCGGGGGCTCCTGCCTCGCTGCTTCGCAGCACCACCGCCACTGCCAAGGCACTGCCGGGGGGAATTTCCTTCCTCCTGGCGGTTTCAGCGGTTTAGGGCCGGAGCGGAGGGGGCTCGCCCTCTCTTCTCCGGCTAGCCCCACGTTTCCCGCATATCAGCTGTTCCGGAGCTGATTAATAGGCGCAGCACGCTCTCCCCTATTCGCTCACGAGGAGGCGGCGCCACTTTATTTGCATATTCATGAGCTTATTTATTATTCATGAGCTTTCCCGGGCCCCCCCAATATTTTTTATAAGTCCGCGTCCCTGAAAATAACTCCACAAATTTTATGATTTGCACATATTTAGTGAATTTGCTTATTTGTGTCTTTCATTTTAGGGTGGATCAAAACAGAGAAAACCCCCCCGCTATAAGTAAGTCAGAAATTAGATCATTATAACAAAAGGGGAAAAAAACTATGGAAAATCGCATTTTAAAATTTCTTGCTCTCTGGCACCATCTGGTGTTGTGTGTTTGTAGCGCATTCAAATCACTGTTACTGTATTTTAGTAATATGCCTGAGTCCTGAGTTGCACATTATTATTATGGAAGTTATTATTAGGGACCGATATAATAGAGAGATTGGATGTAGAGAGAAAAGGCACAAGCCCTTAAGGGAAAGAGCCTTACCTACAACTATTAGCTACCGAAACATTAGCCGTTATTTCTCTGCAGCTGTGGAGATCAGAGTTTACATTTTAGGAAGGAAATATGACAGTCCCATAATACTGCAGAGTTTTCGGCAGACTTAATTTCCTGAATTGCAGCATAATTGTGTCCAAATCATTATGTGAAACCATATCATAGAATCACCCTTTTACAGCCTCTTTTTCTAAAACTGATACCCTACAAAAAACAAGACGGTAAATTTACATATGTATAATAAAGATTTGAAAAATACTTAAAGGTGTTTATATATTACCCTAAACGCACTTTGATTTCTTCCCCTCCCTAAGTATCTAGCAGCTTGTGCAATTCTGAATGCAACGGAGAAAAAAGCAAAGTTGATTTTTCTGATTATATTGTGTGATTTTATGTATCCCATATGAAAGGATGTGCTCTACTTTAAGCACCACTTGTTGAATATTAAAGAAAAAATACATTGCTGCCTCAGGGTGGCCTCATAATGTTTTAAGGTGCTTTCAGTATTTTAATAGCAAGAATAATTGATGTGAGTTAATTCATAAATTATCGACCAATAAGTCTTTGAACTTTGCTTATATTCTGTCTTTTTGTGTGTCTATATTATCTTTCACGATTTTGGCATTTTAATAAAAATGAAGGAAGAAAGAGGAAAATATACACTCTATAAAAGTGTAACAGTCTCTGCATCTCATATTGTCTCCTTTGTGTTCAGCTCTCTTCATTTAGTACCTAAAGACATGACAGCAATAATCTTACAATTTCTCTATTTAACCTACCATGAATGATCATTTCCAAGTCTGTAGTTCCTGCCTTGCTGTCCATATGTTGTACTAGAAAACCTAAAGGCAACACACAAGGATTTAGTTGTCATTTACTTGGGTCAATGCCTGGTAGCAACGCGTGTAACTAATTCTACTTGAAAACAAGCCCTTTGTTTCAATGAAATGTCTTAAGAAAGTGGGTTTAAAATTGTTATATTCTCAAGGACAAGGATGCAACTCTGTACTGGTTATCAGGGGAAGGGAGGGCTGGATGTGCGTTCTGAAGCTAGCATTTGCTGAGTAGAAGCTTTCATCCAAACAGATGTCCACAATGCAGCATTATCGGCATCCTTTCAGCATAGCAGTGGCAAACCTTGCTCCTGAGATGAATGAGGCTGTGCGTTTGAACTGTGACAATGCCTCTTGCTTGTCTGGATAAAAGTGTGTGTGTGTTTGTATAGAAATCTCTGGGTTTGATGTTGCAGGAATGTAGCCTACTGTACAAAGGTTAAGAGTCCTATCCCTTGTTCGATGAACCCACTCCTAGAAAGCTGCTTATAAGTGAATTTGGCCCTTGGGTTTAAATAAATTCCCTAAACTTGTTTTAGGGAATTTGCATGATTTTAATGAATCCTCTCCACAGTAAAACGAAGATCAAAAGGTCCTGGCAAGAGCTAATGCAAACAGTTGAACTTGTGTTTTTCATTTACCAAGGAACACGATGGAAGCCCTTTTTATCGGAAAAAGTTCACTCTGAGTGTAGTAAAGGTCCTGGTACAAGAATCTCTGGAGATTTGCCTCTTGCTTCTGCACCTGGAAACTCAAGAAATGAAGAATTGTCTTCATTAAAAATAAAAATAAAGAGTTGGTGTGAGAGTTAGGAAAGAGCTACATAAATAAACATGCAACCATTATCATCATCATATCTGATTTTTTAAAAAGACTGTAGATGGACAAATATCAGCTTGCTGTGAAGAATCAAATGAAGAAAGCTGTGCATAGCCTTTCATAGTGATGAGCAGGAGGAGGGATCTCAGTGCTGCTGCGCAACTCACAGCATGGCTTTTGTTCCTGCAACTGGCTGCACTAACAGAAGAGGAGGAGAGCATCTTTGAAAATCACCTCTTACACAGAAGCAACATTTGGATCGAAAGCCATTATGCGAGCTACATGGCAGTGTTGAATTCCACCCCAGAATTCAAAAATGTCACAATTAGGGATGTCACTCAGCTCATAATCTTTCAAAAATATTATCACCCCACTTTGCCCTTAATCTAATCTAGACATTTATAAAAAAACAAATGAATGCAAAAAATTGTGGCTGTTGGTTTTTTTTTGTTTAATTCCTTCAAGGTCATTGCCCTTGCCACAATCGGGCTTGTGTTCTTGCCTCTCTTGCTGTCCTTGTCTCTAGACTCCTTTGTACCAGCAAAGAACTTTTAGTGAAGCACTGGGAAGGGTTTGTATTCAGTGCTAGAGCACGTATCTTCCATGCCAAACACCCTGGGGACAACCCCTGGCATCTGCAGATAGGGCTGGGGAAGACTGACATCCTGGAGAACGGATGCTGTTTAATGTAAAGCAATAGTCAGAACTTGTAGACAACATACAAGGTACTGGCAGGTTTCATCCAGAACTTCTTCATGCTCAGGCCAAGCTTTCCTGCTGATAACCTGCTTTGGTAGTTTCCATCCCAGGAACTGAAAGGATTCATTTAAGGCATAACTACATTCCTGCAAGATATGGAGATGATATATCGTTTTTTTACACCATTCAGAAAACAAAATGGCCAACTACTGAATATTCTTTAGAAGGGACATACCTTCTGGTATTTGCTCATCAAGGGACAGAAAATGTGAATGTTGAGGTTCAGTATATTTACACTCAAGGAAGCATGAAAACACTGTATGGGAAATGCATCCGGAAGACAAAATGTATTGAGGAGTTAGTGATCTGACACAGAACCCTTGCTGCCTGTTTCTTCCCCCTCCCTCGCTCTTGTTAAGTTTTTTGATGGTGTGAGGACAGTCTTAGATGTCCTGAGAACATTGGGAGGAGGTGAAACCCGACCCCCACAGCTGCTTCATCAGTTGTGAAGGATAATGATGGGTACCTTCTTTGATGTTGGACATTGTTTTGAGAAAGTGAGGCATTGGGAGGGGGGCTATCTATAAAATTGGACAGTTCAGGCAGAGTTTCTTTGAAGCTCGTGCACAGACTGATTGGCTGCAGAGCCGTGCAAACTGAGGCTACCTGGGTGAGTCGCTTCGCTGCTTCATGAGGGCTTCCAAGTGGCAGACTGAAGTGCTTGCTTGGTATGTATATGTTGCTTGCTGTTTTAGAATAAAATCTTTAATCTTCTCACTCACTTGTGTAGTTTGTATTGCTTCTGAATCTCATTTTAAAAGAACCACCTTGCCTTTGGCAAGACAAGCACTCAGATGGTAGGCAGAAAAGGCTAGAAGAGAGAACTTTTTAAATTATCTGGTTGGTGAGAACCATGATGGTTCCCCTGAAAACAAAGAAATGTTGGCAGAAGCTTGCCTTGTGGATGTCAGGGTCATCCTCTTCGAGATGCAGAAGTAATGGAACCAAGTTTTCTAGTACCTGATGCCTCATTGAATGCTTGTTATTTTTCTTAGCCCGTTTCACCATTTTCCCAAAAAGACATATGGCGGAAGCGCGGACACTTGCTCTTTCCTGTCTCAGAAACAAAAGAAGGCAGTGAGATTGTTTCAGTAAAGAGTGACATGCAAACTGAGCCTGATTAAAAATTTGCAATCCCATTTCTCCATTATTTTTTTAAATGATAATTTTATTTCATTTATGAATCATTTCCTATGAAGCACCTCAAAGCGATTTTACAATACAACAAAAACACATGCCAAGCTAGTGCCAAACGTGTTGCTCTGGTTTCCTTTGGACCACATCAGTGAGGCTGAGAGGTGGGGTCTTTGTCGTCTGGGCAGCCCAGAACCTCCATACACCCTGCCCAGCCTTGCATCCTGGGGAGATCACTTTGGTGCTGCTAATGCAGCGGTTTGACTTCACCCCCAGAGGCGCACTCCATTGTCTCTCGAGACAGATGGATGCCAGCAACAACAACAAAGGTATCTAAAACAATCACATAAAAGTAATCCAAAAGCATTATATCTTAAAAACAGTTAAAAACAATTACACATACTGCATATGTATGTAATGTAATACTACTGGGATAAAAATCTCCACTTAGAAGGCTTGTTGAAAGTGGAAAGTCTCCAACAGATGCTGAAAAGGCCATAAAGATTCCACCTGTCTGAAATGTAATGGGAGTTCAAAAGGTTAGATAGCAGCACACTGAAAGCCAGGTTCCCCTTCATGTGGAATGAGCCTTCTGATAAGATGGAATCTGCAGTATGTCCTCTAATGCTGAGTGCAGTGATTGGTGTGGTATGTAAGGGATGAGATTATTTTTCAGATATCCTTGTCCCAAGCTGTATAGGGCTATATGGAACGGTTCATACGAGTGAATAGTAGCTGCTGCATTTTGCCCCCCATAGGGGGATTCTGATTTTGGGGTATTGTTAAAGGATGACAAGTTGTCTACCTTATTACTATATTTTTAGCACCACATGAGGATTTTCTGCCTCCGACTTTAACAGCTATTGGCTTATCTCCATTTTTTTACCTTACTGAAGCTATGCAGCATCTATCTCTGGGCAGGGTTATCAGCTGTCAAATTTTTAGTTTGCTCCCCTAAGCTCAGTGTCACACCTATGATTCTCCCCTGCTATTTTATTCTTACAGCAACTTTGTGAGGTTGGTTAGGCCAAGAGAAAGAGCGACAGCCACAAGGACACTGAGTTTCTTGAATGGCACTGCCAGACTAGGGATCTGAACCCGAGAGTCTTTAAGTCCCACACTCCAGGCACTGCACCATATTGGTTCTCATTGTCAACGTGACCTCAAGAGAAAAGCACTTTTGTGAGAGGGTAGACCTGCCTGTTGGCTTGTAACAAAACCCAGCTAGTGTGACACTGCTTTCTTACATCACTGAATAGTTCCTGAAGAGAAAGGCTGATATCGCAAATACAGTCTGCTCCTTCTGGGCCATTAAGAATCTTCTCAATTTCAGCAACTGCCTCTACAAACAGCTGCCCATCCATCCCAGAAAGACCTTTTGTCATGGCAGGCAATACAATCTTTACTTCCTCCTGCACAGAAAGGCATAATTTAAGTTAATAAACAGTCAAACCTCGGTTCTCGAACGGCTCCGTTTTCGAACATTTTGGCTCCCAAATGCAGAAAACACAGAAGTACCGTATTTTTTTGCTCTATAAGACTCACTTTTTCCCTCCTAAAAAGTAAGGGGAAATGTGTGTGCGTCTTATGGAGCGAATGCAGGCTGCGCAGCTATCCCAGAAGCCAGAACAGCAAGAGGGATTGCTGCTTTCACTGCGCAGCGATCCCTCTTGCTGTTCTGGCTTCTGAAATTCAGAATATTTTGTTTCTTGTTTTACTCCTCCAAAAACTGGGTGGGTCTTGTGGTCTGCTGCGTCTTATAGAGCGAAAAATACAGTAAATGCTCCGGTTTTTTAAACGTTTTTCAGAACCCGAACATCCGACGCAGCTTCCGTTTTGAGTTTCCTTATTGAATTGAGGCTTCTGCTTTCAGTTTTTGAATGTTTCGGAAGTCAAATGGTCTTCTGGAACGGATTACGTTCGAAAACTGAAGTTTCATTGTACCAGACCTATGGATAACAAGCTATCTGGATGTTATGTTTAAGCATGACGCAGTGGACAAGAAACATAATTTTAAGGCAAAGAAAGTGAAATAGCAATGGAGAACTAAGATTTCTTTGTAATATAATGTACGGCACTCACCTTCTCCAAGTGATAAAGTCTATTAAAAATAAAATCTTATACATGCCTGCTCAGAAGTAAGCCACACTGGCGTATCAATATTTCCAATTTTGGGAAAATTTTATAAGTGCATTCAACTGAGAACACGTTAAAAAATCTTCATGCTAAACATGCAAAATGCTGGAGAGCAATCCATGTGCCTATAGATGTTTAGGACACAATTTGCTTATGCCACGTACTGGAGAATTTGTGGCCATAACTCATAGGCTTTGGAGATTACTGCTATTTTTTGGATGGGATTCAATTCAACATACTGGAAAATTCAGGTTGCTCAATTAAAGTTGATTTTGTGCTCTTGCACAACAAACACACTTCACCCAAAATCAGACTTTTTGTAATAAGGAAAATTATTGGAAAACATGCTGGAAAGTATGGGCTAATGATTGATTGACACAACAACATAGAACCTCCCCACAAACAAATCAGAATGAATGATCAGTACAGTAAATAGTTCATGTTGTCTAACTGTTCCACAAATTTTGTGCAAATTGAGCTGAATGCAATTAAATCCTCAGCAGATATTTCTGAATTTATCAACTAAATCCAGTGAAATCATATGATGGGCCCTGTTGTTTACCTTTCCTATCCAGTATGCAATGTTAACCAGTCCTTTGATACACAATGCCCGGATGACTGGGTTTTCATTAGCCAGTCCTCGCTTCAGACGATACAAAGAATATTGTTTGGGAAGTCTTCTGGCCTCTGACATACAAAGAAGCTAAAAGACAAAGAAGAGGTCCATGAGAATTTGGTTCACAAGCAACTGCCTGCTTCAGTTTCCTCCAGAGAGATACACCCCCAAAATCCTGTTCAGATGCCAAAAATGTACTAACTTGTTTCTGGCACTTGGTTATCAATCCTACCCAAAATTTCAAAGTACACAGTGGCTCTTCCAATGGACGCACAATCTGTTTCTTCGTCCATGTTAAGCAGAAATAGCCTGCAGCAGTTGCATCCATCCATTCTTCTGCCTTCCGGGGGATTTATATTGTTTATTCTTTGTGCTGCATTCAACCATAGCAGGGGTAGAGAATCTCCAGCATGTGGACCAAATTTGGCCAGCACAGGTCCCAGTTTGTCCCATGAGGCCATTTCCCCTGAGCCATGCCTACATCTGATGTCATATTTGACATGACCTGATGCCAAATGTGTAGGCAAAATAAGGACCAACCTAGCATTAGAGATCCCGCACTTTCTCAAATATTACTAGTTCTGTTGTTACTTATTTTGCCACAGTTGAACAGCTTCTGCTTTTAGGTAGGTAGTCGTGTTGGTCTGACGCAGTAGAAATATATATATATAAAAATAAAAAAATTGTCCAGTAGCACCTTAGAGACCAACTAAGTTTGTTCTTGGTATCAGCTTTCTGCTTTGAATAAGTGAAACCGTATTGTTTTAATAGACCAAATATTATTTATCTAATTTATTCTGCCAGCATCCTACACAAAATGCAACAGGATGAAGTGGCTCTTCAGATGCACTGCTACAAATATATTCTGTTTGATCCAAGTCCACTTACACTACCAGTAACAACTATCTGAGAACATAACCACAGAGTCACAGGTGGGCATTATCACTATGTTTGTATAACCATCCTTAGAATCAAGGCCAACAAGCCACTCTGCATTCCCAGAAAGGCCTCTATGGTTCCACAGTGCAGAAGTTGCATCTTCCTTACTTCGCTGAAGAAAGCCAATCCTGTGATCTGGTGCTCTTCATCACCTCGCTCCAGGAAGGGAACTAGGAGGTACAAGATCCTCAAAAGGTCATAATTGGAGGTCTGAAGCATGATTCTAGTTAGGAAAGACAATGCAGATGCACACCGTTATGGCCAGTGGTTAACTCTACACTTGGGAATTTTGGTAAATGTTTGGGGTGCTCTAACCAAATGTTAGGGACGCGGGTGGCGCTGTGGGTTAAACCACAGAGCCTAGGACTTGCTGATCAGAAGGTCGGTGGTTCGAATCCCCGCGACGGGGTGAGCTCCCGTTGCTCAGTCCCAGCTCCTGCCAACATAGCAGTTCGAAAGCACGTCAAAGTGCAAGTAGATAAATAGGTACCACTCCGGTGGGAAGGTAAACGGTATTTCCGTGCACTGCTCTGGTTCCCCAGAAGCAGCTTAGTCATGCTGGCCACATGACCTGGAAGCTGTACGCCGGCTCCCTCAGCCAATAAAGTGAGATGAGCGCCGCAACCCCAGAGTCGGTCACGACTGGACCTAATGGTCAGGGGTCTCTTTACCTTTACCTTTAACCAAATGTTTACCACTGCGCACCTTGCAATAAGGCCTACTCCCCGATGGTGATCTTCACAGCTGATGAGGAGCTCCCAGCCCCGCTCCTTCTCAATAAGAGTAAACTCACAATAGCACCTCACAGCTAGGAGAAGAATCTTCAGTGCTGCTACAATATAGCTGAATTTAAAAATAAAATAAAATATGAGACACACCAAGAAGCAGGTGTAGCACAGGGGCGACCTCCTAGTTGGGAAGTCCCCAGTTTAAATGTTACCTCTGCCACAAACCCACTAACTAGGTGGCCTTAGGCCTAGACTCAACCCTCCATCTGCAATATGGGGATAATACTAGTCTGCTTTACAGGGCCAGTGTAGGATTATCGATGAAGCACTAGAGCACTTTGGAGAAATTCTATACAGTTGTACCTTGGTTCTCAAACGCCTTGTGACTCGAACGTTTTGGCTCCCGAACGCTGCAAACCTGGAAGTGAGTGTTCCGGTTTGCGAACGTTTTTTGGAAGCCAAATGTCCGACGTGGCTTCTGTGGCTTCCGCCTGAGTGCAGGAAGCTCCTGCAATCAATCAGAAGCCGTGCCTTGGTTTTTGAAAGTGTTCAGAAGTCGAACATTCTGTTCGAGAACCAAGGTATGACTGTATACACAATTTAAACACTGTTGCTCAGCACTAGCTGAAGCTTCTGAATCAGACTCAGGAGCAGCCCCATATATAGCATTCACTGCAGTAATCAAGCCTTGAGGTTACTAATGCATGGACTACAGTGGTCAGGTTATCCCTATCCAGGAATGGCTGCCTAGTCGTACTCCTGATCTGCTTCTGCGGGACATACATTTTGAAAGGACACCACCCCCTCCACATCTATCCAGGAGACTACGTGGCCTGCAGGCCTTTTAAACCAGCCCATTACCCTCTCTTCAGCATCTCTGCTTGCCTGGCAACCTTTCCTCTGCCCACTTCCTGCAAAAGAGCCATGTTTGGGAACTGCCACTTTTATCATTGCAATCATTGGAGAATGCTGGCTCCTCTGATGTATGTGGTGCTGTGTCCACCCACCAGTGCCCCATCAAGGGCATTGCCAGAAATTAAAATGGCGGCCTCCAAAACCACCTGCTTTTTTCAAAGGGAAGGGCTGGGACTCAGGGCACGGCAAAAGTGGTGGGCCCCTTTTGTGGGGGTGGGTCGTTGCAGCTGCCTGAGGATGCTGATGCCAGGGCTAGATTATGCCCACCGACGATCTGCTCTGTGTGGGTGAGATTTACTCAAGAGAACCTAGCGCATGGAAGCATGCCGTTACAAAGGAACACGTTCACATGTTCTCAGGAGTGCGTTTGGCCCCTACCATAACAATTTCTCTTATATTTACCCCACAGGCTCAAATTCCTCCTGAGAATCTGAGTTCTTTATTACGCTGTGCCTGATGCTATAGTGCACCTGAACAAGCAGCGCCATCAGCAGCCGGGGGTAGATGTAGAAGGCCACTTCTGAACTTTTGGGCATAGATAACAGCTTCGAGAAAGCGCTGGCAGCCTGAGGAAGAGGGAGAAGGGAGAGGGAGAGAGAGACTGTGGTAAGATCTTTTCTCTGCAGAGCTCATTTATGTTTCTGGGAGTTGTTACTCCTGAACCACTTATCCTTCCTGGACTAATTTTAAATGTAAACACCTCTTCCCGAGTCAGGTCAACGGTCTATGCAACCTCTGTATAATTAGGTATATATTATTAGGTATAATAACTGCAATTGATTTGAAAGCCTAGTTAACAAGGATGTGATTTTGGCAAGAATGGGCACCGCCTGAAAGAAACGCAACTGTAAGCCTATTTATTCACAAGTAGCAGTCACTGGATTCAATGGAGTGAATAGGCAAGCAAGCTCAGGACTGCAGGTTTCGAAAGGTAGCACTGATTCATGCAGTACTGAATGCCAATGTATCATTGCAGATTATGTATTAGGGATTTCAACACTTTTGCAGTAACATCACTCAGTTCCTTTACAATCTCCCTGCATGGAGAATGCTCCCTGTTGGACCCCGCACGGCACATTTGTTTAATGTGACTGCTAGCAGGTCACATGGCCGACAGTTACATGATTTTACATTTGCTAGGAAGCAGCAGTGAATGTACATGCTAGAAAATACCTGTGCATGCAATCATTATGTGATGCGACATGTATAGGCTGCATGCTACTTCCTACAAGGGATTTTGTCACATTCAAAGCAGGTCCTGTGCAGAAGGAGTTTCCGAAGAAGTGCTGGAACTTGCTTTAGGAACAGAAGAAGCTGCCTTCTGCTGAGTGGACCGTTGGTCCATCTAGCTCAGTATAGCATACATTGACTGGCAGCAGCTCTCCAGGCCTTCAGATAGGGTTCTCTCCCAACCCAACCTGAAGATGCTGAGGATTGAATTTGGAACCTTTTGCAGGCAAGGCAGATGATCTGTCACTGAGCTATGCCCCTCCTTCCTTCTTTCTAGGGAGCTCATTTGCAAAAACCATCCAGACAAGTTGGTACAATTCCTTACAGCCAGAGGTGTGATATAGTTTCCCGTGACCTTTGGGCTCAGCTGCAGCTTTTTCAGCAGTACATTCACAAGGAGAGTTAGGTCATCATTTGAACACGTTTTGGTCAACACATGCCACATCTCAGAAGCATACCTGCAAGTTCAGGGGAGGGAAACAGAAACATTTCGGGTTGTACACCCACAACCATGAACCATGTCAGTTGCCCCCCCCCAACTGTTCTGAGTGCATAAATCAGAGATGGGGAAGCTGTAGTCCTCCAGATGTTGATGGGACTTCAGCTCCCATCTGCCCCATCCAGCGTAGCCAATGGACAGGGATGCTGGGAGCTGCAGTCCAGCAACATCTGGAGGACCACAGCTCCCCCATCCCTGGTATAAATGAAGACTTTGAAGAGTCCCCAGAGAGCAACAATGGCTGCAGTGGTGGGATCAAAAGTATACCATGGAAACCAATCCACCAGGAATGATACGTTATGCTTAAGTAACTGAGGTGCAATACCGTTATTCGGACCAATAGAAATTATTGATTGGTCCTCAAAGGGAAACATTCACAGAGATATGGCATGCGAGGGGAAAGTCCCAAGCTGCACTTTGTAAAGTGGAGGGGAGGAGGTGTTCTGCAGACTTGGGGGCCAAACTAGATGTGACCCCTGAGGCGTGTGAATGCATCTCTGTTGCTTTACTTCCCCCTCTGCCCTCAAAAAATAGCCATGCCTCTCTCTTTAGCATCAGAATTCCCTTGTTCTATTTCCCCTCAATCCAGAGCCCTCCTACATTTCCATAACCAGACCAGGCTTCTGCTCCAACCCTCCTAAATCCCCAAGCCGTTTGCTTTTTCCGTATGGGAACTGGTTGTGAAGGATGACCGCGGGAGGCCATTCCGGTTCCCACTCTCTCCTTGCAGGAAAAGGTGGCACTCGTAAGAATCTTCCCTGCTGGCTTTAGGTATTTTCTGATTTGTATTTTCTGGAGCACTGAGGCCTAAGTGCAAGTGGGAGAGAATGGGAACCCATGTTCCCTTGCACCCCAAAGTGTCCAGGGATTGAAGGCTGACCCAGCAGGACTAAGCATCACTGAACTATGTACCTGTCGATTGGTAAAGGGCACTGGAGAAGGGCACTGCAAACTTCTGCCATGTAGGTATGAGCCAGCTGGGCCAGGACCCCCATCATTATTTGCCTGTCCTGGTACTGGTAAATGGAACCAAGCTGCTGGTAGATCTTATCCACAATTTCCGGCACCTTGAAGGAAACAAGCATGCTTCAGTTAAATGCCCTGCTAGAGGGAAGCAGTGCTGGGGCAGGGACCACACCACAAGGTACAAACCAGAGCCCTCAAAGAGCCGAAAGCAAACATATATTTAAAGTATGTCACCCAAAGCATCCTGGGAACTGTAGCTTTGTCAGGGGTAAACTGCAGTTCCCAGGAATATTTGAGGGAAGCCATGTGCTTTAAATGTGTGGTATGGATGGATGCGGCCCCCTGTTTTCATGGCCAAGCAACAAATCATTAAGATATTTATTATTTAAGATTATTTAAGGTATTTATTATTGCTGTACTTTCACTGCTAGAGAGGGGGGGAAGTGCCTGTGGGATTCTCCATCTCAAGTGCCAAAATAATGTGACTGGACTTAGGCTGGGGAGGCTATTTGCTCAGTCAGCAAAACATCTGAGGCTGGTCCTGGAGGTGAGAAGGCACAAAGATCCCCTGCTCTGGTCATTTGGGTTCTCCTGAAGATTGGGTGGCCATCTGTCATGGATGCTTCAGCTGAGATTCCTGCGTTGTGGGGTGTTGGACTTGATGACCCTCGGAGTCCCTTCCCAGTCTGCAATTCTATGGTACAGGGAGCACGCGTCAGCTGATCAATAATTAGGTACTGACACAGGAAAACATCCTGTGAGCACTGGCAGAGTCTTGCCAAGACCATTAATGGTCCTTCACCACAGATAAACTGTAAAACCCATTTACAGTTTATCTCAGGGTATAAAAAGGTAATGGTGCCTCTGAAGAAGCTGCCTCTGTCACTGCTGGGGTCTCTACTAGCTCCAAACATCTCCTACCTGCCCATGTAATCTGTGCATGTATCGCTGCAGGATTACAGATGTGATGTCATATGATGCCGCAGTGGTGCTCCTATTGGCTTCCTTTAGGCAGTCTATAGCGGTCAACAAAAGCTCTGTGATCTGTAGTGCTGTGAGGTATGGCAGAAATTCCTAAGAGAGAAGGGCACAGGGGAGACACAGAGCTGAGAGGACAACAGCAAGGCAAGCTCAATTGGCAGGGCTTCCTTGTTCTAAGAGACCTTTGCAGGAAGGAATTAAAGGTTCTGTGGAGGAGCCCGTTCTTCTACCATGTCACTTGGAAGTTAAATTCAACCAGCTACTCTGGAATTTGCTCCCAAGTAAAGGTGTACAGATTCAAAACCTTGTTCTCAGCTTTTCATCTTATGGAGAAAACCAGACCAGTTCTTCTAGCTCAGTACTGTCTTCACTGGCTGGTAGTAAGTCTCCTGGGTTCCAGGCAGAGGACGTTCACAGCCCGGCCTGGAAATCCCATGGATTGAACCTGAGACCTTTCTTACCCAATGCACGTGCTCTCCCACTGATCTTACAGCCCTTCCACAAGTTTAAATCAGAAAACTGAAAATGGGGGAGATCCCATGCATGCAAGCTCAGAAGCGCCACACAGTTCAATGGGTCTTTCCCCTCTCAAGGAAGTGCATGTAGAATTGCAGCACTGCTGACCTATGATCTGAAAGTGGAAATCTTTGCCTCAAAACTCACTACAAAGATGTAGTAATAATTAGTTCCACCCCTACCTTACACCCTATCAGGACTAAGTTACGATGGCCTCTGCAGTTTGCATATCCTCTGTGTTGCATCATATCCAGCACTGAACAATTACCTGAATAATATGGGTGATATTTTGATGAGACGTAGTAGGGTCATAGGAACCCAGAATCTCTTCATACAGTTGGGTCTCTTCTGCTTCCAGGGAGTCACTTTTGTTTTCGAAGCCTAATGAGAAAAAGAGTGACTTTAAAGTTTCTCCAAGTGGAGAGTTTGCTCTCAGGCTGCTGTGTGGGTGTCTGGAATTCAGAAAAAAGGGAGAGAAGGAGCCAGAATGGCTGGCTAATGACACCTAATGGCCAGTGGCCAAACTGTTCCAGCCACATCTTTCATTAGGGAAATTGCAGGAAAATGGCACAGAATGGCCAACAAACACTTTGGGACTCACCCACAGCTAAGGTGGGTGTTGGGTTCGGTGTATGACAGCAACAACAGAAGTGTGTTTTGGAACAGGAAAGGAAGGCAGAAAGACACAGGCTGCTCCCAGGAATTGCATGCCAACTAATTAAAGTTGTGAAGCTTGTTTATTTAGATGATAGGCATACTGTTCATTGTACAAGCCACAGCACAGTAAGCAACTAGAACAAAATAAGCTGTTTGCCTCCTCCAATGCTCCACTTGAACGTTTGCAAATAAAGCAAATATTACAGAAATGGCATATATCTCTCATTGCCTCTTCTCCAAAAGGAAGCCAAACCCTGGATAGCATTGCCCCTGGAACCTGGAGATGTGGGGATGCATAACAATAACCTGGGTCGGCCTGCCCTGTTATGTACTGAAGTTCTCACCCTGGGCTAGCAGGGGGATACTGTAGATACTTATGCAAATGAAGGATTGAAAGTGATGTTCAGTGATTGGATAGTTTGTATGCAAATGAAGGATCGAAAGTGACGTTCAGTGATTGGATAGTTTTAGACAGCTGCTACAGTTATGTTGTTCTGGAGCTCTATATAAGCAGGCTGACTGAGCTCTTCAGTCCAGTTCTGTTGTGGCCTCTGAATAAAGAAGAGCTGTTTGAAGAATCGCTGTGTCGTCTGATATGTTCACCCACAACTTAACATGCCCCATTCCAAAATCCTCATTAATTCTCAAATTAGCTCTGGAAACTGCAGAGCGGTTATCCTGCTGCAACTGAGATGTGACCACCCATGATTTGGCACTGAGCTATAGATCAATAATATCTTCTCCACCAGGGACCTCTCTCAAAGTCCCACTTTGTAGCTACGTTAGGCTTCTGCACAGTGAGGACTACAGGGGTTGTAAGCACAAAATCCAACATACTATTGCAGAGACAAAAGGAGCATCAAGGGCATCAGACCCGTGTCTGCAGAACAGCTAACTAAATAAAAGCACTCTTGCTGTTGCACAAAATGGGCATGTCTCTCCAGATTTTTGGAATCCCCTAACAATGATGCAATGCATCAAATTAATAGTCTCTGCTGTGGATCTTTCCAGAACACTTCTTTCCACATGAAATAACAGAAAGTTGTTTTGTAAACTTTAAGTTGGTGTGTGATTATTCAGCTGCAAAGCTGAAGGAAAGCACACCAGTGGCGTAGCGTGGGGGGTGCAGGGGGGGCCGGCCGCACCGGGCGCAACATCTGGGGGTTAGGGTTAGGGGGCGCAAATCCACGGGTTAGGGGGCGCAAATTACTTGCCTTGCCCCGGGTGCTGACAACCCACGCTACGCCACTGAAGCACACACTGGCTTCTGATACCATTGAGAGACTAAGAAACAACAAAGTGAATTAGACTCCTTGGCAGGTTTTGAATAAAGACTCACAAACTTTTTATTGACAATAACCAGTCAGATAAATTAAGGATTTATACAGTTCTGTAACATGCAGAGAATAGCATTTGTAGAGAAATCAGAGATTGGAGCTGAGGGAAGTCGGGGGAGGGGAGGGTGGGTCATTTTATGGGGGGAGGGGGGAAATGGGGGGGAATCAAGGATGATATGTTTTAAGGTAATATGTTTTGTTTAAATTCTTAATTAAAAAATTATTTTTTTTTTTAAAAAAGAGAGACTGCACCCCCTGCCTCGCAACAAGAACATTGCGGCAATAGGAAGACCAATCTGGCTCCACTCATTGGCTAGTGAAGGTTCCTTCTCCTTCCCCTCCCTGTTTCATGTCTGCTAGATTGCAAACTTGTAGTCAGAGACTATCTTGTCTTTTGATATATGTGCAATGCTTAGAAAATAGGCACCTTATAATAACTGTAGTCCTGTAGTTATTTGTCTGCATGTGTGTGCAGGTGTTTTGTCTTTTGCTAATGTGGGGGGCCTGGAGTTTCTAAGCACCCCTGTTTTTTCTTCTGTGAAATGGGTATTATGTGGTGCCCACAGCAGTTGATTCTTCTTCTTCTTTATTAAATTTATTAAACACCTTCTCTCACTGCAGGCAACTCAAGGAGTCTTGACAAAAAATATATATATTTCCAAATGTGCCCTTGGGCCAAGAAGAAGAAGAAGAAGAAGAAGAAGAAGAAGAAGAAGAAGAGGAGGAGGAGGAGGAGGAGGAGGAGGAGGAGGAGGAGGAGGAGGAGGAAGAGAGAGAATCGGGGATTCCTGATATAATGCAATACTGCCTTTTCAGTACTGGCCCCAACTTGGTGGAATGCTCTGTCACAAGAGACTAGGGCCCTACGGGACTTGACATCTTTCCGCAAGGCCTGCAAGACAGAGCTGTTCCGCCTGGCCTTTGGTTTAGACTCAGTCTGACCTTTATGTTTCCCTCCCCTTATGGTCTTGATTTATCGGCTACTTTAAAATGAGGCTGCATTTTAAATTGCATTTTAACCTGTATTTTAAATTGGTTCCCCCCCTTATGTTTTTACTGTGATTTTATTGTGTCTTAGCCGCTCTGAGCCTGGCTCTGGCTGGCGAGGGTGGGGTATAAATAATAATAATAATAATAATAATAATAATAATAATAATAATAACCCAGATATAATAAAATACAGGACATAAGAAGAGAGTGTCAAGGGCAACAAGCCAATGGCTGCCAAATAAAGTACAGTCTACTACTTCTATATAGATGCATAGTTTGGATACTGGAGTTTTCACAGCTCCTATCTTACCCTTTTGGCGCAGCATAAGGGAGTACAGGGAATACATGCCTTCCATAGCCTGTTCACCAATTTCCTCTTGGGGGTCATTGAGACGCAGACACAGCTGACCAATCAGACGCCCAAGCTTAGGACATCCATCAGGTGACACCTGAATGGAGAAATTGAGAGTGCTGTCTTTTGACACAGAGGGGAAGAGAAGGAATCTTTGTGGTTCTTGAATGAAAAAAGTTCCCTTGTTTGGATGAACTGATGTTTGGCATTACCACATTTTTCGCTCTATAAGACGCACCAGACCATAAGGCGCACCTAGTTTTTGGAGGAGGAAAACAAGAAAAAAAATATTCTGAATCTCAGAAGATAGAACAGCAAGAGGGATCGCTGCGCAGTGAAAGCAGCAATCCCTCTTGCTGTTCTGCCTTCTGGGATAGCTGTGCAGCCTGCATTCACTTCATAAGACGCACACACATTTCCCCTGACTTTTTAGGAGGGAAAAGGTGAGTCTTATAGAGCAAAAAATACGGTATATTGTCTTTTTTCTGATGAGCCTTGTAGCCTGTTCAGGCTATTCTCCTCACACAAGGAGAGGGAGACAGGGCCATGCTAGCTGCCTCTACCGACTCCACCATGCCTCCAACAGCCAGCTCTGCCACCCCTCCACACACAAACAACTGTAGAAGAAAGTCTGCTGCACTCTTAATGAGAACAAGTGGTTCTGAATCATGAGGGAAGCCTCCACAGAGACAATAGGCTTTGTGCTGCAGACACTGCAGAGTGCCAGGGTGTTGTTGTGGTTAGAGTGTTGGACTAAGAACTGGGAGACCTGAGTTCTAGTCCCCACTCGAGCACAAAGCTTGATCTTGCTTCTGAGCCTAACCTACCTCACAGGACAAAATGGAGGGGCGGGGAGGGGGGGAGAAACTACGTACACCAACTGAAGTTCCTTAGAGAAAAGGTGGGATATAAATGTAATAATAATATTTTTATTTATCTGATTCCATTTATGAATCATTTCACATAAATATATCCAAGCAGCTTCACAGTAAAAACCACAAACAATTAAAAACAATAGATAAAAGCAGTTTTAAAACAATTTCAAATCCGATTCAGTTGGAACTGGGGTACAGACCTCCACTTAAAAGGCTTGTTAAAGAAGAAAGGTCTTCCATAGGTGCTTGTGTGATATCTAGTGGAAGAGAGTTCCAGGGGCTGGATGCCACCAAACTCAGGGCCCAATTCCTATATCATGTGGAATGGGCTTCCTGATGCGAAGGCATGTGCACAAGGCTCTCTCCCTTTATATATAGAGGGTGAGATCTTTTAGATCATCTGGTCCCAGGTTGTAGAGCTGACTATGGTCTTACTTTTGCCCTTCCATGTTGCATAGGGGTGGCAAGGCTGGGCAATGGGGTTGTGACGGAGGTGCTGGCTAGCTCTCTCCCAGTGATCCTAATTGTGTGGGGCAGAATACCTTCACAGGGTTTAGATTCATACCCATTATCAGTTTGTAGCTGCAATACTGTGAAAAGGCTATGGCTCATGGCTGTAGCATGGTTTTTGCAGGATATAAGGGATTCAAGCTATAATAGGCCGGTTTTGTCTCTAATAGACCATTTGGATATTAGAAAATGTCTTGTTCATTTGCTTCTGGCCATCCCAGACACTAGTCACTAATTCCCCACCCCCTTTTTCAGTAGAAGAATAGTGATGCAGAAATAAAGCACCAGATTCCAGTGAGTACCAGTCCCTAAACTTGCTAGCACAGTCAAGAGAAGAGACATAGGGTTGCTTTTTTGTTTGGTGTGTGCATCCCTTGATCCCATCCTAGGCCCCTCTAACCTTTTCACAGTCTCTATTCACTCACTTCAGAGCACAAGAGGAATGCAATATTCACAATACAGAGCCATTCACGTCTACCTCCATTTTCTGTCTTAAACATTTGCAGGTCTCACAAGACCCATTGCCCAGTCGCCTGAAGCCAGAGGACAGAACTCACATGAAACGTGGGGCAGGTGGCTGCAAATTTTAACAGGGATACATAGGTGTTCGCTGCTCTTGCCCGCTCATGTGCTTGTCCTGATATCATCCAGGGCATCAAATGCTGTAAGGGTAGTGGGAGCAAACTGTTAGCAACTGTATAAGAAGAGAAAGTGCATACTATTGTAATTCTTCAAAGTCATGCTTTTGTCTTTCAGAAAGGAACCCAGGAAACTGCCTTATTCCAAGTCCAGCCATCATTTCATTAAGCTCGCTATTGGCTACGCTAGGGTTCCCCAAACTTGTGTCGCCAGCTGTTTTTGGACTACAACTCCCATCATCCATAGGTAGCAAGACTAGTGGTCAGGGATGATGGGAACTGTAGTCCAAAACAGCTGGAGACCCAAGTTTGGGAAAACCTGGGTGGGGAACTTCAGGCATGGACCCTTCAGGTTGCTCTCTCAAAGCTGTCAAAACCTCACAGAGAGGAAGTAAGCTAGGTTACTTCCTTCCTCATTTCCCCTCCCACCCTGACACTTTTCCTGGTTTCCAAAGATTAAAGAACATGGGGAAAGGGCACTTCCTGTGTTACTTCCCAATGTCAAGGAAATCGAAATTCCACTTTGGGTGCTTTCCTTCCGGTCTTTAAAGTTCTGAATAATGTCATGCTAAGTACTGTCAACAATCTTATGGCTCGCTGTCTGGCCTCTTATTCCCGTTGTTGTAACTCTCCCTGACCAAACTGAAAGGAGCCATTCTGAGTGGACATCTTTGAAAATTAATTTTAACACCCCCTAAGAAAAACAAAAAACCCACAAGTAGATTTCGGTGAATGAGGCACTTCTATGCTCCATGAGCAGCAAATGCCATTTCAACCAAAGATCTGTCTGAGAGAGAGTGGTGTGGCAATTACACTGTTTGACTATAACAGGGCACAAACTGGTTCAAATCTCTACTCAGCCATGAACCTTATTGGGTGATCTTGGGCCAGTGAGTATCTCTCATTCCACGATGACTCACATGGTTGTTGTGAGGATTGTATTGGCACAAGGAGAACCATATACACCAAGAAGGAAAAGAAAAGAAAGACTACTTCATGAACCTAGCTATAGGGCATATTCTCATCACTTGTGATTCTTTGAGCCACAAATAGATAACAGGAGCTTACTTCTAAGAGTGTGGCCAGTTCATCTATGTTTGGTCTTTCTGCCAATAAGCTTTTCAGCATTGATTCTATAGCCTCTAAGGTCTGCTTGTACGATGCCTGAGAAGGAAAAAAAATGTTGCATAATATATTACTATAACATTGCAGGTGCAACACCTTCGGGAGAGGAAAAGGCTAAAGAGTAAACTCTACGCAAATCTGGAGTGGAGTCCCTAAGATGGTTGGGTGGCACCTTGTACGCCTCCTTCCAGCAACTCCTGCAGCCAAGCTGCTGCCAAACGTATTGCTCTGCTTTCCTTTGGACCACTGCAAAAGCAACACGGGAGGCAGCAGTTACAAGTTACCGGTCTCTGCGGCCACAGCTGTGATTCTCCAGCAGTTTGACTTCACCCCTGGAGGTGCACTCCATTGTCTCTCGAGACAGATGGATGCCAACAGTGTCCATGAACTGACATAACTAATAAAGCTGTGATTCAAAAGTGAGTGTAGCTCTCCCCCATAAGCCCTATTACAATGCGTAGGGGTTGCCTAACACTGAACAACATGCTCAGTGTATTTCGTCCTACTTTTGCCCAAGGATGGGTTAAGATGGTTGGGGGCCCTGGTGCAGTTCCCAAAATAGGGACCCCTTCTTCCTAAAAAAAGGAATGCATGAAGTAAGGTACCACAGAAAAGTTTTGTGGTATCTTAAAGATTAACATGTTTATAATGGCATAAGCTTTCTTACACACAAAAACCCTCTTTCACACTCTCAGCAAACTGCAGGCATTTTCTTTTTCTTTTTTTGTGTGAACCTTGATAAACAAAAACTCATCGTTTTTGCTCACTTCCTGCCCTGGGCCAGTCACCAACCCAGCCTCACCTAGCTCACATGGTCATCGTGAAGATATAGGAGGTACAAAATGGCTTCAAAAGGGAACTTAGGGCTAGTATCATCAGCATCAAATTTGGGTTCCTTTAACCAGACTGATGTATCTTTGTTCCACATAGGGTCATGTTTTTGTGCGCCCCCTTCCCCAAATCAGTACAGTTCTTTCTCTTTCCTTTTTAAACCTTATAGATTCAAACAGTGAGATGTTCTTATTCGGGCACATACCGTACCCTCTCCATAACCAGTAAATTGGTTGTGAGAAATCTTATGTCCCCCCAGACTGGACGCAAAATCTCACCAGCCCCAGTTAGAATGGCCAAAGGCAAGGAATGATAGGAGCTACAACCCAGCAAGAGACACCTGGAGGGACACAGCCCCCCACCCCCCACCTGCAACAAAGTGAGAAAATACCTGTACGTCAACTTCTTCCTTGCTCTGACTTTGTAAGGTGTCAACCGAGGGCAAGGCAAAGACGCTGGCAATGCAAGTGCTGAGCAGCTTCTCTTTAGGCCAATGAGAAGGCTCCACTTGGCTGAGGAATGGCGGTCGGGGAAGAAGAAACAGAGCATTCAATGTGCGTTACGATTCTTCCTTACGGAAGTGGAGCTTAACACAGAAAAAGTTCAGAGTACTGAGGAAAGAAAATAAACTATGTCTGAGCTGTGTAGTGCCTACTGGAATGGGCAGGCTACAAAGCGGTAGCCACTGACCAGAATCTGGTGTGGGTATGCCTACCTTGAGCCCATGGCTCTGACTGGAATTCAGAACTACCAGGGTAAAGATCAGAGGACTCCATGCTCACCAATATAGGTGACGTGATTCATCAGTAGCGCACTAAAGCAAGCCAATCCCTTCCATATCAACGGAGCTGAGACAGGTTTGGCTTTTCTATGTAGTTTGTTTCAAATAATTCCACAGATACAGATGATGATGATGATGATGATAATAATAATCATAATCTTTATACCCCACCCATTTGGCTGGGTTACCCCAGCCTGAGGCAGTCTCTTCCTGATGGCATTATTCAGCTCTATTCTTAGCACTTTTCTTCTGAGCTTTGCTTCAACATTTGGGTCAGGGAGGATGTTGGGTTGTAGCTCCGACATACCTTAGGTCCTGAATGAGAAGCATCCCCTGACAGCGCAAAGCTGTGGAGCGCGAGTCAATGCTGTCCAGAGGCAGGTCTAAAATCTGTGCCTGTGAAAGAGCAGCAGCAAATTCTGTGAGGAAGAACTGTTCACGTGTCTGCTCTGTTCACCAAAGTTGCTGCTACAGCTGCACTAATGTGTGACCCCCCCCCCGTACAGGTCAAACACTTACACCAATTGTACAAGCTATTAAATACACAAATAAAGGATGTGCATTGCATCTGACTCACCATTGTTTGCTCAACCAGCTGCAATTTCTGATTCCCATGCCGATAATTTTGATTCTCGTTCCCACTCATTTTTGAATCGAATTCCTGTGAACGCATATGAGACTAGCAAGAAAAGGGTGGAAGATTTCAATAGCACTTTCAAATATGACCATATTTGTTCAGAACCAGTTTCCAGAGCCAGTTGCATCATAACATGTGAAAGGAGGGCAATAGAATGCTGAATGGCATTAGACATTCTGCTGATTGCCTGGTATTCTCTGCTTTAACACAGAAAACACGCATTGAACATCAAGCCAGTAAGGTAAAGCTAAAGCTAAAGATAAAGGATCCCTGGACGGTTAAGTCCAGTCAAAGGTGACTATGGCGTTGCGGCGCTCATCTTGCTTTCAGGCTGAGAGAGCTGGCATTTGTCCACAGACAGTTTTCCGGGTCGTGTGGTCAGCATGACTAAACCACTTATGGCGCAACGGAACACCATGACAGAAGCCAGAGCACATGGAAATGCTGTTTACCTTCACACTGCAGTGGTACCTATTTATCTATTTGCACTGGCATGCTTTTGAACTGCTAGGTTGGCAGGAGCTGGGACAGAGCAACGGGAGCTCACTCCCTCGTAGAGATTCAAACCACCAACCTTCCGATCAGCAAGCCCAAGAGACTCAGTGATTTAGACCACAGTGCCTCCCGTGTCCCCATCCAGCCGGTACTGGGATACAGGAAGGAAGCAATACCTTTTTCGTGGAAAGCTGTTTACTAAGACTTTGAACATAATAATCGGAAATCAGTACCACCTCTGCTTCCTCTATTTCCTTCACTCACAATCAGTTCACCTTCCCTTAGTCTTCCCTGAACAACGTGCAAGAAAGTAATCCCTATGATTATACAAGGGCCAGGTTGTCTGAATGGGAAAAGGAAGACTAGGTCTAACAGCTCATGTCACCATAGTAAAAAGAAAAGAGGAAGATTGTTATTTTGCAAGACTTTGAAGTCAGCAAATCATCTATGAGCTAACATGGAAGGTGAGTCCGTGACTGGGATGGGCCCATGAGAAGAGGGACCCTCATTATATTGGTATAGTCTGATTTCCTCCGTTAGCACCTTACCCCAAATTGAAATTATCTACTATTCACTAAAACTTTATGCCTTCCAAAGTTGAGCTCTTGCACTGAAATAAGTTCTGAAGGTATCTAATATTAAGGTTCAGGTGTGTGCAGAATATTGCAGATGTGTATTTACTGTCGAGAGGAAAGTGCAGGGAAGGGCAAAGTTAGAGTTAGCAGAGTATTAGAACAGTTCCTACCATTTTATCACGGTCATCAGAGGCTAGCGGTGTTTCCTTTTCCTTTCCTTTTGCGTCATACAGCATCATCCCATAGGCATTGCTGGAGGTTACTGAAGCTGTTACAAATAAAAAGTAAACGGAACTGAGGTTGCAGTTGATACGAAAATGTCTCCTGGTACTGTTACTCTAACACAGGGGTGGATAACCTTTGGCCTCCCAGATGTTGATGCCATCATCCTTGGTCATTGGCCCTGCTTGCTAGAGCTGGGAGTTGTAGTTCAGCAACATCTTGAGGGCCAAAGTGTTCCCACCCCTGCTGTCGGGGTGTGTGATAATAAGCCGAGGTTTACTCAGACTTGTGCAAAAATCTCCTTCCTCCAAACATGACTCTTTTGTTCATTTCTAATCTTGAGCCATTTATTTGGGACTCTTTCTTTGAAACTCAATAGTAGGTCATCAGGAAGTTAAAACATAGTTTCATGGTGCAAATTAAGACTTCCAGCTGAGGAAGGGTTCTATGCAATTAGAAATCCTCCAACTGCAATCTTCATCTAACTTCATCTAACCATAGCGAAAGCTATGGGGTTTTGGTATCTATCTATCATCTACTTACCAACATTATTTCCATTTCACTTAATATATATAAAAAACTCACTCACAGTTCTTTCTCCAGTCTCTGCCCCTTCTATGGGCAGTTGCTTTAGTAGACTGGTAAAAATCTAACTATCAAATTGCCAATTTTGGTACAACGGCAAAATCAGAGCCGAAAAGGATAGATATTTCTAGACTTCACACAGACCCTGTCTGGTTTAAAGCTGTTTGGTCAAGTACTTAGGAAGTTACCTTATAGGGAATCTGGCTATTGCTTCATCTAGCTCCGTACTTGATTACAATTTTTCACACAAGTGCCTGGTGGGCATCAGTGAGGAGCCTGCTGTTTCAATATTGTGTAAGTTCTGCCTGGTGGTTTAAAGCAGTAACAGATGCATCGTTTTATTTTACCACATCATTTTAAAACTTGTTATCTCACTTTGGAATTGCTGGTGGCAATAAAAAGTGGGTAATAAATTATTTAAATAAACTAAACTGAACTGGGTGATATCCCTCTGGAAGAATGGCAGATGAAGGTGATGGACTATATGGAACTGGCGGAAATGACTGGCAGAATCCAAGACCAGGGAGAAGAGTCAGTGGAAGAAGATTGGAAGAAATTTAAAGACTATCTACAGAAATATTGTAAAATTGATGAATGTTAGAATGATGTTGGATAGAAATTAAGCGGTTTTCAGCTGTAATATTATAAGGGAATATGAAAAATGGATTATTTAGGTAAAAACTTAATGTCATAATATTTTAAAATTAAAGACTAGGATAAACAAAGAGGGTAGGGATTTGCTGAACCAACAAATTGAATTGGAATACAAAAAAGGGAGGTGTGAGGAGGTCCGGGAAATAAGCTAATGAAAAATAAGTAATGGAAAGATGGAATTGATTTTAACCATTTTTTTATTCTGTATTTCCCCCCCCCCCATTTTTATTTTGTAATACTTTGAAAATTTTAATATATATCTTATAAAAAAAATGAACTGGGTGATATCCAATGTGAGTAAACATCAGAGTAGATTCCACGGACTTGATTCCAGTGGGTCTACTCTGAATGTCACTTAGCTGGCTTGCAGTGACTTCCCAAGGTCTTTTGGATGTTACAGTTCCCTAAAGATAAACATTTAGAAGCATTAACCTAGGCAACTAAAGTTCAAGCTTGTGCATTGTCAGACACACATTGGAGAGTGAGCTAAAAGATTCGAGTTTTAGTATTTATGCCTTATATATTGTACTTAGTTCTTCACTCTACATATTTACTCTCCAAACCCTAGAGGTCATTTGTCTTCACCTTCAGAAATTGCATCGGGCAGGCAGTTTTCCAACAGTAGGGGATTCCTGGATAATTCTCTCTTTGTTGTCAGGGGGCACTGTTGAATTGTTTGGACTTCAGCTGACTCTTCATTCTCAGTTTTTTTAATTTCTTTTTCCATCTTTGGGATCACGGGAGTTTTTGTTTGTTAAGTACCAGAAGAGCAACTGATTCTTCACCAGCTAGAAAAAGATTGATGGTATTGTCCTTCCCTCATTCATTCACAAAGATAGTAAGAACCATTTTGAAAATCTTGACCCATAGCTTGACTTCTCCAGACTTAGGCTTTCCAGTCTTGAAGACCGATGTCCACGGCATGAGCAGTGTTCCTGTGTGAGGGTCAGGAATTTAGAATGTCAGTGATGCCTCACTGGTGAACTTCAAATATTTTGCCTTGCAGATTTTCGGCTTGCTTTGATCCTCCTGCTGTTGCATTGCTGTAAGATGGCTTAAGCCATGCTTTAGTTTAGTGTCACCTGAATCTGGGCTCATAGTTTCTCTTGCTCCAGACAAACTACATGCAACAAATAAGGTTTGTCTCCAGTTTATAGCTCAAGGTTTTTCTGGAGGAAACAACTCATGAGCCCAAACTCAGGCAACATGCTAAGGCAAAGCATGGCTTACTCACAGCAGGACTTGTGGATGAACAAAGTGGCCTCAATCTGGCAGCTTCCACACTCATGCATTCCCATCAAACCATGGCTTGACTTACGTGTAAACTAGGGCATATAGAGTTGTGGTGGAATCAAGCCTTCACATTGTGATTAGGGCTGAAGTCTGTCCAATACCCTATTAAAAACAAAGCAACTGTATTGGAGACTCCAACTGCCAGACTCTCTTCTGAGCTGATCGGTAGAGAGTTCTGTGTACATACAGAAGTTATCAGCTTTTATAGAGATGGTGATGTTATTACAACTTGATTAATTAGAGATCACAAGATATTAGCTGGGGGGAAAAGGAAAACAGCATTCAAACCCTTCACCTTTTAAACTTTATGCAGACTTTATGCTTGTTTTACACTCTAACCAAGGAATTTAGATAGAAAATGGCTCAAGCCTACACAGTCCAAGATTCTTGCAGAACCCAGACCTATACATTTTGGTTCCATAGGCCGCTCTTCTAGTCCCTTTAAGAGAAGGAAGTATAAAAGACAGTCTAGTGTCTTTGTAAAAAGAAAATTTGACAACCAATTCAGATTTTGATACGAAATGTTTGGAAAGCAGTAGTCAGCACTGGGAATGTGAAACCCAATATGCCTTGTGGTTGCAATCACAGCTAAAGAATCTCTGACAGATGACCATCCAACCTCTCTTGAAATACCTCTATGGAAGGACAGTCCACCACCTCCCGAGAGAGCCTGTTCCACTGCTGAACAGCTCTTACTATTGGAAATTTCTTCCAAATACTTCATCAGAATCATTTTAATCCACTTGAATTCAGGTCCCATGCTCTGGAACAGCAGAAAACAATTTCGCTCCATCTTCCATGTGACAGCCCTTAAGACATTTGAAGGTGGCTATCATATCAGTTCTCCTCTCCTCCAGGCTAAACATATCCAATTCCCTCAACTGCTCCTCATAAGACTTGGTTTCCAGACACTATCATACTGGTCACCCTTCTCTGCAGACCATCTAGCTCGTCAATATTCTTCTTGAACTGTGGTGCCCAGAACTGGACACAGGACTCCAGGTGGGATCTGACCAAGGCCAAATAGAGTGGTACTATTACTTCTCTTGATCTGGGCAGTATACTTCTTTTATAAGAGGCTCAGCTGATCCCTACAGAAAGCTCACACACTTGCTTACTTGTTGGTGAACACTCACAGCCATCTGCTAGCTTCACATTCCTTTTCCTCAGATGGAAAAAAGGTCTTGCTAGTCAATGTCACAATGGAGATGTTTGTGTCATCATTCAAGCCAACAGTGCTGGTTGAATAGTATCTAAGATCCTGAACACAATGGGTAAGGTAGCCAACCATGGTTGTAGAATAATACTCGCTTGTCTTGAGCAATGCCCTTTCCTTGGCCCTGTCTTGTATCCCTTAGCAGTATGCTATTATTTTGGGTAGGGAATCATCCCTACTTCCATCTCTCAGTTTCTTGGGATTTGCATAGAAATAATCCATAATTAAACACGCCAAACAGATTTGTTACATTTATATTTAGTATCTCAGAAACATGGGACTGAAAATCAGTAGAATTGCCAAGGTGACCTAGTCGTGTACTAAATGATGCTGAAACATTTGTGGATAAAGGTATTAGACCAGATACTGAGGAACTGATGGACTCAACCAGAGAGACTCAGTTGAGCAGATCAGAAAAAGAAATAAATACACTTGCTTACTTGTTGGTGAATGCTCCCAGCTGTTTGCTGGGTTCACATTCCTTTTCCTCTGAGGGAAGAAAGGGCTTACTAGTCAATGTCACAATGGAGAGGTTTGTGTCATCATTCAAGCCAACACTGCTGGTTGCATTGTATCCAAGATCCTGGGTAAGGGAGCTGAACATGGTTGTGGAATACTGTAATACTTGCTGTCTTGAGCACTGCCCTTTCCTTGGCCCTGTCTTGTATCCCTTAGCAGTAAGCTATTGTTCGGGGTAGGGAATCATCCTTACTTCCACCTCTCAATTATTTCTTCTGTCAAGAAGGATGATTCCGAAGGAGCCCTCCACTTTTACTTGTCCAGGGAGGATGGGTGAGAGAGAGCCCAAGTATATGAAACAGAGAGACCCCTCCCAAAAAAGGGAGGGTAAAAGGTAAAGGTAAAGGGACCCCTGACCATTAGGTCCAGTCGTGACCAACTCTGGGGTTGCAGCGCTCATCTCGCTTTATTGGCCGACGGAGCCGGCGTACAGCTTCCGGGTCATGTGGCCAGCATGACTAAGCTGCTTCTGGCGAATCAGAGCAGCGCACGGAAACGCCGTTTACCTTCCCACCGGAGCGGTACCTATTTATGTACTTGCACTTTGACGTGCTTTCAAACTGCTAGGTTGGCAGGAGCAGGGACCGAGCAATGGGAACTCACCCCATCGCGGGGATCCCCCCCCCCAATTCTCCCAGTCACAGGAACACAGTGGGAGGAAGCAACCTGACACTTCATTCTCATCTCGCAGCACACCAGCAAGAGTAACTAAAACCCCAGACGAAACCAGTCATTATCCCAGGAGATGCTGGCTTCATGCAATGGCTGCTTTTGCTTACATGCTGATCTTCAAGCAGGCCAATCCAAGCCATATTTATTTGGGGATAAATTCCACTGAATTCAGTGGGGCTTTCACCCAAAGTTAGTGGGCACAGGACTTCCTTTGCAGTAATTCTAAGCACAGGGAACCATGCCTGGGGAGCACAGGGAACACCCAAGGGGAGCCAGAGCCTGGGTCACATCCTGGTCCAAAGTGGGTCACAGTACCAGCACTATCACCACACAAATATCTGGTAAAAAGAGAGAGAGAGAAAGAGATGGGTTCCCTAATGCACTTTGGGGTTAAAGGAGAGTCCTGGATTTCAAAAGGTTGAAAACTACTGTCCTAAGTGATCAGTTTGCTGCTGGTTTGAGATTTGTACAATTTGACAACAACGATGCTCTAAGCAGACTGAAGCTAAATTCCACAGAATAGGATTTATTGTAAGGATGCTTTTATTCCCAAGAAAATGTGTGAGAGATGGTAGGAAAGGTGGGGGGAGAACAACGACCAATAAGGGTAACATCTCTACCAGATATCTAAGTTAAATGGTTATGCACTTAAATGGTATTTCAGAGTACTCAAAGCATTCCACCTATGTAGTTCTTGTTTGGATGTAACAAACTATGTTTTTACGTTACATGAACAAGTACAGGGATGGGGAATGTGTGATTCTCCAATTGTTGAACTCTCATCAGCCCAAGGCCCCATAATAATAAATGCAGTCATGGAAATATGACAACATGCAAAAACAAAATGAGGCATGTGGGTGGGGGGAAGAGGAAATAAGACGTAATTTGATTTTTTAAAAAGAATACTTTTCCAGTCTCTTTCTGTGCAAATGCACTTATTCTTGAGGGAAAATCTTGCTTACATGCAATGTCACATTTAGCATGTGGCAAAACCTGCATCACTTAACAAAAAAGTACTGGTAATGTCTTTTATCAACTCTCATCTCTTATTTGCTTAAATTTGCAGTTCTAAACTTAGTGTGTTGCAATTTGATCCGCTGCACATAAAAACAAGTTGCAAAACTTAACAAGTGCCTATTTTTGAGGCCCACTTTAAGCTTGAGGCCCCAGGCTAAATTACCATTCTCTGATTGGCTCTGAACATGGCAAAGGGTGAGGGAAGATGGGAGGTGTAAGCCAACACCTTCTAGAGCAGCGGTTCTCAACCTGTGGGTCCCCAGATGTTGTTGGACTACAACTCCCATCATCCCTGAGCTCTGGTCTTACTAGCTAGGGGTGATGGGAGTTGTAGTTCAGCAACATCTGGGGACCCACAGGTTGAGAAAGGCTGTTCTAGAGGGTCACAGGCTTTCCATTCCTAGCTTACAGTGCAATCCTAAACATAGCTATTCAGTAGCAAATTCTGTTTAATTCAGTGGAGCTTATTTCCAGTTAGGTGGGGCTAGGATTGCAGCCTTACTCTCTTAGCCATGCTCAATGCTCACAACTGCTTTATCATTGGGAAAAAGTTACAGGAGTGTGGGTATGTCATATTTAAAGCAAAACAATATTCAAACTTTGCTGTATATCTTTTAATTAAGTGAAATGCTTATGAATACTGAAAATTCAGATTACTGTACATGATCTTAAAGAGGGGAAGAACAGCAGCAGCCTATTTGGCAATCAGGTGTCAGGATTTCAGAATAGTAGCCAATTTAATTGGCTCACTCAGAAGCTCAGCATTAACCAGGTTCCATCAATTTTGTTGTTTGGAATTTGTTTTCCATACTTAGAAATTGAGCCCTACAGTCAGAAGAGGAAAAATTACTTTTAATCAACATGCAGATGGGGGGGGGGGGTTAATACTCTACTCAAGAAGGCATGATTTTTCTTATATATAAAAAAAGTTTACAAAGATCAACTTGGTATATACATTTTAGCAAAGTCCATCTCGAATCCTTCCAGGAAGTATTTGACTAGTATAATCAAGACCCACTAGTATGTAAGCAGCAACTCAGTCTTTGAATTCATGTAGCTGATGATCAGATAGGACAGATAGGATCCAGTTAAGTACTCAGACAATGAGAGTCCCTCACACAGAGGCACAGCACACCTAAAAAAAACTAGAGGTGGGGATTCGCCTTTTGCTTCCATGACCACAGCTGCACTGGCAAAAACATTACTGCAAACTTTCTTTTTACCTTAAGGCTTAATCACATCTAGCTTCAGGCTGCTGTCCCCCAAATAATTGTCAAGCAGGACACTATTATTATTTTGCATAATGAAAGGTCGGCCTTTGGTTATGCAAAATAAGCAGTGGGAAAACTGTGGCGCTCCAGATATTGTTAGCCTACAATTCCCATCACTCCTGGCCACTGGGTCATGCTGGCTGGAGATTATGGAAGGTGCAGCCAACATCATCTGGAGGGCTACAGGATCCTCACCTTTGCAGAAGACCCCAAATGTACAGATGGAACTGTCTGCTGTTGAAATTGAAGGACAACCAAGTTTGCACATGAGGCTTTGGCATATAGGCAGCACCATATCTGCCTTCACAGTAATCCTTGGGCTGGCAGATAAAAATAAAAATAATTCCCATAGACTCCCATAGCCGTATGCCTAAGATGGCAGAGGGGAAACACTGACATTTCGGTATTCAAAAGCTACACATCCAGTATTTAGCGAGTCTGCACTTTACTCAGCAAGTTAACAATGGCTTCTTTGGTAAGGAACAAAGTCTCATTAGTATTTTGATTGCATACTTCAAATAGAGAAGGCTCATCCAAAACCTTCTTGCCACCTATTATAACATAGGGGTACCCAAGTTTACTTGCATCCTTTAATCTTTTACCAATGGTGAATTGTGTCCGGTCATCCAGTACTATATCCTCCTTAAACCAAGGGGCTGCTTCAACAATACAGTCATATAAATCCTCCAGGAGCATTGCTCCTTTCTCCTCCTTGCTCCCTCTCTTTGGGGGAATAAGGCAGACTTGATAGGGTGCAATGAGGCTTGGCCACCGAATGGCATCCTCAGTAGAAAGCACCTCAATGGAGGCTGCAAGAATCCGAGTCACACCCAGCCCATAGCAGCCCATTTCAGCCGGAATATGCTTATTTTCTGCTGTGCGGACGGTAGCGTTAAAAACAGAGGAGTATTTTGTGCCCAAGAAGAAGGTATGGCCAACTTCAATCCCTTTGTACTCAGCTAGTTTCCCTTTGCAAACTGGGCAATGCTTCTCATCTGGGTTTATCGTTTCCTCATTGGCTGCAAAGTCACAGCCTGTGCACATCATCAATCGGTCCTCACCAATGTCAGCGGGCAGCTGGAATTCATGAGACATCGTCCCCCCAATGCTTCCAGTAGCTGCTTGGACTTTCACAAACCGAAGGCCTAAGGTGTTGAATATGTTGCTGTAAGCGTTGCACACAAGGGCGTAGGTCTGGAGGGCAGCTTCCTTGGAGGTATCAAAGGTGTACATATCCTTCATATAAAATTCTCTGCCACGCAGCAACCCAAAGCGTGGTTTTGGCTCATCTCGAAACTTTCTTGTTACCTGGTACAGCAAGAGGGGAAGCTGCTTGTAAGACAAATGGCCTTGGGAAGCGATTAGGTCTGTGATGGCCTCTTCATGAGTAGGTCCTAGGCAGTATTCTTGATTGTGCCTGTCTGCCAGTCGTAATAGTTCACTGCCCATGAGTTCCCACCTTCCACTGGCTCTCCAGAGCTCTGCTGAGCTCAATGCGGGCATGTTCACTTTCTGACCCCCTATAGCCTGCATTTCTCGGTCTATCACTCTGATGAGCTTCTCCAGTGCACGAACAGTGTAGGGCATATAGTGGAAGCAGCCAGGACTGGCCGGGTAGATAAGTCCTGCTAGTAACATCAGTCTCTGACTTTTACACGTCAGTTCACCCGGTTTGCTGGTTTGCTGTGATGCTATGCTATCCTCCCGCAGATTCATCGACTGGAAGTGCTGGGATACACACTTTTGTCTTGCGTGAAGATCAGAATAAAACCTGCAACACTGTTGCTGCCTTTGGCACCAACCAATCCAAATTTTCAAAGCAGGAAGAATCGTCTTCCCTCTTCTGAGAAGCCCATCCATTTTGAGACTCACAGATGAAGCTTCTCTTTCAAATCTGCAGGCAGAGAGAGAAAATAAAAGCAACTCATTTCACATAAACAGATGCACATTTTATATCTAGCCAAAAGAGATTCCCCACATATTTTAGCTACTGTGAGAGCCGAATGCATTGAACACAGCCTGTTTGGCTAAACATGGGGCTGAATGGTTCTGGCTGATTGGCAAATAAATGAGGAGTTTCTAGAAGAATGTGCTTCCGACAACTGCCTCAAATGATGTTTAAGACCTGCTTCATCACCTTCAAAATGTATGCACAGGCACAAAAATATACATTTGCAATGCTCACACAACAGCTGTACAGCTTCCCCTGCCCCACTTAGGGTACACATCTGTACAGAAAAGGCATAATGGCCCTTCCATTATCCCTGACCATCGTCCCTGACCTATCAGTCTGGGGCTGATGGGGCTGCGCCCAGCAACACCTGCAGGGCCAGAGTCTTCCTCATCCCTGCTGCAATGCAAGAAGCTGCATGTTTTAATACCAACAATGAGCTAGCTTTTCCTATAGTTGCAAAGATAACATTTGAAGAGCCACGAAAAGCAACCAAGTGTCTTCACGGTCCAAATTAAGATGTTGTCCAAATCTGTTAACGCCTCCAGAGACTTTTTGAGGAAGCAGGAAAAGAGAAATAAGAAATTCCCCTGCTCGTCCCCCAATTACATTGCTATTGTAACATTCGCGTCATTTCCATCACGGGGCACCTATCTATATGGTGCCTGTTTTGACATTTCTGAGAAGAGGGACGCCGGCGGATTGGGCGCAAAGGTGCAAGAGCTGCCTCGGGGGGAAGTCCTACTGAGTATGGCTTCTTTCCGAGAAAAAACACAAAAGCACTGGACTTGCACGAACCTCGCTGAACTGGAAGCGCAGCCGAGTCAAGTTTCATACGCAGCAGCTCCTGGAGAAAGAAAGCGACCATAGGCGCCGCTGAAGTTTAGGATGCACTTTATATCCCCGGGGAAGCTTGCAGGGCCAGACTTGTCCTTGCAACGGTCGCCGGCGTTACCACCCTACGCTGCAACTTTCCAGCTCTTGCAGCGCCCGCGGCAGAAACCACGCGGCGGCGGGACTTGGGTGCAACAAAGTATGCAGCAGCTGCGCGTGCGCAGCAGCGATGCCCCGTCCCTTTCGGAACGGAGCCGGAACCATAGAGTTGAAGGAACCGAAAGAGCGACGCTCTTTCTCTCCCCTCCGTCTCGGGCGTGCAGATGAAGTCCGCCAATAACCATGGCGATATAGGTTCAGGCAGCCTCTCGTGACACGTGAAGAGGCCTTCCTAAATAGCATCCCTACTCTTTAAATCCTCCTCTTTTTAGGCTCCTTGCTGCAGAAGTTTCAGTTTGCCGGCCCGGAGTAATGGGAATAGATATGAATTAAGAAAATGACTAACTAAAAAGGCCAAAGCAGGAAAAGTTTAGCGGCTCCTTTTGTTTCTGCGCTTTCAACGCGCAAACAAGTCCCAGAAGTAACTGGAGGAAGACTCACGTTAATATCCTTGTAGGGATTCGCACCACTTCAAATCCCTTATTGGTAAACGAAAATTTGGCAGAAATTTAAGAAAGGCTTCGCCCACAGAGTCACACAAACCCCCCACACAAAGCAAAATATAGCTTAAATTTGTGCGCTTGAGGAAGAATGACAGGCGATATGGAAAATTCCGAGAGATGTTGCTCTCCCTTTATTAGGTGGATTCATTGGGGAAGGCTGCTCCCCTTAGGCAACCATTTGAGAGAACAGGATATTCCCCATCCTCCACCCTAAATGAAGCCCAGCACTGTATCTGTAGTGCTGAAATATTATGTTCTGGGGGAAGTTCTCGGAATGAGTGGCTAAAACAGTCCTTGCCTGGAAAATTACGATCAAAAACAGGTATGGGCAACCTTTGGCCTTCCCTGTGTTGCTGAATTACAGCCTTCACCAGCCACAGCAAGCTGGTCCGATGGCCAGGGAAGTTGGTGGAAGTTGAGTAATACCTGGAGGGCCAAAGGTTCCCCCACACCTGTTCTAAAATACATTGCACACAAGGAAAAGGGGGTGAGAAGAGATATTTACCTTTTTGACTGCACTTGGCTGTGCCACATTTACTTGCGCTTTTGTAACTTCTAGGCTTGGCTAATGTAGGGTGCTGTGTGTAGAGCTGCCCTTAAGGACAGCTCTGAAGCATCATTTGGTCTAGAAGGCAGCTTCTTACGGGTGGGAAAAATGCATTCCCATATAGCCTGTTTGCATCTGTTGCACTGACTATCACTGTGGCTTGAGGCCCAGTCTAGATGCTATCTGTACCAAAGTAAAAATATCGCTCTTTCAGTAGCTCCATGTGATACTTTCATTTTTTATTCCCCCCCAATTTTTTTTATTGTTTTTCCAGATTTATAACAAACAAATAGAAAAAAGAACATCAACAAACAAACAAACAAACATTTATCCTAATTGTAACAGTTCCACTTTTGTTAACATTGTTGGGTGACTTCCTCGAATCCCCCTGGCTGAGTTTCCATATAAATCATTGTAGCAGTTTTCCAAAACTATTTTCACTAAAATTTACTTGGTCAATTAATATCTTTCTTTCTCCATGTGATACTGTACTTTCAGTTGGTTTGATGCTTGTCTCTTTGTTGTCAACAACTCTCTGGTCCTAAACCTTTTCCTGTGAAAGTCTGTCACTTTCTCCATGCTAATGATTCTTCTACAAAGCTTGCTTCACTGTTAACTGCGCAATACTGTAGAGTATACAGTTTACAAAACCAGATTGGCCATATATTTTGGGTGGCTGGTTTTTTTGTTATCTGATCAGGCATAAGAGCAGTGAGATTTGCCCCCCACCCCCCAAAGTTGAAGAAGCCTGGTAGCTGTAGGATAGAGTTAGTTTTGGTAATATGGGAAAGTTTGACTTAATATTTCCTGTTTTCTTCCTTCCTTACGCACTAAATCGTTTCCTCGGGGCAACAACATGGGGGTAGGAGAAGGGAGTGGTGGGTAGAAAAATTGGCTTTCACTGAATGGACATTTTCCGATTATCCTAGGGTAATTGTTGCAAATACAGTTATGTGCGGTCATTAGGGTTTTTGTTATTTTTGTTCCAATGTGTATCATTTTACATCAATGGGTGCCAACATTTTGGGGCTGTGGTCACATTTGGAATTTTGAATGGGTGTCATGGGTACCAATCTATTGCTTTTAAACTGGTGGGGTTTTGTTTTTATTTGTTACTATGTTATTTTTTTTGTTTTTATGTTGTAAACTAACGTTTGCTCATCAGATAAAGGGTGCTAATTATAATTATAATTTGTCAGTGGTGTAGTGTAGGGGGGTCTACTGGGGAGATTGACCAGGTTGCAAACATTTTTGGGGTGCGTCTCTGCAGCTTCCACCCCGACTGGAGACCCTCCCGATCCCCCCCACCTCACCTAACCAGCATGCTGAGCAGGAGCTGTAGTGAGAATGGGCCCTTGCATCCCTCAGCTGTGTGGTATCCCCACCAGCGGAGGAGGTTTGTAGACAGGAGTCTTGCGGCAGCAGCAACCCATCCCCAGCACAAAGAAGCGTGCATGCATGTCCCACCACTGCTGCACAGCTGCCTCTGCGAGCAGCAGTGTGCAGTATGGAGGCACCAGTTAGGGGGCACAATATTTGTCTTAGGGGGCACAATGCTAGTCTTCCCGTTGGCACTGGCAATCCACGCTACACCACTGCAATGTGACAAGGTAATGGAGCAAGGGATGATGTAACCTGTTCTTTTTGCTTGCTGCTTGATCACATTTCCCAGAATTTACTTTTACCCTTGTGCTCACTTAAAGTTCAACCAGGTTTTGAAACATGTTTCCGGTTCTCAGGTGCATGGCAGCTTGCAGAAAACATCATCGCTGCAAAAGAGACACTTTCACAATTTATGCATATGATACAATTTGCTTCCTTCCCATAGGTGGATGTTGTCTTCATTTGGGGAAATCTCCATGTCAGGTTGGATTAGCATTCATAGGGCATTAGGGTAGATAGTTCAGATAGCATAGCTAAGAGTCTGACTTTCAGAGTCTGACACACATCCTTTTGGGAAGTTACTTTACTCATGATAGATTTTTATCTCCAGAAAACGTCGGTGCAATGCATCAAGGATAGCCCTGCAATACACTGACCTTTGTTATTGTGGGTGTGCCTTTCATTGATTACATTAACACTCCTGATCCCACCCTGTAAAATTATTCTTGCTATGATTGGTTAGGTCAGTCTTTATATAACCTTCAAGTATTTTATTGTGAGCGTGAATATTTTAGAAACTGTGGAACTTCTGAGGCAGAAACTCTAGCCCAGAGTCCAAGAGTTCAGTGTCCTATTCAGTGTCCTGTGTACCTGAAGCCTTGCACCATCTAAAATATAATCAGAACAATCTGAGGCAGTCTTCATCAACCCAAGAAGATGTCTGATGGGACGTAAGTACATTGTGTGCAGTCTATATGCTTTGATTAGGATGATGGTTAAATAAAATAACAAAGTGTGCCAGTTGCTTGACTTAATTCATGTTGATTAAGCAAGCTTTATTACAGGAGAAGTTCACAGAAATAAGATGGGAAAGGGTAATTAACCTGATGTATTAAGGAATAAAAAGGCAGCAATTTGGGTTTTCTTTTTTCCTGATGATAATTTTTATTAATTTTCAATTACAATCCAATAATAGCCTCATTTGCAACAATACCAAATTATAATACAATTACCAATACCAATCATTCAAATACTGGATTATATAATTTAGGTGGCCCCCCACATGCTAGATTTGATGGTTTGGTGGTTTTCTTTATTTCTGTGTTCCAAAATCTTCCTAATTTCAATTAAATTCCCGTTAAAATAATCCCTTATACAACAACTGCAGTATTAATAATGTCTATTTGTGTTGACACATTAAATGATTTATAGAACTACAAGTGAGGCACTCAAACTATATCCTTGTTTTTCCTGTGTATGGCAATTATTCTGTTCGTGGTGTTTCTTCCTGTCCTTGTAAAATGTTATGTCTATCTTTCCCCATCATGCCATGCGTGGAGCTGATACAGTCATACCTTGGGTTGAGCGTGTTTGAGTTGCACTCCGCGGCAACCCGGAAGTAACCGAGCGTGTTACTTCCAGGTTTCGCTGCTTGCGCATGCGCAGATGCTCAAAATGATGTCACGTGCATGCGCAGAAGCAGCGAAAAGCGACATGTGTGTGCGCAGATGTGCCGTTGCTAGCTAGTCAAGTTCAAACCTTAACGACCTTTGTGCTGGTTCTGTTCCGTAGTTTATGATCTCATTTCTTCTAGCATGCACCTGTACTTTAGTCCGCAATTTCTTGATACAAAAAGGTGTGAAAAATAGAATGGAACTTTTTGATTGTGATTAGGAACAGAAACGAAAATTGGTGTAAAAAGCTTTTGTTGGATTTCTGGCAAAACAACCTACAAAAACTAACTTGTAAGCCTTAGGTAATGGTCTTTCATTGGAAAGAGAAACAAGACAGGGTGTGGCCTCTGATTCTCAACCCCCCAATTTACTGATGGTTTAGTTATAATAAATTTGCAATAAAAGAGGAATGAGATGAAAATAACTATGATGTTATGTGAAGCTTAGCAAACACTATTTGATAACAGAAGGGGATAAGCAGAAGATGGGTTAAAAAATTAATTTAATTTAAGTAAAGCAGAGTCTACAGTACATAAATAGTAAATCTTTTTGGAATTGAATCAGTAGTCCTTATTATTTGTCGATTATTGATTTCAAAAACAGAAGCCAATTATTGGAGGCCAATGAAAGACTTATTAGAAAATTGCACCTAAATTTTCTAACATGAAATAGTCTACTAAGACAGTCCTGTGCATGCTTACTCAGAAGTAAGGACCACTGTTTCATTGGGGCTTTTCTCCAGGAAAGGTATGCAAGAGATTGCAGCAAGGAAACCCCCAAAGAGGTAATGTGAAAGACAGACACGTTAAAATTCATCATTTTCAAGTTTGAAAAGATATTGTGAAGTAGCTAAGAGAAGAGGGGGGGGGGAATGTTGAGGAGAAGACTTGGGTAAATGAACAGAAGTGAGGAGATTGGAAATTAAAGCTGTGATCCTATGCCAAATTATCTGAAAATAGGTCCTGTTGATCAATCTGGGAGTTTTGTATAGGACTGCATTCCTAAAAATACTATACTAAGGGAATCGGCTATAAAAGAAATTCATAAAGCATCTCTGTTAACCTCTTTATGTTCTGAACAAATGGCTTTAACAACTGGGACAAAAATATGGTTGTAGAGAATAGAAAGTGTTTCCATAATGAGCTAGTTAGAAAAAACAAAGGATCTATGGGTGTTACATGACTATGCCATACTCAGAGTAGACTCACTGAAATCAGTGGACAAATTAGTCATGAATAGACCCACTGAAATCAATAGACATGTCAGTCCCTCACTTCTGGCTGGAAGGACCACAGAATGGGGTTCAGAATAACTTCCTGTGATAGGATAACAAACCGATAGTCTGCTTGCATGTTTCAAACTCCGCACCTCCTCTGTGTTCTTTGGCAGATGTCTGCGCAGAAGAAAAGGTGCACATGAAATAGAACCCAAAACTGATCTTACTCGCTGGCGATTCAGCTCCGTGGAAGGGCGGCATAGATGGTACTACGTGGGAGAGAGTGAAGAATGTGCCCGTGAACAGAATGCACTCGAGGCTTACACTTTAGGGCTGGACACTGTAAGTGGCTTAATGATAACAGATGGTACAACACTGAAAGGCTACAAAAGGAGCACAGGGCATGAGGACTGCTGGCTTGGCCCTGCCCAGCAGCAGTTTCCCAAGGGCTGGGTCATTTTTCTTTTGGGTTCTCATCTTCTGACACCTCAGTTAGGAACACAGGAAGTTTGGTTATTGCAATCATAGAATTGTGGAAGGGATCATGAGGGTCATCTCCCCCAACCGCCTGCCACTTGGTGCTGTACAACTGCAACTTGATAATGTCAGGGTTGAATATGAAACCCTACTTGAAAAAAGACAAGCCTGCAAGATGAATATGACAATCTACAGGAAATACTGAAATACATAACTTGGTTATCACTTTCTACAAGGCAGCTTCTTCATGCTTGTTGCCTGTAATAATGACTGAATTCATCTGCAAGCAGTTTGCGGCCTCAGTGTTTGGTTCTTAGACTTGGAAAGGGAGTTGGACTACATGATCTTCTGGTCCCTCATATTCTATAGTTCTCTGATCTGAGACCTCTGTGGTGTTCTCGTAGAGAACAGCCACTGTCTTTTTCTCAGTGATCAGTCTCCAATATACTGTGCCTGATACTCATTTCCATGATGTACGGATAATGCATCTGCATGAGGCATTTTGATGTGCATGAAAATACTGAGGCACATGAATCCAATATGCGTTTTGTTTGGATAAAGGCCTCTGACTGATGGCTGGATTTCTAAACAGTTGTGATATCCCATATTGTGAGATGTTGGCAGGTGTAGATTTCACTTGAAATGTGGTTGTAAAACATAGTTTGGGAACTCTCTCAGGGCTAAACCATCCAGTATATTGAATGACTTTTTGTATTTAACATGACTGTTGTTTTAAACCAAAACAAGTTCATGAGGGCCCAAACAGGATAGGGATTGGGGTGGGTGGGGAAGAGAGAGTTATCCCTTTCCCAGCCTGCCCATGTCTCCAGGCAAATAGCAGCTGGCGATGGGCGTTTCATTGAGACTGCTGCTAGGAGGGGAAGTGTTAAATGACACCTCCCCATCTGTCATGGTTCCAATCCTGACTACCCTTCCCTGTTATATTTATTTTTAAATGACCGATGCATTAAATGTAACAAGACATTTAACACAATGCATACTTTGTCTTGTAGATAGTCTGTTTAGTTTTTGTGCATTTCTCTTACTTTTCCTATTTTGCTTTACAGAGCAAGTTCTTTCCAGATTTGCCCAAAGCTAGCACCGCCCAGGAAGCAGTCCAGAAAGCGATTAAATTCTTCTCTGGCCTGCAAGCAGAAGATGGCCATTGGGCCATGGAGTGCTCTGGCGTTCTCTCTCTTGCACCAGGTACATGGACACTAGTGGATTTACCACATATACATTAACTGGCTTAGGAGGACCTCCCTGTATATTTTCTATAAACTTGTTTATCTTCTTTTACCAGACAGACACAAATAGGTAGACATTTGGAGAAACCTCTTAAACTGAGGCCTTCTTTTAAGAGCTATTATGCAGTGTGTGAATGTTTCTCGCTCGAGACACTTCTCCACTCTCTGAAAACTTATTTGATCTCAGTGTCATGAATGTCTTCTTCCATGCATGAGAGGCTAAACCTTGAACCCTCTTAATTCAGAAGGGAGTTTTTGTAACTAAGATATATATCCCTGTTATCTTCCATCACTGCATAATTATTTCTGCTGACAGGAGTGTCAGGAGTCGACACGTAGTCTTCCATTACCTTCCCTGGAAGTCCGATTCATCAGATGTGTATGTTCTTCAAGCCAGATTGCCTTGGGTCACCTGCCTGGGAAATTCTTCATTCTCAGAATTGCCTATAGTTAAATTTATATATATATTTAAATCCCTCTATTTAGGAAAACTAAGTCTAGCCTCTCTCACAAAGCAGAATACTTATTCAGTATATTCTGAACAGGGGGCTAATCCATTGAATCCATTGTGCAGGATACTGTCCATCGGTGGCAACATACAGCTGTATGGGGATGTGGTAGACCAGATGATTTAATATTTTTTCTTCCCCTTACAGTTAATCTTAATTATTTTTTTTAACTGTCTTTACTGAAAATTTTAATACTTTCTGTAAACCACTTAGCGGGATTATGCCGCTGAAGTGGTATATAAATAATTAAATTTGATTTGCGTGCAGATCAAGATGAGAGAGAAATTTGATTCAGTTTCCAGTTAAAGGTCTTATTAGCACTTTCAGAAACAGTATGAGAACTGAAACACAGGCATTCTTTGAAGTTCGCTCTTCACTGATTTTTGTAGTTCATTTCCCCAGCCAAGTAGTGTGTACAATGGCGTATACTAGAGTAAAACCACAAATCCTGTTATGTTTGACCTTTTTCTTCTGTTTCAAGATGGTAAAAACAAACAAACAATGGGGTACAAAAGCATAAGTTACGTTTCGATATCCAAACAGGCAGTTTATTGGCAAATCATACCAAAGTTAAGATTTTCAAGTACTACACATGTTCTTCTTTTTTTTAACCAAACAGCTATTTTGATGTCATGTTATGCTGCCAAGATCTCACTGCCAGAAGAGGTCGAGAGAGAGCTCCTGCGTTACATCCTCTCAAAACAGCTTCCAGATGGTGGCTGGGGCCTGTAAGTAGTTCAAGGAGGGTGTGAGCTTCTCTAGAGTGGCCTGAGAAGAGATGCTCTAATTCTGCATATCTTTGTCTTGGGCTGGTCCATGATGCAATTCCCCTGTCAAGGCTTCTTTAAATCACTTATGCATTCTGCTGTCTTTTGACTGTGAGCCTTTTATTTGCAATACTCACCATGTGAACTGGGCACCAGGGTAGATGACCAGAATGCCAGCTGGCCTCAGCATGTACTGAAGTTGCCCAGCTGTGGCGGAGAAAGATAGAATTGTGGCATGAGGAGTGGAGAGAGGCAACAATAATGAAGATATGATAGCTGACATCGCTATTGCCTTTGAAAAGCACCATCTATAGGAAGTATTACTATTGATAAATGGTGTGGTGAGGCCAGGTTGCCTCCATCCAAATGTATCCTGTCAAACCAATAGCAAACCACAAAATGGATTGGAGTTTGACTGAGCTTTGAATCTGAATTCTTAGTAGCATGGTATCAACTTTATTTAGCTGGAATGGAATTTCAACTGGTGCTCAGGTTGTGTGAGCTGCTCTCAAGCCCATGCTGCCTCATGAAAGGAAAGATTTTAAAGCACCAAATGCCCTTCATTAAGGCATTACTTTTTTAAAAAGGTAATAGAAAACAAAAGAAGGTATTCTGTGGTGTCCTGGCTAATGGTTAGCTGACTGGGTATGGGTGAGGCAAATTCTCAGAAAAGCGTTTGAATTTAAGGTAATGCACCAGAAGAATGGAACTAAACAATTCAAAGAGATTTCTAGACCTCTGGACTCACTGGTCCACTTTCTAATAGCTCTTTGATTTTTCTTTTAATGTAGCCACCTTAAAGAACAATCAACAGTATTTGGCACAACCTTTAGCTACATAGCTATTCGAATCCTTGGACTTGGGCCTGACCATCCCGATGTAGTGCGGGCTCGGATAAATCTCCACAAGAAAGGTAAGGCAGAAATCTCCGCCAGGGCTGGATCAATCCATTTTGCTGGAGTGTAGTTCCCAGGCAAAGCTGGGGGCCCTGATGTAGTTATTTGGGAGCATCTTCCTATTCTGTCTCCCCCCCCTCCTCCCTTCTTTTTTGGGTCTTTTTAGAAATCACCATAGATTGATCATAGAATAGTGTTTTGTGGTGAACCCCCCTCTTAACTACTGCTTAATCTTTTTGGTTTTATGAAGAAAACTCTCTGGTACTTGGAGACTTAGGAAAGTTAAACAGGGAAAGGTTTTTATTTTACAGAAACAAGGTGATAAATGCACAGCTTCTTTTCAGTTATTTCACTTCAGTTCCTAAAACTTAAATGAGTAGATGTTACAGCTTTGGTCTTAATACCTGGGGTCTTAAATAAGGTGGTGCTTGCTGTCAGTTTCCCAACTTTCTGTAAATCACACTCCTGAGGCTCTAATAGGATTACAGGTGATCACCCTCCAACTGGTTTGGGAATCTGTCACCTACTTTCTGAACTGAGACCCCAAGTAGAGTGTCCCCTCATAACTCTACTTATCCTTTCCCCAATTCAGCTTCCCAGTTTTTCTCTTGTCTGTACACTCCTAAAAAGACACTAATCAATGTCTTTCAAACTAAACTCAGCAGACTTCCATCTCTGGTTACAGATATTTTCCTCAGAGTGGAGCTATACACCTATCTAGCTGAACTCCAAGAATGCCAACTCTCAACTCTTCTCTCCCCAACTGTCTCTACGGCTTTCTCTTTTTCCTCCCAAAGTGCGGACTCCATACACACACACCCCTGCCCAGCTAGCTGTATCCACAGCCACTCAGAAGGAGGCTACAGCTCAGCACTCTGGTGGAATTCCAAGGCACTTCATCACTAAACTCTGGTCTAGCTGAGCTTTCTGTCACACATTCACATAAGGTTTAATGGAACTAGGAGGTGAGGTGGTTCCTTCTGCATGGATACAGTCTGAGAAATACATAGCATATGTTTTCAGGATGATCAGGGCATTCACCCTGTCTCTGGGTAGCTTGTGCAGTTATAGGAAAAATGAGGAGGGAACTCTTTGGGTTCAGCCAGTTCAGAAACACTGCAGTGAGCATAGCTGAAAGTTGTGCAACTGCTACTAGACTTCCCCTTCAATGTGTGGAGTGTGGCCGGGCCAGGCAATGAGGGTGTGATGGGGCAGGGGTGGGGGGACTGGGCCAGTAAGCCCAGTTCTCTTTCTCCCCCTCGTGTGATGAGGACATAAAACCTGCATAGAGGTAGTGTTGGGTGGTATTAAATCTGGACACCACAGCAGTTCTTATACTCATGTCTCCTCCTGATATGGGTAAGAAGAAATCTGAAAAACCACATGCCATATGGGTCTCTCTATATAATAAGAACAATCCTAGAAAAAAGAAAGCTAGGATTAAATGTCTTTGTCGTGTTCCTGTACAAAAGAGAGTCTTTCTAAGCACCCATTTCCCTTTTTATAGTTTTGCAAAGTATCTTCACAGCAAGGCAATACTCATATCTAGGTTCTCATTGCAAATTTATTTGGATTTGTCCTCATCAGTCTACAGAAACAAAGATGTTGATAATTCTCTTTCTAGGTGGCTCTCTTGGAATCCCTAACTTGGGCAAAGTTTGGCTGGCCATTATGAATTTGTACAGCTGGGAGGGAATGAATTCACCATTTCCCGAGTTGTGGTATGTGTCTGAAAGTTTACTGATCCCCACCCCACACCACCAATCATGAACCCCCCCCCCAATGTCTACAGTGTTACACAGTAGACAAATTCTTTATTAAATAACAGTGACTTGGAAATTAAAATTAATCCATATTAATCTTCACCACTCTCAGAGGTCCAAAGAGGCCTGGGCTAGTTCCAATTTTTGAGGCCCCTAGCCATAAAAAAATAAAGATAAGAATGACAACTCTGGAAAACAAAATAAGGCACCAACAACATAGTGGGGGATTATTGCTTTGTTTGTTATTATGTTACCGGGTTTTGTGTTTTTATACTTTAAATTTCCTTGATCCCCAGATGAAGGGCAATATAACCTGCTTTTAGTGTTACCACTACATCCAGGATTCCTGACATTGTCTTCCATGAACCTGTTTCTTCCATCTTTCTGAAATAGGCTGTTTCCTACATGGCTGCCGGGACATCCCTCAACATACTGGTGTCACGCTCGCCATATCACCCTCGCGATGAGCTACTGCTATGCCACTCGCCTGACTGTAGAAGAAGATGAATTGATCCAGAGTCTAAGACAGGCAAGGCAACATTCTCCAAACATCCCACCATCCTTGGTCAAAGTGGGACCCTCATACTCCCTTGGATCTGCACTTGGGGGATTGCTTGCTTGTATCTGACAGGAAGAAGGCTGAACTGGATGTCTTATTTTCCATTTAAGGCAGAAGTCGAGCTCAGAGCATCGGTGTTTCAAAATGCCATGGGAATATTTATTTTGGAGAGAGGTGGGGGCATGTAAACATGCCACTTGGCCATCCCTATTCCATAGGGGAGGGCAACTTTGGGAGGGTAGAATTTGGAGTGGAGATGGTGCACATGGCATCACCCTGCCAAGTCACATAAGTCTCTCTCCATTCATGCTCTTATTTTAATTTATTTAAATGGCTCTGTGCTTCCTGTGCCACAGAGTATTCATTAACTCTTTGCCTCTTCTCGTAAAAACTGGTGAACAACATCAATATTGCCTCCTACATCACAGTAATACCACAGTCTCCCTTTTTTATGCTTTTCTTTCTTTCTTTCTTTCTTTCTTTCTTTCTTTCTTTCTTTCTTTCTTTTTCCTCCCCTTTCTTTTGGTGTGGTAAAAGGAGCATTCTTCTCCCCTCTTCTGTACTACCAGAAAAACAAATCAATGAAGAACTGTTGAACCATTAATCTCCTGTGGAGTACCCTCCTCTTTCTCCTCTAATGTTTTATTTATTTATTATTTATTATAACATACTTTTTTCCATTTAAGTATCAAAATGGTGATGACGTAGACTATAGCTCATGAAAGCTGATGCCATAACACAGGGAGGGGAAAATGCTAAAATGAATTTGCTGGGGGTTTTTTAAAGCTCTGTAATGTCTGGGACAGTTGTCTGGGACGCGGGTGGCGCTGTGGGTTAAAGCCTCAGCGCCTAGGGCTTGCCGATGGAAAGGTCGGCAGTTCGAATCCCCGCGGCGGGGTGCGCTCCCGTCGTTCGGTCCCAGCGCCTGCCAACCTAGCAGTTCGAAAGCACCCCCGGGTGCAAGTAGATAAATAGGTACCGCTTACCAGCGGGAAGGTAAACGGCGTTCCGTGTGCTGCGCTGGCTCGCCAGATGCAGCTTTGTCACGCTGGCCACGTGACCCGGAAGTGTCTCCGGACAGCGCTGGCCCCCGGCCAATAGATGTGAGATGGGCGCACAAACCCCAGAGTCTGTCAAGACTGGCCCGCTCGGGCAGGGGTACCTTTACCTTTACTTTACTTTAATGACAGTTGTCAAGTACACTAATATCCTGCTTCTTCTTTACTATGAAAGTAATTTCACTTCATGGTTTCCTTCTAGGAGATTTATGTGGAGGACTTCTCCACCATTGATTGGCCAGCCCAGAGGAACAATATTTATGAAGCCGATTTGCATGCTGCACACAGCTGGATGCTGGATGCTGCTTTTGGTGAGTGATTTTGGAACTGGCAAGTCTTTTTCCAGGAGTTCAGGTCTTCAGCGTAGGTTTCCTAGGGTTTAGTTGACACAGAGAAAGAGATTTCTGTTGGTATAGGCAAACACTTTTCATCAGAGGATATCCATGGAAACACACAACATTTTCCAAGTTTCATATTATCATATGTAGCAAGCAAATACTTAGCCAATTACAAGGACAAGGGATATTGAATCACACCGTGAAGACAGAGTGTGGGATCTCTCACACGATCTGAATTGTGATTTCTACCCCGCCCATTGCTTTTACAGTGTGAATTGGGATCCCCTGCCATTGTTGATCAGTTAAGGAAGAACAAGATATGTAACTACTTGATGCAGGGGTGCCAACAGGATTATCTGGGTCCAATGCATTGTAACTTGATTGGGCTCTCTGACTCACTTGCCAAAGAGAACGCAGATCTGCATAAAATGTGTGTGTGTGTTGTGCAACATGCAAATTTGTGTCCTCTTTTGCAGGTAAGGTGGAAGGCCCACAAATGAAGAAAGACACGTTTTGCTTCTTTGCATTCTCATAGTTTGGGGGCCCTACTGATCCCAATGAGAGCTAGTGGGAGGGACCCAGCAGCAGTTTTATGGTGCTTAATGACCCCCCCCCCCATTTGCTTCCCAGTGAACCTTAAAACTATCAAACTGTTTCATTCCATTTCTCTAGATGTAACCTTGCCCAAGCCAAAGGAGAAAATCTGGCAGGGATTGTGATTTTGGCTCTTCAATTTTGGGGGTGGGGGTGGGTCCAGGGTGGAGGTTTGCTGGGAAAGATTTTGGGAGGGGATCTGCAAAAGGTTAATGGAAGTTAACGGAACCAAATGACCTCAAACAACTGGTGCCCACCCGTGGTAAACCCCTTCACTCACACCCATGTTCTTTTGCAGATTCCCCCCCCCCAAAAAAAAAATCATATTTGAAATTAGGGGCTGAAATCCTGCCTCTGTTTTGAGCCAAAAGATCTTTCAGAAGCAAGTGCCATTGAATTCAATGGCGCCCTCTTCCAGGTAATTGCATGGAGGATTGCAGCCCAAAACACACGAGGAAGATAGAACTGCATTAACATGATTGCGGTGTTCATAGTGACTCTCTTATTCCTTCTGCAGCTACTTTCAATTTGTATGAGAGATACCATTTCACCAGTTTCAGAAAGCAAGCCATTGCAGAAATGTATGAACAAATCAAGGCTGACGACATATTCTCGAACGCCACCAATTCTAGCCCGGTAGGTCCTTTGTGAAGAAAAAATTGTACTGGGAACAAATTCCTTTTGATGACAGCATATACTCATTCTCCTGAGGAAGCTATGTTTGTGGCAATCTTGTTCTGCCTGCTTGGAAGAGTTTCTGTGTTTGGCTGGTGAGATACAGACAGGTAGTCGTGTGGCAGATGAGAGTGCTAAGCATGCAGGTATTGCAGAGGGGAATTCCTAACTGGAATGATATTCTCTTTTGTCCTGCAGACTTGTAAAGCATTTCATGTGCTAATAAGCAGGTATGCTGATGGAGCCGATTCTCCAGCTTTTCAAGAACATATCTCCAGGATCTATGACTACCTTTGGTAAGCCTGGCATATTTATTCAAACCCATCTTTGTAGAATCCTGAACATGGTCTTGCATAAGTGTGCTTTTGCAGACCTGGATCCTTCCTCAAACCAAGGTCAATCGGACTAGGAAATGTAAATGGTGTGTACACCTGTGACAGCCGTAGTATGTGCACACATGAGCACAGATGGTCAGATGGCAGCTTCATCACTAGGAGTTCCGGGGGGGGGGAGTTGGGGGGGAGGGACCAGAAGTGGCATGCACACTCTGTAAAGACATCTCTGCCCCAGATGTGAACAACACTGTGCAAATGCAGCTTGCAGTGCAGTAGGAAAAAATCACCTTGTTGTGTTTTAAGCTACATATGTGAACATATCCTTATTTGCAGCATAGGTAGAACTCAGAAAGGTGTCATGCACACCTGTGTCCCACTCATTGTGTTGTCTGGAAGAGATTTCAGGGAGATTTTGCTTTTTGGCTGTTCTTGTGGCGCTGTGGGCTAAACCACAGAGCCTAGGGCTTGCCAATCAGAAGGCCAGCAGTTCGAATCCTCGTGACGGGGTGAGCTCCCATTGCTCGGTCCCAGCTTCTGCCAACCTAGCAGTTCGAAAGCACATCAAAGTGCAAGTAGATAAATAGGTACCGCTCTGGAGGGAAGGCAAACGGCATTTCCGTGCGCTGCTCTAGTTCACCAGAAGCGGCTTAGTCATGCTGGCCACATGACCCAGAAGTTGTAAGCCGGCTCCCTTGGCCAATAAAGCAAGATGAGCGCCGCAACCCCAGAGTCGTCCGCGACTGGACCTAATGGTCAGGGGTCCCTTTTCCTAAAGCCTATTCTATTCTATTCTATTCTATTCTATTCTATTCTATTCTATTCTATTCTATTCTATTCTTGTCAAGCCTTGGTCTCCTGTTATGCAATGAAGTTAGAGAACTACATGGACTTGCTTCTTATAATCTCTGCTTCTTATATCTCTGCAGGATTGGACAAGATGGTATGCTAATAAAGGTACAGTAGTGTGGACCCAGATGTTGGGAATTGCTATGGCCTACAATTTGCATTGCTTTGGTGACTCTCAAGCTGAGTTGTCTTCTGCCTGCCTGATATCAAAATACCAGGAGAATCCAGTCTTGGATCTCCTGCATATTGTGTAGCTTCACCCCAGGATTAGGGCTAGGAGGCAAGATGTAACATAAAACAAGGTCATGTAGCACCTTTTAAAAATGCTGAACCAGATATTATCTAATATGCTGAAAATCCAAAGACTTGTGTTGCTTAACTGAGTTTCAGTCCAGCCTAAAAGTTCAGATTTTTGCAAGCCATGGCTGCAGAACAAGGGGAAAAGTTCTTGAACCCAGGGGAATTGAGCAGTACAATAAAAAATCAGGCAAGTAAACATGTGGAGGAGCCCTTTAATTACTGATTTATTCTTAGTGTTCTTGCTTTCTTTTTAAATAGTGCACTGGAACATACATTTTAAAACAGAAAATAAAAATGTGAAAAAAACAGTTGTTTAAGATCTCCCACAACTACCACACAATTCTGACCACATGAAATTCAGAGGCTTCCACACCAGTCCACCCACATCTTTCCCCATCTTCCACTCAGTTAAGCAGGAGGGCTTATCACCATTCCATGAGACATTCCAGCCCTTAAGGAGGGTGCAGAGCTGTCAGAGCAAGGCCAGTGGGGGAGGGTGTAGGCCGGGAAGTGGACATGACTGGGGAAGCATCCAAAGGGCTGGTTAGAGAGGACTGCATTCAGCTCCCAGGCCAGTGGTTCTCCACCCCTGATCTAATGGACAAAACTCTTCTTCCTTTCTTTATATCAGGTCATGGGATCACAGACCTGGGATACATCATTTGCCATTCAAGGCTTCTTGGAGGTATCATTTTATATTGTCAAATCTGCTGCTTTTGTTCTCTCCACAATAATTTCCATTTACATGTATATTTTAGATGAATGAACTGGCATGTAGAGAGTGTGTGTTCATTATTTAACCAAAGCACACACATTACGAGATCCGAACACCTCGTATGCCTGTCATGGTTAACCAGGAGAGGCATGTTCTCCAGGTGATTCTTAGGACATGAGGTCCAGAAATCCACACACTGAGTATTCCTTTTGTAGCACTGAAGTTATCCCTGAAGAACTTGCATTTATTTTTGTGGCTGTCCAAAGTGATGCTTTTGTGTGTCTGAGATTTTCTCTGTGATTTCCTGGGTCAGAATCCTTAATAATAACTTCTGTCTTTTTCTAGGCTGGGGTTCAGAACAATCCTGACTATGCATCCTGTCTGAAAAAAGCCCATGAATTCTTGAAAGCCTCTCAGGTAAAGCACTGATCCTTGGAATAACATACACAGGGAATCAATACTGCTTTCAGCTGTCTCAGCAAAAGAATCAGGAGGGAAACGCTTGTCTCTTTTTGCAAAGTAACATGTGTTACTCATTTTTCATGTGTTACTCATCATGAGAAGGAGCTATTAGGGTATCAAAGGCAATGGGCCTACTTGACCTAGATGTTGATGGGCAGCTTCCAAGGTTGTATGGTTTCCCCCAGCCCTGCCTCTGATATCCGTGCATTTAGACATGGATGCCTGCATAGGCAAAGCTTAATGTGTGGGTGTTGTGGTCATGAAATGTTGTGCAACCTTGGAAGCAGAGCCAGAGTGTGGTCCAGCTGCCTCTTGATCGTATGAGATTCATTCAGCTGAATAATGTGTCATGGCAGGACTATAGAATAATAGGTTTTTAATCTGAAGCCCATGTGATCCTTGACTGTAATGTCAATTCGGTTCTATAGTGTGGCTTCAGTCCTGTGTAAAACCTTGTATATCCACTGCAATTTACCTCAACCGACACTATGGGTTGTACACAGTATGAATCCTATTCACAGCAAACCAATTCAGGTTAATAAACCTGCCCAATTTGAGTTCATAAATTTCAGTGAGTTTGCTTTGAGTAGCGTTAGCACCGGACACAATCCTACGTGCTGCCATTGCATCAGGTTGTAGCCATATTCTGTCTTCTAAATTGCAGAACATATTTCTGACTGAGTTAATTTATTTATTTTTTTCTATTGTTTGTTAATTATTGCATAGCCCATCTTCTTCTCCAAGAAGCTTAAGGTGGCATGCATGGTTTTCTTCCTCCTTACTGAATCCGCACAACAACCCTATGAGGAATTTTAGGCTGAGAGGAAGTAGAGATTGGCATCCTGGTCTCTCAGGTCCATCACTCAAACTGTTATGCCACACTGGCTTTCTCTGGTTATAAATATAATCTGATTGTCTTTTATTAATATGCTGCTAATCTGTTTTTCAGATTGTAGATAACCCACCTAACTACCAGAGATATTATCGCCAGATGAACAAGGTACATCCAGAATTGTGTCCTGTCTGTGTGACACATAGCCAGCAAAAAAAAAAGAGTCTTTAAGTGTTAATTCTGAGAACCCAAGGAGCCTGCTGGTTTAGGCCAGGACCCATCTAGTCTAGTATCCTGAAAGAGAAATGTGGATCACCCGTCAAATCCCTGTTACTTTATTGGGATCTTTTTGGGAGGAGATTATTCTACACTGATGGCTGCCCAAGAAGTCCTAATGTATTTTCTTCAATATCCAGGGTGGATTCCCCTTCAGCAATCGAGAGAATGACTGGATAGTCAGTGACTGCACTGCTGAGGCCATGAGGACATTGATGCTACTGGAGGAAAAATGCCCCTTCATAGAAGATCATGTGGCACCTCAGCGCCTCTTTGATGCTGTCAATGTGGTGAGAAGGGGGGAAAGCTCAGAAGAGAAAATGGGGAGCAGGCAGGAGGAAGCTATTGTGGGAAGACTGAAGTCATCTAGCATTCAGTAATAGTGCTGAGGAAAATATTGGTTTTGTGGGACCGTAGGCTAAGAGAATTGGTGGAAGTGTCACTATGGCAGCATTGTATCCTCTGTGAAGGATGATCAGTCTTGAAGTTTAAGTTTCTTAAGCTCAGGTAAAGGGTTGTAAGGTAGCAGGACTGAGAGCAATCTCCCTCAGTAAGCTGGATCGAAAGCTCACTGGGGATTAGGATTGACAACAGACGGACTACTGATTTTGTTCAGTGGAAAGCAGCTATTACATGCTTACGCTTTACTTAATCAATTTGAAGTCAAATATATAATGAGTTAATCTCCTTCCGTATAGTGGTAATTTGGAGTTAAATCACATTTGATAGAAATACGCAAATTATCAAATTTTGTCCTGGAATCCTCATCTTAGTCGCAAGGAGCCATGACACTTTCTAGTGTTTGCTAGGAGAACAGAATCTCCCAATCCACTGAGTTCTCCATTTGCTTAATATGGTGAGAGAGGGCCAACTGGCACGACTACATGTGTATGGAGAACTACTCTCCATTTGTTTAACTCCACTTGAAGTAAAGAGATTAGTTTTTCAAGGTGTGATTTTACATACCCCTATAATATTTGGGGCTTTTTAGTTTAGGAAAAGAGCAAGTGAAGTAAGGGCACAGGAGTGGCTGGTGGGACTGGGCAGGAGTGATCATCGTGCACCTCTGCAAGTAAGACAAAGCACACCATGCCCATTCTTAAACCCTTTGCCTTGCTCCTTCCCCAATCACACTTGTACTTTTTTTTGCAGATGCTGAACATGAGAAATTCTGATGGTGGTTTTTCATCTTATGAAACCATGCGTGGGAGTTGGCTACTGGAGATAATGAACTCCTCAGAGATATATGGTAAGAACACAGCCTTGGTATCAGAACAACTTAAATGGGAATCTTATGTGAATTTCTGGTCATCTTCACACGCAAAGTCTGTTTCATAGTTTGGGGGATAGATGCCAAGTCACGCAATCACAGCTTTGTATGCGTGGGAGCTTTGGGAAGGCAGTGCAAGGGTTCTGGCAGCATCCCAGAGCCTTTGCACCACGTTTCCCAAAGGTGGGGGAAGCACTTACTGGGCTTTGGGAAGGAGGCATGAGGGCTCATGCAGTGCCATTGACAGTGGCTGCCAATAAGTCTATGGACCTAATTCAACAAAATTGGTTTTCAACTACACCACATGGGTCTTGCTTATTTTAGAAGCCACCTCTCCCAGGATGACCCTAGCACCTCACAGCCTTCAGGGAGGGGACACATTACTTTGAGGGTATTGCTGCGCATGCCAGCAGTGGGTGTGGCCAGAGCCACCTCCTTTTGCCACACCCTTTGCACGCCTGTTTTGCTGATTGGATGGCACATTTGGTTGCTAGGCTTTTGGTGGTTAAGAGCTGGCATTTGACCTGTTGCTTTTATAGACACCCCCCCCCCGCCCGCTGTTTAAACTGCTAGCTTTTTGCTCCCTTTTAAAGGATATAAATCTGTAAGCCATCTTGAAAGCTAACATTCTGGCCTTTGTTTTTTAGCTGATTGTATGGTCGACCACACCTATATAGAATGTACTTCATCAGTAATGCAGGGATTGAAACATTTTTGGAAAAGATTCCCAAATCACCGGGAAGATGAAATCAGGTAAATATATGAGGGGAAATCAGGCAAATGTATGAGCTGAGAATGATGTTATTGTTACGTTATAATACACATATTCTCTATTCTAGAATTCTGTATTCTAATGCTGCAACAAACCAGCACAGCTCTGGAAAATGCAATGCTTTCCCCCCCTAAAAAAATGTTTAGGGGTACTCTCATTTTCCTACTCACATTGAAATACTGCCCCTCAATGAGGTCAAACTTCGATTCACAAAATGTTTAGGGGTATGCGTAACCCCCCCCCCAGAAAAAACACTTGGAAAATGTATCTGTATATGTATATGTACACATAGCATGCATGTTATTTCCAACATGGAAGTGATACTTTTGTGAGATATTCATCTCATGTACAGCTGCTGCTGGTGGTTTAAATATCCTTAAAGACTGATAAGGAACACTTTTCATCTTAATTAGCAATCACCTGCTAGGCTGGGAGGTCCTACTACTGGGTCACAGCCTGCCCTAAGGTGGGTCACAATAGCAACACTAACGTCGTCGTTAAAACATTAAGAAGTGGGCCACTAAATGCATGTTTGGGGTGGGTCCAAGTTCCGAAAAAGTCGAAGGCTACTTTAGGCGGCTGAATGCCATTGTTACAAGGGACTTGGGTTAATTATTGTCTGTTTAGCTTAAAATATAAGAAGACTCCTTTGTTTTTCTTCTCAGTGATACTCTAAATAAGGCTTTGCAGTATTGCCGTAATATGCAGAAAGCTGATGGCTCCTGGTTAGGGTGAGTGGCTTACAAATATTCCACACTGAACTTGACGGGTTGGCGTAGTTTCTGAATGCATACATAGCATTCTGAAAGTAGGACTTGAAGAGGTTGTTGATGGGCTGTGGAAACCTTCACCTTTCGAATGACTTTCCTGCACAACAGTTTGGCAGACTGCTGCCTTGCGTGGAATGTGACACCACATAGTGGAACTCTTGCCTTTAGTAGCATCCCTAGGCTGCCTGTTACCTCCAAGAAGGAGACCTCCAGAGCTTCGTCTGATTCATCTGCATTTGTACAGTCTGCAGTTTGTGCTTTCAGTATTCTGCAAATATGAAACATTTCTGCGATGAAGGGTAAAACACATGCACAGAATGGGATTTCTCACTTCCCACTGTGGAGGGTTGTGCTGCAGCCTAACTCTGTGCATGGGACAGAAAACACAGGAGCACCAGCCTCTTTTTAGAGGTAATGGGATCCTAAACTGATGTGTAAAATGGGCAATTTCAGAATGTGACACCTAAGAGGGCAGTTGGGAATCTTGTTCACCACAAACAACTGATTGCTAGCGTGTCTAAAGAGTGATTAGAGACCTGCAGCCTAAAATGTAGTACCAATATCCAGGTGTCAGCAGCTTGCTCCACCCTCAGTTAATCTATGTTCTTAGGCAGGATTAGGTAGTTGCACAAACCTTCACATTGTCATTAGACTTAGAGAGAAAACATACTGTACTGTTGGTAACACTATGTACTGATCCCATACTGATCCCTACGTGATTCATCAGGAGTATTCACACCATAAGATCTACAGCCACTAATGGTTATATAAATTAGATCTAGTTAGATCAATAGCAAGCAACGAAAAACGCACAACTAGTTATAGCAACAAGAGATTCTGGCTTTGACCAGGAATTTCACTGCAGGTTTATGATGAATGAACTTGGCTCCATCCCTCCTTTCACTACTTTGAAGAGAGTCCTGTCTTTAGACGATAAAACTTTGAAAAACTGCCACCAAGAAGAAACCTTCTCCTCATCTAGTTGTTCACTGTTTGGTGCAGCTAATGGAGGGATATGAAAGTTTTGGAAGAAATGCAGAAAAAAGCATAGCTGCGATAGCTCAGATGATAAAACATGAGACTCGAAAGATTCTTGCATTGCAGGGGTTGGACTAGAGGACCCTCATGGTCCCTTCCAACTCTTTGATTCTATGAAACAGTGAATGGAAGGGTATACTCAAGGGTGTAGTCTCTCATTTGTCTCAGTATCTTTCATTCAGCGGCTGATGGGTTTTTCCTCCCTGACAGGCGATGGGGCGTATGCTTCACATATGGCACCTGGTTTGGACTAGAGGCATTTGCATGTATGGGATACATCTACCGTGGTGGGTGAGTAAGCAGCCTTTCGGGCAGAAGATTAGTATGAATGTTGCTCTGCTGGGAGCCCTTGATGGAGCTGAGTTTCAGGGGTGTGAAGCGGAGAGACCGTCAGGCTCCTGCACCCAAAATATCAAAGGCAGGGGAGTCATGTGCATATAATATTGACAGCGCCAGCCCCAATGCATGCTTAAAAAGGTAAAGGATAAAGGGACCCCTAACCATTAGGTCCAGTCGTGACCAACTCTGGCGTTGCGGTGCTCATCTCGCTTTACTGGCCGAGGGAGCCGGCGTACAGCTTCCAGGTCATGTGGCCAGCATGACTAAGCCACCTCGGGGGAACCAGAGCAGTGCACAGAAATGCTGTTTACCTTCCCCTAATGCATTCCCTAATTTACTCAGAAGTAAATCCAACTGAGCTTAGTGGGCCTTACCTGTAGGTAAGTGTGCATAAGATTATTTGGATGCAGTCAAGGCCAACAGTGGAACAAAACCCAATGAGGCATATCATGGGCTGTTTTTTCTCTTTCCTCTCTCATATTTTCCAGGGAGGCATGCAAGGAAGTGACCAAAGCCTGTGAATTCTTAGTCTCCAAGCAAATGGAAGACGGTGGCTGGGGAGAGGAATTTGAATCCTACAGGTTTCGCAAATATATTCAGCACACTGTTTCCCAGATCCACCAAACCTCCTGGGCTCTGTTGGGGCTGATGGCTGTTAGGTAAGCACAGAAGATGGCAGTTACCTACTTTAGCAAAGGCTTCTGTCTGCTTTTGCCCAAGTTCTTTCTGCAGCAGTTAGACAAACCAATTAAGGCGTACTAAAGAAACATGCTAACTTTTGGAAACTTACAGAGGACAGAATTTTCCTGCAGCTTCGCATGTAGATGTTCCCAGGTGCTTCTTAGTCCAAACAATTGAAATAATGCCAAACAAAGAGGCAGTTAAGGCTGTCTTAAGGACTGGATGGAGGCCTCACAATTTCATTTCTTTAGCTTCTTCACTTTTCTGAACTTGTGTGAAGGACTCATGCACTTACAGGTCTTTCCACTAGGGGAACCCATTGAGTTTCTGTGAGCTCATGAGAAGAAAACTGATAGGCTTTCCCTGTTCTGATAACAGAACTAATGACCAATATTTTTGTGGCTTTGCAGATATCCTGATGTTCGGGTTCTGGAAAGAGGAATACAAGTTTTGATTGACAGACAGACATCGATTGGGGAGTGGCCTCAGGTGTGTTAATACTTTTAATTTCTTTTCCTAATGAAATATCCTCATAGCAATATAATTTCAAGGTTGACAGGAACAGTATATTTCAGCCACCTATGGAATTGATCATGTCCTCCAAATATATGTAAAATGAATGAACGCAGAGCATTTTCCACCAAGTACTGAGAGTGGGGGTGGCTAAGTTGTTGCCTTCCAGCCTACAAAGGCAATAGACAGGGATGATGGGAGTTGCAATTCAGCAATATTTGGAGGACCAAAGGTTTTCCACCCCTCACTTACTGAATGAGGCAGATCAGAATGTACTCTCATTGGCATTGCTGTTGTCATAAAGATGCTTCTCGTACATGGCTGCAATGTATTGTGGACACACATGGACACTTGTGTGGCATTGGCAGGTGAGATCTTACAAGTGCTTTCCATATTCTCCCTCTATTGGACACTCTGATGTTCCTGTGGGAAGTATTCTGTTGCCTTAGGCACCCAAGTGATTCATGAATCTGTCTTGTTCCTGCTGTGACATCAAAATGTGCCATCAGGATTGAGTTTGTGTGGTATCAGAGCACAGGACAGCTGGCCCTACTGTTACATACATGTGGCAGCTCAGAGGAGTGCCTTTAAAAAGCCATAGACTGCCAGTTAATTATTTTATTTTTTAATCATGGAACCATTTGGATATTCTGCCTGAGATGCTACAATGTCTTTAGTCGCCTTTCCTACATTTTAATTGGCTCTGGTCTCTGATTCCTGCTTCCAGAGTATTGTTTGCCAAACAAAAGCTCAGTGATACTGTATGTGACAGTTGCTCTTGAAAGAGGTTGCAGTGATCATACAACTGGGTTCTCAAATGGAATTTAGTCACCATGAAGTCAGGACAGAAGACTGCATGTCGGTTGTTCAGGAATTTCTCTCTTGCCTCTCCTCAGGGTGACATCGCTACAGCGTTCTACAAAGCTGGTACTCTGCATTACAATGCCTACCGAATCATCTTCCCTATCTTTGCACTTGCCCGCTTCACCCGGCTATATCCCAGCAGCCCTGTCGCTAAAGGACTCCTGAAGAATGGATCTGTGCATTCAGAGCAGAGTCAGAATGGAAGGTGCTGAGCAGAGATGCACTGTCATTCCTGAGAGCTTGGGTTTCATCCTTCTCAACATCACCCAGTGCTTTTCTCTCTTGGCTGATATTCCCCTTTTAGCACGATTGCACTTTGAAATGCACAAACATGCCCCAAAGAAAGTGGACAAAGAGGCACGTTAGCTTAATTTCCTGGTAGCGATTTGCACCACTTCAAATCCCTCACTGGCAACAGAAATTTAGAAAAGGCTTTGCCTACTGAGCGATTCATAACCACGATCCACATTTCTACACAAAGCAAAATACAGCTGAAATTTGTGTTCTTGAGGAGGAATAACAGAGGGTGTGGAAAATTCAAGATATGTTGCTCTCCCTTTAATAGGTGGATTCAGTGGGTACACCGTTAGGCAACATTTTGAAGGTACAGGATATTCCCTACCCTCCACTGTGAATGAAGCCCAGCATCTCTGGGTTATTTGTGGGGCCTGCCTGGTGCTCGTTCATTCCCACCCCCCAAAAAATATTGTCCAGCCCACCACATGGTCTGAGGGATGGTGGACCGGCCCACAGCTAAAAAAGGTTGCTGACCCCTGTGCTAAGTATTTGGCCCCCTTATTGAAGGAGGGGATTTATCACACTGACTCATGTCAGGAGTGCTCTGATGGTGTTTCCTGCTTGGCAGGGGGTTGGACTCGATGGCCCTTGTGGTCTCTTCCAACTCTATGATTCTATGATTCTATGACTCTTCCAAGGGGTCTTTTGTGCTGAATAATTGTAGTGGAGAATGTGGCAAGATTTTTGAGTGATGCCATGAAATGACGTTACCATAGGTCCTAAGAGCCATTTTTGTACCTCATAATGTCCGGACAGTTTTATGCTAAAGTATCTCCTACTATGTTTTGTTCTCTGTGTTGTGTTGTGTTCTGATCCATGTATACAATGCACTTTTTCTATGCCAATAAAGGAGATTGATTGTTTGCATCAAAATCCAAAAAAAGTGTACATGTGCACAGGGGGAATAGTGATTCAGAAATCTGAAATCAAGTATTTCAAAGCAAGAGATAATCAATTCTTAGTAGGTTTTCCTAGTAGGTTCATGGATGCACAGCACAGGATCTCAGCATGAGACAGTGATGTTCAAATGGGGAGACAGCCCTGTAGATCTTTGAATAAGATTAATTCCTCGAAAAAGTAATGTTTAGACTGCATTGACAGCACTGAGCAAACGGGATCCCTGACAGTGATTAATAGTGGGAATACAATGCATTGCAAACTAACCAGTTTGGCTTTACCCCCAGATTAAAACATTCTGGCATAAAGCATATAATACTGATTCTATCAACCTAATGCATTTGTCTTGCAATCACCTCTTAATCTGAAGCTGTATGAGTGTAGGATGGGTTCTCCCAATTCTTAATAGTGAGCTGATCTCTAGAAATGCTTTGTGCTTGATGCAACTATGAACATCCAAAAAAGCTCTTAACAGCAGAGCACTGTGGCAGTGGAGCAAGGGATAAAGTTACTTGTTCTTCTGGTTTGCTGCGGGGCCAGATTTCCCAGATTTTTCTTTTACCTTTGCACTCTCCTAGCCAAGTTTTAAGATACAGGTAAATACATTTTCATGGATCTCAAGTGCTTGGCAGCTTGCAGAAAGTGCCATCACTTCAGAAAGGCACTCTCACAATTTCTGCATATGACACAATTCTCTTCCTTGCCTTATGTGGATATAGTCTCCATTTTGGGGGATCTTCATGTTAGGTTGTATAAGCATTCATAGTGCACTAGGGTAGATGGTTCAGATAGCATAGCTAAGAGTTCGACCTTGAACAAATCTATACATACATCTTTGGAGGAAGCTATTTTACTCATGATAGATTTTTATCTTCAGAACCAGTCCCTAGGCATACTTTTAATTTATTACGTTAACACTCCTGATCCCTGTAAAATTATTCTTGCTGTGATTGGTTAGGTCAGTCTTTATATAACCTTCAAGTATTTTTTTGGGAGCATGACTATTTTAGAAATTGTGGAACGTCCAAGGCAGGAACTCTAGCCCAGAGTCCAAGAGTTCAGTGTCCTATTCAGTGTCCTGTGTGCCTGTCTGGCAACATCTAAAATATAACCAGAACAATCCAAGACAGTCTTCTTCAACCCAAGATGATGTCTGATGGGACGTAAGTACATTGTGTGCAATCTATATGATATGATGGATATGCTAGGCAGAGGCATAGCAAGGTCAGGTGGTACCTGGTGCTGAAATTTTTTTGTCACCCCCCCCAAAAGAACTACTTCCAACCTTCACCATCACTTAACTCATTATTTATTTGCTGCAGATACTGATACCTATTTTCAACTTTCCCTCCACCCTTTCAGTTTTGCAATTCCTTTATGAGTTTTTACAATTCCTTGTGGAAATGTTTTATCAAGCACTTTTCTTTTCTCTGATTTTATATCATGCACTTGTACATGCACATACAACTTTCATAGCAGCGTAGAAAGGGGTCACATGAACAGATTTTACATGTCTTGTAGTCCACTTTTATGCATGTCAACTTGAAAATAAATTTCACTTAGATAACGTGGCTTATTTATTTATTTATTTATTGAATTTATATGCCGCCCTATACCCTGATGTCTCAGGGCGGTTCACAGAACAAAATCACTTCTTGGCTTAGTCCCAAGTGTGCATAGGATACCAACTTTAAAATAAATTTTGAAAAGGCACCAGCAGGACACACCGTGGGGTGGGGGGGACACACCGTGGGGTGGGGGGGTGGGGTTGGGAGGTGAAAAACTAGGAGAAGGAGGAAAACCTAGGAGGGCGGGGAGGTGAAAAATTAGGTGAGGAGGAGGTAGGCCTTTCATAGGGTATAAGGCTTACATGCATGCATACCAAAGAAGATTCAGAGCAAGAAGCCAAAGTATGACCATAAGTATTCCCGCAATTTTTTTTATATTTTTATTGTGAGCACATGAGGAACAAGATTTACCACCACAGCAGGTAAGTCTGTGTGTTCCAGTAGTGGCTGGCACCTGTTGGGACTGATAGGGTGGAAGGGAGGGAGCCCAGCAGCGCGCGGCACCAGAGCAAATGACAGGCAGAGCCAACTAATTCTAGTTTTGCCTTCATCCTCTTTCCCTGCTGAGTTTTACAAGAGACTAACAAGAGGAAGCTGGCACAACCAAGGCCACCCCCTGCACTGGATATTTGTAAGAAGGCAGGCAGGTGGGTGCTGTCTGATGTTGGTGGAGCACTGCCCCATTCAACCTGACACACCAACTTCCATTGCCAGTGTGTACTTGGTCTCCAGCAAGCAGAAGACCAGTTGAATGTTCCTCTTCTGCTCCCTCACCCTCCCCACCACTCCATTTTGCCTGAATGGCAGCAGAGATCAATCCGCTGGCAAGAGATGCCCATGTGTTCTATGGCACAAAACCACGTCCTTTTGATCACTAGAAATGTAACCCAAGGTACCACTGTAGAAACAAAGACAAGCGTGCAAGGTGAACAGGCCAATCTACTGGAAATACTGAAGTACCTAAGCCTGCAATTCTTACCTTTGGAAAGGGAGCTGGGCTTCATGGGCTTCTGGTCCCTCCTATCCTATGGTTTTCTGATCTGAGAGTTTAGTCATGTTCTCCTAGAAAAAGCCACTGTCTTGCCCTCGATGATCAGTCTTCAATATACTGTGCCTGATAGTCATTTCCACGATGCACAGATGATACACTTGCATGAGGCATTTTGATGTGTGTGAAAATATAGAGAAAGGCCTCTGACTGATTGCTGGATTTCTGAACTGCTGTGATCTCCCATTGATGTGAACCATTGTGAGATGTTTGCAGCTGTAGATTTCAATCGAGGAATCATGGTATGGTTGTAAAACATTATTTTGGAATGGTCTCTCACAGCAAAACCATCCATTACATCAAACAACCTATTGTATTTAGCATGACTATTATTTTAAACCAAAACAACAAGCGCAATCAGGATGAGCATTGTGGTGGCTGGAGAAGAGGACGTTGCTTCTTTCCCAGCCTGCTGGTATCTCCAGGCAAATATAAGTAGCAGCTGGTAAGGGGCAGCGTTTCATTGCGACTACTTCTGGGAGAAGAAGTGTTAAATGACACCTCCCCATCTACCATGGTCCCAATCCTGACTACCCTTCCCTGTTATATTTATTTTTAAATGACCGATCAGCTGCATTAAATGTAACAAGACAAATGTTACATTTCCATACCTTGTGTTGTAGATAGTGTTTTTAGTGTTTGTACATTTCTCTTATTTTCCCTATTTTGTTTTACAGAGCAAGTTCTTTCCAGACTTGCCCAAAGCCAACATGGTTCAGGAAGCACTCCAGAAAGCAATGAAATTCTTCTCTGGCCTGCAAGCAGAAGATGGCTACTGGGCCATGGAGTGCTCTGGTGTCTTCTCCCTTGTGCCAGGTACAGGAACATCAGCAGATTTACTACTTATATATTAACTGGCTAAGAAGGAACTCCTTGTATATTTTCTATAAAGCTATTTATCTTTTTTTTTACCGGATAGACTAGGCACAAATAGTTGGACATTTGGAGAAACCCCTGAAACTGCTTAAAACTAGTTTTGACTGTAGCAAGCTGTTCATCAAAATAACTACCTTATCTCACTGGTCCATTCAACTGGTAGCAACCCTCTGTGGTTTCCACAGCTCTATGTGGAGATGCCCAGGAACGAACTTGGGATTTTCTGCAACAAAGCAAAAGCTGTCACTCTTTCCAATGAAGGCAGAATAATCTAGAAGAATAGACCTGTGAGTCTTTAGCTATGAAAGGAAAAAAGAGATCTTACCTGTGACCTTACAGCTAAATAGGTTTTCCTCTTCTTGGGTAAGCAGAGATGTTTATCTTATACAAGCCAGTTCAGACTGCCTTAGGTCACATTTTTGGAATATTCTTGAGTCTCAGAATTGCCACTAGTTAATGTTTTATCCTTTAAACAAAACAATTCACCCCTGTTTAGGAAAACTAAGCCTTACTCACAAAGCAGAATATATTTTCAGTACATTCTGAACAGGGGGATAATCCATTGAATTCATTGGGCAGGATATTGTCCATTGTTGGCATCACATAGGGGATGTGTTTTTTTAATTTTTACTCTCAATCTGAATTATCTATTGTTTTTATGGATAATTTTAATATTTCTTGTAAACCACTTAGAAGTTTTACTACATCGAATTGGTAAACAAACAAATAAACAAATATATAAATATATAAATGTGATTGGCATGAAGATTGAGATGAGAGAGAGGCCTTATTAGCACGACTGGAAACAACTCAAGACTTGAAACACAGGCATGTTTTGAAATTCACTCTTCGCTGAATTTTGTACCGTAGTTCTCATGCCAGGTAATGTGTCCAGCTGCATATTCTAGACTAAGGAGTGCATATAAATGCATTTATTCATGAAAATAACATCAAAAATGCATAGTATCAGGAAAATTGCTTTGCAAAAATGTGTATATTAGGATGGTGAATTTTCATGAGGCGTTTTCTTAAAAATCACAAACTGATGTGAAAAGGTGAACTGAGCTTTGAAATGAGGAAGTGAGAGGAGCTGAATTCAGGGTCAGGTTTGTCCTGTGGCATCTCCTGATAGGACTGGGTAAGACCTCTCTGAATCCCCAGATGGACCAACAGTTTGAAGGTGCTTCACAGAGAAGCCTGGCACCTGCAGTTCAGTGGTTCACCACACAGGGGAAGTGCATATACCTCCAGGCAATCTCTGTTAGCAGCATCTCACATTGAAAATTGCAGGTACAAATTATGCACCTTCAAGTAAAGTGACAGAAGCGATGATCTTTTGCCTAAACTTGCTGGATGATGAAATATTGTTATCCTTGACCTTTTTCTTCTGTTTCAAGGTGATAAGAAAACCCAATAGTGATACAAAAGCACAATATAATTTTTCATATCCAAACAGGTGATTTAGTGGCAAAGCTGAGATAGTCAAATATTATAAATTGTTCTTTTTCTTTTTTTAATCAAACAGGTCTTTTGATGGCATGCTATATTGCCAGGATATCATTGCCACAAGAGGTCAAGAGAGAATTCCTGCGCTTTGTTGTTTAGTCGTTTAGTCGTGTCCGACTCTTCGTGACCCCATGGACCAGAGCACGCCAGGCACTTCTGTCTTCGACTACCTCCCGCAGTTTGATCAAACTCATGCTGGTAGCTCCAAGAACACTATCCAACCATCTTGTCCTCTGTTGTGCCCTTCTCCTTGTGCCCTCCATCTTTCCCAACATCAGGGTCTTTTCCAGGGAGTCTTCTCTTCTCATGAGGTGGCCAAAGTATTGGCGCCTCAGCTTCACAATCTGTCCTTCCAGTGAGCACTCAGGGCTGATTTCCTTCAGAATGGATAGGTTTGATCTTCTTGCATTCCATGGGACTCTCAAGAGTCTCCTCCAGCACCATAATTCAAAAGCATCAATTCTTCGCCGATCAGCCTTCTTTATGGTCCAGCTCTCACTTCCATACCTCACTACTGGCAAAACCATAGCTTTAACTATACGGACCTATGTCGGCAAGGTGATGTCTCTGCTTTTTAAGATGTTATCTAGGTTTGTCTTTGCTTTTCTCCCAAGAAGCAGGCGTCTTTTAATTTAGTCTAATTAATTCCTGTGCTATATCCTCTCAAAACAGCTTCAAGATGGTGGCTGGGGCCTGTAAGTAGTCCAAGGAGCTTCTCTAGACTGGCCTGGGGAGAGATGCTCTAATTCTGCATATCTTTGTCTTGGGCTGGTCCATGATGCAATTCCCCCATGAAGGCTTCTTTAAATCACTTCTGCATTCTGCTGTCTTTTGACTGTGAGCCTTTCATTTGCAATACTCACCATGTGGACTGGGCAGCAGGGTAGATGACCAGAATGCAAGCTGGGCTCAGCCTGTAAAGCTGTGGCAGAGAAAAATAAAATTGTGGCATGAGGGGTGGAGATAGGCAGCAATAATGAAGACATGATATCGGACTTCACTATTGCCTTTGAAAACCACCATCTGTAGGAAGTACTAAAATTGATAAATCGTCTGGTGAATAATAATAATAATAATAATAATAATAATTTATTATTTATACCCCGCCCATCTGGCTGGGCCTCCCCAGCCACTCTGGGCGGCTTCCATAAAAACCAAAAATACAATAAAATATCACACGTTAAAAACTTCCCTGAACAGGGCTGCCTTAAGATGTCTCCTGAATGTCAGGTAGTTGTTTATCGCCTTGACATCTGCTGGAAGGGTGTTCCACAGGGCGGGCGCCACTACCGAGAAGGCCCTCTGCCTGGTTCCCTGTAGCTTTGCTTCTCGCAATGAGGGAACCGCCAGAAGGCCCTCGGCGCTGGACCTCAGCGTCCGGGCAGAATGATGGGGGTGGAGACGCTCCTTCAGGTATACTGAAGCCAGGCTGGCATCATCCAAATGTATCCTGTCAAACCAATAGCAAACCACAAAATGGTTCGCAGTTTGCATTAAGGTAATATATCAGAAGAATGGAAACTAAACAATTCAAAGAGATTTCTCGACATCTGGAGCCACTGGTCTATTTTCTAATGGCTCTTTGATCTCTCTTTATGGTAGCCATCTTACAGAACAGTCAACAGTATTTGGCACAACCTTCAGCTATATAGCTATGCAAATCCTTGGACTTGGGCCTGACCATCCAGATGTAGTGCGGGCTCAGATAAATCTCCACAAGAAAGGTAAGGCAGAAATCTCCGGCAGGGCTTGGTCAATCCATATGCTGGAGAGCAGGGCCCGAAAAAGCTGGGGGGTTCTGATGTTGTACAGTTATTCGGGAACACCTCTCTGTTCTTCCTTCTTTCCTTCCTTTGTGGGCCCTTTTTGAAATCTCCATAGAAACAATACACTGAGCATAGTTGAAGGCTGTGCAACTGCTACTAGATTTGCCCTCCAATGTGTGGGGTTTGGCCAGGCAACGAGGGTGTGACAGGGCAGAGCTGTAAAAATGTGGTTACAAAGCACGGATCCACATGGATCCTCAGGATTTTTGCATTGGGTCACCCCAAACTCACCATCAAATCACATGTCTGTGGCCACAGCATGAACCACAAAAATCATACATCCACTGTTTCGTTCAGAATATTTTTTTTCTTGTTTTCCTCCTCTAAAAACTAGGTGTGTCTTATGGTCAGGTCTGTCTTGTGGAGCGAAAAATACGGTATATCTCTTTTTCATTAAGTGAAAAATATGGGGTGATGGTGGTGATTTTCTTTTAAATGGAAGAACACACCCTCAGGTTGCTACAATTAAGTTGAATGAATGTATATATCCAAAATCAGGTTATAAGGATATAAGTATCAATATATGGCCACATTAAGTTTTATTATATTTTATGGCTGGTGGTTAACTACTTATATGAAGAAGTGACTGGTGAAATGTGAGGGCTAATGATATACTAATGATACCTCTTTGATATGTGCAAACACGCTCCAAAAGGAACAGGACGAAGAGGCACATTTACTTAATTTCCTGGCAGGTATTCACACCACTTCAAATCCTTTATTGGAAAATGGAAATTTGACAGAAATCTAAGAAAAGCTTTGTTCGCTGAGTGGTTCTTGGCCATGACCCTCCCCCAGCGCAACACAAAATATAGCTTAAATTTGTGTGCTTGAGGAGGAATGACAGAGGGTATGCAACATTCAAGAGATATGGATTCAGTGGCGAAGGCTGCACATGCTAGGCAATAATTTGGGAGGACAGGATACTCCCCACCCTGAATGAAGCCCAGCACAGGAGAAGCTCTTGGAATGACTTTCAAAGATCAGCAGTTAGGCTAGTCCCTGTCTGGAGAAAAGACATCACATACAAGGAAAGGAAGAGAGGATGATATTTATTTTATTATGCATTCACATATAGCTTGTTTGCATCTGTTGCACTGACTATCACTATGCTTTGGGGCCCATTTAGGTGCTATCTGTGATCTTTAAAGCTTTACATGATCTGGGATCCATATAACTAAAGGACTGGCAGTCCTTTTATATGGCTGTGTACCAAAGTAAAAAATCTTCCTCTTTCAGTAGCTCCATTTGATACTTTCAGTTGGCTTGCTGCTTGTCTCTCTGTTGTCAACAACTTTCTGGTTCTAAACCTTTTCCCACTGAAGTCTGTAACACCGTTGTTCTCCATGCTGGCGATTCTTCTCCAAAGCTTGCTTCACTGTTACTTGCACAATACAGTATACATTTTTCAAAACCTGATCAGCCATATATTTCAGGTTTGTTTTTTCGTTATCTGATCAGGCATAATAGCACTGAGATTTTTTTCTTCAAATTGAGGAAGCCTGGTAGCTGTAGGATAGAGTTGGTTTTGGTAATATGGGGAAGTTTTACTAGTTCCTTCTGTTTCTTTCTTCCTTAAGCACTGGGTGGTTTCCCCAGGGCAACAACATGGGGGTGGGGGAAGGTCGTGGATGGTAGCAAAATTGACCTTCCTTCACTGAGTGGGCATTCTCAGGCTATCCTAGGGTAAGTGTGGCAAATTCAGTTATGTGTAGTCATTAGGGCTATTGTTTTTGTTCCAATGTGCTTCATTTTACATCAAGGGTTGACAACATTTTGGGGCTTGTAATCACTTTTGAATTTTGAAAGCTTGTCATGGGTACCACTCTCCCTGATTGCTTCTCCCTTCACCAGTCATTCCCCTTCCCAAAGACAAGGCTCAGGTTAATTTGCTGCTGGTTAACCTTTGGGTACTTAAACAATCAATGGCTTTTAAACTGTGGTGTGTGTTGGGGTATTGTTTTTGTTTGCTACTACGTTGTGTGTGTGTGTGTGTGTGTGTGTATCTATCTATCTATATGATATGTTATATATGAGTATAGCAAGATAGCTTGAAATAATGTCTGTGTCATAATGTAATTACTGACATACTGTAATAAATAGCCCCTGAAGATTTGGAGTATGAACCAATGAGCAATAGGCATGTATATTCCTAATAAATCCTGCCTTATATAACATAGTATGAAATCACTATGTCCCAAGTGAATGGCCAATAGCTTTGGATAAATGAGGAACAACAACAAAACTCCTGGCTTTCCAAATTCTTCACAGAACTGTTCTGGTCTTTGGACGCAATTCTTGTTTTCCTTGTTTTTAGACTAAAGGCTGTGTGACATGCATGAGCAAAAAGGGGTAGGAGTGTGACAATTGAATTCATCTGGGATTTGGGTATAAAGGCTAAGTCTACTATAAAGATTTGAAGAGGTAGGATTGTGCATTGGAGCATAGTGATTAAAGTTATATGAAGGCATTCACCTTTCTTGAAAGACGATGGAAGAGTGCGCCATTGGGGGTAAAGTCAAACTGTTGGAGAGGTATAGTGCCTGCCATGGCTGTAGAGACCAATATGGGAGAGATATGTTTTATTGCAGAAAAGATATCTGGCTTCGCTGGTGCAGATGCAACATGGTGTTTTGTCTATCTGCACTCTTCAGTTTATCTGAACAGTAGTACATCAGGGTAGAGCCAATTCAGAGAAAGTTTTCTTATTAGTAGGAACACAGTGTTGGGTCTCAACATGGGAGAGCCATATTCAAGTGCAGATTCACCCAAAGTTGCATGGATGACTTTGGCTAGACAGTGCCTCTCAGTTAAATCCACACCACCAGGTTATGGTGAGGACAAATGAGATAGGAATTTGGATTCCCTTTGTAGCTCTCTGTCTTTTCCACCTCGGCTACATGCGCACCACACATTCAGAACATCCTTCCCAAAGAATCCTAGAAACACTTAACAAACAACATCTCCCAAGATCCTTTGGGAGAGGGAAATGTGCTTTAAATGTTCAACTGAGGATTATTCCACAGCCAACTCTACATGGAAGAATAGGGCTGCCTCCACATCATAAGGAACATGCAGCCCCATTCTTCCATGAAGAGTTGGCTCTGTGGAAGAATCCTCAAGTGAACAATTACAACAGAATGGCATGTGAAGAAAATGGGGAAATTAAGAAATCAATAAATTGAAACAGCAGATTCACATGAGTGACTATAGTCAAACATTTAGCCAGCTGTAGAAGCATATAATCGCTTTGTGGAAGCAATCTAGCAATACACCCATCTTTGGCATCTCTTTGACTTCTGTTTTGGCCCTGATACGCTCAGAACAACACAGTATAAAAAACTCTTTTATGAATTCCCTGTGCTACAGTGGTTACAATGAAATAAAAGCCAAAGCCAAGCCTAGATTATTTAGTCAGTATAGCGTATACAGAAACGAAAAGGACTACACCTAAATCAGTGATTATTTACATCAGAATTGAATGTGTGCAGCGGAAATAGTGATTCAGAAATCTGAAATCAAATATTTCAAAGCAAGAGATAATTCCTAGTAGGTTTTCCTTATGTTCATGGATGCACAGTGCAGGATCTCAGCATAGACGGTGATGTTCAAATGGTGACTCAACCCTGTAGATCTTTGACTAAGATTAATTCCTCAAAAGAGTAATGTTTAGACTGTATTGACAGCTCAGGGGCAATGGAATTTCTGAGAGTGATTGATCCTGGGAATACAACACATTGCAAACCAACCGGCTCGGCTTTACCCCTGAATTAAAGCATTCTGGCATGAAGGAGATAAAACCGGTTCTATCAACCTAATACATTCATCTTTCAATCATCTCTTAATCTGAGACTGTAAAACTTTGGGTGGATTCTTTAGTGAGCTGATATTTATAAATGCTTTGGTGGTTGATGCAACTGCGGACATCAAAAAAAGCTCTTAACAGCAAAGCACTGTGGCAGTGGAGCAAAGGATAAAGTTATCTGTTCTTCTTATTTGCCCCTGGGCCAGATTTTCTAGATTTTTATTTTACCTTTGCACTCTCAACCAGGTTTTCCTAGATCTCAGATGCTTGGCAGCTTGCAGAAAGCATCATCACTGAAAAAGAGGCACTTTCACAATTTCTACATATGATATAATTTGATTCCTTCCCATATGTGGATGTTGTCTTCATTTTTTGGAAATCTTCATGTTATGCTGTATTAGCATCCATAGGGCATTAGGGTAGAAGGATCAGATAGCATAGCTAAGAGTCTGGCTTTGAGGAAATTTCAGCACACATCCTTTGGGGAAGTTACTTTACTCATGATAGATTTTTATCTCCAGAAAACGTCAGTGCAATGCATGAAGGATAGCCCTGTAATACATTGACCTTTGTTATTGTGGGTGTGTCTTTCACTGATTATATTAACACTCCTGATCCCACCCTGTAAAATTATTCTTGCTATGATTGGTTAGGTTAGTCTTTATATAACCTTCAAGTATTTTACTGGATGTGAGCCTGAATGTTTTAGGAATTGTGGACCTTCAGAGGCAGGAACTCCAGCCCAGAGTCCAAGAGTTCAGTGTCCTATTCAGTGTCCTGCGTGCCTGTCTGGCAACATCTAAAATATAACCAGAACAATCTGAGGCAGTTTCATCAACCCAAGAAGATGTCTGATGGGACGTAAGTACATTGTGTGCAATCTATATGCTTTGAATTAGGATGATGGTTAAATAAAATAACAAAGTGTGCCAGTTGCTTGACTTAATTCATATTGATTAAGCAAGCTTTATTACAGGAGAAGTTCACAGAAATAAGATGGGAAGGGCAATTAACCTGATGTATTAAGGAATAAAAAGGCAGCATTTTGGCTTTTCTTCATTCAGAAATACTGTGGAAAATAGAACAGAAGTTTTGTATTGTGATTAGGAACAGAAATGAAAATTGGTGTAAAGAAGTTTCATTGGTTATAATAACTTTGAAGAAAAAGATTTGCAGTTGAGAAATGACATGAAACTAGATGTGTTGATGATGTTAAACTTAGCAAACCCAATTTGATAAATGATGGGAATAACTAGAAGATGGGCAAAATATCTGGCTGCATATAAATTAATTACTAAAGCAGAGTGCAGCACAGTACATACATATTAACTCTCTTTGGAACTGAATCAGTGGTCCTTATTATTTGTCAATTATTGATGTCTAAAACAGTTCAATTAGTGGAGGCCTATAATAGGCCAATTACGAGAAAATCACCCCCAAATTTTAAACATGGAATAGTCTACTAGGACAATCCTATGCATGCTTACTCAGAAGTAAGTACCACTGTTTCACTGGGGCTTTTCTCCAGGAAAGGTATGCAAGAGATTCCACCAAAGAGATAATGTGAAAGACAGACACGTGAAAATTCATCATTTCCAAGTTAGAAGAGATATTGTAAAATAACTAAGAGAAGATGGGGGGGGGCAGTTTTAGGAGCAGACTTGGGGAAATGAACATATTTGGACAGATTGGGAATTAAAGCTGTGGTCCTATGCCAAATTATCTGAGAATAAGTCCTGTTGATCAGTCTTGGACTTCCATACTTAAGAACCCTAAAATGAGCTCTGTCATTGGAATGAAGCAGGATATAAAAGAAACTCATAAGCCATCCCTGTCAACCGCTTTCTGCTCTGAACAACTGGGACAAAAATATGGTTGTAGAGAATAGGAAGTGTTTCCATAATGAGCTAGTTAGAAAAAGCAAAAGATCTATGGGTGGTATATGAATACGCCATACTCAGAGTAGATTCACTGAAACCAGTGGACAAATTAGTCATGAATAGACCCACTGAAATGAATAGACAAGTCTGTCCCTCACTTCTGGCTGGAAGGACCACAGAAAGGGGTTCAGAATAACTTCCTGTGGTAGAATAACTGAAAATCTGCCTGCATGTTTCAAACTCTCCCCCCCCCCGGTGTTCTTTGGTAGATGTCTGCGCAGAAGAAAAGGTGCACATGAAATAGAACCCAAAACTGACCTTACACGCTGGCGATTCAGCTCCGTGGAAGGGCGGCATAGATGGTACTACGTGGCAGACAGTGAAGAATGTGTCCGTGAACAGAATGCACTCGAGGCTTACACTTTAGGGCTGGACATTGTAAGTGGCTTAATGATAACAGATGGTACAACACGGAAAGGCTACAAAAGGAGCCCAGGGCATGAGGACTGCTGGCTTGGCCCTGCCTAGCAGCAGTTTCCCAAGGGCTGGGTCATTTTTCTTTTGGCTTCTCATCTTCTGACACCTCAGTTAGGAGCACAGGAAGCTTGGTTATTGCAATCATAGAACTGTGGAAGGGATCATGAGGGTCATCTCCCCCAACCGCCTGCCACTTGGTGCTCTACAACTGCAACTTGATAATGTCAGGGTTGAATATGAAACCCTACTTGAAAAAAGACAAGCCTGCAAGATGAATATGACAATCTACAGGAAATACATAACTTAGTTATCACTTTCTACAAAGTAGCTGCTCTGTGCTTGATACCTAGAAAGCTGAGTGAGTTCATCTGCAAGCCAGAGTCAGTGTAGGGTTCTTACTTGTGGAGAGGGAATTGGGCTACATGATCTTCTGGTCCCTTATATTCTATGGTTCTCTGATCTAAGAGCTCAGAGATGTTCTCTAGAAAGCCACTTTCTTGCTCTCAATGATTATTCTCCAGTATACTGATAATCATTTCCATGATGCACATATGATGCATTTGCATGAGGGACTTTGTGTGTGTGAAAATACTGAGGCACATGCACCCTCTATGCAGTTTGTTTAGAGAAAGACTCCTGGATTTCTGAACAGCTGTGATCTCCCACTGATGTGAAGCATTGTGAGATGTTTGCAGATGTTGATTTCACTTGCGGAATTGCGGTGTGGTTGTAAAACTTTATTTTGGAATGGTCTCTCAGGAGCCAACCATAAATTACATTAAACAACTTTTTGTATTTAACATGACTGTTGTTCAACTACATGAGGACCCAGTCGGGATGGGGATTGTGTTGGGTGGGAAGGAAGGAGTTTTGCCTTTCCCCGCCTGCTGGTGTCTCCAGGCACATACAAATAGCAGCTGGCGAGGGGCGGGGGGATTTCATTGAGACTACTGCTAAGAGGGGAAGTATTAAATGACACTTCCCCATCTGCCATGGTCCCTATCCTGACCACCTTTCTCTGCTATATTTATTTTTAAATGACCCAACAGTTGCATTATATGTAGCAGGACATTTAACACTATGCATACTTTGTACTGTAGCCAGCCTTTTTAATTTCTGTACATTTCTCTTATTTCCCCCATTTTGTTTTACAGAGTAAGTTCTTTCCAGACTTGCCCAAAGCCCATACGGCCCAGGAAGCAGTCCAGAAAGCGATTAAATTCTTCTCTGGCCTGCAAGTGGAAGATGGCCATTGGGCCATGGAGTGCTCTGGTGTCGTTGCTCTTGGACCAGGTATAGGAACGCTAACAGACTTACCACAAATACATTAACGGGCCTCCCTGTATATTTTCTATAAATCTATTTCTTTTTTTACCAGATAGGCTAGGCACAAATAGGTGGACATTTTGAGAAACCTCTGAAACTGCTTAAATCATTTGTCTTTCTTTTGCCTGTACAAAGCTGTTCATCATAATAACATAGGAAGCTGCCTTATCCCACTGGCACATCTATCTCAACACTGAACTGGTAGCAACCCTCTGTGATTTCCCCAGGTCTATGCCCAGGATCCAACTTGGGATTTTCTGCAACAAAGCAAAAGCTATCACTCTTTCCAATGAAGTCAGAATAATCTAGAATAATGGACCTGTAAGCCTTTAGTATGAAAGGAACAAAGAGCTCTCACCTTTCAGAAACAGCATGAGAACTGAAACACAGGCATCCACTGACATTTGCTATTCACTGAATTTTGTAGTGCAGGTCTCCAGTCACATAATGTGCAGAATGGCATATACTAGAGTAACAACAACAGCAGAAACAACAATAATAGCTTTGCAAAAATGTGTATATTGGGATGGTGAATTTTCATGAGAACTAAAATAAAAATAAAAATCACAAACCGATGCGAAAAAGTGAACCAAACTTTGAAATGAAGTGAGTGAAGCTGAATTCAGTTCAGTCCCGCATGCAGAAGGTCCTAGGCTTGTCCTCTGGCATCACCTGATAGGATTGGGTAAGACCCCAGCAGTTTGAAGAAAATTCACTGAGAATCCTGCTGCCTGTTGTTCAATGGTAAGCAGCATCCAACATTGAATAGTCCAGAATGAAATCATGCACCTTCTAGTAAGGGGGCAGAAGTGATGATCTTTTGCCTAAACTTGCTAGATAATTAAATATTGTTATGTTTGACCTTTTTCTTCTGTTTCAATATAGGAAAAAACCACACACTACCTATCAGGGGTACAAAAGCACAAATTACATTTTGATATCCAATCAGGTGGTATCCAAACAAATCAAACCAAAATTGAGATAGTCAAGTATTATACATTGTTATCTTTTTTGAAAAATCAAACAGGTTTTTTGATGTCATGCTATGCTGCCAAGATCTCACTGCCAGAAGAGGCCGAGAGAGAGCTCCTGCGCTACATCCTCTCAAAACAGCTTCCAGATGGGGGCTGGAGTTTGTGAGTAGTCCAAGGAGGGTGTGATGTTCTAATTCTGCATATCTTTGTCTTGGGCTGGTCCATGATGCAATTCCCCCATGAAGGCTTCTTTAAATCACTTCTGCATTCTGCTGTCTTTTGACTGTGAGCAATACTCACCATGTGGACTGGGCAGCAGGGCAGATGACTAGAATGCCAGCTGGCCTTAGCATGTACTGAAGCTGCCCAGCTGTGGCAGAGAAAAATAGAATTGTGGCATGAGGGGTGGAGAGAGGCAACAATAATGAAGACATGATTGTGACATTAACATATGAGAGAGTGCTGGAGGTGAAATAGTTAAACAGGTTACCCAATCAGGACCCAGGGGGGTGGAGTCATAGGGACTATAAAACCAGCTCTGGGAGGGGCGAAGGAGGAAGTTTGTTGGGAGTTGGGTGGTTGGTTGGAGTGGGAGTGAATTGGGCTAGAGTTTGTGGGTAGGTTGAGTTAGTGTAACGAAATAAGCTGAGTCAGGAATACTTAGGGGCTAGGAAGACAAGTAAATATCTGAGAGGTGGTTTAGTGAGTGAGAGCATGTAGTGGAAGTTATAGGTCTGGATAGGCACCCCATGTTTGTAATTGACTGATACCGTTTATTAAACCACACGCTTGTTAAACTGCAATAAATAAACAAAAGTTTATGTTCCAATTTAACCCTGACTGGACTCAGGGTTGTACGAGGTAGAGCCTGGGTGGTGGCAGCGGGAAATATAGTGGTGGCACAGGGATCAAGAGATGGTGAAACGTCCGGGGACCCTGTGTGATCACCACAATGATATCCGACATCACTCTTTTCTTTAAAAAGCACCATCTCTAGGAAGTATTACAATTGATAATGGTCTGGTGAGGCCAGGTTGCCTCCATCCAAATGTATCCTGTCAAACCAATAGCAAACCACAAAATGGTTCGGGGTTTGACTCAGCTTTGAATCTGAATTCAGATCTGAATTCAGAATCTACATTCTCATTGACCAAGATCAGCTTTATTTATCTGGAATGGAATTTCAACTGGTATTCTGGCTGTATGAGTTGCTCTCATGCCCATGCTGTCTCCTGAAAAGAAACATTTCAAAGCACTACATGTCCTTCATTAAGGCATTACTTTTTTTAAAAAAAGGAAATAGAAAACAAAAGTAGGTATTCTGTGGTATCCCGGCTAATGGCTAGCTAACTGGGTATTCTTGGAGTACAGTGGTACCTCGGGTTAAGGACTTAATTCATTCTGGAGGTCCGTTCTTAACCTGAAACTGTTCTTAACCTGAAGCACCACTTTAGCTAATGGGGCTTCCCACTGCTGCCACGCCACCGGAGCACAATTTCTGTTCTTATCCTGAAGCAAAGTTCTTAACCTGAAGCACTATTTCTGGGATAGCGGAGTCTGTAACCTGAAGCGTATGTAACCTGAAGTGTATGTAACCCAAGGTACCACTGTATTCTGACAAGTTCTCAGAGAAGTTTTTGAATTTAAGTTAATGCACCAGAAGAATGGAAACTAAACAATTCAAACAGCTTCTTAGACATGCAAACACTCTGGTGTACTTTCTAATGGCTCTTTGATCTCTCTTTATGGTAGCCATCTTACAGAACAGTCAACAGTATTTGGCACAACCTTTAGCTACATAGCTATGCGAATCCTTGGACTTGGGCCCGACCATCCAGATGTAGTGCGGGCTCGGATAAATCTCCACAAGAAAGGTAAGGCAGAAATCTCTGGCAGGGCTGAATCAATCCATTTTGCTTGAGCGTAGTACCCAGGCAAAACTTGGGGGTCCTGGTGTTGTACAGTTATTTGGGAGCACCTCTCTATTCTGTCTCTTTTCCTTCCTTCCTTCCTTCCTTCCTTCCTTCCTTCCTTCCTTCCTTCCTTGGTCCTTTTAGACATCTCCATAGACTGGCACATTGACACCATTTCTATGATCAAACAGAAGATGCTGGTCATATCTTCCCTCCTGTTTTTTTCCTCCTCCAAAATTTATATTGGGAACTCTTGGGAGGGTCTGGACACGGGCCCTTTGTGCCACTCCGTAAAGCACAAATGCAGTGATAAAATATTATTTAATAAATACAAAGAATGAGGTGAGTTGTAGCCTTTTTATTGCAGTAGCATTCATACATAGGGTTTAATGGCACAGTGGGAGGTACAGTGGTACCTCTGGTTAAGTACTTAATTCATTTGGGAGGTCTGTACTTAACCTGAAACTGTTCTTAACCTGAAGCACCACTTTAGCCAATGGGGCCTCCTGCTGCCACTGCGCCGCCGGAGCACGATTTCTGTTCTCATCCTGAAGCAAAGTTCTTAACCTGAAGCACTATTTCTGGGTTAGCGGAGTGTGTAACCTGAAGCGTATGTAACCTGAAGCGTATATAACCTGAGGTACCACTGTATACAGTGGTATACAATATACACTGGATACAGTCTGAGAAACAGATGCATATGGTTCCAGGATGATCAGGGCATTCACTCTGTCCAATATAGAAATGAAGAGGGGACCCTTTGGCTCAAACCTGTTCAGAAACTCTACACTCTACACTGAATGTAGCTGACAGCTGTGCAGCTGCTGCTAGATTTGCCCTCCAATGTGTGGAGTGTGGCCAAGCCAGGCAATGAGGGTATGACAGGGCAGTTAACATATATAAATATATTAAATTCAGTTGTTGTTACAGGCATCTAAACAAGGTGGAAAACACAGCTTATTTTCACTTCAATTTCTTCAGCTAATTGCCTAGGTGTTACAGCTTAGGACTTACGTAATACTTTGGTTCTGAAACAGGGTGGTAATATCTATATATCTATATCTATATCTATATCTATATCTATATCTATATCTATATCTATATCTATATCTATATCTATATCTATCTATCTATCTATCTATCTATATATATATATATATATATATAATTTTAATAATTTGTTGCTTACATTTTACATTCATATCAACACAACAAAACACTACCTTTTGGAGGTTCTCAACCCCCAGACTTGCCCCCATCCTCCTCCCCGGTTTCCCATCATTACCACTTACCGTATTTTTTGCACCATAACACTCACTTTTTTCCTCCTAGAAAGTAAGGGGAAATGTCTGTGTGTGTTATGGAGGAAATGCCTACGGGTGGCATGCCTACGGATTTTCCTCCCCTAAAAACTACGTGCGTGTTATGGTCGGGTGCGTGTTATAGAGCGAAAAATACGGTATCTTTTCTGCATCTTTATATATTTCTCTAATTTATTCATTTCCCTTATTACAAAATTTACCCTAATTATCTCACCAGTGCTATTCCAAGCCTGCTAAAGTTTTTATGTGTTTACAATGCTCCTTCAGATATTCTACAAAATTAGTCCATCTTTAAAAAAATATTTTGTCCTCTTGGTGTCTGATCTTCCCAGTCAATTTCGCCACTTCGGCATAGTCCATTAATTTCGTTATCCATTCTTCTTTTGATGAGGTTCTTTCTTCCTTCCATCCCTGGGCATATAATATTCTCACTGCTGTTGTCGCATGCATAAATAAGACCTTTTTCTCCTTTGGGATTTCTTCTCCTATTATACCTAATAGAAAAGACTCTAGTTTTTAAATAAAAGTTATTTTAAACATTTTCTTTAATTCATTATATATAATTTCCCAATATGCTTTTGCTAATTTGCAGGTGCACCACATATGGAAAAATGTGCCTTCTTTATCTTTACATTTCCAACATGTACTTGACATTTACTCGACATATCATTCCACATTTTTACATAATTATCTTGAAATAAGTTTATATTTTTTTGATGTTAACCGACCCCTAAATATTTTACTTTTTTATCTTTAATTCTGTTATTTGTTCAAGTTCATTTTTATTTTGTTCTGTCATATTTTTAACCAGCATTTTTGATTTTCCTTTATTTAACTTAAAACCTGCCACTTGGCCAAATTCATTCAATTTCTCTAATGCTTTTGGTACCAATTCCAAAGGATTTTCTACCGTTATTACTAAATCATCTGCAAATGCCTTAAGTTTGTATGACCTAGTTCCAATTGCGATGACTTTGATTTCTTCATCTGTTCTTATCTTTCTCAACAAAGTCTCTAACACCAGAATAAACAACAGGGGTGACAATGGACACCCCTGTCTTGTTCCCTTTGTTATATTACATTTTTCAGTAACTGTATTGTTTACTATTAATTTAGCCTGTTGCTCAGAATAAATTGCCTCAATACCGTTAGCAAAGACCTGTCCAAAATTCATTATTTCAATTACTTTTTTCATATATGTCCATGATATATTATCAAAAGCTTTCTCTGCATCAATAAAAATCAAAGCTGCTTGCTTATCAGTTCTAACTTCTAGATATTCAATCACATCAATAATGTTCTGTAAATTATCTTTCATATATCCACCTGGTAAAAAACCGGCCTGATCTCCATGAATTCATGGGTGTAATTCAGGGTGGTACTTTCTGTCAGTTTCCCAACCTTCTATAAATCTTACTTATGAGGCTCCTCTAGTATAACAGACCAGAGGATCAGCTCACCCGTCCGACTGGTTTGGGATTCTTCTCTTTCAAGAAGATCTCTCCCCTTCTTACTGAATTGAGAATCCAAATAATATGTCCTCTCACATGTGCTGTTCCCAATTCAGCTTCCCAGTTTTCTCTTGTCTATATACTCTTAAAATACACTAATCACTGTCTCTCAAACTAAGTTCAGAGACTTTTTTTCTGATTACAGAGTGGATTTAACACACAGCTCAGGAGCTATACAACTATTCAGCTGAATGCCAGAACGCCAATTCCTTAGCTGCTTTTTTCTCGTGCCTACGCCAAGTGCTGTCACCACCTCCCTCTGGCTACCTGTAACCACAACCAATCAAAAGGAGGCTGCGGCACAGCACTCTAGTGGAATTCTGAGGCACTGCATCACTAAACTCTAAACAAGTTGAGCTTTCAATCTCACAAGGCTATAAACATATCTCGGTTTTCACTGAAGGTTTCTTTGACTTTGCCCCTTCAGTCTATGGAAACGAAAAACTTGTTAATTCTCTTTCCAGGTGGTGCTCTTGGAATCCCTCATCTGGGCAAAGTTTGGCTGGCTACTATGAATTTGTACAGCTGGGAGGGAATGAATACACTGTTTCCTGAGCTATGGTATGTGTCCTAAAGTTTACTCATTCCCAACCCACCCTGCCGATCATGAATTGCCAAAGAAAGGTCTCTGCTGCAACAGTATTACACAGTAGGCGGATCCTTCACTAAATAGCAATGACTTGGAAATGGAGACATCCATATTAATCTTCACTACTTCATGTCTGTTTGTGACAGAACCTGTTCCTCACAGGATTTCATGTAGAGGTTACTCAGATGAAGAACATCTGCACATGAGTCAGAGTGAGGTATGGCTGGTTGCCATACCTCTGCCTGATTGGTGAGCAGACACATGTCATGGGTGTGGCATATTCTGCATGTTAAGGAGCAAAAACTGCAAGCCGCAAATGGAGCTCAAACTGCAGCCCATAGGCCTGGGAAATGATTTTAATGATTTTAGGACTGCTTTAAGCAGTGCTTTCCCCCCTAAAAAATTGTTTAGGGGTACTCTCATTTTCTGACTCATATTAAAATACTTCCCCTCAATGAGGCCAAACTTAGATTCACAAAATGTTTAGGGGTATGTGCACCCCTGCATCCCCCAGAAAAGAAGCACTGGTTTTAAGAAAGAAGTAACCAGAAGCTTGCAGAAGATACTAGGTTTCAGGAACTACGTGTGTAAAGAAATGCTGAGACCATTTGGTCTCTGTGACCAGTGAATTCTTGTCTATCATGTTTTTGTTTTTGTTTTTTTGGTAATAGGGTATAACAGGGTTTCAATCTGTATATATAAGAGACTATGGACTCAGCTATACAGCTGCAAATAAAACGTTTTAAGTGTGTTTTAAGTGCAATATACAATGTGACACAAGATGGCGATGGTGAGCCATATGGAAAATTCAAGGTATTTTTTATAGCATTTTCAGAACATTTTTTATATGTGTGTAGATTCTACCTATATAACAGTTTGCCCATGTGCAACCATCTGACTTTTTGATGTGCTTGGGATTACAAAACACAGCTACAAAGATGTTTGGTGCACATCATGGCAATGTGCACTGGTGCCCTCCAAACTTCATTTCCAAGCTCAGAGCGCAGGCACTCTCAGAGGTCCAAAGAGGCCTGGGCCGCTTCCAGTTTTTGAGATCCCTAGCTATAATAAAAATGAAGATAAAAACGACAATACTGGAAAGCAAAATAAGGCACAAAAATATAGTGGATTGTTTTGTTTGTTATTATGTTATGCATTTTTGTCTTTTTATACCGCAAACTGCCCTGTGATCCTTGGATGAAGGGCAATATAACCTGCTTTTCTATCTTTCTGAAATAGGCTGTTTCCTACATGGCTGCCGGGACATCCCTCAACATACTGGTGTCACGCTCGCCATATCACCCTCGCGATGAGCTACTGCTACGCCACTCGCCTGACTATAGAAGAAGATGAATTGATCCAGAGTCTAAGACAGGCAAGGCAACATTCTCCAAACATCCCACCATCCTTGGTCAAAGTGGGACCCTCGTACTCCCTTGGATCTGCACTTGGGGGATTGCTTGCTTGTATCTGACAGGGAGAAGGCTGAGCTGGGTGTCCTTTTTCCATTTAAGGCAGAAGCCGAGCTCAGAGCATCGTTATTTCAAAATGCCATGAGAATATTTATGTTGGAGACAGGCGGGGGCATGTAAACATGCCACTTGGCCATCCCTATTTCATAGGGGAGGGCAACTTTGGGAGGGTGGAATATGGAGTGGAGATGGTACCCAGGGCATCACCCTGCCAAATCATGTAAGTCTCTCTCCTACCATGTTTTTGTTTTAATTTATTTTAATGGCTCTGTGCTTCGTGCTCCACAGAGAATTGCTTCAGACCTTTGCCTCTTCTCCTAAAAACTGACAGACAACGCCCATGTTGCCTTCTCTATCACAGAACCGTAATACCAGACTCCCCCTTTTTGATGCATCTTTTTCTTTCTTTCTCCCTTTCTTTTTGGGTGGTAAAAGGTGTTTTCTCCTCCCCTCTTCAGAACTACTGAAAAACAAATTAATGAAGAACTGTTGAACCATTAATCTATGGAGTACCCTCCTCTAATATTTAATTCATTAATTCATTAATATATTATTTATTATAACATACCTCTTTTCATATAAGTATCAAAATGGTGATGAGGAGGACCATGAAAGCTGATGCCATAACACAGGGAGGGGTGGGCTCCCTTCCTAGCACAAAGCATTGCGTTATGTGGGTACAGAGCAGATTTTGCCACACTAACATGAATTTTCTGGGATTTTTTAAAGCTCTGAAATGACAGTTGTCAAGTACACTAATATCCTGCTTCTTCTTTACTATGAAAGTCATTTCACTTCATGGTTTCCTTCTAGGAGATTTATGTGGAGGACTTCTCCACCATTGATTGGCCAGCCCAGAGGAACAATATTTACGAAGCCGATTTGCAAGCTGCACACAGCTGGATGCTGGATGCTGCTTTTGGTGAGTGATTTTGGAATTGGCAAGTCTTTTTCCAGGAGTTCAGGTCTTCAGCGTAGGTTTTCTAGGGTTTACTTGGCACAGAGAAAGAGAGGAAGAGACTTCTGTTGGTCTGAGGAATAAGACGTGCATGTCCTTGGCCCAGACATATATCCATGGAAACATACAGCACCTTCCAGGTTTCATATTATCACAGCTTGTTAGCTGAAAGCAAACAGTCAGCTCTGAGAACAAACACAATACAAACCTTTGTAGCAAATACAAGAAAGAGCCTTGCTTTGTGAGCAAGAGGCCTGAACCATGCTGTGGACATATGCCGTGGCATTATGGGTTTTGTTGTCTTGGAACCATTCGTGGTGATCATCACTGTGGTTTTGCCTGTCAGACTACAGGGTAGTTTGGGACAAATGATCGTAGAAAAGTTTTTGAGAAGGGGATCTGCAAAATGTTCGTGGAAGTGTGGGTTACCACAGATGGAAGGCATGGCATTTGGGGTTTTCCTCTGTGTTAAGAAATTGATTGTTTTGTTTTTAATATTTAACTTTTGAAAGCTAAATTGTGTTTGTCCTAAATTGTGTTTGCTAAATTGTAATTGCATGGAAAATTGCAGCCCAAAACACACGAGGAAGATAGAACCACCTTAACATGATTGTGATGTTCATAGTGTCCCTCTTATTCCTTCTGCAGCTACCTTAAATTTGTATGAGAGATACCATTTCACCAGTTTCAGAAAGCAAGCCATCGTAGAAATGTATGAGCAAATCAAGGCTGATGACATATTCTCAAATGCCACCAATTCTAGTCCGGTAGGTCCTTTGTGAATGTCTTTCAGAAATAATTGTATCGGGACCAAATTGATGACAGCATATACTCATTCTCCTGAGGAAGATTTCCCTCAGAAACCAGTATACTTCCAAAGGTAGAGCTATGCTTGTGGAAATCTTGTTCTGCCCACTTGAAGGAGTTTCTGTGTTTGGCTGGTGACATGCAGAGACATAGCCATGTGGCAGATGAGTGTGCTAAGCATGGAGGTATAGTGGAGGAGAATTTCTAACTGGAATGATATTCTCTTTTGTCCTGTAGATTTGTAAAGCGTTTCATGTGCTAATAAGACGGCATGTTGATGGAGTCGATTCTCCAGCTTTTCAAGAACATATCTCCAGGATCTATGACTACCTTTGGTAAGGCTGGCATATTTATTCCTCCCATCTTTGTAGTGTCCTGAACATGGTCTTGCATAAGTGTGGTTTTGCAGACCTTGATCTTTCCTCAAAAAAGGATCAATCAGACTAGAAAATGTAAAGCACATTCACATCGTACTTCAGAATGGTGTGTATACCTGCGACATCCGTCATATGTGCACAGATGAGCACAGATGCTCAGATGGCAGTTTCATCACTAGGAGTTCCAGGGGGTTGCAGGGGGAGGGGCAGAAAGGGCATACACACTCTATAAAGATATCTCTGCCCCCTATCTGATTTGAACAACCCTGTGCAAATGTGGCTTGCAGTGCAGTGGGATAAAATGACCTTGCTGCGTTTTAAGCCAGTGATGTGAACATATCCTTATTTGCAGTATAGGCAGATCTCATGCACACCCATGCCTCACTCATGGTGTTGTATGGAAGAGATATCAGGATGATTTGGGTCTCCTATTATGCAATGCAGATAGGTAACTACATGGTCTTGTGTCTGCTATAATCTCTGCTTTTTATATCTCTGCAGGATGGGACAAGATGGTATGTTAATAAAGGTACAATAGTGTGAACCAATATGTTGGGAAATATTATGGGCTGCAATTTGCATTGCTTTGGTGATTCTGAAGCTCAGCTGTCTTCTGCTTGCCTGACAGTACCAGCTTCATTGAAGTAAATATCAAAATGTCAAAATATCAGGAGATCCAGTCATGGCTCTCCTGCATAAAGTGTAGCTTCACCCCAGGGTTAGGGCTAGGAGATAAGATGTAAGATAATACCAGGTCATGTAGCACCTTTTTAAAATGCTGATTCAGATCTTATCTGATGTGCCAAGAATCCCAAAACACATGCTGCTTAACTGAGAGAACAAGAGGAATTGATCAGTACACAATACAATCAAAACAAGGGCCAAGCGAAGGTGCAGAAGAGCCCTTTAATTACTGATTTACTCCCGGTGCTCTTGCTTTCTTTTAAAATAGCGTATTATAAAATAAAAATGGGAGGAAACCAATTGTTCACCACTCCCACACAATAGTGACCACACAAATTTCAGAGGCTTCCACACCAGTCCACCCACATCTTTCCCCATCTTCTACTCAGTTAAGCAGGAGGGCTTATCACCATTCCATGAGACATTCCAGCCCTTAAGGAGTATGCAGAGCAAGGCCAGTAGGGGAGGGTGTAGGCCGGGAAGTGGACATGACTGGGGAAGCATCCAAAGGGCTGGTTAGAGAGGACTGCATTCAGCTCCCAGGCCAATGGTTCTCCACCCCTGATCTAATGGACAAAACTCTTCTTCCTTTCTTTATATCAGGTCATGGGATCACAGACCTGGGATACATCATTTGCCATTCAAGGCTTCTTGGAGGTAACATTTTATATTGTCAAATCTGCTGCTTTTGTTCTTTCCACAATAATTTCCATTTACATATATATTTTAGATGAATGAACTGGCATGTAGATGGTGTGTGTTCATTATTTAACCAAAGCACATGCATTACAAGATCCGAACACCTCGTATGCCTGTCATGGTTAACCAAGAAAGGCATGTTCTCCAGGTGATTCTTAGGACATGAGGTCCAGAAATCCACACACTGAGTATTCCTTTTGTAGCACTGAAGTTATCCCTGAAGAACTTGCATTTATTTTTGTGGCTGTCCAAAGTGATGCTTTTATGTAAGTGTCTAAGATTTTCTCTGTGACTTTCCTGGGTCAGAATCCTTAAGCATAACTTCTGTCTTTTTCTAGGCTGGGGTTCAGAACAATCCTGACTATGCATCCTGTCTGAAAAAAGCCCACGAATTCTTGAAAGCCTCTCAGGTAAAGCACTGATCCTTGGAATAACATACACAGGGAATCAATCAATACAGCTTTCAGCTGTCTCAGCAAAAGAATCAGGAGGGAAACGCTTGTCTCTTTTTGCAAAGTAACACGTGTTACTCATCTTTCATGTGTTACTCATCATGAGAAGGAGCTATTAGGGTATCAAAGGCATATGGGCCTACTTGACCCAGACGTTGAAGGGCAGCTTCCAAGGTTGTATGGTTTCCCCCAGCTCTGCCTCTGATATCCGTGCATTTAGACATGGATGCCTGCATAGGCAAAGCTTAATGTGTGGGTGTTGTGGTCATGAAATGTTGTGCAACCTTGGAAGCAGAGCCAGAGTGTGGTCCAGCTGCCTCTTGATCGCATGAGATTCATTCAGCTGAATAATGTGTCATGGCAGGACTATAGAATAATAGGTTTTTAATCTGAAGCCCATGTGATCCTTGACTGTAATGTCAATTCGGTTCTATAGTGTGGCTTCAGTCCTGTGTAAAACCTTGTATATCCACTGCAATTTACCTCAACCGACACTATGGGTTGTACACAGTATGAATCCTATTCACAGCAAACCCATTTAGGTTAATAAACATGCCCAATTTGAGTTCATAAATTTCAGTGAGTCTGCTTTGAGTAGCGCTGGCACTGAACACAACCCTATGTGCTGCCATTGTATCAGGTTGTAGCCATATTCTGTCTTCTAAATTGCAGACCATATTTCTGACTGAGTTAATTTATTTTCTATTGTTTATTAATTATTGCATAGCCCATCTTTTTCTCCAAGCAGCTTACTGAACTTTTCTTCCTCCTTACTGAATCCACACAACAACCCTATGAGGAATTTTAGGCTGAGAGGAAGTAGAGATTGGCATCCTGGTCTCTCAGGACCATCACTCAAACTGTTATGCCACACTAGCTTTCTCTGGTTATAAATATATTCTGATTGTCTTTTATTAATATGCTGCTAATCTGTTTTTCAGATTGTAGATAACCCACCTAACTACCAGAGATATTATCGCCAGATGAACAAGGTACATCCAGAATTGTGTCCTGTCTGTGTGAAACATAGCCAGCAAAAAAAAAGAGTCTTTAAGTGTTAATTCTGAGAACCTAAGGAGCCTGCTGGTTTAGGCCAGGACCCATCTAGTCTAGTATCCTGAAAGAGAAATGTGGATCACCTGTCAAATTCCTGGTTGCTTTATTGGGATCTTTTTGGGAGGAGATTATTCTACACTGATGGCTGCCCAAGGAGTCCTAATATATTTTCTTCAATATCCAGGGTGGATTCCCCTTCAGCAATCGAGAGAATGACTGGATGGTCGGTGATTGCACTGCTGAGGCCATAAGGACATTGATGCTACTGGAGGAAAAATGCCCCTTCATAGAAGATCATGTGGCACCTCAGCGCCTCTTTGATGCTGTCAATGTGGTGAGAAGGGGGAAAGCTCAGAAGAGAAAATGGGAAGCAGGCAGGAGGAAGCTATTGTGGGAAGACTGAGGTCATCTAGCATTCAGTAATAGTGCTGAGGAGAATATTGGTTTTGTGGGACCGTATTGGTTTTGTGGGCTAAGATAATTGGTGGAAGTGTCCCTGTGGCAGCAGTTTATCCTCTGTGAAGGATGATCAGTCTTGAAGTTTGAGTTCCTTAAGCTCAGGTAAAGGGTTGTAAGGTAGCAGGACTGAGAGCAATCTCCCTCAGTAAGCTGGATCGAAAGCTCACTGGGCTTTAGGATTGACAACAGATGGACCATTGATCTTGTTCATTAGAAAGTAGCTATTGCATCATTACAGTTTACTTACAATTTGAAGTCAAATACATAATCTGTTAATCTCTGTCCCTACAGTAGTAATTTGGAGATACAGTGCAAATTAGCAAATTTTGTCCTGGAATCCTCATCATAGTCATGAGGAGCAATGACACTTTCTAGGGTTTGCTGGAACAACAGAATCTCCCCATCCACTGAGTTCTCCATTGGCCTAATATGGTGAGAGAGGGCCAACTGGCACGACTACATATGTACGGCGAGCCACTCTCCTTTTGTTTAGTTCCACTTAAAATAAAGAGGTTGGTTTGTCAAGGGCAGAGACTCTGATTTTACACACCATTGTAGCCGGGTGGAGTGGCGCCTGAATTGCATTTGGTGCTTGTGGCAAAGTCTGAAACAGCAGGAATCTATCCAGACTTGAAAAACAGAAAATGGCCACATGAATCATGGGAATTCTTGCATAGAAAGGGGCAACTAAAATGATGAAGAATTTGGAGGATCTCCTCCATAACATTTGGGGTTTTTTAGTTTATAAAAAAGGCAAGTGAGGAAGGGGCACAGGAGTGGCTGGTGGGGCTGGACAGGAGCGACCAGCCATGTTCCTCTGCAAGTAGGACAAGAAACACCATGCCTGTTCTTAAACCCTCTCCCCGCCCCCCCCATCCCACTTGTACTTTTTTGCAGATTCTGAGCATGCGAAATTCTGATGGTGGTTTTGCTTCTTATGAAACCAGACGAGGGAGTAGGCTACTGGAGATAATGAACTGCACAGAGTTGTATGGTAAGAACACAGCCTTGATATCAGAACAACTTAAATGGGAATCTTTTGTGAATTTCATAGTTTTGGGGATAGAGACCATGAACTGAAGTCACATGTTTGGAGGCAGTTTGTTTAGGCCATAGGAGCTTGGCAATTGTTCACGTTGTCAGAGTCCACTGTAGGTGCTGATAGGGGAGATGTTCTAAGGCAGGCTGGTGGTTGGTTTCTGGAACAGGCAGAACAAAGATGGTGTGATACGGACAGTCCATGTGGCTCTGACCATGGAACCAAAATGATAAACAGGTACACAAAGTCAGCTAGAAATCAATGGTCTCCTCACATCACACATCGTCTGACTGTCAAAACTCTGAAGCCACCTCTCCCAGGATGACCCCACCACCTCACAGCCTTCAGGGAGGGGACACTTTCCCTTGAGGGCATTCTGCTGTGAACTGCATGCCAGCAGGGAGTGTGGCCAGAGCCATCTCTCCCTCCTTTTGCCACACCCTCTTCTCTTCCTCTCTCTCTTTTGCTCTGTGCCCAACAGGCTGCTAGGGGAGAGACCAATAATTCTTGCAGGGTTCTCAACTGTTTGCTTGCAAAGGGATTTCCTCTCACATCACCCCATCTGTTTCACCTCCACCACCATCTTCCTCTCCCTTTGGGCTCTTCCTGCGCTTCTAAAAATAGGCTGAGGCCTGTATGTGACCCTCTGGATGCAGGATGCCCACCCCTGATCTAGACAAAGAAGGATCTCACTGATAGTCCTCTGCACAAAATGCATGGCCGGTTTTCCTGATAAGCTTTTGGTGGGCAAAGGGCTGACATTTTGACTGTTGTTTTTATAGAGGTTTTTTTCCCTCCTGCTGTTTAAACTGCTAGGTTTTGGCTCCCTTTTAAAGGATATTTTCGGGGATGCTAGCATTTTATAAATCTGTAAGCCACCTTGAAACATAAAGTAAAATACTTCACTTTATGATTTTCAGCTGACTGTATGGTCGACCACACCTATACAGAATGTACTTCATCCATAATGCAGGGATTGAAACATTTTGGGAAAAGATTCCCAAATCACCGGGAAGATGAAATCAGGTAAAGGTATGGGGGGAAATCCCCAGAAGCTGAGAAGGATATTATTGTTACAGCATGAATTCATATTCTATAGTCTTGAATTCTGTATTCTAATAGAATATTCCATGTTAAGAGCTCAGGAATTGCAAAGACTGATTTTTTATTTTTTATTGTATTTGATTGCAACTCCAGTCATTATTTAAAATATATACATATACCTCCATCTGCTTACATCCCTGGCAACTAATGATCACACGGTACATCTGAAGTGGACTCCAGTCCATAAAAACTTTTGCCACAATAAAATGTGTTAGGCTTTAAGGTGGCACATGACACTTAGTTGTTTTTGCTGCAGCAAACCAGCACAGCTACCCCTCCGAAAATGTTTATGTACATGTAACTTACAGCATACATGTTATTTCCAACATAGAAGTGATACAGTATGTAAAGTTGTTGCTGGTGGTTTAAACAAAGACTGATGAGGAACACTCTTGATCTTAATTAGCCATCACTTGGGAGGCTGGTAGGACCACTACTGGATCACAGCCTGCTCTAAGGTGGGTCACAATAGCAACACTAACATTGTTAAAACATTAAGAAGTGGGCCACTAAATGAATGTTTTGGGTGGGTCCAAGTTCTGAAAAAGTGGAAGGCTTCTTTAGGCCGTTGAATGCCATTGTTACACGGAGCTTGCCTTAATGATTGTCTTATCCAGAACCTGGTTAGCTTGAAATGTAAGAAGACTCCTTTGTTTTTCTTCCCAGTGATACGCTAAGTAAGGCTTTGCAGTTTTGTCGTAATATGCAGAAAGCTGATGGCTCCTGGTTAGGGTGAGTGGCTTACAAATATCCCACACTGAACTTGACTGTGGCACTGGTCGGCGGAGTTTCTGAATGCATACATAGTGTTCTCAAAGAATGACTTTGCTGACTGAGCTGTGGAAACCTTCACCTTTTGAATGCCTTTCCTACACAACAGTTTGACAGATAAAAAGGAGAGAACTAGCTAATGCAACACACTGTTCCATTGTTTCAGCTGGTGTGTCATCCTAGTAGACAAAGTGCTGTGGATCAGCTGACCACTTGTAGTGTAGTTGACAGTCAGCTGTCCTATATTGATACGGCCTATGATTGTGGCCTAGTGCAACCCCTCGGGGTCGTGGATGGGGCAGGTCCTTTGTCCTTCATGGCCAATTGTTTTCTTCAACTGACCAGAGGGGATGATTTTTAAAATATAAATTTTAAATTGGCCAATAGTGACCTGATAGTGGAGTGGGGCTTCAGCAGCAGAGATAGATACTGAGGGTTCACTCCAGTCCTCCGCTGTAGTATTTAAGCCATCTGTACTGGGAGCCAGCAACATAGTTGGCAGCTGATCATCCCACCCACCTAAAAATTGGCATTGCCTTTGAGGTAAGTGGGCAATGTGTATGGAGGACCTTGCTGTGGAGATAATCGGTCACTGTTTTCAGGACCAGGAAGGAATTTGCATGCAGACAAATTGGGCCCAATTGGTGGTTTTGCCTTCTCATAGCAATTGTCACAACTTTCAGTGGATAAGGCATGGGATGAATTTTTGGTCTATTTCTTGGGGGGTAAAATGGTGCATCACCCCCTTCATTTGGTGCCTTATCTCAGGGAACCCTGGTAAAGGGGTTTGGGTAGAAGATTCTGTCCAGAAGTCCAGATGGGGGCAGACAAGCATAGAACTTTCATTTGGTGGCCTGGGGGTGTGTGGTCAGTTTGGTTGACCTGTGTCTTGAGGTGACCAATCACAGGCACAGTCCTGTTTATCTGCATTTGCACTGGCGACAGCTTGCTCTTTTGGTATGATCTACAAATATGAAACTATTTTGGGATGGAGGGTAAAACACAAGCAAGGAACGGGATTTCTCATAAATGCACAGAATTGCCTTCCCGCTGTGGAGGGGAATGCTACAGCCTAACTCTATGCACGGGAATGAAAGGATGAGTATGCAGCCTCTTTTTTGATGCAATGAGATCCTAAAAATAAACAGAGCCGGATCAGATTTAACCCTGATGCATGAAATAGGCAAATTCAGCATGTGACAGCTAAGAGGGCTGTTAGGGGTCTTCTTCACAACAAATAACTAATGTTAGCCTGTCTGAGGAGTGATTTGAAACCAGCAGCCTAAAATGTAGTACCAATATCTAGGCATCAGCAGCTTTTTCCACCCTCAGTAAATCTATGTCTGTTCTGAGGCAGGATTTTGTGACCGTTCAACTGAGCAGTCTTTTAACAATGTAGTTGCATTAGGTAGTTGCACAAACCTTCACATTGTCATTAGGCTTAGAGAGAAAACATACTGTACTGTTGGTAACACTATGTACTGATCCCATACTGATCCCTACATGATTCATCAGGAGTATTCACACCATAAGATATACAGCCACTAAGTAAAATAACTGGTTATATAAATTAGATCTAGTTAAATGTACAACAGGAAAAAATTAAATAACAAGTTATATAGCAATAAGAGATTCTGACTTTGACTAGGAACATGAAATTCAAAAGATTCTCACATTGTAGGGGGTTGGACTAGATCAGGGGTCAGCAAACTTTTTCAGCAGTCCCCTAGACTTGTGGGGGGCCAGACTATTTTTTTTTTGTGGGGGGGAACGAATTCCTATTCCCCACAAATAACCCAGAGATGCATTTTAAATAAAAGGAGACATACTACTCATGTAAAAACATGCTGATTCCTGGACTGTCAGCGGGCCAGATTTAGAAGGCGATTGGGCCGGATCCGACTCCTGGGCCTTAGTTTGCCTACCCATGGACTAGATGACCCTCATGGTCCCTTCCACCTCTATGATTCTATGAAACAAACAGTGAATGGAAGGGCATACTCAAAGGGTGTAGTCTGTCATTTGTCTCAGTATCTTTCATTCAGCGGCTGATGGGTTTTTCCTCCCTGACAGGCGATGGGGCGTATGCTTCACATATGGCACCTGGTTTGGACTAGAGGCATTTGCATGTATGGGATACATCTACCGTGGTGGGTGAGTAAGCAGCCTTTCGGGTAGAAGTTTAGTATGAATGTTGCTCTGCTGGGAGCCCTTGATGGAGCTGAGCTTCAGAGAGAAGTGGAGAGACCGTCAGGCTCCTCCACCCAAAATATCAAAGGCAGGGGAGTCATGTGCATATAATATTGACAGCACCAGCCCCTATGCATGCTTACTCAGAAGTAAATCCAGCTAAGCTTAGTGGGCCTTAAAGGTAAAGGTACCCCTGCCCGAACGGGCCAGTCTTGACAGACTCTGGGGTTTGTGCGCCCATCTCACTCAAGAGGCCGGGGGCCAGCGCTGTCCGGAGACACTTCCGGGTCACGTGGCCAGCGTGACAAAGCTGCATCTGGCGAGCCAGCGCAGCACACGGAACGCCGTTTACCTTCCCGCTGGTAAGTGGTACCTATTTATCTACTTGCACCTAGTGGGCCTTACCTGCAGGTAATTGTGCATGAGATTCTTTGGATGCAGTCAAGGCCAACAGTGGAACAAAACCCAATGAGGCATCTCATGGGCTATTTTCTCTCTCTCTCCTCTCATATTTTCTAGGGAGGCATGCAAGGAAGTGACCAAAGCCTGTGAATTCTTAGTCTCCAAGCAAATGGAAGACGGTGGCTGGGGAGAGGAATTTGAATCCTACAGGTTTCGCAAATATATTCAGCACACTGTATCCCAGATCCACCAAACCTCCTGGGCTCTGTTGGGGCTGATGGCTGTTAGGTAAGCACAGAAGATGGCAGTTACCTACCTTAGCAAAGGCTTCTGTCTGCTTTTGCCCAAGTTCTTTCTGCAGCAGTTAGACAAACCAATTAAGGCATACTAAAGAAACATGCTTCTAAGTTCATGGGGTTTGGCAAGAGGGGGCTGATCTGCCCAAAGTCCATTTCCTCCAAAGTCTTTTTCACAAAAACACATTATCCATTCACTATGAGTGCATTGCATCACTTGCATAAATTTGTTCTGGACCTGTTGGCTGAAGCAGGCTAGCCGTGGGAGATGGAGCTACCAGCACCCAAAAGCAGTGAGCTGTGTACCTTTAAAGCACATGACTTTCCCTAGAGAATCCTGGGAACTGTACTTTATCCTTCACAGAGCTGCAGTTCCCAGGATTCCTTGTAGGAAGTAATTTGCTCTAAACCTACGGTGTGTTTGCAGCCTAATCCTCCATCACAAGAGGCGCCTCCTTCTGGAAGTATCTTTGGTTGTGCTTATTTTCGTTGGGTGCCATTACTCCTTTGAAAACCTATGGAAAAACAGGCCACAGACTTCCCTCTCGCATGTTGTGTCCCTCATGCTGCATAGCTAGCTTTTGTGTGTCAAGGTCCACAGGTCCACCCCAATAACTCACACATCACACAGAAGTTTTTGTTTAAGATTTTTGGCATAATTTTGGCCACAATTTTATTAAAATACAAATTTGTGAATGGTTGCGTAGGCATTGGTTATGACTATCTGCCCCCACCATGGGGGACAGACTGACATTCCGCATGACGTGAAAGTCAGAATGGGGGAATACACTTGGGGGTTACGCAGAGCAGGGAACCTGCCCTCACCCCAAATGCAACCAGGTGCTCATTGCTATGGCCCGAGCCCCCTTGACAGAGTGGACAAGCAATAGTTAGCTCCCAATTCCTTTAACGGAATCCCTTGCAGCAGCAGCATTAGAGGGGCAGGCACAGCCAATCCATGCCCCTCAACCAACCAAACCATAAACCAATGCCTAACCGCGAACCTTACAAGTTGTGATGATTTACTACGCAGTAGGCAAAAGCCAAATGGCCCCAGCCAATCAGCCAGATGGACAAAATTCCTACCAGGCCCCCGCTCCAAAGCAGACGACCCCATGACAGGCATAGCAAGGTCAAAGTGAACAACCCTATTCTAGGAAGGGAGGGACGGGTGATCCGATGCACGGGCGAAAAGAGGAAGCCCTAGCCTCGTGCAAGGAGTTTTACTATTTCTGGCTGTCAATCAATAAATGGCAACATTAACTTCTTCCCAACAACAAGGGAAGCCCCAATCGCATCAGTGGCCAACGATCAATTAGCCCGCCCCCCAACTTTGGAGTGTCCTGGCAGCCCCCACCGCAACACGTGCTCTCCATGAAGGAGAACACGCTTTGTAAACTTACAGAGGACTGAATTTTTGTGCAGCTTGGTATGTAGATGTTCTCAGGTGCTTTTTAGTCCAAACAATTGAAATAATGCCAAACAAAGAGGCAGTTAAGGCCGTCTTAAGGGCAGAGGAGGAGAAATTTCATTTCTTTAGCTGCTTCACTTTTTGGAACTTGTGTGAAGGACTCATACACTTACAGGTCTTTCCCCTAGGGGAATCCATTGAGTTTCTGTGAGCCCATGAGGGTTTCTTTCTTTTAAAAAGAAATTGTAGTCATATAGGCTTCTTCCCAGAAGAAAACTGATAGGCTTTCCCCTCGCTCCAGCTCCCAGCCCTCACTGGGTGCTGATAACAAAACTAATGTCCAGTATTCTTGTGGCATTGCAGATATCCTGATGTTCGGGTTCTGGAAAGAGGAATAAAAGTTTTGATTGACAGACAGACATCGATTGGGGAGTGGCCTCAGGTGTGTTAATACTTTTAATTTCTTTTCCTAATGAAATATCCTCATAGCAATATAATTTAAAGGTTCACAGAACCTTTTTAGCCAGCTATGAAATGGATCATGTTCTCCAAATATATGTAAAATGAATGAACGCAGAGCATTTTCCACCAAGTACTGAGAGTGGGGGTGGCTAAGTTGTTGCCTTCCAGCCTACACAGGCAGTAGACATGGATGATGGGAGTTGCAATTCAGCAATATTTGGAGGACCAAAAGTTTTCCACCCCTCACTTACTGAATGAGGCATCAGAATGTACTCTCATTGGCATTGTTGTTGTCATAAAGATGCTTCTCGTACATGGCTGCAATGTATTGTGGACACACATGGGCACTTGTGTGGCATTGGCAGGTGAGATCTTACAAGTGCTTCCCATATTCTCCCTCTATTGAACACTCTGATGTTCCTGTGGGAAGTATTCTGTTGCCTTAAGCACCCAAGTGATTCATGCACCTGTCTTGTTACTGCGGTGGCATCAAAATGTGCCATCAGGATTGAGTTTGTGTGGTATCAGAGCACAGCACACAGCTGGCCCTACTGTTAGATGTGGCAGGTCAGAGGGGTGCTTTTAAAAAGCCATAGACTGCCAGTTAATTATTTTATTTTTTAATCATGGAACCATTTGGATATTCTGCCTGAGATGCTACAATGTCTTTAGTCGCCTTTCCTACATTTTAATTGGCTCTGGTCTCTGATTCCTGCTTCCAGAGTCTTGTTTGCCAAATAAAAGCTTGGTTATATTGTATGTGACAGTTGCTCTTGAAAGAGGTTGCAGTGATCATACAACTGGGTTCTCAAATGGAATTTAGTCACCATGAAGGCAGGGCAGAAGACTGCATGTCGGTTGTTCAGGAATTTCTCTCTTGCCTCCCCTCAGGGTGACATCGCTACAGCATTCTACAAAGCTGGTACTCTGCATTACAATGCCTACCGAATCATCTTCCCTATCTTTGCACTTGCCCGCTTCACCCGGCTATATCCCAGCAGCCCTGTCGCTAAAGGACTCATGAAGAATGGATCTGTGCATTCAGAGCAGAGTCAGAATGGAAGGTGCTGAGCAGAGGTGCACTGTCATTCCTGAGAGCTTGGGTTTCATCCTTCTCAACATCATCCAGTGCTTTTCTCTCTTGGTTGATATTCACCGTGTGGCATGTGCTGTTTTTCTTCTATTATAATGCCACATTAGATCACTTGAAACATTCCTATAAGATCAGAATGAAGGACGCATTGACAATTTAGAGACTGTCTTTTCCTTGCCAGGCTAACAACATGTCTTGCGAGCAGGAACAGCTTAAACTATCACATGAGCTAATGTCCAAGCATGAATCAACAGGTGTTGGCTATTTGGAGAGTCCCGCAATAAATTCATTATTTAAATGCAGTGAGTATATCTCAGAATAGCAGCACCAATGTAACTGGTTGCACAGGAGTGCCAGCTTGGTGCCGTGGCCATGGGTGCCATGCAGCGTGTATGGCCTTGGCACTGAAATGTGTGGGTTCCCGTCCTCTATATGGGGAATTTTGTAGGTGCTCAGCCATGCAGGGTCTCAGGCAGTTGGCACCCATGGGTTGCATACTTGATAAGATCAGTAAATAAGTTACTGAATATGTGATTCTGAATATGACTGTTAACATATCTGGTGGTTTTAATTAATTGCTCTGGAAATGTGGCAAAAGAACAGCCCCACAATCTGTTCAGAATTAATCCATTCTGTGAGTTCAATATGTGGCCTAGCAAGAAGCCCACATGATATGTGAAGACAATGATTGATTCAAAGGCAGGTGCAGAAAATGTAAAACATACCTAACAACAAAATATAGTGAATTTGGAGGCTTTCATTCTATATTTTCAACAGACAAAACCAAAGAGGTACCTACATATTCTTGATTTTTTTTAAAATTCTAAATAAACATCTGCTATTATATCTCCTTTTCATTAAGTGAAAAATATGGGGTGATGGTGGTGGTTTTCTTCCAAACGGAAGAGCACATCCCTAGGTTGCTACAATTAAGTTAAATGAATGTATATATCCAAAGCAAGGACATAAGTATCAATATCTGGTCACATTAAGTTTTGATGGTTGAGCCCCATATCTTTGGCCCAATCAATCATAACTGATTTTACCTCCTCATCCTTCGTGCACCATTCCAATAATATCTTATACGTTTTTGCTAAAATCTTGTTGTCATTATTCAGTATTTCTGTCTGAAATTTTGATTCTTTATCAGCAAAACTCCTCTGATTTAGATCTTTTCTGAACATCTCATTAATTTGAAAAAAGTGCAGCCAGTCATTCACATAATCCTTGACTTCTTCAAATAATCTCATTTTCCATTTTCCTTCGCTTTTACACATTAACTTCTCATATGTCACCCAACCCCCTGTCATATTGACTTTCTTCACACTCATCGCCTCCAACGGCGACAACCAATATGGAGTTTTTTGTTCCAACAAGTTTTTATATCTTTCCCACACTTCAATCAGAGACCTTCTTGTAATGTGATTTTCAAAACCTTTATGTACCCGTTTCTTGTCATACCACAAATCTATTATCAAAACCTTCCAGATCTAACACATCCGTGTCTTCTAATTTTATCCATTCCTTCAACCAACAGAGGCAAGATGCTTCATAATACGATTTCAAGTCTGGCAGGGCGAAGCCTCCTCTTTCTTTAGCGTCTGTCAATATCTTAAATTTTATCCTCGGCTTCTTACCCTGCCAGAGATACCTTGAAATTTCTCGTTGCCAATTTTTAAAAATCAGAGTGTTGCTGTAAATCACTTACACCTTACCTGCTTCCCAGTAATAAATGAAGGCTATTTTATCTCCTGTTGACCTGCTTCTGTGTGCTATACATACATACATAGTGTAAACGTTTTGAGCTTGTTTAATGTTTTGCTTTGGAAAAAATTAAGCATGCTCATTTTTTAATATGAGAACACATACCTCGACTCCTCCATGTATATGGGAGAATAATACTTGGTGGGTGCTCTAGAAAGTATCACATTTTATTATATAGCTTTTCATAATTCTTTCCGCAAACTATGGGGAGAGCTAAACCTCTTGCTATGCCACGTGGCTGAAAAGCAAACCAGCCATTCAAAAGGAGAGTGAGCGTTCATTCCGTCTACCTTTGTTAAAGTCACACTTCATGGTCTCAAAGAGCAATTTCACCAGCTCAGTCTTCCCTCTGGCCACCATGGCTTTGGAGAGCTCAAGTACCTCAGCTGTGTAGTGACGACACACTAGCCTAAGCTCCTGCTGCACTCGCTGTTTGGGATATTTCTCCTCAGCCTTCTTCACCCACAACTCTACTTCCTTCATCAGCATCTCTGTATTCATCCTCTTCTGACTGAACAAGGCAAGCAGCATTTCCATTAAGCAACGGAAGCTCTCTGTGTAAACAGAACCCACACCATCCAGCTCTATTGCCTGCTTGAAGCATTCCATGGCATTCAGGTCTTCATTTTTTATCCGAAGGCATTTCCCCCTCAGCAGCTGGATTTCAGGCAAAACATTCCCCAGGTCTAATTCCATGGCTTTAGCAAAGAACACGAGGGCATTGTTCACGGCATTTTCATCTACAAGTAAAAGTTCCTGCATGGCATCTACTCCCATGTAGTAACATACCTAGAAGAGCAGTGGATGGGCAGGGAGGGAAAGGAGGAACACTCAGTATTTATTTAAACAAACATGGCAAAAGAACAAAGATGGCTTACAGCTTGCAGAAAACAAATCCATAAATGTTCACTGTTGAGTAACAGCCAGAAAATACATTTTTAAATATAATGGTAATGAACCATAAAATTTTTTCTTGAATATCTTGTACTTTCTCTTAAAGCACGGGGGGGACCGACCTGTGGCACTCCGGTAGTTGTTAGACTGCATTTCCTGCCAGCAATGGCCAATGGTGAGGCATGATGGGAGTTGTAGTCCAGCAACATCTGGAGGGCCATAGGTTTCCCCTCCCCTTCTTAAAAGCTTGTAGAGTGAGGCTGTGTGTTAACAGTGAGGCTGTGTAATAACAGAGTTATAGTCAAGAAGCCCCTGTATGATCATTCATTAAAGAAACTAAAACAGGACCTCAGTGACATTCAGCTCTTCATTTTTTATCTGAAAGCATTTTCCCCTCAGAATGGGCAAGTTGAGGGAGAGAGCGCACCCCACAGAGACAAAGCTATTCCAGGGCAATGCCAGGGCTTTACATAGGTCAACACCATTGGAACCTTGAGTTGGTTAAGTAGGCTGCTAGGCAGGAACTTTCTATTAAATTAATGTATTATTTTAGAGAAGGGAACAAAAGATTCACAAACTATGGCCACTTCAACAAGGCTTCCTCCCAAGCACCTGGCTTGTGGGTGAGTCACACCAAATAAAACCATAGCAAGTAGTCGAACTGAAAGTTCAGAATAGCTCCTTATGTTGCTCATCCCTTCAGAGATCCATGCACATACAGGAACTTCTCTAGATGTTACTAGTGGTTAAAAATGGATATGCTCTCATCACATTCTGATTACATTTCTCAGATCTCTCTAGAATTAACAGTAAAATTAAATAATTAAAAAGTGCAATGCTAACAATGTTTACTCAAAAATACTATTGGATTCAAATAACGCTCGCTTCCAAGGTACTCAAGTTAAGAATGCAGCCTTAGCCCTGTTAAAGCCTGAATGAACAACAACAGATAAAATAAAGTGAAGACAATGAATATGTCTGGACAAGGTGGTTGCTTTCACTCACCTGGCCTAGGTCAAGGTAAGTCTTCAGACACGGATGCACCTTCATGACGTTCTCAAGATCAGCTTTGGCATCAGAGAGGTTTCTCTGGTCTGGCATTCCTCCCAGGCCCATCTTCACACGATCCAAATCACGCAAATATAGTTTAAGCAGCATCTAAAAATAAAGAGCTATTAAACTATTTTTTGCCCTCCCCTCCTTACGCATTAGTTTGTATGACTGTTCTCTATTCCCCAACCTCTCTTGTTAAAAGAGTCTCAGGGCTCAGAGCTTGGAAAGACCTGGTGGTACCGTCAAGGTAGGATTTTGGGGCTGAAGTGTGGGACCCCCCCATTCCTCAGAAAGAGAAGGGGAGGCCTCAGACACAGCAAGGCTGACTCACCACATATGGAAGTAAGTGAAGTAATGCATACGACCATCTGAAGCCCCCTCCCATAAGTCCATTAAGTCCAGAGTCTAAATCAGTAAATTACTGCCTCTGCCAGATACTGCCCTTCATTCACTTTTAATTTGTATACCACCTATAATTACTATACACAAGGTGGTTTACAAGCTGAAGAGGTAACAAAATGGACAACAAAGATTGCATACTTAATAACAATCTGATCCAATACAAAAAAGTCACAATAACTTTAAAATAAACAGCTTATATCAAATAGACACAGATATTACTAAGCTGGATGGACCAAGGCAGGTTCATATGTTCTAACAGAGTTGGTGGCACTGGAATTTAAGCAGTGCCCTCGTTAGGAGAAGTTGCAAGAAGAGACTTTTTGTTTATGCAGTTAAACCAAAATAATTGATGCTGCCCAGATAGGCAGCTGCACTGATGGCTTTTCAGGAAGCACAATGCTGACAGACACCACCACCCCTGCCCCTATTAATACAAAAAAACAACAACCCCCAGCTGGTCTCCCATAGCACTTGTATGTTACAAAGGCCTTGTTTTTAAAGGAGAAATACATACCTTGGCACGCATGCAATATGCCTGCCAGTTAAGTACTGGATCTGGCAGCACATCTAAGGCCATGTTGCAGACTGCCATTGCCATCTCTTGCTTGCCAAGGAAGTGGAAGATTTTTGCTAGGCGGTTCAGAACTAGTGGGTTTTCTCTAGCTATCTCTATTGCCTTAAAAACAAACAAATCCACAATACATTGTTCCATTAGTGAAGTTCTCCTTGCTCTGTTGAACAATGGGCAATGAAAGGAGAAATTTATGTGTCAACATTCAGCTTGGCCGCCATTGTACATTAGGCCCTTTGGAAGGACTGAAGTGTGTGAGGATGTTCTGGATGAGAAGGAAATGAGCAAAAGAGGGTATCTCTTCCCTTCTGTCAATTACAGCACTGCCTTATATATATCTACTCATAAGCAAGTGGTAGCTGGCACCCATTGGAAAGGGGGGAAGACAGGGAAGCCAATAATAGGTACACCCAGAGTCAACAAATTCTAGTTTTGTGTTCATCCTCAAGGGTAGAAGGGGTCTTTGTTTTATAATACACCCGCATACATCCATAATTATAATTAGCACCACTTGAAACACTCACAGCATTAACACCCCAACAGATCTTGCTTCTCCGCTGGCCACAGCTTTGGATCTAGCACAGGCCAAATGCATCTCTCTCTGCAGCTTCTAGCTTCAGCTTTGCAGCTCCACCCACTCTGGCTATTGTTCTGCTAGCAGCAGGGCAGGGCCAGATTAAGATAATTTAGAGGGCCTCCATATATATCTTATTCAAAATATAAACAGTAATAAACAGTAAAATAACATTTTATCTTTCAAAATGAAACAAAACCTACAGTAAGGTGGAAAGCAATGTTTATTTTTGTATACTTTTTGCATACTTTTTGTATACTTTTGTATACAGTACTTCCACTTTATTTATATTTGACAAATTTTTCTCCTACTTTTTCTAATTGCAAAGTCTTTGATCAGATCCTCAAAACCAACCTTACGCAACACATCTGCTTCTAAACTTAGTAGAAATAAGGCATCCAGCCTGCCTTATTGCATAGTTGTTCTGTTGGGATTTTTGATATAAGGTACTTCAAGTGAGAAAATGGAAGCTCAGCTGAGCAATTTGTGACTATTAATGTTAAAAACCCATCAAAGGAAAATTTCTGTGGTGCCCCCCCCATTTTGCTTAATGGTTAATCCAGCCCTGCAGCTGGGTGAGGGGTGTGTGGGAAAAATCTCACCCATTTGTTTTATGGTACAGAGCAACTTCTTTGATTATGCTAAATCATGGCCCTTAACTAGCCAGGTAAAGCCATTAACCCGACAAAGGAACTGGTTTGGAAAGCTTGTTCTTATGCATTCTACCCCCCCCCCCAGATAGGGGCCCATGGTATCATCCAGACAGGACCCCCCCCCAAAAAAAAACCCCAACAACTCGTAACCTACTTTTCCAAAGCAGTCGAGGGGGTCTGTCCCAGAGTACCCACAGTCATGAATAGCCATAGGGGTATCTGAGAAGGAATCTTTCCTTTCAAACAGTATCCCAAGATAGCACCAGGCCAAGGCTAGAAGAGAAGGAGGACAGAATTGAAAGCAGGGCAACATATTACAAACGGCATTGTAAATTCCACTCTACCTTCTCCAAAGCAATTCAAAATGATTTACAGACAGTTACTGAGGTTGGGTTATAGTAGAAAAGTTCCAAAGGAACGTTTTATGCCACCTTAAACCAAGCACTGAGGTTTCCTAGCTGATGAAACAAACCACTTGTGAAAATAAAGAGCACAGTAGCTTGCCTCAATGGGCATGGAGATTGCAGCAATGAAGACTCAGTTGAACTTCTGCTAGCTGAGCTGAAGAGCCCAATTACACACACCTGGGTTGCAACAGTCTTGCGGGATGCAGAGCTGCATGTGTGAATTACACATGTAATTACATGGTTTCGATTGTGCAAGTGACTTCTCCTACCTCTATAATGTAGGCTGGAGCACTTCAGGACTTGCTGAAGCAAAACCAAGGTTCTGTTGAAGGCTGGCAACCTTTTTCCCTCATCATTGCCCTTGTTCATCCACATCGCATCCAACCTGAAGTGAAGAGAGAAAAAGGCTATTGTAATTTGTTGTTCTGCATATACAGAGCTCTAAAACTGGCAAGCAAATGATTTCCTCCAAATGCCACTCCCCATCCAATGGGTTTGGCAGCAATATTTCAAAACAGTTAATATAAAATACAAAAGACATAAAATGCAATATATAGTTCCCCAAAATAACCACCATCTGCTGCAAAATAACCCTTTGAGTAGCGTTTCTCAACTGGGGGCCTTAAGGATATTCCAAGGGGGGCACAGGTGAAAGTCGTGTAAATGGGGGGCCATGGAGGGAAGTGAGAAGTGAAGAAAACAGAGGAGTGACTGAGAAAAGAAAAAGAAAAAAAAATATTTTTAACAAGAACTTTACAATTATATGTCTATCGTAGTATAGTACCCCATATAGTGAACTCCCATTGCTCGGACCCAGCTCCTGCCAACCTAGCAGTTCGAAAGCACATCAAAGTGCAAGTAGATACCTTCCGGCGGGAAGCTAAACGGTGTTTCCGTGCGCTGCTCTGGTTCACCAGAAGCGGCTTAGTCATGCTGGCCACAGGACCCGGAAGCTGTATGCCGGCTCCCTCGGCCAGTAAAGCGAGATGGACCTAATGGTCAGGGGTCCCTTTACCTTTACCTTTACCCCATGTAGTATGATTAATCTTTTTTAAAAAATATACCATTTCTACTTCAGTTATAGGAAGGAACACTTGTTATAGCTAAGCCATTGGTTGTAGCCAATAGAAGGCTTTTTTCTAGGCTAGTTACAGTGTTGGGAAATAACTTTGGGAGTGGTCATAACTGGGGAGGGAAAGATTAAGGCACATCTTGTTTTTAAAACTTGTCAAATGTTGCGCCTTATACAGTAATGAATGATGCTTTGGCAAGTCTTTCTGCAAAGCATTGTTCTTTGTCCTTTCTAATTTTCATGTGTCTATATTGTTGACACTGTGCTTTCCACGACAATTGATTTATCTCTGATTTTGTAACAAAATTTTGTAATAAACAAACAGATTTTGTAACTGGTTTTGTAACAAAACCCCCATAGGGAGGAAAGATCGTGGATCAAAATCTCTGTGGTTGTCTTTGATCTAATGCTGATTGGTTCATAGTTCTGTATGGTGCAAGGTGCCTACCAGCACAGTATATGAAATACAGCCAACAAGAAACATAGCAGAAGTAAATGGAAAACAACCCCCCACCCACTCAACCTTGCCTTAACAACAGTACTTATGCTCATTCAAAATAAGTATTTCCCTGTGCGCTATGGTGGTTCTAAGACTATAGCGCTGATAAATTAGGCCCTAATCCACAAATGCTTAACTCTAATAATAGTGCAATAGTGCATCTACTCAGAAGTAAGTCCTACTTCAGTTGGGATACTGCCAGGGAGACAAAGTCCATCATGGCCCCAAGCCGTCTGCCGGACGATCCATCAATCTCCCGTAGGCACGCAGTATCAGCAATTAGCGACATGAGTTTCTAGAAAATATCTTGCCACATTCTAGAGCTCATGCACACTCTATCAGCAGATAATGCACAGCAAAAGTCGCACTCAGGAGAGCATTATTTACAAGTTTTATTCAGCGTTGATCAGAACAAAGAAAGACATGACTGCCTGCGTCAGTGTCTCCGACACAGAGAGAAAACGAAAGCAATAGAAACATAAACATCCTGTGAACAGGAAATACGCAGACTCTGTGGCTCACAGCCTGCTCCCTTTTAAAGTGGAACGGAAATATCCTAACAATTTCCAGGTAAGTAACTTTCCTTCCAAGGCTAAAAAGGTAAAGGGTGGGGTTTTTTTGCTGCAAAGTCCGTTCACCCCTCTTGGTGCAGCAGCGTTGCGGGACAGCAGAGGCTTCACTGGGGCACCGACGAGGGAACTGGAAGAGCGGTGCCCTTCCTGGATCCTAGCCTGCACCCGGCTTTAGTGAATAGGAATGCAGGCTAGGGACTCGTGCTGTGCCAGGGGGCAGAGCTGACAGCTGCCCCTCCTGAACCTGCCTTTCTCCTTTTCTTTTTGCATCTGAAAGTGATATGCTTCGTCCGTGTTGGGCCTTAACTCACTCCAGAAGTTCTTGTGTGGTATAGTGGCCTTTGCCAACCTGGTGCCCTTGAGCTGTTTTGAACCATAACTCCCCATCAGCCATGCTGACTGAGGTTGATGGAGAGTTGTAGTCCAAAACAGCTGGAAGGTACCTGCTTGGCGTAGGCTGGACTACAGCACTGGACTATGGATCAAACCATATAATTCTGGGAGGTCTGTGATCAGATGTCCTCATGGAGATCTTGCAGTTATGAATGATGATAAATGCGGTCACAGGAATCCTGATTCAGATCAGGGCAGCAGTGTTAGGGTTTTTTGTTTCTTCTTTAACTCTTTTCTAATGCTGCTTTCCTGACCTGAATTGCTCCCCCATTACCTGCAACTCGTCCCTTGTGAGACAAATTTCAGCCAGGGTAGGGGAATAGGACATCATAGGACCACACCTCTGATCCAAGTCTGGCGATGGCAGAATTTATGATTGAAAAACATGCTAGGAATCTGATGCAGTGATGTCTAGTTGGGCCACTCAGCCATGAAACTCACTGGCATTGGAGCAAACGGCAATCCGTAGAAAACATGAGTTGCCATTTACTAGGGCTGCTGCGCATCCAGAATTTCCTGGACATAGTCAGAAATCACTGAAATGTCTGGGAAAATCTGGACATATGGCAGCCCACGTCGGTAGTGTAGATTTTGGCGAATTTCATTAAAAATAGCTCAAAAACTATGGCAACCCTACCATTTGCTCTAATTCAGCAGTAAATATTGGGTTTTCCTGGGGAAAGCATCGGGCTAATTTTTATAGAGCACTCAGACAGGAACCGGGGAAGCACAGACCTGTGCCCAAGAAAGCACGGGGCAAAAAGTAAATGTGGATAAGCCCTAAGTGGATTCCATCACAAAAAGTTCTAGACTTGCCCCTCGGAGCCCATCTTGTTTCTGTTTCCTTTGAGGTGGCTTTTCATCCTGGATTCTTGCCTCACCTGATGTGCAGGGTGGCCATAGTGAAGTACCAGCTTCGCTTCTCCTCCAAAGGGATCTGAAAGAGGGAGAGAGAAGTTCTTAGAAAAGCAGTATTTGCCTCCCTGCAAATACATTTTTAAATATCATTGCCTTCTATTTATTTTCCAACCATTCTTTGGTTGTGGAATCCAAGGTGGCATTCATGTGGTTCCCAAGCAGTGGCCACCCAACCAGCTTCTCTAAGGTGATGGGCTTCAGGTGCCTTCAGGTCTGTGCTGAACACCAGTTGCTCCATTAAATCAAGGACTTTGGCAGCTACTCCTGTCCTTGCCATGTTCAATAATGTAATATTAATAATGCAGTGCAGATTAGGAGAGATGCACATTAAATGGTGACAAGAAAATCACAAACTGATGCAGGAATGTGATGAAATGAACTTAAGACTGGGAAAATGGGAAACTAAGAGAAATCAAAACTGACCAATTCTTTCATTTCTAGAAGTAAATTCCACTGATATCAGTTGGATTAATTCCAAGGAGCACAATCCAGAGAACATATTCTTTTTCTTGTCTCTCTGTGTGGCTGTATATATGCTGATATATACACATTGATTCACATTCAATTGATTATTGATTGATTGATTGATCGATCAATAAACAACTCAGACTAATTAGCTAAGATTTATTTAATTGGGCAGCCATGAGTAACAGGAAACGGGCTGTAGCTAAAAGAAGCTCTGAGCAAAACAGGTAGAATAGCAACATTTTTATGTGACTCAAGGTGGCAATTATTTTCTGAAACACTTTTGTCGTTACTAGTATGGTTAGTTTGATGTCCCCCCCCCCCACTGCTGCTGCTTTCTCTAATGTCTTAAGAAGTTTGGACTCTGCTCAGTTGTAGTTTAAATATAAATATAGCCCTGCCCCTCAGTGCAAACATTTTGCTTTGACAAACAGTGCTCCAGTTCAGCCACCTGCATATTCCTTGTTGTCTGTCGCTGCAGGGGATGATAAACTGGGTGTGCAAAAGGTTGCACCTTTGTTTGGACAGCTTGAGCCAAGTAGTCCAGAATATTTAAAAAGCATCTAATCAGAAAACTGGGTAGTGTTCGAAATTGGTGCAGAGGGCTGTTCAGGGACTTCTTGGGAGCACTGCAACCGCTTCTCTAATAGGTTTGAACATTCCAAATACAATCTTTGAATTGACCTCATCTTTGGTTATGTCTGGTTCTTTCTTAAAGCCACATGTCTAAAGCATCTTAGATTTATTTATTTGTTTAAATTGATCAAGGTTGCGCCCAGTTACAGAATCCTTGTTTAAATTTACCCCCTCCCCTGCGGCAGCATGCTCCTCCCATCTCCCCTACCAAAACAAGCCCCACCTCCACCAGTGTCCATAGCTGTTTCCAGTCCTCCAACTTTTTTTAAAACAGTTTTTTTATTATTTCTTATTACAAAAATTGTACATGCATATCATAAAACATGACATGACCAACCAAAAAATGAGTCACTAGAGGGGTAGAATTCTAAACATATGATTTTAGAGTGCATAATAATGAGGTGATTACAGTTAAGTTCCTCCAACCTTTCCCTGTGATTCTGAAGCCACATTTTCAAAAGAACCCAAAGACCTGAAGCTCCTATGCAGCACTATGCTAGAAAGGTGAGTGTCATGCCCTGACTTTGTACCTGTGTGTCAGCTTCATGGTGGTGAACGAGGGTAGCAGAATGCATTGCCCGGCTGGCAGCTGTTGCTGTAACCTCATGTGTCTGAGCAATGCCCCAGAAAACTATCATGGGCTGGTTGTGACACATGTGCAAGCCATTTCATCTGCTGCAAAGACTATGGGTCTGACATATTGTAGCAGCTTTTTCCTAACAGGATGGTTATTAAGCACACACACATACCAAAAAGCTTCAACCCATCAGGTCAAATGCCTGCTGGAACAGAACAGTCTTGGTCAAGCAGTGAGAAGCCAGGGGAGATAGAGAGCAGAGACACCTCAATAGGAAGCTGCCTTGCACAGAGTCCGGCCATTGGTCCATTCAGCTTAGTATTGTCAACACTGACTGGCAGCAGCTCCCCAGGATTTCAGACAGGGGCCTGTTTGGAGATGCCAGGAACTGAACCTGGGACCTTCTGAACACAAAGCAGATGCTCTCCCTCTGAGCCACCTCCCAAAGCAGGGAGCTTCACAATCGAACTGAGGTGCCGTTGAAGCATAGCAGGACAAAAGGGCCTCTCAGCCTCACAAGAGGCCATGAGGATCTAGGGCTCTGATTCTAAAAGTTGGCTTATCAATATTATCCATTGGCATCCCCTTTTGTATGCTCTTGCACATTTCTGCAGGATTAGGTGTCTGAAGGCTACAAGTAATGAAGCAGTGGTTCTTAATGAGAAGAGCTTTCTCTTGGCCTGACTCAGCTCCCAGAGGGGTTGTTTCCCTCCAAAATAGCCTAGTATACAAAAAAGCACTTTCCCTACACAGATCAACAGCTAAGATGCCTAACAGGGTTGTTGTGGGGATTAAATGATGAGGGGGAGACCATGGATGCCGCCTTGAGCTCTTTGGAGAAAAAGCTGGGATATAAAGGCAATAAATATATAACAACAACTAATGCAGCACCCACACTTCTAAAATATTTCTAGACAACAGATGGGTATGGTGTGCCTTCTGAAACAGAAAATGAAAAGGGGTGTGCGTGTGTATTGGCTAGTATCCCTCTTCCAACGAATGACCCATTGAATGGCAAGTGACATCAGAAGGTAAAACAGCCTGCCTACCTGCTTCCCATAAGCAAGAGCCTTGCCGTAGAGAGTGAGGCCTGCGGTTAGTTTCTCCATCTTCTCTTCTTCGTTCACCAGCCCGACGTCGAAGGCATAAGCATAGCCCTGCTCAGCCAAGCAACGGGCTGTTCTGAGCTGGGGGTCCCCTTGCGGCTTGTGGTCTTCTGAACCCAAGCCCATTAAGAGGGAGAGTCTTTCGGTGCACCTAGCCTCTTCTTGCTCGTTGTTCAGCCTGTCATAAACGTAGGCGAGGTTGGCCCAAGTGTTCAGATTCTCAGGGTCCTCCTGAGAGATGCAGAGGAAAATCTCCTTGGCTTGCTCCACTTCTTCCAGGTAGAAAGAAAAGACCCCAAGGAGGTTTCTGATGGCATACTGCTGCAAGCCAGTTTCGAGCTCTAACTCATAGGTTAGGCTTTCTCGTTTCAGCTTCAAGTCTCTCCCTTGGAAATTCATAGGTGAAGAAGACTCAAAGTTCAAGTTCATATCTAAGTGAAAGTGACCTGGAATGTAATCCATCTCGTCAATGAGAGTATCAATGTCCACCTCGGCTTCTTCCATTTTCACGTTGGAAAGAGTATCAACCACTCCAGGCTCTCTCGAACAGCTACTTTCCCCTGTTATTTTTCCATTCAAGCCGTGTTTTTTTTGTTTTTTTACTGTCCTGTCAGGGTATTTGCCTTTGGAAATCCTCCACCTCTTTCTCTACCTGTATTTCTGGTTTAGCTGATTCACATGAAGTCTGGGAAGGGAGGAGCAAAATAGAACGCTTGTCATTCCACAGCCAACCAGCTGGTTCAGGGTTCTCATTTGGTCAGTGAATCGCAGAAAGCAAAGAGAAGAACTGCTTAAGCAACCCCTCATTTGTCAATAAAGGAGAAAGCTCCAGGTCCTGGAAGGCTACCGGTGTATGGCAAATACACTGATCGTCTCCTTTGAACAAACTTGCATTTCAAGTACATTATTAACATGCCTTTGAAAAGGCTAGCAGCAGGGAGAGCAAATGGTGCTTCACCCCAGCTACCCATAATGCCAACCCATTACGAGAAATGCTTTAGAATGTCAAGTTTGGAACTGAGTGGGACGCAACCTAGTACAAACCATATTGTTGCACAGCACTCCAATCTCTGAGCAGTGCAAGATCCCAGAGTTTCCGGGAACTTACCCAGGGTTTGCATTTCCTTTTGGAAATGAGACACAGCGGAGACTCTAAACCACTGAGCCTCTTGGGCTTGCCGATTGGAAGGTTAGCAGTTCGAACCTGCGCGACGGGGTGAGCTCCTGTTGCTGTCTCATCTTCTGTCAACCTAGCAGTCTGAAAGCATGCCAGTACGAGAAGATAAATAGGTACCACTGCGCTGGGAAGGTAAACGGCACTTCTGTGCGCTCTGGCTTCCATCATGGCCAGAAGCGGTTTAGCCACGCTGGCCACATGACCCAGAAAGCTGTCTGTGGATGAACACCAGCTCCCTCGGCCTGGAAGCGAGATGAGTGCAGCACCCCATAATCACCTTTGACTGGACTTAACCATCTAGGGGTCCTTTACCTTTACTTTTCCCCAGTGCTTTTTTCTGGGGGTATGCATACCCCTAAACATTTTGTGAATCTAAGTTTAGCCTCATTGAGGGGCAGTATTTCAATAGGAGTAGGAAAATGAGAGTACCCCTAAACATTTTTTTAGAAAAAAATGCACTGCTTTCCCCTACCTTGCATATCTATACACAACCTAAGCCTACAATGGAGGGGTTCACAGCATTAGCGTCTCAAAAGGGCCTTGTTTCTCCCAAAGCTGCAGCCTTGGATTCAAGCAGAGATCAAACATTGTGCTCTGCCTCTCTGGCTGTCCAGCCTGCAGCTTAACTTTTAGGTCACATTGCACACACTTTCAAGTCTAATCTCTGGTTTTTGTCTTTCTTACTATCTAAGAAGTAGGAAAGGAGGGGCCCCACCCATTTGTCACCTGGCACAAAACCCCTTTTCTTGGTTCTCTTAACGGCCCATCACCTAAACACAGGAAGCTAGCCTGCCTTCTATTTTAACACTTGCTGGGCCCAGGGGTTAGAATGGGTCTGGCACCCAGTTTAACAATATCAGCCTTGATTAAATGCTAACGCTTGCTGGATCCAGGGGTTATAGGAGCCTGGCACCCACAAACTCACAGAAATATAAAAGACAAATTACCATTCCTTGTTCCTTTTCCCCTAGGGGTGGGAAGTTCCAGAGGTAGTCTTGGGTTTCCTTTGGAGAACCCTGGAGATTGATGGTGTCTTCATAAGAATTTTATTGCTTGTATTGTGAAGACAAAAACATTCCTTCAGCAGGTAAGGGTAGCTGCTAACCTTGCATCAGAGTGCAGCCGATACAGCCTCAGACTGCACCCCCATTTACCTACCTCCATCTAAAACAGGGATGGGGAACTGGATCTGTCTATCAGGTGATTGTACCTTCAGGTGTGAAGGAAAAAGCTCCCTTTGCAGCTGGAGCTCCTTAAGAAGACTCTACCTTTGCCTCCCTGGCTTGAATTCAAGCTGCAGCTGCAAATAACAAATCAGAAATGCGCTCCTGGTTTTTCCTTTGCAGCCAAGACTTGGCTCTTTTCATATTTGGCATCTTTTGAAAGTGCCAGTTTTCCCTGCCAAGGAAGAAATGAGGACCTCGTGGCTTGAACTTCTCCTGCTTGGTGTCATATATGACAGTAGACATGGGAAAGGTATGTGTGGCTTGGCAGTCCAATTTCTGAGGCCCAGCAGGCCTGAATAGTTCCATGGGCTGGAGGTTCCAAACCACTGATCTGAACTCTCAGCCACACTACCATCACCAGCAGGCTGGGATGTGGATAGTTTCTGTTATCATCCTTCACTGCTCCCAACAGCAGAGCGTCTAATTCAGGCATAGGCCCTCCAGATGTTTTGGGACTACAACTCCCATCATCCCTGACCACTGGTCCTGTTAGCTAGGGATGATGGGAGTTGTAGTCCCAAAACATCTGGAGAGCTGAGTTTGCCTATGCCTGATCTAACTGCATGTGTGAGGAGATGCCTTTCTCCCAGTGATTGAAACACCTGGTACTACCTGGTCATGGTTGCTGGGGAGCTCTCATGGATGGGGGTGCTAGTCTCCTCTGTGGTCCCCACGGAACCTCTGAAAAGTGGCAGTTGAAACTGCCACATCAGCTGAGGCCTGGAGAGGGATAACTGCCACTATCACCTCCCCACCCTGAAGTTTATAAGTCACCACTACCTTGTCAAAGAACCTCGTTGTTGTATTATTTTGTACTATTATCACCTTTCCGTTACTGTCATCTAGCCTGGAGGCCACGCAGAAAGGTCTTCAGAATACACACACACACACACACACACACACACACACACATATAATATATACAAATATATAGAAATCCTGGTGTATCATAAACATATAAATGATTCTTTATTTGCTGCAAAGCTGGCTGCAGACTACAACTGTTTCTCTCCTCTCCCTTTAGCTGAAAGGCGTTGGCTCCTGAAGGTTGGATGGAGGGGCTGATCCTTCCACATGTCACGATCAAGACAAGTGGTGACAGTCCTGAAAGAGCAACCGTTGTACACCACCTCTCCCACTCCCTAAACCTTTCCCATATTTTTACTTCAGCTTGCAGTGCGAGATAAACTGTGGAAGACTCTTATCACCTGGACATGCCCTAATTCACAACAATGTCCTTTTGTACCACATGGGATTTCTGGCACTGAACCACCACAAGGTGCCTTCAGCACTGAGAAATCCTCATGAGCATATCAGGCTGTCTGAAGACCTGCTCCTCCCAGCCACTTGGAAACAGAAAGCCAAGCATCTAGTGTTGTCATGGCAGTGAAGTTCCAGAGCTCTTGTCAGAAGCAATCTCCAAGAAGGAAGGGGGTTGTCCTTCTTCTGCTCCAAGCATCAGAGGATGGAGGAGCCAAAGGGATTCACAGGTGCCCCCTTTTGGAGTCAAACGGCAAGGTAAGGGCTGCTCCCACAGGAATCGGGTTGGTTTCTTTTTTAAAAATAAAAAAAGATTACACCTTCTCGAAGACAGGGCATAACTTGTGCTAGGGCTTATCAACGATCAGTCCTGAAAGACGGAAAATATAAGAGTCTCTGAGCATGTGGTGAGTGGCCTTCCCACTTGAGAAACCACAGCCATCCTTCCCTTAGGAAAAATACCAGAAGCCTTTATTCTGGGAATTACAGACCTGGATATTCCCAAAAAAGCAAAAGATTTTTTTTTATATGCCATGGTGGCTGCAAGAGTTCTTATAGCAGCAAATTGGAAGAGTGATAAAATACCCCCAAAGAAAGAATGGATTTCAAAATTAGTGGAATATGCAGAATTAGATAGCCTGAAAAAATAAAGAACAACTCAAAACAAGCATTTATTTCAAAATGGGAAGCCTTTAAAATATACTTGAAAAATAATTATCCCAGTTTAAATTCTGTCGCAGCATTTGAATAACTTTAGTAGCAGTTTTAAGTTTGCAGTGAGAGATAACATAGTTCAATCGTATTTACATTTTGATGAAATGTATGGTGTAATGGCAGTAAACTAATGAAGATTATCTGAGGTAAGGAGTGGACAGGAAGTCGGGTCTATAGTAATAAGACCATTTTCAGTTTGTCATTTTGTGTTTAACATCGTGCTTAGGATTTTTTCTTTTTGATGTAGATGTTGTTGAGGATGTTGTTTTTATTGTCTTTTTCTTTTATGTTCTTGGGATGCTGTATGTGGATATCTGGTTGAATTTAAAAAAAAATATGAGAGAGAGAGAGAGAGAAACCACAGCCATCCTTCCAGATTTCTGGGATTTTGAGCAGAGGGCGCTCTTTTCTGGCAGCTTTGAGTAATGCAGGCATTTTGTGTTTTAAAAACCAAGCTCCAGTTCATATACCACTTGTGTTCGTGGTACAATGCTTACAAATAATTCACCATGGATTTTAATTTTGCAAGAAATGTAAGTTGTCACATACAAATAGTCACACAAGTATGGATCATATACAGTTTCTGTCTTGTAGATCTGTATTTATCTTGGTTCAAAGTCCATGTAGACATACCCTAAGACACAATCCTACACAAGCAAACAAACATACCCCTGAACCTGCTCAGAACTGAATTCTGCGCATCACATCAACCTAGAACACAGATCTGTTGGCTCCTTAATAGAAGACAACTTCAACCGCACAAATGTACTCATAATAAGACATAATAGGGTTGTAGTTTCCTTCCATAGCGGGAGTGTGCAACCTGTGGCCTTGCAGATGTTTGACTCCATCATCCCAGAACATTGGCCACACTGGCTGGTGCCAATAAAATAATAATAATTATACTACTAATAATAATTTTATTATTTATTCCCCACCCATCTGGCTGGGTTACCCCAGAAACTTTGAGTGGCTTCCAGCACATATAAACGCATCATAAAACATCAAACATTTTAAAAAGGAGTCCAACAACATCTGCAGGGTCACAAGTTGGGCGCCACTAATTCACACCTTAGAGGGCTTCCCATTTGCCTCAGCTGTTAGACGCTTCAAATTCAATTCAAATGTTACTTCTATTACAAATGCTTTATCTCTGTAAGCACACCAGCTTGCCAGATGAAACAAACACCCCCTTTCATGTGCTGTTCTGGAGATCCTCCCAACAGCCCCTTGAACCAATTTCAGGGGGCAGGGGGGCATATAGGGGGAAGGATTTTAATGTAGATTACCCTGTGCCAGAATTCTGCAAGTCAGATCGAGCTCTGAAACAACCTCATACAGGGCTGGTCCTACTATTAGGCAGACAGGCAAGTACCTCAGGCAGCAGATGCTGGTAGGTAAGGAGTTGTGTAAAGGTGTTGAAGGACCAAGTGGCATGTACCCCCTGCTGCCCTCAGGTATGATGGGGGGGGGTGCTGCTGCTCATCATTACCAGGCAGCACTGAAGTAAGAGTCAAGTGCTCACCTGCTTAGCTTCTGTATATGGAAGTGGGGGGAGGGAGGGAGGGAGGCACCATCTTGTCCTCCAGGCTCCAAGTCAGACAGCAAAACACCTGGACTGGTTCTAACCTTATAGACAAATTAACTGGAGACCAGGGCTTTTTCTCAGCTGGAATTTGCTGGAACTCAAGTTCCAGCACCTCTCAGGTGGGTGCCATTGCCCTTCTAAGAGAACAAGGGGAGTTCTGGCACCTCTTTTTCTTGAATAATAGCACTGCTGGAGACACTGAGCTGCAGGATCTGGATTTTGAAGCAGCACTCTGCATCATTCCAAACACAGGTTGGCTGCTTATATATACCCTGAAGCTATTATTGTGGTTATATAGCTAGAGTGTCAGAAATTGTTTTGAAAGCAACTGTGTTACATGACTTTGATTCAAATGGCCCCAGCAGGATCCTTCAGCTCTCCATATTTGTATTTCTCTGGCTAGATTTGATGTGTCAGCAATTTATCCAGATGTCAAGAGACCAAGTACTTACCTGCAGGCCCCATACACCAAAACGGTCTGCTCAGACTTGGTGAGTCTATATCTCAGGGTGCCTCACATGCACAAAGCAAACCTAGTCTTCAGTTTTACTGTATGCGTGGTTGAACAATATTTTTTTAATGTACAGTATTCCCTCCACCACCACCACCCCTACCCCCGCATCTACTTTAGACCATCCAGAACTTTGTCTCCCACTATAGCTGCAAACTGACTATTTACAGAGGGACAATCTCTTGGGAGTTTGCTGTTGTGATGTCAAACTATTTCATTTGAGTAGTCTGCTCATAGAAGCAGTTGCTTGCATGCCACCCATGTGGAGTATCATACAAGCCAATTTAGATGTACATTGCCTAGCCCTAGAGGGATTCCACTCCTTGATCATTCTAGAGCATGGTCAAGACATAATTGGCTTTTCTCTAATGAAATGGACTGGGACTCCGAGTCCTAATAGGAGTGCTCTTTTTCATGGTTCTATCCAGCCATGCTTTCCTCCAGGATATGCTATTCCACCCCCACTTCAGTTTTTCTTTTCCTTTCCAACTGATACTCAACATTCTGTGGCTACTAAATGTGCTTGATCCTCCTTTTTTCCCCTTTTGGCGGATATTTTGCCCCCTGAGGGTCTGTTTTAATATCTTTTATAGTCAGTGCTTTCTGTCTAAAAAAAATGTTTAGGGGTGTTCTCATTTTCCTACTCATATTGAAATACTGCACCTCAATGAGGCCAAACTTCGATTCACAAAATGTTTAGGAGTATGCGTACCCCTGCATCCCCCCAGAAAATAGCACTGTTTATAGTTCTGGAAACCTCGGGGTCTCTCAAAGCATTATGACGCCACCTCCTTGTTTTTCATTGCCTGCGTTTTAGCCTCATTTCTGTCAGCATTCACAGCCCGAGTTTGCTATTGGAGAGGGTGAAAGTTGTCTTCTCCTTGAGCAGAAGGACGACGGCATCATATTGTTATGAGTTTGGGTGCCAGAGTTTGTGGGTGCAAAGCAGCCACCATTCCTGAATTTAGTAAGTGTCAGAATTGAATCAATGCTTGTGGGCTGCCAGATGCTGGATTTAGCATGTTAAAATACACGTCAAACCAGCTTCCCATGGCAGGTAAATCACCTGGGGAGACAGACTATTAAAAGAGGACTAAGAGAAGGGACAGAGCCATCAAGAAAGCAATGGACTCTCTGGCAGCCAACAAATGGGAAGAGCCCCTCCCTGAGCTCTGTGATGGTTCTAGAATATGAATATGAACTGGAGAGGGAGTATTATGGTTCCATTTGTGGATGTCAGAGGTATTGATGTCAGAGGTATTGATGAGTGATGTGGGTAGGTGGATTGAGATCCAAGAGCAATATCTGTAGTTTAACAGATATCAGTCGAAGCCTTCATTAGCATATTAAAATATCCTGCTGAAATGGGATAACTAATGCTGAAGGATACCCATTGAACCAGGGTGCTTCAGAATGTACACACTTTTTACCTAATAGTTTATCTAGCCCTGGTGATGCCGTTTTTCGAAGGAACTGTAGCTATGCAAGCAAATGCAGAAAATAACCATACCTTTCTTTAGAACCGAAAATTAGGACCAGGCACCTACAGTATTGACTATGGAGGCTTCAGTTCTAGTCATCTGCATAAGAAGATGTCAAGCTCTAGTTGGGCGAAAGCCCAGGAGGCAGCAAGGCTCACCAAAATGCCACATTTCAATTTTAAGGAAATATGCAGCAGGGCGAAAGCTCTGGTGAGTGTTTGGCTTCAAGCTCTTTGTTACATGTTGGTTTAGTCAAGGGGTTAAAATATCAGCTAGTTTCATTTCAGATACAACCGAGGACACGGGCCCACAGTTTTCTCTGAGACTGGTATCATCTTTAAGAGTATTTTCCAAATGGCATGTGGTTTGTCTTTGTTACATAACCAAGAATGTTATCATTGTGAAATATGAAGGAAAGGCCCATCAAGCGTAACAATGGGCATCAGGCAAGTGTAAGGGGGAATCTTCTCACCGCTGTCTATTTCTCAGGCAAATACGCGGGTGGCATTGTGGTCTAAACCACTGAGCCTCTTGGGCTTGCTGAACTGAAGGTCAGTGGTTCGTATCTGTGTGAAAGGGTGAGCTCCTGTTGCTCTGTCCCAGCTCCTGCCAACCTAGCAGTTCAAAAACATACCTGTGCAAGTAGATAAATAGGTACCGCTGTGGCGGGAAGGTAAACAGCATTTCCATGTGCTCTGGCTTCCATCACAGTGTCCCGTTGTGCCAGTAGCAGTTTAGTCATGTTGGCCACATGACCCGGAAAGCTGTCTGTGGACAAACGCTGGCTCCCTCGGCCTGAAGTGAGAGAAGTGCCACATGCCATAATCACCTTTGACTGGACTTAACTATCCAGGGGTCATTTACCTTTACTTTAACCATAAGCAGTATTATTTAATATTAATAAAATACTATCAAAAACTAAGTAGGAAGGAAGCAAAAACAAAAAAAGATAAAAAAGAGGTGCTTCCACTCTTCTATCTGCCAATTATATATAACACAGTTATTTCCAATATTTGGCATATACACTCCAGAATAACTCCTGATGAATTATGACATTCATATCTGAGCCTGGCTTCCCTAACAAAGGGGTCATGTACCAGGTCAGACCTACCTTTCAATCACCCTCAGCCTAGTTTCTGCCACTAGCCGGGGGCACAATCTGCTGTGAAAAATAAAATAAAGCCTGGAGCTATGCTCCACCTCATTCCTGTGCTGCCACAAACTCCACATACCAGATGGCTGTTTTAAAGCTGCACATGCCATCTCTTAACCCTATTCACGTGCATCCTTTCTCTCTCCAAGAAAGCAAAGCTGGGTCCTGGGACTTATGAGTACTCAGATTTTCTACAACTCCAAGAGAAACGTCCACACAGCATTAGAGGAATATGTGACACCGGAGCAGTGAGATTTAAAGACCGCATCAGGGTAGGCATCTGTCCTTGTTGGAATGAATTGTGTGAAATGCATCATTCTTTGCGAATGGTTTTTGCCATATCTACTTTGAATTTGCTATTTTTAGTATCGTCTTCAACTTTGCTACCTGGATTGTGGGGTTTTATTTGTTTGTCTTGGTTCCATTGATCCTGTCTTTCAAACCACCAGTTGTGGTGCAATTCCGTATTGATGCAAAACATATTCCATTATGCATTCCCGCCTCCATGATTCACATGGAATGGAAGATGTGTGGACAGCTGAATCTTGAGCCATTCACCACGCCAACATATTCCATTATGAAAATAATAGAGATTTTTATTAAAAGAAATTGTCTCCGTTTTAAAGGAATCATAGAGTTGGAAGGGATCCCCGACTCTATACTCATCTGCTTCAACCCCCTGCAATGCAGGAATCTCAACTAAAGCATCCATGACAGATGGCCATCCAACCTCTGCTAAAAAAGGAGAGTTGACAACCTACCAAGAACATTCAGTCTTTAAAACCTACGTTATGGGTCTAGGCTGAAAAGTAGGCTTAGAGAAACCACACCGTGAAGCCACTGTCCCCAGTAATGTGAGCCTATGTCTCTCCAGAGCATCAAGAAAGGCTGGTGGGACTGCAGCATCAGCATACAGAAGTCAACTATTTGGGTTTTGTTCCTACTAGGGGGGTTACCAGAGGTGGACCGTGGGTTCTCAAATTACAGTGGCGCTCTGTGTGACACTAAAATTTGGCACCTTCCACCTCTTTTGCTCCACTCTACAGCATTGTTGTGATGCCCCCAGCAGCACAGTGCCCAGTGCAGCCGAACTGGTCACACTACCTTAAAACCGCCTCTGGGTTTACATTTGGCTCAACATCTAAAACCCCCTTGTTCTAACGTGTCATAAATGAGATTGCAGCCATTATGCATGTACTAATGGCTGCCATTGCTATGGTCACCTGCTTTGTGCTCCTTTCAGTGTGTACATTCCTCCTTCCTCCGCTCCTATCACCTGTAGAGTCTACCACCTGCTCATTACCTCAGGAGTCCGTAAGTAGGGGTGGGAAGCCTGTGGTCCTCCATATGTATTGGGCTCCCAAGTCCCATTATTCCCAGCCAGAATAGCCAACAGTGAGGAATAATGGGAGTTATAGTGCTACAACAACTGAGCTTGTGTCGTAAAAAAAGAAAGATTTTGATGTAGATGGAGAGTTGGCGTGGTGAAAGGCTCAAGATTCAGCTCTCCGCACATCTTCCATTCTTTGTGAATCATGGAGGTGGGAATGAAGGACAGATATATTGGCTGCCTTCCAACGGTTTTGTGGTTTAGCACCAGCAAAATAAAAATTATTCATCACCGGACTGACACATTTATGAAGCAAGAGTGACTCACAGTGGATTAGTAGGTGAAACACATTTAAAAAAAAAAGTACTACAACTCTTAACCGCTGGAAAGATTGCTTTGCCTTCAAAATACCTTTAATCACAGTATTATTCATTGCGTTGTACTGTTTTCTTTGTTCTGAACTATTGTGCAGATTTTCCAGGAATTGTTTTTGTAATGATTTTCTTTAATCAACATATTCCAAAAAGCCAGGTTTTTCTACCCTCACCTATGTCACAGTAGCAAAGATAGTACCACAAAAGGGAAACTGTCTTAAAGTATCAAAGGATATGGACATATGTAATACTCTAGTCTGTGCGAGGTTTTGGTTGTTTTTGTAGCTGATACAAATCTCAGTAAAAGTGTGTGTGTGTGTGTGTGGTTTTTTTTAAAGCACCTCCTCGCTCCTGAAGTCCAGGGAAGGCTCCTTGCCTTCCTACAAGAACCTGAGCTATTTCCTCCGCAAGAGGCAACTAGGAAGCAATTGGTAGACATGAAGAACCAGCTTATGTACATGTAGCAGAAAACAGCAAGACAGGGATTAATAACCTGTGGCCCTCCAGATCTTGTTGGACTCCATCAGCCCCAGCCAGTGTGCCCCAGGGTCAGGGATGATGGGAGTTGTAGCCTAACAAAATCTGAAGGGTCACACGTTTCCCATCCCTGATCTAGAGTTTTTCCTCTGGCAGGCCTTCTGTACCTTTAACAACAGTGTGACAAGCAGAAATTCATTCTGTAGGTGAAACTTTTCTCATTGCCCCATCCAATTGCTGGGGAAAGCTCCACCCTTTGAATGCCTGCTGTTTTCACACGAGCCCTACCAAATAAGAACTACCAGCCCAAGACTTCACTAATAATTATTGAGTATTCCTCCTAATTAGTTTGTCAGGTGATTAGACAACACTAGCTATTTAATGAACATAGAGTCTGATTTGTTTGCAGGAAGGTTAGATGACATGGTGTCATAATAAATGTGACTATGTATGTGCTTTCTAGTGCAATTCCCCATCATTTCTCTTAATGCAAAATGTCCAGTATTTTGGTAAGATGCACTTGGTGAGCAGGAGCTCAAAATCAACTATAATTGCATAACATGAAATTGCCAGCATGTGGTTGCATTCAGCTCAAAAACAGCAGCAGTCTTGAAGCACCATTGGAAACAATGTAGAGTCCAGATAAGAGATGGGCATTGCTCTGCTGTGGTTATGTTAATGCGCTCTCTCTCTCTCTCTCCACCCTAACATCCTAGGAATGTTATCCTGGCCCAGGAACCTATGGAAATCCTTATGCTGCCCTGGATAAAAAGGAAAAACGCTCTGTGACTGCACTTGGAATAATGGACAGTAAAACTTCAAAATGCTTCGCCTTTCCCAATGTGGCAAGTTTAGTTTCTTAGTTCTCTGCTTAGCTGCTCTCAATCTTCAAAGTCTTCCTGTTGAACTGGCTGGAGAAGGCTTGTGTTGCTGATACGGGATCGCATTCCCATGCCACACCTTTGGCACGGGATTATTATCCCATGTAGTTTCATACAACTACAGCCACATCAGGACCAAGTCCTCGCCTATTCAACGCAACAGATGCTACAGTTTTGCAAACTGCTTAAGAAGGCTCTCCCTCTCCCTAATACTTTCTTAATCCTTGATTTCAGGGAAGTGGTTTGGGACCTGGCACCTACAATATCAAAAATGGGGTGGATGAGATGCTGAAACGCGTGGTCAGCTTAAAAGGCCCTTATGAAACCTTCACAGGAGACAGGTCAAAGCCTATTGTCTGTGGGCATTACGCTACTGATGTATGTACACTCATCTTCTTTGCTTGCAAACTTTTTTTTAAAGCGTCATGTTGCTGGTTAGTAATTCAAATGATAGAGTTGCCAAACTTCAGACTGACTGGCAAAACATCAGAAAGCCCATGAACCTTCCCCACATGCTTCTTTTAAGCCTCCAACTTTTGGAGTAATGGAATTAAAGAAGATTCTGATTGTCTTTAAAAAGAAGAAAATACAAAAAGAAACACAAAAAGAAATAATTTTGTATGTGTTAAATTTTGAAGTTTTGTGATCTGTCAGGTTCTGCTACTTGGAACACTGGTGCTTCAGATGAAAAATGTCTAAATTATTAGACAGGCATTTGTAAGAGTTCAAATGTCTCCACTGTAATATTATTTTTAATGTTTCTAACACTCAAGACCAGGGTGAGCAAACTATTCCGATTATATTGATGATTAAGTACTTATTTAGCATTTTGTCACAAGTGTTCCAATACACCGCATATTCCATTAATTATCTCAGCACCCTTACAACAAATCTTGTATTATACAATACTACAGATGGATCTGAGGCTAAACAATGCAAATAACTGCAGCTGTTTGGAGGAGGGTGGGCATAGGAAATCTTGGGGATGGCCCTTTCTTCTAAATTTTCCGCCAGTGATAAATATTGCATTGCTTTCCTTTTCCAAAATGGATAAATTTACAGGTTGAATGAAAACAGTATAGAAAAAGCAGTCAATCAGCGGTGGTAGAGGAAAAGCAGAATCAGGGCAGATTCTACAGTTCAACAAATTCAATTGCATTACGTGCATTTTAACTGTTGTAAGCCTACACAATGCATGTTGAAAATTCATTTTATATAAGATCATTGAACCTGATACAATCTTCCTTCAGATTATTGAGCTTGTGGGTATGTGTGTGGCGTGTGAAAATTATAACTGTATTCCATGAAAGAACAGCAACAAGAGTACCCTCAGGTGACTTTCTTCCTTCTCCTTCTCCTCCTCCTCCTCCTCCTCCTCCTTTTGTAAAATTGTACAGATTTGATATACAGTTGTACCTTGGCTGTTGAACGGAATCTGGGTTTGTGGCATTCAGGAGCCAAAACATTTGAGTTGCAAGGTGTTCGAGATCCAAGGTACAACTGTCTCCTTTCCTTGTTTAATGTTTCTAGAAAAAGTCCATCGAACTGAGTGGCACCACATTGAAGAGCTTCCTGGAAGAACTAGAATCAAGGGATAAAAGGAAGCATGGCACTTTCGGCAGTCATGTTTGGAATCCCAAGTGCCCCTCCGATCGGATCTTCTGGGCCACTGTCAGCCAGTGTCCACGTGAACAAGTAGGTGACTTTCCATTGCTTCTTGGTTGCAATCACAGTGCCAGTTTCTTCCGGATGGCAGGGTTGGGAAGTCGTGTGAGGTGAAAAGGGTGAGTGGGGAACAAACATCAAAGAACAAGCAGGCTGCTAGGGCAGTCTACTACGGGCCCCAGGCTATTATAGAACTAACTCCTCAGCTTTAGGTAGATGCCGAACTGCAGCTAATCAACCAAGCAGAGTTGAGGGCAACCAGCCACGCACCTGGAGTCTAGGGGTTTGGGGGCAGAGTCCATTGTGAGATAGCATCAAATTAATATGTTTTGGTGGTTGTGTTTCAACCTTTGTTTCATAAATGTCATAGGCGTATCTTGCTCCAAGTACATAGAAGCCAGTATTTTATGTGACTTCCAAACTGGTAAGCACTCAATCAGACAATATTGCTAGTCAAGTGAACAAGGGGAATCTCTAGCAAAACGTTGTGCTGTGTCTCTGGCTCAATGTAGCTAGCTGTATCTCCCCCAGGATACTTTTCTATACTCTTTGTGCTGCTACACAACTGTTGTATTCACTGGTTCAAAGTAATTTATTTTACTTGTTACAGTACCTGACAGGGCCAGGCTCATACGACATAAAGCCCATCAAGAGAAGAGAGTATGAAAATCAGCCACCGTTCTGGATTGGTGCAAAAAGATTTGACAGGAAAGCATACCGTCTGTTTGTTGGAAATGCTGTGAGTGGGAAATTATATGATCAGAGTTTGACTAAGAAAGACCGCTTGCCGTAATTTTCCCAGTGGCAGAAAGGGAGAGAATTTGAATTCAGTTTGCATATAAAGGTGCAGCTACCTAACTTGCCCTTCCTGAAAAACTATGGAAATCGAAACACAGCCATCTTTCAAAATTTGCACTTCTCCAGATATTCCAGTGCAGTTCTCCTGCCAAGTAATGTATGTACTAAATGGGAAAATGAGAAACGGAGAGAAATCAAAATGGATAGATTTGCCTGTCCTGAGAAGGGGCTCAATGGAGCAATGGATATCCCACATGAGCCCACCAGGAAGCATGGCAAAGGCACTAATGGTGAAGTGGCAGAGAACTGGATTGGTTGGAAACATTTCCTCTGCCACTGCCAAGTTGCAGGTGGGGCCACACACACATCCGGCCATCCCTGCCTTATACTTTGACCACGCTCCTATGTGTACTTACTTAGAAGTAGGACTATTTCCCCCCAAGCAAACACATTTATGATCAGGAATTTTGCAGTGCTCAAATAAAATACTTTTGTCTCCGCTAGGCTCAAGTGCCCCTTACTCTGTGCTGGGTTGAGGGAATCTATTTTAGATTGTTTGATAGTGCCGCATCCCTTTTGCTGATAGGCTAAAACTCCTTTTAGTAATGATGTGCCAAAGGGATGGCTCTGGCTCTGTTCCTCCTTCTCCTTGTGCCTTTTCTTGTATCATCTGCATTCATCTTTTCTGGGTTCCTGTGGTGAACTGGAACAAAGCTGGGAGGACTCAGTCAGCGAAAGCTTTCATTTGAAAGAGTTCACTTCCACTTAGGGAACAGGTAAGGACTCCCAGGCAGGGTTTGTTCTCTCTCCTTGATCCTGGAGAGCAGGGAACTTAAAAGAGGTCAAGAATGAAGGGCTCTTTCATAATTGATGGGGAACTTTGCTGGTGGTGATTAAGTGTCGCGGATAAAGTTGGCAGAGAACTGAACTTACCTGCTGGCGGTTCGAGAGTTTTTAATGCAATGGAGGAGCAAATCGTTTTGCTCTGGCCACTGGGACATCTCAAAAAAGCCTACTTCAGAGGGGCCTGCTCAGTGATCTGGGTTCAAATAGCCAGAGTTAGCAAAATGAATGAGAATTCTTGTACACATATGGAAATGAAAGAGGGGATTGATGTTCTCAAGTACAAAACATGCAAATGGGGTGTTGTTGATAGCCGGAACAGCCTCTCTCTCTTCTACTGCCATTCTTGCCCCAAGGGGACAAGGAGGACCCTTTGCAGAGGCGTTTTAGATACATGGCCTCTCCCTACAGCAATTGTACTAATGGCAACATTGGAAAAGAGGCATAGCTCAGAAGAAGAGCCAGTGTTTGGCATGCCAAAGGTCCCAGGTCCAATGTTTGTCATTCTCAGTCAGTGGGCAGGTGGACTTTCACCTGAAACCCTGGACAGCGGCCCCCAGTCAGTGCAGACAGTGCTGAATTACATGGGCCAATTTATTTTTTAGGCAACTTCCTAACAGCAGCAAGGGAGAAGGCTTTGCCCCCAATAAAAGGCTAGGTGGATTGTGGAACATTTCCCTCTAGCAGGGCCACTGACATTTCTGGTGACAGGAATCCCAGTGTGAAATCGTGGGGGTGGGGCTGTTGGAGGACTAGATGGCATGGCCTAATATAGGGTCAAGCCATTGGTATATTGTCCAAATAGATTGGTTTGAAATCATTCTACTCATTAGACTAATCCACTGCACTTATAGATATTCATGAATAAGTGGAGTGAGCCTTTGGATTGTGATGTCAAAGCCTTTAAGGCTATGTTCACAATTCTTTCAACCCATTCTCCCTTTGAGAGGATCAGAAGTCTTCCTTTAAGACATGTGGGGGGAGTCTGTGGCTCTCTGTATGTTGAACTACAACTCCCATCAGCCCCAGCATGACCAATGTCCACGGACGATGGAAGTTGTAGTCCACCAACATCTGGAGGACCTTATGACAAGACATGTAGATGTATATTGGGTATCAATGAGGTGGATGTCTGTTCCAATGTTATAAAGATGAGAGGTGGTATCATCTTCACTATAGTGCAGCTGAACATTCATGATGTCACTCACAAAAATCAGAAAGTCTCAGACATAACAGGGAACATTAACAAGCAGTTGTGAAAGTAGTCCAAACCTGTGCATTTTGCACTTTTACTGTCTAATGCCAAAAGGGGATTTTGCACAGAGGGAATGCTTAATACCCATTCATCTCCCCAGCATGAGCTTACTTTCATTCCATTGGCCAGACAAGAAGTGGATGCTCAAGGGCTTTACAGATCTGCATCTCAGGATACCCAAAGCTGCTCCTTGTCTGCTTTCCTGTTTATAGAACCCAGTTGGAGTTGGCCGCTATGATACTATGAAACATGAGAAATACCGAAAGAAGATCAGATACCGTTCCCTTTATATGCATGATACACAGCGTTACCTTAGTAACCTGGAGAGGGACAAGTGCTTACAGTAAGTAAAAAAATTACAAAACACAGAGGAAGCAGCAACTTCTAAGTTCTAGCAGTACGTGAAATTGTGCTTGAGCAATTCATTCAAATTTGTACACTTGGCCTAATTTGCATGCCTTGTTTTGGATGACAAGTTTTGATTGTAACTTAGTTTTAGAATTTGGAAACTTTTCAGGATCTAGAATAGTAATAGAATTGGGCTTGTGAAATGTTGAGGATTTGGCTCAGGCCAGTGGGACAGGAAGCGTTTAGAGTGAAAATGTCTCATGTGGAGATAAAAAGATGTTGCCCATTCTGCTTCCATAAGGCTAGACAAACCAGGGGAACAATAAACTAGAACCCAAAAGGAGTGGAGCTTAACTAGAATTCCTAAAATTAATTCTTGAATTGGGTGCAATTTTCAGCTCATTTGCATCTCTTTGAAGGTAAACATTTTGCTGGCTTTCTGTTCTAACAATTCAATCTTCTTTTTCAGGGAGAGGATTACGCCTGTTAATAAAGGCCTCCAAAAACTCTGTTAATCTACCTGAAGCCATGTTGCTTCCTGAAACATAGTTAAGTCACCAGGTATCAGCTGCATTTCTGGTTAATGTCCATAAAAAATCCTGCCAAGAGGACACAGACACCTCAACATTTGCTATATCGTATCCCGTACCCACCTACAATCATTTCTTGGTAATTATGTATAACACTCAAATCAAGACACTTGGTGGAATATGGTTAATGTGTTTTTTGAAAACCAGCATGCTGATGTAATTATATCAATATTAAAAATGCTAGACACAAACTGAACTGCTTACTGTTACAAGTAGTCAACACCAACAAAAAATAATAATAATTGTACTAGTCAGTTGTATGAGTAAAGAAAGCACAGTCTGCAGTTGCTGCTAGTTCCTCCAAATATTGCAGACAATCAGGGTCAGGTGTTTTTAAAGTGCCTCTCCTCTGCCAGGGATCTACCTGGAAAGTCTGAACTCGTATCAGAAGCACCAATACATGCTGGTTGATGGTGATGGAGGAGGAGGAGGAGCTTCTTGGCTCCAGTGTAATACCTGAAGTTAACTTGGCAGGTGTACAATGTATGTGCACATATAAACCTTGTGCAATCCTTCAATGCAGTCACACGAACAGAAATAGCAGCAGTTGCTAGAGATATAAGACCGTATTCCAACAGGGATGATTGGCATGAATACGTTGTGTTTCCTATCAATTTGTTTCATTGATGATTAACACCACTGAACATTTTCTTGCTTTTTTGTGGGTGGGCATATTCCCATGAGATCTCATAGGGTAGCATTGACTGTCACAGCATTTGAACACTAAATGGTTCGATCCTATTTGGTGTATGAAAAATTCTATTTAACTAGACCAACATGAGCCTACAGGATGCTTTCCAGATGTTGATGCAACTACAAGGACCATCATCCCCGACCATGAGGTCAACAATGTTAAGAGGGCACATATTCGTTACTTCTGAATTAGATAGTACTGAAGCACAAGGAATTGAAGTATTAATTCATTCTGTCAATTCCTTTAAGGACATTTTATTATACTTCTGAATAAATGTTAACTTGCACATAATGTGGTAAAATAATGCCAGGCAAGACCCTGTAGGAATTTATGTCAAGGTTTACTTTTGAGACATTTTATAGTCTAATGGAGGCATAAATTCTTTCTTTTTTTAAAAAAAAAGGATGCAATACAACATATTCTATAAATATGGATGTGATCCCAGGATTAGAAATAACAGTTAAGTCTAGGAAAAAGCTAAAGATTGAATTTTGATAGCTTCAAAAATCCTATGAGCACTTCAAAAAGCTCCTGAACCCAGCTTCTATGAAGACCTACTTGAAAGTTTTCAAAGAGTTCTGCCCAATAAATGACATTTCCAATGCGTCTTCCATTCAAAGTGACTTGAGATAATAGAGACGTACAGCAAAGATCTTCTCAACACCATTTTATTCAGTCACATCAAAATAGCATATTTTTTTTATGGTCGTAGCGCAAGTTCTGCCCGAGAGCAGCAGTACAAAACAGCTGACAGTTGCAACATAAGTACACTGTGGCTGCTGGTATAAAATTAGGACATCTGAGTGGTTGGGACTCTTTTTCACTATAGTTGTAGCAAGAGGACAAACACACTTGCAGATACAGCCTGTGATGAGAAACAGAACTGTGTGCGACACAAAGACATACTCTACAGATTACAGACTCTGGCACTTCCCCCCTCTTGCCTTTAGAACTCATTCCTGCACAGATAAATAATGGCAAGCATGGATTGCGCTGTCAACTCTCAGTCCCTTTCTGGATTCAACCTATGCCCAACACGCTGGCACAGCTACAGTGGCTTTTTACTGCCACTGCCACTTCCTACTCTCACAAACATTACGAGAATGGTTTTCAGATGTGCTACAGCAGTGTATGCAGGGCTCTCCCCCATCAAGGAATAGTTATCAGATGGATCAGTCTAAATGCATGTGCATTACTGAGTAGCTAAAATATGCTCGTTTATTCTCTTCCAATAAATAAAACCATCAGCTGGTCATAAATAAAACCCCACAGACAGTAAGATGTTTTCATATTGTCTCACCAAGCCGAACATTTCTCCCTATGTTCAGATAAATAATTCCATGTGAGAATTTTTGAGTCTTGACTAGTCTTTGGATCAGATTTTGGTTAAACTTGGTGCAATGAAAAGGAAAGAAGAAACCCAAACCCACTTAACCCCTGTAAAACTGATTACAGATGTGAAGCAAGTTTTATTATGGGAAAGTTCATGGCCCCAGCTAAACTTAACCTATTGCTATTACATTAAGTTTTTAGGAAGCATTGATGTTAGAGGCGTTGGGGGCTTATTGCTTCAGTGCAGAAGCTTTACCCTAACAGAAAAACCACTAGCTTGTAGAATTGTGAAAAAGAAAACAGCCATGTTAACATTTTAACATTAATCAGAATGTATGGAAGAGGGGGGGCACACATAAAAGTAAAGTTGAGGCCCGCTCCTCTCTCACTAGTGTGCAACCCAAACCCCTGGACCACTAAGGCTAGGTTTAATGAATTGTAGCCGCTGCTACTTCCACAGCCCTACTGACAACACACCAGCCAGTGTGGAAGAAGCAGTGGGCAAAATTCCCCCTCACTAGAACAGCTCCCAGGGCTGGGCTGGTGGCCTAGTTCGGGCCTGTGGCTGCCAGCAGCTGGGATAGCTCAGGATCCAGTTGATCATGTGTTGGTCTCTCAACCCCAAGTTTCTGCTGAATATCACCAGCTGTATCTGTCACCCACCTTTTGAGCGAGCACTTTGGAGGGCTTGACAGATGGCAACAGATCTCTCTTGCTGACAGATTTAGGCAGAAGGACAGCTCTGCTTCATCCAAACCCTCTGCCTTTTGTTGGGCAGGATGAGGGTAAAGAGGATGAAGAAATGGTATCCGTCCTCCTACAAGGCTGGCTGCGTGCAAGTTTGGCTTCTGGATGTACGTGGCTCTCTTAAGGCTTACTGAAAGTGGGACTTGTGGGTAAATGTGCATAGGATTGAGTTACATCATACAAAAGCTTAAGTTTCCTTTCATCTACATGTGGGGTGCATGTTCCGACATTTTAAAAATCTGGATATCTATTCCTACCCCACCCGCATTTCCAAACGCTAATGAAGTCTAAAAAATAGGATGGCTAAAATGATCCAGGTCTCTTTCAGTTGATTAAGGCACTAAAAATAAAAACAAAAACTTCCTAAAAATAAAAGATACCCATGGTGAATACTGCCTTTCAAACTAAAGTTATGTGCATCATCTACCACACAAAACCCATAATTTGCTACACATTTCAAAAACAAAATAAAGCCTAAATTAGTTAGGCAACAAAATGAAACCACTTTGCTCAGTGTCTGATCAGTGTTCATCTTCTCCGTGTATTATGAAAAATGAGGCCAATCTTGCATTTCTGACAATCCATTTAAACTGCTAATCCAGTGTTTGTTAGCCAAAAAACAGATAATCATAGCATATTCTGTATCTTGTAGCAGCAGCAGCGATACCAAAAAGCAACACAGGAAAACAAACAAACAAAGGCCATCCAGCAGCAGTTTGCACTGAAGACTTGTAGAACTGGGGGCAGGAGGGAGAACAGACAAAAGCAACATCATTTATAAACAGGAAAGATAAATGCACCAATCCCTCCACAGTGCATACCAGCAAGTCTTCCCCTGCATCAAAGAAACCTTGATGGACACAACTAAAGAAAAATGTAATTCAAAGTAAAAGAGAGAGGCTGAACAATTCAAATTGCCTGCAAACCATAACTTCCAACGCTTTCAGACAGACAGGTCTACAACTGTGAATCTAATGCATGGTTACTTTTAACAATTCAAATGGAAATCCTGGGAAAGCTTAGTGATATGGTATAGGCAACAGTGACGTAATTTAAAGGCAGTCTCATTTGGCAGGTATTTGGCACTACCCTCGCGTAGAGGTGATTTTCTAAATTACAGGATCCCATCCCATTACATTTGTAGTAGTGAAGCTCCTATCAAACTCCCACTGGCAATTGCTAGCTAGACTGCAGTTCTAGCATCCTCAAAACTCAGATTTTTCCCATTTTTCTACAGGAAACCACTAAAAGATCTATAGCAAACCTATAATTAAACCTTATAGGAATTTCCATTTCTAAGCTATAAGATTATTAAGTGTAGATTTTTTTTTCCATATAAAGGCAGGAGTTTATATCTCTTAAATCACAAATATGCTTGAAGTCTTTGGGACAGCAACAACATGCTTTCGTTAAGGGCAGAGCAATTAGTTATTGTAAAATCCAACTTCACCCAATTTCTTGCTCAGGTGAGTCCGATTTAATGTCTTGCAGATTTGCAGATTTTATCATACACCTCTGGAAAAGCATCATTACAATGAAGTTGCTTCCTCAGCTTGTGGTACAGCGAGCCATCAAACATTTCCCAGAATTCCTCACGGGTCATATAGCAATCAGCATACAACATCTGAAAACTAAAAGGAAGAATGAAAAACAGATCTTAAAATTGTTGCATCAGAAGGCGGCAGAAACTATTGCTCATTTCTTAGAGCAGGCTATTTTGCCAGCACAAACATTCAGATCTTGTCCTAAAGGAACCCTTTTGTCTGGTCCCCAGTACTCCAATAGAACCCCATGAAACCAATTCTGAATTTTAGAACAGAAAACACTTCAGACTGCTCAGTAGCCCCAAAATGGAAGTCTGTCGTAGCAGCTTATAATGAAGCACATTTTTGTTAAATTATATATGTCTTCAGGTAAAAAGGATCCTTAAAAAAAAACCCTGACCAATAAAAAATTAAGTTAAAATTCTTTTTGTTTTTGCAACATCGTCATGCAGCAAGCTGAAAAGTTAACTGCAAGAGAGTTCTCCTAACAACTTGAGAGAATGCCCTTTCGGGACTTAGACCCTTACCCATGAACACTCCTTACAAACTTTTCTATTTGCCTGGTGGAAGCCTTAGCTTCGAAGTATTTTGTTTTGGGCTCTCCGTAGGCTCCTACGTCCACATAGAGCTCTGCTTCATCTCCTTTTGGGTGGATCATGCCAGGGTTATTGGGCAAGATGAAGGGGCAAAGCCACAGAGGATAAACCTAGAGACAACAGAAGAACAAAAAAAAATCACGACAAAGCAATACATGGGAGCCACTACCCAGCCCTTCTGAATCCTGTAGCCGAGACATGTTTTGTTTAACTACTGCTACTAAGAACAACCTGGAAGGTAGGAAAGATGCTCTTACTTTGATGTCACTGTGGAAGGTTTCGATACATTGCTCAAGGCTTTTCATGGGGACCATCATGTCTTGTACAACGTGATGCTGCTCATAGAGCTTCCGAATTGCTTCTCCTTGGGTCAGTTTTAAGAGGGAGATTTTAGGAGGAACCATCCAACCAAACAGGTAACGGAAAACAGGGTTATTGCCAAATGGGATGATATCCTAGAAAACAGACCAAATGCATGTCGTGAGAAAACTACGCGTTTCAAATCTGGATCGCAGACTTCAGAAATAACTGTCTGCCTTAAAAAACAACACCTCAACACTTTTTCATCATTCATTTATTTTAACAAAATTCACATGCTGCTTGATTGAAAGAAAACCTGTAAAGTGGTACCTCGGGTTAAGTACTTAATTTGTTCCGGAGATCCGTTCTTAACCTGAAACTGTTCTTAACCTGAAGCACCACTTTAGCTAATGGGGTCTCTCGCTGCCGCCGCACCACTGGAGCACAATTTCTGTTCTCATCCTGAAGCAAAGTTCTTAACCCGAGGTACTATTTCTGGGTTAGCGGAGTCTGTAACCTGAAGCGTATGTAACCTGAGGCGTATGTAACCCGAGGTACCACTGTATGCAGTTTACAAAAATCAAGTCGATTACAATTACTAGTGGCACTAATTAGTCCATACAATAAAATAAAATAAAGCTACAGCACGTATGGATTTAGCTAATTAGCGACTAATCCCACATAACATTGGAAGGATCTTCTGTGCAGTGAGCTGCAGCAATATGATGCTTTTCAGTCTGGGGAATGACCGCAACCATTTTTCCCGTTGGCTCACACTGGCGCTTACGACAAGCCCTGAGGGGAAATGCCTCCCCTTTGCTCCCGTGGCTTGAAATCAAAGGGCATGGGCAAATGAAATGGGGTTTTTGCACTAGCCGCTGATCAACTGATATCAGGCAACCAACAGGTAGGCAGCTGTCAAACTGGCCCATGGGAACTGGGTCACGTCAGCTGGTCAGATCTAGTTCCTACCCTGATATATAATATGGGGAAGAAGTTCGGCCTAGTCAGCTATTTCGCTAACTAGGTTTATCATTACCAGAGAGAGGGTTGAATTGATAAGGATGTGTCTGTGAGCTTGATTGACAGCTAATATGGCATGAATTGGAACCTTACCTGGAGCTCCCAGAATATGCTCCGTGTATGCCTGTGATAGTATTGCCTTGCAGGGATATATTCCGTTCCCGTCTTGTTAGCCTTTAGATAGTTCTCCACATGCTTGAAAAACCATGGCTTGTAGTAACACCCAATTCTGTTGATCTTAACATAAACAGAAACACAATGAACACACCAGCACAAAAGCTACTAAAGACAAAGTTTCATAACGTGGCTCTAATTACAGCTGCAATTGAATGCAAGTTCTTTTAATGCTCAGCACATTTCTGCAACTGTTAAGAGTAAGATTGCCAAGGAAACACCAACAACAGGTTGTGTTGATCAAGGGTCGCTATGAGGGTTGCTGCTCCAGATGTTGCTGCACTACAATTCCCTCCCCCCCCAAGCATTGGCCAGCAATGGCTGGGGCCGACTGGCAGTTCAGTCCAACAACGTCTGTAGGGTGACACACTATCTATCTTTGATGTAAAGTCATGCAATGTACATCATTTACATGCAAATGTCTGTATGAAATCAACACTGGCAATTTTTTTTGTAGATAAGAACTGCCTACAGGCCAATTCTGTGCACTTCTACCAGGCAGATTGGTTTGCCCCAGGCCTGTGGGAGAAAAAGTCTTGTAGAATGACCTCTCCCACCAGATTAATTATGTGCAAGACATTCCACTCATGGAATTGATCTGCCCAGTATTTTGTTAAACTAGTTTAACAGTCACTCCTCCATCCAGAGAACCATGGGAACTACTGTTCTGTAAGGGAGGCTGAGCTCCAAAAAAGAATTCACAACACTCTCAACGAACTACTGTTCTCTAGGGGAAGCTATGGCATTAAAAATACCATAAAAACTAAAGGAAGCCTGTACTGCAGATGGGCTCTCTAAACTTTAGAATCAATGAAGGGCAGAGATTGGTTTTCAGAGGCATGTTTGGCTAGTTCTCCCCCCGCTGGTGTCCTATTTACCTGAAGAAGTGAAAGAATCAATGTTGTTACCTTACTATGATCAGCTTCATTGGTCAAAACTCCGGTCATTATGACAGCTTCTTCTAAAGAATAAACCAGACCCTCCACAAAATGGTTTTCTTTCTTCTCAGATTCTTCAGCAAATCTCTTGCAGATTGTCTTCAGTCCTCTCACAGGCTCATAATGCAGCTTCACATATTTTTTCGCTGGGATCATTTTTATTTCAGCTGCCACCAGGAAGCCCAGTGTGCCACAAGACCAAGGAACCGCATAAAATAGGTCTGAGTTCTCCTCCTGCAAAAGGCACGCAACACTAAGGCGCATACAGATACAGAGCAGGAATAATGTCACAAACCACAGCAAATTAGAATGTTATCTTACCGGTGTACATCTCACATGGCTCCCATCAGCAAGAACAAGTTCATAGGCCATACAGGAATGCTGAAACAGTCCATAGATGTGGGAGGACGATTCAATACCAGTCCCCATGATCAAACCACCTGAACAAGAGATCATTGCACAACAATCACATGAATTGTATTTTCATTTTCCAGAGGACTTACTTAAATAACAAGTGAATTTTCACAGCTTGGGAATCATACAGTGAGCATTAGATCTTATGCATCACAGAAAAGTATAAAAATAATTTGCTTTTAATTGCTAAGTGGAACTGTATTGAAATATTTAAGAGTTGTAGTTATATTTTACAAATCCCAAGACCTCTCACCTACAGTAAGGTCATCAAGTTCTGGTACCACTGGAATAGTCCAGCCTATGGGGTTGAGGTGTGCTGTTAATTGTCCCATTGTGACCAAGGGTTCCACACGGACAACCTAAGGAAGAACACATTTTATATGCCAAGACTGAATGCCACATCAATACAAATCTGATGCTGAAGCAGTAACACAGAAATGCACTCTGCCCCATCATTTGGTGCACACCTTAAAAGTTACCTCGGTCTTTGTGAATCAGGAAATACAGTGGGAAAGAAATACTTTAAACAGGTTAGTGTTGCAATCATGCTTGCCTATCCTGGATGTAATTAGGCAAATTACAACTAGGAAACCCGTAGCATGAATGCTTTAAGACTGAGCAGCACAACAGTACTTTCTGCAGCAGACAAGGCAGCTAAGGTTGCACCAAAAACTTGAAAATTTGGCCCAAGAAACTCCTGTCTGCACTGTTTATCACAAACATAAATACTAGTGCATGAACAAAGTGTAGGGTCATGCCTCTGTTCCTGGCTATTGTACCTTCCACTTGCTAGGCAGAGTTGTGTAAGCCAACTTCCCATGAACAGAAGCCTCATCCTTCAATTAGAATACAGAAATGGCAGGTTTCATTTCTTTCACAATCAAGCAGTTATCTACATTGATCTCCTTTAATAATAATAAATGCATTTTGCAGTGGTTCCAATCCTACCTCTGGAACTGAGTCCAGAGAGTAGCACTTGAGAGTGCCTTTCAACCCCTTGGTGGCTACATTATGAACTTGCCACAGCTTACTATCTTACAGGTATCTCCAATGCTATTTACCATATTTTTCGCTCTATAAGACGCACCTTTTCCCTTCTAAAAATTAAGGAAAAATGTGTGTGCGTCTTATGGAGTGAATGCAGTAAAAGGCGAAAGATTCATATGATCTGAAGAGAAACCAGCCTTTGACAATATTTCTTGGAGTTTTATGAAGAAGAATCTATTGGGGATGGGGGTTGGTAAAGGTTTTGGAAATGGTATAGGTGCAATCTACTCAGAACAAAAGGCTAAATTAATTGTGAATAATGTAGTGACGGAAGAATTTAAGATTGAGAAAGGAACACGACAAGGTTGCCCAATCTCTCCATTGCTTTTTATTTCGGTCCTGGAGGTTCTGTTAAATATGATTAGAAGGGACCAATTGGTTAAAGGTATACAAGTGGGAGCTAAACAGTACAAACTGAAAGCATTTGCAGATGACTTAGTATTGACTTTACAGGAGCCAGAATCAAGCACTAAAAGAGTATTAGAATTGAATCAAGAATTTGGTCAGGTAGCAGGTTTCAAGTTGAATAAGGCGAAAACTAAAGTTTTGGAGAAAAATCTAAATGAGATTGAGAAGTTTCAGAAGGAGACAGGACTGACACTGGTTAAGAAAGTGAAATATTTAGGGGTTAATATGACGGCTAAGAATGTGAATTTATTTAAGGATAATTATGAAAAATGTTGGACTGAAGTGAAAAAAGATTTAGAAATATGGTCAAATTTGAAGCTATCGTTGTTAGACCGAATTGCTGTGATAAAAATGAATGTATTGCCAAGAATGCTGTTTTTGTTTCAAACACTGCAAATTTTGGACAAAATGGACTGTTTCAAGAAGTGGCAGAGAGATATCTCCAGATTTATCTGGCAGGGCAAGAAGCCTCGTATAAAATTTAAGATATTAACTGATGCTAAAGAAAGAGGTGGATTTGCCCTGCCAGACTTAAAACTTTATTATGAATCAGCCGCTTTTTGTTGGCTGAGAGAATGGATGCTTCTTGAAAACACAGATGTTTTGGATTTGGAAGGTTTCAATAATGTATTTGGTTGGCATGCATATTTGTGGTATGATAAGGTCAAAGCACATAAAGCATTCAAAAACCATATTGTAAGAAAAGCACTGTTTAATGTCTGGATAAGATATAAGGATTTGTTAGAAAATAAAACCCCAAGATGGCTGTCACCAATGGAAGCAAAGGCCCAGAAAAAACTCAATATGGAGGACAAATGGCCGAAGTATTGGGAAATTTTGGAACAAGAGGGTGACATATTAAAACTGCAGAGCTTTGAAAAATTAAAAAACAAAGTACGAGATTGGCTCCATTATTATCAAATTAATAATAATCTCCATTATTATCAAAACTTGGATAAAAAACTAGGTTTCCAGGTGGAAAAATCAAAGCTGGAAACAGAATTGTTAGACCCTAAAGTTAAGAATTTGTTAAGAATGTACAACTTGCTGTTGAAATGGAATACTCAAGATGAAATGGTGAAATCTGCTATGATTAAATGGGCACAAGATGTTGGACATAATATTATGATGGCTGACTGGGAACAGTTATGGACCACTGGTATGAAGTTTACGGCATGTAATGCCTTAAAAGAGAATTTAATGAAAATGATTTACAGGTGGTACATAACACCAGTTAAGCTTGCAAAAATTTACCATTTGCCCGATAATAAATGTTGGAAATGTAATGAAACTGAAGGTACATTCTTTCACCTTTGGTGGACATGCCCAAAGATTAAGGCATTCTGGGAGATGATCTATAATGAAATGAAAAAGGTATTTAAATATACCTTCCTGAAGAAACCAGAGGCCTTTCTCCTGGGCATGGTAGGCCAACTGGTGCCAAAGAAGGATAGAACTTTCTTTATGTATGCTACAACAGCAGCAAGAATACTTATCGCAAAGCACTGGAAGACACAAGACCTACCTACCAGGGAAGAATGGCAGATGAAGCTGATGGATTACATGGAATTGGCGGAAATGACTGGCAGAATCCGAGACCAGGGAGAAGAGTCGGTGGAAGAAGATTGGAAAAAATTCAAAGTATATTTACAGAAATATTGCAAAATTAATGAATGTTAGAAGGATGCTGGAAAGAAGTTATATGACTTTAGCAGAAATGTTATAAAGAATTAAGTATGAATAGATTGACAATGGGTAAAGGTGTAAACTTAAGGTTAAATTACGTTAAGATAAATTATGGAACTAAATTTGAGAAAGAGGGAAAGGATTTGCTGGAACAATTAATTGAACTAGAATACAAAAAAGGATGTGTGAGGAAGTCGAGGAAATAAGCAAATGAAAGATAAGGATATGAAAATACGGGGTCTTTTTTTTGTTTCCCCCCCTCTATTTTTTAAAAAAGTTGGTGTTTTTTGAATGTTTCTGTTTTTTAATGTTTTGATGCACTGTTGATGTTTTGTTTTATTGTATTTTTTGAGGTTTTGTAACTGTTCATTGCTTATATTTCTTTTTTTCTTTTCTTTTTGTAATACTTAAACTCTAATAAGTATCTTTTAAAAAAAAAAATGGAGCGAATGCAGGCTGCACGGCTAAGCCAGAACAGGGAGAGGGAGCGCTGCGCAGCGCTCCCTCTAGCTATCCTGGCTTTTGGATGGCCCCGCGAAGCTCCCCGTGCCCTGCAGAGGCTTCGATCAAAGCTAGACCAGCTATCCCACAAGCCAGATCCCTCTTGCTGTTCTGGCTTCTGGGATTCATAATTCCCCCCCCCCGTTCCCCCCCCCAAACTAGGTGCGTCCTATAGAGCAAAAAATACGGTAATATCTACATGAAGCTATTGGGATCGGCCATTATGAGTTTTGGGGTAAGGTGCCATCAGTATGCTGATGAAACTCAGCTCTATCCTCCGTAACATCTGAAGTGGGAGAGGCTGGGATAGTACTTAGATGCAGTGGTGAAATGGATGAGGAAAAACAAGCAAAGCTTGAATCCTGCCAAGATAAACACAGAGAAGTAGTGGTCAGTGGAATGGCAGCATTTACTTGCCCTTGCGTCACTGGTGTTTCTACATATTACTGGGAGGGAGATAGGAAGGTGCAAGGAGTGCCAGATTGGTTCTACCAACGAGTTTGCACTGCACCAACCTGGCCCCTTGCAGTAAGCTGGAGTGACATGAGGTCAAGTAAGTGCTGCTGCCTCACTGCCTGCTACTAAGACAGAGTGAGCAAAAGATAGCAATTCTGAAGACACCAGCTAGTGGGGAAACATCCTCAGTAGTACTGCCACACCAGAGGTCCTGTGTTCCAAGGTCTGATTCTTCCGCTTCGAAATCATGCGCCTCATCCTTGGTCAGGCACCTCAAAGAGGACCAGAAAGCACAGAAACCAACAGGCTCAATGATGTTCAGCAATGGCCACATCCCTTGAACAAAAGCTCATCACTTAAATAGAAGGATCAATTCCAAGCTTACCATTCTCTCAGTGTCCACTTCCAGAACATCCATCAAGTTGATTGTTATATTCTTAAGTGTCTTCTTGTACTTTCCAACACGAAGAGACACTGTAAGCCAGCCAGGACGTCCTGTGCACATATATGTTTTTAGCCCTTCTTTTTTCCATTCTCGTACCTGCAAGAAAGGAAGATTAATTTAACACCTTATACATAACAACTTGATGTTGTTTTTGCAAGTAAACAGATCTGCATCTGAGAAAACTGATTCTGACTAGAAGAATCCTACGTACACTTCCCTGGAAGTCCCATTAAATATAATGGGGCAACTGAAAGCAAACATTTACTTATCAAAATTTATATACTGCTTAATTTAGAAAACCTAAGCCAACAGTTCCTGAACTCCCCCTCCCCCAGATTACTTGAAAATTCTTGAGGGTCTTGGTGGACCACTTAATGGTTTTTCTGCCTGTTCTCAAGATAGTACCTTTAACACAAAAGGTTTTAAAATTTGAATTGGTATTGCAATTAAGACAGAATAAGAGCCTACTAGGGCTGTGTTCACACTCCCACTGTGCTCACTGCCATTCCGGTGCAAATGCATCCTGGACTTTGTTACACTACTGTTTTATGAGTTTCTCCCCAAACTAGCTTCACATCTCCAGCCAAGGTGTGAACACTTCTACATAGGGAAAAGGTGTCACTGCCTGCTAGTGCACTCTAGTGTGTACACAAACAGACACAAATCTTACACTAGTGGAGCCATGTTGATGTGAAATTCACTGGGGCAGCGGAAGGGACTTCACTGAGCTTTAAAGTGGTAATGTGAACACACTCTACTATCTGAAAAGCATGACAGCACAGGCCAGTCTGGCCTTGTTTGCACTGTGATGAGCAGAAAACTGCAGTGTGAGGTTAAAGTATCTCATGCTAATGAACCCCACGATGATGATTATACAGTGCCATTGGTGTGCACCGTGTTCTTCTAGCTCTAGCATGTCTCCTCTTAATGGCCTTTTCTCTACACTAAAAAGCCCCAAGTGCTGTAACCTTTCTACACAGGAAGTTGCTATTTTCATCAACAGGAAAGAAAGAGTAAAGGCTTGTTTGGTATAATGTTGTAATCATTCAACTTGTTTTTATTATTGCTTGTAAGCCACTATGAGCCCGGCCTTGGCTAGGGAGGGCGGGGTATAAATAAAAATTATTATTATTATTATTATTATGACCTGTCAGGGAGACACATGGCACAGAATAGGCTCTCTGCAATTTGAATGCTTCCTGATTTATGGTTTCCCTAGCATCAGGCACATACCTACGCAAGCCACATACGGACTCCACTAATGTTTATGCCTGTTATCCATAAACAAGAGGACCACTGAAGACTAGGTGTCCCTTGTGGTCCTTTCCAACTCTACAATGATATGATTCTATGAAGAAGATACTGTCTAGAGAGCAATAATGTGCCAAATACTGGCACTGCTTTCTTGCAGCACCTTTCCTTCCACTTACAATTTGTTTGTGTAACAGTAATGGAATGCCTTCTCTGCTGAAATACATCACTATTTGTATTGACAATCTGCCGGTTTCTGAAAACACACCTGTTTGCAAGATGTGTCCCTTGATATCTTCATCTGGGGCAACCCACTTAGATGAGCATCATCTGATTTTCCCACCTTTTAATTTTAATGGTACTGTTTTCTAGTGTATTTTAATGGCTGGGTTTTTTAATATTTTCTAAACTGCTCAGAAACCTACTCTAGCATTACATGGTATATAAGTAAATAAGATATTAATTTAGCACTGTATCACTGCTACAGGCCCACAGCTGATTGGTCAGGAACGGGGAAACTGACTCCAAATCACATCAGCCTCAGCTAGCAAAGCCAATAGCTGGGATGATTGTAGTTGTAGTCCAACATCATCTGGAGGGCCACAGGTTTCCCATCCCTGCTTTGGTCCAAGGGTACAGCCAGAGATGCAACCCAAAGTAACAGGGCAACAACACAATTGTCAGGATATCTCGTCTGAGTTTTTGTATGGGAAAAATTTCCAATATCAGCAATATCACAAAACTGCTTAAAAAGGGGGGGGGGGCACCAGACTCAATGGTTGCTGTGAGTAGTCCTGATCTGCAACTCAAGACTTGTATTTAGCCTCATTCAAACCTCTGGCCAACTTCCATGCTTGAAAACCTCTGCTCCAGGGAAGTGAAGGCCAGGAACACCCCGAGTCTTACTAGGAAAACTGAACAGCCTGCGCTTCTTCCAACTTGTAAACCCTTTTTTGGGGGGGGACTTTCCCCCTCCGCCCGCCCTTCTCACCTGCTCCTGGATGTTGCGAACACGCAGGTTGTGCTGCCGGGGCGCGCTGTGCATCTTCTGCACCATCCAGGCGCGGAACTGGTAGTAGATGTCGAAGAGCACGGAGAGGGGCAGCAGGAAGAGGCAGACGAAGACCCAGCGGTGGTGGACCAGAACGTACGCGAGCCCCTTGTAGCGGGCCCACAGAATGAGCAGCAGAAGCCCGACCCCGAGAGACAGCAGAGGACCCATCGCGAACCCTCGCCGGCACGCACTCACACGCAACGCGCCTAACAACCCAAGTCGGTCTCCTAATCGGATCCGCTCAACTCCCGCAGCACCCAACAAGCCGGCACAACTTGTTTTGCACAGCCGGCCTCTTCAGTCCCCAGTTGGCTCACCTAGCAGCCACCTGTTCAAACAACCCCCGAGACCCCGCTATACCCTCCGCCGCCTCTTCCCACGTACAACGGTTAGCACCGTCTTAGCAGCGCCGCCGCCCTGTGCAAGGCAAGGCGGGCACTCGCCCCTCTCCTTTCCTCGCAACGGGGCAAGTCTCTTTACAGAGTATGTTTGGAGACCCGGGTTCACGTCGGGGACACGCGCGCGCCTTCCCCACGACCGTGTCACACCCGCTCGCGGACCGGCGTCACCCCCAGCTCGCGAGTCGACCGTTCCTCGCACTCCCCTCCGCAGCCCAGCCGAGCCAACGTTCGGCGATTAACACCCGGCGCTCCGCCCCCGGCCCGACTCGAAGCGCAGCCCACCTCCCTCCTGGTTGGCCGGCCGGGCTCCTCGGCGGTGAGGAGAGGGCCGGCGTCCAACCAATGGGGTGGCGCCGTTTGGATCGGATCAGGCGCCGAGTGACGGGATTGGCTGGCTCGGGAGGCGAGGGGGAAGGGAGCTAAACACCCGTACCGGCCGGGTGCCTCGGAGCAGCACGAGGCCAGTTGGCCGAGCGAGCGCCGCGTGCCGCCTCCCCGCCCTAGGCAGGCATGCAGGCTGGGTGCTCTCGCCCTTGGGGGGGGGGGGGAAATGACGCTGCAAGGCAGGTTTTTTTTGTATGGAGGACCCAACCCCCGGTTCTGTTCGTGAACTGACGAATAGTGACCCGTCTCTGGTCCTGTGGAGGGTTCCCCGCAAGCCATGCAGCGGGGGAATGCCCGTCCTAAATTGCAGCCAGAACAAAGAGGCCTCTTGCTCGGATACCGAAACATAGGAGAGGGAAATAACGCTGCAGTCCTTTACACACCTGAGAGTTGATCGGTATAGGATTGCGCTTAAGTATTTTTGCAAATGTGCCTCCTCCTCTGCTCATGGGACAACTCGCATGCCAAGGGAGAATTCCCCCTGCCCTGCCTTGCTTGCACACGCAGATACAGTTCTGTGGGCTCGGAAATGCAGTTGGCACGCTGGGGTGAAACGGCAGCCAGGGTCTGGAGCAGCACCAGGGGGGCATCCTTTCAGGCCACGTGCTGCCTGGTGGCACCTCGCCTGGAACGTTGTAATCCTGCCCCCTTTGTCCGGGGCACGGTGCCGCGGCACGAGGCGAACCATCTGCAGCCTTTGGGCGTTCGCCATGTTAGAAGCTGTGTCCAAGTTCTGAATCTTCACGTTGCTCGCTAAACAGAGAGCTCTTTGTGGGGTCTGGGTAAAAGGCGGATCTACACGGATCCTCATGGATCCTCCACTTTTTAAAAAATAACTCCAACAAATGCAGTGTCAAATCACACCTGGAAGGCGCGATTACAGACTAGACTATAAAAAAGTGGATCCAACACTTTACCGCGCTGCAGCACCACAAAAACATGGATCTGAGGCACGGATCCTCATGAATTCAAATGATTTTTATATTGAAACAAAATAAGAACACCATGATACTGTAGACCACATCTTAGTCTGTAGGCAGAACCAAAAAAATCACGCATCCACTGTTTCCTGGTGTCACAATGGCGCAAAAACATGGTTAAAAAACACGGATCCTCATGGATCCTCAAGATTTTTGCACTAGATCAGCCCAAAGTCGCCATCAGATCAAATTTCATGGCCATGGGCACAGCATCCACCACAAAAATCATGGATCCACGGCTTCCTGGCCATACCATGGCCCAAAAACATGGTTTCAAAGAACGGATCCTCATGATTTTGTACCAGATCAGCGCAAAGTCACCATCAGATCAAACATCATGGCCATGAGCACAGCATGCAACACAAAAATCACGGATCCACGGCTTCCTGGTGAAACCATGGCCCAAAAACCTGGTTTTGAAGCACGGATCCTCATGGATCCTCACGCTTTTCGCATTGGGCCGCCCCAAACTCAACGTCAGATCACGCATCATAGCCAGGAGCACAGCCTACACCACAAAAATCACGGATCCACGGTTATCTGGCCACTCAATAGCTCAAAAACGTGGTTTTGAAGCACGGATCCTCATGGATCCTCACACTTTTTGCACTGGGCCACCTGAAACTCACTATCAAAACACACATCATAGCCAGGGGCACAGCCTGCACCACATAAAACTCAGATCCATGGCTTCCTGGTCATACCATGGCCCAAAAACGTGGTTTTGAAGCACGGATCCTCATGGATCATCATACTTTTTGCAATGGGGAACCCCAAATTCACCCTTTATTCAAATATCTTGTAGATAACCACAGATCTGACCCAAACATCATGGATCTACTGCTTCATGGTCCTGGCCAGATGCTACCCTGGATATATTGGCCAATTTTTTGCTGGGTGTGCTGGGATGGAGGAAACGGAGTCGGCTGAATCTCTATCCATTAAAGATCGGTGTCCAATGGCTGGGCCAGAATGATTTCGGTTCGTTTTGCCAGCTCCCGGCTCTTCGTGGGGCGCAATAGTCACCTGTAGCCGCCATCTGGAGTCCCAGTGTGATCCTGTATGCTTCTGTCTCTATGGAGGCATTGGTCACAAATGTAGCCAAACTGGCATTTTTTAATCTATGTCAGGTTAGGCAATTGGTACTGTACCTGTCCCTTTCCAACCTAGCCATGGTGATCCATGCAGTAGCCACCTGCAGACTAGACTACTTGAACTTGCTGTACACCTGAGCCGGGGAGGGCAGGGTATAAATGCGATAGAGAGAGAGTGTGTGTGTGTGAGAGATATATGCAGGGCTACCCTTGAGACTGCTCCAGAAACTCCAAATGGTCTAAAATGCAGATGCATGAGTTCTTACTTGGACTTTGTGGAGAGCCCACATTCAGTTGGTTGTTCATCAGCTGTATTGGCTCCAGGTGGAGTATCAAATCAGGTTCAAGGTTTTGGTGCTAATCTTTAAAGCCCTAAACAGTCTGTGACCTTTCTTATCTGTGGGAATTATCTTCCAATACACCCCCCCCCATGAGTGTGACGCTCGTCTGACAGCAACCTACTGGTGGTCCCTGGCCCAAAACATATCCAGCTGTCCTTTTTGGTGGAGCCAGAGCCTTTTTGGTGGAATGCTTTGTCTAATGAGACCAGGACTCAGTGCAATCTATCTCAGTTCTCTCACTTGTCGTGGTGAGTGGGCTTGCACATTCCTATGACCCTTGTGAGCGAAGCCGTTGGGAATCTCGTACTCCCAGCAGGGTCACCCAAGGCGGTAAGGTCAAAGAAAATTGAATATGCTCAGAGTCCTGTAGTGATTTCATGCTCTTTATTGCAGCTTGTAAAACAGTGACTGAATTTCCCTCCAAACCTCAGGCTTTTATATGCATTATTTACACAATGAGTCCCGTCTGATTGGCTGATTCTGCTTCCCTCCTGGAGCCTGATTAGTCTTTTCCTGCAAGCCAATCAGTTCTTGCATTCTAGGATCCTACTTGCCTATTGTTCTAGGATCCAAGCTTAGTACATAACAGGGAAGGAGCTAGACAAAGAATGATCCAAGAACAGCAGAACAGGCGGATGATAACAAGCAGTGTGTTACAATGGCTGTGAAGGCGGGATGAAGGCTGCAGCAGATAGGATCCACCAATTCGTCGTGACTACTCATGCCATCAGAACAGAGCCCTACTGCAAAGACTGTGCGTTGGTCAGCGTGCACTGATCTACACACATAAAACAAATTCACGCACAGGCTTCTTTCAAAAACCCAACCCAACCCCCCCCCCATGGTGATCAGCAAATGGCTACAGGGGCAGGAATGTGAAATCTGGAAGCCCCTAGTCATGAATCGACACATGGGCGGTGGATACAGATTCAGTTGTTCTGACTCAAGGAATGAGGCAGTTGAGCAGCTCAGCAGCTGTATCCATGACTGAGCAGCCCTTTTTAGGATCCACTCTGCTCACCCCGAAAAGAGGGAGGGGCTGGAAACGGTGCCCTAAGCATAGTCCCTTTTTCCCTGACTGGATTACCGCACCCAGTAGGGTCACCACCCAGGGGTCATAAAAGACAATTGAACTTTGGAGCATGGAATATATGGACTTTGTCAGATAACACAGACAGCGAACATCCTAAACGCAGAACTGCCATCATTGGAAGAGAGCTGCGATGTTTTAACATTGATATTGCAGCGTTTCAAGACTCTCGAAGAGCAGGCGAAGGACAACTGAAGGAAGAAAAAGGAGGCTACACATTCTTCTGGAAAGGTCTATATGAACAAGAACATTGAATACATGGGTAGGCTTCGCTATGAAAAATGACCTTGTGAAGCTCCTGTCAGAAGTCCCTACTGGCATTAATGAGCGACTCTCAACCCTTCGAATAAAGCTCACAAAAAACCAACAGACTACTATAATCAGCACTTATGTACCAACACTTTAATGAAGACATTAAAGAAAAATTTTACTCTCAGCTGGATACCATCCTATCAGAGATGCCTAAAGAAGATAAAATTATCCTCCTGGGTGATTTTAATGCAAGAGTTGGGTGAGATTTCGATCTGTGGCCTGGGACTATTGGGAAAGAAGGAGTTGGCAACAGCAACCAGAATGGAATTTTACTTTTGACGATATGTGCAGCGCGCAACCTTGTTATTACCAAAACACTCTTTTGACAGAAAAATAAATTTAAAACTTCATGGAGGCATCCTCGGTCAAACCACTGGCACCTCTTAGACTATGTTATTGTCCGTGCTAAAGATCAATGTGATGTGCTCCTTACCAGAGCTATGACGAGCGCCGACGACTGCTGGACAGATCACCAACTAATATGTGCCACAATGGCTATCAAGATTATACCTCAACGCAGGCTTCAGGGAAGGAAACCAAGGCACAAAATGAACACTCAAGCCCTTCAAGCGGGATTGCTTCTAAACGACTCTTAAGGACCATCTGCTTTCAGAATTCCCTGATAACATCGAGGAACACTGGACCAAGCTAAAAACTGTTAGGATATAGTTCCGTTCCTCCTTAAAAGAGTCAGGCATGATTGTTGTGTGTCACATGCCTGTTTACTCCCAGCACTGTTCTCACTGGGAACTTCCATTTTGTATATAGCTTTTGTTCTGGCTGTTTCCTCGACAGGGATGCAAGCAGTCATGTTTTTCCTTTGTTCTGACCTACGTTGAATAAAGCTGTAAATATGCTCTTCTGTCTGAATCTTCCGTTGCGGAGACTGCTGAAAAGGGCGTGCATGAGTCTTGGAATGTCTCTGAGGCTTGTGTCACTAATTGACTGATGCTGTTTCCACGGGAGACTGGTGATCGTCTGGAGACGATGTGGAGGCCTGATGCCTCTGTTTCCCTGGCAGTATCCCAACAAAAGCATCCATTATTGCAGTCTGTGAACAAACTATTGGATACCAAACCAAGAAACACCAGGACTGGTTTGATGAGAATGAAAGTGAGATTGAATGCATGATTGACAAGAAAAGGAAGGCATTTCAGATCTGGCAAAGAGAAAGAAACTGTGTCACTAAGAAAAAAACCCTATGCCAATGCTAAGAACCAGAGAACTAAAAAACACCTGGTGGATTAAAAAAAAAGCTCAGGAGATCCAGCACTTAGCCGACACTCATGATGCACAGAGTTTCTTTAAAGCCACAAAGACCATCTATGGACCAATAAATCATGGCATATGCCCCCTACGCTCAGCAGATGGTACCACACTTCTAAAAGATAAAGAAGCTTTTGCACTGTGCTGGAAAGGACACTACCAACATCTCCTTAACCACAACTCCCCCATAGCTGCTGAGGTCCTCTCACAAATCCCACAAAAACAAATTAGAGATGAACTTCCTGTATCTCCAAATCTGGGAGAGTTGTGTACAGCTGTTAACCAAGTGAAAAACAACAAAGCCAGTGGACCTGATGAAATCTTCAAAGTGGGTGAAATCTTCAAAGTGGGTGGAATTGAACTTACACAACAACTTCACAAGCTCATCAAAGAAATCTGGGAGAGAGAAGCGATCCCAGCAGACTTCAGGGATTAATGCTGAATTACAAAATAACAGAACAGGAAGTAGAAGGGGCCATTCAGAACATGCAATTGGGTAAATCTCCAGGACCGGATGGACTGACTTCTAGATATTACAGATTGTTGAAAGAATGGTTAATACAACCTTTAAAGGAAGTCTGGAATGAAATACTGGAAGGGAAAAGGGCACCAGAGTCGTGGAAGGAAGCGTACATCACACTTATACCGAAAACAGAGACTGAAAAGACGCAGCTTAAGAACTACCGCCCCATATCATTGCTTAATGTGGATTATAAAATCTTTGCAGACATTTTGGCTAAAAGATTTAAAAAGGTGCTAGCAGAAGTAATTCATAAAGATCAAGCGGGCTTTCTCCCGGGCAGACACTTGTCTGACAATATGAGGAATATAATTAATATCTTAGAAAAACTACAAGTGAAGATCAATACCAAAGCAGTTTTGATATTTGTGGACGCGGAGAAAGCTTTTGACAACATTTCCTGGAGTTTTATGAAAAAGAATTTACTGGGGATGGGGGTTGGTCAAGGTTTTGGAAACGGTATAGGTGCAATTTATTCAGAACAAAAGGCTAAATTAATTGTGAACAACGTAGTGACGGAAGAATTTAAGATTGAGAAAGGAACACGACAAGGTTGCCCAATCTCTCCATTGCTTTTTATCTCGGTCCTGGAGGTTTTGCTAAACATGATTAGAAGGGACCAATTGGTAAAAGGTATACAAGTGGGAGCCAAACAGTATAAATTGAAAGCATTTGCAGATGACTTGGTATTGACTTTACAGGAACCAGAATCAAGCACTAACAGAGTATTAGAACTGATTCAAGAATTTGGTCAGTGTCAGGGAACTGACATCCGAGCCAGAGGCGGAGGGAAGGATCTCAAGTGATGCTAGAGAGGGGCCCAGCAGGGAGAGAGGCAGCTCAGCTGGAGAAGCAAATCAGCGCAACACCAGGGATAAAGGGGGGCAGATGGGGGAATCGGTGAGAGGGCTCCAGGACTCTTCGCTGGACACCAGCAGGGAGAGCACGGGTCCTCCGCTACCCACACCCTCCCTGCGCAGAAGACTTCCGCGCAGGGAGAGTAGGAGGAGACTTGGCGTCAAACAACTTTTATGCTGGAAAAGGTTTAAGAAACGCCCACTGACGGATTCTGCTAGCGACTGAGGCAGCCACGAAGTGAAGGGCTGTCCAGACAGGAAAGGTTTAACAACCCAACTTAGCCAGGAGTGGCGGTAACTTACACACGAGCAACCCATATTCATTACAGCAATCCGTCAGTCCTTGACGTTGCTCGTGCACAGCGGCATGCAGGCAGCATCATGAGCCAAACCAGAGAAACCGGCGCCATGGAGGGAGCAGCTGGAGTGCAAAATCTGGTGGAGAGGAACCGAGATTTGGAACAGCATGTGGCTCTTCTGACGGCACGGCTGGAAGAAAGGCGGGCTCATGATGCACAGGTCAGACCCACCCCCGTAGCAAGGAAGGTACCGGGACTGGTGCACAAATTTGGGGGGAAGCCCCAGGACTACAGCACGTTCCGAACGGAAATAGAGTACGCTTTGGAACTGCAGCATAATGATTTTGCAGACGATGGGGAACGGGTGGCCTATATTGTAGGACATCTGCAGGATGGGGCCAGGGAATGGATCAGGCCCCTAATGGCAACGCAGAATGCCGCCTTGAAAGACCTGAGGAAATTCTTCCAGGCGATGGATGCGATGTATTCCAGTGATGTACAGCAAAGTGTGACTCGGCGGGAACTGATGAATTGTAAACGGGAACCAGTCAGTTAGAGACTACTGGTCACGCTTTGCCATGTTAGTCCACCGGCTCGGGTGGGAATTGGACTCTGAGCCCATTCAGATGTTGTTCAAGGAGGGGTTGTCCCCAACGGTGAAGGACGAGCTTTCCCGCGCGCCCCGCCCGCAGTCAATGGATCAGCTGACCAAGGCTGTGCTTGCGATTGGTGTAAGACAGGAAGCGCGGGCTCAGGAGAAGCGCAAAAGGAGAGGGGAACGTTACCATGACTACCACATTCCTGAAATACCAAGGCAGCCTTCCCCGCCGGCGGAAATAGATGGTGCACGCGCGCGGGAGGTTTCAAACTCCAGCGAAGGGCACAAGAGGGAGGGAAAGAATTGGAAAACCACCAAGAAGTGTTTCCTCTGCCAGGACATTTTGCCAGGGTCTGCCCTCAAAGAAAGGCCTGGCAAGGGATGGTGGGAGCTGCAGGAGGTGAGGAGGAGGTGGAAAAGGGGCAGGAGCAGGGAAATGCCAACACTTGGCTGCCACTCAGCAGGCACAGCAGCCAGGCCAGCAACCAATAGAAGTGCCCCAACCAGACCCTCCCAGGGCGGCTATAGCCATAGAGGTGGTGCTAGAACTCCCAAATGGGCACCCAGTCAAGGTGAAGGGGCTGTTGGACTCAGGCAGTTCCTGCAATTTCTTCAGCAAGGACTTCGCACTAGAGCACCAGCTCCACCTGCTGCCCCTGGATTTTCCCTTGTAAGTGACCACCATTGATGGCAGGGAGCTGCTGGGAGGGGAAGTGACGCACCAGACCCCACCAATGAGAATGAGGGTTTCCAGGCACACGGAGACTATCGCCTTTCACGTAGCCTCACTGGCAGGACCCCCAATAATATTAGGGATGAGCTAGCTAGCACAACATGATCCAGTGGTGGCATGGCATCAGAGAACGGTCACCTTTGGGTCAGCTTACTGCTTGGAACACTGTCTGGGGGGGAAACCCCAAGAATGACCGTGGCCAGGGTGGCTGGGATAGTTGTGGAGCCAAGAGGGGAGGTGCCACCACAATATGCTGACCTGCAGGAGGTCTTTAGCGAGAAGGAGGCAGATAGATTACCCCCCCATAGGCCCTTTGACTGCCAAATCAACTTGCTCCCAGGGGCGCAGCTGCCGGTGGGTAAACTGTATGCCATGTCGGACAGGGAGATGAAGGAGTTGCGGGAATTTATTGACAAGAACCTGAAAAGAGGTTTCATAAGAGAATCAAAGGCGGTGGGGGGCAGTCCGGTGTTCTTTGTGGACAAAAAAGACACCAATCAACCCAGGCTCGTTGTGGACTGTAGGGCCGTCAATTTGGTGTCGGAACCCGTGACCTTCCCAATGCCCAGGATTGACGACATTTTAACACGGGTGAGGCCTTTCTCTTGGGCATGGTTGGCCAATTGGTGCCAAAGAAGGATAGAACTTTCTTTATGTATGCTACAACAGCAGCAAGAATACTTATTGCAAAGCACTGGAAGACACAAGATCTACCTACCAGGGAAGAATGGCAGATGAAGCTGATGGACTACATGGAACTGGCAGAAATGACTGGCAGAATCCGAGACCAGGGAGAAGAGTTGGTGGAAGAAGATTGGAAAAAATTTAAAGTATATTTACAAAAACATTGCAAAATTAATGAAAGTTAGAAGGATGTTGGAATGAAGCTATATGGTTTTAGCAGAAATGTAATAAAGAACTAAGTAAAAGCTGATTGATAATGGGCCAAAATGATAAAAATTAAGGTTAGACCGTTAAGATAAATTATAGAACAAAAATTGAGAAAGATGGAAAGAATTTGCTGAAATAGTAAATTGAACTAGAATACAAAAAGGGAGGTGTGAGGAGGTCGATGAAACAAGTAAATGAAAGGTAAAGATATGGAATATCGGATGTGTTTTAATGTTTTTTCTTTTTTGTTGTATTGTTGTATTGTTTTTATTTTATGTTTTTTCTTTCTTTTTATATGTATTGTAATGTATGTTTTGCTAATTTTTATTGTTTTTTCTTTTTCTGCTTTCTGTAATTCTTAAACTCTTAATAAATATCTTTAAAAAACAACAACAACAAAGAGATGGAAAGATAGAACTGTGAACATCAAAGCAGCACAAATATGAGAGGATTGGACCCTTTCTGAGCTCGAAGCATGGGTACCCCCAACAAAAATTTAAAATTTGGCTAAATATTTGGAAATATTTGGAGTTTATTATGTATTGGTATAATTTGGAATTAATGTGATTTGATTGGTTTGTTAATAAAAAATATTTTAAAAAAGAGAGAGAGAGAAGAACTGGCTCTGCATTCCATACAAAATGTTGTTGTGCCTGCTGTTTGCTACAGAGACTGAACATTCCTTCCCCCAGGTTTTGGCCCTGCTCAAGAACCAGTTAAGCACTTCTATGCCCCATTCATTTAAACTGCTGAATAAACTTGGCCCTTCCATGAATAAACTTGGCCCTTCCATGAATCCCATTGAAATCTATAACATTATTATTATTCAGCTGTGTCTCAGCATATTTATGGGAAATGTCACTATTACAAAGTGTTTGGAAGAAGAGTTTGGACTTGATATCCCGCCTTTCACTCCCCTTCAGGAGTCTCAAAGCAGCTAACAATCTCCTTTCCCTTCCTTCCCCACAACAGACACCCTGTGAGGAGCTGCATGTGTAGGAGCGGGGAAGTGAACACAGCTCACCAGATTACGAGTCCACCGTTCTTAACCACTACACCACACTGGCTCAAAGACTAATAGATGGCAGCTATACATAACACTGGTCAACAACAAATTTGTTGTCTGCATTTTTTCAGTTGATTTAGGACGAATCTGATGCGCTGAATCCAAAAATCACATTGGTTTTGCTCAACCAGGTCAAGTTTTTGAGCTATGGCCACATGTCTTTTTTTACGTTTTTGTTCATATGTACGCTTGTGTGGAGCATTTTAGAAGAAGTTGGTGGGGGTAAAATGCCATGTCGAATAATTGTTTTGATTGGAAATGATTATTTTAATGACAAGAAGTATTCAGGTCTGATAGTTCTGGGTGATTATGTCGAAAAGGGATCAGTTTGAAGTCATAAAACCTTGAAATCTTCCATAAATTGGGGGATCAAAACTAAGTTAATGGGGCAGCCGCCCCACGAAGTATCCTGATCTTCAATCATTGGTGTGCAGGAATCTCAACTAAAGCATCCATGACAGATGTCCATCCAACCTCCACTTAAAAACTTCCAATGAAGGAGAGTCTGCACCCTCCTGAGGGAGTCCATTCTACAGTACTGTCGAACAGCTCTTATTGTCAGAAAGTTCTTCCTGCCTGCTGTTTACTTGGAAACTCCTTTCCTTTAACTTGAATCCATTGGTTTGAGTCCTACCCTCCAGAGCAAGAGAAAACAAGCTTGCTCCAGCTTCCACGTGACAGCCTTTTTGATATTGGAAGATGGCTATCATCTCTCCTCTCAGTCTCCTCTTCTCCAGGCTGAACATACCCACTTGTTAGAGAAGGGAGGCCTACTTCAATCCTCTATAGTGCACCGGCTGTAAGATACTGCCACATGCATGTACAAGAACATATACTGAATTACATAAAGTTCATCTCTACAATGGCTACCCTAAATTGCTGCATTCCCTGATTTTCCTTCAGATTGCTAGATAGATATAGACAATTGAACCTCACATTCTCACACATGGGGTGAGGAGCATTTATATATCTTTCAACATGGAGGTATCAGCATGTCAACAAATGGTTAAGATGAAATTTGGCTCATACTCTGACTACTGGAAAGTTTACCATATAATAGATATCAGCATTCTGGCACAGAATAAGCCAAGTCATACCTGGCAAGGGACTGTCCATGAGGAATGGAGATGCTGGTGTCTCTTTGGCCTTGGCTTTAAAGGGACTCTTCCACTAGCAGCTAAAGAGATAGATCTACAGTTGAAGAACGGAAACCTCATTTATGAGTAGACAGATATGGATGCCGCTTGTTGGAGCCTGGTATCTTTGCCCATTCCCAAAGCTCTGCTTTTAAGCCATTTCTGCAGACTGAAGGCTGGGGAGATGTGAAGTCTTTATATTGCCTCTTTGTGGGCTGCTTAAATGCCTTTGTGAAGAAAACAAGAAGTTGTCTGTCAGGCTGCCTACCTGTGTCTCCACTGTCTCAGAAAGCAACTTGAAAATATATTTGTTTTCTTTCCCTGGTTCCCCCCACCCCCTGGAGGAGAAATGCTGCTTCTTATGTCTTAGTTTCAGTTGGAAGGTTAAGGCTAAAGTTTCAAGGATTGCTCAGATCAGCCTTGTTGCCACTGGTTTATTGAAAAATTACTTGGTGTACTCTCAGGAATACACTGAGTTCCATAAATAATTACTTGAAGCATTCTCTTACCAGCAGTCATGTATTGTTTTGCTAACCTTCCAAACCAAGGGCGTGCGCACAATATATTTCACAATCTTACTCCATCAGAGCACTTTCCACATTCCATAACAATATGCCACAATCTCATTCCAGAGCTATACACGAAATAGTGTGTATCTTGTGTGTGTGTGTGTGTGTGTGTGTGTGTGTCACTCTAAAAGAGCAGCCTCTCCCCTTGCCACAACAAATAATGCCTGAACACTGGGTCTTTTACTCTGAGCCCCAGATCTGCTTCCCTTCTTCCCCTTTTAAACTTCTTTGCAAAATCACTGTTTATACGCCAACTGACAGGGCCAGCCAAAACAGAACCAGCTTGGGGCAGAGTGAAGCAGCCCACCTTAGGCAACAGAAACCTACAGGGTAGTGTCAGCCTTGCTGCCAGGGATCCATAGTGATGGTTTCCGGTGACACCTTACGAGATCTTTGGAACAGTGTTTGAAACTCCCATTGTTCTAGGCACATTTTGTGACAGGGAATTTCATCAGCGTGAGCAATTTCTGAGCTCTGGGCGCAGTATTGCACCTAAGATATCAGATTAAAACTGCAAAGTGGAAAGAAAGGAGGGCCTTTTTCTGCCTCCCTACTTCCTGCTACTGTCTGAATGTGTAGCACACAGGTGCTTGCATGGTGTACCTGAATATATCCAGTATTCTGAATTTGCATAAATGGTGTATCCTCAAGTTGTGGAGAAAGGAGGGTTCATCACTGCTCAGTGCTTACGCCTACACAGGTAAGCCACCTGAAGCTTACTTTGTTTCAGTTACGTAATGGGTGGTGGAGGGGCATGTGGATTGAGTTCAGTTTGATTCTGATGTATCCAGGTGTGTTGGATTCATTATCTGTAATTGGCTTTATTACAGATTATCTGTAATCTGCTCTGTGACGGTTTTATGGCAAAAGGTGGGATTGGAACACCCAGTGTTCAAAACTCCCATTGTTCTAGGCACATTTTGTGACAGGGAATTTCATCAGCGCGAGCAGTTTCTGAGCTCCGGGAGCAGTGCTGCGCCTAAGATTTCAGACTAAAACTGCAGAGTGGAAGGAAAGGAGGACCTTTTTCTGCCTCCCCACTTCCAGCTACTCTCTGAAGGCTGGAGAAGAGACCCTCTTAAGAATATTAGGGGTGGGCGGGCAGGGGAAGGACTAGACCATGTGAAAGATTTTAGCTGCAGTTCATTCATTTTCAGCTTTGTATTCTTGTTGTTTTTTTTAAAGTGCACCTATACTTTCCACTGTTGCGCCCATAACATAGGTTTAAGGTGCCATTTAGCTCCTAGCTTTCATATCTCTGTTTCTAACACTGCTCTGGAATGCATGGAGTTGATGGGTTCCAGGCAGCAAGAGTGGTGGATGAGAAGTTACTGAAGAGAGCCAGTGTGGTGTAGTGGTTAAGAGCAATAGACTCGTAATCTGGTGAACCGGGTTCGCGTCTCCGCTCCTCCACATGCAGCTGCTGGGTGACCTTGGGCCAGTCACACTTCTCTCAGCCCCACTCACCTCACAGAGTGTTTGTTGTGGGGGAGGAAGGGAAAGGAGAATGTTAGCCGCTTTGAGACTCCTTAAAGGGAGTGAAAGGCGGGATATCAAATCCAAACTCTTCTTCTTCTTCTTCTTCTGAAGTCATCATTATTGTAAGGTCTTTGAATCTGAGTGATGCTATGAAATGGTTTGTGAGACACATTTCTGGTGACTTTATGAGCACGCCTCTGCAGTGACCATTGTGCCATTTATCATTGTGATTTCATATGGAACAGGATTGAAAGGCATTGAAAGTTTGTTGCAAAGCTCTCCCTCTCTCCCTTATGAAAGGCACTACTGTGTCTCGCTTGCATTGGTCTGTATACTTTTTAATTGCAAGCTTTGCCTTATTATCACGTTGGCGCAGTGTGCATCCCTGTGTGGGAAGTCAATTTGAGCAAATGTTGTCCTTACCTTTCCACCAAACATGGTAGCTGGTGCCATGCAAGTTCTGAGGGTATGGTTTCGGAGCTTCAGAGAAATGGAAACAATTCTTGTTTTATACTGGCTGCCTCTGCTGTGACAATTCATAAGTCTTTCTCAAGCGTCCTCGTAAATCTCTAAACTTCCCCATTTGCTTGAGACCAACGAGAGGCAATGTTTTTGATATTTGAATCCAAGATGGTCTGAAAAATGAGGAAATTACACACTTTGAACAGGTGGTCCATTGTCACTATTTACAGTAGTAGGCAGGCCATTAGATGAAAAGCATTTGTCCAATTTGGGGCTGACAGCATTCGCTGAAGTAGTGATGACCATTTCTACCTCTTGATCACTGCTGTGCTCATCCATAACAACCCAAAGATGTCCTCCATTGGCGAGGTCACAGAAATCAGCACTGACTCGACCAATGGTGATAGAGGACAAGGGGAAACATGCAGTGGCGCAGGGTGGAGTTTCTGTGGAATATTTTATATGTTATATTTTAATCCCAGGGAGGCAGAGACCGAAACCAAAAGTGGGTGGGGCGACCCCTTTCCTCACACTTTCTTTCTACTACCTCCCTCCTTCTACCCAGATCTTCAGCTGATTGCATACAGAGGGCTTTTGAAATTACGACCATATAAAATTCGGCTAAAGGCCTCGTGTGGCCCTAGGGCTGCTGCAGTTTGCCCACTCCTGCCCTAGTGGTTGCATCTCTGCCATGGAAGCAGAGCATTCACAAGTTGGAGATTTGTCAGTTCAACGGAGGTTCTTCTTGAGGTTGCTTATTTACACTATTCTCCTTTTATGAAATAAGTTTTGCAAGGGTAGTCTTTGCCGCTTCCCTTCCTGTAAACTGATACATATGAGGCATTTGATCCTTGGGGGTGGGGAACCCCCCCCCCTATAAATTCAAGTTAGTTGGACCTGGGTGAAAGGAAGGAGGGAGGAAAAAGCGCTGCATTTGTGTCCCCGTTCAATTCATCACTGCAAGGGCCTGAGATAATGCCTGTCACACAAAATTTCCCAAAATAGAGCTCTTTGCTGCAGAGAAGGTTGCGGGGAGGGAAGGTACAGTATATGAGTTTCAGGAGGCAGAGTCCTTTAGATCTATTAAAAAAGCTGTAAGAATTATTGCTGAGTAGAACGCTTGATTATGCAACATGAAGCCTTCTCTCTGGCTTGTCATATAGCGAGTGACCGAGAATATGGTCCTGGTTTAACACTTTAGGGCAGCTCTGCCTTCCCCATCCCTTTGATGGCTGGGTGTGTGTATTAGGATGACACACAACACATTGCAGGGGAAGGGCCCTAGCTCAGAGGCACAGCTTTTGCATTGCATGCAGAAGGTCCCAGGTTCACTCTACTGGCAGTCAGTACTGAGTTTAACGGACCACTTCTCTGATTCAGAATAAGGCAGCTTCCTATGTTCCTACATAGGTTTTTCTTTGCCAGCCTGGGCTGGGGGAGAGAACTGTTGCTGGTGGGGGGGGGGAGGAGGCTTTGCTGTGGTGGAGGACCCAACTTAATAGTGGTGGTAGGAGAGCCTGTTGAAAGCATGTACTGTACACTATTTTATGACATTTTTGTTGGCGTAATAAAGATATTGCCCTGGTATGGACTTTTTCTTATGGACCAACATAGCTACTTATAATATCCTTGTGTTTATCCTTTCCACAGTTTCTTATAATATAGAATCTTGGGCATTAGTATTATGTACTATTATGTGCTTATTCTTACATTCTAGTAATGGGAGTTGTTTCTTCCAGCCTTTTGCCAACTACTCTTTCAGCAGAAGCTAACTTATTCCCTACAAATTGTTTGTATTTAGATAGTATCCCACCCATCCAATCTACCAAGTGAAATAACTTTGGGATTGGTTTATATCTTATTCTCTTTAACATTGTGTATTACATTAATAACTTTATCCCAAGAGTTTCTTATTTATTTTCAGTCCCATCAAAGATGCTTGGAACATACAGTGTAGGGCCAAACTATGGGATTACCAGCCTCATATAACCAACATGCTTAAGTTTAATTAACACATGAAGAGGTTAATACCATAGAGTAAGCTGTCCTGCCAGACTTAGCTATGTCCACTTCCCCTCACCTGGGAGGTAACCAAGCCTTTGTTCTCCCTCAGTCTACCTGAGAGCCTCATAGTGTGAAGAGGTTTGAGCTCAGCCACATGGCTTTCACCAGCCATTCTTGAGTTCCTATATGCCAATGCAGTGGTACCTCGGGTTAAGTACTTAATTTGTTCCGGAGGTCCGTTCTTAACCTGAAACTGTTCTTAACCTGAGGCACCACTTTAGCTAATGGGGTCTCTCGCTGCCGCCGCACCACTAGAGCACAATTTCTGTTCTCATCCTGAAGCAAAGTTCTTAACCCAAGTCTGTAACCTGAAGCGTCTGTAACCCGAGGTACCACTGTACTTTAGGAACTTTCACTACTGCATAACTAAGCCAAGTTCTACTGACTCTGAGCAACTTTCTGAAGCAATCGAACCTGACCTTTGGAGAGTTTGTAAGTGAACCATTTTAAAACTTACCAAAGACGTGTGGTCTTTTAGTATGGTAGGGAAAGAGGGAAACTTTGGAAGGAAACTTTTCCAGGGGGCATTTTGGAACTCCCATCACCCCAGACCAATGGCTGGGCTGGCTGGGGCTGACAGGAGTAGGAGCCGAGCACCTCCTTTTCCTTCTGGCAGCTGCCCTTTCTCCTTTCCTCTCCATGTCTGATTTATGCGAGGCACTCGCCAGAAACAGGCGTTATCACCACCGCCATCCGCCTGCCTGGCAGAAAACACGTCCAGGTGTACTTCGGGGGAGGTCTCCCTTTGTCCTCCGGAGGGCGCTGCTGCTGAACGCAAGTTCCCCGCGGGAGCTACGTTTGCAAGGCGGCATTCTTTCGCCAGCCGAGCTGCTGCGCGCGCGGCGCTTTCTCTTTCTGCCCCTCGGGAGAGTCGCCTTTTTGCACGGCTGCGCTGGCTGCCTTTGAAGTGCATGGGGGAAACCCGCGGAGCTGCCGCCGAGCGAAGTAAGTATCGCAGGGCCGAGGCTGCAAGGGGACAAAGCGCGACGAGGAGTTGCACGCGTACTTCGCAAGCTCGATCTCTTGCTGAAGCACGCTTGGATTGCGCGGGCCGTTGCAGGCGATGCTACGCTGTCTTGCTACGTTGCACCAGCCGCTTCGGTAGTTGCTCCTTGCTCCTGGCTCGAATCGTTTAAAAGTTAGCCGTCGTTGACGCTGCAACCAGTAAGGGATTCAGAATGGTCTGCAAGTCTCCCAGATCAGTGGCAACTCTGGCAATTTATTTTATTTTATTTTATTTTAGCAAGCACGATTATTTTGCTCGAAGCATCATTCGTTTGTGTGTGTGTGTGTGTGTGTGTGTGTGTTTTGTTTTGCATGTTTGCTTCCAGCCGGCACTCGCGGAGATCATAATAGCATTAACAGAGCTTTTTCATCCTGTATCTTAAAAGCCCAGTGCATTTTCTTTGTAAGAGTTGAGTACAGCTGGGGCGGGTGAGAAGGGGGGGGGGATACAGAACCCATTTCCATCTAGGCTTGATAGGTGCTTTCGCATCGCGCTTCTTCGCCTCCCTGCTGTATTTCTGCGGTTGCTAATAGCGTTGGATGGACGCAGAAAGCAGAAAGATTGGCGGGGGAAGATGCCATCATCACACTTGCGTTTTCTGAGTGGGACGGAGGAGCCAAGAATCTCGCGTCCTTAGATTTTGTTTAGTAAAGAGTGCGATCCTCCAGCCTGGTGAAGCCAGTTTAGACCCATATTTGTATAATCCCAGTTTAATCTGTTTGCTGATGAATCATAAAGCTTAGCGGAGCCTCCCGACCACATTCTGCACAACTTGTTCTGTGCACTTACCCTGCAACAACTACAGTATTAAGCTTGTTGGATTGACCAGATCTCTTCTTCCTTCCCTGCCATGCACACAGTGACTTTAGTGATTCCTGCAAGACATTTCCCATTAAGAATAGCCCACACTTGTAACAGAAAGCATCTCACAGAGCTGTAATTAGTAAAATACAGAGCTAGGTTTCCTAAACGTGTAGCACACAGGTGGTTGCATGGTGTACTTGAATATATCCAATATTCTGAACGTGCAAAAATGGTGTATCCTCAGTAGTGGAGAAAGGAGGGTTCACCACTGCTCAGTGCTTACACCGACACAGGTAAGCCACCTGAAGCTTAGTTTGTTTCAGGTACCTAATGGGTGGTGGAGGAGCATGCAGATTGAGTTCAGTTTGATTCTGATGTATCCAGGTGTGTTGGATTCATTATCTGTAATTGGCTTTGTGTGATCTGCTCTGTGACGGGTTTATGGAAAAAGGTGGGATTGGAACACCCAGTGTTCAAAACTCCCATTGTTCTAGGCACATTTTGTGACAGGGAATTTCATCAGTGCGAGCAGGTTCTGAGCTCCGGGAGCAGTGCTGCGCCTAAGATTTCAGACTAAAACTGCAGAGTGGAAGGAAAGGAGGACCTTTTTCGGCCTCCTCACTTCCAGCTACTCTCTGAAGGCTGGAGAAGAGACCCTCTTAAAAATATTGGGGGCGGGCAGGGAAAGGACTAGACCATGTGAAAGATTTTAGCTGCAGTTCATTCATTTTCAGTTTTGTATTCTTCTTATAAAAAAGTGTGCCTAGCCATTCCATTGTTGCACCCATAACCTAGGTTTAAGGTGCCATTAGCTCCTAGCTTTCATATCTCAGTTTCTAACACTGGCGAGACCTCAAATAAAGAAATGTGCATGCTAATGTTTTGTTTCCCCTGCTAGGATGGTGTTATCTGGGGGGATAACTCTACATATTAAGGATCCTGTAGCTGTTTATAGAAGCCATACACTAGAAGAGGGCATTAGCTCAGTGGTAGAGCCTTGCTTTACAGGCAGAAGTTCCCAGGTTCAGTTTTTGGTTTGGGGAAACCCAGTCAGATGGTGGGGTATAAATGATTTATTATTATTACTACTACTATTATCTCCAAGTAGGTATGGAAAACTCCTGAGTGAAATTCTGGGGAGGTGCTGCCAGTTCGTGTCAATAACATTGACCTAAATGGAACTCATAGCCTAATTCTTTATAAGGGAGCTCCTATATTTTACACAATATGTTAGCCCCAGCATGCCCCCCGCCTTCACTTTCCACCTCACCCAAAACAAAGGTTTTTCTTCTTCCTTGAGTTCAAGAAAAGAATGTGGCAATGTGTTGCTTTTGACTGGGCAATACGTAGAACGGGCAGATGACAAAACCCATCCAAAAATGCCTCCACAGGAATGGCATTTCAAGTAATTGTCAGCTGATGAAAAGTGGTCACTAATAATAACAGGCATAGGCAAACTTGGCCCTCCAGATGTTTTGGGACTACAACTCCCATGATCCCTAGCTAACAGAACCAGTGATCAGGGATGATGGGAATTGTAGTCCCAAAAACATCTGGAGGGCCAGGTTTGCCTATGCCTGTAATAACGATTATGGAAGCCTGAGTGCAACCCATCTTTAGACACTCCCAATATGTTCTCCTGGGGCCCCCTGCCCATGAAAACTTTTTAAAGTTTACTTCCATCCAGAATTTGCAGCAGGAGGTGAGTCTTAGCAGGTGTAAAAAGTACTGCCTGGTGGCAGAAAAGTTTTCTTTCCTCAAAGGCATCAGCCCCATGGGCATAGCTAGCTGCTCCTGCCCCCGGAGCAGCGGGGGCAGGGCGAGCAACTCACGGGGTGCCGGGGCGATCCGCCCAGGGAGTCTGCCTGGCGGACGCAAGCCCCACGCTGCCATTTTGGGCATTGCGGGGCCCTGAGCCACTGCGTCACTCCCAGGAGATACGTGTGGCTCAGGCGTGCTGCAGGCCAGCCCCGCAGTAAGTGCCGCCCCCCTTGGTGTGCCGTTTTGCCACTCCCTCAGGGATGTCACCCAGGGCGGGCTGCGCCCCCTGCACCCCCCCTTCCTATGCCCCTGATCAGCCCAAACCGTTATGTATCTGAATGCTGATTTAGAAGCCGCCAGCATTCTCCTCTCAACAACCTTGGCCTTGGGGGGCCCATGCCAGTACTGGGTGGGGAACGAGGCAACAATGGGCAGAGGCTAGTTTCTCCTACATACACACACACCCAGCATACTTGGGCAAGCGAAAGGTCCAGTCCCAGTTCAGGGACACATTCCTGCCAGTCCAGAAGGTGGTGTAAAGGCCTGGGCAGAAAGGATGTGGCTGGGCAGGGTGCATGGTTTGAGAGAGTCCCAAGAATCAGATAGAGAAGCTTAGAGGGCTGTATCCCACCCACCCCTGAGCCTGAGGCCCCCCACCCTGCAACTTAAATCATGCCCTTGAGTGTTAAGCCTAGTATCTGCAACAGCACAATTTTATGCATGTTAACTATGCTCAGTGTTCTTTAGTAAGTGTGTTTGGAATGGAAGCCTGGCGGCAGCAGCCTTATTCAGAAGTAAGACCCATTGAGTTCAATGGCACTTACTCCCAGGTTAAGTGGGTTTAGGATTGCAGCCTTACTAGCTAGTCTATTGACACATAAGTGGGGACCCGTGGACCTGCCATTCCTTCCATTAAGCAGCCCCTTTCAAGGATGCTCTTACCACCCCCACCCCCCGGTTTTTCAGTATTCTCCCTTTCCATATCTTTTCAAAGCTTTGAACTTTCTCAGCCTTTGTATTTACATATTTTAGTAAATGTATACCCTTCCTGTTCATCTGGTGCTGCCTAAGACAGCTAACAAAACACATGGATATGAGTATGTGTGTGGATAGCTCTCTCTCTCTGTGAAAACAAGATGAAATACAAATAAATTAAAAAATGCAGATCTTTTATCAGGGCAAGGAATAGCTGAAACAAGACTGTAAAGGTGCAGTTCTAAATACATGTAACTTAGCAACTAAGCCCTGGATTGAGTAGAACTGACTTGAGAAGTAAGTGTAGGATCGCGCTGCTAAGTTTTGGGATTTTGATCTCGCAGCCATTGGTGTGAGGAGGGATCCACTACAATTCCCCTCCTCCTTTTCTGGAAGCGTGGGCTGAGGATGCTGAAAATGTCACTGCTGCAGCTTTTATGCAAGGGGGAAGAGAGGACTTTTTTTCCTTATGAAACTGTCAATCTCCCTTATTATTTTGTAAGCGATAAAAATTGCGTTAAGCTGTTAGCCTCCCCCACAAAAATCATCCTAGAAGGCTGAACTGGAAAGTGTTCGCTGTGTTGCCTCAGATGCAAAACAAATGGCAAGCTGGTCTTCAGCTGACTCGTAGAAAAACTCTCTGATTCTAACTTCTCGTACCTGACTGAGTCACCATCCTTCCTGTCCACAAAGATGGATTCCTCCCATGCCTCTGTGGTTGCTTAATCAATATTTTCAACCTCCTTATACCAGTTCAGTCTGTCCACCAAGCCTACTGTCCACTGTAACTGGCAAAAGCTCTCTGGGATCTTGGGCAAAGATCTTTCCCCATTACTACCACCTGATTTTGTTGTTGTTGAACGTCGGACTTGGGTTGAACTTGGGACCTGCTGGCATGCAAAGTGTTAGCAGTAACCAACAGGCTGTGTACACAACACTATACCTTTAAAACACAGTCAAAGAACATCATTCCCTCAAAGAATTATGGGCACTGTAGTTAACCCCTCAAAGAGTTACGATTCCCAGGAATTCTTTACAAACTACAGTGACCTGTATTCTTTGAGAGAAAGAATGGGCATTTATTATAATTATCATCACAATCCCTCCACATTTATATAGTGGTTAAAGGCTTGGGTTCTAAGCCTTTTCCTCCAGTCTGTAAATGATATAACATATTGCTGCGTGCTGCCCCAATTTCCAAGCGATGTGAGATTTGAGGGGTTCCAGGCCCAGGGTTTGCGTTTCCTTTTGGAAATGAGGCACTGTGGAGACGGTAGTGTCTTGATGATATATGGTTTGTTCAAACATATATGCAACCTGAGCCTGCGATGGAGGGGCTCACAGTATCAACGACCCCAAAGGGTCTTGTTTCTCCCATAGCCACAGCCTTGGATTCTTGCAGAAATCAGCCATGGTGCGCTCTCTCTCTGCTTTTCCAGCCTGCCACTTTTTCTTCTAGGCCACAGCAAACTCTGCCCTCAAACCCCAGCTTTCTCCTTCTAACTATCCGAGAGCTGGAGGAGAAGCCCCCCCCCATTTCACATCTGGCACAGAGCCCTTTCCTTTGCTGTCTTAATGGCCAGTTACCTCATCAGGAAGCTAGCCTCCCTTGATTAGCTGGCTAGGATTACAAGTGTCTGGCACCCACAAACTCATAACAATATGATCTGTTTTTGCCCTCTTTGTTTGGTGGAGAGGGGCCTGAAGGGGGGAAGCATTGACTGAAGCATTTTAGTTAATAAAATAGTTGAGTCGCATCTCTTGGCTTTGTTCCTGGTGGCCACAGAGGCATCCCACGAAATGTGTGGTATGCAAGGAGCCTGATCCTGTAATCCAATTTATTGTAAGCAGACTGTCTCTGTAAGGTTAATTAATTGGTGTTGTTAAGACAGGCACCGTACCACGGCTTAAGCCCCGTATAATCCTTCAAGTGGATTTAAGAAGGATTGACTCACCCACAATTTGTAGACCCAGCAGGTAGGTAGATATTCCTTTGAAACCGGTGTGAGTTGTTGGCGACGAAGCTAGATCTTGAATCGAGAAACAAAGGTAGCTCACATTTTAGCATCTCTTTATATTTGCAGCATATCTGAATATTATTAATTCAGTTATTTACCAAAAGGGACCAGGGTGGGTTGCAGCAATTTAAAAATATTGGGATGAATTCAGCATTGTGCTTTGTTGAACATTCTGTCAGAGCAAACTTTTCAACTTGCCAGACAGAACAATCCCCCCCCCTTCTTCGCTGTGCTGTTTTTGGGGTTCTCCTGACCCTTCCCCAAAGCTGTTTTTTGGGGAGCAGGGGGAAGCCCAGTTGCACAAGTAGAATACCTTGCCCAGGGCTTCTACAGTTGGGACTTGTTGATCACAGGACTATTCCATTCTAGGGGTTGGATTCAAATCTATTGCCTGTCTTCCAAAGAACCTTTGAATATCAGACAGTCTTACCACCTTATTATTATTTCTGCGATACCCCTTTTTGGCTGTTCAGGCTGTTGAAAAGCAGGAGCGCACAAGGCAATGTCTTCTGGGACAGCTTGTCTCTGTGGTCTCAGACTACCATTTCCCACAGGGGCACAAACTAATATACCGTATTTTTTGCACCATAACACTCACTTTTTTCCTCCTAAAAAGTAAGGGGAAATGTCTGTGCGTGTTATGGAGGGAATGCCTACGGGTGGCATGCCTGCGGATTTTCCTCCTCTAAAAACTACACGCGTGTTATGGTCGGGTGCGTGTCATAGAGCGAAAAATACGGTAATTGTTGGTGCTGCGGGAGATCCTTTCATAGACTTGGAAGCTGTATTTCCAGGGCCTTAGAGACTGCAACAGGCAATGCATCAGTTCTGCTGACCTTGCAAGGTACAAACCTGAGAGTCCCTGACAGTAATCGCCATCTCCCCTCTTAATTTCTCTCTGACATCAAGTACGTTACTATGGGAAATCTTACTGCAGGGATAGGCAACCTGTGGCTCTCCAGAATTCAGATGTTGTTGGACTCCAAATCCCATTAGCCCCAGCCAGCATGACCAAATGGTCAGGGATGGTAGGAATTGTAACCCATCAACACTTGGAGGGCCACCAGACTCCCTGGCCCACACTGAGGATCCAAAATTTAGAGCATCTTTAGAACATCTTAGTAAAAATTAGCCAGGTTCAGAGTAGAGAGAAAGACCTGAGCTCGCTTGGAAAGGGAGTCTGGAGGTAACCTCTGCAGCAGCCCAGATGCCAGTCCCCAGATCCATCTTTTTAGGTACCAGCGATGGCTAGGCATTTTTGTTTTTGCACTCCTGACAAAGACCATTGACTTGGCCTTGTCATATGGGACAGACTCAGCTCCAGAGTAGTCCCATGTTTATGTGATTCAAGAATCGTTGGGCTGTGCCAGGGATGCATTCCCCAAAGCTGAAAGAGGCACTAGATTAATACACTTCAGATTCATCCAATCTGTCTGCAGCTTTAATAAATCTGATTTCATCACATCTCTTCATTAAATATGGATAAGATCATCCAGGATTTCTTTCACTGCCTCGTAATTCAGTTTCCCAATTAGCTTGCCCAGCTCATGTGAAAAGTGCAGTTTCCACTCGTCCTGAAGATGACAAATTAATCCCAGTTTCTAGGTTTCTCTGCCTCTGCATCAGATCTGAGATTGCATATTTCAGAACAAACACAGGGCTATTCACTCTTAAGAGATTTATCAAAACAATTCCTTCTCCTTTCTCTCTTTATAGGTTGCTGTTAACCTTCAGACTGGGCCACGCTTTGAAATACTGTAATCTTTTGTGCATTGTCTAATTGTTGCAGGTGTTTGAAAATTTTAATGAAAAAAATTAATAGCCAAACAAATCTTTAAGGCTCCCCGCAGCAATACAACTTGTACGCCTTTTAAGATAATTGCTAAATCACTTAGTCCTCGGAATACGTTTTTCTCCCATTTCATCTTGCGCTTTCCCTTCACTCGAAACCTTGCATATTATGATTAACACCTGATTCATACAAAGCATATTCATTTTTGCATGGTTATCGACTCAACTGTGCAATTACAGTGATTATTACACCCTAGATCTAGGGGTACATCCTGTGCAGCCTCCACTCCAAAATCTAGATAGCATGCGTGGCATCAATAATTATGGAATTATGAAGACCTGGGAGCTATGGCTCTCATGTCATAAACAGACGACAAGTAGTCAGTTGCCATTATGTGTGAATCTGCTGGTAACGGCAGTGGCCTTCAGCTCATGCATAAGAAGAACCCGCTGAATCAGGCCAATGGTCCATCTAATGATCCATTGAAGTCCAGGATCATGTTCTCACAGTTGGCAGTTAAGACACCTATGGGAAGCCCACAAACAAGACAGGGGCACATCTGCCTCCTTGCAATTCCCAGCAACTGGCATGCAGAGGCAGCCTGCCTGGGACGGTGCAGGTAAAACACAGCCAGCATGACTAGTAGCCATTGATAGCCTTGTCCTCCAGTCCTTTTGTAAAGGCATCCAAGATGGTACCTGTCACTGCCTCCCATGGGAGCCAGTAGATTAGGGTTATTTTAATACTCGCCCAGTCTGCTCCACACAATGAATCTATCTTAGTTGTGAACTGCAAAACTCTTTTATTTATTAATAGGATTTCTAACACACCCTTTATCAAGTAAAAAATAAAATAAAACCCCAGGGCCAGAAATGAATAAAATATAGTCACAGATGGAAATTCAGCAGCGCTGAAAACAGAGAGTCAGGGCTATAGGCACAAACAATTTAAGCCCCACTCTAAACAATAAATGCCTGGGCAAGCTCAGTGGTAATCTAGGATTGGAACCTGGTTGGTAATTTGGGTCGCTTCCAGATGACCTGTTTATTGAGCATTCCTCCTTACTTGTTTGCACCAAGTTTGCAGGGAGGTTAGATGGCATTGAGCATTTGTTCTGATTTGTTTGTGGGGAGGTTATACCATGTGGCATCAAACAGTTGTTATCCCACACTTTCCAGTGCATTTTCCTGTCACCTTATCGCAAAAAGTCCAATATTGGGGGCAGTGGGTTTCTTGAGCAAGATGGCCAAATCAGCTTTCATTGGGCCACCTGAATTTGCCAGTATGTGATTGAAGACAGCGCTAGTCTGGAAACGCCCAAAGTCAGATATTGGTTGATGTTCACACAGAAGGATCAGTCATTGTTATTATTTATTACATTTCTATAGAACCCTTCATTTGAGCATCACAGGGCAGTTTACAATATAAAAACGCAAGAATACATAACATAGTAACAAGCAAAATGGTTTGCTTTAACCATGGTCTGTTTGACAGAAGGGACGGCATCAACACGTTTAATGAAAAGTTGTGACAAAAACTGCTACCTGCAATAATTAACTGGCTGTTACGTTGCTCCTAGTGTGTTGGGAGGACAGCATTCCTTTCGTCCTCAGTTCATGCTTTGTGTTTTTTATTCCCCCCCCCCCATTCTTTCCCCACTGTGATGGTTTCTCTTCTCCCCTTCCCTTTTTTTCACCCCCAGCATGAATCAGAACATCAGACCTATTTCCTGGTGAAACTTTAGATGACCTGTATCTTCAGCCTCTGTTTTTAAAATGGCAAGTGGTACTTTGCGCCATGGAGTGACCATCACTGGAGCTATCCTGCTGGTGACGGGGACTCTCTGTTTTGCTTGGTGGAGTGATGGCGAGATGGGAGCCGCCCCATCTAGCAGTGAGCCAAAGATCATGCCTGATGGAGAGGTCGGACCAGTGGCAAGCTCTTCTTCCTCCTCATCTAATGCAATGCTCAGGTCCATAAGCTTCTTCTGCTGTGGAATTGGCGGTCTCCTCCTCCTTTTTGGCCTTCTGTGGTCAGCCAATGCAGGGATAATTTCTCGCCGCTATCAGTACCATTTTTCCAGGGACCTTCATTACTCCACCGTGGAGCCTCTTGAGAAACAGACCTGCAGGTCAGCACAATCTTTGCGCCCAAACCTGATGGGGGTAGATTGATGCTTAGCTAAAACTAGGATACGACGTCTATGATGTACAATGATAAAATATCACTTTGTGGTATCATTTTTTTCCATTTGCTGCTTTTGATCTACAGCATAGCATCTTCCCTGGCTAGCACTGTTTCAAGGTGAACTCTGCGATCTCAGTATATTGTTGCTTCCCACATATAAACCCTTTACCCCTTGGAAAAGAAAAGGGAAGTCAAATGATCAAAGGTTATGTGAAAGTTTCACCTGTATGCAAGCCATGTTTGCTTAGCAAAGCACAATGGAAAAAGTAATCGCTGCGGCCTGGTGATGATCAGTGGCCCATGAAATGCACATTAACCAGTGGGAATGTGGTCAAGTTTGACACTTGATATTCTAAATATTGTGAAAGGGCACAAGTCTCCGTAGTGTACGGGTACTGCTAAAGTGCTAGAGGCATCTGATGCAGGGACAAATTCTTCACTTAAATTGATGTTGTATACATTTATTAGTATTTTTTGCACTTTCGGTCTGTGTAATTCTAATATACCCACAGAAGGTACATTCGACTAAAGAAAATTCTCTTGTGCTTTCTCTATACCCAGTGCTTTTTTCCTAAAAAAAAATGTTTAGGGGTACTTTCATTTTCCAACTCTCATTTTCCTACTCAATGAGGCCAATGATTCACAAAATGTTTAGGGGTTTGCGTCCCCCTGCATCCCCCCAGAAAAAAGCACTGTCTATACCTATTCATGTGGGTTTTCCCCACAAGAGGCAGCGATGGCCAACAATTTGGATGCCTTTAAAAGAGGGTTAGGCAAATTTGTGGTGGATGCAGCTGTCTGTCACCGCTAACCCTGACGTCTGTGTCCCAGCTCCACTGTCGGAGGCAATAGGCTTCTGAACACCAGTAGCTGGAAACTGCAGGAAGGCAGAGTTCTCCGGTGCTCAGGCACTGCTTCTGGGTTTCCCACCAAGCATCTGCTGAGAACTGGATTGGCCCTTAACCTGACCCAGCAGCCTCTTCTTATGTTCTTATATAATGCACAAGAGACCCACAGTGCAATCCTGTATATACCCGCTAAGAAATAAGGTCAATAAGATGCATATCCCAGGTAACTGTGCATAGAATTGCAGCTGCATTTACATGTCACGTGTGACATTGTCCTTGAGGAACACATGAAAAGAGGTCGGTGGGGTTTTCTTCTCTCTGACTTTTTCTCTCTACATTTGACATTGAGACCTCAAGAGTAATAGCTACAGCTGTGGAGTAGAAAGATTACTAATTGTACTGAAATTATTAATCTTGCTTGCATATGCCCTTGCAAACCTTATTTCGCATCGAGATACCTCTTTCGCTGTGGGTTAAACCACAGAGCCTAGGGCTTGCCGATCAGAAGGTCGGTGGTTCGAATCCCTGTGACGGGGTGAGCTCCCGTTGCTCGGTCCCTGCTCCTGCTCACCCAGCAGTTTGAAAGCATGTCAAAGTGCAAGTAGATAAATAGGTACCGCTCTGGTGGGAAGGTAAACGGCGTTTCTGTGCGCTGCTCTGGTTTGCCTGAAGCGGCTTAGTCGTGCTGGCCACATGACCTGGAAGCTGTACGCTGGCTCCCTCGGCCAATAAAGCGAGATGAGCGCTGCAACCCCAGAGTCGGCCACGACTGGAACTAACGGTCAGGGGTGTCTTTACCTTTACCTCTTTTTAAAAAGAATGATTAATGGGTTTTTATTTTGCCTTGGTTTGTTGCAGCACCTGGGATCCAAGCAGTATTCCCTCCTATGAAGAAGCCTTGAACTGCCAGCCTGCTGAAGACACCCCAAACTGTACACAACCCAACAGCCTGAAGGAGAGCAGGCCCCCCTTGTATCAAGTGGTGGACGAAAATGACACACGCCATGCCGGCCGTAGGCGCAGTTCCTCTGATAGCGTTTTGTTCCGGAATATTCTGCCGAGGCTGGAGTCAGCATCGTGGGACGACTCGAGCGTCGCCTGCGACACTCCGCCCCCTAGCTATGAGAGTGTTCGCTCGTGCGACGGATGACCTTGGGATCAGGTTGATCTGTCTTGGGAATCTCTAGATTACTATTGAGCTGACACCTGCCTTTTTCTTAAATTAGTTATTTGTGGCAAGCTGGAGTGGAAAAGCTAAATAGCTATTAAAAATACGAACAACTGTTTTGTCTTTTCGTAGGGGTCCCTGCCGAATTGTCGGAGGTCAGTCTCGACATTGCTTTTTTTAGTGTGCGACTAATGTGAATACAATGCTTCGTGTGCCGAGAATGATGCTTCAGAAGCACATACTAAGTGCATAGAAAATTCAAACTTGCGCTAAATGAAAGAACTGCTTTCATAGGTTACACTGCTACAGGCCTTTAAGGACAGCATACAGCTAATTTGGGTAACCAGGCTATGGATATATGACATTTTGAAAATGTTCTGAAATGCTCTTAATAAAATTACTATCAATTCTGAATTGTTTTATATGCATAGCGGGGATATAGGCAAGCGTGTTTGAGTTCTGAACATCAAAGGCAATATCCAATGCATGCAGTGAAACTTCCTCTTCGTCTCCTGTGCCCTCCAGCTTCTCAAAATCACCTCCAGAGGGCTGGGAACCTCGTGAAGCGGATTTCTTTTGGGGAGGGTTCGGGGGAAGGAGGAAGAAAGGAAATGGAAGTCCCATGGCATTGGTACAACTTTGCTGGATTACAACCCCATGTATTGTGGCAGAGAAAGGTTTCTTTCAGTGCTGGAAGGTTTCCTAAGTAGCCCCTAGAAGCCATTCTTTGATTATATTTGGCCAAATGTTACTCTTAATGAGGTCATACTTAATGGGGACAAAATTCAGTTTCAAGCCAGCATCCCAGTCTTGAATATAAATACCATCTATCGAGACCACATTATCTTTCATAGTTATGATGAGTGAATGGGCATCAGTAGCTCTGGGCTCCGGAGTGTTTCTGGGGGTGCTTTGCAAATGTTGCTGATGAGCTCCTGAGAATGTTTTTGTGAGCTGGGATGGAGAGGGTGTTGGTGCTGGTTTCAGTGGTTTTTATGCATATACCTCTCTATGCAGGCAAGCAAGAGGCATTATCGTAGTTCAGTGACACCTCATCCAGGCAAAAGCAGGAGGATGCAGAGCAAACCCAGTGAGCGGCATAGCCTGAGAAGAGGGCATGGCTGGGGAAAGTCTCAAGGGCCGGCTAGAGAGGCCTTGGATTGCTGCATTTGCCCCTAGGCTGAGATTGCCCATCTCTGCCTGAGGACATACAAGTCTTAAGTAGGCCCAAGAAAGATGTGGGAGGGAAGACAATCCCCAATTCGTATTAGGATGGTTACTCATAAGTTACCAAAGATAATATGCTTCTTCTGCTGCTGAGGAAGAATCCCATGTCATCTGAAACATGGGGGGAAGGAAGAGGGCAGCAAGATTGGCCTCCCTGGAAGTAGCATGATTTAGTGGAACCACTGCATGCATCTATATTTGGATTCTGTGAGGATCTAACAGATGAGAATGAACAGTTTATTTTCTTAGGTTTTTTTTATGTTAAAAAAAGTAATTGTTACGGGGGAGTATTAGGACTGAGTCACATGTTTATTTTGAGGTGATAGAAGTCTTCAAGCAATGACTTTACTGCTTCATTTTCACATGGGAAGTTATTTGTCTCAAATATTGCCCACATGAAAATCTCCAGATAACTACGTAAAAGGAAACCGTTTAGAAATAACATTTTCTCTGATGACACGGTAACTTTGGTGATTCTCACACAGGAGAAATTTCAATTTCATGTGAAGATGAGGTGGTCAAAATCTCACAAGCAGGGGCTTTATCCATACCCAAACCAATTCCTTGAATCTTATAATGGGTAAGGAGAAGTTTTTTTTTCTTCTCTTAGCTTGCCTTATCTCTCTTCAACTCATTTCCACCTATTACTCCCCTTTTTATTTCCCCCCCCCAAAGTATTAACAGTAGTCTGTTTACCCTTAAGCTACAAAAGACCTCTGGACGTTTTCCAGTACTCTCTGCAAATACCTATTTCCTATTAATCTCCTTATTTCATAAAATGTTTAATGACATTTATTTAGTCAGTGTATGGACAAAGGATACACCAAGACCTCTGTGTTTTTACCAGTTGCAAAACAGGCAGGAATCCAACAGGTAAATATTTCTCAATTGCATCTCCGTGCTGGCAAAAGAAGTTACGGTTGAATTTATGCCTATTCTACAATAGTTCACTCCTGATTCTAAAGTGTGACTGCTATGGAAGTTCTGATAGGAAGTATTTGGAAGTGGTCAGGCTGCGGTTTTGCTCCCAGTTAGCTGTGAACCTTTGCCCTGTCCTACCCAAGACAGGGTTTGTGTCATAAACCTGGCTTTTGTGTAATGTGATCAGATGCAAACAATTAGGATCAATTACTGGTCATATAAATGGAAGCCATGAAGCTAGGCTACTGTGAGAAATTAAAATGGCGGCTAGGCCTGAGTTATTGTTGACACCGCTCCCCACCAGATAAGCCCTTGAGGACCCACAGGCGGATGAGGGAACCAACCCAACAGGTCATGTTGTGAAGAGCCCCCTCCATCCAAGAGTTAACTGGGTGGGTGACAGGCAAGCATTCAATAGGTGAAACATCACTACATCTCCGCAGTGCGAAAAAGAAATCACCTGATCTGAATGTTGCTATCGCACAGTTATTAAAGTACAGAGACTCTCAGAAACAAAGGTAGCAACCTTGTTCAGGAATTCAGAGCACAGGATGTCTGCTGCTTCTTTTTTATTTTGGATAGGACACCATAACAAACTTTACTGATATAAAACCTGGTTTAATATTGTAAAAAGTAAGCTAGTGTGGGTGGCATAGCGCAATATTTAAGTCACAACACAAACCAATGAAACAGAACATGTGCTGTTGCTCCCACACTATGCCAAAAGGTGGTCTAAATGTTAAGAGAGAGAGAGGGAGAAAAAGATTCCTTCCGCTATACATAAAAATATAACCAATAGTTGTATGTTGATACAGTGCCTAAGAAGGGACGGAGTTCTCCATTTGCAACCCTAAGGTCACTTAGCTCCATGGAAGACAATGCTGGTGTTGAATCGTCCTGAAGCCAAGAACCACTTTAGAGAACAGAATTGTTCCTGTGTGTGTCTCAAGGGGGAAGTTGAAACCTTTTCGCATGACACCTTTTTTCCAAATGTTTGTTTACTAAATAGTGAAGAAACAAGAGATCGCTGTGAGGGATATAGACGGCCCAGCTATTCAGGTTTTCTTATGTCATCTGCCTGTAAATGTCAGTTTGAGATAGTCCCCTCCCCTTTGCAACACCAGCAGTGGAGTGGTTACAGCACACTGCAACCCTTGCTCCCCAGCCTGGAGAAGGTGTCTAGGTGATAATACTCCACAATGATTCGTTGTGTTAAGAAGTTACGGGTGTCCTTGTTCAGTGTATGAAATATACTCCGAGTCGAGTGTGGATTTCATGCTCTTTATTCAGCTCATAGTAGCGAGGAATGAATGTTCCCCCACAATATCTGCTTTATATACATTATTTACACAATGGGCCGCACGTGATTGGCTAATTCCGGGATTTTCCTGTAGGCCAATCAGGTTGCGGATTCACTTCCACCTGGAGCTGGATTGGGTGGCTCCTGCGGACCCATCATACTGCTGCATTGTTCTAGGACCAATCAGACTGCTGCATTTTGGATCCTATTGTTCTAGGACCAATCAGACTGCTCCATTTTGGATCCTATTCAACTCAGTACATAACAGTGTGCAACTCAGCCCACCCCAACTTTAGAAGCATAAGTATACCTTAGGTGGGGGTGCAAATTTATGAGGAAAGGTTAAGAAGGACAGCAAAAAAAAGGATACTTTCCAACAAAAATTGTTCAGGCAAAAACAATTGCAAGCAAAGAATCCAGAATTTAGCAAATGGGATCAGAACTACAAAATTAAAGGTTTGAAGGCAAAAGGGGCGGGGGGAAGAAACCCCCAATGTTAAGAAGGAGTTGATTTGATTTTAAGAATTAGGTCAGTGTGTATGATCAAACTGCCATGATGAGAAATGTGGATTGAGTGGAGCGTGGCCGAATTCAGTAGGAAGTAAAGCAGCACTGAGTCTGCGGACATCTCATAATATGCGCACTCCGCTCACAAACCAACCCACGTTTATGGCTCAGCCATGTTGGGTGGCTCTGCAGTGGATAGTAAATGTGGGTTGATCTGGGAGCCAAGCGTGAAGTTATCCTAGGATGCATCACTACCACATAAAAGACAGCTTGGATTACTCAATATTTGTAGCCTGCCAATTTTGTCACATAAAATAGAACCCTTACAAAGCTTTCTTTCTTTCTTTCTTTCTTTCTTTCTTTCTTTCTTTCTTTCTTTCTTTCTTTCTGCCTCAGCTTGAGGATTGCTTACAATAAATAACTGAAATTATAATTCCTTAAGGGGCAAGGTGACACATATTAATGTTCCTTTAAGAAGTGCCTTCAGCAACCAAAGATCTGGCAAACTTCACATCTGGAACCCTCAAATTAAGTTTCAGGTAATTTGAGGAAAGGCAGCATTGTGTGCAGCGTGGTATTGTCTGTCACATGTTCGATCAATTCTTCCTTCAAACTAAAGAATAGGTTATGTGGGTGTTAGACAATGGATCTGGCAGCATCGGGAACGCAATTAAGTCTGGTATTTTTAGCAGGGTTGCACCCTTTTATTGGTTAAAGGGAAATATTCTACTCTGAAATTAACTGCACACAATATTAGATTATCTTCTCTATATGTATTCTTGTTTAATCTTTCCCCGTGCTACCTAGTTAAATGTAAAGTACAATCCTATGCAAGTTTACCCAGAAGTAAAGTCTACTCTGTTTGATATTAGACCTTATAAAACTGGTTCTAAAGGATCTCCACTGGCTCACAATATGTTTTTGAGCATAATTCAAAGTGTTGGTGCTGACCTTTAAAGCCCCAAACAGCCTTGGCACAGTATACCTGAAGGAGCATCTCCACCTCCATTGTTCAGCCTGAACTCCTCTGAGGGCCTTCAGGCTGTTCCCTCACTGCGAAAAGCGAAGTTACAGGGAACCAAGCAGAGGGTCTTCTCAGTAGTGGTGCCTGCCCTGTGGAGCACCCTCCCTTCAGATGTCAAAGAGATAATTAACCATGCAACTTTTAGAAGACATCTGAAGGCAACCCTGTGTCAGGAAGTTTTTTAATGTTTGATGCTTTATTATGTTTTTATATGTGTTGGAGGCCACCTAGAATGGCTGGGACAACCCAGCCAAATGGCCAGGGTATAAAACAACAACAGCAGCAGCAGCAGCAACCACAACCACAACCACCTAATGCATCCATGAATAAAGTGCTGCCAGTGTGTTAATAGCCCTGCTCCTGTGCCTTTCCCCATTGTTTTGTTTCTCTATGAGGCAAGCATAACTTGTTTCATTTCTTCACTCTGGGCTGTTGCTCAACGCTCAAGATCAGGGCCAGGAGAAAAGCTGGCAACCCTGACATGAAAGATGCCAAGCCAGTGAAATCACTTCTCTTCATCTGATTTACCATCTCTAATTTCATTGAAAAGTTAATCCTTCTGCAGTAAAATTACATTAGTGCTTCAGAGACAGAATATAATCTCTTCATAAAAAGCTGAACAGGGGGAGGGGGACATCAGCTCTTAAAACATGCTGGATTTTGCTAGTGATCATTTCAAATGAAATGGACTTTAAATGCAGCTCTGAAATTTATCAGGGGCTTCCACATAAACCTAGCATGGATACATTTCCTGAGTGTGAATTTCATGCTCTTTATTCAGCTCATAGTAGCAATGAATGAATCTCCCCAAAACATCTAATTATATACACATTAATTACACAATGGGCCCCGCGTGATTGGCTAATTCCAGGCTGCTCCTGTAGGCCAATCAGGTTGCGGATTCACCTCCTTCAGAAGCCTGATTGGCTGCTCCTTCAGGCCAATCAGGTCGCTGATTCACTTCCACCTGGAGCTGGATTGGGTGGCTCCTGTGGACCAATCAGACTGCTGCATTCTGGATCCTATTGTTCTAGGATTCAGCTCAGTACATAACATTTCCCATGATACTTTACTCCTGATTTGTTGCTGTAATTATTGTTGAAAGCTCTCCTAACACTTTAGGATTGGTAATTCTTCAGTGGCTTGGAGGTGTTATGTCTGACTTAACTATCATGAAGATCAACAGGATTTGTGAAACACTTTATGAAAACAGCTTTAAAGGGATGGTACAAATAGTTCTGGAATCCTAAATAATTATTACTCCTTTCTTCCTTGAGTGAAATATCCAGCTAGACCAGCCTCAGCAACAATAATTCCCATGCTTCCTTACTGAAAGGGAATGTGGGACAGCCATTTGCAGCATAAACTGTGAGAAGGGAAACCCCAGATCAAGTGGAAAATAATTATTGGAGCGTCTAATCTTGATTTTTCAGCTTTCTGTGCAGAGGAGTGACTACTTCACACATTGCAAAGATGCCTCTTGCGGATCATGCACTCAGCCGGCAGCCAACTTTTCGGTTCATCGTGAGTTTCCTGCATTCCATTGTGCTGGATTACACACATTTTCAAGAAGCAAAAGTTCAAGAGACTTTTTAAGATAAGACTTTGCTTGCTTTTAAAACAGAGGATTAACCTTGCGGGAAACAAAGGACAATGACTTTAATTCCTTTGCCCTTAAAGTGATTCAGGCAAAATTTGGAAAAGATTTAAGGATGGCTTTGCATAACCTGTACTACGCCAAAGGGTGGTATGGGGTGCTGGGGAGGGGTAGTACCTCTGATGGGGGGGGGCACGTCATGCTTCTTCTGGGGTAGTTTGACCTCTTTTGGTCCCCACCCTGCACTCAGCTCTCACCTATGGCTCCTAGAAGCAGTCAGCATGCAACAGCAGCCCCAGGAAATGGTTTCAACTGGCCAGCTAACCAGGTGAGGGTAACCGATTGGCCTCAAACCTTTGGTGAGTTAGGGATTTCCCTTGCATGTGAAGACAGGCTCTGGCAGACTGAGTGAACAAGACCAAGAGCGGTCCAATGGTCAAGAAGGTGGTATCTTCATGTGCTATGGAGGAAAGCGAGGTACGGATGGGGTTTGTCAACCTGGGAGGGTAGCCCATCTAAGAGAAGGAAACTCTGATCCTAAACCTCTGCTGCCTTCGCAAGAAGAAAAGGCTAAGGAGTAAACCTTACACAATCAGGAGCAGAGTCCCTAAGATGGTTGGATGGCGCCTTGTACGCATCCTTCTGGCAATTCCTGCAGCCAAGCTGGTGCAAAAGTATTGCTCTTCTTTCCTTTGTACCACATCAGCAAGCCCTGGACCTCTATGCACACTGGCCAGGTTTGTGTCCTGGGAAGGTCACTTCAGTGCTGCTAACACATTGGTTTGACTTCACCCCTGGAGGCACACTCCATTGTCTCTCGAGACAGGCAGATGCCAACAACTATACCCAAGTCTGCATCCGCCACCCTACGTGGCATAGATGTATTCCACTCCTTCCTCCCATACACCTGAAAGGATTGCTTGAGATATGATACACATATGATATACAGTGCTGACAAATGCTGCACATGTACAACCCAAATGCAGTCCCTAAATCCAAAAGCTGTAAACGTAGCAAAACAACCTGAAGCAACTGAAGTGCAACTACTGCTGTTATTGGCAGTTGCTCACCACCCACTGGTTATAAACTTAGCCGCATGATTGATTGATTTTGCTTGTATGATGTCTCTTTCCTAAGGTGCATTAGATGGTTTGTTCACCACTTGATAACCTGGGACAGAGTGGTATGAAATGTGCAGGCACCTCAAGGGCTGGAGAGAGGCCACAGAATCCATGATTCTGTGGAATTTCCTTTTTTTGGACACAGAGCGCACCACTGCATAACCAGAGGAACACTTGTGGAGAAGGCCTATAGCTTCCCTGCCCCGCTTGCAGGGATTGGGAGTTTGTGGCCTTCCAGATGTTGCTGGACTCCTATTCCCATCAGCCCCAGATGTCCCCACTGTGGAAGGACGTGTGGATCCAGAATTGGCCTCCACAGTCACTTACGGACTCATTGTTAAAACCTTGTTTATGGAAGATGATCTTACTCGGCTACGAGTGATCGCCAAAGATAAGAAGATATCCAACATCTGGAGGACCACAGGTTTCTCACCCCTGCCTTAGAAACATATGTTTGGTCATGGTGGGATGCAAGATTGAGGACCACTTCACACATCAGCTTATATTGGCTCAGTTGCATCCATCTTTTTAAAAGCTGGACTTCCCAGACTGCTCTTCAGGGTCTATTGTGTATCTAATGTGTGCTGTAAAATCTGTGAGTAATGTCAACAGCTGATAATGGTGTGTTTCAGTGACTACTGGAGCAAGATTCATGCCTCATCTGGTGTCGACTCTCTCAAGAGCTATTCTTGTTAGAGAAGGATATTTCCACTAGGGGCTAGTAAATGAAGCCAAAGCTCCAGAAATATGAACTGAAAATATATGGATGGCCAAATAAAGATAACTTCTTAGGAGCTTGGGGAGCTACCTTACTCAGGGCCTTTCTACATTTACCTCTATGGTGGAACAGTTGCTGTTCAATCAGATTCTTTTAAGAGTGAATTTGTAGCTGATTGTCTGCCCCTTTGGTCATACGCCGGTGCTAATAGCTAATAGCTAATAGCCTTCCACACTAATGGAGGGTTTTGCCTGAATTGAGGGAAGTTCCACAGTTGTCATCGCAACTCTTACATACCCCTATATTGATCCAGTCAGTAAATATTGGAAGTTATGAGCATGAGCAGGGGGGGAATGGACCTTTCATGGCTTAAAACAAATTTATGCCTAGTATTCCAGGATTCTAATCTTGTGGGAGTATGGGAGATTAGAAGAGGAACTACATGTCTTTGGTGAACCTGGTTATTGTGATGAAATGTTGTTTTCTGCAGCTTACAATTGCTGTCACAAACAGTGCTTGGATTCAGTAGCATCATCTTCATAGGCCATGCCTTTCCTCTGAACTGAGCTCACAAACTGACTGGTCAGAGGGAGGTGGTATAAAACAGATGTCCTCCAAGCCATACCCACCAACCCCCTCAACCAAGAAACCAGGATGGTGCTTGTTTACTGCACAAATGAAGATGTTGGGGATCCATTACAGATCTTTCAGAAAAGTCAGGGCTTTTTCGTGGTAGAAAAGAAATGTGTGTTTGTGAGTTCATTATTCTGGAAGACTCGGCTGAATAATGCTGACACCATGTGCCAGCATGGCAAAATATCTGCAAACTTCTCCCCCCAGCAATTATAGCTATAATTGGTAAGTTTACAAATGCCCCAAATCAGACAATTTGTCCATCCAGCTCAGCATCATTCAGACTGACTGGCTGTGGCTCTCCAGGGTTTTCCCCACTGTCAATGTAGGTTGCTAATAAACTGGAAGGGTATATATGCACTTGAAGAATCGAGAAACAATAAGAAGAAAGGTTTGAGGGGAGGATTATTTAGATTTCTGATTTGTGAACAACTTCCATTTTTGGAGGTTCATAATTTAGGCTGAGGGACGCGGGTGGCACTGTGGGTAAAACCTCAGCGCCTAGGACTTGCTGATCGCATGGTCGGCGGTTCGAATCCCCGCGGCGGGGTGTGCTCCCGTCGATCGGTCCCAGCGCCTGCCAACCTAGCAGTTCGAAAGCACCCCCGGGTGCAAGTAGATAAATAGGGACCGCTTACCAGCGGGAAGGTAAACGGTGTTCCGTGTGCTGCGCTGGCTCGTCAGATGCAGCTTGTCACGCTGGCCACGTGACCCGGAAGTGTCTGCGGACAGCGCTGGCTCCCGGCCTATAGAGTGAGATGAGCGCACAACCCTAGAGTCTGGCAAGACTGGCCTGTACGGGCAGGGGTACCTTTACCTTTACCTTTAATTTAGGCTGGCTTACTTACATTAGGCTAGCTTTCTTCAGCTTTCCGCAGCACTTTTGGTGGCGCAGCTGTGTAAAATGCCCACTAGATGGCAACCTACTCCCAAAACCTTTTCCTTCTACAAATCTCAAAGGTTTTAAGGAAAGGAGGGGGGGGGGACCCAGCAGAATATTATCAGCTGCTTGAGGAGAAAAAGCCATAACCTAAGCAATCTCCCTTGCCTCCAAGCCCATTCACCTAACTATAACATAAAAAAATGAAATCCGTATTATTTCTGATTTCACTAATATATCCCCTGACAGGTGGGAAAGAAGATACGAGGAACTGCATTTCAAAGCCACGCAGAGACAAGAAAAGGGTGGTGATTTTTCATTCATCCAAGAAGAAAATTGTAAAAATGGACCGATTACTAAAATCCTGCATATAAACTCAAAACTAGCAAGCTCCAACAAGGACTGTGAGAATGGTTCCTAAGGCAGGCAGGCAGGCAGGCAGGCGCGCGCGCACACACACACACACACACACACACACAGATTTTTTTTGGGGGGGGAGGATGAATAGAAACTTCCACTCTATCAACATGCATTAGCAGACTATTAAAGCTAGTCAAATGACTTATAGTGGAATCCTATACAGGTCTACTCAGAAGTAAGTCCCATTGAATTAAACAGGGCTTCCTCCTAGGTAAATGCATACAGGCAATGCAGCCTGAAGTTTGTCAATATAACTGTAAATGAATGATTTTGAGAAAGCACTTTAAAGGGTGGGGCTATGATTGACATTTGATAGTGAATGGCTCATCTCCATGAGGGATTATATTTATCCTGCCCCACATAACTGAGTTATTGTGAAAGCCTGTGTGAAAGCAATGGGGTGGGAAGGTGTGTGTGTGGGGGGGGGGGTGACAGGAGCAAAATGTAGCCATTGTGATAACTGGTCTGACTGAAAGAACACATTTGGGGGGGCGGGCGGGGGATAAGCGATCTTGTGAAGCCTCCTTCCTATTTGCCTTTCATAAGCAATAACTTCATTATCCAGAGCCTGGGGGAGCCACCATTGTCATCCGTGCAAGATTGCACACTACGAAGGCCATGCCATCTGACAACACACAGAGGCAGGAAGGTTATTGTCCCACCAGAGAGTCCCCTTAAGGTCTAGACAAAGGACCGGACTGTGGAGCAGTCAGTTGGCTCTCTGGGTACTGTTTTCCTAATTCACCAGTGAGCCTCTGAAACCTGGCAACTGGGATCCCGTTCTAGAAGGGTCCTAAAACCTCCCCTCCTGAGTCCACACCCCTTTGGCAAAGCATGCTCAGCTTTTGCGCTGTATATACCTAGGGGGAAGGTTATTGTGAAGTGTCCCTGGGCAATGTTACTCATGTGTGAATGGAAGGATCTTGTTTGCATTCATTACAAACCCATTAAAAGCTGGCTGGCTGAGACCTGGGCAGGACTGGTCTGAAGGTTGCAGCTGACACTTGTCCCCTTGCTGGCTCCCTGCACTATCTCCTTGCAGTACACCAGAGTGAGGAGGGCTGTTGTCTGGGTCAGGGACAGGTGAAGGGCTGCCCAGCCTTTCTGGACTCCCCACCACCACCCACGCTTTTCCAGTGCAAGTTCTTTCCATGAATTAGCCTGCCCAGAACTTACTGGTACCTCAATTTCAATCACTCTTCCTGGATCCCAATGGCTGAAGAGAAAACTTTTCGCCATGGGCTCATCGTCTTGGGAGTTTTTCTCGTGATGATCGGAATGTTCATCATGAGTGTGGATAAGCCCCAGATCTACATCACTTTTTGTACCTTAGGGGCCTTGGTCATCGCTGCGGGGATCATTTGGAGCATGTGTCAGTGCTACCCGAAGGTAGGAAACAGTCTACTTTTCCTTTTTTCTAAAGAATGTGCCTTCAACAGTTGCATTTTGGGGGTATCAAACTCAGACTTCCCAAGAATATATTTGGGCTCTTGGAAACGGCGGGATTATATGTTCGCTACTCTTTATTGAGCTTGTTAGCCTTTTAAGAAGTGGAAACTTAAAAATATTTTACTTGCAAAGGAATCAAATTTTTTGGTATCCTTTACTTTACACATTGGTTTCCTTACTGTTGCCACAAAAATAATGTTGCCGTCGCAGGATAGATATTAGAACGATGTCACAATATAAAGCCGTGGGAACTGTAGAAAGAATAAGTTAGGTAATGGCGAATCTAAGGCTGTTCCCTGTTGGAGTTGCAGCTTGAATCTTCTTTCTGGAAATCTAGGGTTTGATTGAAGACACAGTTCGGAATGTAAAAATAAAAAATAAAATGCCTTTCTTCTAGGGAACCCCTACATCTCCTTGGAGATAGATGAGAATGAATCACTTTGCCCAGGGTGGACTGCCTCCTGAGCTTTATTTGAGATCCAAATGATACATCACATTTTCTTAATTAAATTCAGTGTTTGTGCATGTGTTTGTGTGTAGCTGCTCATTTGATGGGAGGAAATAACCCCCTTGTTCCAAGGAGTTATCTTCCCTTACTTCCCCGCTTTCCCTCCCCAGATCAGAGTTGTTTCTGTTGACGTGGAGTCTGAGAAGTTTCTTGTAAAGAACACTGCTGCTTCATCTGTTCAAAATGAGATTCCCGAGAAGAACAGGTATGTTTGCAGAAACCAAGCCTGTAAGCTTCAACTCAACAGTCTGCAATCTACTTTTTAATTAGAATACAGTACTCACCTGTGCATTTTGCAAACTGTGTTCCACAGAGGGACAAGGTCAACGTCTGGAAACGCTGGCACAGGGCAGTGAGTTGCGCAATTTAAGTGTATTTTTAAGCAGGAGAAAAGCGGTGTCTTTAGGGAAAATATAAAGCTCCTCAGAGGTGTGTGTGTGTTTGTGTGTAAAGCATGGAACAGCTTTGGAGACCTATGCATAGGAAAGCAAAAGGCAGCAGTATTTGCAGCACAATCCTATGCTTGTCTGCTTGGAAACAGATCTCATTGAGTTCAATGTGGCCTACTCTCAGATGTGTGTATAGGATTGCAACCTCCATCTCATTTCAGTATCTAGCCCTGCTATATATAATCCAATCCAGAAAAAGAATGTGGGCCTCCTTAGGGTTCATTCTGCACTGGCCATAAGAACATAAGAACAGCAGCTCCTTTGGCCTTGTCTCTCTGGGCTGTGCAGAAGCTATAACTGGTTAATCAAGATAAAATTATGGCAGCTTAAAAGAGCTTATTCTCCACCTCACATCCAAGCTTCTTCAGAACAGTGCCTCTCTCACCCTAGAGATGGATAAATCCTGGTGAAATGGTATTTGTAGTAGGTGGTCTCCTGCAGAGTGCAGTGACAGGTTGGGTATATATAGGGTGGATCTACACACAGGGGGAAACCGCTATAAATAAGCCAGAAATTAGATCTGTTATAATAAAAAAAAAGATAAAGCCCTATGGAAAATCGCATATAAAATTTTTCTGCTCTCTGGCACCATCTGGTGTTGCATGCTTATAGCACATTCAAATAGTTGTTGCTTTACTAATGTAGCTGAGTCCCAGGGGTGAGATAATCTTTGGCTATCCTGGTCCCAAGCTGTATAGAGCTTTGTACCAAGTTCATTAGTCACTACTTCCCTTCCTCTCAACATTGACTAAGGGCAAGAGCACAGCCTGCTGCCAGAAGGCCTATTTTATGTACTTCATAAGCAGTTGTTTTTCTGATTGAAAACCTGGACCCGGCACCAGCCTACTGTGCATTAGCCCAGCCTCAGAGGCGTCCATGGGCCACTCCATTCCTGGCTATATGTCATTTACTTGCTCATATCTCCCTTCCCACCACACTCCATCCATCAACTTCCCTTAAACAGCGCAAGACAATTTTCCATAATACTCCAATTGCCAACAACAGAAAGGAAAGTGAAACTAAAGGCAGCATAGCCTTGGCATACAGACTGATGGATTTTGTATGTCCCTTTCTCCTAGTAAGCCAGGAGGGAATGGAGGACAGGTAAGAAAAGCAGGTCTCCTGACAGCTCATATCCAGATAACGAACAACCGTGACACGCTTAAGAGGAAGCAAACTTGACTAGAGAAATGCTAGGTCCTCTGAAGCTGCTCAAATTTCTGAATCAGCAAATAATCAGATTCCTGTCCCCTGTTAATAACAGATCTGGTGAAGTAATATTCCACTTTCTCATGTTGTTTGCTCAGCTCCCAGACACCTTACACCAGCCAGAAAGAAGCTGAAGTCTATGAGAAAAGCCTGCCGTCTTATGAACAGATCCAGATGAAAGTGGCAGGTGCAGAATCTGTGGGTGTTCTGTCTGCCCCAGTCCCACCGGTCAGGGCAGAAGGATGTACCCAGCCTGTTGTACAGGCCAAGGCAGAGGTCCACAGGGATTCAGAAAGCGATGGAGACTCCTGCAAGGACCCAATGTCCCAGAAGGACTCTACAAGGTTGTACTGGTGAGTAGCTCATGCGGTGCGTTCAGGGGCTGGTTTGAATTGCACACCACCCTGAACCTTATGGTCACTCTTGGTGATTTCTATTAGGCACTCTGGATAGAGAAAAGTTTGCAATGGTGGGATGGTTGTCAAATTATATAAATATGAGTTGGTTGTATGCATTTTCATTGCTTGATTAAACAAAATGAATAAATGAACACCTGCATAAAACAATGTTACTAATGCAGGTGTCAGAACCGACACAATCTTTGTAAATATGTAATATTCTATGTTAGAAATTATATCCTTTTCTATGTGTGAGATATGGTGCAATGATATATATGTACTACACACCCACCCACCCACACTGTATATATATAAAGTGCATGAGAGAGAGAGAGAGAGAGAGAGAGAGAGAGAGAGAGAGAGAGCACCACTGATTGTTTATCTGGGAGCTCCTTTAGAACTGAACAAAACTGAACAGGGGTCGGCCACTGTGACAAGAGGATGTTGGATTAAATGGACCACTGGCCTGATCCAGAGCAAGGCTCTTCTTACGTTTTTATGTTCTTTAATTGATTAATCTAACAGATTAGCAACATTAGTTGATTAATCTGTTAGATTAATCAGCTAATGTTACCATCCCCATAGAAGGTGGAGCTAAATATAAGATGCATGCTAGCTCTGTATCAACGAAAAGCCAACACAGTCTGTTCTGCCCGGTGTTGTTCCTTCTAGTTAAAGCAGGCATCACAAGCCCAATACCTTCCGGGTGGAGTGCAACTCCTGTTAACTCAGACCATTGGGCATGCTGGCCGGGGATGATGGGAGTTGGGTCCAAGAACATCTGGAGGGGACCACATTGGTGACTCTTGAGTTCAAGATCAAAACAATGCTGTTGGGCTGGCATGGTCAATAATATTTAATTTACCCTTAGAAACCAAGTTAAATAAATCAACAACAGCTGGTCATTCCAGAACCAGGGATGTGCCGGTGAAAAGCACAGCATCTGCCCGGCTTGATTTACTATAAACGTCCTAGTAGAAACACAAAACAGCTCAACAATCAGCCTTGGAAGCTATGTCCTTCAATGAACCTTCTCTTTAAATTCTAGTGAGTCGGAAAAGTTTCCTAACCAGGCGCCACTGGCTTCTTTCCAAGAGGAAGCTGACGCCTCTTCCGTGGAATCTGCAGCCAACAGTCCGTTTCTACAGAGGTGGGAAAATGTCTCGAAGCCTATGTCTCCAACAGAAAGCCAGCTCAGATTCAAGCTTCCTTCGTATGAAGATTTTGCCCTGATCGATTCCCTGACGGCGGAAGGTCAAGGTCAAAACAATGAAAGGATAACGGCACCTAACCAAAGCCGTTGCCCTATTCCTGCCCCCAGAGGAGATGGGGCATTGGCTACAGTGGGACCTGAACGACTGGAACACAGAGCTACGCGTAATGTAGAAGAGGATGACATGTACTATGGAATAAAAGAGGGAGCAGGAGACGTCCCCTCATCCGTCGGTGCTGTCTCTGAACCAAAGGACTAAGCATTAAAAATTAGGAATGAGCCCGGGAACATTCTCATGGGAGTCCAAATCCAAAGAGATGAAAGGTTGGGTGGGGGTGGGGAGTGGCTCAGACAATACAAGGGATGCCCAAGCCATGGTAGATTGGTCCTGCTCTCTGGGGATTTATAGGGAGTGATGGAGAATAAGGGTTAGGACCAAAGCAGAAGAACAAAAGTTTGGCTGTCTGTTGAAGTGTCTTAAGCTGTCCCTCCACTTATGCTCAACCTGTATATTTGTAAATAAAGTGAAATATCACCAAATCCCATAAGCCCCCTGTGGTTTTCTTCCAAAGGAATTCAAACCTGGGTAGCACTGAACCCCTAAAAGTTCTCACCAGCCAGAGAGATGATTCAGAAAAACACTATAAAGGGGAAACAGACTCTGTATATGAGAACGGCACCCCTGCTGAGAACATATATATTGTCCCAAGGGGCAGAGTCATGACTTTTCCCTGGGAGTGTGGATCGAGGATCCATGACTCGCCTGAACATCATCTTTTAGCGCTTCTTTGCCATTTATGAAATGATACTCTATTGGGATGCAGGTGGCACTGTGGTCTAACCACTGAGCCTCTTGGGCTTGCCGATCAGAAGGTCAGCGGTTCAAATCCCTGTTATGGAGTGAGCTCCTGTTGCTCTGTCCTAGCTCCTGCCAACCTAGCAGTTTGAAAGCACACCAGTGCAAGTAGATAAAGAGGTACTGCTGCGGCAGGAAGGTAAACGCCTTTTCCGTGTGCTCTGGTTTCCGTCACGGTGTTCTGTTGTGCCACATGAAAGCTGTCTGTGGACAGAGATGAGCCTGAAAGCGAGATGAGCGCTGCAACCCCATAGTCGCTTTTGACTGGACTTAACCATCCGGGGGTCCTTTACCTTTACCTTTTACCTACTAAGGCTGCCATTTTCTAAATGTACAAAACTGGGAGCAAGTCCTACCAAATTTAGCAAGGTATGCTTTTGAGTGGAAATGCACAGAATTACACCGTAAATGTGTTTCTAGTCTTTTAGAATACTTTAGCATTCTTGCCCCATCATCCACAGATACCTGACTGTATATTGGTGTGATTGTACTTCATGCCCATGGACTGCTTTGCTGAGGACATGTTCGATGGTGGTGGTTCCTGGGGATTGGACGATATATCAAACAGTGACACTTTTAACATGAAAAAGAACTGGTCAGAGGTTTACGAAGTGCTTGCGTGTGGGTGCCAAAGCAGCTCAGGGCTCACGCTTCATTAATTGGCCCGATCGCTATGGAGCGGCTGATGTGCAGGAGCAGCAGCAGCCAGACAGAAGGCGGGTCGTGTGCCCTCAGCACCTTTGCTTCTGAGGTCCCGCTTTCTGCTCCGATTCATGCCTTTTGGCCATTGGAGGTCTGCTTGCTGCAGTGGAAAATCCGGAGTGATTTATGTTGCTTTCGGAAGCCTGCCAACTGCTCAGCTTGTCAGCTTGCTTCTTCCGCATGGGGAGGGAGCCAAGCTCCCAGGCAGCTGTGGGACAGCAGCTCCATGAAACTGACAGCACGAGGCAACAAAGGGGTTGGTGTTGGCTCCGTCTTAACTAGGCTATCTGAGTATAAAGCCAGTAGGGCCTGTTTTAGAAGTTGCGCTCATGCCTGTTCCTTGGGGGCAGAAAGACACCATTTGGAATATGGAATCGAGTTCAACAGGACTTACTGCCAAACAACTTGTGCTTAGCACCACAGCTTTGGGAACCACACAAAATATTTTATTCTGAATGGATTAATGAATCTTAATAATAACCCCTGCACCCTAAGATAGCAGCATTCCCTCCCACATTTCTCTGGTGAAAATAGGGACACCCTATTCAATAATAATAATAATAATAATAATAATAATAATAATAATAATACCCTGCCCATCTGGGCAGCTTCCAACAAATATAAAAACATAATAAAACATTAAAAATTAAAAGCCTTCAGATATCTTCTAAAAATTGTAGAGTTACTTATCTCCTTGGCTTGGGGGTCACATAACTCCATACCCTCCAACATTTCCCAAGTGAAAATAGGGATGTCCTAAGGAAATGTGGGACATTCTGGAATCAAATCAGAAGCTGTGATGGCTTCTGCAAATCTGAGACTATCCCTAGAAAAAAGAGGCACTTAGAGGGTCTGTAGAAGTTTATAGGACCATATACACTGCAGGCACTGCAGAGAAACCACAACCATTAGGAAAACGTATTTTCTTCAGGGACTGAAGGGTGCTGCAAATCTCAGGAGTCTTCATGCACGTCTTGGCTTCTCAAATAAGCTTTCAAGTGACCTGGAAGCTGAGTATTTTTAATGTTTCAATTCCGCAATGGAACAAGACGCTACTTGTTTGTAAGTAGACTGCAGTCCAATGCTCCTGGTAACTAACAGCAGAAGAGTTCCACACAGTTTAAATATCCCATCAGAAGCTGGTTTAAGACGTGACCTGGAAGAGGTTGGTTGTCTCGAGCCTCAATTTTTACGAAACACTTGACAATGCCAGAAGCAGTCTTGTGTTGCAATCCCCTGGCTCTGTAACTTGCTCCATTTCCCATTTGTGCTTCTGATACATCACTCCCCCACCCCTGACAGCTGCAGGAAATAACGTGGACTGAAGACAATTGTGAAAATGATGGCGTAATGATGTCAGAAGTGACCTCAATGGCTGTGGGTGGTTTTCTTGCTCGTTCCCTTCTGTCCCACCAGCTTTAGTACTTCGCTAAAGCATTGTGTACTTGGCATAAGCTGCCCTGACAGTGGTAATCCTACTCGTGTACTGTGTCAACAGCCATTTAAAATGTGTTGTTTGCACTAAATAGAAAAGCCCAGTTCGTGACCCTGAGGTGTCCTTCGTAGCTTCACTTGACGTTTGTAGAGGCTGCAGCCCCAGATCCAGTTACTAAGGTACATCCCGTATTCATGAATATTCCATGTGTCCTCGAGTAGATAATTGGAACCATCTTGTTCTGTTCTGCGGGTTCCCCTTCGCTTCTTTTTTTTCTATTCCCACAAGTCTTGTGAGCGGTGACGCCACCACCAACATCCCTGCCAACCTCCTTGACTGGGACAGTTATTTATGACTCTTCCATCTTGGCTCTGGTAGCTATTTTGTGCCCACGCGTTGTGTCAATATGTGTTGTGTGTGCCGCATGTTGTGTGCCTATATGTATCCCATATCAGCTCTGACTACACCCACTTTCATTATCACCACACCCACTATTCCATTTCCTTGTTCCTCTGGCATGTGGCTCCCCAGAAGGCTGGATTTGAAGGAAGGTGGCACCTGGCCTGAAAAAATGTTCCCCACTCCTGGCTTAGCCCATCAAAAATAGCTTTTGAGGGGTGTCAAACGGAACCATCCTCTTCTGGAGCAGTGTCAGGCTGGATAGAACAAAACGGAAAACACCCTCTTGCAATTTCCAGCAAGAACTCTTGATCTGTGTATTTTCCTAGCCTTACTGGGTGGGAGAAAGAAGTCTGCAGTAGGCATGGATTTTTTTAAGGGGGTAGAGAGATTGGGGGCTTTGCAAGGTGCAATGCCACCTTCTCATCAGCTTGCCATAATAGATAGTCTGGTGGTCCAGTTTCATAGTGCTGCCCTTTTCCGTCTTCCTTGTGCCCTGGTTCCCTCTTATATTCCATTGCATGCATCTCTTTCAAAGCTAGACTATAAATCTAGCAGGTATCTTTGCACTTTGCTCATTGTCTACCACAAGAAAGCACGCCGCCTTCCCTGCAGATGTTTGGCCCTCTGATCACGTACACAGAAATAAGCAGCCAAAGGTGAAAACAATGTCAGGGAGTTGAGGAGGATTGTTTATACAATTATAAGAAACACTTGTTGGGTGTCACAGCAAGAAAACAAAAGAAAAGAAGAAAAGCACATGTTTCCTAAACATTGTTTTCAGAAGTGAGAGCAGCACACAAAAGAAAAATGGACCCCCCTCCTTGTTTAGACCTGACTCATGTCCCTGCTCCCAGCTCCCTGACTCCCCAAGGCAGGCCTTCCAAGTCCTGAGAGGTTTGCTTCCTCTCACCTCACTCTAGGACGTGATGTGCTGGCCAAGCTAGATGGAGTTTGCTGCTGTTGGGTAGCTGAATTATGCTAAACAAACAGCAAAGGCAGGACTGTGGGATTGGGATCACAGCACGGTTGTAGGGCTTAAAAAACTGCCTGCCCCTGTCGCTGTTCAATTTGGTATAACCTGCCCCCCTTCACACACATGGATAATTTCGCTCCAGTTCACTGTTAAAGGTGAACTTGAAAGCTTTGCATTTTCCAAAACAATATGCAAACTGAAACACTGCTCTCCTTTGAAATGTGAGCTTCTCCGCAGTTTGCAATGCAACGCTCCAGGCAATTAATGTGTACAAAAATGCATATACTATGGTAAGGCGTGCATATAAATGTGTATATAAGGGAAAGTAACATAAGAATGTGCATTATTTTAGGGGAAATTGCTTTGCAAAAATGCATACATTAGGCAACATTGCACATTAAAACGTGCAGGAGAAATTTCCAGAGAACTGCTGACAATTTAAAAATAAATACATCACAAGATGACGTAGCAATGTGGAGAACTGAATTTAAGATTGGAAAAATGAGAAACAGAGAGAAACTGAAAAGGGCATATTCACTCCTGCAGAAGGGTGACTGAGCACTTTCATTCACGTTAGTGACCTAAGCCTAATTCTTCTAGTATGTGCCTGGATCCCTCCTACAAAATACTGACAGTCTGGGGCCCCCTAAGATGCCAACAGCCACTATTTTCATGACAGAGACATTAAACCACCAGTGTTGCTGCAGTGCATTCATCCCAACAGCCACAGTGGTGTTGCAGCCATTGTACATCAACCTGTAAAAAACATATTTTCATTGGATTCCTTGTCTTAACAATTAAGGTACAACTAATCTGTGCTAAGTGAACATGGACTCTGGCTTAAGACTGCAAGAAGTGCCTTGCCAAGTCAGTTGTGTCTCCATCTAGTCCTTAATTCTTTGCAAAATCACAGTGTCAAGGCAGTGTGAGAAGGTTCTCTAGAGACTGGCCAGTAGTCCTCTCCTGGACCTGATTTAGGCCACTTGTGAGATGAGATCAGTGTGACGGTTTTATTGTTACTGAAAAGCAGGATTCAGCCTCCTGGACCATTGGGACAGCACTGTCCTGTTATATAGAGTGATAATTCCTGTTAAGTCTTCTGTGTCCTGCTGCTTTTGGCTGCATAGCTCAAACCTGGAATTATCACTTTTGGCAGGGGTTAAATATGGCAGAGAAGGAGACATTCCTGCATGAAATTAAAACATGCAAACAGAAATCCCTGAGCTTTTGGCTGCCTAATTGTAGAAAAGTCTGAGGCAACACCCAGAGCCCTGGTAAATAACCTTGACATAGGGCATGGGAGGCAATAGACTTTGCAGCATTACCAGACATAACTCACCTGTGAGAAAATTAAAACCAGGTGCTGAGCTTTTCAGGCACTGCAGGCTATTTCCTGTGGAATAGGCATGAGGCACTTGGCTGGGGTTGTATATAACCCACTAAGAAGCTCCAGTTTTGCTCTGGTGATCCTGTCTTCCCAAGAACATAAGCGGTGCAGTGAAAATGGAGGACTTGCGGGAAATGTGCACCTAATATCTGGAGGTAATGTTAGGTAATCTATTCCAATCCTTTGCATTGAGGTAGAATCCATTTGCAAAGAGGCACCTTAATAGTTAGTGTTTGATTTATTTACTTAAAATATTTTCTATGTTGCCTCACATTAAAATGATACCAAGACTGTGTACAACCCCCTGCCACCCAATTCAGCATACAATAAAAACAATCCAGAAAACAAACACAACCCAAAAGTTCTAGATTCAGGTAGGTAGCCATGTTGGTCTGACGTGGTAGAAATATATAAAAATAAAAATAAATAAATAAATTGTCCAGTAGCACCTTAGAGACCAACTAAGTTTGTTTTTGGTATGAGCTTTTGTGTGCATGCACACTCCTTCAGATATACTGAAACAGAAGTCACCACACCTATATATAGATAGTGAGAGGGTGGGGAGGGGTATTACTCAGAAGGGAGCTTGTATCTTTGCTGTGCTATTCTACTCCTTGTTTTGGTTCCATTTAGCTGCTTATATTAAGCAGAGAGACTGTGTAATGGAGGTTAAGATGCTGGACTTGTATGAGGGAGAGCGGGGTTGTAAATTCCCGCAGAACCATGAAGCTGGCTGGCTAACTGCCACCCAGCCACAGACTCTCAGCCTAACCTACTATTAAATGGAGCAGCCCCTGGGCTTATGGAGGGCGGACTGTAAGTTGGAGAAATAAATACGAAGAGTACAAAAGCTCCTCTTAATAGTGGGTTGTTCTTGCCTGTACCCAGGGATAGAAGCAGGCACATCTGAGAGTATATGGTTATTTACACAAATAATTTGTGTTCCATCTTTCTCAGTGGGATCCAACACAGAGAACTCCAGAACTGGGAATCTTGTAGCAGTCTGCCCTCTGCTGACTACATTTGTGCACACACCACTCTGGATACTTTATAATGCAGTACAATCGTGCCTTGGTTCCCAAACGGCTTGGCTCCTGAACGCCGCAAACCCGGAAGTAAGTGTTCCAGTTTGCAAATGTTTTTTTTGAAGCCAAACGTCTGTTTCAGCTGTCGGCATTGTTTCCATTGCCAATCAGCCAATCAGCCAATCAGAAACTGTGCCTTGGTTTGCGAACATTTTGGAAGTCGAACGGACTTCCAGAACAGATTGAGTTCAGGAAGCAAGGTACCACTATACTACACAGTTGTAGGGTTGCCATACGTCTGGAATTTCCCAGATATCGCTGGGTTTTGGCCGTCAAAAACTATGTCTGGGTGGAAATCACTTAAAATTTCGGGGGGAATCCAGACATATAGTGTGGATTTTGGCAAACATCCTTAAAAATAGCTCAAGAATTAACCCCCCCCCCTGATATTTCACAAAAAAACTCAACATTTTGGGCAAAACTAAAAAAAACACACAACTCAACAATTTGGTCAAAAAGAAAAAAAAACTCAACAAATTTGCCATTTTGAAATATGGCAACCCTACACAGTAGGTTCTCTTAGCTTTTAATTTGTGTTAGCATCTTAAAAAGTAGAGACATCACCTTGCCAACAAAGGTCTGTATAGTAAAAGCTATGGTTTTCCCAGTAATGATGTATGGAAGTGAGAGCTGGTCCATAAAGAAGGCTGATCGACGAAGAATTGATGCTTTTGAATTATGGTGCTGGAAGAGACTCTTGAGAGTCCCATGGACTGCAAGAAGATCAAACCTATCCATTCTTAAGGAAATCAGCCCTGAGTGCTCACTGGAAGGACAGATTGTGAAGCTGAGGCTCCAAGACTTTGGCCACCTCATGAGAAGAGAAGACTCCTTGGAAAAGACCCTGATGTTGGGAAAGATGGAGGGCACAAGGAGAAGGAGACGACAGAGAATGAGATGGTTGGATGGTGTTCTTGAAGCTACCAGCATGAGTTTGATCAAACTGCGGAAGGCAGAGGAGGACAGAAGTGCCTGGCGTGCTCTGGTCCATGGGGTCACGAAGAGTCGGACACGACTAAACGACTAAATAACAACAACAACCACTAAGTACAGATGATCATCAAATTGCCCCTCAAACCACAGGTAAAAAATGAAGATGTAAAAGGAGCACTTGTGATATAATAACTTTATTCTGATATACAGTATATGTATACTTATGATACACAGCCCCGCATAGGCAGTAGATAAGTAGGACTAGAATTGTTCTTAGGTAGTAGAATGGAGAGCTTGATGGCAGAAGTGGAAAAGACAGACTATGAGCTGGGGGGATCTGGACACTCATATCGGGCCCTGCCAGAAGTCCTTAGGATTTTGCATTCAGGATAATTTGCACTCAGGATGCCATATTCAGCCCTCCTATCAATATTGTCTAACTGCTTTGTGCTTGCAGGTTTTAGGGTGGATGTACTGCTTTGTTTCTGATCAGTGCATGTCCTGTTCTTCCTGCTGAAATTTCTTCTCTCTCTCTCTCTGGTTTTTCTTGTGCTGTGGGGCAATTGCCCCTCCAGATGGCAATAGTGCGGTAACATTGTGGAAGCTTTGCAGAACTAAAAAAGCAGAATGGTGTGTAAATGGTGATAGTCCCATATAAATGCATGCACCCTGTCAATAGCACATGGCAGAAGACAACCACAAACACACCAGTCTGCAGTGGTCCTCAGATGAAGGAGAAACTCTAATTTCTGGTCCTTCAAAAATAACAATATTTATTGGAGCCTGAAGTCACTTTTTGGAGAACACACTTCTCCATTGCCTCAGTTGCAGCTTTTACAGAACCCCCTCCCCTTTGTTGTTGTTTTTCTGGAAGCTTGTCACACATATTCATTATCTCATTGTTTGTTGTCATTTCCCGCCAGTGTGGAAGGGGCTTTTCCTGTTCAATTTGTCTTTTCTGTGTGCCCATTTTATAAAGACCCTGGTGGAGAAATCCTGGATCTGGGATTGAGAGCAGGATGCAACAGTTCTCTTCCAGAGGCTGTCAGAAGGCATTGTAAGAGGGCACAAGGGGCAAATGCCCCCCAGTTGCCCCCCCAAAAAGTTCAGAATTTGTAGATGACCCTGTGGGAGCAATATGGACCTGGCCCAAATATCAGTGTTCTGTATAGGTGTATCTGGATGACAGGCTGAGACAGAGATTGGTATACTGTATTGGTATTATGGCACTTGCTTTTCTGATTTTCCGATTCTATCAGTTTGTGCATGTTTATAGATGTCTGTTTGTATACATACATACATACATACATACATACATACATACATACAGTTATACAGTGGTGCCTCGCAAGACGAAAAGAATCCGTTCTGTGATTCTCTTCGTCTAGTGGTTTTTTTCGTCTTGCGAAGCAAGCCCATTGAAGGATTAGCGGAGTAGCGCTATTAGCGGCTTTTAGAGGCTTTTAGCGGCTTATCTGCTGATCAGATCAGCTGATAAGCGGCTTAGCGGCTTAGAAAAAGGGGGGAGGGGGAAAAACCCAGCAGGAACTCGCAAGACATTGTCGTCTTGCGAAGCAAGCCCATAGGAGATTCATTTTGCGAAGCACCTCCAAAACGGAAAACTCTTTCGTCTAGCGAGTTTTCCGTCTTGCGAGGCATTCTTCTTGCGGGGCACCACTGTATAGCTGGTTAGCTAGAACTGTTGCTCATTTTTGGGTAACTATTACAGTGCTTCCAGATTGGCTGTTTATTTGCACAAAATGTGATTGTTACCCTGCACTTTCTAGTGCAAGTTTCCATCCCTTTTTTAACTGCAAAAAAACTGATAAGAAAAGTTATGGAAAACTACATTGCAAAGTGTGAGATAGCAACCACTAGGTTCCACATGAGGAATGCTTGAGAAGCAGAAGACATCAAATAAACTCCATGCAACTTGCGGATGTTAGCGGCAGGAATGCTCAGTAATCAGCCCGCCTGGGAACTCCCTCTCTCACTGATAAGAGTCTTGCCCTGCTTTCTATATTTTTGGTGAGCTGTCTGCCTGCCTTTTCGTCTTTCTATCAAAGCTTTGCTTGGGTGCCAAAGCAATCAGGAGCTTCTTTTTGAAAGCAAGCACAGCCAAGTTTTTAAACACTGCAAAATCACTCTTGAGGAGAGAGCATTTGTGATGTCATGAGACAGCTGCCAATCAATACTGGAGAGGATGAGGTACACATGACAATGATGTGAGTGTGCTTCCAGAACACAGCGATGACTCTTTCTGTGTCTGTGCATCCCAACTCTACTACTAAAGTCTCTCCTATACAACTATTGAGCCCTGTTTCTTTCCCTATCCTTCACTACCCTTTCATGCTTTGATTCCCAAATGAATGGTTGGCTTCTACTAAATACTACTACTAAATACATGCTCTGGATCTTTCCTCACATTCCCATAAGCAAGCAAGCAAGCTTTGAACCAAGAAAAGTCCTACCACAAGAAATGGTTGGTGCTGCAAGGTTCTTTGGGCTCAGCTTCATTAGTAAAGAAAAAGGCGTTCTATATATGTTATAACTCTGTGACACCAGATGGCACTGTGGAGTCCCATCATTCTCCAACGTGATTTCCCATAATAAAGCTTACAACGCATTTTCCTGAAAGGCTTTTTTGATGTGTCCAGCCCCAGTTGCTTTTGACCATCCCAAGTGGAATTTGTCCCTCTGGAAGATATTAATTTAGCCTTCTGATATAGAATACTCATGCATCTGAAAAAGGAGACTCTTGCTGCTGCAAGATGTGTTAATTGGATTATTCCACAGGGCTCCTAATTTGCTTTTCCCCAATATAGTCTTAACATTGGCTACCCTTTTGGAACAGGCCCACTTTGCTTGTTCTGCCCTGGATCTCAGCCCACCAGGTTACAAACATGCTGGTCGCTTTTACTCCATGTATCCTGTGAAGTAAATTAAATCAATTTATATTAGAATCCAGGAATATTCTAATATGACAGGAGCAATTGGAATTCGTCTTTTGGATAAACGAAAGCAGGTCACTGAATTCATCTCTTTCCAGATCTGTTGGCTTTCCTCTTATTTTGGCACAAGGAGCCTTTGCTGTTTGGTGCCCAGCAGAAGATTTCTTCCTGCTCATGAACAAAGATGAAAAGATCTAGCCTATTAACTCTTCTTGCTCCACCAAGAAGTTCATGATGTGAAGCCTCATACACAGGCTAAGCAGGCCCCCTTTGTGCAGGGGCTCCCAGCTCCTTGTGGTCCCAAGATCCCATTTTCTGCTGTCTGGGAGGCCTTATGGCCAGCTCTCCACAGTGAAAAACTGGAACAACTCATATGTGTTTCAGGATCCAGCCAACTGCCGGCTTTCTTGGCTTGCCAGTTTGCCTCTAGTCCATAGAGAAGGAGCCAATCTTTCAGGGAGGCGTCAAGCCAAGAGCAGCGACTGTGTGAAATTGACCGCGAGAGGCACAGAGATTCTCTCTTCCTCCTCCATTCATTATGTAACACGATTTCAAATGTAACATGGGATGGGTTCAAATTTCCATTTTGTGTGTGTGTGCATTTTAAGCTAATCGGATAAATTTAAATCGCCTTGTTCAGAATTCTGTAGAGCAGGAATGCATGTTATTTGCTGGTATTCATTCACTGAAAAGGAGCCCTTTGTTGTTGTTGTCCAAAAGATGCAACATAAACATCTTCACTAGCTATCCAAAGCATTCTTGTAAAGAGCCCAGACATTACTTAGAAGCTCGAGGACAAAGGTGAAAGACCTTCCCAGGTGGTCATAAGTCAGGTACAGCCATTGCAGGGGAGACACACACTTTTCCTCATAATAGTGCGCTGGCTGGAGGAATATTCCTTCCCCAGAAACAAATTTAAGTGTCTTATTTCTGCCCCCTTCCATTCCACAGGTGTGAGAGCTGGATGGACTTTGATTGTAGGCAGTCCAGGAGAGGCACTTGCCTGAGTCCCTGGAAGCTGAGGTGCCTAAGAAGATGCCAAGGATTGAGCCCTAGTTCATTCAGTCTAGAGGATTGTGGGTTCACAGAACTGTAAGATTCTGATTGGATAGTACCATGTGGCATGACTTGTGACAAGAGGCGCATTTGTGCGCCTCTGAGCCCATGCCAGTTCACACAATTCACAAACACTTTATTGTACTTCTAAAAAAAAAAAAAAAAAAAGGTTAAACAACTTAATAAAATTATTCATCTCTCCCAGGCATGGGGAACCTCAGGACTGTGATCTGAATGTGACCCTCAGGCCTTTCCCAAGGCAAAAATGCCACCCCCTAGTGACAACACTGCCCCTTTTTTCTACCCAGGGCCGGATTTAGGTTTGATGAGGCCCTAAGCTACTGAAGGTAATGGGGCCCTTTATATGTCCAGCTGTCCTTTGTCAACAACAAATTGCCGCTGTTTTTCGTGTTGAATATATGCTCTACAGTTTGGTGATTTATGGACCTAATGGGTATCGAAAGCCATTTGCACATAACAAAATATGTATTTTATCAAAGCAGGCGGGGCCCCTGACTTACATCATAGGAGCCTACACAACACAAAACACTGTTGCTGTATGTAGGTTTTATTTTATTTGTTTTTTATCTTATATTTTGGAAATGTACATCCAGTTCTTTTCCTTTAATTTTTTTTGGGGGGCCCCCAAGAGAGTGGGGCCCTAAGCTATAGCTTGTTTAGCTTATACGTAAATCCGGCACTGCTTCTACCCCATCTCTGTGCTTTTGTCTGACAGGAAATGTGCCATTGAACTATGATAACCCCTCTTGTTGGCCTGGATGGAGAGAGAGGGTTGTGTAGAAACCTCTGACTTGTGCAAGGCCTGTGGTACGAAGCCTGCAGTACGAAGGCAAGAATTACATCTGTTGCTCTAGCTCTGCCTTCTCCTCAAGAAGGTTGTCCCTGAGGTGATGGGGTCCTTGGACTGAGAAAGCTTTGTCAAAATTTTAGGTCTTCCCTTCTCTCTGGAGTAGTCCCATGGGGAGCAAATCGTATGGGTTAAGTCTGAAGAGGCGGCCAACAACCAGAGTCACAGCAGCAACCCACAAAACATACAGACTGTAAAATCAAAGGCACCGCAGCATGTTGTGGTTTTTGTTGGAAATGGGCTGAACTGGATTAAGCCCCAAACATCTGGAGGAGGAGCCACATCACAGGCTTTCCAACCAAGGCCGTCCGCTGAGCTCTTCCTGGTGGTTTCTCTTGCCAGTTCCACCTCCCCCTCCTCCAGCGCACGGAAATTATTGCCCAGCGTTTCACAATAACACTGTTTTGAAAATGTCCTGGCCAGAACATAAAAAAGAGAGGAAAACACTGCTGTTTTCTTTTCAGTTATTCTTCCAAAAATATGACTTAGTTGAGTTTTGATCATTCCACAGCACTCTTATTTGCTTGAGAGCACATTGTGTAGCTCCTTCGGGCATGGTCTGTTTCGGCCTCGCAATTTATGTGACAGAGCAATTTGCTGCAGAACAGCAGAACCACGGAGTCAGAGGTAGGCTTGGGGGGAGAAACTTGATTCAGTTTGCATTTAAAGGTGAATCAACCTAATTTGTATTTTCCAGAGCAACAGGAGAACTGAAGCATGTCTTTTGAAAGACGTGTTTCTCCTAATTTTGCAACGCAGTTCTCCTTCCAGTTAAAGTGGATGAAAATCTGTACACCAAGGTGCATAGAAATGAATATATATATGTAAATGAAAATGGTACACAAAGTGCATTATATAAGGAGACATTGCATACAAACTTGTGCATATTAGGAGAAATAGACACTAAAAGGGTGATTAATTTTCCTGAAGACCTTTTAAAAAAAACAAAGCCACAAACTGCTGCAGCAATGTGGAGAATTAAACTTAAGGATAAATGAGAAACTGAGACAAAATGAAATTGACACATTCACTCATCCTTAGTAGAAAGGAGTCTTATAAGTCATCTAGTCTAATCCCAATCAGTTCAAGAAAGTCGGAGATCTCAAGCATCCCTAACAGGTGGCCGTCTGGCCTCTGCACAAAGACCTCCACTGAGAGAGAGCCACCCCACCCAGATTAGGTTTCATTGTCAAATTGCTCTTACCACAAAGACATTTCTCCTAACAGTTGACCCAAATCTACATTCTTTGCATTGATAAAGTAATTTGATTGTGTGGCTGGTTCATTTGATCAGAAGCTGCTTCTAATTCCTTTGCTCTCTACTTCTATGTTCAGGTGACGACTGCACAGTAACTCTAAGCCGGAATGACCTTCTAAGGCTGACCATGGATTCCTGTCCCATTTGTAGCAGAGAAAAGCTGAAGCTGTTATTTGCTGCCCAAAGCCCCGGATGCAGCACTGCCTCTGCACAAGAGATCCAGAAGCACTGAAAGGGTCCTGGCATAGGATGTGTGGATATCAGGGTGAACTCTCTGATGGTAAGAGCTGTTCGACAGTGAAGGAGACCCCTTGGGAAGGCGGTGGGCTCTCCTTCCTTGGGGATTTTAAAGCAGAGGTTGGGTGGCCATCTGTCATGGATGCTTTAGTTGAGATTCTTGCATTGCAGGGGGGTGGACAATACTATGCTTCTCTGATTATGCTTTTGGCACAGTGCTCTTCCAGAAAGAAAGGCTAGGAATTGTGTTCAGTGTTAGACCTACTCAGCAGCAGACCCAATGACATTAATGGGCAGAACTAACTTAGGTCTGTTCATTTCAATGGGTCTAGAACATAGTTGGATATAATCAAAGGCTGCAGCCTTAATTGGCATGCTTGGTGACTCAAAGTGATGCCACTGAGTGTGAATGGTGACATAAGGTGATATGGAAGCTCTGTCTGTGGCAGTAGCAGCTGGTGGTGTGGGGCAGAGTCACCCTCCCAATACTGGTGGCCCAGCAGTTTACAGAAATGGGGCTGGGGCTGGGGCTGGGGCAGAGGCAAAGTTGGGCTGTGTACCAGATTGGTTCTGCCGGTGCATCTGTCCAGTGCCTTTGCCCTCATCCTGACCTGCCCCATCCAAGCAAGGTGTAGAAATGTCTGTATCGGGAAGGCTGCTCCACCCCCATGTTTCTTCCTTTCTTATTTTTTTAATTGTTATCTAATCTGCTTTTATAAATGTCTGCCATGTGAGTTCATGTCAATACGGAAAGCGGCAACTAATACGAAAAGCAGAATAAGAATGTGAAAAAAGGAAAGAACAGAGATATTTGCAGAGATATTTTTATTTCAACATTATATTGCAATCTGCCTTGAACATATGCAGATGGAAAGATGGGGGCTAAATGATGATGATGATGATGATGATGATGATAATAATAATTCATAATATTTGACCTGGGCTTCATAAAGTATTCATTCTGTCTCTATAGGCTCACCTGTATTTGACAGTGTCAAAGGCAGGATCCATAGCTCTGTGGTTAGACCACATGCTTGGCTTGCACAAGACTCTTAATCTCAGTCTTGGGTTCGAACCCCATTGCAGGGGGTTGGACTGGATGACCTTTGGGATCCCTTCCAGCTCTATGAGTCTATGATTCTAAGATTACTAGGTTCAATCCACGGGTCTTTCAGCAAAGAGAAAATCAGCTAGCAGGAGTGGGCTACATATGTGCTTTGTTTTGAGTCACTGCAGGCCAGTGGTGGGTGGAGCCAGTCAGAAGTGGGCGGAGCCAGAGGCAAAGGTAGGTGGCTCAGTGGATGCCAGTCTGACCCTTGTATAGCAGGCTGCGTTCAGGCATGCAAAAGTCTGGGAACCCTACAGCCCGCCTCTGCATCCAGGCAACTGAGGCAAGCAAGAAACATTCTGGCAGTTCAAGGTCACATTCCAGCCAGGCAAAGGCACTCTGTCAGCGAGAGGGGCTGTGCCCTAGTGAGGGCCCTGAGGTGGGGGATAGAGAGGTCTCTCAGCCTTTCTTTGTGTGCTATGTTCATTCTAGTTCTCTTGGGAAATTAAAGCTGTACTTCCTTGGGATGGAAGTACTATCGTACCCCGAAGAAACAAGAGTCTGGGGAGTACTGTAGACATTTTTTTCCAGGTTTCCTTCAAAAAAGCTTTCCAAAGACCCATGCCACAACATGCCTATTGCTTCTCGAATTCCTTACATACACAACTGCTCCCCCTTATCCCCTTGAGACGCAGTCCTCCAATCGTGTTCATGCATAGAATATATACAGGACATTTTTCCTTCTGCAAGCTATGCAATGGAATGCGTTTGAGAAAGAAAGGAAAAAAAAAAACCCACGCGAAAGTAATCTTGTAATTTGACGCCAGGAAAAGCAAAACGGGGCAGCAACTTGATCTCCAGGGATGAGAGAAACTCCAATTAATGTTTAACGAGATAGGATGGTCCGATGGGATAATAGTGGCGTGATCCGGCACATCCACGCCCCAAAAAGATTTAGAGGAGCACATGGAAAGGCAAAGGGGAGGAGGGAAAGTCGAAGCGGCGAGAGGGGTGTGCGTGCGCGCTGTGTGTGCAAGCGAGATGTGGGATGCGATTCCCATTTGCTGATCCTTCGCCCGGTGCAACTGCCGCCGCGCCAAGGGCAGCTCGCGCCAGCAGCCCGCTGAGTGCAGGGCCCGCCGGGTTCTAGGCTCCGCCCGCGCCGGGTTCTAGGCGTCGCGCTGCGCTCCAGAGCCGAGCCTTTCCGCGCGCGGCAGGTTCTTCTCGGTCTCTGCCGACTCCCGCGTTCTTCCCAAGCGGGGGACACGATGGGCGCTCCGCTGCCGCTGCTGCTGCTGTTCCTGCTGGGCGCGCTCTCCCCGGCTGCCGCCAACCTCGACGATCCGGACGAGGACGACGACCTGGTGGCGTCCTTCGCCTTCGAGGAGGAGAGCCAGGCCGACTTGGGGAAATACCGGAGCGGGTCCGCCGCTTTCCATCGGAGCAATAAGGTGACCATGATGGAGAGGAGGACCAGAGGGACTCGGAAGGCTCCGGCTCCGGCTGGTGCCCTTGCTTCTTCTCCCCCACTCGCCTTGGGGTGGCCTGGAGGGGCACCTCCGTCCTCCCAGGCTCGGGTTCTAGTTTGAGGACTCTGGTCGTTCCAGACAGGCGGGGTTTGGGGGGCAGCGAGAGCCCCTGGCTCCCGTGCAAAAGTAGCTTTACGCGCTGCAATGGAGCTTATTGATTATTTCATAAAATGTATATATGCCTCTTGACTGCCGAAAAAACATATCGAAGAGAATTAAAAAAAGGCTTGGGACCTTAGGCTGCAGTTGCCCGGGAGTATAAGCTACAGCGAATTCCGTGGGACTTTTGAAGGGTTTGGCAATGTAAGGATTGCCCAAAGGACCCCATTGCACAGATGCTCGTTCCTTTGCTTGCGAGCGGTCAGCCCCTAAGCCAGAGAGGATCTTGCCTGGCTCTGCCTTGCTCCCTCCCTCTGGACCGCCCCCCCCCCGCGCCCCACCTGAAGCCGAGTGTGCATTATTGGGAAGCCTTGCGTGCCTGCTTCCAACCCCAGCATCTCCAGGCAGGACCCGGAATGGTTCCCTGCGTGAAAACCCTGGAGGGCCGCTGCCAGTCCGTGCCGGCAACGCTGAGTTAGAAGGGTCTGACTCAGATTGAGGCGGCTTCTTAAATTGGCTGTGGTTTCTTGGGCGAGAAGGAAAATAATCTCTCTGCACATTGTCTTTGCATATGCCCCAGGCTGCTCTCCTCCTTATAGTCAGCTTCACTTGTTTCTGGGCAGGGCTCTGGCATTCAGAAACATTTCCATAGGAGGATCCTAGGTTGACTTGAAGCCCTGTTTCTGTGGCACTGCTTCCCCAACCCCTTCCCCTGTCTGGAAACTTGTTTTCCCCATTTGGAAGGATACTAATGCATGCTTTGGGATTTCTGCTGCCAAATTCAGACACCCGCGGTAGGTCAGGACCTGGGATGGGCTTATTATTAGCATCATCGTTCATGAAGCAAAGGCTGTTGTGGGAACAGGGACCCAATACCCCCCCTCCCCTGTTATTTTGGATCTATTCTGTTTCCTTATGAAATCATTCCCCTGTCCTCTCTTTTTTGGGGAGGGGGGTGTTGTCTCTTGAAGAAGGGACATTTGAAATGTTAGGTTCAGGCAGCGGGAGGAAGAGGCTTTGTGAAGCATCCATTTTAGGAAATTTGGCCAGGCACCAGTCATATACTATTGTAACGTTGGGCATGCCTTAAAGGCTTCCAGGATATTTTGCAACGAGTGCACACCTGTTGCATTTTGCCTTCACTCAGAACCTCCTCGTCTGCTGAAAGGTAGATCTGCCTATTAAGGTCTTGTGATCTCTGGTGACATGGCTTCTATGGGAACTATTCATTTTAAAAAAATGCCTGCTTTGTCTTGCATGTGAGTTGAAAGATCTGGCATCCAGGGAGCGGTTGCACTCTGCGTTGTATTGTCTTTCTTTTGTCTTTGGGGCACTTCTGAGCCTTGCCTCTTTTGATTGGATGCCTTTGTGCAGTCCACCTGTCTTGCAAGTTCCAGCCATGATAGAGAATATCTGCTGCCTTGGCTTGTGCTGTGCAGGGTGCACGGCTGACCTACCTCCTCTCAAGGGAGTGTCAGGAAGAGTCAAGGTGCTCTTGCAAATTCACTTCCCTGGCTTTTAGAGGTGGAGTCTGCCCAGCGACGAACCAGGTGGTATGGTCAATACTGGAAGCAGTGAGCAGTCAGCATCTGGATTTCTTAGATGTGTATGCAGGTTTCCCCCCCCCCAAAAAAAGGGTCACTGGATTTTGGTTTTTGGCTTCTTTTAAAAAAATCAGAACAGTGTAGGGGTGCGTGAAAAATGAAAAGAAAAAGGAACACAAATGGAGATTGCTAAAAGATGGGGGGGCATCTATATGTGATCAACGCAGGAGATCTATAATTGGATCTCTCGGCATCTTAAGAAGCACTTATGGGGAAATGATTTGGATCAGGGTTTAGTGCTGAAAGACCGGTTTTTAAACATTTCCCCCAGTTTAAATTTCCTCTGCCCAACGCTGCTACAGAGACGAGAGAAAGCACATCCAGTAATGGTTTATGTCTTCCACGCTCCACAGCTAATAGCAGCTTCTGGGAGGTGGGGATTTTAAATCATGGAAACAGTGCAGAGAAGAAGCTCCCCGGCCCCAATTCACTCAGCATCCAACCCTGATCCAAATCGGAGGATGTGACTGCTTTTGAGCAAAGATGTTGGGAGGTCTGATTCTGGATCTCCCATGTCCCATTCATCTCAGCCCTGTGCGATTGACTAGAAGATGGGAGAATAATTTGCTGGATTCAGCAAGATTTGCTTCACAAAATTCCTGGTCCTTCCCCCTTTCTCATAGTTGCCTCTGATATCAGCTTTCTTCTAAGGGGCAGATTATACATGGCATGGTGATGTGTGCAACAAACTCCAAATTTTTTAAAAAATAAAAAGCAGATTTTTAGTAGAGATGTGTGAGCTTTTGTTTGCGCAATCCTTTCTCTGCTGATCAGTTTCCTCACTCAAAATCTCTCCCTGCTCCTGCTATTTCTTACACAAAGTTCTATACGTTTATATCCATATTTGTGGGTGGAATTGCTAGGAGGGAGAGATTTTGAACTGGAAAAACGACCAGCACATCTTTCCTTCACTTTCAAAACCACATCAATTCTCAGTTGTCGTTCACTACGCAAATAAAGATTGTGCTGCTTTATGTGTGTGCGCTTAACCAGGTGTTGTTTGCTTCTTAAAGTGGCTGTGTTGAGCCAAAAAATGTTAAGTCAGAGGAGTGGTTGAGTGGAATCTGTTTCCTTTCCAGTGAGGTGTTAAATACAGTGGTGCAGTAGTTAATTTTGAAATGCAGGCCCTCTTCGTGACAGCACACCCACATCTCTTCTGAGGCTGTAAAGCCAAAATGATTTTTGGATAAATGCAGGGACCCCTTTCCAAGTTTTGCTTAATTTGCAGCCTGATGGAGAATTCTGGTGGACCTCTAAAGCTTGCTCGCTATTTTGATTAGCCATGATAGAGGGTGGTTGGTTATCTGGTCATTTTGTCTTTTCGAAAAGCTTTATTTGGTTGGCACGCAGAGGAGGCCCCCCTCAGGGGGATGTCGCTGTCATTCCTGCTATGAAATCGGTGGCGCTTAGCTCCTTCTCTGCCACACCACTGGCTCATTTCATATGCATGTCAGAAGAAGTGAGCATGCAGAAGAGGCAGTGCCCAGTATGTGGGACTGGGAGCATAATCTCGCACTTTCTTAAGGGCACCAGAGCCCCACCCTGTGCTTGTGCCACCCCCCTAGTGGGGCACGCGCTTCTGCAAATCACCTACCGACTCTCTACTTCTGTTTTGTCTAAACGCAGGACTTGTGGCGCCTGCCAGGGCAATACATTGTGGTGCTTAAGGAGGAAACCCACAAATCTCAGACGTCAAGGACCGCCAAGCGCCTGCAGGCCAGAGCAGCCAGGCATGGCTACTTGACGAAAATCCTGCATATCTTTGAGGACCTGTTCCAGGGCTTTCTCGTGAAGATGAGCAGCGACATGCTGCACATGGTAAGTCCCTCTTTCTGCATCGGGGCTGGGGAACTCAGGGTCGCTCCAGATGTCAGCCCCAGTCAGCATGGTCTATGGGCGGGGACGAGGAGAGTTATAGTCCATCACGGTGCAATCAGAAATGTCCAGAGTGTGGAAGAAACTATTGTCAAAAGTATGCTTACAAGTTGGGAAAAGGCAAGCCCACCAGTCCTGTTGCCTCCCCTCATTTCCAAGTCAGTCTCCTATCTTCTCCTCCTAGTCCCTGACAGAGCCCAGCAGTATTTACAAGCACAATAGGTACTTATTTACGTTCAGATCTTGGCATGTCTCTCATCCAAGGCTCCCCTGGCTCTACAGTTTTTTCAAATGCAGGATAAAGTATACCTTGTGGGGTTCCACCAGTGGAATGGGCGTTCTTGGCTGCCCACAGCTCCAGTATCTGCTCCAGAGGGTTGGAGAGATTTGGAGAGGTCTGGTTCGCCAGAAGCAGCTTAGTCACTCTGGCCACATGACCCGGAAGCTGTACGCCGGCTCCCTCTGCCAATAAAGCGAGATGAGCGCCGAATCCCCAGAGTCGGTCACGACTGGACCTAATGGTCAGGGGTCCCTTTACCTTTACCTTTAGGGGAGCCATACTGGTGGAAGAGGAAGGGGAAAAGGGGAGGACCCATGCTGCAAGTGAAAGTCTCCGCCCGCGCCATGCCAAATGCCACCCAAACCCTGGGAAGGGAGGGTCTTGTAGGCCATCTAGTTGAAACCTCCCTCCTGAGGATGGAGCAAGACTATCTTGTAAAAGATGGCTGTCTTTGAATATATTTTGTGCAATGCCATACCAACAACAAATATAGATATTTTTAAGAAATCTGGCTAGTAAAAGCAAGGCACCATCATCTCAACAGCTGTTAATATCTGTAAAGGAAAAAAAAGGTTAAGAATTTGGCTTTTGAGGAACAGAATCTGCTGGGATCTTTTGCTTAGTTAAAACCAGCTGCATGTATACAGATGTTTCTTTTTCAAGTGAGATTTCTTTCAGTTTCAGACTCTTCTTTTGGTGCACTAAGCAGAATGCTTAAGTGAGCAGAAAGAAAAATTCCCAAAACACTTTGGGGGGCTAATACTTGTGCATCTGTCTGCTTTTTGTTTCTGGTTTTTGTTGTCCCTACAGTTATTACTATTTTTTAATCATCTCTGTTGTATGAACTTTCACTAAGTCCCTAATTCCCATTGCGTGGGGCAATGATGTGGGTCTTCTGGCAATGTGCGACTGGCCGAAATCGACCAGGATCTACTGAGTGGTGTTTGAGTTGTTTTTAGTACACAAAACTGAACAAGTACACCATGTGAATTCTACTTGTATAAATATTTCAAATTGTTTTTCCCATAACCAGTAGTGGGAAGGCTGTGTGGTTGTGTTGCTCTCTTGTCTTCCTCGGGCTGCACATGGCCGCCGCTCATAGGCAGGAAGGGGGAACAAGGCCGCAGGAGCTCAACATGGCGCAGGGGCAGAAGGAGCAGCTTGGCTTTGCTCTGCTCCCACACCATACTGAACGCCTCCTTCTCTCAGTCAGTGGCAGCGAGGCACAGAGTTGTGGAAAGTGGGGGTCAATGTAGGCCGCCATCCCTGTGTAGCCTTAGCAACCGGTACTGCCGGTAGGCCAACTGTAGTTGAACTAAAATATATGATTGGGGTAAGAATAAATAAATCAGGGAAGTGCACTTTTAAGAGCTTTGCTTGAAAAATGTGCTTTAGTTGGAATGCTTGAAAGTAAGTTAAGACATCACAATTCGGCAGCATGCTCTTCCTTTATATTGTTTAAATCTTAAAGAGAACAAAAATGAAAGATACTGGAGCTGGACCAGTTAACATTCCAATATTAGTACAGTAAACATCCAACTTAAACTTGTGGGCATTCAGCTTTATGTGTGTGGTAAAAAAATAAAGAAAAAATTAAAGGGAGGTGGTTCTGGCGAATATATGACCTTGGCAATCCCCCCCCCCCCATTGAATGGGAGGGCATGACTCTTAATCTCAGGCTCATGGGTTTGAGCCTCACAGTGAGTGAAAGATTCCCTTCCAACTCTACAAGTCTGTGATTCTGTTTTCACTATATGTGACTTTGGCTTTCGGTGGTCTCCCTGGAACATAACACAACATAAGTTGTGGGCTTACTGTGTGGCCAAAGACCTGTGCACGCATGCACGCACGCACACACATGCACGCACGCACGCATGCACGCACACACATACACACTGATTCCCCCTTTGAAACCGAACAATTTTACTGGCATTGTACTCATTCCTTATGTTACTAATTGATATTATGAAACAATGCATTTTTTAAAATGGATCTTTTTTTCTGCAGAAAAATACTTAACTTGTTCACTGAATTTATTTCCTCCCCAAGGAGCCCCAGGGCTGCAGATAGACATACAATTTGAAAGCAAAGCAAAAACATTCTAAAGCAGTTTAAATATTCTAAAAAAACAGTAACAAAAAACATCTAAAAGTTTTGGTTAAAAACGTTTGGTTAAAAAGCAGTTACAGTTAGAACATTCTAAAAGCAATTGCTTTACAGTTAAAAGCGTTCTTCCGTCCAGTGATCACAGCGTTGCTGGGAATGATTTTGCCACCAAACGATGCTTCCCAATTTCCCCAACAGCCTTTGAATGACTGTAGTGTGGTGTTTTGGCTCAGAGTGCTGGGTTTGTTATGGTGATGTGAATACCCGGTTCAGGTCCCTGCTCAGCCACAACGTTCTCTTGTTGGGCAGGAGTGCATGCTGTGTTGACTTTATGACATTACGGCATGGCTAATGTTCTGACCTCCTTGGCAAGATACAAATAAGAAGCAGCTTTCCTGTTTGTCCCCATGGGAAGTGTTTGGGAGGTATTTTGTGATGACTTTTCCCCTTGCGTTCTGAGAAGGGCATATTTGCATGGACTCCTATGGCTTTTTACAGGACAACTGATAACCCAGTGGTCCTTTCCAAACATTTCATAATCTTACGATAAGGCAGGTGCCATTTGAGAAATCCAAAGTGATGCAAGACTCAGCAGAGGCAAATAGGTTTGCTTAATCACTTCCTAGCCGCTTACGATGCCAGATACGCTTCAGGCTGGTAGCTCTGTGAAAGTCGGCGAATCAGAGAACTTAAGAGCGTTGCAACGCTAAAGATGATGCCAGGTGTGCCGCTGCTTAGGGGAAATCATCCGATGCAGAATGCAAACACTCCTGGTTTGGGTTTTAAAACAACTCGTTGACACGGCTCTCTCTGCAGGGTTTTAGACATCCATGTGCAAGTTGCGACAGGTGCAGGGAAGAGCATCTCATGCCCTCTCTTTGGCTGTGCTTGCGGTCACAAAGGCTTGTCTGCACACGCATAAGGGAAGTGGAAGGGAAAATATTCAGGAGCGCTCACAGATGGATGTGTGCGCATGCATGCACATACCCAAAGAGAGAATGGGCGAGAGGATTAGAATTTGTGTGGGAGCACGAGAGAGATCGAGATTGTGTATGCGTGTTTGGTGTATGTTTGTGGGGGGCAGCGACCACAGAGTTAGCCTGCAGCAAGGAGATTCTCCCACAGTCCGTCAATGGTGTGCTTCCTGCATGCAGTAGATATTTACCAACAAAGGTCTCAAGCGCTGATTGCACACAGGAGAATTTATGACTTGCCGCTACAAGAGTTTGAGCTGCTTTGAGAAAAAGAGGCTGGAAAGGCTCCCTAAATGGTGGCAAAGGGGAAATTAGCAAATATGAGCTAGATGTCAGACGTTGGAAGGAATTTTGTCAGACATTGGCATTGCTATTTGAATTATCCAGAACTGGAGGAGTATGTCTTTTTCCATTTGTTAAGTACCCGCCGTAATGCTGAGTTCGATAATAGCTGCATAACTTGTAATGGTAATGACAAGAAAATTTAAAACAAAGCTATCAGAGATTATAAAATTAAGAGAATTGTAGAGCTGGGACCTCCCAAGGTCATCTAGTTCCGCCCCCTGCGGTGCAGGAATCTTTTTGCCCAATGAAGGGAATGGACTCACAGAAACAGTTACGGGAGCAAGTGATGTTGCTGGATGTCAGGCATAGTTGAATACATATATGAAACAGAAGCCTGGACAATTTTGTAAGGAGGACATGTTGTGCATAGAGAAGAAGAGAAGTCTTTGGTCTCTGTCCTGCCATCTTTATGGGTCTGATGGGATTGCAGTCCAGCAACATCTGGAGGACCAAAGGTTCCCCAGTCCTTCTCTCAGCCCCTCCGCCTTGCCTGCTGCACTCCTATCCTTACCACCACCATTTTCCTCTCTCATCCCTACCCTTGCCCTAAATCTCCAGCACCTTCCCACCCTGCTAGGCTTCCTCATTCCAGCATGTCTCTTCATCTTCCTCAGTACCAGCCAGACTGGCTTCTGATTCCTGCAGGGAAGGAAGGCTCTGCTTGTGCTTCCCAATGAATATGGAACAAGGTTGGATGGGCAGGTCACCACACAAGGCAGGGCCTTCTCCGTGGTGACACCCCAGTTCTGTTGAGATCAATTTGAGCCGCACTCACGGCTCCTCCAGTTCACCTGTTAAGGATTCATCCTGATTTGCTTGGAGAAGGTTTACACAGAGTTAAGATTGTATCCAGTCTTTATTGAGCGTTCGTCCTGATCTGTTTGAGCCACCATCTGCATGTTAATCCTCTGTTGACCTACTTTTCGGTGCATTTCCCGGTCACTTTCGAAACCAGTTTCTTTTTAAAAGTGGATTTGTTGCTCCAGGGCACTCATTGTATAAATCTGAATTTCCAGATGCTCTCTCATTGATGGGGAGGAGCTGCAGGGAGGAGAGGAAATTACACAAATGGCCTCTCTCCACATTCCGTTAGATGATTTTGGACTCCACCTCCCCTTAGCCCCAGCCAACATGGCCACTGCTCAGGGTGATGGGAGTTGTAGTCCAGGAACATCTGAAGGCCCACAGATCCCCCCATTCCTGTTATTTGCTCTGTATACTTTTAGGAGAAGAGTAGGATGATGTCGATGATATTTCTTGCATGACTTGCACCGTTCTTCCCGTGTCGTCTTTTGTGCAGGCTTTGAGACTGCCGCATGTGGATTATATAGAAGAAGACTCCTATGTGTTTGCTCAGAGCATTCCCTGGAACCTGGGCCGGATTGTCCCTGTGCAAGACGGATCTACTGAATATAATCCTCCCAGTAGGTGATATTCCCATTCAACCATGTGTGCATGAGATGCCAAATATCTATGGAGTCAACAACAAAACCCTATGCAGAGGGATGGCGCTACCTATCACTGATTGCTTGGTCTGCCACTATGTGGTTCACATGGGACTGCATTCCATGGGTGTGGGGCCACCACCAATAAGGCCCTGTTTCACATGCTTGCTGCCCTTACAACCCCATGACAATAGCGAGACCAGCTCCGGATCCAGTGGATCTCAGGCTGGCTTAGTCCTGCCCCTCTTTTCCCCAGGAGAACTCCATCTGGGGGCTTTCTGCTGGCGAATAACTTGCCAGCTTGCCTCTCATCCCCATGCTTGGCAGCGGATGCAGGGCTGGGCTGAGCCAGTGGAGATGAGCAGAGGAACAGCCTTGCTGAATCCACCCACCCAACCGGGCTTAGTGTGAGGGTTGCTTTGAATTGCTCTGCATGTATTCTTTTTGCAACATAGTTTTTATTCATTTCCTTCTCTAAACATGATTGCATTGGGATACATCTTTGTTTACTTTAGAGCATATGACATGCAACAGTTACATGAAATTTAAAATGGAAATAAAACAACCATAAGTACTCAGGTAAACGTTTCTGAATCTATTAACAAAGTTGTGTCAAAATGGAGACCTTCAGGTGACAAGCAACTAGTAAGTTTAATAAATGAATGAAATAAGTGTTTGCGCCAAAATGATTACAATTGTTGCAGATATGAAATTTTATATATAGTAAATTGCATTGATTGCTTTGATGGGTAAAAGGTATTTTGTATCAGTAACAATTAGAATTTATAGGAAGGGAGGAGGAAGCGGGGAAGGGGGAGAAATTAAAACATGTACTTCATTATACACATGTTTCTGATTAAAACATAAATTTAACAATAAGCAGAGTGGATTTTCTGAATATCTCTTTTTGTTTTCTGCTAAAACCACTAGATGGTTAAATGCTGAGACCTCAAATAATTACTGGATAGGCTACTTCACTTTTTAAATAGCGAAGTAGACTGACTCACCCCCACCCCAATTTCCGCTTTCCGAAGATTGCAAATCTGGCCTTAACGACACAGAAACAGAGCAGCCAACTCACTTGTATTGCCTTTGATCACCAGAATAGAAGGGATAATCGTGTTAAGTCCAATCTTCCATTTCCTTTCCTGCCTGCTCCGTACAAGACAAAATTGGAGCAGCTCCCTTTATAAATTGCTTGCGCAAGATAAACCTCATTGTATATTGGCATGCTGGGATGCTGCGTTGAGAGCAATGCCTTCACTGCCTCTTGGCGTCACTGACTGACTCTCTCCTCTTTTTAGACAGGGGCGACCTGGTTGAAGTTTATCTGCTGGACACTGGGGTCCAGAGCAACCACCGAGAGATCGAGGGCAGAGTGTTCATGACTGAATTTGAGAACGTCCCAGAAGAAGATGGCACTCGCTTCCACCGACAGGTACGCCAGCTCTGCTTCATGAGCGATGAGGACTTTCTTGCCACCTTCCCCTTTTACCAGTGATGTTGCTAGAACCCTATGTTTATTATGATGGCTCAACCCTGAAACCTTTAGTCCTTGGAGGAGATTTGTGGGATTAAGCACCAGTTACGGTGTTTCTGTGGGAGCAGCATGTGTAATTCAATCTGTCAGTTTCTTCAGGCCCACTTTTTCGTTATGTTGAAAAGGGATGCTCACAACTGTACCGCTGGGAAGTGGGTGAGTTCTTTAACAGACACTCACCATTGTGGGTGCTGAATGTGCTTCTGTGCATCCCAGTGAGATGCCATTTGTGGACAGACCCGACTGCAGCCAGATTCCCTCTGACCAAGATGTTGGATCCTAGTCTTCCCATTGGGTCACTTCCTCTCCTCCAGGGCGGAATGGCCTCTTAAGGTGGTTTCAGATATGTACATTGCATGGAGAATTCCAGATTGAATGGCACAGCTGCGGTGGAAATCTGTGCACATGCTCAGTGCCATCTTAAGAGGCCTAAAGCCAGTGAGATAAGGTCCAGGGCAGCATTTTTCAACTAAAATTGAACCAAAATTTTCATACCAACTAATTTTTGCGCTGCAGTTTGACACCTGAGGCTGGGCTTTCATCCTGCCTCTGTGGGTTGAATTGAAGGGAAAGCCCACAGAAGGAGTCTGGTGGAAGCTGACTTTTCAACCCTGATGGCCTCCACCCCAGAAAAGCCACTCCTTTGGGTTGGGGTACCTTCTTGAATGGGGTGGGATGTGATGATGATAATATATTATTTATACCCCGCCCATCTGGCTAGGTTTCCCCAGCCACTCTGGATGGCTTCCAACAAAGTATTAAAATACAGTGGTCTGTTAAACATTAAAAGCTTTCCTAAACAGGGCTGCCTTCAGATGTCTTCTAAAAGTCTGGTAGTTATTCTTCTCTTTGACATCTGGTGGGAGGGCGTTCCACAGGGCGGGTGCCACTACCAAGAAGGCCCTCTGCCTGGTTCCCTGTAACTTGGCTTCTCGCAGTGAGGGAACCGCCAGAAGGCCCTCGGCGCTGGATCTCAGTGTCCGGGCAGAACGGTGGCGGTGGAGACGCTCCTTCAGCTGCAGTGGGCTCAGGAGGAAGGAGCCAGTCCTCGCAAATTGAGCAGAAGCACCTTACAGGAGCTACCTCCACCTGACCTCTGAGGATCCTCCCTTAGCCCTTTACACCAGAGCCTGCTCCATTCAGCAGGGTCCCCTTTCTCCAGGGAGAGGTTTTGGGGGAGGGGGAGGGGCTGTCAAAAGGTGGGCAGAGTGTGAAAGCCAGCTTCAGCCAGCCCCCTTCTTCAGGCTTCCCCCTTGAGCCAACCCCATGGATTCTTCAGTCACAGTGAGGCTTTTGTTCAGGCATTATCAATCAACGTTTTTGTGCTTTGCTGAGTTATTGTCGCATCTGAAAGCCCCATGTGCTCTTGTCATGCTTTAACTGTATGTGTATGGCAGGGGAGGCCCTGTAACATTCATGACTTGCTTTTTAACGTGAGCTGTCATGCCGACAACTTGTTCCCTTATTCCGTTGCTGAATTCCTCATAAAAAAGTGTTACTGTGTTTGGCGGCACCACTGGGATGGTGTTTTCTTGAAGCGGGAAGTGTCAGTTGAGCAAGTAGGCCAGAGGCAGTTCAGCTGCTTTTTATCTGTAATGACAATCACTCCTTATGTGAAAGATCAAGGGGCTTCCAGCCTCTCATATTTGCGGCACAACCTGGATCTGCTTAAAGCCCCTAATCTTTTTCTTGACCTCTGCAGCCCCCCCCTCGATTTAGCATGTTAGTAATGGGGAGGGAGAGCAGTCAGTTCTTCACAAGATGAGGGAAAAGGGTTCAGTTGTTTTTGTCTAGCGAAGGGGTGAAGAATGGGGCCGTTGGACAGCATAGAATTTCAAGATAGCTTTGAAAGGATGAAATTATGGCTCCAGTCATGCCTACCCCTTTACATTGGGAGCATTTATTCTTCTCTCCCTGCGCCTTCCAATAATGGTAGCATTTAATCAATTACTGTCCTGAATTATGTCTTCACGTCACCCCGACATTCTACCATTGCTCTTTTTCCAAATACAGTGGTACCTTGGGTTACATATGCTTCAGGTTACAGGCGCTTCAAGTTACAGACTCCGCTAACCCAGAAATAGTACCTCGGGTTAAGAAGTTTGCTTCAGGATGAGAACAGAAATTGCGCGGTGGCGGCGGGAGGCCCCATTAGCTAAGGTGGTACCTCAGGTTAAGAACAGTTTCAGGTTAAGAACAGACCTCCGGAACGAATTAAGTTCTTAACCTGAGGTACTACTGTAGTTTTCAGTAAAAATTAATTTAGAATTCTGTAATATAATTCAGTACTTCACATTCTTTGGGTTCCCTCTTTTTCCTCATGTCTGTTGAAGGCAACGGAACCACTTGGTTCTTTAGCCACGCAGAGGCCGCAGGGTGGTTTTAGACCCGAGGACGTGAAGGATTGCCATTCATGGTGTGCGCGAGGGGGCAGAAGCAGGTGATAAATGGCGAACTTATGCTTTGTGGCAGGCCAGCAAGTGTGACAGCCACGGGACCCACATGGCTGGCGTTGTGAGTGGGAGGGATGCCGGCATCGCCAAAGGAGCCAGCGTGAGCAGCCTCCGAGTGCTCAACTGCCAGGGGAAGGGCACTGTGAGTGGCACTCTGATGGGTGAGTATGCAGCAGCTGTTCGTCAAGGGGGAGCGGAACTCTGGAGCCCAATCTGTCAAATCCCAGCCAGACTTTGGATGTTGCTGATCCACCACCGCCTGGGGGAGGAGCCTGTTAGGTTGAATGGACTTAGATATTCAGCCCAGTTCTTATGAACTCAGCTCTCACTTTGTTTGGCCCCCCGGTCAGGTTTAAAAACAAAAGGGGGAGAGAGAGAGAATGCGGTCAAAATCTAATTTATATTGAGAGACGGAGCTTATTTTGTGGTTTCATATTTGAGGACCCCAAAGGAGAAATACTTACGAATTTAGTGGAAGTATGTTGACCTCCACAGCCCACTTTAATGGTTGCATGGACCTGTCAGTTGGACTCTAGCCCAAGAAAGTTTCTGCCATAACAAATGTTTGTCTTTCAAGTCCCACAAAAGTCTTCTGGGGTTTTTTTGTTTTGTGCTATCAAGGGCAGACCCTTTTGTCCATTGCACTTGCATGGTTCCTAACTTTAAAACAAACAAGACGTTTTCTTCTCCTTCCTTTTCTGCATAGTAGGACAGATGTGTGTACAAAAATCTCCTTTCCCTCTTTCACATGTGCTCTACTGGTTTGTCTCCCCAGCTCAGAAACAGGGCAAAGCACACACTGTGAAGAGTCGTGCCTTGTGCTCTCTCTTTTGAGCAAGACAGCTCAGCTGCCCATTTTCCTTTTTTTCACATGACAGGATTGGAGTTCATTAAGAAGACCCTGGATATCCAGCCCTACAGCCCTCTGGTTGTCTTGCTTCCCTTGGCTGGTGGCTACAGCCACATCCTGAACACGGCCTGCCGCCTGATGGTCCGGATGGGGGTGGTGATAATCGCTGCAGCGGGCAACTACAAGGAAGATGCTTGCTTGTATTCACCGGCATCAGAACCAGAGGTATGTGAGAGGGTTAGCTTGCTCCCTTGTTCTAGGCCCGTAGTAAAGTAGCCCAGTAATTATTTGTGGTGCCCCAAGGAAGCTTCCAGATTATCTCATCACGGGTACATCTTTCACATGGTTGTAAACACAGCGCTCTTCCATTGAGACAGTTTGCCGCACGGACCTGCCACTTATCCACTGTGTGGTTGCCAAGTACTGACTGGTGCACACACCTGGGCTAGCCTACCTGCCATTTGATGGAATATTAGCACTCCAGGGCAAGGCATGGAAAGATGGGCGGCTGCTGCCACCTGCATCCTCCAAACCAAGGACTGGGCAGCTTACGGATGGAGAAAGATTCAGTTGCTGCTGCCCTAGAACAGTGTTTCCCAACCGGTGTTCCGCGGCACACTAGTGTGCCGTGAGACACCGGCTGGTGTGCCGTGGGAGGGAGGCGGGCGAGTCGGGCGGCGAGAGGCGGCGGCGGCGAGGATCCGCGTCGAGCCGGGGGCGGCTCCGCAGTGGTGGTGCCGAGCGGCGGGGCAGCGCGCGCAAAAGGGAGGAGCGCGAGACAGCGGAGGAGGAGGAGGCCGGCATGTCCGGGCAGCAGCAGCAACAGCAGCAGCAGCAACTCCCGGCGACGGCTCCTCCTCCGCCCGCTATCGCCGCCACCACCACAACAGCCGCCGCCGCCTCAGCTGTCGCCGTCCCTCAGTCCCTCGCTCTGCTGCCTCCTCCCACCCCGGCAAGGGGAAGGGAAAAAACGTTTACTTTTGTGCGTCCCTCCCGGCGTGACGCTGCGCGCTGACGTCACGGGGCGGGGCTTTAATGGTGGTGTGCCGCGAGATTTTTTTCCGGGAAACAGGTGTGCCGTTGCCCAAAAACGTTTGGGAAACACTGCCCTAGAACATGCTGCGGATATCTTGGCCAAGCCACAGGTTCCTTTCTGCGACTACATTGACTCCAGATATAAAGTGGGGGAGGCTGGCACTTAGCCTTGTGGGTTGTGATTCTCAGAGCAGGGTCTATACCACAGCCCACTTATAGAGTTGGCTGAAGAGGAATGTTCAAATTAACTGGGATCTCTAGTGACATTTTGGGGGAAAGATGGTTTGGGGAGGAAAGTAGCCATTAAAAACACACACACACTAATATTTTCTGGAGTCTCTGGTCACATCCACACCATGCTCTCTCCCTATAGCACTATTATACCACTTGATGATAACAGTCGTGGAGAATCCTGAAAACTTGTTCGGGTGCTGGGAGTTGTAGCTCTGTGAGGTCAGCACCCTTCACAAGCCACAGTTCTCAGGATTCTTTGGGGGAAGCCACAACTGTTGAAGCAGCGTAAGAATGCTCTAAACCAGAGGTCGGCAATCTAAGGCCCATGAGCTGCCACCGAACCAAGCCGCTCACTCGGCAAGTCCCCATGCGCTGTGCTAAACCAGAGCAGCGCAGCGTGGGAACTATCCACATTGCTGGAAATCACTTCTGGGCATGCCCAGACGCTGAAAATTGCTTCTGCACAGGCACGGTTTTCGGCATCTGAGCATGCGCAGAAGCGATTTCTGGCACCGCGGACATGCACAGACGTGATTTCCGGCGTTGCGCTGCGCCAGCCCACGGAGGATCTCGCGGGAGTGATCCGGCCTATGCCCAGTAAGCCTGGCCACCCCTGCTCTAAACACCTGGGGTGGACAGGACCTCTTCCTGGTGTTTCTGGGTGTTTTCCCATCAACGTTGCATCCTGTGCTTGTGCTGTTTAAATATACACTAGAGTTTAAAGGTAGGTTTGACAGTGGAACTAATTACTCAGGCCACTTGGCAGTGGGATGTCTCTTGCAGAGGGCAGACAGTCCATCTGCTGGAGGTTTCCTGCATTTGATGGCTTCTGCCATCTAAGACCCTCTGTGACTCTAGGAGTTTGCCTTTCTTCTTTGCTCCACGCCAGCCACGATTAGGTCTCATGTTGTCATAGGTTATCACGGTGGGGGCCACCAATGTTCAGGACCAGCCGGCTTCCATGGGCTCCTTGGGGACCAACTTTGGCCGTTGTGTGGACCTTTTCGCCCCCGGAGACGATATCATCGGTGCCTCCAGCGACTGCACGACTTGCTTCACCTCGCAGAGCGGGACATCCCAAGCAGCTGCGCACGTGGCAGGTAAAGACCTCACGGCAGAATTTGTGTGACTGCTGCACGGCTCCCCAGCAGGGTCGAACTCACAGAATCTCTCTGTGTCTCTGGTCACACCCACTCCAAACATTTAAAGCACATGGCTTCCCCCAAGGAATCCTCTGTAGTTTGTCAAGGATGCTGGGAATTGTAGCTCTGTGTGAGAGGTGAACCGTGGTTCCTATAATTTTTTTTCTGTTGGCGGGGGGAGCTGAGTGCTTTAAATGTGTGTTAAACGTGCTTCAAATGGCCCGGTGCAGATGTGACCTTTGAATTTGTCGTTTTGAGCCTCCCATTCTCAATGGTGAAAGGCAAATATTTTCTCCCGCCTCATTTTCTCTATCTCATCAAGCAGTCAAAACCCTAACACAGAACAGTGAATGAATGAAGGTTTTCCTCATAGTGGCCCCCATCACTCAGGACTGCATGCAATTACAGATAAGCCTCCACTTCTGCAGCTTCATGATTCATCGATGGCTGTTTTCCATATAGATATCCCCCCCCCCCGTCCCACATATTAAGCACATGCATGATGGCAGGAGGAGGATTGCACTAGCTAATAACAATAACAACAACAATAACAATAACAATTTATTTTTTATACCCCACCCTTCTGGCTGGGTTTCCCCAGCCACTCTGGGCAGCTTTCAACAAAATATTAAAATACAACAGTGCATCAAACATTAAAAGCTTCCCTAAACAGGGCTGCCTTCAGATGTCTTCTAAAAGTCTGGTAGTTGTTTTTCTCTTTGACATCTGGTGGGAGGGCGTTCCACAGGGTGGGTGCCCCTACCGGGAAGGCCCTCTGCCAGTGCCCTGGATGTAAATGTGCCTGCTGGATTCATCCCACATTTGGCAGTAGTGTGAAAGGGACCCTATGCACATAGGGCTTCTCCATGGGTCTAAGCCTAGTTTCAAGACTAAATCAGCCTTGGTTGACCTGATGGATTACCTTTATCATGAGATAGTGGGAGGGCAACCTTGTTTCTCACACTCAGTCTCTCAGCTGCCTTTGGAAAGGTTGGCCATGGCCTCCTCCTAGATGGACCGATTTGGGGTGTGTGTGTGTTGGAGGCTCTATATTGCAGTGGTTCTGTTCTTACCTGTGTGTTCAAGCCTGGAAAGTAACATCAGGGGAAGTGCTTTTTGGCCTGGTCCTAATGCTATGGAGCTCAATAGGGTGCCATTTTGTCCCCAATGCTATTTAACATCAATATGAAGCTGTTGGGAGTGCTCATTAGGGGTTTTGGAGCACACTGCCGCCAGTATGTTGACGACCCACAGCTCTGTTTCTTCATAACATCTAAAAATAGGAGGGGCTGTGCAAGCCCTGGACCAGCGCCTCAATGCAATGGTGGACTTGATGAGGGCTGATGCACTGAATTTGAATCCTGGGAAGATAGGGTGGATAGGTGGTTCCATGTCTGGAAGATAGGGCCGTTGCCTGTTATGGTTGGGATTGCACTCTAAAGGAGCGGGTACACAGCTTGAGGGTTCTCCCAAGTATGTATTTGTCATTTCAAACCCGTTAGAGCACGGGTTCTGAAACTTAGGTCTCTGGCTGGTTTTGGACTACAGCTGCCATCATCCCTGGCCACTGCTCCTACTAGCTCGGGTTGATGGGAGTTGTAGTCCAAAAACAGCCGGAGACCCAAGTTTCAGAAACCCTGCATTAGAGGATACATCTTTGTGTTATTACAGCCTCTGTAACGAGAGAGGAAAACCGGGATATAAATTTCCTAAATAATAAATAAGCAAGTGACCTCTGTGGTTATAGGTGTGCCTTTTACCGGCTTCATCCAGTACACAAGCTAACAGCTGTATCTGGATTGGTTCAGCCTAGCCACTGTAGTTCACGAATTGGTAATCTCGAGACTGTATTTCTGCAATATGCTGCATGTAGGACTGCCCTTGGGCCTAGTCCAGAAATTCCTGCTGGTGCAGAATGGAGGCAAATGCATGTGACACCTCTGCTAAAACATCTGCATTGGCTACCCACATGCTTCCAGGCATGTTACAGAGAGCCCTGACTGGACACAGCTGGAAGCTGAGCATGCCGTGTTGCTGGTCCCATCCTGTGGAACACTCCTCGAGCTGGTTAGGCTTTCAAATTTTGAAGACCTATGCATCTGCTTAATTTTGGGGTTATCAGCCAGTCATTTTCATGATTATTTTGAAAGGGTTTTTAATGGTGTTTCATATTGCATGGTGGACATTTTGTTGTACATCGGCCTGATATTTTACGAGATGGGTGGCAGCATATAAATACTTTGATAAATAACAAGTAAGTAGCTGGGAAGCTGCCCTGTGGCCCATCAGATCCTCAGTGTCTGAAAGCTGTGGTCTTGGCAGGGCACATCCATGTGAAATGACAGCCTGACCTTTACGCCACAGAATATTTTCCCGGCGTGTGCACATACGCATGCTCTCGCCCTCCCCCGCTCCTCAGGCTCATTTGGCAGCTTTGTGCGGCTGCAGCTGGGAATGCCAGCGTGTGTGTCATGGTCTGATAGTGACATGCCTCGTGGGCTGTTGGGCCAAAGGCTGAATGCATCGAAGAGTTAACTGCTGCCAACACATTTCCTTACTAAATGGTTCTGTGCATCCTGGAGGGTGCCTGTGGCGAATGTAAAAACAGATATTTTTAAGAAATGAAATATGCAGCTTGAAGGGGAGGAAAGGAAAAGGCATTTACTTAACGCAGAAATAACCCCTCCGATTAGGCTATACTGGAGGAAAGGAGTTCCAGATGGCTGAATAATTTGTATTCTGAATTATCGGCAGAAGTAAACGCCCAAGAACAACAAAGCAATTTGCAGATTAGAAGGTGGTTCTTGCTGTTTGCTTTATCCTGACCAAGACCACCTGGGTGTGTGCACCATTCCGTTCCATGGAGAAACTGGCTGTTCCATCCATTGAAGTGAATGGGGAAGCTCTTTTAGAGTAAAGCAGTGCACCCATCAGAGAACCCCTCTGCCCACAGTCAATGTATGTGTTGGTCCAAGTATCTTCTGTGGGGCCTTTCTAAAAAAGCAGACATTTGCCTGTGTTTGCCTCTTCTTCTCTCTCTTTGGCAAGAGCATCAGACTCAGTTAAGTAGCCTGGATGTATAACAGACTACGGGGTACAATCCAGCCAAAGTTAAGCACTTTGAGGTCAATGAGAGTGATTCAAGCACGTGCCCAGATGAGTGGAAGAGCAACGTGAATTCCATCAAAACAGCTGCGCACACAGAGAGCCCAAACACTGAGCTGTTAATTTCACAGCACACAAACATAATTCTGTGATAACAGAAAACAGAAAAATATAATCGCCCAATCTAGTTATACACACACACACACGCAGCCGCCGTCAAATAATGCAGAGTAATATGCACGTTTCCATAGGAATTGCAGCCATGCTTCTGAACTCCAACCCTGACCTGTCCATCTCCGAGTTGAGGCAGAAGCTGATCCACTTCTCCAGAAAAAACCTCATCAATGAGGCTTGGTTTCCAGAAGACCAGAGGCTACTAACTCCCAACAGGGTAGCTGGGCTTCCCTCCAAACTGGTAGCAGGTGAGTGATCCTTATTCCCGTTGGCTTCATGCTTTAGTAGAAAAGCTTTGACAGGCCATGACAAGGGTCCATTTGACGTCCCCCTCCCCCCGCCTTCCAAAATGCCACTTTTCCAGCTCAACTTTTGACTGGTTCCCAAGCACCTCCCTGAGATGGGTCTCGTGAATGCGTGTGTGTTCTCCAGTTGGCTGGACCAGGGAAAGAGCTGCACTCTGTGGGGCACTGCTAGGCACCTCTAATGGCCACGAGCCACTTCCTTTCAGATGAGCAGCTGTACTGTCGTTCCGTGTGGTCTTCCCTCTCGGGGTCAACCAGCAAGTCGATAGCTGCCGCCCGCTGCAACAGCAATGAAGAAATGTTCAGCTGCTCAAGCTTATCGAAGAATGGCAAGCGGCGAGGCGAGCGCATGGAGGTGATGTTCTGTGGGGGGGCAAGGCTACGTTTTGGAGTTGCTGTTTTACATGCAGACACAAGTTTTTCTGTGGGTTATGGAGGCTTGCTGGCACTTCCCTGTGTCTCACAGCTGTGCTTTCCAAATTCCAGGATTACGGAGGCAAGAAGGAGTGTGTGGCTCATAATCGATTTGGGGGCCAAGGCGTCTATGCCACTGCCAGGTGCTGCATTTGGCCCAAAGCCGACTGCCAGGTTCATGCCCCCTCGCAGACTGCAGAGGGCACGGCACTGCAGAGTGTCAGCTGCACCAAGGACGGCCATGTATTGACAGGTATGTGACGACAGCTGTGATGGATGCAATCCATATTGTTGTGCCAAAGCATCTTTCCCACGTGGGCTCTGTGTTGCCAAGGAAGGTTCTGTGCAGGGAAGAGGACTCCCTTACTGGACCCAGACTTATGTGGCCTATAATGTGTTGTGGCACACTTGCAGATCTTAAAGTTTGATGCAGCCCCAGCCCCATCAGCATTGCACTGTGTGGGTTGGGATGGGCTTTCCCACCTGCCATCTTGGGACCACTGTGCGACATTTGCAAGCAACTCTTTCTGAGCTTGCATAGTTTGCACAATTAATAACTACCGGTAATGAAAATGGAACAGTTTATCAGTACAGTCGTACCTTGGATCCTAAACGCCTTGGTACTTGGACATTTTGGCTCCCGAATGCTGCAAACCTGGAAGTGAGTGTTCCAGTTTGCGAACCTTCTTCGGAACCGGAACGTCCGACGGGGATTCTGACTGGCTGCAGGAGCTTCCTTCAGCTAATCAGAAGCACCACTGAGGTTTCCGAACGTTTTGGAAGTTGAACGGACTTCGGAATGGATTCCATTCGACTTCCAAGGTACAACTGTATTTGCACTTGGGGAATTCTTCAAAGCTGGATAGAATTTATTTGGAAATTGACTAACACCTTTCTCTAAACTCACACAAGCAGAGTTTATTTTTTTTAAAGCAGCGGGAAAGTCATGTACTGGTCAAGGATCCTTAAAACAGCATGTAAACCTATTGCATGGTCATGGCAACATCCGCACACATTGCTTATGCATGCACAATGCCCATGAGCAGTACAGTGCATGCACACCCAAGTGGGCAAAACAGCTTGTGGAAACAGGCCTTTCAGTAGGTCTGAACAGACAAGGCTGTATCCCACACTACTGCTTGGTCTTTTCAAGGACAGCAAATTGGGTGATTTGGGTTTATATTTGGGTTCTTGCAAACGACAACATGTGGTAGGATGATGATGTGAATTGGAGTGGGTGGGGACAGACAAGCAGAATGTGATGCTGATGCAGAAACCTCTTCCATACCCCAGCTAATTTCTGACCTGCAATATAAACCAAAGCAAACAGAACAAACAAAAATGGAGATTCCCAATGTGAACATTCCAAATCAACTTGTACCCATGATTGCATTCATCTACACACACCCGTGTCACTGAGCATATACCCTAATATGATCTAAACTGGCAGGTTGCAGCTCTCATTCTCTGGCTGGAGATTTCAGTGACAGCATCAGACCTGAACTGGGGACAGAAAGCCACCGTGACCAGTGTGTTGGCCAGGCAGGTGCAACCGTGCATGCTTCCTGCTGCCATGCGCCCAGCCTAGAGTGCAAGGTGCAGGAATACTCTTCTCTGGAGTACACAGCAAAGGTATGTGGGTGTTGTTCCTTTAGGGCATGAGTCACCAACCATTGTGGGTCCATGGGCTCATTTGAAACCTGGAGAAGCATGCACCCCACAACTTACTCTGCTGGCTATGACAGACAGCTTCTTTCAAGCCTAACTTCAACCTCTGGCAGAGTTTAATCACTTTTGGGCCTCAAGTGGAGGCCACTTGCCATATGATTACTGGAATCTGCTCCATGCCCAAGCTGACTAAGAGACCACGAGACCCTTCTGCACAATGATCTTGTGGTCTCTTAGCTGCAAGTCCATTTCTTTGGGCAGGGATACTTGAACCAGGCGCAGTGGCAGCAGGGTTGTGGGATTCTCTGTATAAGAGGCTGCAAGGGAGAATGAATAGACTTATGTGGGGATGCCACCTTTCGGGCTGCCTTATCTAGAGGTTTTCATCTTTGTCGGTGTTGACTAACCTTGCCTTCTCCATCACAGGTGATGGTGACTTGCGATGATGGCTGGACTTTGACAGGATGCAGTGCCCAGTCCCATGGCCCCAACACACTTGGGGCGTATTCTGTGGACAACACGTGCGTCGTCCTGAGCAGCCCAAGGGGCAAAGGAGCAGCAGCTCTGGCCATCTGTTGCAGAAAGAGACTCTTGGAAGATAAGCATGGTTCCAATTATAAGTGACAGACCTGTTCCCACCCCACCCTTTACTATCTATCCCTGGAACTACTGTGTTAAGACCACACCCCCATAACATCACCCTAGTGAAGAAGATATTCTTCCAGGTGGGACTCTAGAAAGCATTTGGGGTGACCTTAGTAGAATGCTCCGAGTTTACCAGTTTGCCAATAGTACCACCATCTTCACTATGGGGAGATGGTTCTAGTGATGCCCTCTCAGTAATACCAATTGAGAGGCATCCACAGAATGATGTTGACAGTAGGTTAGTCAATACTTCCCCTATCTGCCTTTTATATGTATGGCCAGCCACTTCCAGCCCTTTAGGATGTGTGACAGCATCGGCTCCTTCCAAGTTTCTTCTTGTCCCAAAACTGCAGGGTAGCCAACCATACTCCTTATTGATGTGAACCACCCAGAGTGGTTTCATGAAAACAGCATGGATTGGGCAGTGCTCTGGGCTCAAAGTGACATTAATGCACATACATGCATTCACTTAATGTGTTTGACTTCTATGGTTTTTGAAGAACTGTTCAGTATTTCTTCAAAAGCTGGGGATAAAGAAGAAGAATGGGAGCTTTGGAGAGGACAACAGGTTTTTGTGGGACCTCAACCCCTTCATGGTGTCTGAGGTGTAACCAGCAACTCCCCTTTTGCAGTAATTAGCAGCTTTTGAACTAAATGTTGAGTATCCCCCTTAAGACATTTAATCTGGTAGCTGAAGCAGGATTTTGGATGGATATAATCAACTAAGTAACTGCATGAGAGCTTATGCAGTGGGACTGCCCCTCCTCCATATGTGCCCCGTGGTGCCCCCAAATCTACTGCAGAGGGCTGAGGGAACTCTTAGAAGAGATATAGGGTGTGGGGCAGGGGGGAAGAAGGCCCCATTATACAAATAGAAGCTGTTCCACTCGCGCAATAAGTTTCCTACGACTCCATGTCGTGCATTGTATGCTCAGCTTCTCCCCCTCAAAGGGGTCATTCCTTGTTTTAAAAACCATTTACTATGCTAAGTAGCATTGTACCTATCAGGCCAGTCTTGTTTTGTAAACGTTTTGTTTTCACCTTCTCTCCCCAGCAAACATGGTTAACAAGGTTACTTGTCCAAGACAGAGTAGGAAAATAAGGTTAGTCCAGAAGACCCTCTCCTGGGATTCTTAAGCCATAACCTTTTACAGGAGGGAAGGGGAGCCTGTGGTCCTCCAGTTGTTGCTGGACCTACAACCCCCATCTTTCCTGACCACTGGCCATGCAACTGGGGAGTCTTGGGAGGTCCACAGGTCCCCCACCTCTGCCTAAGCACAGAGAAAAAGTTCCAGTGCCTAAAAACTCTCTCCTGTGTTAAGGCTGAGGGATCTCAGTATCTTGCTGTGGTTTAGCAAAGATTGGGGGAGTCGTCATGCCCATGGAGGGGCAGCATTCAGCTCATACAAACACACCCCTGCATTCCTTCAATATTTCAAGTTCTAAAGTGCCTTACAGACCCCATTTGCAATAATTAACAGAGAGCCTTGCAAATTTAAAACCCTCCTCCCTGAAAACAAGGAGTGGTCAGGATGACTTCTGATGCTGCCTTCTAACCTAGAAATGCCCCATCTACAAGGGCTGTTTACTGTGATCCCATGTTAAGGTGGCCATATTTAACTGACCACTGTTGCCCCTACCTGTAATTGCGGAAGGCACTGCAAAAGTCATCAGCCGAGGTAGAGGGAACAGTTCAGATTTCATTGTTGGCCTCCAAGAATACCACTGAGTGAGGAACATTTCTTTGGAACCCAAAGCACTTAAGATTCAGGAGACCACGAACTATTATTGGCCATAAACCACACATGAGATACTGCGAAGTCAAGCACACTGTTAGTAATTTAGGCCAAATAGTTTGGTTTACTGATAAAGCACTTGGTAGCTATGATTTTAATTTTTGTTTTAAGCAGGCACAAGTCCTTCCCTCCTTTGGGTTTTTAGTCAAGTTTCCCAACTGCTTACATAATCAAAACTTTATCTGTTGATGTATGTTGAAATAGTATGTTAAAAATACTCTGACAGACCAATCCTTCCCTGTTTTCTCAGAAGTGAGGCTTACTTTCCAGGTAAGTCTGCATAGGGCTGCAGTCTAAACAGCTTTTTCATGAGTAATGTAGACAGCATGTTATACTTTGTAAGTGTTTTTGAACTAACACACATATTAACTACTGTAATTGATAGGTGCTTAATGTAAAGAAAAGCTTTCCTCGTGCTGTGGGTTTTACATTTTTATCTGGAAACTATTTATTCTGTTTTATATAAAACATTTTATAATGCCATTTTTTTTTTGGAATAAAGTTTCATATGAATTTTCTTGGGAACGCATAACTGTGTAGTCTCCTCTTAAGCAGAATATTAACTACAGGTAGCTCACAACTTACGCACATTTAACTTGTGTGCATTCAGCTTGGCTTTTTAAAAAACCCCAAACAAAAACCTGGCAGTCCTGCCAACCATTTGCACCCAATGTGTTTTGACTAGATGCATTCTTTTTGTTAGACAGCTACCTGACATAACAAAGGTACAGATTTCTGCTAGTCTTCAGCAGAAATCTGAAGTATAGGGCAATTTCCTGAGTAAAACACCAGCAAAATGACATCTGACCTCTTTTCACAACCTAATGATCAGACTGGTCCTTTTTTGTGTGTGAGAGGAATAAACTTTATTCCATTGACCAGGATTTCCCCCCATGAGAACTGCCTTTTCTTTTCCAGTACCAAGTGCCTTAGGAATTAGTTGGACAAATCCACACACAGCTAAGAGTGCACAGTTGAATCGCAGCTGCCACCCCACCCCATAGAACATTCCATTAAACATATATCATATCCATTTTTCATCCAAAAAGACTGGCAGTAAAAGTGATCACAACATAGAAACATGTCACAATTTACACAGCAAACTAGATTTGTTGCATTTGGTTTTTTTAAAAAAATATTCTTCAGCAGATTCAAGTGATAGCAGCCAGAAATCAAATAATCAACCAATTGTTGTAGTTGAAAACGGTAACCATCAACTCTGTACAAGCGGAAAGAGGACCAGAAAACAGCCTGCAATAATGTTATAATGTATGGTGGTAAAACAGAACATCCCTGGGGTTGAACGTTCTGTTTCAGTCTGAAAAGAGACCATCTTTTCCATAGGAAATGATGGAAGCGCCAATGCCTTTGGACAAACAGGAGTGATACTTTTTAATATCACCTCTGTTAACACTCGCTTCTGGTTCAACTTAAAAGTGAAGATAGGTGCTGCAATAAAAATGGGGTGGGACATCAAAATTTATTCAAAATTTTAAAACACCACATTTAAAATTTTGGAGGCTTTTGATAAAATATCTGAATTCTGCCACATTTCAAAGAAGACACGTGTCTTGAGAGAAGCAAATTCAACTGAAATGTCATTGTTTTGCACATGCAGTGTTACCAACACGATTCCTTTGACTCAAAACACATGGCAGAGAATTCCAGCTGGAAGATGTATAGCTGTTTCCTTCAGCAGTGAAGTGACCTGTAATATTCACAACCAGTGCACAACTGTGAAGAAAGCTATTGTGTCAGATCAGGTTTTGCAACAGTACATAAAAGTGAAAAGAAAAAAGAGGCACTTTTTGGCTGTTTGTGCCTTTGACTTGGCAAACCTTTCTACAGTGGAGGTAACCCAGGCACTCTACAACTTCCCCTCAATTCATGTGCATGGTGCATTTCATTTAAATTAAGGCAAAATCCTCGAACAAAGGCAAAAGCAGTGCAGAAAAAAAATGTGAAAAAACTAAAAACTAAAAATTGGCACAGAAGAAGCTAGTACCCAGAGCTGCTAAAGACATCACTTAACTGCATTTCACATGGGAAAACTAAATTGTACCCATGTAGCTCAATTGGTTTCCAGTTATTAAGGAACAAATGAACCTGTTGTATTTTCAATGCTGCCTGGCCAAGCAAAACAAAGCCTACAATCTTTGCCTGTGTTATTGTGTGTTTTTTTTAAAAAAGATTCATATGTCCCCATGTCACTCAAGGAATCATATATAGCCAATTCCAACTCTCAAATTCAAAAGCATAAGCAAATGATTGCAGATCACATCATTAAGACTACAATTTATTCAATATGTCTCCAAGTGTTAGAATGATGATTTAAGGAGGCAAAACAGCAATAAAATTCTGTCTTAAAGTGCTTTTTTTTTTTTTGTTAAACTTACTCATCAACTTTTTTTTTAAAAAGATCCACTGATGCCACAATACATAAATGTATTCTTGGAATAAACAAAGCTACTTTATTGCTCTTGTCCATTTACTTTTAGCATCAGGAAAAAAAGTTACCAATTTCAGACTTCCTTGTACCAAAACCATTCCATAAGGAATTAACCATCCTTACACAAAAGGGCTGCAAACCCTTTCTGCAAAGCGCTATACAAATGACCTAGGAGACATATTAAATACAAAGGTCCTTGTGTAAACTGATTCTTAACTAATAATTTACAATGCCAAGTGTAAGTCACACATTTTTACATAATTTTGAATATCACTATTCAATATTTTCAGAAAGATTAAAAATTTGCCCTCCATACCTAAAGGCAGTCAGATTTTTTTCTTCTTCTGTATAAAAACTGAAAGTTGTTTTTTTTTTTTTGCAGCATCACAGAAAAGCAAGTTTTTTTTTACATTCACTCATTAAAGGTTCACATAATAAAAATTTCAACCACTTGATATTTTTCCTTAAATTGGTAAAATCTTGTGACAGATTTTTAAACTCATGCTTGGACCAGCATCCCACAAGAACCACAAAGGATGCTGGGACTTCCCCCACAGCCTGATGCTTAAACTTCTCAGTTGGAGAATCTCTCTTTAGGAAGTAGCATGGCCACTTTTTCTTAGAAAGCTTCACTTCTAAAAGATGAAAGCGATGGGATTTTAACAATATCAGAAAGATGCCAGGGGTTCAATGCTTCCGTTGAACGCTTGTTCTTCAGCTTGCAGCTAACCACTAAGGATCCACATCATCAAGGTCACTTTTAGGTTCACCAATCATCATTGGGGACACTGTGCCCTTTCAAAAACACAAAAGAGTTAGGAAAGCATATGTACTCTTCCAAGTATCAAATAATGCAGGGGTCCCTAGCCTTCTGGGGTTTGAAAGCACATTTGGAAATCTGAAGCAGGCAACACAATACACCCATTTCACAGAAGGAATAGGCAGTGCCGAGACCACCCTCTCCCAAATAAAACAGATAAAGATAAAAGCAGGCAACCTCCTCACCAAAACAAGCAAAATGCCCTCCAACCAACAAAAAACACGCAAACTACCTCCCTCAAAACAAGCAAGCTGGCAACCTTCACGAAACCAAAACAAGCAACTGAACAAAAAAGTGGGTGGGCAAGAAGCATTCTGGTGAAAAGGAGACAAGATGAAGGTGTGGCTGGATGCATGCCCTTTTATTTCTACCCATGGAAAGTGGGGGGGGGGAGCCAAATGCCCTTTAAAGAGTATTGGGAGGGGCAGTGGGTCTTAGCAGGTGCCAAGTGAAGTGTCTCAAGATGCTATGGAGATCATGGGCAGTACATCGTAGCAGCGGCATAGCGTGAGTTGTCAGCACCCGGGGCAAGGCAAGTAATTTGCGCCCCCTAACCCGGGGCAAGGCAAGTAATTTGCGCCCCCCCCTAACCCCTAACCTGCGAGTTGCCGCTGGCGCTGCCGCCCAAACGACCCCGCTTGCCCGGAGGAGGAGGGGGGCAGAGAGGCGAGGAAAATGCAACGGCCCAGCAGCTGCAGCAGCACCGGCGGAGGCGGGGCTGTGAGGAGGGGCTGCCTGGCGCGTCCTCCGCGGCGAGCGCTGAGAGCCGCTGCCTGCCGGGCGCCTTCAGCCCGGATGCGCGCACAGCTCGTCGGTTCCGCGAGACATGCGGCTCCGCTACAGCCTGCGCCCGAGGCTCTTCGGCGACTCCGGAGGCAGCGAGCGCGCCCCCCCCAGATGTTGCGCCCGGTGCGGCCGGCACCCCTGGCACCCCCCACGCTACGCCACTGCATCGTAGACCTCAGGCACTGTGAACTATCACCGTGTAGCTGGCAATTTAGAACTGCTCAGCAATTATTTTGCTGATCTGAATGGCACAAGCATCACCAGGAAGGCGCACTATGGTAAATGTATGCCAAACCAAATTAAGCCTCCAAGATGCTGCTGGTAGAGCTAATTCTTGCCTAAGTTCTTTAAAGTCTGAGAGAGTGAATTTCATCTAAGAAAGTAATGTGCTTAAGAACTCCACTATATTGCCTAGAAACAGATGCATCTTAAACCAGGCTAGTATCAAACTTATCTTGGCTATATTGTGAAACTGTTCTGTGCCTGTTACCCTAAGTATTTCAGTATTCTGATGCTTTGTGCTTATCACTCTTTGGTGCTAGACTGGCCTGAAGTCAAATCAAGCTGGGCAACAAGGCCTTTGAAACAAAGAACACTGCAAATGGTTCTTGAGGAAGACAGGTGGTAGGGTCCTACCTGGCTTACAAAAGTTTACATTTCAGCTTTTGACAGAAGAATGCACAAGCTCAATTCATTTGCACTGGGTGGGGTTTAAAATGAGTTGGAACCATGTGGGGAGCTACTTGCACAAATTACTTTCTATATGAAGCCGTCTCTGCAAAACTCTCAAGTCAAGCAACCACTCTCACAGCTTCTTGAACGCATGAATGGGAATTATGGTTGTCTATTGAAAACAACCACGATTATAAAACAGGTGAGCTTCTGGGGTGGAATTCGAAAGTTTTCAGCATCAGGTTATGCAAAGCAAGAACGGTGAACGGAAATCAAACCATTTCCTAAGTATTAGTCACTCAGCTTTGAAGAGGCAATGCCAATTAGGAAGCCGTCAGCAGCAAGCATGCAGGTAACGGACTGAGAACAACCTTGCCCTTTACCTGTGGTAGATGTCTGCCACCATTCTCATTGGCTGGGCTGCTCTCGGATCCGTTACTGCTTCCTGATTGATCCTTCTCATTCAGCAACGCTGTGGCATATGCCAGCGTGTCCTAAAGGAAAACCATAGGACTTCAGAGCCAAGTAAATACTTTTTACACAATGTTGCTGCTTACTAGGAAAAAGAAATGCTGTGCTTGCAAACAGGCATAAATTGGCACTGGTTCAAATATGGCAAACTGGTTTTTGTTTTTTTTTAAAAAAGAGCATGGTAGTGATACCATATCAGAGACTTAACAAAAATTCCTTGCTATACTGCAGGGCAGGGGCTCCTTTTTCTTAGCCCGTGGGCCATATTCCCTTCTGTGCAACCTTGGAAAACCACATGGTAGTGGAGGGCGGAGCCAGAAGCAAAAGGGGGAGGAGCAACAAACAGCTTTCACCTTTGCATAGTAGGCTAGTTCACACACAGTCTTCACCTTCTGTTCAGGGACACTAACGGACCAAAAGCACTCCAAATGCAAAGGCAGAACAAATGAGGAGTGTGGCCTGGGGAGAGCGCCAAGGGCGAGATGCTGAGAGGGCAGGAGAGCTGGATTTGGCTCCTGGTCCCTCAGCCCAGCTGTATGAGGTTTATTTTTTAAAAGAGCAAACTGGAAAGTTATGGTACTTCAGTCCTGTTTCAATGTTTAAAGCAATGGGCAACTTGAAATTATTTAAAAATCAGTCATGCTAATGAATTTCAAGCCTATGAAGACTGGTAATGTATGCATACACGCATGTAGCTTGCAGCATTTGTGCACCAAGTTTGCTGTGCCTTTCATAAATAAAACTTGGCAATCATCGGCCAGTATTACATAGTAATTAGACAGGAGAGTACTGCACATGACAGCAAAAATGCTAGACAGCATTACCATTTTCATTATATTTGTATAAACGCATGCGTGCGCGCGCGCGCGCGCGCACACACACGGTAACTATAGCCCACAGAGATTCTGTGTAAAGAGTGTCAAATTTAGGCTGACCTGTGCAGAAATAGTGCGCTGAAAGGTTTTGGCGGTTGAGGTTTCATTGGATACATTACTCTGTGGAGCCCAGTAGTGTTCAGACATCTAGAGAAATATGAAAGCATCCATTAATGGAAACTGTGGAACAGTACTATAGCCACGTGAATAAACTTTTGTAACGAAAGGGTTTAAATTACCTTTATTTGAAGCCACTGTACAGCCCAACTCCAATGATGGGAATTCTCCTTGAAATAATCTTTAGCAGCAGAGCACCTTTGAAATCCAAAGCAAATTATTAAAACTATTTATCTGAAGGTAATTTAGGACCACACTCCCTTTTCATACTTTATGAACTGTCTGGCTGTGCAATTCACTGCCTTTGCTTGTGTGCTGCGATACAGAGCAGGCTGGAGTCCAATGTTTCAGAACGTCTCCAAAGTACAAATTCTTCCAGTTTACAAAACCTTTCCTTCCTTGTCACACGGGGAAATTCTTTCTTGTCACAGTCAGTCAGCTGAGCGGCTATGATACATTGCAGTGATGGGACGATTTTACAAATGACAGAACATCACTATTTTTCAAACAGCACAGGCCTCATATTTGCTGTTCTGTACAGTGTTTTCTTTGAGCCTGCTACCATTACAATGCAACTGAATGCACAGCACTGAACGTTCTTTAGGTATCCATACAACTAGTCTTTCCTGGATCACCGGTTCACAAGAAGCAGACCCCTTATCTAGGTTATAAATGGATCCTACACATTTTATTTGGGCCTGAAAAAAGATAAAAGAGAACTGGCAAAGGCTTGCTGAAGACACAGCTGCTTCTTATAATAATGTGACTTAATACAAACAGAACACACCGACTTCCGTTTCACTGAGTGTTATACTTACTTCTGAGCAAGAGTGACCAAGAATTTGACACACTGATAACAGCGACTGCTGTCCACATGGTTATTACTGTGGTGCATCAGTGCTGTTGAAGGAAAAGAAAGGAGATTAATCAGTATTAAAGTGGGCCCTGCCATAAAGCAGGGAGATTTGGTCCTACATCCTAGTTTGGGCTTCATGTCAGACCACTAACCAGAGTGTAGAATCTAAACCATGGTTGTAGTTTCAAAACGTTCCACAGACAAACCATCATTTCAAGAAGTTTTTCATAAATATTCCTCACTTTCATTGAGCAGCACCAGCTTCTGCAGACAGTAGCTGTAACTATGGTTCGCTAACTTAGACAAAAGCATAGTTTGGTGCAACGTATGAATTTAGCCTATGATTCATGTCTTACTTAACAACAACAAAATGTTAAGACCCCCTTTCTAGTTCAAACATGCAATGAGCTGTGTGATTACAACCTAGGTTATAATAGAGCACTTAAAGATGATGAAATTTGGTTATCAACATACCCCACCCCCCGTTACCTACAGGATTTCTGTTCTTTTGATGCCACCTGCCTCTGACGTAGTAGTCAAAATGATAAAAAGCGCTTCAGTTTCTATATGAATCAAGTCTTCACATTAAAAAAAAAAGCTCCTTTTGAATTCACACATCATAAATTTGTTTCTAATTCTTCACTTGAATATATTCAAGGACAGAGATTGTGGGCAGTATCCGTTAGCTGTGGAAGTGTAAGGCTGCTTACGCAAATGATCTCCTCCACCCCCCCCCCCGGCTTCTGTACAAAATGAAAACCCTGTCCAGACGTTTTTTTTGGTGGGGCTCAACTGTTGTCACTGGAAGGGGGAAATTCACCTCTCCTGCATTGCCACTCTGTATCACACAGCCCCATCACACCCTAGAGAGTTTTCAGGTGGAAAGAAGAGGAAGGTTGCTTGTGCAACCTGCCTTTCACTTGTGCGACTACTGGATCTTAAATCCATTGATTTTCTTACTGCCAATTTTTTGTTTTGGAAGTTTCCCACAATTTCAAAGTGATTTGCCAGGAAGATGAGAAAAAACAAATCCTCTTTGCATGCATGGAAGAACCTACAAGGTTCTTTGGATCCATTAACACCTCACAGCAGGTTTACTCACCCAGCAATCCATTTTCTGTCTCAAATGCAAACTTGACCCGCTCTATTTGCAAAGGATCTTCAATAATCTGCGAAAAGGAACAGAACAATTAGTTTATACAGATACTTGGAATCTATCGTATAGTTATACATTTCTTGGTTGTACCCAATGAAGTCTTTCCACTAGTACAAAGGACTTCTGCTTGCACATTAGCGCTTTCTCTTGATTCTACCTTGGCTAGATTATATCCATTGTTATGTTAGCAAGATAACTAATATTATGACACTGCAAAAACCAGAATAGGGGAAATCCCTGGTTGCATAAATTGGTTGTATAAATTAGTTTCGTTTTTGGCATCTATACTCCAATGCTTATCAACTGAGTGAACAGCGTAACACAAACAAGCAAAAAACCCCCCCTGCTTGTTATTAAAGTGTGTTCAGTTACCAATATCTCATGAAGAAGCTGGAAGGTGTTCTTCAATTCATGGGGTGGAGTGGTCTCCAGCTGATTCTGTAAGTTGAAGACGCAGATTTAAGCAGGTGGAAGGGCACACAGATGAATATCAGATTTAGGATAATCATTCATATATGATTTTGCATTTTTAAAAACCCCTAAATTATAACAAGGTGGGGGCTAGATATCTGCACTTTTATCAGAAGCCTGTGTCATCAGAGAAATACATTTAAACATTTTTTTCCCCAATTTGTTCTGGGGAAGAATTCTTTATTTGTGATTTTTTTCTGAAGAGCATTGGTTCAAAGGCTAGGGTGCTGGCAGCAGGAACCAAACACATAAAATAGAAAAATTAGAGAAGTGAGAGGTGTACAAACTATGGGCTAAAACATATACAGATCTCCTGCTTCCTGGAAACTAAGCAATTTTTGTTGGTTTTGCTATTTCAAATATAAACGTTTTGCTCTCGTAAAAGCAAGCAAGTTACGTTTATAAATATGAAATATGCTGCACTATGATCTAGGAGACCAGGGTTCAAATCCCCACTTGGCAATGAAGCTCACTGGGTAACCTTGGGCCAGTCGCAGTCTCTTAGCTTAACCTACCTCACAGCGTTGTTGTGGGGATTGAGGAAGGGAAGAACCATGCATGCCACCTTCAGCTCCTTCGCAAAAAGGGTGGGATAGAAATGCAATTAATATGCATGCATGGAGTGCATGGATGAATGAATGAATGGAGGAATATGCCAGAAGCTGTGGCTATTTGTACCTTTTTGCAGAGCCTTTTCATGTGCTACAATAGCTAATGTGTACGGTGAAGTGCAAATAAGCTCTTTCATTCTGAAAAATTGGCATCTGCCAATATGGAGATGATGCAACAGGCAATTCGATTCTGTACTGCACAGAGCTGCTACGTACACAGACATGTGTGTGTGTGTGCGCGCGCACACACACACATGCCTCAGGCACCAACGTAGAACAGGCCATGTTTTGAAAGTGTACCCTGACTGGTTTCTCCTTACCTTGATGAAATGGAGCATGGTAAAGGAAAAGTGCTCATTACAAAAGCAGCAGTACACCACCATCTCAAGGAGGACCATCAGCGATCCAGTTAGCTCCCTTAATGCGTACATTACCTAATGAAGAAACACAAAGAGTCAGATCAGGCAGCCGTTCTTTCTTAAAATAAAAATAAAAATCCAGCTTTGGGAAGCTTGTAGATTTGCTCTTTTTAAATGTTCTTCACATTGAAGACCCAACCCAAGCCTCATAATTTATGGGCCTAAAACAGTAGCTTACCTCCATTAAATAAGGCTTTCCCTCCGGCAGGAACAGTAAAGCTTCTACTTCTTCATGGAGGGCCAGGAGCGGTCCAGAGGTGGTAATGCTAAGGGGTGAATGCAGAACACACAGACCAGGAGCTGAAAAATAAACGAAATGAAATGAAATATGGAGGCAGGAAACATGCAGAGGGACGAGTGGTGGAGAGGATAGCAAAAACTTTGATCCACATGATTTTGGGCCTTCCTGAACAAATACGAGGAGACATCCCCCACCTGCCTGCCTCCTGAGAAAATAGTTGAACCACTACTCCTTTTGAGTAGCAACTTTATATGCGGAGAGTAAATAGCAGGGGTTTGCACTGGTTCTGTGTACTGCAAATTACAAGGTGAATCAGGGTGATTTGGGGAAGATTCCCACATCAGACTGTGCTACTAGCATGGTGCCTCCAGATGGACTGGGGACTCCCTAAGCCTCCATGTGGCTCTGTGCCCTTGATTCCCACCCCTAGCCTCCCAGAAACTAAGTCAAGCTGACTGGGGGAAACTCCCAAAACTCAGAAGGGTGGAGAGGTGGTGGAATCTGAGAAACAGGTCTAGCTCTGAAACACTGATTTCTTTTCCCAGAGCACTCCAATCAGATATTTAGAGGAGGGGTTGAAAGCTATTTCTTTACATGTTCCATTCTTTACAGTGAATGGAAAGATTTCCATTGTATGCCTCAAAGTAAGTGGGAAAGGGGCTGAAGACCAGCCCTTTGACCCTTATGGTAACAGGTCCTTGCTGGGAGAAAACCCCTTTTTCCTACGGATTTGTGCTGTTTTGCAGCAACCCCTTTCCATGCAAGTCTCCTTGGGAGAAGAGAATTTGCCTCCAAATGGCTGTGGGAGGCAGAAGCTCAACCCCCTAACTACAACCATTTGGGCACAAGGGTCTTTGCTAGGGGCGACATTCCCCACACTCAATATTTCCTGAGAATCTAGCACTTTTTTCTTTGCCCGCAATTCCTAGTGTGCCCACCCTAAAATGGCCAAGTCTGTCCTTGTGGGAGAAGCACTGTGAAGCTTCATTCCCTCACAGAAAGGGTGACTGTGCATACAAATTTCACCCAATTCTGGAAGAAAATGAAAAAAAGTGTAACTCGTCCTTTGATGGGAAAAGAATCTAACCTTTAGGTGCCCCCTGGATATAAATGCCTAGTTTGCAGTCTTAATCCATTCTGGAGGGTCCTCCAAGCAAGGACCCACTGGCAAATTTAACCCACTTCTGTGAAAAGGGAAGAAAGTTACAGCTGTTTTTGGATTCTCCATTATCATGAAGGGGTTGAGAAAACAGAGCTTAATTTTTAACAGATCTAAATTGGCTCTGCTCTGAATAACAATGGGTTGAATTGGAAAGACTGGCTCCAAACAGATCAGGCTGCTTCCCAAAGCTTCAGATTAAAAGTTGAATACGGTGGCTGGCGTACACTCCTTCCAAATAAGTCACTGAAAACCAGGAGTTGCTCTTGGTGGGTAAACTGAGGAAGTTTAATCTCTTTACTGAAGATCTGCCAAGCTGCATTATTAACAGTGGCCATTTCGTTTTGTGAAATAAAACACTTACCCACATTCCTTTGTGATGAGACATCAGAGTGCAAAACAAGCAGCGCCACGGTATTATGGAGGAACCCAAACTCTCGAGCTTGGGCTGAACTCCATCTGCGATTCTGTTTTTGTTAGGCAATATTTAAAAAAAAGAGTAGAAGATTATTTTGCAAGCCCTGCTTAAACATCATTGCCTGCACATACTTTTCAGTTTTGTGTCTTTCCTTTTATTTAAGGGAAGAGCATTTCTAAAACCAATCATATACTTGCTTTAAGTAAGCAGCAACTGTGTTCATATACTAGTAGCAAAGTATAGAGTGCCATATGGAAAACTCATTTTGAGTTTCCAAGGTAGACTCAGTTTTATGGTACAGCAGAACCTAGGCATATCGCACCATGAATCGGGTTATGTTGCAAGTAGGCACCCGTTTCTGTTTGATTAATGCAAAAAGCCTTCTATCAGCAACTTGTCCCAACAATGGGCAGAGTGTTCCAAGAGGGAGAAGCAATGCATGCAGCAAGTTCAGAACGGGGCTGAGTTGTGCTGAATCACCTACAGGCTTGAGGCAGTCAGTACCAGCAGCTGCCAAGGCAGGCCAGACACATGGCTCTGCCTCCCTCCTGCCTCAAATGCTGCTGGCAGCGCAGAGCTGGGCCCAAGGGAAGCAGCTGCAGGGAGTCTGGCTGTTTTCTTGCACATACGACTGCAGGGGGAAGAGGAGCACACAGCTTAAATTTCCTTGGCTGCTTCTGTTGGGCTCTCAGGTACAGGAGCAGCGGTGGCAATCGGAAGACAGAGTTCACAATGGTTTTAATCCCAATGGGTAGTTTCTGTAACTGAGTATATGAACTTGAAGGCAACACAAATATTCTACCTAGACTACTGGATGATATTAAGCACCTCATTACCTGGTTATTCTGACGGCTAGGACCAAGGAGAAAGTTGATCATATGCCTCAAGGCAGAATGCCTGAGAAGGAGATCACAAGCTCTTATACCCTGCTATGAAAGGACAAACAGAACATAGGGTCACATCTGTTTCCATATGCAGAGCATGCCTGCACATTTTAGATTATGGTTCCTTATTATGCTTCGTACTTTCCAAAAGCACATATGATTAAATTATATACTACTGACTGGCAGGGTTTTGAATGTCTCCACAGCACCAGATTCCATGTGATTTGCAGATATTTTTTCTTTCAGGTTTGCTTGCTTACCAGTTTAACAATAGGATGCCCTGAACACAAAGGAAGTCCTGACAGCTGGAAACACATGCCCTAAAGACTGCAGCAGACCACTGGAAAGCACCTGGGGAAAGGCATGCTCTCCAGTCAACAGGGCTTGATTTGAGCACCTGTAACAGGTTTAAACTCTAAATGGCTATGTAAGAAATCGAGAAAAACAATCTACCTTTATGTGATAATGGTAATGTTTACCCATAACATAAATTTGTCCTAGGACATAGGGCAAATAAAGAGAGAAGTGGAAGAGTGAGTATTTGGTTTACCTTTTGTACAAAATTGTTGAACAAGAAGAAGTACTGGGCACAGTTTTTGCAGTTCTCAGGGACGTCCTTGTCCAGCAGACCAAGCAGCACATCCACTAACTGATGCAGACTTTTCAACTGTTGAAAAGTAAAGATGGGAAGATCTTGTATTATCAGGAAGGCGGATTTAATTAAGGCACATTTAATAATAAGTATAAAAGGCACCTACTGCCTATGGATTTATTAGGCTTGCTTAAGACAAATGCTAGGCAGCTTGGTTCAGCTGGCCATTGGGCATGGCTTCCTTAACACCCCCCCCTGAACAATTCTATTACATATCCGCCTGGCCTTTGGCTTGGAGCCAATTTGATTCCCTCCCTCCCTCCCTTTCTTTCTTTTTTCCTTTCCTTCTCCTCCTGCGATGAGGCTATATTTTAATGTTTTAATGTTGTATTTTAATTTTGTTTTTAAGTTGTAATCATTCAATTTGTTTTTATTATTGCTTGTAAGCCGCTCTGAGCCCGGCCTTGGCTGGGGAGGGCGGGGTAGAAATAAAAATTATTAATTATTATTATTATTATTATTATTATTATTATTATTATACATTTCAGGACTCACACATATCCTTAGAACAAAATAACTTTATTTAAGAAGGGCGTCAGCGTATACACTCTTAGAATAGAAGGACTATAGCACTTTCAAGTCTGACCACTGGCCCAGCAAATTTAAGTAAAAACACTCAAGCTTAAAAAGCTTGGTATGGAGCACAGCAACGACGACTTTGGTCCGTGTGTATGCAAGGAGCTAGGCAGGACATTTAAGCCTCTTCCTCTGACCACCAACCACCTCCTGAGATTTTACCAAACATCGACCATACATTCTCAAATGAATCTCTGCAGTTGTAAGAACAGAAACTTATTTTTTCAAGTAGGAGTTTCTCACAACACTTAATACCGCACTTAGACAAAACCATCACAGAATCATAGGACTTGCAAAGGTCTGAAACTAGTTACAAGATTCTGGCAGTGAACAGACTAAAGAAATAAGATAGAATAGCAAGGGCGGCAGAGGGGCGGGGAACAATTAACATATATCATTAATGAAGCAGCAGCATACAATTTTCTGAAGTGCAATGAAATGTTTCGCATACCAGCAGTTACATATTACTGACCTTTTCCTGATAAAACAAGGCACTGTCTAAGGTTTTTTCAAGAATGGTGGCTACAGCAACTCGCACCTCTCTCACACTGCATTCCAGTAGAAAAGTCCTGAAAAATGCACACATGCAATAAAAATGAAGATGCGCGCGATAGAATCCATCTCTCTCATGTGCTAGTAGAAATCTGCAATCCCTGCCTTTTACTCAAGTGTGAAATCCAATATTTACACTTCTTTGAGAGTAGAAAGACTGGATACGGTCACTTAATAGCCAAACTGAAGGTGCCTCATAGAATGTAAATGATATCTATGTGCGTCTGACAGGAATTCTTCAAATCAGCAGGACTTAATACCATAACAAAATAGACAGATTAAAAGGAAGCAGTAATTGACTGCCTAAAGCAATGTAGATAGGCTTTCCACTGAAAGTCGTTCAGTGTGACAGAGCTTGTCATTTGGAGCAGACACATGCCTACACACACACACACTGACTCACTGTGCACTTAATGGATCAAGCAATTTTTATATTCATGTCATAAATTATATTTCCTGCCAGAAAATATATCTAAAAGGCTATCTGCCTCTCCACAAGTAGATCATTCTCTCATATGGCTTATTCATCCAAGTATACAAATTTTTGGGTACATGCCTCTAATGAAGATAAGTGAGTAGTATATAATAGTTAGACTTGTGTACTTATATTGATACTTACTTTATGAGCTCTCGCCCTTCTGCCTCAACTAAATATTCAACCAACCATTGACAAGCTTCAAAACTTTTAGAAACCAAAGCATCAATGGTTGCAATCCATTCTTCTATGTCAACCCTTAAAAAACACCAAAAAACAATCACAGTAAGGTCAGCAAGACTTCAATATGTGAAATATAAGTTTTCTCTCTTTTAAAAAGCTTTTAAAAGTGTTACCTGAGTTTTTTCTTGGTTCGCAGACACGTCTGGAAGAGGAACTGGACTGCTAGTTGTAAACTTACTCTTGCCATAGATGGATAATGGGGGTGCTTTAACTTTGTCTAAGAAAAAGAAAGTGCATCACATAACACCACAAGTACTGGCCTTTCTGATAAGATTCTTAAACACAGTTTTCAGACTGGAACTGAGATGGTGCCAAAATAGTTTTAGGATGGCACAAAAAGTAAAGAGAATTATCTGAGGTTTCAGAAAAACACTTTGTCAAATGTGTGGTGACTGGTGACTTCCACTCTTGTGATAAGCTCCTTGGTGTTTAAAGAAAGGGGGAAAACAGCTTCTGTCCCTTCGATTATACTATGGGAGCTTTAGCTCAAACCAAACTATGAGTGTGTGCAGTGGGCTCAATATTTGCCTTGTAACTGTATGTGTTTTAAAATTCTGATCCATTTTCAAATTGCTTCCTGCTATTTGATTTGGTTTTGTGTAAACAAAATTCTGAGGTTCCCATTCACTATAATGGAGAATTGAAAAATGGTGTAACTGCCCCCTCCCTTTGACCAAAGTGGATGAAATTTACAAGGGCGAGGGAAGCAGGTATTTGTCTCTTGCCTTTTCTCTTCATACAATAATTAAAGGTGTGTGTATTAAATGCTTCATACCAGCCTTTTCATTCCAGTGGTTGTGTCCTCTGATGGGTTTTACAGGCCTACGATAAGCCATACAGCCTTAGCGTGTCTAATATGTTGGCCGCAGAGTTTTGGTGTTTCAGTTTTCTTTGTTAAAGCAGAGCAACACAGGAGCTAATATATATGTGTGTGAGTAGCTTCTAACTTCTTAAAAAGTCCTACACCACTGTGCTTTGACAAAAAACACAATCTAGAGCCCTTCAACAACATTCTGGACAGCCTTCTTGCAAAGAGATGTAGGAAAAAATAGATATATGAGGGGGAAAGTACAGAAACAATAGGACAGAACATAAAGATTTGTGGGATCCTTCATCCAACTTGGTGGAGGACAGCCCCACAAATCACCCTGTATTTTGGCCCACACACAGGCAGTGAACACCCTAAAAGATATAATCAGAGACTGAACATATGTTTTACTGCAGTTAAGTAATCAAAGAGGCCATAGTATGCTATATCAACAATGCATTCATTTTTAAAAAAGAAGTTTGCTGCTGGATAGTCTTAATTTCTCCCCCTCTTCCCAATGAGGACAGTTTATCTTGTTCTGGCTCCACTGAGCCTCAGCAATTCACTTCACTTAGTATCTGAAAGATAAAATTCATCACTCACAGCATTTAATGAAGCTAACGATAAAACAAAGCTAAAATAGTCACTGCTGTAGACATCTCTGTTCTTCATAAACTTCAGGTTTTCATCTCTCACCATCTGAAATGACAACACATGTCTGGTTTTAGAAATAAAAGTCAAGGATATGTTTAGAATTTCTAAATCTTTCTTACAGAAAATATGACATTTTGTAAACAAAAGCATCATTAAAAGCAGGATGTTAGAAGCAATGTATATCTCATACTGTATGTTTGAAATGGCATGATTTGGGCTGAATTAGCTGTAATTATCACCAAGCTAATCAAGTCATACTGGAAAGGCTCACTGAAAACATCAGGCTCAGTGTGCTGCAGCAGTGAGATTAATAGCAAATTCTATGTGAAGAATTACCAGCAAAATAAATAGAAAACAGAACTCACATTTATTACAGTGCCATAAAACAGTAACTAAACTTTCACATGATTTTCTGTCATGGCTTCAGCTGAGATTCCTGCATTGCAGGGGGTTGGACTAGATGACCCTTGGGGCCCCTTTCCAACCCTACAATTCTATTATTCTATGTTATAGTGCTAGCAAAGATACACAAAGGGACAGCTACAATTGAGTTGTCCACTGAAAATGACAGACATATAGGCTTACAAGAGAGAACTATTTCTTCACAAAATGTGATTAATTTCTCGATTATTGATTCTTACAACATGAGGAAATGGTCTTCAACTGAATAGCTTTAAAATGAAGCGTCACCTCTAAATCTACGAGATTAAATTTTGATTTTTGTTTTGCTCCAGAACAATTCAGAGAGCAAAAGATATACCTATATCCATTACACCTAGAATTTTATCTATTGAGCTTGTGAATACCTGACATTTTTATAATGTTATCTAGCTGCCATTAACACTGTTTACCTGATATATCCGAACTGGCATTTTCTCTACAAATAAGCCTTTTTTCTCCCCTTTCTTGACCAGTTTGGTCAAGATGGACAAGCGGTCACTACTGGGCCTGTGGGGCCGTGGCGATGATTGCGGTGAAACATCTGGTGAAGATGGAGCAGACCTGGGAAATAAAACGCATGTAAGCTCAATGCTGCAAATATATTTTTCCATTTGCTTGACAAAGTGCAAAGCCAAAGTTCTCAAGTATGTTGTGCATCTAGCAATGCACATTTGATCATAACTTTACGTTCTGCGCATGGAAGGCCTGAACTCATTATATGGCTGATTGTGGCTACAATCCTGCATCCTTTGCTAGGGCAGCAGGCTGTGGAACAGTGTTTTCTAAGAAGCCAGTGTAGCTTCTCCTCCTTCATCAGGTCTCCAGGGCTGTTTACTGCTTGGCGCTGAGTACACTGCTCTAAACAGATGCTCCCATGCATTCAACAACCTGCCAAGCCCTCTCTCTCTCACAGCTCTGCTTCTGCTACTACTAATACACTGTATCTGTAATACCCAATGATGTTCATAACTGAACCATTTCTTTTTCATAATTAAAATAGTCTTCATAGAGTCAGCTGGCCAGCCCCCTGCTAATGGGAAAAAATGAAACAAGGTAAAGAGAAAACCAAAGGTTTCTCTGACTAAATGTTTTTTGGCCATTTTAGCAGGATTTAATGGTGCAAGTATTCACCCCCAAATGGTTATATCTTTTTCAAGGTTATATCTTTAAAAAGTTTCAATACTGTAGCTTGTACAGTCCTATTCCTTCATATAGTACCCACCTCCTAAGTGTCTTGGATGCCCCTAGTCATAAACATACTCACAGAAGCTGTCCTGAGCTTATGCGTAACCAAATTATAGCCTCAAGAGTACTCCTCTGAACAGAAGATTATAAATTCTGCAGAGGTCCCTCATGGAAGGAATAAGCTTCTGGTTAAGTAGATTAAACACACACACACACACACAGAGAGAGAGAGAGAGAGAGAGAGAGAGAGAGAGAGAGAGAGAGACTGGAGGGGAAGCAAGATGTTCTGCTTGTGCAGGGATCAGATAACCGGGGTTAGAGGCAGGTAAACTTACAAAGACAGGTCCTCAGCTTCCTGACGCACGACGCTAACTCTGCTTTTCTTTGGCAAAACTGGCGAGTTCTGGTCAGAGACTCTCTGGTAGAAGAGCATGTAGGCATTCCAGTAGCGGCGGCGAACATCAGGATATGGATTTGCTGCGAAGAAGAGATATCCTTATAGTTGACTGACCTGATTCTTGCAGCAGGAACACTGGCCTAACTACAACTTTCAGGCAGTTGTTAATGGAAATCTACACATTCCAACGGGGAAAGAATAAATTGCTGATTAAGGGGGTCAACAAGCAACATTTTCCATGGCATTTTATTTTCCGAAGGCAGGTGGCTCACTTCCATTTCACGTCAAACATTTTTCTCCTCCCGACCAAGAAAAGCAGGTCTGTGCAGGAAACAGCATAGCACTGATATGCATGCATGCTTCACAGTGTGTGTGTGTGTGTGTGTGTGTGCATGCACAGAAGCAATACACTACACATCACACGCACGTTTCACGTTGCTTCCTACATGGTAATGCCTTCTGTGTAGAAAAAGCATGTGTTTGTGTAGCAACTCTGATCACGCCAGTTACACTCTTCAGTTCTCAATTTGTTAAGGAGCCATATGAAAAGAATAAAAAACAACAGGACAGCAACCATACAGTATCTGAGTAATATTATTAAATTTTTCTGAAGACAGATGCCAAACTTCCACATCAGCATCTGTGATCCTGTAACTCAGCCCTGAAGTGAGTAAGATTTAAATGAGGGGAAAAGTGATAATGGAACACAACATTTATACTTACACTGGTCATAAACTTTGGGTCTATACTCTCCGCCAAAGCATTCATACTCCAAAGTTTCATCATTCAACTCAAATTCTTCAACAACTGTGTCATTGAATTTGAACCATTTTCCTTTTCCACATCCCCTGTTGGAAACACACAGAAACACAAGCCATGTTCACTGTCAAAGATGATGGCTTAAAAATCTCAACAAAGTTTCCTAATAGCTTTCCAATTCTCATGGCTACCAAAGAGATAATCTGCATTGAGAATGATTTCATGTTAAAATCAAATATGGAACAAAACAGATCTGAATATAAAGGGATCAGAAATCATAGCAAGATGGCAGACACATTCACCACCAGTCTGTTTCATACAATGACTCAAACTTTATAAAGATCATCCCTCCTGTCACACACATCCTTTGAAAGGAAGATTCTGGTTTTGTTTTAAGCCAGAGCTACCCCATTACATTTGCAAAAACTTTCAAGCATTCTGGTATACTTTCATAAAGGTAGAGGTAAAGGGACCCCTGACCATTAGGTCCACTCGAGGGTTGCGGCGCTCATCTCGCTTTATTGGCCGAGGGAGCCGGCGTACAGCTTCTGGGTCATGTGGCCAGCATGACTAAGCCACTTCTGGCAAAACAGAGCAGCACACGGAAACGCCTTTTACCTTCTCGCTGGAGCGGTACCTATTTATCTACTTGCACTTTGACGTGCTTTCAAACTGCTAGGTTGGCAGGAGCAGGGACCGAGCAACGGGACCTCACCCCATTGCGGGGATTCGAACTGCCGACCTTCTGATTGGCAAGTCCTAGGCTCTGTGGTTTAACCCACAGTGCCATACCGAGGTTTAAAAAGTGCTATACAAAAATGATGCATTTGCCAATAGGAGTTTGCAAGTTTAACACTGCATGGTCTTAGCTGCTTTAAAGTACTCAAGCAAAGAACTATTAGAGCCCACCCAGAGCAGACTTTCTCTTTACCGTCTGTCTTTGATAAAGGAATAGTAGTGGCCTGCATGGGCCTGACCGCTGTGCACTATCACCCCAACCAGCTCATAGTTTTCTGTAGGGGCCACTTTCTTCCGTGGGGATCCTGCACCTCCCTGATCGACGTGTCGCCCATTGTCGCCAACTTCCGAGGAAGAATCTTGCCGGGCCATTCCTGAAACTGTATAGGGTTCCATGTTCAGCATCCAGGGGAACTGTTTGAAAGGAAACACTTCCGATTAAATTTAAACCTGAGCCCTATTACTTGTTTATAAACCTCCTGTAATTACCTAAAACACAGGGCGGCTAACCTTTAAAGGCTGAACACAGGAAATAGTTTATGGGATGCAGAGAGTCATAGAGCAAACCAGAAGGTTTGTCTGTTTTTCCAGGACTCAGAATGGAACTTCCGATTTTTTTCCAGTGAGGAAGATTATGGACTTCAGCTCAGAAAGCAAGTCACAATCACTTCTTTTGAAACTCTGCAAGCACCATTAGTAGTTAGGGCAGGTAATGTCAAAGGCCTATCAGAGGGACAGAGATACACCGTGGGCAACATGCATACTTGGAACAGAATAAATAATGGTGAGAAGTAAAGATTCCATTCCAGAAAATGCCTTTAGAGAAATAAAAGAGCAGCTGTGCTTACCTTTATCTGTTCATCGTACTTAATGGAACGTCCACTTTCCCAATCAAATCCAAATCTCATGAGGTGGATCACCAACAAGCTAGGCAGAGCTTTAATGCACGTCCGCTTTACTGTAGTTCTCTTAAAAATAGAAGAGAGTCACCTCCAGCTACTCATTTTAGCATCACGGAATGCATACTTCCTGCTCACTGTAGAGAGGTTTTCTTACAATTATGGATTTAGGTTGATAGAATCAAAGAGCAGGAAAACTATTTTCTAAAGACTAACTACTAATTCCTTATCAAATCATTTACAACACGTCTTTTCTCAAAGGCAAAAACTTTCAAACATGCAAATATTTTGTCTCTGCTTTGCCTAGGACACCGATATTCTGAAGTGACACCCCCCCCAATATATATATATACAACCCAGTACTCATCGAAGGAAGCGCAGAATATCAATGTGATAAAGACAAGAACACATTAAACTTGAGGGCTTGGACTAGACTCATTCTCCAGATCTCTAAGTGTACTAACACACCCTGGGTTGTCTCTCCCTTAGAATTTCACAGGTATTTTAACTGTCACCAGGGAAGTGGGGGAGAAGCATTACCTTTTCTTTACATTTCTCACAGTAATATGCATTACTTCCTTCCAGAATTTCTCCTCTAACAAACTGATCCAATGAAATTTCCAGGCTTTGACATGAAGTGACTCCTAGATTGAGAGCCATAAAGGCTTCCTCTCGTTCATACCTACACCAAATTGGATAATGAAAAAGGGTTAGACTGCAATACTACCAACTCTATTGTTTCATGGTTTAAGAGATGTCTCTTTTTGGCAATATCTTTAACAGTCAAACCCACTGCAGACATGAGGCTTATCATCTCCTTTGATGGTTTACAGAGCAATCTTAAGTGTAGAAAATCTTAATTTACATCGGCTTAAGTTTAGCCTATTTCCAGCTCTGTAAAGGAAGAATATGATTCACACCACCCATTTTGCTGGCTAAGCTCTGCTGGGTTGTGAGGCCACATGACTTAATTGCAAGGGGTTTGGAAAAGGTCTAAGTCTCTCCTTGCCCTGTTCCACCTCTGCCAGGCCCTCAGAATGCCTCCCTGTTTTGAGACTTCTGTCGGCAACCCTCTACCTCAGACAGGGTGAAAGACTTCTGCCAGCATATCCCCAGCTGAGGAAGCCCAAAAACTGCCAGAACCAAACCCATTCATCCCAGAGGATCTTGAGTTTGGATTGTGCTATAAGATGGCAGGCTATAGACTCATGGCTCCAACCCGTCCTCCCTGCAATTTCAATCCTGGTGAGGGTTTGCTGCTTAAAAACTAACCATGGTTACTATTTGTGAAGAATTAAGTAGTATAATTACAGATGCAACACTAACCATATTGACAAGGAAATGGGAGTGGGGGGTGTCATACAGGATAGGGGAGGCACGTGCCATAGAAACAGACCTATGGCAGCCTTCCTTCACCTGGCAGCCTCCAGAGGTTTTGGATTCCAAATCCCATCAGGCCCACTCAACATGGCCAATGATCAGGGATGATGGGAGTTGTAGCCCAAAACGCCTGGAAGGCACTAGGTTGGGAAAAGGCTGGGAAAGAGTCAGACATCATCTGCTGGGAACATGTTTTCCGTATTTGCAACCAAGCTGCTGTTTTTTATTTCTACTTTTAAAAATGAAGAATTGGCAACGGCTCGTATAAACCCAAACCTACGAGAATTATCAAGGCTTGAGAAATTAATTTAGAAATCTAATGTAATGTGTTGACTGAGAAGCGATCGGGCTCCTCTCCCACATAATCCAGAGAAGGGAGGATAGAAATGGTTGAGCCTTGAAAGAGCAGGCAGGGTTAGGACTGGGTAGGCCATATCCCATGGAATGTTGAAAGCTGCTGAATGACAGACATGGCCCTGCCTGTGGAAAGGAGAATTCCATGCCTGAATCATGCTAATCTGAAAGAAAAAGTTGAGGGGGGAAATCGGCCATGTACTTATCAAGAGTTTTTTCTCCTTTAAAATGAAGTCACTGAATGGCACTAAACAAAGATGAAAATCAAGTACTTCTCCTACAATGTTCCAGTAGTTAACATTATGAGTTCTTTCTTCCAAGTAGGCTACCCGTAACTAGGAATAACCTAGTTAAAATTCACCCACCTATGAGGACAGTCCTTGCAGATTTTCTGATCAGAGTAGATTCCCTGGAAAGTGTTCTTAAATATTTGGTCTCGCCCTATTTTCTGTAAGAGATAAAAAAAATGCTAATAGCAACTAGCTTATACATGAAGTGGCTGTTAATGAAAAGAATTACTGTGTAATTATAACACCATAACAAACATAAAAATAACCTTGAGGTATTCATCCATCTGATCTATAAGACTTGTGAAGAACTCATAAGCATCTTGTTGTTCACGTACATAGAGCTCCTTGTTCCACATCTTGAAGATCTAAAATATAAAATGTATTCCATAGAGTCACTGCTTTAAGATACTGAGACTCTTAAGGATAGCAGCAGATGCATCTTAGTTCCCTGGAAAAAGCTTGCCTCCTAGTGGAAGGAGAGGAGAACATGCCAGTGATCTGCACCACTGGATTGTGACCAATAGGGAGAACTATATATTACAGTTGCACCTTGGAAGTTGAACAGAATCAGTTCTGGAAGTCCATTCAACTTCCAAAATGTTCGGAAAGCAAAGTACAGCTTCTGATTGGCTGCAGGAAAATAGTTCGCAAACTGGAACAGTCATTTCCAGGTTTGCGGCATTCGGGAGCTAAAACATTTGAGAACTAAGCTGTTCGAAAACCAAGGTAGATATTCAAACAGGTAAGAGCCCTTTTAGTATTGCTGCGTTTCAGTATGTTTAGACCTAAATCTACATGTTAAAATTGGGGGTGGGGAGAATTACCTTCCAGAAATTTTCAGGTATGTAATACTGCAGCTTGCTCTCCATTAAGTGACCAAAGAGTGATTGAACTTGGTAGAACACATTGTCATCGGGATTGTCCATGTCATCGTCAATCGAAAGCAATGCCTTTGGAAACAATTGACAAGGAAAGTTATTGAAAATGCATCACACTAAGGAACAGTTCAGTTTCGTCAGGAGTTGGTAAGAGCAGTAACCAAGGTATTTAACATTAATATTCAACATACCCAAAGCTTCCTTATTAGCTATTCCCACCTTCAACAAACATACTGGTTAGGAAGATGGAAGGGACGAAGAGTAGGGCCACATGGCTGGCCTCACTGAGAGGCTTCTCACCAAACTGCACGACCTCAAAGGACTGGAAGTCATTCTGTCCCCTTAAAGGAACAATAAGGAGGAGAGATCACAAGGCTCCCGTATCTGTCCTCCAAGCAAAGCAGAGCAAGAGCCTGGGCTTCAAATGCCCATGTGCTCCAACTACGGCCCAGGTGGGCCCAGAGGTATTCTTCAAAGGAAGGGGAAAGAGGGCAGGCAAGCTCCAGCTCTGTGTTTAGCCTCCAAACCTTTTCAGAGAAGAAAAGGAATCCTGCTGCTGTCTGGGAGGCTTGGGGATGATGGACCAATTGTATGTGTGCTTCTCCTGTTGTTTTGTTTTTGGTGCTTGTGTTTGTGTGCAATTTGCTTTTGTTGTTTGGGGCTGGGTGTTCTCCTGGCTTTTAATTATTTCCAAAGTTATGCTTTTTGTCACTGCTAGGGTATGCGTGTTTTGCCTAGTTTTTACTGTGTTTATTTTGTGATGTATGTGTTTTTCTGGGGGTGTTGCATGTTTGTTTTGTCATCTACACAAGTGTTTTGCCTGTGTGAGCATCAACAGTTTTTATTCTGTGACATGGGCATTTTATGGTGTCCCAGAAAGTTTTGGATTTCTAAATGTGCCTGAGCCAAAACCCCACCACCAAGGTTAGAGATCCCCTCATTTACTGCATATGACTCTCAGCCTTGCAATTTCTGAACTAGGTAGTTTTGGATTTACCTCAGAGTTGTGGCCCATTTTCATGATTCAGCACTCCTTCCTTCCCAGAGTCCATACTATATGTGTGAAGTTAACAGGCATTCCAAAAGAATTTGCTTTAAGAACAGTAAATAAAGATTACCTCGGGAAGTCCGGGCTGCATATAGAGCTGTTGGAAGACTGCATTCATGTAACACGTTGCACCTCCATTTTTTAGCCCCACAAATCCTGAAATGGATCGACCGTCTACAGGTGGGAGATACTGGAAGATAGGGAGGCAGAGAGCAGAAATTTGTAGCAAAGAAGATTTAAAGCATTAATGGATATAATCATTAGAAAAACTGAATATCCAAGAGACTTTCCAAAAGTATTCATTATGGTTCCTTCCAACGCTACAATTCTATGACTCTCATTGTTTAATCCATTCTGAAGATCTGACACTTAGCTTCACATATACATAGCTGGAGTGAAAAAAATTACTTCCATTGAAGCAACGCACTTACATCAAATTCCTTGGAAAGAGCTGGATCAAGCTGGTGATGCATAGAGAGCAGCTCTTTTGTAATAAGCTGTAGATTTGAAGGCGAGCTATCTGCCAGCATCACCAGCACTTCATATGCTGCTAATCGGCTATTCACTGTACTGCACCTAGAAGGGAGCAAGAAGAATTTGTTCATGCTGCATATTCAGTTTTCATACTAGCAAGCTATATCAAATGACCTACTTCCAATAGTTGCCAAAGGGAATCCAAGTAAAGTTTAATGCCCATCTGTGCAGTCCAATTTTAAAACCGTTCAGGGCATTTTTATTTCCTGGACCAGTGGATATTATTTATTTTGCAGAGGAAGGCAAGGAATAAAACAAGTCTGTGTGCTTATCATTCCCTCCTAAAGAAAGGGTGGTTCCGGGATGTAAATAAAATGACACTTAAGCAGAAAAATAGTTAGATTTCTGCATAAAATCCCAAGCTCAGTGGCTAAGTTAAGTTACACCCATAAGAGAAATTTACGAAAACAGTTAACCCGATTTCTTTGTTTCTGGGTATGGCATTCAACATTTTGAGGGAGTTATGGACTGTGATAATGCACGGGTTAGTTACACCAGCCCTATGGTCCAATAAATTGTTCAGATGCCTTTCTGCTTCTGAAAGAGGAATTGAGCTTTGTTTTTTAAAACAACTGAGCCCTTTGGATTTTGTAATGGACTGACTATACCCATTCAAATTATGCACAGTAAAAATAAATAGTTCTGGAAGAGCATTTAAAACATTGCTTAATAATCTTAAAGAATCTGAAATGTGATTCTCCACAGATATGGAACATCATGTTCTAAAAATGTAATAAAGGACATGAGAGCAATATAGATGATTTATAATTGAGTAGTATTTCAATCTGTTTCTTAATAGCCTCTCTCAGGAACCACATTTATTCTCGGTTATTTAATTTCTCGGCACACTCAAGCACTGCTTATGAAGTTTACTTTAATGTCTTTTTTTAAAAAAGGAAATTGTTCCATTCTGCACAAAGCTGATTGACTATTCAAGGATGGTAGATCCGAGCCCTCTGTGCTTCTTTGTTTAATACAACGAAAGTCCTCATGCACTCTTTACTTTGGATGAAAGTCTTGCTGAGTGGCAGCCACACTGCCAGCTGGAGAATGGCTGTTCAGAATAATCCTAGATGCTCGGAAGAGGAAGTCATCTAATAATGGTTTGATCAAAGACGAACCTATAAAGGGAATAACACTATGTTCAATGTTGATCGTTACATGATTTATAATAAATGATCATGCAAGAAAAAGGTGCCCAGTGAGGGACCATGCTTTTCCTATCATCTCCACTTAAACAGGTCATAGGAAGCAGAGCTGAGAAAGGTCTTACTGGATAACTGCTGCCAGTGTCAGAACAGATAGCTTCACCTTGGCGGAACACAAGCCGGACTATAGCAGCTTTCACTGTATTTAAAGAGCACCACCACCAGAGTTTCCCCTCCCTTTACTAAAACAATTAAGCAATGATTATCAAATGGCATCACATGCTGTTCCTGTTTTATTGTAAGCTACACATATAGCTATCAGCACCCCAGATAACTGTTATTTTTGTTCTAATTGTCTAGTTTATGACCAAAGCACTACGAATCAAATGTGGGAAACAGCAAATAATTTTCATTTAAGACCACTGCTATTTGAAGTATGTTCTAAGCAGGCAGGAACGTGAGACAACCTCTGCTCACTCAGGTCTTATCCTAAGAGATAGTTGTTCATACTGCCAAATTTGCTGCATTTGCTTGTTTGCCTGAAAGCTTAAACCTTGCTCCACAAAGGAGGTGAAGAACCATTCTCTTTCCACTGTGAAAATTAGAACTCTTGTTGCCCATGGCAACCAGATGCAAGCAGCCTGACCTGACAAATTAGGAATTCTGGTGACCTGAAGCCTAAGCGATCACAGCAGCGAGGAAGAAATCACTAGGTTTAACATTGTAATGACACAACTAAGCACTGAAAGCAAGTTACCTAGCATTTCCTTCTCTGTTCCGCAAAGTGACAGGAGGGTCTTAATGAGCCTCAAATGTCCCGCCAACAACACATTGTCAGCTTCACTGGTTTCACATTCAGCTGCACGGGTAGGTTCAAAGTTATCCAACCACGTGATCTCATCCTCCAACATAGCAGCTGGGCTAATCTTTAGCTGTTCCATTTCTGAAGCTAGGTAAGAAAAACCACATGGGTTAAGCTTACAGAACAGATGGACAAACTTAGGTTAACATTTTGTTTCATATAAAAGATATCATTTAGCTTAAAATGAACACAGAATTACTTTTTGGAAATGAAATGTCAAGACACAGGTAAACGTTCCTTTAAAAAAAAAAGTTATTATAAAGGCAAATAGCATTTTTTGGCTCTTTTGCCTTTCTATTACTTGCTCATACTCCTACATACATCCCCTAGTGGCAAAGAACATGCAAGCATTATCCTGGCCACTTTTCCTAGTTCTATAAAACAATGTGAAAAAAGCCAAAGTGGCTCTTGTATGTTATTTCCATCTGCAAGAAAGTTGAATGCTATGGTAGTTGTAGTGTGTAGTTTCTTATGGTCTTGAAAAGGTAGGAAATGGTAATAGTAATACTTTTATTATTTATACCCCGCCCATCTGGCTGGGGTAGTACTGCTACCCACCTGTGTGCTCAGAGTCAACTACTAATCACTTGAGACAATTAGACTGCACACTAAAACTAAAGAGAAGACCCAGGCAAAAAGTTCATGTGAGAGGCAGATGATCTTTCACTTGACCTCTGAAACAGAGTTTTTGGCCCATGCAAATACAGTCCTGCACAGAACTACAAGGACACAAATAATGAAGGAAGGATAAGAATCCAAGACAAACACATTTCTCTCTCTCCATAAGCGCAATCAATATTAATTCTTGACTCAACTTCGATGGCACTGGTTACCATGTGGATAAGGGACATTTTCTTATGGTACATTAAGTTTCAAGCAGTTTTGATTCCTATTACTTACATGTGAGATCGTCCAATAACTGGCATCTAAGGTCAAAGTACTCTGTACACTGGGACAAAAGCCTAAAAGCAAATTCAGGCAATTAATACTGGGAGGGGTGTGTGTGAATCTCAGAAGCATGCAAAATATTTACAGAAACCTTTACTTTCCCTGGTACCATGTACACATACAAGATGTTTATTCAGACCTAGCCAACATGTTGACTTACATTCTATGCTATAAAACAAAGGTTTGCTTTTATTTTAAGTTCACAGTAGTGAATTGTTTGTAATGATGATCATCATTCATCCCAGAATAATATGTTGAAATGCTATCAGCTTAAAATCCCCTTCTCTGGAAGCAGATCTGGGATTTGGTGTTCATATTTAATGTTTAACTTTTAAAGCAAACATTGTTGCACATTCAACATCATGGATGCTTATGTTCTTATTGAAAATCAAATGGTAACAGGAAGAAGACTGAAATTTTGTTATTGGCATGTATGTAATTTTTAAACAGAACAAAAAAACCCCACAGCACTATTGGTTTTTTGTGCATTTACTATGATCAACAAATCTAAAAGTAAGTTAGCATAGTATGCTGGCTGATGCTACTGCCTCCAAATGCTTATCCTCTCTTTGTACTGGGTAGACTGTGGTTCAATGCTGCAGTATGATTCAGTAACTTCCTGGCTATTCAATTCCTATTCAAGCAACCACAGGGGAAATCATAACTTCTCAGTTCACTTCTAGCACTCTCCTCCCCCCCCCCCGTTTCACAAGTTTTTACTGCACTTGTCTTAAATAAGCATTTAAGACAAATGCTTATTTTTAATTCTTACATTCTCTATTGAACAAACATGCCTCCAACTTGCCTCTGGTTGACGCCTCTCATGATGCTGGTAGGTGACCAGAGCGGCAGCTGAGCGGTAAGGACGACACTCAAAAGAAATTGGTTTGGTTTTTGTATATCAGGGTGAGCTGATGTGTCTGTCTGACTGAGGGTATACAATTGATCACAGGCCACGCGACGAATCTGGAACAGGGCAGAAGCACATGTCAGATCACAAAACCTAATACCAGTGTCTTAGAAAACTATTAAAACACTCAAGTTACTATCGTGATTTGTCCAAGCTAGCTGAGACAGACAAGAATGTAAGGAACAGAAGTGACCATGTAGGCTCTTTCTTGAGTGGGCACTAGGACAGCACCAAGTGTTGTCATCCTCCAATTGCTCACTTGAGGCAGGAAAAAATGTCATCAATCCATTGCTGCTTTTGAGGCAAATCTTAGTTTCAGTTTTAAACTGGCACATCTGTATAAAGTACAGTGGTGCCCCGCAAGACGAATGCCTCGCAAGACAGAAAACTCGCTAGACGAAAGAGTTTTCCGTTTTGGAGGTGCTTCGCAAAACGAATTTCCTATGGGCTTGCTTCGCAAGACGACAATGTCTTGCGAGTTCCTGCTGGTTTTTTCCCCTCCCCCCCTTTTCTAAGCCGCTAAGCCGCTTATCAGCTGATCCGATCAGCAGATAAGCCGCTAAAAGCCGCTAAAAGCCGCTAAAAGCCGCTAATCCGTCAATGGGCTTGCTTCGCAAGACAAAAAAATCGCTAGACGAAGTGAATCACAGAACGGATTCTTTTCGTCTTGCGAGGCACCACTGTATGATAAAAAATGCTTGCAGTTAATTTAATTCCCAGAAGTCCAGTCCTCTAAAGAACACAGCTTTCTCATCCTAGGAACTTGCTTGCTTGAAAGTCAGTGACATAGCCTAAGTAACTTCACCTGTAGCACATGTTTTTTCAGCTGCCACTGGCATGAGCACTTGGTCCATGCTACAGGGCAGAGCATGCAAGAGAACTGCTCTGAATATAAATGCAAGCACCTTACCTCTGCACTTGGCGAGCCAAGTAGTATGTCTATGATAAAGTCAGCAACACAAGGGAGGTTGTAAAAAGATCCTAAGAAAAACACAATGTGGATTGTCACAATTTGTTTCGTGAGAAAGCACTATGGTACTTAATACTCCTAGTATTAAAATATAATTGGGAAAATCTAACAGAATCATTAGCATTATATGGTGTTACAGTAAAATGTGGGTGCCAGATATAAGCAGAGGTTGAGAGAAAGTGAAAACAGAGTTGGAGGGTAACAAATTGGGACTGGGTCTTTGTATGTAGGGTCAGGAAACAACAGAAAAGCTTCATCCACTTCTCTCAAACCTACCTAGCTGCTGACTGCGGAGCTGTAGGCATGTAACTAAGAGAGACAAGGCCTCTCCTGCAATCAGTGCATCTTTGGTGGATACAGAATGCTGCCTCACACAGATCCCAGCATGCAGAGCTGTTGGTTCTCCTTCACTCCCTGAACTGCAATTGCTTCCTGCAATATGTTAACAAGTGACAAAAGATTAAAAGAAGCGTAGATCTCTCAAGTTAGGAATGAACAGCTACAGTTGTGATAAAGTCTTATGAGCAACACAGAGCTGAGGTCATTGCCCAATCTCAGCTGTTTCAATTCTGTTAAGTCAGCGGTGTACCTGAGCTGCTAAGACGGTTACGAATGCCAACAGGGAACAGCGTGTTGCTTTCTTTGATCGGCTGACTGCTTCCCACCAGGTCAAGCCGCCCTGCAGCCGCCGCCCATGAGAGTCGCATAAAACAAGCAACTGTGGAAGTGAAGTCATTTGCTTCCATTGTCTGGGGGGAAAAAAGAATTCTTGTTCAAGATACCAATGTGTTAGGCCAGAAAAGCACTTACACGTGACACCAAATCCAAGGAACATAGTTGGAAACAGGAGAAAAACTCTGGTTTTCTGGCAGTGTGGCATTTTTTTTAAAAGGTACTAAAATTCTGCAGAGGGGATGTTTGAGCTCTGCCTTTAGCAGGGCTATTGCTGCCACATTAGACCTACTTACTTGGATTGCAACCCGTGCAGCAGGAATGATCTCCTCCACTCTGATAGAGGACCTGTCTGACACAGATAGCTGGCGATAAGAGGCCTTCTCTGGGGTTCCACACATTGACATCTGCCTGGTAGTCTGCCGGCTCACATTACGGAATGGGCGTGATGATAGTGTTTCCACTCCATGTTTAACAATATCGTCATCAAGAAAGGTAGGCATGGTTTGCCCAACAAGCAAAAACCTAAACATAAAAAAATTGTGCTGTTCTGAACAGTGAAGGCACTATGTACCTTAGGAAGATGAAACACTGAGCAGATTAGGGTCATGCATATCTACCTTTGAAAAATCAATCACATACCTTGCCAGCTGCAGACAGATTGAATAAACTCCCTGTCTTGTTTCATAATCCACTTCTGATGGGATGGAGTCTCTCTGCATAACATTCACCACCAAACTGGAAAATAAATTTAGAGATTTTTAATTAAGACAAGAAACATATAATGCATGTAGAAGTCTTTTGGTTGAAAATATTTCCCTGTATTGATGAGGATTAATATAATGTGTTAATCACTTAAAACAAAGCAGCCTCACTAACACTATCACTAAATCAGGGGGCCAGTTGATAGGCTCCACCAAATTCTGACTATCAACAGGTGAAACGGGGGAAAGCAAGGGCTCTGATGTAAATCAACTTCTTTCTGCACTCCACAACGTTCTGGACACTGATCCAATGACTGTGCCATCACAATAATGGCAGCACCTGTCACTTCCTTGCTTTCTGTGGTCCAAAGGCATACTCTTCTGTTGGCGTGTTATGGCTCAGTTGGTTAGAGCATGGTGCTGATAATGCCAAGGCTGCAGGTTCAATCCCTGTATGGAACAGCTGCATTGCAGGGGTTTGGACTAGATGATCTTCAGGGTCCCTTCCACCTCTACCATTCTATGATTCTAAGCACACAACCACTGGAAGCTAGAAAAATAAGCAACTCTCATTTGCTGGTCAAGTACTGAACTGCAAATATGCTAAGAGATGACATTTAATACTTACAACCTCCAGCTTATTCTTTTTAAATTCTAATCAACTATTTAAATTTATTATGACTTTATCAGTAGGGCATAGTCAATGCCATCTCAGTGCCTCAAACTATCTACTCCCATTCAAAGTTAAGTGCAGATTCAATGGTCAAGGGCATAGTACTATCTATTATCCTCTTTGACAAAGCATTTTCTGCAAACACCTTAACAGATTTTGGGAGGACAGCACCAACCACTGAAAGCAGTATTGAAAAAGCAAGGATATCCAGGTTCCGCTGCAGTTTTGGCACCTATTTGTGTAGGATGTGCGAAGAAAGGCTTATGGAAGTGGAAAGGTAACAGGAAAAAACCCTTGCTGCAATTTATTCAACATCATACACACAAAGAAAGCAAACTACCTGGTGTAATTTATGCTGTCCCCATGGTATTTGGAATAGCTGCTCGAATACTACTATTGAGAGCACCATTTACAGATACGAGTATTAAATGTATACTGAGTTGAGAATGCTTAAAGGCTAGTTCTTGCACAGCTGGAAGGTTCCACTTCAGAGTATTTCTTTCAACTAACCTCAAGCCACCTGCTCTGAGAAAATTTTCACAGAAAGATTTGGCACAATTTCTTGCCATTTCATCATCCGCTGTAGGCATTAGCTTGGAACTCAGGACCTGAAAAATATTCAGACTTTAGGTAAATGGCAGAGTTTCAATGGAGCAATACATTAAGCCCCTCTCTCACCCACAGGCAAAGTATGCTCAGCTGGGCAAGAGTTCATATTACACTCTAACACTGCTACTCAGAATTACTCACCATCCTACGGCACTTGGTCATCTGAATTCAATGAGACCTTTCAATAATGTTAATTAATTCTTTTATCAACACCTGTCATATAATTAAGAACATTAACACAGTCAGAGGTCCTTGAATACTAACAAAGCTTTCACAAAGTGTGTTTCAAGGCCCATGACAATCCCTGTCATTTCAAGAGAGAAGGTATGGTATATTTACATAGTATGTAAAAAGAATGGAAGATAAGGAACTACAAGGTAGTAAGGGAGTGCCATGCGACCTGGTAAACAGATGTTTAGGTAGTTGCAAGAGAGCAGGATCACTACTATGGAAACCATGCAAAAATATCCCAACTGTGGACAACTGGAAACACAGTGTCACTACAGCAGAGTTTCATCTTAAGAGAATTCAATGACTCATTTTTGTTTGCTAGCACTGTGTGTATTCTGCATGTTGGCATGTGGCTGCAGGTGTTTTGTGTTTTTTTGTTAGTCTGGGCTGCTTTTTATTACCACATTTTTCGCTCTATAGGATGCACTTTTCCCCCTCCAAAAATTAAGGGGAAATGTGTGTGCGCCCTATGGAGCGAATGCAGGCTCCTTGGCTTTAGCGACAGCAACGCGAAGCCTCCAAAGCACAGACCTCTAAAACAAGGTGTGTCCTATGGTTGGGTGCGTCCTATAGAGCAAAAAATACGGTACTTGCCTTTTCCCCTTTTGGGGGATGGAGGGTTTTGCATGTTTCTTTTGCCAGCTTTGTTTTGTGTGTGTTGGCATCACCCCATTTTTCTTCTGTGAATTGATATATGGTGGCATCCTTTATATATTTTTTAGTTTTCCAGATGTGCCTCAGGACTCAAAATATTTGAGGACCCAAGCACTAAACTATAGTTTGGCATTTAATGGATGAGCCTCAACAAACCATTGGGTTCACAGACTGCCTTTTCTCTCTCCTCCCCCGAGTTTGTTGATACTTGCCTAAGTCACATTTTAGTATTATGGTGTAAACCAGGTCGCTGACTGGCGGCTACGTTTCATACAGAAAACTTTCCCAACTCTATCTGGAGATGCCAGGAACTGAACACGGGGTCTTCTACATGCAAAACAAAAGAATTGATATTTGACCCTACCCCACACTTCCATGCCAATTTACTCTTACCTCAAGATTGTAAAGTACTCTAAAAGTAGACATTCCTGGGGCAAAAGACCTGAAAAGACTTTCAAGTATTGAAGTAGCACTAGGCTGGTGTTGATGCTTTGTAGACAAAGAAGGTGACTTTGAAGACTGGGAGTTTGATTCAGAGAGTAATGTTTTCTGAGAAAAGAATAAGCATAGAATAATACAAATAAGAAGGCAGTTCTGATATAACATGGTTATATAGCCATGACAGCTAGTCTTTGGAGTCCTGAACTTCCTAAAAGTAATAAAATCTCTTGCAAGCACCTTTTGCTATACTCTATACCAGGGACAGAGGACTCATGGCCCTCTTAATATCGTTGGATTAAAAGTCCATCCCTGACTACTGGTGCAGCTGACTCAGGCTGATGGAAATTTGACGTTTGGAGTGCCACAGATTCCCCATCCCTATTCAATACCATAAAGAACTATAAAATACAATCTGTAGATTTTTACAAAGTTTATGCCACACCCTTCTTTTTCGATGCACCCCAGTGTAAATACCATTAGTATTTTTTGTAATTTTTAATTAGTATTTTTTTGTAATTTGCATTATTATTTTTTAATAGCTGGCATCCATCTATCTTGGGAGACAATGGAGGAGTGTGCCTTTGGGGGGGGAAGTAAAACTGTTGGAAGGTTGCAGCGCGAGAGATATGGGAGAGACATGTTTTGTGAATGCCAGATTAATTTTAACGTAGTTTGCTAACTTCTATGAAACATGTTTAGGACCCAATGACTATTTGCTACTATCCTATATAGGTAGCTAGGCCAGCCATCCTTAAGGGTGAATGTTAAATGGGCCTGCGGCTTAGGAACTTTTCGAGTAATAGATTCTGTGCCAACTTTACAGATGAAGCTAGCAAGCTAATACACGGCTGTGCTAACATGGCATTTTTCCTGCCCCAGTGGCGATAAGCACATTAGCCATGCTATCTGAATCCCTAGAAGGAAAGTAATGTGTGCTAAGCAAAGGAATCCCACCCCCCGCCAAAGTAACACATCATTAATAATAAGAGAAATAAAATTAATTTAGCCAGTGATGGTTCAATTCTTGCTCCACAATGGCTAGCATTTCCCCAGCATTCTATAATGCCTACAATTTAACACCCTATTTCTTTCTCCATTCCTTTCAATCCCAAGCTCAATCAGTAAAACTAGACTATGATTGTGTAGTTAACAAAAAAAATATATACCTTTCGTCCAAGAGAATCTAGCTGATCAAGAGCTTCCTGAATAGCTGGGTCAGTAGGAATCAGCAAAAGAAGCCTCCGTACTCTCAAAGTAATCCTAAAGAATACAAGAGACATATAATGTACTCAATTTCTGCTGGGCTGGACACTATGCTTGCTTGTAAATGCTTCCAAAATTTATTTATTTTTGCAGCCACAGCATTTCTACAGTGTCTTCAATAACACTACTTACCTTGGCTCTTCTAGGTTCGCAAGCTGGTACAGCATGTCAAACACATTACACACAAGAGCCATTACCACTCCAGGGAGGGATTTTTCCTGAGGATTAAGAACACACAATTAACTTCCCTATTTCTTAAGCAATTTGTTAGGGTTCTCAATTTTTAAAAATTGAGCGATATAAATTTAAAACCTGGTCTAGGGATGTCACCTACTTGCCAACACAAGGCACTGAATCCTGTATCCTTCTTCTCCCCCCATTCACACACACACACACACACACACACACACCACTGCAGTGTTGATCTGAAATTCTGCCAAAGAAACCACAGCTTCACATTTCCAATACTTTTAACTTTTATGTACAGAGTGAACCAAAACATTAGACCTTGGAATTCTAAACTGTGTCATCAAATATAATGAACAGCAGCAGGGAGGATGCTTTCTACTTTTTCCATTTCTGCTTACAGTTAGAACTACCTTAAACATTTCAGATGCATTCATTTCTGAAATGATCACTGAAATCCTGCGTTCATCAAAATCAGATGAGAAAGGTGTGCTAGCAGTTCCTGCTGGATTTATCAAGAATCTCAATTCAACTGGGGAAAAGTGCAGGATCAGTATAAGTAACTGCATGTAGCACTAGCTTACTTCAGTCTTTCCAACTGATTTTCAAATTCTGACAAACTAATTTTATAAAGATTTAAATCATGAATGACCAATGCAGAGTACAGAGAAATGGAACATACTGGAAAGCATTTTTTAAAAGTGAAATGAAACCAACTTAATTAATGAAAAAGTGTCTTTGTGTGTGTGAAATCTATATTTATCCCCCCCCCATGTTGTACCTGTTCCATTGCATATGATGAACTGAAGACATTACTACTGTTGCTGGAGCTAGTGGAGGAATCAGCAGAGCTTGCTGATGGGGTTCCACTTCCTGATGTCTTTACTGTAAGTGCTTGTTCTTCAGAAAAGCCCAACTGGTGAAGTAGCTTTTGATCTTTATTCACTGTTAGCTGAAATACAATATCTTTTCTTAGCTTTTGCAAACCGTACACATCTAGAATATTGATAAAATCATCCTAACATACCAAGCTGTCATTTGCAAATATCTGTATGTTTTCCACAGGAGCATTCAACAGCTTTGCTATCTTCCATCTGACACTCCCTATGATCTCATTGCTATGAGCCTGCAAAAATGAAGTGGAAGTTAGTTCATTCATGTTCTCAGTTCTAGGAAGTATTATCAGATAGAAACCAGTGACTCATAAGGGACAAGTGCATGAAACTTTCCCACATTATCCTGCAATCCCCATTTACTCAGCATACCCTTGACATTATATATAACACACTCAAAACATATTATTTAGCACATCCCAATGCTACTATATTCTTTGTATCATGGGTAGGCAAACTAAGGCCCGGGGCCTGGATTCGGCCCAATCACCTTCTAAATCCGGCCAGCGGGTGGTCCGGGAATCAGAGTGTTTTTACATGAGTAGAATGTGTCCTTTTATTTAAAATGCATCTCTGGGTTATTTGTGGGGCATAGGATTTCGTTCATTTTTTTTCTTCAAAAAATGAAGTCGGGCTTCCCACAAGGTCTGAGGGACAGTGGACTGGTCCCCTGCTGAAAAAGTTTGCTGACCCCTGCTTTGCATCAGCACCCAACTCCCTTTTTGCTGAGAATTTTCACACCTTAAATTTGAGTATTTTAAAATGCAATAAAATTGCAAGAGCATACCTCTACTGTAAAGGTATCTTTGGTAGATTCATACATAACATTAAGTGTTAAAAGATGTCCATGAAAGGAGGCACCGTGAGGTAGAATAGTACGTGGAACGGAGTAAAGGTCCTATGGAAAGAAAGTGGTAAAAGTGACCTTTGACACAAATGATCAAAGAACAATTTAAAATGTAAACTGGCGTAAGCTGATCAACTGAACATTTTTATCTGTGCTTTAGCTGTCACAATGATCCGTCCATTATACGGCAAAGCCTTCCCCAATCTGGTGTGCTCTGGATATTTTGGACATCATCATCGCTGGGACTCAGTGGCAGAACATCTGCTTTGTGTACAGAAGGTCTCTGGTTTAATTCCCAGAAGCTCCAGCTGGGGCTGGGAATGCTCCTGCTGTGAAATCATGAGGAGCCACTGCCTGTCAGCTGCAAGTCCATGCCTTTGCCATGCAGCTGCAAGTCCATGCCTTTGCCACTGCACTGTTCATGGGTCTTTTCCCTCAGCGAGTCAGCTTGGTGCCGCATGGCCTGTGGGTGGAGAGGGTTGCGGTGGTCCAGAATGGAGATCTTCTCTCCAGCCTGCTCCTAGGTCATTCAAAGGAGACCCAATTTCGGGTAAAGCTCAGTGTTCTCATTCACTTGGGTAGTAAGCAGGGCCATGATCAAGGAGCAGGATCCGATCACTGCATGCTACTGTTGTTGCAGTGGGCTGTTAAGGGGTTGTAGTAGTAGTAGTAGTAGTAGTAGTAGTAGTAGTAGTTATTATTAGGACTTCTTAGTCACCTTCCAAGGTATAAATTTCTTCCCAAAGCTTGAGAGACTGGGGCTCCAGGACCAGTTCACTTGCCCTGCCACAGTTCAGCCAAATACAAAAGTAGCCACCACTAATAAAACTGTAGCCTTTTCAATCCAGTTCTGCGTTGGTTCTCATCCTCCTCACTCTCTGATGCGGCCCAAAGTTAATAGAAACTTGCTTGCTTAAACAATGAGTCTACAGTGGGATGTGTGTGTTATTGGGTTGGTGTTTTTATTTTGATTATGTATTTTGTGGTTTTATATTTTGATTTTATTTTGTAAACCACCTTGAGATCCTCAGGTCTCAGGGCAATTCTTAAAAAATGTAGTATAAACACCGACAACTGGGAAACACTGGCCTGCGAGCGCTCGAATTGGAGAACAGCATTTACCAAAGGTGTCATGGGCTTTGAAGACACCCAAACTCAGGATGCAAGGGAGAAACTTGCTAAGAGGAAGGCACGCTTGGCAAATCCACACTATGATCAACTTCCACCTGGGAACCAATGTCCCCACTGTGGAAGGATGTGTGGGTCCAGAATTGGCCTCCACAGTCACTCACGGACTCATTGTTAAAGCCATGTTTATGGAAGACAATCTTACTCGGGTACGAGTGATCGCCAAAAGAAGAAGAAGATAGAGCGGTATATAAATTCAATAAATAAGAACAATAACAATAACAATAGGAGAACTTGAAGCCTAAACTTAGCATTGCACTTACTGGGCTACTCAAACTAAAGGGAAATGGGTACCAAAATGACAAAGACTTTTTTTTTTTTACCTCTATAGTGATGACGTAGCGTTCTGCCAATAGCAGCAGTCTCTCAATTATTACAAGCTTCGTTGACCTGGAGATTGCAATCAAAATAAATGGGAGACAGTTGGGTGAGACCTCAGTTGAGCTCCTTCAAAATACCTACCAGCCTGACAAAAGCCACCAACACTATGCCCTGTGGCCACTATCTGATAGGTGCCCCAAACAAATTTCTCACTATCAAGGAGTATGCAGAAGCTGGAACCAAGTTTCAAGGTGGCAACAGTCAAGGAGTTAGATTTATTCACTCCTCCCCACCATCACCTCAGTAACATTTGATTTAAAAAAGAGGAAGTGTGATGTGATGTCTTCACACTGTTTTGCTGTACCTGCTCCACATTACACAATGAAGTGAAGCAGAGCCAGAGAAATTCCTGAACTGGGTCATATCATATTATGCATTCCAAGTAACCACAGATTAGTGATGAAGTACCGGTGGCGGTGGCAGCAAGGAGAAAAAAAATCATCCTTAACACATACTTCCAACCCTAGTTGCCTAGCAAAAGAAAAGAATGGAGGAGTATAAGTAGTAAACTCAGTCCAGTTTTTCCTAAACTTTTGTTATTTGGGGTCACATAATTCAAGATAAACCTAGCAACACACTTTATTATTTCACCTGAAAAGGGCTTAAAAAGTGAGGTACAACATACATTTTAAAGAAATGTTAGTGGGGAAGAAGGTGTGAGAGAAGAGCCAATAGCAAGACAGCGCTGCAGATTATTGCAGTTTTTGATGCTATTTTATACCTCCAATTTGCCCTCCTTCCCCTCAGGGCCAGGGGGAACGTGGTCAGTGCTTTAGGGAAATAGCACCAGCTTCTGCACTTGGCTGTATACCTGGGCCAATTCATCTTTCCATTTATTGAATTAATGTATCGATATCTCACACCTTTCCATGGTAACAGTAAACTCAAGGAAGCTTACAAATAAAAATACAGATGAGACCAAACAGCAGTAGAAAAAGGATCACAGAAGCCATATCAGCAACAGAAAACATTTAGATTTAAGATTTTTACAGTGCTGTTGCTGGTAAACTGCAGCCTCACTGTAGACTTTTCCCACTTGCATAAATGACTACTATGCTGTTGTACATTCCCTGAGAAATACTACTAGTACCAACTTTGATCTTCTTTAAGCAGCTGTTCAAATCAATTTAATGGAAGTGCACATTATTTGTTCCACGATTACTACACTTGCTTAATAGAGGAACAACACTTCTTTTTTGGAACTGGAACAGAGCACCACTTGATTTTCCAAAAGGTGAACTTAGGGTATATTACATTGTGCTGTGTTGTATTATTTTCCTTCTCATCACAGGCCAGCATAAGTTGAGCAAACCTTTAAAAAGTGTTTACTCAACACTTCTTTTTGTAACCAGAGACTTGCACCACCCTTCTGGCAACTACCTTCTGCAGTGAATCCTTTGCAAGGTATTTAAAAAAACAACAACCAAAAACAAACAAACAAATCCCAGAAACATTCATTTGTGGGGACAAATACATTGAATAAACCTATCCTTTGTAAAGTGTTTATGTATGATGAAACTGTAGGTGCCAGTTCTAATTTCGGTAGTTTCTTTGGCCCATACCCATTTCACACACACACAAGAATACCTGGTTCAGATGTAACATTCTAAAGTTTAGTGGATCAGGAATGTGAGATATGACACTCCTCACTACTGAGCTTTCTTTTAATACAAGCAAGTTGGGCAAACTGTGGTTACAGCTCACCACATTAGCATGGTTTAAAGAGGATTTCATACCATGGTTTTGCACACCTTAGCAAGGCATGGTTACAGAAAACTTGAAACTGAAGGAAGGTGTGAGCCTTCAGCACATTCCCAGTCCTCTAAATCACGGTTATCTAGAACAAACCAACATAGATCATATTTATCTATTCCTAAACCAAAACCTTACCTGTACGGAGACTGTACCGATGTTGCCACAGTAGGCATTGCAGTTGCTGTTAGCATTTTGGTAGCTCTTGTGACAGCATGCGTCAGCGTTGGACCACCAAGTGCTGAACTGGCTGCCTAGAATGAAAGAAACATCATGCTATTTCTGGATTACAAGGAAGGCCACGTAATGGTGCGGCAACTTCTTCAGCACTGAGAACCTAAACTTTGCCTTTTATCTGCAAAGTAATTTGCTAGTGCCAAGGCATAACAGGCAGACATCTCTACAAACCTTCATTTTAATGATATTCAAGATACGAGCACTGGCTACTCCATGTGAATACTCTATCTAGTTAAGATGTTTGAGGGTTACACCCAAGGCAAGTAAACAGGTAAAAGATCTCTGACTCTAGGCTCCTGGCTCCAGTTCCAACCATGGCAAGAGAGAGATGGAAAATACAATTCCAAAAAAAAGAATAACTCTACTTGGGTCAAAGGTGGGAGAAGGTTCAGCGTTCCAGGCAAAGACAGGAAAAGAACTGGCGTTGCCTAGGGTCATAAGTCTACCATGCAGTTCCCTGCTGCCCCAGATAATTAGTGGATATAACCCAACATGGTGGCTGCTCCATTACTCCAGTTGAGAAAGGGCTTTCTGTACAGTACAAGGCGGAATGCTGGAAATTATTTTACAATTATATAAAAAGAAAAAATAGAACGGGACATTTTTTAAAAAAAAGATTGACACTTACTTCTAATCTTGTATAACAATCTGCAATGAATTTCTTATGGAGTGACACTGAATCCTGAAAAGAATGAAAAGTGTTAAACTATATTAAAAACATTAATTCACACACATGCAGAGAGAGGAAGAGTACATACAGAGAACTGCTACTATACACATATTACTGAATTTAAGCATGAGCACGGGTAGGAGAAAGAGTGTTGGTAATACAAAAACGTACACGGTCCATGTCTCTATTCAGACAACCCAAACCATGGCTTGCCATTATGAATGAACAGCAGTAAGCGCGCGCGCGCGCACACACACAATCTCTTCCCCTTCCCTCTTCCTTCCTGTGCAAAGAAGCATGCAGATGCAGAGAAAGAAGTTCAACTTCAAATCAGTGACAAGTTAACTTCAATCAGTGTCAAGTTAACTTCAAATCAGTGACAAGCTAATAGTTTGTAGTTCCATACAAATGCAGCAAACTATCAATTGTCAACAAGTGGAAGCTACTAATCCCCGTGCTCGCAAAGGAAGAGGTGGGATTGCACATTTCAGGGGTAATACTGAGGCATTCTACATTTGTTTACAACAACATGAAAGGTGCAAGAGTGAGGACAGGGACACAACCTCTGACTCCCCAGCCTTGTCACCCTCCTTGAGCTGGAGGAATAACTTCTTCTGCAGCAGAGAGCCTGCTCAACTCAGTTTGGCAACCTGTGAGATTTAGAATCCTTGAAAATCACATGAGGAACCCACATAAATAGAGCAGGCTCTCCACTGTAGAAGCAGCTATCCCTCCAAGTCATGGAGACAGCAATGAGGATGGGGTGCCCACATGGAGCTATCAGGTTAGTCTTCGCTGCCTACTCTCACGTGTTCTTTTAACACAGATACCGAATGCTGGGTTAGGATCGTCTGAAGGCAGCCTACATCTCATCTTCTAGGACAAGTACAGCCACCAAAACAATTCAGAGTTGTTACCTTCTTTAGTCTTGGATTTAGATTGATGTAACTATAGTTTATTATTAGCTGAATAGCTTCATTTGCTATTTCTTCATCAGGTGACTCCATTGCGATCTTCCAAATAAAATCCATTCCTATTAATTCCAGTTTTTCTACATGCTAGACAAAATAAAAGAGAGAGAGACTAAGATTGTTAGCACCCAGATCAGAGTACACTATTGAAATATTTCACATGTTGCAGAGCTTTATCCTATCACAAACTGAAGATACTATTATTAATAACAAGTAATAGTAATATGAGTACAAATAAGGACTCCTCTAATTATGTTGGTTAATCCTAGAAAAATCCCCTCCCTCCCAGGCACGTAAAAGCAAAGAATTTAACTGTGCTCATGGATTGTTTCATATGAGTAAGTTAAAGAAAAGTGATCTGAGCCCTAAAGCTAATCTTGACTTAGGACAAATTAATGTACTATAGTAGGGTTGCCATATTTCAAAAAGTAAAAACCAGGGCACCCCAAAATTGTTGAGATTATTTAAAGGAACCCCCAAAATTGTTGAGCTTTTGTTAGGGGAAAAAAACACGATTTTTAAAAATTGATCCAGGACAAAGTGCTGCCTTTCAGAAATTCCCCTGGATGTCAATTCCGCCTTTGAAATCCCAGTAATGTCAGGGAAAATCCGTAACTATAGCTTTGAAGAGCCACATTCTAACTGCCACTTCCCAATGGTCACTATTTTATAGCGCACACTATTTTCCAAATAAACTTGCCAGCTGTGACCTATGAACTGCACTGGAACAAGTTTATAGAAAGCTGCTTACCAGCTGAGTTCCTTGACGTTTCAATCGATGATCACAGAGGTTCACATTTTCAAAAAAGGTCTTAAACAAACCAAAACCTGTTTTTAAAAATTAACATTTTAAAGGAATTCTGCTATTTTCATTTAAACAAACACAGAAACATTACTCATGCAAAATAAAAGCTTTAAAGTCTGACTTCATTAGTCTCTGAAGCTGTTTGCAATCTTCAGCCGTTATCAAGCCCCCCAAATTTTATTCTAAGATATCTGACTATTATACAGAAGGCTGATAAAACAAAAATACTTACATACCATTCATAGTGATTTCATAAGACTCCAATTTAAGAATTTTTTCTTTAAAAAGCTGCTGCTGCACATCACTCTCGAGATCGTGCTGCCCCTTTGTAAACCATTCAAAGCACATCTGTGAAAAGAGTTTACACTATGGTTCACATTCTGTTTTTAAATGATATATTTTACACTGCTCTAAAATATCCGACATACTATGGTTTACTCCACGCACCAAAATTTGTTTGAGGATTTGCTAACAATTTAAGAAAACTCTAGTATCCGTATGACTGAGAATTAAAAGTAATTTTTGTCTACTCCTGATAGCCCCTCAAACATTCATAACAGCACCTTATTTTTTTACAGATTTGTGAAACGATTTTGTTTTCCTAGTGTGTTTTGATTTTAGCCCCAGATCATCTTTAGGATACATTGTTTCCAAGTAAATTAGTGCTACATTTATTCCAAGGACAGCATCTCACCTCTCGATCTAGTTCACAAACATCTTGGCCTGTCACAAGGCATTCCCAGATTTCCCGAGCACGATTCCATCCTAAGTAAAGCGTAGCCTCTTGGAGAAAAAATGCCAGAAATTTGAGATGTGCCTCCAAGTACTGAAAAGGAAGCAAACACAAACTGCAATTAACATTTCCGAACAGACCTTTATGAAACATTTTGCAAATTTGAGGCTTGAGAGATTCAAGCTCGCTGCCTCAGTAAAGAGACAAGTTGCTTCTATACAGGGCTATCCCCAAGTGATCTGGTTTGAATGCCACAAGTTTGCTTACCTCCCGGTACGTGTATCGGCAATCCACTAAGGTTGCTCCTGACAGGCCCCCAGGACCTGCCATAGATGCGGCCAATCGGTGGCATGCTATTAAGCTGCTTGTCACCAGCTTCACTATTTCAAAGTTTTTCTTCAGATCCTGAATAATGCTCTTGGCAGAAGTATTGGAAAATATGTGTTAAGCAGAGCATTAAAACATGCACAATTAAGACTTTCAAGGCTCGAATACAAGTTTCCCTCGCTGCACCACCCTGGCCATCTATTCAATCAGGGCCTCAAAAGTCTCATAATTTCTATCCTCATTCACCACAGTTTCCAGTCATGACACTAGTCGTGCAGAAGGAAGTACTAAGCACTTCAAATACATACTTCAGTTAGCACAGCACAAAATCGTGTGCTTTCGTTTCCAAAGCCAAATCTGAACGTACTATGAATACTTAGCATTAAGAATGACACTAATACGGCATGGCATTGTGACAGTGATTGCTTTGTTCAAATAGGAAGTCTAAGTCTGATTTCTATGTAGCAGACCCAGGGTTTGATAGCTGTTTTTCACATCAGTTCCCTACACCACAGGTGCCATGTTAAAGGGAGAAAGTTAGGAAGAGGGGGGCTAAATACAAAGAAAATTTTGGATTCAAGGATGAGACTTTAGGCCCACAGTGTCAGCCAATACGTTTCCTCTACTTAGTAGAACTTAATCAAGAATTACACAAGTAAAGTTTAATAAGGTTAAAAGGATAAAATACAGGGTAAACTTACAAATATAAAGTATTGATGCAGAGCTGAAAAACCCTAATTAAATCATAATTATCTGGATCAACAAAATAAGTAAGGCTAGAGTCTGATACAAGCTTTCTAAAGGATGACTCTTTTAAAAAATGTTAGGAGGAGAGGAGGATACAAAGATAAAATGGGAAATAATGGAAGATCCTGCTGATGGAGGGCAGGGTCTGAGGAAAAGCGGCTCAATACAAGACAGCCTTTATTGCGGAAAAAAAAGGAGAGTCAGAAGAACATCTTTAATCAGAACTAATATATCTGACCATGCCAGAGTTTACAACATGGTATGTGAACTTGTGAGTTACACCAGACCAAATATTCGGACACAATCTGAATAGTGGGAAATAGCTATTTCTGGGAGATCCTACTGCTGACAGCTCTTAAGACCACCCAAAGAAACACATTTCCCCCTTCTTTAAAATCTAGCTTGAGAGAGTGAGTTGCATGCTGTATTGAGTACATAATAGTGTTTGCTCAATTAACAGAGCCTAAAATTACAACAATTTGTATGCTAGGGCCTGCAAAAAAAATTGAGGTTAAAAAGTGGTCCTCAAATTTGTAAAGCCTGGGAACCACTGATCTATACACTGAAAGAACAAACAAACATTTTTAGGTCCCAAGTACCCAAACCCTCAGTATTTAATGTTGTCCCTGAACGCATCCCATTTTTTAGATTCATTCCCTCCTGATCATTTCTCCCTCCTGATCATATCATATCCCTCCACACAAGACACAATTTTGTCTCGAAAATTATCTTACCTTATCTTGCTTTTGGTAGGTCTGCTTAATAAAGGAGCGTGTGATTTCATGGAGCTGACGTAAAGCTGGTACCACCCACACAAACTGAGGATTATGATGTTGGGATGACTATTAGGAGAAGGTACAGTAATAGATATGCTTAGTAACAATGACTGCATAAACATTCAAAGTTTTATTCCCCATTCCAGATTACTTTTGTAGTCTGTACTATAGCTATTCCTCAATTCCACAAAATCCATTGTTTAGTTCTCTCTGTAATATATATAGGTTACATTGTGAAGGACACGTGGATCTATTTGCAAATTTCATTCTTGCACCTTCCCCGCAGCAAACAGTCACTGCTTTTGGCAGAAACAAAGGCAAGATACTGGCTATGACTCTCACAAGAAGCAAACTGATACACACACTCTCCCTTTTCAAGGCGTCCTGTGAAACGTGAGAACTAATGAATATGCCAAGCTTCAAGTTCTGCAACATTTCTAATCAAATAAAGTTACATCTAGAAGATTTGGGGGCGGCGCGCGCGGAATATACATTCTGAGAGATAGGGCAAACTAACCCTCTTGATGTCTTCTATGCATTTGATGATGTAGCTTCTTTTTATTGCCTCCTTCACTGCATATGCATCACTAAGGATTGTCAAATGCTCCTCCAAGGCTTGTTGAATCAAACTGCTGGGCAATGTTGGAAGATGAGCCAACTCCCAGAGAACCTCAAGAACCTACAAGGATATACACACAGAGATAAATATCAACATTCATTACAGAAGTTAACTTCCATGTTAACTCTTAAAAGTGGAATTTATTACTCATGCCTTTCCAGTGGTTGTCTCTACACGTGCTTCCCGACCAATACGTCCTATCAAGCTTAGCAACTTCTGTCTCACTCTATCACTCTCAGATTCCCAACTCTACAAAAGGGGAAGGAAGGGGAGGGGGGGAATAAATAAAAGACAAAACAAAAAACAAATTGAGTTTCAACTGGGCCAAGCTTTGGTTATCCATAATATGATCTTTAGATCCAAACAGACTTCAATATATATATTTCAGTTTCTTGCTGTAGTTGCCTCACCTTCTGAATAAGGACAAAGAGATGATTGAGCTGGTCTGAGCTGAACTTGACAGCAGCTGCTGCAATAATGGTGTGGATGTTCTCTATTACAGTTGACGGCTGTCCTGACTTTAAAGAGGAGAGAAAAACAACAGTAAGGAGACAGCTATGAAAAAAGGTGAACTTGAAAAAATGATCATAGATGTATATTAAACAGAAAATCTGGAATCTTAGGCATTCTCACCCTGGAGTAAACCCCACTGAAAACATAGATGTTTCTTTTTTCTTTTTTTTTTTAATGGTTTTTTTATTTGCTTTTTTTCCAGGGTACAATACATCATCAGTGACACAACAAAAGCAGTTTTACATAAAGAAAAAAGAGTTATAGAAAGAAAAAAAGAAAAATTCACTTTTTCAAATCAATTTTCATAATCAACTGGACTTCCCCAGATCTTCCATCCCCTGCTTTCTTTACAATAAAAATAAACAGCAAATTAATACCTTATTTTGTATGTTTTTGTGTTTTCATTTAATTATAAATTCCGCAAATTTATACTTTTCAAAACCTTAACTTAATTTCCGTCGTTCACCAATCTCAATGCTGAAGCGTGTTTTTCCCAAGGGCTTAACAAATTCTTAACATTCATATAACTTAAAATGTTTTTGTAAATAGTCCTTAATTTTTTTCCAGTCCTCTTCCACTGCCTCTTCTCCCAGATCTCGGATTCTGCCTGTCATTTCTGCTAATTCCATGTAGTCAATCAGCTGCGAGTGCCATTCTTCCAGCGTGGGTAGCTCCTGTGTCTTCCAGTATTTAGCTATAAGAATTCTTGCTGCTGTAGTTGCATATAAAAAGAAAGTTCTATCTTTCTTTAACACTCTCTGGCCCACAATGCCCAGGAGGAAGGCCTCTGGTTTCTTACAGAAGGTGTACCTGAACACCTTTTTCAATTCATTATAAATCATTTCCCAAAAGGCCTTCACCCTCGGGCATGTCCACCAGAGGTGAAAAAAAGTTCCTTCAGCCTCCTTACATTTCCAACATTTGTTATCAGACAGATGATATATCTTTGCAAGTTTAACTGGGGTCATGTACCACCTGTATATCATTTTCATAATGTTTTCTTTTAAGGCAGTACATGCCGTAAATTTCATACCGGTGGTCCATAACCTTTCCCAGTTGTTTCTGACTAAACATGCTTAGGTTCACACTGTGTATTATCAAGCAAGAATGAGGAAGTTTGTAGCCCCATCTTAGAGACTGCAAGAAATACCACACTGACAACTTTGTGGTTTTACGTTCAGGTTTTGGACACAACAAAGGAGGTATTAGTATTCTGTGAAAGGTTTTATACTAAGTGTAAAGGGCAGATACCATTTGCTAGGTGTGTCATTGAGTAAACTGATTACTAATTCAGAAGCACTTTCTGTTTCAGGTTCTGGGTATCTGGAGGCTAATGGAACCAGTAGAAATGCAGGCATTGTGTAACTACTACTACATAATTAAATAAAGATGAATCATTTGTTCATCTCTAAGAAAAGATGGTGCTTTTGAGAACCTTGGAAGGTAAAATTTCAGAAATAAATGCTCAAGCCATGTCAGAAAGGACTCACAATCCTTCAGGAAGGCTGAACTGATTTGTTCAAAATCAAAAGAAGTTGCTAACATAGGTGCTAACAGCCCTTCTATGAATGCAGATTAGTACAGTATTTGAAATAAACATTCTAAAGGTAATGCAAATATGAAGACTGTATGGAATACTGAGCTGCTAATTTATCAACCAAACTCTTGGTGCTACATATTGCAACAAGAAATATACTTGTGAATGGGCAGTGTGCAAATGTTATTTGTTCTCATATACAACTGAAGTTAACGTATGGCCAAAATCTAAAGAAATGAAGTCACCTTAAAATATTGTAGCAGTATTCTTAGTTATAAGTATCCTATGTAATGTTGAGAGACTGAAAACACATTGAACCACAGAAGTCATCCATTTGGAATACTGGAAATTGTGTGCTTAAAAGCAGTGGGCATCACAACTTTGTACATCAACTCTACCTGCATCCCTGCTACACTGTGGCAATGATTTGCAACTCACCTTAGTCAGTCACAACCCACCCATGTCCTACAGTACTGGAAAGGGATAGACTACAGAGACATGCTATAATGTGTGATATTCAGAGACACACAGAACCTTAAGATCTCTTTTTTTAGAACATGTCACAGGTTTGTCAGCAGAATGACTGTGCTCAAAATAAATGAAGAAGTACGTCACATTGTTGCAACAATGCCAGAAATAAAGAGCTTTGTCACCATTTTACAGACTACTGCATATTTATAAGCTTAACACTGTGTGGATATTCTAAAGACGCCCATACCTAGTTATAAAGTAAATTGGAGTTGTGGTCCTTGTGCTCATTACATTTCTGCACTCCAGAAATTTTCTAGCACAAATTTTCATGCAGAAATTTTCCATTAAATTTATGAATAACCATAAACTGAGGTATAGAGCAGGCCATAGTTTCTTAACATATTCAGCGCACAGGAAGATTTGACATAGTTGCTTCATATAAGAGTACTAAAATTAAGCAGTGAGGAGGCAGGGTAGGGAGAGAACATGCAGCCTTCAACACTTATGTGAAATTTGAATGAACATCATTTCTGCAAAAAAGAAAAGTGACAGAAGTGCCCTTGAAGATAAATGAATTGCTAGAGCTCTGTTTACCAAAGTGCAATAACTAAGTAACCAAATAATGAAATGGTGTGTGGGAGGATGGATGGACTGAATAAAATGTACAGATAATGCAAAGGTATGTGGGTGTCAAACAAATTTAGCAAAGCAATTAAAAAAACTAGCAGTTCTAAAATAAGATAAAAAGAAAATTCATACATCTCTCAATGTTTTCTCTTTCACACAGAATTTGAAGAGAGATACAACTAGAAACAAAAGAGATGAACCTAGAAGCGTAATTTTTTCCAGGGCCTCAGCAAATGTGATCAGCATACTGTTTGCTTTCTTGCTCATATAGCATCGGAGTGTGGTTGTCACACATCTTCTTGGAAACTTGCCTAAATCAGATTACTGGTCAGCAGGACATGAACAAGGTATGTCTTATGAGGTTTGAGAAAGTCACAATACAAGATAAAGATGTCAGGACTTAATATGGTGATAGGAAAGTACTGAGAAGCATGCATTGGAACAAACCCTTCTCTCTGCTTGTGGCATATTTATGTGATTTCAAATAAAATAAAATAAAATAAAATTCATTGAGGTGTTGTTTGTATTACAAGCAACAAACTTCCCTTGGGCAAGTTGTTTAACAATATGACCTACTGGCCTCCTTCCAATCCTAGGACTGATGCATCTATTTAGCATCCACGAACACAACTTCCTTCCATGAGTCCTAATTCTGTAGAATAACACATACTCCATCTCCATGGATATCTACCGTATGATCAGTCACACTATTATTAACTGCTAAGTTTGGATAGGTTTGGGACCTTTATACATGCACCTGAAAAAGACATTCCACAAATGCTGTCAAAAGAATTTCAAACTCTGAGACATACTGCTGCACATCCTCACCTGTATTCTCCATATTTTTGTCAGCTCATCTAATGATAACTTGCTGCCCAGGAGTTCAATAATTCCTTTTATACGATCACAATATTGTGCTTGGTCTATGTTACCTAGCGAAAGAAACAGGACAGTGAGCCTAACCAGAAGGAATGCCTTAATCAAGTCTTTGAAATGGTAATAACAAAATATATACTCCTTCAAAACAACTAAGAAGAGCTTCAGTAACATGAAGATCTGTTTTCTAACAACCCTCTCCATCTCATTCACTACACAACTAAGGCCCTTAGTATTTTTTAAAATGCCATTTCTTACCCGATGGATTGGTGCTGGTAGCACCCAAGATACTTCTAAAAATACCAGAGAATTTGAAAGACTCACTAAAATATGAACTTTTGAATATCTACACCAAAATATTCAGATACATGAATGGTTCAGACAAAGTGCTGTGGTTTAGCATTACGAGTCTTAGCTCATATACTTTGTTCTCGTACTGCAAAAAGTACACAATTTTAGCTTCCATCTTGTATTAACCACGTTTTTTTTAATCATCCAAAGCCAAACAACACTTCATCTTAACAATGGTTAATTGAAACAAGCCAACTTTCTAAACTATGGTTTGTGTCAATCGACCACTGTTAAGATAAACCACAGTTTGCCTGGGTTTGGACAACATTCTGAATTTATTTTAATCTTGTAAGTGAAAGCTTCACATCATTTCCTTGCAGCCAACCTGGAGGAAGAGGAGTGAGGCAGCATGCAAGTACAAGGCTCACTTTCATTAATACCAAACATAGTTTAGCACTCCTTCTGACTGCAACCACAATATCAACTTTCTTTCTGTTTAAGAATTTCAGAAACGCAGCAGGATATTCAAAACTTACCTTCTAATGCAATTGAAAGAACAGAGTTTTCTACTAGCCAGTTTAATAACCGATCTGTATCTATTGCGTTCTTTACTGATTTGGATACAGTGCTGTCTTCAATAAGTTTTGTTACCTAAAAATTAACACAGTGTCATTCAGAGGATTTGTAACAACTAGATATATCAATAGCCAAAGTGTGTAGGAAATAAAATATATAAACTTGAAAGTCGGTTGCTGTATGTATGGGTGGTTCTTGGGAGGGCTGTAAATATGTGTCTTCACTGTGAAGGTTTGCAAGGCCTGAAACACTAAATACTTGAAGATCCAGGGAATAAGCAAAACTATATTCTATTTTTCATTACTGCACTGAGCAGTGCCCAGCTCTGTAAAATCATTAATATTTCAATGGCCTCATGAAAAGTTTATTAGGCCTTTTAAATGCACACTAACACCATATATTTGCCACTTATTCCATAAGTGAACTTCAAACGGATTTATAGCCATGGATAGAATCTAAGAATCTTTTGATTCCTCCTATGCCTCTTAATTTTCTCTTTGAAAGCTTTATGATCCAAATCAGCAATGGGTATCATTAAGTTGTTACGGTTAATATGAGCTAGATAACTAGCCTTTAACTACTGGATCTGGACCCATTCGTGGGCTGCAGCCTGATTTAAGGTGGCTCGCAAGAGGAGCACCACCACCATGCACATATATGGTAAAATATCAATAAAATGATCGCCAAATGAGCGTTTGGGATAAAAGTGTGTCCTAGAGCTGTGAAAGTTGAAAATACCCGATTGTGAATGTCAATCTAATCAGTTGAAGATTTTAGCATAGCAAACTTACTTCTTTGAGAGAGTTCATTTTTGCACTGAAGTGTGGCGATTTCAGCATACGCAACAGGATATCTAAGCGCAGGTCATCTACGACTGTTACCAAGTCAGGTTGGAATCGCATGCAAAGGAGCTTGATGGCAGACAAGAGTTCAGGGATACTGACCAGCCTCTGCAAAACATAAGAATTATGAGCGCTTTTTAGAGATCTCAGAGAAGAATTCAAGCAGCAAGGAAGATACCACCTAAGTTCAGGCAGCCTTTGAAACTGTACAGGTAGGGCTCCCAAATTTCAAAAAGTGAAAATCTGGACACAAAAGTTGTTGAGCATTTTTTGGGTAAAAGTTATTAAGCTTTTTTAAGTTCTGCATTGTCTATCAAACAAGCTTTGAAAAAGCAATAGCTATACAAGATTCCAGCCTCCTAAAACAAAGAGTGCAGATTTGCAACTATTGTGGATGTAGACCAGGCACAGGCAAACTTCGCCCTCCAGATGTTTTCGGACTACAACTCCCATCATCCCTAGCTAACAGGACCAGTAGTCAGGGATGATGGGAGTTGTAGCCCAAAACATCTGGAGGGCCGAGATTGCCTATGCCTGATGTAGACTGCTACACGGAAGCAACCATTCTAGCAGGGCCACTCTACCAGCTCCACTAAAATACTTGCTTTATTGAGCTCTTCCTGTCCCTGAACAATTTCTGTCATTATAGAAATTATTATTTATTTTTTAAATGGGTATCCTGAGTTTCTTCTTCCTTTCCAAGCCCTTCTTTCTTGTGCATCATGTGTTTTAGACTGTAAGTCTGTAGGAAGGCACTTCCCTGTATTAACTGACTGCATGTAAGTAACCCAGCTGAAGAGCTGGGTAAACATGTTCTAAATAAATCATAAATATAGAACAAATTACTTTGTAAAGGAAAGTGTGTACTAAGCACACTGCAGCTGACAGCATTAATGGCTAAATCTTCTAATGCTGATTATTTGTCAAGTGTCATTACAAGTGTTTCACCAAGCATTAGTTAAGTACACACATCCTTTTAAGCATGGGAGCAGCAGCATTAGCTAACGGAATGTCAGTTTTACACTTTCAAATTGCAGTTCAAGTTGTAGGTCATATCCAAAAAATCTGGTTTTACCTTGTCTTTCAGGTCCTTCTCTTCAACATTCTGTACATATTTAATCATATTATGAATTACTGGGTCCAGCATGGGCTATAAAACAAGAAACAGGCATTCTGTATGTTAAAGAGAAAATGTATCTCCCTGCTCCAAGGGCTTTCTTGAAATGGAAAACTTTTATTCCTGACCCTTCTGAAGATCAGGGAAGTTTCCCCAAGTGAGATTTAATGTGGTGCAGGAAACAAAAATTGCAACCACTCTCCCCTGAGTAAAAGTATATTCCACTTATGTTCAGAACTTAAGACTTATGCTAGTGTTCCATTATTTGACACAAACTAGGTACAATTAAAATAGATGTAAGCCAGTTTGATGTGAGTATATGTGAAGTAAGGAAACAAACAAATTAATTAATTATAAAGTGTTGTATCCACTGCTTGCCTGAGTGGTAAACTGCTCACTCAACCAATCTTTTCACCCCCACCCCCCGTAGACCCTCTCTGGAGGGCTTTCCTATGGGCTGTGGAATAGGCAACTCTCCCTAAAATGGGCAAAGGAAGCAAGGTTTTTGTGTCCAGTTTCAGACAACACCCCCCTTCCAGGTAAACAGCCCATGCTGTTCAATGAAGTCCTCCAGAAAGGCTTTTTAAGTGTCTGTAGGGAGGAGGAGAAAGATCAGTTACACAAGCAACTTTCACATGTGACTGTTAGATACTTTCCAATGTAAAAATAAATACAAGTCTATATTGGGGTGGCAAATGTTAGATTAGGACCTATTGACTGAGCTCTGGGTGGGCTAAAGTAGAACAAGGATTTCCAACTCCCAATTGTTTAACAATGGCAGCAAAATGGCTCCCCCCCCCATTCAACTGCTGGAGGAGTAGGCTTTTATGTCGAAGGACTGCAAACTCAGTTTGGTTCTGTCACTAAACACAAATTCCAGGGTTCAGAATTATTTAATTCTAAGTATACAAATTGGATCTCACAGACCGCCCACCTCCAATCTGTCCTATAAAGGTATCTCGCAGATTATCTAGAGTTATCCCAAACTGACTGTTGTTTTTAACAATAATAGCATCAATGTTAATGTGAGCATCATTTGGTGTTATTATATTATTATAATATTATGAGTTTCAAAACAAGTATTTTGCAAATGCATTACCCGAAAAACAAACATAAGGCATAGGGCAATGAACCACACTTGTTTCACTTATTTAAAAAAAATCTCAGAGCAAGTTACTAATTGTACATAATTTTAAAGAGAAAGTGCTGTTCGTTACCTGTACTACCGAAGAATTGAGATACTCTGCACAAACCCCCAAAGGCTGAACTAAAGAAGATACTGCCTAGAAGAAAGAGAAAGCATTTAAGAACATACACAGAACAGACCCGAGGCAAATGCCACAAGAAGGATGCCTAGCATATGAGGCTAAGACAAGAGAATGGTATTTGATAAAACAGACAGATGAACATGGCTAGTATAGTTTTGCTTGATGACAGCAGCAGCAAATACAGCCTAAAGGTAATGCAATGAAGCACGCCAATTCACACTACAGTTTTAGAAGTTGTGTTTGCTTCACCCAGCACATCTCGAGACTAAAATATTACTTCCGTTACACAACAACAGAAAATTTGTAAGTATTGAACAAGAGCCATCTACTGTAAAAGATTCATAAAACAAAGGGAAATGATCAGGATTTTAACTTACCCCAAGTTCAATATCTTCTGAATGAAGCTTAGACTGAATTGCAGAAAATCCACCTAATTCTGCAAACTAAAAAAATATACAAACAACACGTCAAAGACATGGACTATATAAATAAAAGTAGTGTGATAGATCTCAGAAACAGGCATGAATAGATGAGCATTTCTTTCAGTTGTCCACCACAGGAAAGTGTATCAGTAAGGTATGCTGATTCTAAGGATTTTACTACTTCAGTGATGGAGGTAAAGGTACAACAATTCTCATAGGAGAATAGGAAAACTACTATTGCAGTTCTCTCTGTCAAAGACTCATATTTTTCTGAAGTTCACCTAGAAAACTCAGTTCAGTGGCATTTCACAGGGAAATTGATGACAAATCCCTTTAAGAGGTAAAACTATTTTTCCATATGCATCATCCATTTCTTCTTACTCTATTACAGCTCCAGATAAATGATGAAAACTCACACATGAACATTTTGCAAGAATAATGCTGCATACATGAACATGTGTGCACACACATACAAAATGAGCCTTGGAAGCCTCTCCACAGAACTCTAGCCTCATATTTGGTGCTAAAAATACTCATCCTGCTGACAAAAACATTCACCTCTCCCATTGTACAAGTGATGACCGCTCTTCATTTCCCTTCAAATACTTCCCATTCCCTTCAGTACCACTATAAATTCATCCACTGGATCTCATTTAAAAATATATGCCTATATATGATCCTCATTCTTCCAGTGCTAACATCCTTCATTGACAGAAGTCCTCTTGCTTTAAATTACAACCCATTCATTCTCTTTTGTGATCTATCTGAATATAGACATGGTGCTAACTCTTCCACTTCAGATCCTTCCTCAAATGTATCTTATTTTCCCATATGTCTTTTGACCAACACTTATTTCCAACTTAATCCCAGCTTAAATATTTGTAACTGTATTTCTTCACAGTCATTCTTGTTGTCCCCCACCCCACCCCAGGAACTGGTTTTATTTTTGTTTAGCGAAAGTCTTTATAGTGCCTTACATGTGCAGATGGTTCAGAATAAATAATGCTTTATCATTTACTTACCCTGTTCACTAAGTCCACTAGCCATCCATGTGGTTCCTAGCCAACAGAGATGTTAACAAATTAGTAGCATTTCCCCCTCAAGGATACTTTCTAAAATAATTGTGTTTTAATTGTGTGTTTCATTTAGAGCTCTAGATTACTTCATGCATGACTGGTCACTGCAAATACAACACAGGCACTGCCTGCCAACAACTGTTCAGATAAGGCACATAACATTTCTGGATGAGATTGTTAGCACTATCCACTTCCCAAACATTGCCTTACCTATTATAATGTATTATGGTCTATGAGTCTATGATTCTATGGCAAGATTAGGATATGGAGCTGGTGACACAGAATCAGTTATATTTATAACCCATAATGGAGTAGAAGGGGTTGGGTTTTTTTTTAAAAAAGGAATGAAATTAGAAGCAAGATTTTGGCAACAATAAGCTCAATGCTGCAAAAGTGTCTAAAAAGTCTCATGACCGAATTTTTATTTATCCATTTATCACTTCCTTAGCCACTATTCAGATCTAAAAGGACTGGAAATTATCACACCCATATGACAGTCTAAACCACAGCTACAGTGTGGTCACCACTAAAACCTAGAAGAGAGCACTGTGGTTGGAGTGGTAATTAAACCCTTATTATAGTCAAAGTAGCAGAAATAATAGCACACGAAAGGCTACTGTCAATGAGACAGATTGATAAATTGTTAGATATGGGAAAGGGGGTGGGGAGGAAATGGCAATGTTTATTTCAAGTGACACACATACTGCACTAAAACACAACTTAAATTCTGTCTGACTTCTAGTAAGAGACCTGAAGTGTACACATTTACCTTCTGGAAAGTAGATATGGGTGAGACAGCATACATATTGCCCTCTCCAAATACTTCTGCCCAGTTCCTTTGGCATACTTTCATTCGGTTCTTGAAATGGTACTCATTATCAGGATTAAGAGCCTACAGTGAAAGGTGTGACAAGAAAGCAGACATATAGGATTAGCAATTTTCCAATGTAAAACACATTTGGATCAAGTGGCTTTTCATCAGGTTTTCCTTCCTAGGAAAGAGAAGTGTTTGAACATCAAGAAGTACATACACTTTTGCAGAAGCAGGACCAGAACTTCAGAGTGAAGAAATAGAAGACATGGTTTTAGTATCTCAAAACCAATTTTCTTTGACAAAACACTGGGTGGCTATTGGAGCCTAGACTGGCGAAATGCATTGCTTCGGATTATGTTTATGTAGATATTAACATGGATGCTTAACTTTGGCTTTTAAAATGAAAAGTGAAATATTGTGAGTGAAACCTCAAAAACCAGCCCTATACCAGGTTAGACTGTTTGCTCATCTGCTCTAGTATGGTCTATTCTGACAAGGACCAGCTCTTCAGGGTCCCAGACAGAGGGAGATCTTTCCCATTGCCTACCACCTGATCCGTCTAACTGAAGATGCCAGAAATTGAACCTCGGATCTTGAGATTGCAGACTATGTGCTCTACTACTGAGATATGGTCACTCCCTCTTCACATTTCTTAAAAACAGTAAATTGACAAGTTTAAAGTCATTGCAGACAGTAGAATACCAAGTGTCAAAGCAAAGTACGAACATACATCTTACTAAGTAATTAATTACATTCTCTATAGTTTAGAACCTAAGTGGTTTGAATTTCCAAATATACAGGAAAGCCAAGGTTTGGAGCAGTTCTTGGAAAATGACACAACAGCCATAACTGTGGTTTGTCAGTTCAGACATGGCAAACCAGAATAGTACAAGCCATGGTTCAAAAAACCACTGCAAACCAGGTTTCTTATTCTGATTCAATGGGTGATGGGTCAATTCAGTATGTCTTGTTAATTCAATATGTCTTGTTAATTCAATATGTCTTGTCAATTCAAACATCACATTAAGTCATAGTTAAAAGCTTCCTTAATCATGATTTGGCAGAATGTATTCAGTATGCAAATATAACCAAGAAATGTCTTTTCTAGATTTTACATTTTAATAAGCCATGTGTTTAGGATGAACAGATATTCAGTTGTAAGATTTTCATGCTGAATAGCCTTGAGATCAAGTAACTGCAATACCATTGTGAATACAGCGAGAAGACCAACAGGGATAGGATCTTGCTTTATCCTCTCTGCAGCCAGATCTACTAGTAGCATCAACATGTTGTAGATTCCCTCATGGATTTCGGTACCCCATTTATGAACAGCGCTCGATGTCAACAGCTGCAAAGGAGCACAGTATGTGTTAAAATGCTGACATGGATCTACAAGGGGAAAAAAGAGTACCTTTTTGCTAGCCTTGAAATGCTTTTGGAGCTATCTATTTAGCAACAAACAACTTCTGAAGGCAGATTTTAAACCTGGAAAGAACAGCCGGCATCCACCTTAGCTCCCTATCCCAGTTTTAAGAAGATTCCATTTTTAGGCATAGAATATTTAGAGAAAACAGTATCTTCAATACATTCCAAGACCAGAGGTGGCTAGGAGAACATCTTCACTTGGCATAACATCACTAATTCACTTTAAAAGAAACCCCAAACAAACTCCTGTCCTTATTCCTACAAACTTTTCTCAATAGCCCCATTCTCCTGTCCCCATTTGCTGTCCCCAATAAAAAGTGACCTATTTTGTAGAACACCACAAAATTGCTGCAACATGCAAAAGAAAAATCAAATGCAGCTCTTAACTCTGCAAATTTGAAGTGGAATAGCACAATAGTATTTGTCAACCATGTTCATTATTGTAACTTGCCCTCTTCCCCCTTACTTGCTACAGTATCAGAATGTAGCAAGCTGCCACTTTATGAGTTATATACCGCCTACTCTCCCATCTACAGCACTAGATAGAATCCACTGTAATTTTCTCTTACACCTACCTTTTTAAATGCTTCAGGCATACATCTGTCCATAAACCTCCTGCAGTTTTCATCAGAATCCGAAAGCCCTTATTTAACAGAGGAAAAGAGGAGGAGTTAGGATCCTGCAAAGTTTTGCAAGCTACGGACTGAAGCTCACAGGGCTACCCAAACAAGATTTTTGTTGGTTCACACAAACACCACTACTGCATACCAATTATTTTAATAATGAAGAAACTCAAAGAAGTTATAGTTTTAATAAGGAGAAATGAATGAAATAAAACAGTGCAGATTTCTAAAAGTCAACACAGAAGCAATAATGCTTTCTAAAGCTCCATATTCTTGTGCTTAAAAAGAAGGGGCAAGGTATTGCTCACAAAGGCCAGGATCCAGAATACTATGAACAAAGGAGACTTTAGATATTTTCTTATTCAACTGTGGGACTTTTAAAAGCAGTTTATGATATGGCACTGGAAATTCTATGAGGGAATGAGAAATTCACATGAGACAGAACAGCTCTATGGATCCCAGGCAGAGTTTGCTGGCTGGCACAGTGGAACATTACAGCAAAGGTAATAAAAGGTAAGCATTGCTCTGTTTTCTCTGTGGATGCAGATGCTTCCAGCTGGAGTGTATGCAGTTATCAGTGACATAAATGCTCTTCACTTCATCTGAAGCATCAAGATGAAAAACGGGGAAGGGGGAGAGATCATACACAAGAGCAGAAGACTGAATCCCCAACCTAGGAACTATTTTGTTTATTTAATGGTGTTTACTGTCAAACCCTTGGGAAAGGATACAGACATTTCTGAGCACATCAGATGTGCCACACACCATCTGCGGCAGAAGTAAGCAGGCAATGCTTCGCGCTGAACAGCTGCAATTTAGCTATAATTTCATGATGATACTGATTATGCACAGACAACTTAAATAGTTCCCTGAAGCATAGGTCTTGCAGCATCACTTATCATCCTGAGTAAGCATCACTGCACAAAGCACATGCTGTAAACCTGAAGGGTGCAAATGCAGAGTGCTTATATTTACAGGGCTGCACTAGACCGAGGTACACATCTGCACTGTAAACAAAAGATTACACATTCAACCAGCATCTATAAGAACTTCCTTTCAAATGGAGGCCCAATGCATATCCTGTGACTTGGTGATTTTCCACAGCATGTAAAATCAGAAGAGCCAATATGTGCAGGCATGCATAGAATGTATTTATTTATAAGGTTTCGGCTGTAATGCCAGCATCCTCAATGTGGTTTTTGTGTGCATTAGCACCTGTGAAAGGCTCTCTCAACGTCAGTGAAAGCCTCTGTACTCCCCATACCATGCTATGACTTCACTCCCTGCCCCTTCAGAAGTAAGAAGAGAGTGATTTCTGCTTGGAAAAGAAAGCTGAGAGAGGAAGTGGGAGGAGTGCCATTCCCACTTCCTCTTCAAACTCTCTTGTTTTCTAGCCTGAAATCACTATCCAAGGAGAACACAGAGTGACGAGGAGAAAAAGTATTTTGTAAAAAAGAAGTAAGATGGGGCTAAGAAAAGAGGGACCTAGTGAGGGAGAGAAGGGAAGGAACAGAACACTGTGTGTAGGTTTTGTCCTTCTCTCGGGGGGTGGCGGTTCTGCATTTTTATTTTTAAATTCTTGTTTCAACTTCTTTCCTCTCTGAAGCAGTCTGTATTTGTCATTCTCCCCTTCCCAACCTTTTCCTCTCTGGTTGTCTACATTTTTTTGTTTCCCATACTTTCCTGGCCACTGGTGTCTGCATTTGACTGTTTGTTTCCCCCTGTTCTCCGGGGTTTGTGAGCCTTTGTTTTTTCTTCCTCCAGGCCTGCCTACCTCCTTCCCAGGAGACATACAATGTAAGTAAGTCGCAGGGTGGGGAGAGACGTACTTTCCAAAATTTGTGACTAGGCATGACACTCACAGCAGTCATGTTCTGACCTGCAGCCTTCTTTTCCCTGCCCGCTCCACAGCAGCAATTTTGTGGTGTTATTCACAACACCTTTTGAAAATGCCAAATATGCCCATGGGCCCAGGAAAGCTAGGGGCCCTGCTGTAATTCAATGCAGACAGCTGATTGCTCCCATATCTGTAAGACAGTAATTCTTAATCTGTCCACTTGCACCCTCCTTAATGTATTCCTCTTTCTGAGACCCCATTTCAGATGAAATTTTTTTTTATCCCAACAATTTGCAATTGCTCTGATTTAATAATAAAGGAAAGTGCCTCTGAGTACATGAACAGTTAATTTCCCTTATCCCTTAACTAAGGCACATTTCATTAAGAATGTATGTGATCAGTGGGAGGGGGAAAATCTAGGGCACACAACTCCAGTCCTATATAGGTCTGAACCTCAGCAGGGCCCCACTGCTCTTGGCACACTCTGTAAGGCTGGATAACATGCATTCCTCGTCATACAAGGTTCACTTTATTCTCTCCCTCTTCACTTCCACTTCTACAAAGAAGGCTCAACACATTTACACTCCTGTGATGCAATAAAAGGAATCTGAGTGAGCCTTCCAATCAACCTTAAGTGCTTGCAGGCAGTCTCCAAACATGTTCAGTTTAGTGTGGGGAGATAGCTTATACAGTCATTGGCTCATTCTATACAGCTGTATCATCCCCAACTGTGCACCACACACACAAAAAGCCAAAAAGCCACGTTATCCTCTGTCAACAATAAAACAAGTTTTCTCAGCTTTCGTTGCCTGTTTCTGACCATATGCACCAACACTCTAAGCTCAGTAATGTCTACATTGTCTGGCAGTGGTTCTACAGGGTTACAGGAGTCTTTCCTCAGCCTACCTGAAAGGTGCCAGATATTGATTTTGGGGTCTTTTGCATGCAAAGAACATTCTCTACCAATAACGTTTGGTCCTTCCCTTATGTAAAGATGCCATGCTACTTCCTCACCCCCCCTTTAACTTTCAGCATCATCAAAAGCTCAGGGGTGAAATCCAAATAAGCAGTTCTGCTGACACAAAAGATTTCCTCTTTTCAAGGGAACTTGTCTCCCCATGCTATCTCCCCAAATCTGCTCCAGAGGGTTCAGGCTATCCCCAGAACACATTTAAGGGGCACACAGGCAGAGAAGCTCTGTTGCACAATCTAATTTGTTGCATACCACCCCAGAAGTGTAGTCAATTAGACCCTCCACACCAGCTAAGCAAAGTGATTCCCAAGACTTCATTGGAGACCTAAGTTACAAGGCAGGGGCTCTACGAGTTTGGAAGCTCCAATAAAATAAAGACCCCAGTAAGGATTTAGATTCCTGAAATGAGGAAAAAGAAGGTGTGCACACATATACAGATCTAAGCTACAGTTATCAGTGATGCCACTGGAACCATTTTTGTGCCTCCCTTTGCAAATACCTTTCCAAGTTCCCTTTCTATGTGCCAGGCAGAAATAACTAGGAAATAATTGCTGGGCACGGTTCCCTTCAAGAAGTGGTTATGGGACACAAGTGGCGTTGTGGTCTAAACCACTGAGCCTAGGGGTTGCCAATCAGAAGGTCGGCAGTTCAAATCCCTGCGACGGGGTGAGCTCCCATTGCTCAGTTCCTGCTCTTGCCAACCTAGCAGTTTGAAAGCATGTCAAACTGCAAGTAGATAAACTGGTACCGCTTGGGCGGGAAGGTAAACGGCGTTTCCGTGCGCTGCTCTGGTTTCACCAGAAGTGGTTTAGTCATGCTGGCCAGTTGACTATGGACTGTGACTGTGTTTGCCTGTGGACAAACGTCGGCTCCCTCGGCCAGTAAAGCGAGATGAGCGCCACAACCCCAGAGTCGTTCATGACTGGACTTAACTGTCAGGGGTCCTTTACCTTTTTTAATTGCTGGGTATTCCACAGTTTGAGAAATTGGTTTTCGGAAGACTTTGTGATTTTTTCATAATGAGAAAAGACCAATCTCTTTCCACACCCCCACCGCAACTTAACTAATACCAAATAATCACCTTTAGCATTACATGTATACATTCTTTCAAGTGTGCAAAAGTTCCACTGAAATGTTGCAGACTAGTGTTTCCGCCATGTAATTATACTGCAATTATACTACAAGCATTTCCATATAAAAAAAGCATTACTACTAGCCTTTTTAAATTAGCAGCTCATTTGTTCTTGCTGCAACAAAACAACAGTTAATTTTCTATAATTGCCTGAAGAGCCCTGCTCTTGGCAATATCTTTAAGCAGGTTTAGAAAATAAAATTTCATTTTCACCCCAATATTTGAGCATACCAGCCTATTCAACAGTTTGTTAACCACCAAACAAAATAATATTTAAGAAGGGATATATCTGTGCCTCTCTTCACATGTTCTAAAGATCACCTATAATTCAAAAGTGATTCTGAAACATTCGATTAAAAGGTGAAAGCATCAACTTAAAAATGCACAGCACTATACTGAAGCCAAGAGAGTCATACTACTTCCAACAAGAAAAGATTTTGTTAATTAAACACCTGTTACCAACATGCAACGTGGAAAAAGGTGAAGTCAAAAGCTATTTGAGTGGACAAGTTTTTACTGTCAAGTCATCATTATTAACATAAAAGTCAACATTTCTATGATGCTACTTTTTTTAAAAAAGGTTGCAACTTACCCAGCCTTGCAAGATAAGTGGATGCAATTAAGCACTTGCCAAGAGATTCTTCCCGCTTATATGGAATGGACCAATGATCTGTTAATACTCTGCTCTCCAGTTCATAAAGATTTGTTGTAGGAAACTCGATACCTTCTCCAGAGCAGTTCCCATTTTCGTCATTTTTCTGTTGAAAAGAAGCCACAATTAGCTCTATGAAGAAGCCACAGTTAGTTGTTCTAGTTACTGGCTGTTATAAAAAGGGATTGTAGCAGACCCATACCAGAAAACCTGACATTCCAACTACAAAGCAACTCCTGTGCAACAGAAATTCTACTTCTTAACTCAGAAAACAAAGCCTATTTGCTGTCCTCTTTTCCCACCATTTCTGCACCCAGCAGAAAAATAAAGATGTGCCAGAAAAAGTAGGGAGGATTAATGCAGAATCTAGCACTGTGACATATATATGCACAGTGGTGAGACAGATGGACTACCATCATTGACTTAAAAGTTTTCCTAGATTACTGAATCAAAAGTCTGGAAAGGATTGAAGGACATTCTTCCAATCATTTTCAAACCAAAAAGAAATCACCAAATTATTTAAAAGATATAGAATACAACTTCTGATAATCACATAATTGATCCAACATGCTAACAATGAAGTATTAATTGCCCATCCACAGATCTGATCATACCAGACCCACAAGCCAGCACTCTAGTCAGGTTCTGCTTCCCCACTATGCAACAAAAATGCAGCTTCTTCTAATCATATAAGAGCGCAAGTCAATCTATGCCGACATTCTGTCCCTACAGTGACCCATCTATGGAAACCCCCAAGCAGAACATGAGCACAATAGCATTTTCAGGTTTATGACCCAAAGCAACTGGTATTCAGAGGCATACTGCCAATCATACAGGAGACGATAACTATACAGCCATTATAATGAGCAATCACTAATAGTTTTACCTTGGTACCAACCTCTGCTTTATGGCAGGAGGTGATGTGGAATATACAGCTACCATAGTTCTGCATTACAGTGGATGTGTAAACTGACTGTGCCTCTCTTTTCTGCCTTTACTGGACTACTCACCTGTCCAAGATCATAATGCATACAAGAAGTGAGTGCACCACTTCTGAGGTAAGAAAGAAAAGCATGACCATGCTGAAGAGCAGCTAGAAATACAACTTTGTGAAGAGCTTTTTCCACGCTGAAAGGCTTACAGCTATCTCATCTGCATCTACATAGGGATATGACAATCATATCAAACAAATCAATATTGATCTATTTGGCCTTGAACTTATCTTCTCCTTTATATCTAAATAACCAAATCATCACTAATCTCAAAACAAAGTTTGGTTTAGAATCTTTACAGGCATCTATTTTTTCTTTAGGTTACCGTAGGAGTGCCTTATCTAGTTTATAAACCATTCTACTATAGTTACTCTCTAATTATTTTTCACATTTTCAGCAAAAGATTCTGAAATCCATAGGTACAGATCTACAAGGCTAAGGTGGATTCCCATAAGGGGAAATAAAAGCAAACAAAGAGCAAGATGGTATCTGACCCACCCCAACTAATGTAGCCCATGTGGACAGCACATTTATTCAACTTATTTATAGTAAAGCAAATAAGGTCATTTATGCCACTTTCTCATCAGTTTCATTTCCTATGGAGCCATTTCTACAAACAGAAAGCACATAACCCACATTTCATTTTATAAATCCCTGCGCTCTCCCCATTCCCCAAACACCACTTAAATTTACCTACTTCCATCTAGCAGGCCTAACAATTCAAATCATTTGTTACAATTAATGAAGAGAGGCTTTAACTTTTTTATTATTATTGCGAACAAATAGTTTGAACACCCTAGGTCTAAAGGCATTCAATGCTGATCAGAGCAGTGGAGCCTATGAAATCCTTCACCATGTACAAGATTGGGTTGTAAGCGCTGACCATTGTTCAGCTTGAGATTTAACCTTTTTTAAAAGTGCCAACAGGATGCAAATTGATGCCAAGCATGGACCTAACAATAAAACTCTCATGGACACACATAGCTACCACAAAAAGACCAAAACCATGACTCACTGCACACTGGCTAGTCAGTGAGCAGGCTATTTTCGATCATTGTATGTACTTGGACAAGGTTCAAAACTTGTGAACTAGTAGTCACAGGTTGTTTTTCCAGTACCACTCCACTGTCTCATTTATTGCTTTCATTTCCTGGTCTAACAAGCACGCTCTCTGTATTAAAAACAACTGCACATTCATAAAATAATGCTTCCTATCTGAGAATGAACATTAAGTGCTGTGGAACAGGAAACTATTATCTAGGAAAGCAACAACAAACTGAAAGCACGGACATTAAATACTATCTTTTCAATGGATTGAAATATAGAAAACAACATTGTGGTTATAGAACAGCATTTGAGAATGGTGAGCATTGCAGTAAGAATGTAAGAAGAGTCCTGCTGCATTTTCTCACAGTGGTCAGCTAGAGGTCTATGGGAAATTCAGGAGCAGTTCATAAGTGGCCATCGCTAGTTTAACAGTGTGCTACGTAAAGAAATATGGTACTTCCCTTTGTCCGTCTTGAATTTTCTGTTACCCAGCTTCATTGGACAGCCATGGGCTCTGATATTCTGAGAAAAACCCTGCAGCATGAATGCATCTCTATCATGTTCCCCTTCTTCACATTTTTTTCTAAGCAAATGTTTGAACCTTCCCTCACACCCCTCCTCTTATTGAACCCTTTTCAGCATTACAATATCCACACACAGGGTCAAATTTTCATTGTGCTATCCGTCAAAACCTCAAAATTGTGTTTCTGACCAGTCACCATTTAGGATTCCCCGCCCCAAAGTGCATCACATGAAAATAGCCCTTTTATTCAAGATAACAGCTAGAAAAGCAAGGAAAACTCTTAGATATCTTTATCTTGTGATACCACATGCTACATAATCTCTCAACATTTATACTCTCAGAACATGCACTTGCAAATACACAATTATGCATCCTAAGTATGGTGGTTCAACTGATTCCCATAGAGATCAAGTGATGCTTGCTCATATTGATCAAGCTTTCATCTGGGTTTCCGTGAGAGCACCTGGGCTTGTGGTATGGCAATGCCTCTATCAATTAACCTAAAACACAGGGGGATCTTTGACTATGAAGGGAAATTCTATAAAAATGACACCCCCTGAACCCCTCCTAGACTATAGAGGTCCTACACTATATATAGAGAGGGGGAGTGATGTTCTTGAACCATAATGCCATCCATAGGTTCATATATTCTGATGTTTTTGTAGACCCTTTAGGAAATTCCCTAGCAGTTGTCTGCCCCTTGGCCAAGCTCAATGACGTGCACAGGAGAAGAGGCAAAATAAAGACAATCATTTCAATTGAGTAAAGGCTAGAAATTTCATTTCATGAAATGCTATTATTGGGCTAAGCGATGCAATACATATACTGTGGGTTATGGAATACATGTAGGGAGGAATGCTTTTTTTAGTGTGGTGATAGTGGCATCCTGATGATAACAAAGAGAACACTTAATATTTGCAAAGGGATATTCCCTTCAAGAGGAAAAAAGACTGCACAAGCTCAGAAGTGCTCAATCGTGGACTTGCCCTAACGCAGTTTCAACACAGATTCCAATCCCTTCATATATCCCCATTTATGTCCCGAGCTCCATCTACTCAACTAGGCTAAAACAAGATACAGCCAATCTTTGACAGAGCCACTACCCACGACCTCCGGCACAGTGCATAAACCTCTGAGGTTTTGCAGAAGAGCCTCCTGAGGTTAGACTGTAGAGCAAGTAGGAGAAGTACAGGGTCAGAGGTTGCTGCTAAGAGCAGAGCAGCAGTCTCCACACTATCCATCATGGCAATGAGAGCCAGAAACAACATCAGATATGTTATTCAGTCAACACTGAGCTACTGTGAGGCTGTGCAAGGCATCACCACATTATTTGCAAAACTAGCATACCAAACAATGCTACACGACAGCAGAATCACACAGCACTAAACTACACATCATTTATTTATCTGAATCATTTATAAGTCACCTTCAAGGTGTGCCCTCCCAAGGTGCGGGTTTTTTAGCACAATAAAACTACATCATAATTACTGAAAAAATAGCACAAAAACCCAGCAACAGGATCACAGAAAGCCTGACAGAACAAAATAAACTTTTCAGGGCCCACATAAAATACTCAAGTGGAGGGTTCAAACACATTTCTTGGGGGAAAGATTTTCAGAGATGTGGTGTCCCGTCTCATCCCCAAAAGCCCCGTCCCCGGTATCTGCAAACTTGATTGTTCTTTATAGTAGGCCAGACAACAGAGTCCCCCAAGGATTATCTTGCACCTAGAGTTCACTCATAAGAGCATGGGCAGTCCTTCAAACAACCTATTCCAAAACAATTAAAGGCCTTAAATGTTAAACTCAGCAGCAGTTTGAATTGAGCTTAGAAGAAACTGGCAACGAAAGTAACTGAAGCAGAATGAGTGTTATATACACACAGACTTCTTTGCTCTCCAAGCAACCTGGTGGCTGGATTCTCTACCAATTGAAACGTCTGAGCTGCCTTCAAATGTAGCCCTTCATAAAAAGCATTACAGCAGCCTAGCCTGGAAGTAGCCAGTGTGTGGACGACTACAGCAACTGCAAAATAACATCTCACTATCCTAGAAGAAAATCATGTAAGTACGTTATCTAGTCAGCAAAGTGGCAAGCATGTACATGCAAGTGATACAGTGGTACCTCGTGTTACAAACACTTTGGGTTACAGACTCGGCTAACCCGGAAGTAGTACCTCGGGTTAAGAACTTTGCCCCAGGATGAGAACAGAAATCGCGCGCTGGCGGTGTGGCGGCAGTGGGAGGCCCCATTAGCTAAAGTGGTGCCTCATGTTGAGAACGGTTTCAGAAAGGACCTCCGGAATTAATTAGGTTCGTAACCAGAGGTACCACTGTATTCTGATTCTGCACAAACGAAGTGTGAAATTTGAGGGATATTTGGATGTATCCCTGCAAGTCATCCCTGCAAGTTATGCTTTCCTCTATAGAATGAATTATTGTTGCCTGCATTTCTTAATGCAAATGCAGGTATAGCTCTTTAATGGAAGCCTAGGAAAACACAACAGTGCGATTCATTTTCTACAGCACAGTTTTCATCAAACATTAAACCACAAGTTGCCTATTTCTTTTAGTTCATCTATATTGCTGCAGGATTATATAAGTTATGGGTACTTTAGCAGCTCTCTCTAGCATTACTTCTTTTTCCCATTCCCAAGGGAAAAGTGCTAATCACCACTGTCTTTTCCTTTGGGGTGCCCAGGATTGTACATTCACAAAGATAACACATTCAGAATTTAAATCTCATAATACCAGCTAAATACATTCATAGTGAAACAAGGATAATTTTCCATGGCATGGTAATAGGAATGCCTCCCCCTGTCCTTCTGTCAGGTGCTAGCATCCAGATCAGGATGCTGCCATAGACAGGACATTTTATTCCATACTTGACAGCCATAGGAAAAATGATTTGAAACATAGGTGCATCGAATGATTCATACAATAACTCAGAGCGTATAGATCTACTTAGTTACAATTTTATAGCTCCCTTTTATATTTGTCAGTTAACACTGAATTTGAAAAGTTCATCTAGACAGTTTTTGATATTAAGCAAAGGAAAGCAAACAATACATGCAAAAAACAGGTGAAAAAGAGTTGACACCAAATCAGGATCTGTTATAAACTGTCAGACCTCTGCCTCCGCTATCCCAGACAAACTTTTTTGTATAAGTAAGTTGTTTTCAAATAAAACCTATAAAAGATTAGGATCCTCCCAGGCCTTTTCTTATAAGAGACTCCTGTTCTTATCCCGAAACACTCAAAATGTGTTTGGTAGAATTAACTTCTAACACTGGCCTCATTTTCCTTCAGCATTTCACTTCCTTATTAAGCAGCTGTCATTGAATAGAACTTCTGACTGGGAAGATGACCAGAAAATGTCTTTACTGAACATTATCTGAAAGACACTTCCTGCCCAGCTGAGCTGCTGTTTGTTCCATGCATAAATGGCCTCCCACTTCCACCAATGATAAACATTTAGATCACATCAAGTGTTAATCTTCGCCTGGAGGTTGCTTCAGTAAACAGAAAAATATTTCACATGGGATTTGGGAACCCTTTAAAGGTGGAAGTTAACAGTAAGAAATATACTAAAGACTATAACAGCTGCGGAGAAGGTTAAAAAGACAATGTCCATAAATATTTTTTATTCAAGAAATAAAAGTACTGAAAGCATATTGAGATTCCAGTTTTGCAGAAACAGGAACCCAAGAATACCACATAGAAAAATGCTTTAATCCTGAAACGTGTTATACACAAAATGCATATGGCCGTATTTTATAATTTACACAAAAGGGTTAACATGCTGGTGGCACAGTCCTTCCATATCTAAGATTTTAAGAACTTCTCCTTTAAAAATCAACAGAACACAGGCATGACAAAGTTAAACAATGAAATCAATGCTATCACTTGACTTAACTGCAACCCGTAATTTCAGAAAGCTATGAAGTTGGCACAAAAGTGATAATGAACATATCTATGGAGAATGTGAAGAAAGTACTGTATTCTTAAGCTTTTACACTATTTTTCAGGCTTCAGCTCCCCCACTTGATTTATAACCAAAAGACAAAACCATTAATATATATACAACTAGAACTCATCCTATTCTTGATTGTAATCTGCTTCAACTGTTTTTAATACTGTATTTTTAAACTGTTGCAACTTGAAGGGCAAGTTAAGAAATCTGAGTAATAAAATACAGGAAAACAGAGGAGCAACTAGGTAAAAGCCAAACCATAAAAAACAAACACTCTTAAGAGCTGTGCACAAGTAAAAATTTGCACTTGGCAAACATGTGTCAGACCACTATGTATCAGGTGCTTGGCCTGATAGGAATATGAAAATTGTTTTGGTGTTTCCCAATGAGTTGGAGCTCTGAAATTTGATACTCTGTGGTCAGACCTTTACCTTCAGAGAAGGTACCACATAACTGAATATACCTGTTTTTGAAAATATAACATCTGAATCTGTGGGGTATATATTTATTCTATACAATAGCTGTTCAAACTTTGTAAGTTAACTTGTTGCACTTCAGGATGTAGTACTAAGCTATGCAACATGAACACAGACAACTAAATTCTAGCAGTACATCGCACTATAACTGGAAGGAGAGGTGGCCATTAGAAGCTCCCAAACTCTTCCCCAGCCCAGATTAAAAATCAAGCCAGAAAGGACTTTCCATTTTACAACTTGCCCTGAAAGACTGCCCTACGACAGTTACTCCCATAAAGAGACCCTCTTGTTCCCAGAGCCACCTGTATGGTAAGCTTCTGTCACCTGCCCATCCCAGTTACCCTAAGAGTAGTCCTCTGAAGCAGCTCCCTAGCTCTAACCTTTAGGGCAATGTAAGCCACAGGAGTGGGAGAAGAGAAGCTCGCCCAACTCTGGTTAAAATACTCAAGTCCCTTCATCTTAAAATTAAGATAGCAACTTTCTGTCTCATGGATAAAAAATATCACTTCTGCACTCTAAACACATGATATCTTAAATTATTAGTTTATTGACAAGGATTAAGCATTCATAAAATGATTCAGAATGTTTAGTGAATGATGCAATGCTCTTAAATATATGAAGCTATGCATAAGCATAGTTTGCCACAGCAACTGTACATGTGTGAACACACACAAAAATAAAGAACATGATTATAGTGGAACACACGTTACGGTGAAGTGTTCTGCTACTCTCAAGTCTTCCATCACCCAAGATGGGATGGATGGGAAGGGTACTCTGAATATGCCTGTTATAGCAAGTCATCTGTGATGAACAGGTGTACAGTGCAGAAGTACAAGTAGTGGACTCTTTGCGAAAAAGAATAGTCCCGTTATTTTTTTGGCCAATGTGTTATTTTAGATTATTAGTACTGGCACTGCATAGCTGCTGAACAAAACCAGGTACAGGAAACTGTAAAGGCAGCTTATCTCTGTTAGGACCAAATATTTAGATATCTGTATTTTCCCAAGAGAGTCAAACAGAACAGAAATGGACACAGGAGAGAAAGTCTCTTCTTTTCCTCAGCACTACTGATCAGATCTAATTGTGTGATTCCTGTGACAGCTTTTAAAGAAAGAATCAAAATGTTGGCTAATCCAGTCACAAATGTCCTACGTAGGTGGTTTTTGTGTGTGTGTTTTTTGTAAACTGCTTTGAAGTTTCATTACACTCAAGCAGTATATAAACATTGTGAAATAAATAAATAGATTGATAGTTTGGCTCTTACATGGCACACCAAAAACTGAGTAGGTAAATATTTGGTGGTTATGCGGCACTAATCACTGATGTGGCACTACAGTAATGACAACTGCGAAGAATAGTAAATGCTTAAGAATCAAAACAAGACTTCTGTCCTGGTTCCCAACATAATTAAAATTCCCAACTTACTACAAGAATATGCTCATGGATTCCTATGTTTATTTACCTTTTCAGTCATGATTCAGTTGTCAGCATGTAATTTAGGAGAACTGGGAGCAAGGAAAGGAAGGAGTTCGTACACAGCCAAGCCTGCCAAAAGACCTCCCAGCCCAAGTTCTCAGCTCTATAGCAGACAGGTCCAAGCTCTATACCCCAGGCATCTGTTTCTTTCTTCACAACAAAAACCAGCTTTTCAAATTTGAAAACTTTTTATTTATCTGTTAAAATGCTTCATACAAAAACATCACTTCTGGAGTCTTGGGGTGGGAATATTATAAGGAATGTAAGTAGTATTTGTTTGTTTGAAGGATTTTTATCTCACTCCTCAGCCAAAAAAGGGAGGGCTGCTACTTAGAAAAGCAAGTAATAAGACAGTCGTTGACCTAAAGCTTACAATCTTACTTGACTCAAAAGGAAAGTGGCCTTGGAGGGAGGAGCCAAAACAAACTCAGGCACTTGTTCTTGTTACAAAATACAACTAGAAACGTAGGGCTGTACCCAACACAGCAGCTTCACCAGTGCAATGGGCTTCCGTGCAAGCAATGGAGCTTCCTCTTCTGTCCCCTTCAGGCCATTGCCTGCTGCCAAATTCAGCTTCAGAGGTTTGGGGGGGGGGGTAGAAGAAACAATCCCATTGTGCCAGGTGAACCGTGCTGGTACGTTACTGGAGACAAACCACAAATTCAAACCTGAATGTTATCTAATAAGCATTGCAGGTTGGAATGAGCAGAAAGTATGGAAGAAAAAGTAGAGTATAAGTTAGTTCTTTCAGTGTATGATGGATCAGAATAAGATTGTATCAGAGATCTACAATGTTGCCATGCTGCTTCTCCACTGACAGCTTGGATGATGTCCCAGATGCATTCTGAATTCCTATCTTGTACAGAAGTCAAAGGAGTCCATGCTGTCCTTGGTCAATATTTAGTAGTGTATCTCCCCAGGAAGCCCCCATCACCTTTCCTGTAGGCAGCAGAGAATATGCACTTGGTAGAAGTGCTCAGAGTGACTCCACCAAGAAGCAGCTGAGGAAGCCGCCTACCTTTCATTCCTATCCCCCAAACCCATTCAATTGTAGGAAGGCTATTCATTTTCTTACCTATTGCAACATAGTCAGAAGCAGCGCACCCAGTGGGGAGTCGCATCACTACCAAGAGGAAGAGGGGCAAGGTGGCAGAGACTGTGCAGGTGTGCTGGCAGAACTGGATGTGCCCAGACAGCCCCAACCTCCACACTGCTCACCAGGCAAGTTGCTACTGAATGTCTGGATCAGCTTACACGATCCAAACATTAATTATTGCATTCAGTGAAGATCCACTGGAATTAACAGACCTAAACGGCCATTCATTTCAATGGGTCCACTCTGAGTAAAAGTTAACCGACTATAACTCTTAAGTTCCTGACACAATATGCTTTTATGAGGTTTTGTCAGAATGCATATTTTATACCTCTATTTATTTTTTGTCTATGTTTGAATATGTTATGACTTGCTGCTCATACAGCATATGTGATACAACCTATGTGACATAGTGCACAAAATTATTGAGCTTTATAGCTCTAAGCAATCTGGGACAAGAATATTTCAAAAATCTCCTTCTCCCAGATGAACATAACTGAGAACTTTGTTTTCTTAATGAGACTCTTTGCTGGGTCTCTCTACCATCGGAAGTATAGCAGGATAGTGCCAGAGATATAGTATTTTCAGATGTGGTGCCTAAGATTTGGAACAGCTTCCCAAAAGAAGTGCACCTGGGCCTATCAATATCACTTTTAGATAAGCATCAAATCCAGTTCTACCTCAACCACTAATGATGCGATAGTTTTAAAACCTCCTACCTAATTCATGGTTTTGGATCATTTTACCGATTTCGTTGCTTGTAAGCCACCCAGACTCTTTCAAGTAAGACAATCAGGGCAGAATTGCTATAAAGAATTGAATGGGTGCTCAAAGAACTCCTTGGTTAACAAAAGCTGCAAAACTATACACACATGGGAGCAAACTCAACTGAAAGCAATATGGCCTACATCAGAGTAGACATGTAAAGTATTAGTATGGGCCCCTCATAATGAAAGAATGAGTCTGCACACACACAAGTGACCAGCTTCCAAACCCTCCACCACTGCAGCCTAGGCATAACACAGCAATCCCTTTTCCTAGGCTCCAGGCTACATTCCTCTTCTGGTGACAAACCAGGGAACCCAAACGCAGATCGCATTTGAAGCTCGAGTTATGCACCTGACAGCTCATGCACAAGACGCCCAGGAAAACCCGCCTGCTTTTTTTTTGGGGGGGGGAGGGTCAACTCCACCAAGACCCCCAAGGCGCGCTTGGCGGGGTCCCTATTAACTCGTGGAAACTGGGGGAGGGGGCCCCTTGAGAAGAAATCGAGGTGAGGATTCAGGGCTGCGCGGTTCCTATCCTTGCAATCTCTCTCTCTCTCTCTCAAAACGAAAGCGGTATTTTAAGGCGATCCCGTCCCCCTTTCGATGCGTTTCCAACGGGCCGGTGGGGCCAAAGGTCAGGCTGGGATCCCGCTTAACGGCGGCGCAAAGCACAGGCGAGCCTCGCCCGCTCCCATCCTCAGCCCCGAGACCGTTACCTCGTTCTCCACCACCTCATGGTAGGCAGGGGGCGGGTCGAAGCCGGTAGTGCTGCCGCCGCCGCCTCCACCTTGGCCTCCTCCTCCTCCTCCGCCGGTGCCTTCGCCGTCCCCTCCGCCGCGGGAGACTCCACCACCGCCGCTTTGCTGGGGGCCTCCCTGCCCGCCGCCACCGCCGCCTCCCCCTCCGCTGTCCATGGGCTCATAGTGCAGGCCGGGCCGCTCGTTGGTGAGCAGCGCCACGGCCTCGTTGATGTCGTTCTTGGCCAGGCGGAGGGCCCTGCGGATGGCGGCCGCGTCCGAGAAACCCATGCAGAGCAGCGTGGTCATGTGCTGCTCCTCCTCGCTCTCCATGGCGCCTCGCTCCGCGACGCCTCAGGCGCTGCCGCTGCTGCTGCTCCCGCTCCGGCGGCCGCTGCCACCGCCGCCGCCCGCTCTGCGCGCCGCCATGTTGACGGGAACCTCCTCCTCCTCCTCCTTTGGCCCGCCTCCCGCCGCCGCCGCCTCAGGGCAGGACAACGCCGAGCCCCACACCCACCCGGAAGCGGCCTGCTGAAGCCCGGATGAGCGTGGGGGAAGAGGGGGGGGGAGAGCGCCGCCGCGATCACGTGCGGAGGGAGGCGAGGCGAGGCCAATGCCCGAACGTGAATGGAGGGGAGGAGGGGTGTGGTTGTCATGGAAACGTCAGAGGCAACAGGCGGTGGAATCCCGCAAATGCCGCTTCGGGCGAAGCAGCAGCTACTATACTGAGCCCCGGTCACCCCGCCAAGCTTGAAAAGCATTGAAAGTATTCCAGTGGCGTAGCGTGGGTTGTCAGCACCCGGGGCAAGGCAAGTAATTTGCGCCCCCTAACCCGTGGATTTGCGCCCCCTAACCCTAACCCCCAGATGTTGCGCCCGGTCCCCCCTGCACCTCCCACGCTACGCCACTGCAGTATTCATTTATCTGGGGTTCTTCACCCCCCCCCAAGAAGCCTGCTGCTCCCTCCCCGCGCGCAAAGTCCTATTTACGGGGTATTTTTACCAAGAAAAGCTCAACTTGTTTTCCTAAAAGCTCAACTTGATTTCCTAAAAGAAGCTCAACAACTTTGGCTGTTCGCCCACCGCACCCCCGAACAAAAATCCTGGCTACGCCCATGGGTGGATCTACCATCAGGTGCTTATTTACTTCTTGCTGGTGTTGTTATTTTCCAGACCTCGACCTCATCGTTTTGGAGAAAAGCTCCCCGAATAAATAAATAAAAATTGCCTTCGGCTTCAGTGACTTTGTGGCTGGGTTGTTTCATTTATATGTATGTCATATATATATACTTATATATTGTGGCATTGTTCTTTTCTGTTTTGTAACTTGCCCTGGGACCTTTTAAATAATATTTAAATAAATAAATCCCCATAAGCCAAAGTCTCAAAAAACAACGCCAAGCTTTGTCTTTTTGTTCCATCTGTACCTGGAAAGACAATGCAGGTCCTGAACTTGTTTGGAGTTGCCTTTAAGGCATGTAAGGACCAGTCTCCCCTCCTAAAGAGGCATAAATTACCTCCCTGGTCATCAGAAGCTTTTGGACATATTTTGCTTTTCCATATTTCTTTGGCTCATGTGACATTTCTAAAGGCAGAAAATGAAATATTGGATTCAGGTAGTTAGCCATGTTGGTCTGACACAGTCAAAATATAAAAAAAAAAATTGTCCAGTAGCACCTTGGAGACCGACTAAGTTTGTTCTGAGTATGAGCTTTTGTGTGCATGCACACTTCTTCATATTCTTGGTCTCCAATGTGCTACTGGACAATTTTTTTAAATTTATAATCAAATACTGGTTTCTATCAGGTATTTCATCCTCTGTTACTAGTGCAGATTCCCCATCACTTCTTCACCACTCCATGGAAAAACCTGCACCTGCTCAAATTCTGCTTAAAGTGCTGCTCTTGGAGAATCAGAGCTCTAAATTGAGATCCTGCTGCTTAATTGTGTATGTAACTAGCGGGCAGTCTTTGATTTCTGCTTTCAGAAGCTGCTGCAGCTTTTAAAATTCCTGTAGACCTCAAAAGCCAAGAGATACCATAATTTATTGAACCTCAAAAAAATCCAGACCTTAAGCCAAATTCCAACACTGAAGTGTGGATCTGGATCTGTTTAACATGTTTGATGGATTAGTTAATCATATTATCTATAGCGGTGCTTATATACACTGTCACCAGGGGTTTATATATCCTGCTGTGACTCTGAAGCATGGAATTTGTGTGTAATCAGTTATAGCCTGCTCATAGCTGCCTGTCTATGCTATCTGCCATATTTATGTAGGCTCTGGATTTAAGTTCTCCGTGGTCTTGTCCACCCTATTTGAACACACACACACACACACACAGAGTGCCCTATCATTATCTCTGTTTCTCCCCCTCCTACATTCCCTCCACTTCTTGTTTCCTCTTCTGGGTCTCTACGGTTCCTCCCCATAGGTCATTGTTCAAGTCAGCATCACTTTATCTGCATGCTGCAGGGATCCCCTCAATTTTTTTTTCTGAAACGTTCTGGGTGTTTTTGCACAAGAATAGCATTTCACGTGAACAATGTCGTTCTGGAATGTGCAAGTAATGCAAGGATCTTAAAATAAAATGAAAGCTGAACATGCAATATGTTTCCCTGATGTCAACATAATTCCTGTTTGACACAGGCCAAAGCATAACCGCAAACCATATGGGGGAAACTCACACTTCTGCATACAAACAGACACAGCAATGAAACATTGAGATATGAGCAAAGTGAGGTGCAAAAAAGGAATGGTGGGAATGCACATTACTAAAGCTTATGCATACGTATTTCTGTTTTCCCAAAGCTCTTCATGACATTGTTGCAGTAGTGAAACCTCAAATTAGCCACTTGCAGTACAGATGACAGCTTGCAATAACCTGAGCCACGCTGCATGCATTGTCAGAAAATGGCCTATTGCTTGCCTCCATCTCTAGCCAGTCTTGCAGTGGGCAGGACATGGACCCATAACTTTTGGAAGCACAATCATACATGACCTAGATTATTATGTCATATGACTGTCAAGTACACAGCTTTGCAAGTCTCCCTGCTTCCTCTTGTAAACTCCTGATCTTGGACGTCTAAAAGGAGAGGGTGGAAGCCTTTTATTCTTTCTTTCTCTGAACCTAATATATAATAGGAGCTGGAGCAGCAATAATAGAGATTAGATGGGTTATGGAAGATATAAGAGGCAGGGAAACTGCATGGGTGCAAAGCACTGAACCTCCAATTCTGGGGCACGCCCTAAATTTGAACTCCTTAGAATAATATTGGAGAGTTGCCTTAACTTGAAAGGCAAAGCATACTTTTTGGGTTGTGTGTGCAACAATGAAGAAAGCCTATGGCTCATCTGGTAAGATGCTAACTGCATCATTTGTTGCATTGTTGTTGTTAAGTTGTGGGTGAACATATCAGATGACACAGCAATTCTTCAAACAGCTCTTGTTTATTCACAGGCCAGAACAGAACTGAACTGAAGGGTTCAGCCAGCCTGCTTATACAGTGGTACCTCAGGTTACATACATACGTACCTCAGGTTACATACGCTTCAGGTTACAGACTCCGCTAACCCAGAAATAGTGCTTCAGGTTAAGAACTTTGCTTCAGGATGAGAACAGAAATCGTGCTCCAGCGGCGCGGCAGCAGCAGGAGGCCCCATTAGCTAAAGTGGTACTTCAGGTTAAGAACAGTTTCAGGTTAAGTACGGACCTCCAGAACGAATTAAGTACTTAACCCGAGGTACCACTGTATAGAGCTCCACTAGAACGCAATAGTAACCATTTTCTGTAACTATCCAATCACTGAACGTCACTTTCAATCCCTTATTTGCATAAGTGGACCTGAGTGAAAACTATCTACAGTATCCCCCTGCTGGCCCAGAGTGAGAACTTCAGTACATAACAGTTATTGTTTTGCACATGTTTACATTGCAGGGATGCTGGAAAACACCACTTGTTTCATAATACAAGGCATATAGAAATTCAACAGGGTCTTCTTCCTTTCTGTGCTGAGAGTGCTGCATCTATTAAACTTCTGCCTGCCATGGAACTATTAAAAGAGCAGGACCCCTGTAATGAAATAAAGGCTGACCCAAGCTGCAACGGATATGAATGTTTTTGGATCTTCCAGAGACCTGTGACCTTTCAGTCTCTCCTTGGAAAGACTGCAAGAACTTGTGGGAGTTTGATAGCTAGCCAGCCTAAAAATAAGCTGTGACTGAATCAAATATACTGGCTTTTGCTAGACTAGGTATTTTTGAATGCTATGTGAATGGTTATATTTGCACTACATGTTTTAGCCAAACATGATCTATATACCTGAAGGTAGGATTTTGAAGCTGCAACCCCCCCCCCCCAAAAAAACCAACCCCACAACACCAACATTCTGGCATATTTTATTCATTTATTTAGGAAAAAGTATAAATCACTTAATTGTAAAACCCAAACCCACCCTCAGATACCCATTTGAACAGGGTACAGTATGAAAAGCTTTAATAAATCCTGCCCTTTCCAGAAGTTTTCTTACTCATCGATACATTTCTGCTTCTTTCATTTGAAATAACTAACATATTTTTGTTAGGATATTTCCGTTCCACCTTAAAAGGGAGCAGGATGTTTGTGTCACAGCCTGCGTATTTCCTGTTTTCACAGGATGCTTCTGTTGTGTCGTTGCTTTCGTTTCTCTCTGTCTGGAGACACTGACGCAGGCAGTCATGTCTTTCTTTGTTCTGATCAACGCTGAATAAAACTTGAAAATAATACTCTCCTGAGTGCAACTTTTGGCTGTGCATTATCTGCTGACAGAGTGTGCATGAGGTCTAGAATGTGGCAAGATATTTTCTGGAAATTCATGTCGCTAATGGCTGATACTGCGTGCCTACAGGAGATCGATGGATCGTCCGGCAGACGGCTTGGGGCCATGATGGACTTTATCTCCCTGGCAGTATCCCAACAATTTTAACCAACTGTTGCTAGAGGTTCAATGTTATTAAGGCATCATAGGCTGCAATTCTGTATTCACTTACCTGGGAGTAAGTCCCATTGAATTCAATGAAACTTGCTTCTGAATAGATATGCATATAGGACTGGATTGTTGTTTTAGTTCAAATGAGAGTGTTCAGAGCAAGTGGCCAACTTCCAGATATTTAAATTAGTACAGCATGGTAATGTTATTAAGGGCAGATGATGCAGTAAGATTATATTACAGTGGTACCTAGGGTTACATACGCTTTAGGTTACAGACTCTGCTAACCCAGAAATAGTACATCGGGTTAGGAACTTTGCTTCAGGATAAGAACAGAAATTGCGTGGTGATGGCACAGCAGCAGCGGGAGGCTCCATTAGCTAAAGTGGTGATTCAGGTTAAGAACAGTTTCAGGTTAAGAACGGACCTCCGGAACGAATTAAGTACTTAACCCGAGGTACCACTGTATCTGTTTAATGAAAAATTTCCACCTATTAGTAAAAAAAGAAAAGAAAAAAGAGGGAAGGGGGAATGAAATAAAAACCTATGATACAGTACTGCTTTTTATTTTCCACGTTTATTTCAGCGTTCAAAAACTATGGAAATGCATAAGGTGAGAGAAAAGGCGGTTAATATCAAACACTATCCAGAGTATTACCACTAAAACACATTTGCCTTCAAACCTTCAACACTATGCATCATTCCCCCATAAGAATCTGTGTTTTGTGTGGGTAAGGGAAAATATTTGATAAGTAGGGTCATGTTCCTTTTGAAAAACCTGTAAAAACATGCGTCTACACACAGAGAGAGATATGTATATCTGTCTGTCTGTCTATCTATCTTACTATGCAACATCAACTAAAGGTCACACCTATCAAATTTGCTATGGCTAAGGGTCCTTTCAGCATTATCTATTCATATTCATAGAATCATAGAGATTGAAGGACTCCTGCAGTGCAGGAATATTCAGCTGTCTCATACGGGGATTGAACCCGCAACCTTGGCGTTATCAGCACCATGCTCTAACCAACTGAGCTATCCAGGATGAGCATATTATACAGTGGTGCCCCGCAAGACGAATGCCTCGCAAGACGGAAAACTCACTAGACGAAAGGGTTTTCCGTTTTTTGAGCTGCTTCGCAAGACGAATTTCCCTATGGGCTTGCTTCGCAAGACGAAAACGTCTTGCAAGTTTGTTTCCTTTTTCTTAACACCGTTAATACAGTTGCGACTTGACTTCGAGGAGCAACTCATAGAACGCAGTGTACATAGTAGCCTTTTTTGAGGTTTTTAAAGACTTTGGTGATTTTTGAAGCTTTTCCAAAACTTCTTTTGCAGCCATTTGGTAAGTTAAGCTTTTAAAACTTTTTTTGGGGGGTTTGGATTTTGGGTTGGTGTGTTTGGAATTCAAGGACTTGGTGTTGGGGAGGGGTTTGCAAGAATCTGGAAGCTTGTGTTTTTTTTCCTGCATTTTTATGATTTTCTGTGACCATTGGGACACTCTGCTGTTTTTTTTAAAAAAATTCTGGATTTGAATTTCTGTGTGCTGGATGGCTGGGGGAACAGTTGGGGAGGGGTTTGCAAGAATCTGTAAGCTTGTGTGTTTTTTTCTGCATTTTTATGATTTCTGTGACCATTGGGCAACTCTGCTGTTTTTTTAAAAAAATTCTGGGTTTGAATTTTGAAATGCTCTTTACAGTATGTGTGACTTTAAAGAGCACTTAATAAACTCTTGTTGTACCAAATTTGGCTTTGTTTGGACTGTTTTTGACCATAGGAACACATTAATTGATTTTCAATGCATTCCTATGGGATTTCGTGCTTCGCAAGATGAAAAATTCGCTAGACGGAAAAATTCGCGGAATGAATTAATTACGTCTTGCGAGGCACCACTGTATTAGTAACATACTGATATGATACGATGCGATAATCTTTATTGTCATTGTCCCATACAGAACAACAAAATTGAAAATCTACATCAGACATTCAGAAACCAACAAGCCAGCTATCCCAGCCTGGTTAGCCCTCTAAAAACTCTGATACCCCATAATTAAATACAATATACTCCCATAGAGATTACCTTACACTGCGTTTAAAACCAAAATCGCATTTGAGTAGAAACTGTTTCTCAGACAGCTAGTCCTAGGCTTTATAACCCTGTACCTTCTTCCAGAAGGCAAAAGCTGAAAGAGATCCTTTCCGGGGTGCGCACTATCCTGCACTACCTCTGCAGCTTTCTTATGGCACCTGGAAGCATAGATTTGATCCAAGGTAGGGAGAGTGCTTCTCTTCACAGTCTTTACCACCCTGGACAACATTGTTTTTTCCCTGACCGTGCAGCTCCCAAACCACACACACAGACCATAAGTTAATACACTCTCAAGAATACATTGGTAAAATGCCATCAACATATTCCTTTTTTTTTTTTTTTACAAAATATTTATTGAGATTTTAAACAATAAAACCAACCTTCCAATCAAACCAAAAAGGAAACCACATTATCACACACAAAGCAAAACAGATAAATGCAATAAAAACATAGAAACAAAGAGAAAAAAACATAAAAAAGGCATAAAAAAGACATAAAAATCCAAATTTTAACTTATTGTTTTCATAACCCTACTTCCTGACTTCCTCACATCTCCCTTTTCTGTGTTCCTTTTTACAAATCATATTCAGCAATATCTTACCCTCTTTCAAATCTTAATCTATATTATGCTTTTCAACCCATTGTGTCTCCAATTTTCCCCTTTATATCCTTTTGAATACGTTTGACACAGTGTATTCTAATTTTTTCACCCTTATCTTTTGAAACGTTTGTTGCATACTCCTCTTACTTATATCACTAATGCCACCTTGTCTTTATATCTTGCATCATTGTAGCATTCCAACATTTTAACATTCCAACATTTTACAATGTTTTTGCAAGTAGTCTTTAAACTTCTTCCAATCCTCTTCCACTAACTCTTCTCCCAGGTCTTGGATTCTGCCAGTCATTTCTGCCAACTCCATATAGTCTATCACTTGCATCTGCCATTCTTCCAAGGTGGGCAAATCTTGGGTCTTCCAGTATTTTGCAATCAGTATTCTTCCTGCTGTTGTCGCATACATAAAGAAAGTTCTGTCCTTCTTTGACACCATTTGGCCGGCAATGCCCAAAAGGAAGGCCTCTGGTTTCTTAAGAAAAGTATATTTAAATACCTTTTTTAGTTCATTATAGATCATTTCCCAGAAGGCCTTAACCTTTGGGCATGTCCACCAAAGGTGAAACATATTCCTCTTGGATCAGTAACATAGAAGATAATTAGGTGGTTTTGCACTAGCATTTTTTTTATTAGTATAGAGCACTTAATTCCATGTTTTAAAGAAATCAGGATAGGATCATTTATATTATACACTAGGAGCTGCCGCTGCTCTCCAACACTGCCAGCCCCACTTCCCCAACTCCTAGCAAGCCCTCCTCCCTTTACTGTATGAAATATACTCGGAGTCGAGAGTGGATTTCATGCTCTTTATTTAGCTCATAGTGGTGAGGAGGAATGGAAGTTCCCCCAGAATGTCTGACTTATGTACATTATTTACACAATGAGCCCCATGTGACTGGCTAATTCCGGGATTCTCCTGAAGGCCAATCAGTTCGCGGATTCACTTCCACCTGGAGCTGGATTGGGTGGCTCCTGTGGACCAGTCAGACTGCTGCATTCTGGAGCATATTGTTCTAGGACCAATCAGGCTGCTGCGTTCTGAATCCTATTGTTCTAGGACCAATCAGACTGCTGCATTTTGGATCCTATTCAACTCAGTACATAACACTGTAATACTCAACATGATTCTCAAATGCCATTTTGTAATCACAGTGGTCCATTGAGGGTTGATCGTTTCTGGTTCCAGTCCTCTGTCCGGATCCAATTCCCCAACCCTGTTATAGATCCATTGACAGAACACTGAGATGATGTGCTAAAGACACACACCCCTCTTTGATTCTAATGGCAACCAATAGTTTTGTTTCATCTATCCATACCCTCATCAACTAGGTGCAAAGCAGCAGCGTTTTGAAACAGAGATGCTGTTTCTCCAACAAAAAGGGAGAAATCAATCATTTCTCCATAGAGCTAAGGATAGTGAAAATGGATAGATGCAGTGCTTTTTTCCCCTGGGGGTACGCAGGGGTATGCATATCCCTAAACATTTGTGATTCTTTGTACTTTTGTCCATTTACTGTATTTATTTCCCCCTGATTTGAACTATAAAATGGTGATTTTCTTGAGTCAAAAAGAGAATACCCCTAAACATTATTATGATTACTGCCCTCTTCTGGATGTTGGCAGATGAGCCATTGGATTGAACATAATTGCAACCTCCTTGAGATTTCTTGCTGAAACTGGTGTATGCCTTTAGATAACAAAATAAATACACAACCTTGACTAGCAAGCTAGATGAGGGACAAACCACACACGATGCGGGAAATTCATGATTGGCTCTCTGAACTTTTTTGTTTCCTTTCCTTCTTTTACCTTAAAACAGATGCAGGGGTCTCTGAAGTTGATTGGAGCACTGGAAGTAGACATATGAACCCTTGTCATGGATCTATTTTCCATTCTGAATCCCCTTGCTCTCCCAAGCTACAATTAGCCGTGTGTGTGTGTGTGTGTGTGTGTGTGTGTATTCAAGAAAATCATCTATACTTGCATTTTTCTCCCCAAAGGACAATTAGTAAGGCATTTTCCAATGCAGTCTAACACGTCTGCTCCAAAGTTAAGATACATTTACCAAGGCCAATGTGTTTGTGCTCCTTGTCACTAACATGGCCTCTTCAATGGTCACTGTAACTAGTTTGCTTTTATGCAGTTGTGACTGTGATAGCACTAGAATAAATCATGCATGCCCCCCCTCTCTCCCACACTCGCCCACCTGATGAGGGAAGTTTTTAATGTTTGATCACATTATTATTATTATTATTCTGTTGGGAGCCACCCAGAGTGGCTGGGGATAAATAAAAAGTAGTAGTAGTAGTTGTTGTTGTTATGAATCTTATTTCGAAAGAGGGAAAATAGCATAGCGGCTCTGCCCAACCCAGCCAGCTGTTTCTGGGGATTGCAAAAAGGGGATTGTTAAGTTGTGGGACGACACAGCAATTCTTCAAACAGCTCTTGTTTATTCACAGGCCAGAACATAACTGAACCAAAGGGTTCAGCCAGCCTGCTTATATAGAGCTCCACTACAATGCAACTGTAACAAATTTCTGTAACTATCCAATCACTGAACGTCACTTTCAATCCCTTATTTGCATATGTGGACCTGAGTGAAAACTATCTACAGTATTCCGCTGCTGGCCCAGGGTGAGAACTTCAGTACACAACAGGGATGAAAATCCAACTATCTAGGCAAATGATGAGAAGGCCATCAAGAACAAAGGTGCTGCTAGATACATGACAATCCAAGGGTCATAGCCAATGTTTCAGGTCTATGGGTGCAATTGACTTCTGCAAATACAATAGAGCTTCCTCTCTCTCTCTCTCTCTCTCCCCCCCCTGTCACCTCCAGCATCCCCTACCCCTGAGCAGATGTTGTGCTGTTTATTCTTTTGTGTGTCATTTCTTATTCTTTTGTATGTTAAAGGAGTACAGTCATACCTTGGTTGTCGAATGCCTTGTGACTCAAACGTTTTGGCTCCCGAATGCCACAAACTCAGGAGTGAGTGTTCTGGTTTGCAAATGTTCTTTGGAACCTGAACATCCAACGCGGCTTCTGTGGCTTCTGATTGAGTGCAAGAAGCCCCTGCAGCCAATTGGAAGCCGTGCTTTGGTTTTTGAATCTTTTTGGAAGTCGAACAGACTTCTGAAAGGGATTCCATTGGAGAACCAAGGTAGGACTGAATCCAGTAAGAAGAAGAATTTATTATTTATACTCCACCCATCTGGCTGGGCTTCCCCAGCCACTCTGGGTGGCTTCCAAGAAAATATTAAAATACAGTAATGCATCAAACATTAAAAGCGTCACTAAACAGGGCTGCCTTCAGATGTCTTCTAAAAGTCTGGTAGTTGTTGTTCTCTTTGACATCTGGTGGGAGGGCATTCCACAGGGCGGGTGCCACTACTGAGAAGGCCCTCTGCCTGGTTCCCTGTAACTTGGCTTCTTGCAGTGAGGGAACTGCCAGAAGGCCCTTGGCACTGGACCTCAGTAGAACGATGAGGGTGGAGACACTCCTTCAGATATACTGGACTGAGGCCGTAAAACTTTAAAATCATTTGAATCTGTCTGATCTGTCTGAACTGCTTGGTTCAGCTGGCAGGAAGAACTCCAGTAGAGTGAAAATACACAATTTAAGCAGGGTGGCGGGATCTCTGCTAGGGAAGGTTGGGACCACATGAAAAAATAGTTCACAAAAAAATAAATAAATCCCCACACTATTCTTTCTCTCTGTCCAAGGTGGGGCAAAGGTACACAAGGCCTGCCCTCTTTTTCACCAGGTCACACTATTATGACCTCACCCTTCTCCATCGCCTCCCATTTTATTTCTCTGCCAAATTAGGACAACACTATGCATTGGATGAAATAGGCTCTTGTTCACAAAAGCTTTTGCCATAATACGTCTGTTTAGTCTTCAACGTGCTGCAAGACTCTGTCCTTTTTGCTGAAACTTACATGGCTACCAGTCTGAAAATGACTTGAAGACAATTCCCATGACTCTCAAACTGGGAAGCCAGCGGATCAGGCCCATCTTCCCACCCCATTCTGTTAGCAGTCAGGCCAGTGAGGGAGGAGGGGAGGAGGAGAATGTGAGTGGGGAGGAGAAGGCAGCAGGAGACAGTGTCCTCTGCCCACCTCAGGCGGTGTAATTTCTTGTGCCGGGTCTTTTTATGCTTTAAAAACAAACAAACACCAAAGCAAGGTACAGCTGCAAAATTTGGGTGGTCTAAAGGTAGATTATTCTCATCTCCTCATGCATGCAGGGCAAAGTGAACTCCTTCAGTCTTCCCAACCCTCTGCCCTATGCAGTGGGCCACTGAGGGCTGTTGTTGTCAGTGTTTGTGTGTGTGTCTGTGTGGCTCCCCTTATTTCATGCTGTTAACTGCCCTGAGATCTACGGATGAAGGACGGTATGCAACTTAGATAAATACATACATAAATAAATAAGTATTATATCTTGACCCTTCCTCTTATCAGCTTGGCAAAAGCATACTCCATTCACTGGGCATGTCTCGAATCCATGTCCCAAGGCAGCTGTGTGTGCTCTCTGTAGGCAGCCTGCTCAGTGCTGGAGGGGTGTCCCTCTTGGAATGAGTTCATTGGCTCCATCCACATGTGGGCGTAATTGCCAGCACAATCCTTGATTGGCTGGTGTAAGTGAAAGTTCAGGCATGCTGTCGATCGTTTTCACTCTATTTTTGTATTTTCTGTTTGTGCATTATCTCCCCCTCCCCTCCTGGCCTGAGCACATGCTGGATACAATTGCCTAGTGCTGGCATATCTCCAGTTCTGGCATAAAGTGAGTATAAGATTGCTCTGTCCAAAGTGCATGTACTTAACTTTACACTGTTAAACTGATGCAATTGCCGGTGTCCAACTTTCAACTTTGGAAACAAATTTAAAGATGTCATTAACTCAGATGCCTAGCTATGATCATCCACTTAATCTGAATCAAGGTTATTTATTAATTCTAAAATGCGAGGTCATATGCTGGCCTTCAAGGAACAAATGCTTTGCCTTCTTAATTCTTGCTGAGTTCCACCAGATGGCACTAATGGATAACATACAAACAGATTTAACCCCAAATTAGAACAACTCAAATCTTTCTTTTGTTCTGCCACATACTATTTATCCTTTACCTTCTTGGCTTAAACAGATTTGATGTCCTTGATACTCTTTATTGTGATACCATTTTTTTTCAAATCTGAAGCTATCCCCTGAATTGCTGACCATTCTATTTTGTAGGTCATGTATCACCGAAGGCAACATGCTTAAAGCTTACTCTGTTCTCTTCTTTTGCTGGAGGGAACATACTCTATATGTAGCACATCCACCTTGGGCACATCAAAGATCTCTGTGTTATATTTCAACATGAGATAGAAGTGGGTTTGCATCTAAATAACAGTGGTACCTCGGGTTAAGTACTTAATTCGTTCCGTAGGTCCTAAAACTGTTCTGAACCTGAAGCACCATTAGAGATAATAATAATAATAATAATAATAATAATAATAATAATAATAATAATAATTTATTATTTATACCCCGCCCATCTGGCTGGGCCTCCCCAGCCACTCTGGGCGGCTTCCATAGAAACAAAAAATACAATAAAATATCACACGTTAAAAACTTCCCTGAACAGGGCTGCCTTAAGATGTCTTCTGAATGTCAGGTAGTTGTTTATCACTTTGACATCTGCTGGAAGGGCGTTCCACAGGGCGGGCGCCACTACCAAGAAGGCCCTCTGCCTGGTTCCCTGTAGCTTTGCTTCTCGCAATGAGGGAACTGCCAGAAGGCCCTCGGCGCTGGACCTCAGCATCCGGGCAGAATGATGGGGGTGGAGACGCTCCTTCAGGTATACTGGACCGAGGCCGTTTAGGGCTTTAAAGGTCAGCACCAACACTTTGAATTGTGCTCGGAAATGTACTGGGAGCCAATGTAGGTCTTTCAAGACCGGTGTTATATGGTCTCGGCGGCCGCCCCCAGTCACCAGTCTAGCTGCCGCATTCTGGATTAGTTGTAGTTTCCGAGTCACCTTCAAAAGTAGCCCCACGTAGAGTGCATTGCAGTAGTCCAAGTGGGAGATAACCAGAGCATGCACCACTCTGGCGAGACAGTCCGCAGGCAGATAGGGTCTCAGCCTACATACCAGATGGAGCTGGTAAACAGCTGCCCTGGACACAGATTTGACCTGTGCCTCCATGGACAGCTGTGAGTCCAAAATGACTCCCAGGCTGCGCACCTGGTCCTTCAGGGGCACAGTTACCCCATTCAGGACCAGGGAATCCTCCACACCTGCCCGCCTCCTGTCCCCCCAAAACAGTACTTCTGTCTTGTCAGGATTCAACCTCAATCTGTTAGCCGCCATCCATCCTCCAACCGCCTCCAGACACTCACACAGGACCTTCACCGCCTTCACTGGTTCTGATTTAAAAGAGAGGTAGAGCTGGGTATCATCCACATACTGATGAACACCCAGCCCAATGGGCCTCCCGCTGCTGCCGCACCGCCGGAGCACGATTTCTGTTCTTATCCTGAAGCAAAGTTCTTAACCCGAGGTAATATTTCTGGGTTAGCGGAGTCTGTAACCTGAAGCGTATGTAACCTGAAGCGTATGTAACCCGAGGTACCACTGCAATGGCTGAGACTTAATGGCTGGAAACTAAGCCTTATGAGGAGCGCTTGAAGGGGATGGGTATGTTTAGCCTGGAAAAGTAGAGACTGAGAGGAGATATAAAAGCCATCTTCAAATATCTTAAGGGCTGTCACGTGGAAGAGGGAGCAAACTTGTTTTCTCCTGCTCTGGAGGGCAGGACTCGAACCAATGGATTCAAGTTAAAGGAAGGGAGATTCTAAGTAAACAGCAGGCAGGAAGAGCTTTCTGACAATAAGAGCTGTTCGGCAGCGGAACAGACTCCCAGTAGAGATGGTGGACTCTTCTTCCTTGCAGGTTTTAAAGCAGAAGTTGGATGGCCACCCGTCATGGATGCTTTAGCTAAGGTTCCTGATTCTATGACTAAGGATGCAATACTACATGCACCATTGAAGATTACCTTTTGAGCACAGTGGAACTTCTGAATGAATATGCATAGCATTGTGCCCCATGAGCCAGGTGTCCATTTACTGCACATTTAGAGGTATTGAGAATTTGGGCCTGTCATAATAGATATATACATTAAGTTAATTCTACTCTATTATATTACAGGCATGTGAGAGTTGTTATTGCTATATGTTTTTGGTTCTCAAAGCAACTGACTACAGCAATTGCAGCCCTATCTTCCACACTACATATGTAACCTAGATAATCCTAAAGCATCTTTTTTATGTGGGCAAGAGTAAATCAGTCAGTGAAGCTGACTGCCTATCACATGGAAATCACATTTGAGCCTGCTGGTGTCTCTTTTCAGTATAAAGGGTTTGATGGCATACTAAACAGCTGAACCCTAGGCCATGCTTTTGATAACAAGAAGCCACCATGACCTATATTCTGAAAAGTGCCACAGCTGGGGTAGAATATTGTATAATCCTATCTGGCATATTCTCTACCAGCAGGCATTTCATTTTAACTTGGAATGGATCAAGCAGGACTTGAGCATTTGTCCATTCTCCTTAACTCTTGTGAACTGATAAAAGGAACCAAAATATGCTGTGAAAAGTTACTCGGAGGGGAGAGGTTTTGGAGAGCACCAGCAGAAAATGAACCCAATGCAGCATCATTTTTGAAATCAGCTGTAGCGAGAATTTCATAGTAAAGCTTCACACACACACATAGTCCTCTGTGGTAACGTTTTACAATATTTGTAGCAGCAAATCTTACATCTTGTGAGCATGTATTTAGGTTACTACACCAGTGTGGTGTAGTGGTTAAGAGCGGTAGTCTCGTAATCTGGGGAACCGGGTTCGCGTCTCCGCTCCTCCACATGCAGCTGCTGGGTGACCTTGGGCCAGTCACACTTCTTTGAAGTCTCTCAGCCCCACTCACCTCACAGAGTGTTTGTTGTGGGGGAGGAAGGGAAAGGAGAATGTTAGCTGCTTTGAGACTCCTTCGGGTAGTGATAAAGCGGGATATCAAATCCAAACTCCTCCTCCTCCTCCTCCTCCTCCTCCTCCTCCTCCTCCTCCTCCTCCTCCTCCTCCTCTTCTTCCTTTCCTGAATTGACTTCAATGTATTTAAGAAACAAGGAGGTGGATGTAGATGACTGGTGTTTCAGGCATCAAAAGTCTCAAACTTTTGGAACCCAACAGGTTAGGCAGAGGGGGATTTAGGGGAGCACATTCAGTCACACTGGGCGCAGAGCCTTGAGGGTGCCACAGGGGAAGTGGCAACTATTATTTAGAATGGAGTTTGAGAGGTGAGGGGGTGGCCAATTTTGACAGGACAAAGTATTGAGGATTGAGGTGTTAAGATGTAGAGAACTTTAGAAAAAATATCCCTGAATTTGCAAATCACAGGCTAGTATTCCCCCCCTTTAAATCCTGAAACTCTGGCACCAGTCTTTGGGGGTGTTTTAAGGCTTTATTTTATTTTTCACGGTTCACAGAAATTCCTGTGAAGTTCATCAAATGCCATATACCTTCCTCCAGATTAAAAAAATATAACTGTGTTTTCAGTTGCAAAGCATCTCTGAGCAATGTCTTGGGAAATATGCAGAATTTCACCATTAAATTACCAAGAAAACACAGAACTATCAATAGTGTTAAAAGTTTAGTGATTTTTGTCGATGGGGGAGCAGATAAGCACAAATCCTTTAGAAGCTTAGCTTCAAGAGAGCCTCCTAATCTTGGTCTTTTGTTTTAGAGTACCCAGGGCAAATCCCATGTCAGTGCACTGGATAAGACAGGCTCTGTTGGAATGCCCCAGGGGTGCTTGTGGATTTAGCTTACAGCTTCTGAAATCTGATTTAAGAAGTGCTTGGTAGCATTTCTGTATTTATTGTACTTTGTGCGGTAAGGAAAAAGCTCAAGTGTGTGAATAGATAAATGAACTGGTTGCTTCTCACATGCTTCTCACTGTACATGAGTCCCAAAACATGTCCAAGTCAGGAAGCTCTTGTTGGCTTTGGGCCAGGAAATGACATCATTCCAGCCAGTTGTATCTCGTGTGTGTGTGTGTGTGTGTGTGTGTGTATCTATATGGTCACAGTAGTAAAACATTTGAGGTTGCCGGTAGTCTGAGAAAGCAAGCTCTTCCTGGAAACCTTTATAATTTCCCAGATCTAGAATGCCACAGCACATTGTACCTTTATGTGGCCACATCAGTGCCAAGGATTGAGTTGTCTACCAGCTGAGGCATTTCCAGATATGCACCTATATCTGGACGTACCATGATGCTTTGCAACCAATTGCACTGCAGCCATAATCCTTGTAGGGCCACACAGCGAACACCAGAGAAAATATTTATGCAGGTTAAGGCAGGGTTAAGCAGAATGATTTGGTGTATTATGGCCCACTTTCTGTGACAAACCATGACTTATTCAAAAGAGGGCGCAAACAGCAGATACCAAGTGCACACTTGTCATTAGGGTATGTGAAGACAGAAAGGCTCAGTCCTCTCATTACAGCTTTTTCAAGAAACAAGTTTTAAGGTGGAGGTAGAGGGAGGAGGGAACTGAAGGAGTGGCGAAGCTGAAGAACTTACAGTATGTTTTTGTATATGTGCAGATTTCATTTTTGAGAGCATTTTCTAAAATGCTAAGCCACAAATGCCCGGGTTGTCGATTCCTAGCAAACAGTATGAAAAACAACGTCATAAGCAATCAGCATCCTTAGGGCGGTGGCCCATTAGTGGAGGGCTTGCTAACTGGAATCACTTTGGGATACATAATTGTTTCTGACACCCAAGCTGATCCGACCCTGGGTATCTCTATATCCAGCAAATCACCCATGACAGTTTTGATAATTTGAATTTTTCGACCCAAATCAACGTATGCAAAATTGCTTCAAGAGAGAGAAAGAGAGGAAAGGGGGGGGGAGAGCCTAGGTAGAGAAGAATGGCTGCTCAGGGTCAGGCTATGAAAATGTAACCACATGAGTGAGCCTACAGACATGTCAATTAGTGAAGGGGGGCCACTCTGCGGGGCTTGCAAGACTCCCTCTCCTTTCCCTTAGGCTTAATTAAGAAACGAGAGGAGGTCTGCCATGTGAAATTAAAATTTGGGGGAGGAGGTCACTTCAAACAGGACAAGGTTGGCATTGTAAAAGCGGGCTTCTGGTTTTGCTGGGTGCTCAGAACTGATTAACACGCCAAATGTGATGAACTCATGCATCAGTAACCCATCCAAATACTATACATTTCAGAAATGAACAGCATTTCTAGTCCATGCGTGCTTTCTGCTTTAATTTAGTCAAGCTAAACGGAAGAATATGGGAGATGTCAAATCACATCTTTATAGGATGGTCTTTTAGACCCAGCTTAGACAGGATGCCACGCCAATAATTCAGGACGTTGGTGTGTTATAAAGAATAGGTTAGTTTAGGATTAGTCAGCACTCCTTTTGGACTTTGGCACTTCTTTTAATTAAAGTGTCATAGAAGTTGGGAGAGTAGAATTGTCACTAGATTGAAGAGTGCCCTTCTGCTTCCTATCTCTAGGTGCAAAGTATGGGAATCTGAAATATCACAAAAGAAAGCAAGGGTAGCGGGGGTAGTGGTGAGATTTTCTAATGATCCAAGAGAACTAAACAAGGAAAGTTGGCATTCATATTCTGCAAAGTTGCTTTACATCTCAGCAAAGAGAACCTAAGAATATAAAAAGAGCTGTGCTGGATCACGCCACTGGCCCATCTAGTCCATAATCCTCTCCTCACAGTGGCCAGTCAGATGCCTTTGGGAAGTGCACACTCTTCCCTCCTGTGGTTTCCAGCAACTTGTCTTCAAAAGCATACTGTCCCCAACAGTGGAGATGGAAGATATCCGCTGGGATTAGAAGCCACTGATAGTCTTCTCCTCCACGAATTTTGCTGTTGAGAGTAAAGCATCACTGCTTGTTACAAGTTCCCTCAATCACTTGGAGGGGGAGGGGTGATAGACAGAAAGACAATCTATTTTTCCTTTCCCAATACAGTGGTACCTCAGGTTAAGAACTTGATTCGTTCTGGAGGTCCATTCTTAACCTGAAACTGTTCTTAACCTGAGGTACCACTTTAGCTAATGGGGGCTCCTGCTGTGCCGCCGCACGATTTCTGTTCTCATCCTGAAGCAAAGTTCTTAACCCGAGGTACTATTTCTGGGTTATCGGAGTCTGTAACCTGAAGCGTCTGTAACCCGAAGCGTCTGTAACCCGAGGTACCATTGTACTTTCCTAAGTTAACTATATGTTGGTATGCAGAATGTTTATCCCAGGTTTTCCTTCCTTCCTCCTTCTTGTTCAGTTAGGCTACATGTATGTCGGTACTCAGAATAGATTTGTTTCTCAAGGGTAATAAACCTTAATTTTATTTTTTTATTCTTTCAACCAGCCATCTTACCAGACAAGTCAAATCTGCAGTCTGCTGCTGTACATTCAGACCTGCAATATGTATAATCCTCTTTCGAAGCTCTAGAGAGGGAGAAAAACATTTCTTTATCCACTTTTCCCATGCCATGTGTAATTTTACACATTTCTATCATGCCACCTCCTACTTGCTTTTTCTATAAACTCAAAAGGCCCAAATGTTTCAACCTTTCCCCATAGGGGAGTTGCTCTATCCCCTTCATCATTTTGTTTGCCCTTTACTGAGCTTTTGAACAGAGAAAATGTGAGAGCCAGCAAGTCGTGTTTGTTGAACAAAACGGGCTTTCTCCTTTGAATCTCCAACCCCGGGCTGAAGGAATCGCTGGCGTGTTGCGCGAAACATAGTCCTCCGGTTGTGAGGAGGCCTTTATTCCCTTCATGGAGCTACAATTCCCAGAGTTCCCTGGGAAGTGGGATTGTTAAACCACTCTGGAAATGGTAGCTCTGTGAGGAGAATAGAGGTCTCCTCACAACTATTAGTATCAGCATACGGTATTAGATATAGTACCAGAAGCCTTAAAACAGTTTCCAAGATTCTATGTGGAAAGCCACGATTTGGTATGATTCTTCTTTAAACGTATAGTGCAGATAGAGCCGTATACGGTGTTAAACTAAAAGAAGAAACAATTAGTGTTCCATTTAGGTATCAAAAACAGCTTCTGCACCAGCACTGGTGAAGCTTTGGTGATGAAATCCCATCCAAGATTCAGGGACTCCTAAACTCAGAAGGTTTCGACCTAATCAGCATAAGGATGAGTTGCCTTGTTTTGAAGCACAGCAGCAAAAAGCACATTGCAGATGTTGTTTGAATGAACGTTGGCAACTTTCAGAATGCTGGATTCTCGGCATTCTTGGCTGCTGTGGAGTAACCCAAAGCACTGCAGCAATTGAATTCAGAGCGTCTTCATTAGCACACTTCTCAGAGTTTGGTGGAACACAGTATAAATCCCCAGGTACTCTTCTACTTCAGGCTCAACATTCTCAAAATACATATGGAAATACTTTTGACTTTGCATTCCCTTCTCAAGCCCCTCCAGTTTAAACCTACATTTGTACTGCACATTAAAAAGGGAAACCTTTCAAGCCCTGAGCAATGTACACAGTTCAGAAATACATGAAACTCAAAGCTACACATTAATCACAGTCACGTTTCAACTTTGGAGTGGAAACTCTGAATGTTGCTTGGACTTCGTTGCACGGTTAAAAGGGAAAGGGAGATTTCCAACCTTTGAAAGTCAGAGTTCACGAGCTGCCTTAGGTAAAAAGAGAAATTGCGTTAATGGTCTTCATCATATTTCCTCCCTGGGGCACTTAGAAAAGTCTCTACAAATTTTTAGCACACTACTAGATTTCTGACTGTGGTCCTTTACAAGCTGACAGTGGTGCAACAAATACTTGCTTTTGTAAAGGCAGTAGCGAAAAAGAAAAAAGGTGCATGGTGCATTTTGAGAGCCATGTGACAGATTACTGCTTTGACAAATGAATCTGTATGCTGAAAGGTTGTTTTCGAGCCATGGGCTTTAATAATTGATTATTGTTTAATTGCAAATGTCACTATATTTTGGTACTATGTTACGGCCTATGGTAAGAAATAAACCATTGGTCTGCCTCCCCAGCCATCAAGAGGGTACATGTTTGACCAAGGCACCAAGCTAGTATGAAGTGGAGAAGCTGAACTGTCAAATGCTAGGCGTGGAAGAAACCTATTGGGAGAAAAATGGTATCTAGCGCAACAAGTAACCAAAGTGAGTCATCATGGGAACGTGGTAGAGAATATGCAAACAGCAGTGTTGGTGAGCTGAGTGTTAATATTTACAGGAATTGAACTGGCGTTGGCTGCTCAGATGACAGTTGGGTTAGAGGCTACTTGTGTTACAGTTAAGATACATCCAAAAATAAAGAGTCTTGTTTCCTTCATAAGCTGCTGCTTCTCTTTGGCGGAAGCTAGAGAACATTGATGGAAAGCCTATTACCAAAGTGGGAAGATGGGGTAAGAGACAAGAGAGAGGTTAAATGTGGGGTGTCATGGTGGTTAGCTAGTCTCACCTACGTCCCCTCATTGGTTGTATATAGAAATGGTGGGCTGCATTGGAAGTCAGTTCTGATGTAGAGCGAACATAACACATTTTTGTATGCTGTTTTCATGAATATATGCATTTTAGCACACTTTACCTTCGTGTATTCATTTCTGTACTGGCAGAAGGTCTTCTCAGTAGTGGTGACTGCCCCATGGAATGCCCTCCCATCAAATGTCAAGGAAATAAACAACTATCTGACTTTTAGAAGACATCTGAAGGCAGCCCTGTTTAGGGAAGTTTTTAATGTTTGATGTTTTATTGTGGCAGCCACCCAGAGTGGCTGGGGAAACCCAACCATATTATTAATAATAATTATTAATTATTAATTATTAATTATTAATTATTAATTATTAATTATTAATTATTAATTATTAATTATTAATTATTAATTATTAATTATTAATTATTAATTATTAATTATTAATTATTATATAACTGCATCACAAAATTGGGGGAAGTCTGAATTTCCCCACAATATATGCCTTTTCCCTCCTACAGATTGTTTGGTTGGAGAGCTCTCCCACAAAAATTGAAGAAGTGTAAATTTCCAAAAAAAAAAAAAAAAAAAAAGATTTGGATTTGCACATTGGTTCCAAAAGTGTGCACTGGGAAGTTCCTTATTAAAATGCAAAACAACAACAACAACAACAACAACAACAACAACAACAGATCTCTCCCCCACCCCACCCCAATATGCTCTATTTTATATGAAAATGACCTCCCTCCCAATTCCTGCTCCATAGCCAAACAGGCAAGCGTTTGTTAAACACATGCATGTATAGCGTGGCTTTCTGAATGAAGGAGGATGGTTCATGAAAGATCTAGCAACTTAACATGAATTATTCTTGTACAGAATAGCTTCTCTTTGATCCAGCTAACTCAGTCCAGGCGAGCTTGGGATGGGGTGGGGAGTGTTTTTAATTAAAATTAAAAAGAGCAAAAAATAAATGAAATAAAAATGAAATGGCCAAGAATTATTATTTTATTTAAAATATATGTTTTAATCCACTTTCCCCATATGTTCCGACCTGAGAGGTGGCTTTGTGACTAGCTTGTTATACAGAATTGTTTGGCTAGAAGCCCACACACATTGTGCAGCAAAGTGAGGCTTCATTTCCATGTCTCTCTCTTTCTGGTTTTCACTGCTGTGCTCCCCACCCACCCCCGACACACCAAAACGTGGCAAGCGGAGACAGGCAACATGCGAGCCATAATGTTACACAACATTTTTCAGTCGAGCAGTTGACATTTTTATGGCTGGAAGACATTTAAAAATAGGGGAGAGGAAGAATAGCCAGCTATTTTAAGGGGGAAGATGATGCCAGATCCTTGTTTAATAAGCGAAAGAGGAATTCCAGAAAGAACCATTTGCAGTTTGAAGGGGGTTATGGGCAAGCGCACTTGCCGTTGTAAAAAAAGAGAGAGAAAACCTCAATGAAGCACAGGGGTTGAAAAGCACCTTTGTTTCCTGTTTATCTCAAAAGCCAGAGAAATTCAGATTGTTTTGAATTGTCATCCTGATCTGAAGCTTTTATTTTGTGTCAAGCTTCATGGAAGTATTGATAAATCCTGTGGGCACCTAACTATATAATGACACTATCCATACATGTTCCTTGTTTACATGTAGATTGGACTACCATAGCATGCTTCACACAGCACTACTTTTGCATAGTGTCTGGACACCAGTTTGCACAGAATATGACAGCTAGGCTGCTAGTGGGCTGCATCACATTCATTGGCTTCTGGGAGTTTATGGGCCCGGTTCAAAGCTCAGGTACTAGTCTTGAAAGCCTTACGTGGTTTAGGAACACAGCCTTCCATATGAACTTCTTTTATGCTGCTGCAATGGATAGAGGCCCTCCTCTGTACCCACCCCAAGCAGAAGTGAGCTTTGTGGGTAATGGTGGGAGCGCCTTCTCAGTTAGGTCACCCAGACACTGGTTTGCCATTGAATATCCAGCTGATCTGCTCTCTCCCCACCCCCGCTTTTCACAAAAAAAGAGAAAATCCTGTTTTCCCCAAGGGATTTTGCTTTTAGGGTTCATAGATCCTTCTGCTTGTCCTGTGCCTAGAAAACACAGGTCCAAGCAGTTTTCCTCTTGCCCTGCTTCTTTCCCCAGGGAAAACCTGCTCCTTAGCTTTCAATAGGAACAAACGACAAACCACGAAAACCTGTTTGCTGTTTGCTCTGATGGAGCGCTAAAGAGTGGGAGGTACAGATCTGGTGAGTTTGTACCAGAATTTGCAAAAAATCAAATTCTCCAAGCATCCCAAATTTTGAGCTGCTCATTTGGACTTCTTTGGCATGGAATTTGGATATTTGGGGATGTAAGATGACCCAGTCTTGATCGTGGACCATAATTTGGTTTCAAATGGTGAAGGCAATTGACATTTACTGTATTTAATTGACTTTTTAATGATGCCCTCAAAAGGACAATTGAAAGAAAGTTTAGTCTTATAGAGCTATCACTGATTTTTTTTATCTCATCAGCTTTTCTTCTCAAGCATTTCTGTTTTACATTGGTTCACAACAGTACCAGCCAGCCTGATGATATCCAATTATACCCATAGATAAATAAAAACTATTTTTTTTAAAAATGACTACAGGAAAATTGCTTTTCTCTAGGACGGCTGGAACGGCCAACATAATATAGCATTGTTTGATCTTGCAAAGCCATCAATTTACATGCTAGCGTGTGTCAAGCCTGTTCTTGGCAAAACTGGAACAACACCTGGTTTAGTTTTAGTCTGCTCACTATACAATTTCAAACAATGGAGGGTCTTCTTGGATCAAAAATTCAGGCTACAATCCAGGCCTGAGGATTCTGCTGTCAATAAGATACTCTAGTACCTTCAGCAATCAAGGTGCAGATTTCTCTCTGTCCTCCTCCTTCACCATCTTCCAGGGCTAGACAATGCCTCAAAAGTGTACACTCACAACTTACGCACATCTGACTTGTGCATATTCAGCTTTACATGTTTGGCAACTTAAAAAATTAAATAAAAAGAGGGCTGGCATCTGGGGGGGGGGGGCTATGGCAAACCCACCTGCCATTGCACCCAACGTATTTCGACAAGATGTGATTTAGGCTTTATGCACTGCCCCCGGAACGTAACCTTTGCAGGCTCACTGTAGTAAGTAATAATGTTTGCTTAGCTTAGGATGCTCTGTTGGCAAGTCTTGCTTGTACAAACCTAGCTGACATCATCAAAATGGGTTCAAAATCTAACACCCTTTGGCTCCACATTGCCATTTCCTTCCTGACATCAGAATTTCAGATGACAAGCCAGTGAGCTTCCCTTTCTCCTATCGCAAGTCCACATGAAACAGATTATTTCATATATTCAGTGGGTTTCTAGTCTACCTTTCCTTTGACAGAACCCACAATGAGAGTTTTACAACAACAATATTACAAACACTATGTTGTAAGGCCATGCACATGCCCAAAGAGATTAACCCCCAGAAGAGCAGGGAATGGTGGCCTGGGGGAAGGACTCTTTTAAATTATGGAACTCCCCTGCCACAGCAGTGTGACCACCATCTTCGCCATATTGCTTTTTGCCGTATACTAAATACATGCCTCTTTTCGCTGACCTTTATCAGTTCAGATGGGTGGCATATAAATACTACTACTACTACTATTACTACTACTACAACTATACTGTCCATATTCTTATCTTTGTGCTATTGAATGTTGACAGTGCATCTCCAGAATGTACTGGGAGGGATTCAAGTGCTTAACAGGGAATTTAAGATTGCACAATTAAAGTGAATCATAACACTCTGTTATCCTAGTGAAACAGATTTAAACACACAGGTTCAGAAAGTGATGGGAAAATGGGCTGAAATGTGTAGGATGAAGAAATAACTCAGGGGACTACAAATCAGGATGAATGCAGGTCTAATACTCATTGTAGTTCAATCTCCCTGCAAACAAATCGACTGAATGCTCAATAAAGACCAAATATGATCTATACTCCATGTAAACCTAGTGCAAGCAAATCAGGATGAATGCACAGTGGATAGATCATCTGGAGGAGCCCTCAGCTCTGTGGTCTGGATGTCACCTTCCCACCTTTCAGCTCTATACTTCCTTTCCCCTAAAAGACCAGCAATACAGAATGCATGGGTTTTATGCAATAAGAACACCAATAAGTGGTGATGATGATGATTTAAAAATACTTTATGCTGTCTTTAAGGGAAATAAAGAATATTTTTTACATGATTGCATATTATTTTCATTTTTTTAGAAATTTGGTTAATGAGGCAGATGACTGACTGAATCAAAGGGAAGCCTGTCCCATGGCAAGTCTTTGACTAAGGTCTAAATGATAATTCAATCATGCAATCTAGACATTGCAAACAGCATTTCAACACTCTGTAATTGCATCCACATTCTTTCTCTCTGTCAAGCTTTATGAGATCTTACTGACAAACACAATATCTCCAAAGCTGTCTTCATACCTCCAATTGTACCCTATTTCCCCCTCATTTTCTGGTACCATTCTTTGCTAAATCATTGTCCCTATTTTGCTTATAGGAAATACTCCCCCCCCCACCACCTTAAAAAGTTCTGGATGCCCTAGTTTTCCTTCCATTGTGTATGCAAACTGACCATAAGGACAAAATTTTAAAAAATCCTTCCAGTAGCACCTTAGAGACCAACTAAGTTTGTTATTGGTATGAGCTTTCGTGTGCATGCACACTCTTATGAGCACACCGAGTTTCATGACCCAATGTATGACAGGAGGCTATTGCACAAGAAATGAATGCCTACAGGTATGGTTGCCAACCTTTCAAGAAGGTCCCATAGCTGTGCTTTTAACAGTGATCTGCAGCAATCAGCAAGCAATAGCATTTAGCTTCATGCCACGAACTGGCCACATTTACAAGCACAACTTCAAAGGCTGGTTAGAAAGCTGGCATCACTATGCAGAGCAGGCAAAAAAACACGTCAGGGGTTTGGAGTTGTGTCGAACGAGCAAGTGTTCTTTAGTGGGTGACAAGAGTCTCCTGTTTTAATCTGTGAAGTGTCAGGTAGAGGTCTTCTAAGGAGGCCTGCCTGAATATTATCACAAAACTGCAAATGCAGAATTTTTAAAAAATGTACTCACTCTTGTGAATCCCCCCTCTCCCTCTCCCCCAGTCTCTCTCTCCCCACCAGTGTCTATTTAGGACAATTACCTGACTTGTAATTATAAGATGTATTGCAGATGGAGGTAATCAGAGAGAAATGACTATCACACCTGCACTGGAACCCAATGTGGCATTTATTAGCCTAAATTTCTCCTGCTGACAAACTGGGAATGGGGGGGGGGTTGTGGGCAAGGACATGGAAAGTAAACCAAGATTCCACTGCACAGCTGGAATATAAACTTGCACTGCTGCTCACATTCATTTTTCCTCACGCAAATGATCTGACTGTTATTGATCGAGATTACCACCAAATAAAAAACAGAATCTCTTGGCATAAAAAGTGATTGCAAGCATTCTTCAGCCTCTTCTTTTGGAATGTGCAGTGAAAGGCTCAAGGGAAGTGATGCAGCAGGAGACCCACATTAAATTGCATATAATATTGTCTTCTACTACTGATGAAAACATATGGTGAAATAGCTATTTTTTAAACCGTCAGCTTGGGCATGGTAATTGGTGATTCCATGTTAGATGGGCAGTAACCTTTAAGGAAGAGGGACGCGGATGGCGCTGTGGGTTAAACCACAGAGCCTAGGACTTGCGGATCAGAAGATCGGCAGTTCAAATCCCCGTGACGGGGTGAGCTCCCGTTGCTTGGTCCCTGCTCCTGCCAACCTAGCAGTTCGAAAGCACGTCAAAAGTGCAAGTAGATAAATAGGTACCGCTCCAGCGGGAAGGTAAACGGCATTTCTGTGTGCTGCTCTGGTTTGCCAGAAGTGGCTTAGTCATGCTGGTCACATGACCCGGAAGCTGTACACCGGCTGCCTCGGCCAATAAAGCCAGATGAGCGCCGCAACCCCAGAGTCGGCCACGACTGGACCTAATGGTCAGGGGTCCCTTTACCTTTATCCTTTAACCTTTAGGGAAGGTTACAAATGGTCAGACTGGAGAGTTCCTCATTACCATAGACAGAATATTTGGACGCCATTGGCTGAAGCTGGCGAGGGCTAATTTTCCGGACATTTCATATTACAACTATGATGCCTGGTTGTATAAGGTCAATGGTGGTTTCTGCCCCCACATTTTAAAAAGATTTAAGATGAAAGATTTTCCATCAACATAAACCATTTGGAAGGCAAACATGTTTCAATAGCTGCTTTACATTGGCAGAAATGAATTCCTTGACCCAAAATATCCCTGTTTAGACACCAAATACACCTTTGCTGTTACTTCTCTAAGGGAAATATGTAAAATTACTGTTTGGTGCTGACCACCTTGGATTTTTCACCCAGCACATTTCCCACAAATTCTGGTTAGGCTCAATCTTGGCCAAATTACCCTTCTAAGACATCAAAACATACGCCAGACCTTAGACATGGTTAACCAATCACAGAATCCTACTGTTCTGCCTCTACTACATCAAAGTATACTATATGACCGGCACAAATACAACTTCCAGTGGCAATTATACTGGTTCCCAGATGTTTTCAATAACAAATTTGCTGGTCAGCTGCTAACTAAATCATTTTCAGCTCAGCACTGACCCGTGTTAAACCAGTAGTATAGGCAAGCCCCTAGACAAGAGGATTCAGTTACATATACTAACTATATTGTATCCCCACCAAAACATTGTGCTCTTCACAAACACAATAAAATCTCCCTTCCTCCCTCCCTCCCTCCCTCCCCTTCCCTCCCTTGCCCACAGGCACCATTAAAAGGGAAAACATTTGTTTAGTTGAAACACATTGTCAATGCAACACATGATCCTCCCCTCCCCTCTGAAACTATGCTGCATAATTTAGAAGAGGGGTAATTAGCTCAATCACAATGTCCTTCCCCATTCTGAGTCAATTCATGGCTCTGGGGTGGTGTATTTTCCTTGGATACCAAAAGGAAAGTATGGAGCTAATTTCACTCTTTTGTGTACCACTCCTAAGAACAAATCATCAGCTGACATAAAATCCATTGGTTCCAATGGGTCTGCAGTAATCCACACCAACAAGGGGTGAGATGGGGTGGGGCGAAGGACTGGAATTTTCTATGTATTCTGTTTGGAGTTTTTCACTTGCAAAAGAGCTCAATTTGAAGCATTACTGCAAGATACACTTTACTGGTATGAGTAGCAGGAGACTTCAGTCATACTAAGATTATACGACAAACCATTTTGAAATCTCCTGTTTTAAGAGACAACAGGCCATGACTTAATGCATACGTTCAAGCCCTGAACTTTTACATTTTCTGCTGCAGGGATCTTCAAGTATATATCGGCCAAAATGGCCAGAATAGTACATCAGAGACACAATTATATAAAGTACATAAGAGTGTAGAAGCATAGAAAATATTTTAAATGCACATGCAACTATATAAAATGTAAGGAAACTTTATAAACATTTTAAACCCTAAATCAGGGGATAGGGAAACTGTGGCCCTCCAGATGTTGTTGGACTCTCAACTCCCATCATCACTGTCCATTCACCATAATGGCTACAACTGATGGGAGTTGGATAACATCTGGAGGGCCACAGGTTCCTCAAAGGCCTTGGGCTCAAGGACCTTCTTCTCCCATATGAACCTGCCTGGGGAATATGATGACCCTCTCGGGAGCCCTTTTCCTGTTCCCATATTCTGCTGACTGCACTGCGGAAGAAACACACAGCCGGCTTTTATGCTTTTATGACTGGGCATGGCCAGCGAGGCACTGCCCAGTAGCGGGGCTCTGTTTGGTCCAATTTGAACTTAAGTTTTGGGTGGGAAATCCCACCCTGTGACCCTGCTGGAATTCCCAAGTGGCTGGCCCACCACGTGTAATCTGGCTGTTGGGAACCGCAGCTGAGGGTGAGGGGCTGCAACCACCACCCACCTGAGAAAGGGCTGAGTGGCCATTTTCACCTGATGCTTACCTGGAGACCCCAAGAACCAAAACTAGAACTTCTGTAGCCACTGTAGCTGCTCTGCCATTTTAAAACATGAAATGTAGTTTTACAGAGAGCCTCCATTAGATTACAGATGCCGGACTGATTTCTTCCTTTCTTTAACACACTGCAAAGCCTCAGATACTTCTATAATTTCTTTTTTTGTCATGACACTGAAAATACAGCTGTCTGGACAGAATCAATTTGCTCAGGTGGAAATTGTGCTCTCGGTAGAATTGAGCTGCAGTTTTTCTGCACAGCGTCCAACTGGTAGGCTGTGAGAAGCTCTGAGTAATTAAGTCCCCATGTTCAGATGGGGGGAAACATGGAAAGGAACAAGCTTCTGGTCCCTTCTCAGGCCTGACTGAGCAGCCGCCTTGCGAGTTTCCCATGGCAACTTCCCAACAGCTCTTTCACAAGCAGGTGGTGCTTAGTGTTCTGGCCTGAATATCGTCTTCCCATCGATGTCCGCACTGGTGTATTGTGCTGTGCTTGTTTTTGAAACATGAACCGACTGGCTGCTTCCACACAACCAGAGCTGCATACAATTAGGACCTCATCCAGTAATCTTTGGAAGAGACACCCTTCAAAGTGCTCATCCATATGGAAATCAGGCTAGGAAGTTCTTAGCGCTCCCCCAGAAGACTGGGAACTTTGGAAAAGAATTGTGGGGTATGTATATATGCATTATGAGCTTAAACCCATAGATAATTTAAATCTTCCCGCTCACAAGACAGTATAAGCCAAGCTAATCAGCAACTGCTTGCAGATATAGTACTCAGCTACTCTGGAACTGGTATTACTCTGAGAACCTTTTCAAAAGAAATTCAAAAGAAATCCACAATGTTGATCCTGAATTACAACCAGTGGTGCTGACAGCACTCCTAGAGCCTTCTGTGCTTGGGGAGTCCGCCTCCCTTGTGGAAGTGGAAGCTGATGTGACCCTAGGCCAGTGCAGCAGCACTACTGCCAGAAGGACATTATTAGTACAAGGGACAAGGGGTGGAACGGAAGTGTGGCAGAGGGAGGACCGGGGCTTAGGAGGAATCCTATGCTTCCCCCAGGCTTGTTCCTGTGCCCTTTGATGGCATAATGTTATGATGACAAAACAGGCAGTGTCGTGCTGAAACATAATCTCGGGCGTAAATGAAGAGGTCCTCCCACTTGCCCCACTCTTTTGCAAAGGAATGGTGGGATTTTGCCAAGGGGTGGGGGAGAAAATAAATCCTGCACGCATGTAAAGGTGAATCCATCCAAGTCACACTTTTGGAAACAGCATGACAACCGAAAAACAGCCACACCTTGAAATTCACACTGATCTGAATTTTGCACTGCAGTTCTCCAAACAATGTTTACACAAAAAATGGACGCTTATAAAAATTAATATATTGGTGAAAATGACATACAGAAATGCATTATGTTAGGGGTAATTGCTGGCAAAAACATGTATGTTAGTCAAATCTAGATAGAAAAATGTGATTATTAGAATAAATGCTGATGAAATTCTATTTTTTTTTTAAAAAATGCAAATTGGGAAATGGAATTTAGGATTAGAAAAGGGAGAAATAGAGAGAACCAAAATGGACATATGCATCCCTAAAGACACCTGCAGGCATTTTATTCATGCGCAAATTCATGCAAGTGGGAATGGGCATTCTGAGCTCCACCCCATCACTGTTCCTATCACCCTCTATGAATAGGAGGATAAACTTCTGATGCAGGGAGTCTCCTTTACTTGTGGATGCTCCCCACGTGATCTAGAACCAATAGCATGGCAAGCCTTCAAGAGGCCAGGAGGAGGCTCCCTGCTTCAGATATTCAGTCTCCAGTTTGGAGGTGACAGGGATGGAGCGCAAATCTCACTCTGTTCACCCCTGTTTTTTTCTGCTTCTGTGTTGGTATGTCTAAAAAAGGCAATCTATCACGGCACACTACTATATATCCTTGGCCAGAGAACACACACCTCAGCTTTCAAGCCATGAAAGTGGAGTCACATCACACTGTTGCCAGGTCTTTAGAGTTATGTACACAGATGTGGAGTTGTGGAACAGGCGCTGTGCACTAGCTACAAACACCCAACAACCAGCAAGGGGCGTAAGTGTTGGCAAAACTCTAACAGGTACACTGCCTCCAGAAGCAAACTTGTAACAGGGATCTGAATTCCACTGCTGCAGTTGGAGCTGGAAAAACTCCCCATAAGTAAAGCAGGGAGGGGAGCGGACCACAGCAAGGAGTGAGATGCCATACCTCAAAACAGCATTCCTACACATCTTTCATCTCTGCCTTCCCAAGAAAAGAGCTGAGCATGCACAGCAATGTTAACATCTATGTCTGGATAGTGTCTCTCTCTCGTCAAAATATGTGGAAGCTGTCTAATGCCTGAGCAACTTTCCATTACTCAACACGGCTAGGAGTGCCTCTTGCACTTGATAAATATGCCCTTTACAGAAAGGACCAACAAATCCACAGGTACAGGTAAGGTCTCACAGTGGGCAACAGGAAAAGGAGTAATAATAATAATATATATGCTGTCCATCTCACTGGGTTGCCTCAGCCACTCTGGGTGGCTTCCAACCAATTAAAACATCACAGTAAAACATCAAACCTTTAAAACTTCCCTAAACATGGCTGCCTTCAGATGTCTTCTAAAAGTTAGATAGTTGTTTATTTCCATGATACCTGACGGGCTGGCATTCTACAGGGACGTTTCGCAGGCACCACTACTGAGAAGGCCCTCTGCCTGGTTCCCTATAACCTCACTTTTCTCAATGAGGGGTCCTTGGAGCTGAACCTCAGTGTCTGGGCTAAACAACAAGGGCGGAGACACTCCTTCAGGTACACTGGGCTGAAGCACAACCAAACACACTACTAGGAATGGATTACTATTTCTCCAGATTAGGAAGGCCCTCCAGATGTTTTGGGTTTCAAGCCACACCTTGCTTGCCCATTGTCCATGCCAGCAGGGGCTTATGGGAGCTGGTGTCCACCGCACCTGAAGGGTACCAGGTGGTTCAGGCTGATGTACGCTGAGCAAGAAATTGATAACTGGATGCAAACTGGATGTACCTGTGCAAAGGCTTTGCAATCATGTGCAGTCATGTGACTGGGGTGCCCCAGCCACTCTGGGTGGCTTCCAACAAATATAAAAACATAATAAAACATCAAACATTAACAAAATTCCCTATATAGAGCTGCCTTCAGATTTCTTCTAAAAGTCAAAAAATTGTTTATTTCCTTGACATCTGATGGGAGGGCGTTCCACAGGGCAGGCACCACTACTGAGAAGGCCCTCTGCCTGGTGCCCTGTAACCCCACTTCTCGCAGTGAGGGAACCTCCAGAAGGCCCTTGGAGCTGGACCTCAGTGTCTGAACTGAACGACGAGGATGGAGACACTCTTTCAGGTATACAGGGTCGAGCTCGTTTGGGGCTTTAAAGGTCAGCCCCAACACTTTGAATTTTGCTTGGAAGCATAACAGATAAACATCTGTTAGACTAATTAACCTCTGCCTTTGTGTGGCTATGGACTAGATGGGCTCTTAAGATGCCTTGGAGTCTGACAGTTCTGTGATTCTGAAAGCCACAAGCCTCTGGCTTTCATAGTCAGATACATGAAAGTCAGACCCTCCAAGTGTCCCTATTTTCCAGGGGCATCCCTGATTTAGAGAAGATGTCCCGGTTTCTGATTTGATCCTAGAATGTCCCACTTTTCCTTAGGATGCCCCTATTTTCATTGGATAAATGTTGGGAGGGTATGACATTATCCGACCCCCGAGCCGTCTGAAGGCAATCCTGTTTAGCAAAGTTTTTAAAAATATTAAATGTTTTAGTATGTTTTCATATATGTTGCAAGTTGTCCAGAGTGGCTGGGGCAACCCAGTAAGATGTGTGGGGTATAAATAGTAAAATGATCATTATGGAATGGGATGTCCTTATTTTCATGGGAGAAATGTTGGGGGGCATGGAAAGTATTTCACTGGACATTTCCTATGGCTTTAAACAGACTGCTATAAACTTCCTTTGTAGAGTGAAATCTCATTTGGCTTGAGAGAGAGAGAGAGAGCGTGTGCTAGACAGTAGGGTCAAGGGTTTGGTGAGGCCCCCAGAAGGAGAAAGCACTACTGTGCCTGTCAATTTACCCAAAGGGTCTGTAAGATGAATGATAGTGTTAACTTTAAACAGCTTTGTAGGTGATGTTTTTCAAGCCTCTATCCCCTTTAGATCACCTGCTGACCCATCTGCCAGCAGATAAACTTAGAGCAGAAGAACATTACCTCATTAAGAAAGCTGGCTTAGTCTAACTGGAAACAGAAGACACACAACGTCTCCTTTGCCTTTTTTATTTTAAAAAATAAAAATGCTTCACAGATATTTTGAAGACTGCTATTCAGAAAATTCATTTCCAGGCATGTGCTAAAAGCAAAATACGGCCAACTGTTTAAAGATCAGATTTCAGCATTTATGACATAACAAGTGTCATCAGTTAACTTGGAAGATCACCATGCAGAATGTTAAATGACTGGATGCTCCAGGCTTTAATAATGTAATAATAATAATAACAGCAGGGCTAGTCCTACCATGAGGCAGAGTGAAGAGGGTGTCCCAGGCAGCTGAGTTTGGGTGTCATAGGCAGCAAATGCTTAGTTATTTAATTTATTATGGTTGCATTCTTATTCTGAGGGAGATATGCTTGTGGGGTTTTCTACCTTTGATGCCAAAACAAATTGGCCAGCCATGGCTATTATGCAGCTTGACTGGGGCCTTGAACTTAGTTGAGGAATTATTCAACCACAGCAAGCCTGCCTCCGTTTTTTCTTTACCGAAACCCTGCTTGGCCCTTAGTTTGACACTGCCAGTGGTTTAGTTCTCACATTGCAACTGTATTTTTGGAATTCACAGAATCATAGCAGGGCACGCACACAGTATTTTAGAAAAGGGGAAACCAAGCTTACATTTGTACTACGAATGTTTGCCAAAACTGACACGTGACCTGCTCTTTCCGGCAGGAAACCACAGTAGACTGCTGAACTTCTGACCACGTAATTCCCCCTTGTGGAAGTGGAACTTTATTGCTGAAGCTTTCCGTTTGAATAGCCAAGGATTTATAGTTCAAGTAGGTATACAGCAGTGTATAAGACTTGTATCTATCAGACTTTTGGGAGAAAGTAGGTTGGTATTCAGCATCTTAAAAAGCAGAGACATCACCTTGCCAACAAAGGTCTGTATAGTTAAAGCCATGGTTTTTCCAGTAGTGATGTATGGAAGTGAGAGCTGGACCATAAAGAAGGCTGATCGCCGAAGAATTGATGCTTTTGAATTATGGTGCTGGAGGAGACTCTTGAGAGTCCCATGGACTGCAAGAAGATCAAATGTATCCATTCTTAAGGAAATCAGCCCTGAGTGCTCACTGGAAGGACAGATCGTGAAGCTGAGGCTCCAATACTTTGGCCACCTCATGAGAAGAGAAGACTCCCTGATGTTGGGAAAGATGGAGGGCACAAGGACAAGGGGACGACAGAGGACGAGATGGTTGGACAGTGTTCTCGAAGCTACAAACATGAGCCTGACCAAACTGCGGGAGGCAGTGGAAGACAGAAATGCCTGGCGTGTCACGAAGAGTCGGACACAACTAAACGACTAAACAACAACAACAAGGTTGGTATTAAATGTATCATCATAATTTGATTCTTTTAAGATTACAGTCACATGGAGGTACTGTTATGTATTCAGTGGTCTGTGTTTGTCTCGGCTTGAGTCTGGACTAAGGATTCTGAGCCCCTGTGTTCTGATTCGATACACGATATCCAATCACAGAACATTTCAGGATTTGGGCCTCTGCCTTTGGCCTTTAAACTCTGACTTATGATTCGCAGCTTGGAAGTTTAGACAGCCAGTCACTTTGGGGGTGGGAGTGGCCCAGGCTTCCAGAATGTATATAAGCAGTTACTTTGCGCCTGTTGTCCAGTTCTGTTTGTTCAATAAAGGTTTTTGCTGTTATCACTGTGTCTTGCCTTGTGGGAAGCCACCTACACTTCATGTACCATTTGGATTGGGACTCTCCTCCCATCACTTTCCTGCTGAAAACTCCCACCACCCAATTTGTTATTGACTGCAATGGCACCTTTGGGAGTCAAATAGTAGTTGGAGGGGCTTCAGCACTTTCTCCAGGCTTTTGTGGGAGTTTAATGGAATTGACTTAATTTGTAAATGATGAAACTGCCTGTACTATTTATATGTATATGTTTGTGTGCAGTCTGCTTTTTAACATCTAGGTCTCAAAGTGGTTTACAACAATAAAAAAGACAACATGCAGAATCTAAAACATAAATTAAACCTCAGAAATGGAAAATCTGGAAAATGTAAACAATCCATTAAAAAAATTAATCAGAAATCCATTCATGATGCAAAAGTCTCCTGAAATAAAATCATTTTAATCAGGTGTCTGGAACTCTGTAGACTCTGACTTCTAGTGGGAGTTCCACAGAGTCGGGCCCACAACTGGAAGGCGTGATTTCTCATTGACATGGATCATGCTTCTGATTCATAGGGGGCCAATTATAGTGCTCCCCCAGATGAGCTCAGTGATTGACTTCAGATGTACAGGGTAAGGCATTTTTAGTCTTACTAGGATGGTTTTTACTTTAAAGTGCTATTTCGTTTTAATACTCATCTTTTTATTCTTATGAATTTTGACCGTAATAGTACATTGTTTTCTAAAATTATAGATAATCTGCACTGCAATTATTAACCAATGAAGCATTCACTACAAATTAAAGAAATAATAATAAGGATAACCTCTTTCCCCCGTGTCCTAATTCATAGCATCTGCTTCCACAGTGGCTGCTATTTTAAAAGAAAGAAAACACAAAAAAGAGATGATAATGTATTGAAATGTCAAGTCTCTTTTAGCCCTTTAATCTACCTGTTTGGAGAGATCTGCAATATAGGGGGGCTAATATATTTATAAAAACCACAATAGGCTGAGAAACCTTCCTTGCTGAGTCATCAAAAACTGCATGTCCTCTTGTTTTTCTTATTCTGATCTGATGCTAGCGGTTTAACTCTAAACCAGCTGCATTCGAAGGAACCCTGGCTTTCCACAGTTTAATTAACTCAGGACAGATGAGACTTGAAACCTTTCACATGGAATGGCTGGAGATTAAGAACCTTTTCTTCCCCCCTCTGAAAGGAAGAAAGCTGTTTCTGGAGATTAATTTCCAAGGATTTTCATTAGATTAGCTTTCAGAGATAATTTCCTTTCCTTGCCAAAGCCTACGAATGACCTTCAGCTGCCTTGGGGGATTCTCCCAGTACTTCTACTATCAATCGCTTCAAAATATGTAAAACGGCATTAAACTGACTGTCCTGTAGTGAGCTCATGTTCTTCTTCATTCTAGGCAAAATCTCTAACTTTGTGTAATAAGATTATTCATAACACTTTTATTAGATTTCAACTACAGTTGAAAAGAGGTGGCTTGCTCAGGGTCTGATCTGTGCGTAACCATTTGTTTGTTAGTAAAAAGGAGTTGGAAGAGGATATTATCAGTTGGGTTATAATGATCATTGAAACAGACGTTTTATAGAGTGTTCTGAATTAAGGTAATTTTGATGAAGAATCATACCCTGTTGAATCTTGTGCAAAATCAGAAGTGGATTTATTTACTTTTAAAAAAATGTTTATATTTCATTTTGCAATATGTAATAAACTTCCGCTGCCTTTTCTTCGGGAGAAAATATGAAGGCCTGTATTGGTTTATTCATGATTTTACAGCCCACCCAACCAAACAATGATACTTGGATCAATGGTCAGGTTCCTTGTGAGGCAGATCCCAAAGACATCCATTTGGATGTCGAGTTATCTGTTGAGGAACCCCTGCATTTATATGGCAAAACTCTTGCTCATTGCAGAACATCCTGGGTCATATTCTACAGCACACTCAGTTCCAGCGGGGCACTCGTTTGGCCTGTTTGGCTTCACTTTAATTCCACATCCACTGAGAATGACCGCTGGCTGTTGTTTTTCAGCGCTCGAAATTAATTGGGAACCAGTTCCTTCTGGGTCTTTCTGGGCATTTCAAATGGCTTAGTAGAAAGGAGATGCTAAACAGATGGCACTTCAGTCTGCAACTCTTTCATATAAATTGTCCCAGCTATAAAACAGTTAAGCGTTTGGCTTGCAAACTCAGAACAGGGAATTGAGAGCTGAAACTGAAATACTAGCCTTCTTAAACTCAGCATATTGCGTGCAAGGATGTGTGAAGTGATTTTAAGGATGAAGTGCCAATTTGAACAATTGCCCAAAACTCAGTCCCTAGTCTTTGAGATTTAGAAAAGCTCAGGTGCAGATGCACTTATTTATTTATTTATTTTTACCCCACCCCCCTTTTTTGGTGAACGCACCTTTTACACTTCCTGCTTTTAGCCAAGGTTATAAGCCTGAGTTCCAAGTGCTGTAAGGACATCTGTTTCCAAAGCAATTCCAACAAGAATCAGAAAGCAGGAAGCAGTGGAATCCTCCAGAGTAAAGCTATCACCATGAGACCTCTCATATAATTGCAGAAGCTCAGGTTTCTAGGTGTTCAGCCAAGCTGTGGACCTGCAGAGGCACCGCTGTCGCCACTTCAGAATCTGTTTTGCTGCACCTTCCCATCTGTGGACAGCCAAGCTACAATGTTCCTATGTGCTTCCGCTCTCCCTGAATCCAGCTTTTCTGCCATGGTGTGCTCATGCAGCATAAAATCATATATTTGGAAATGGGCTTCTGAGTAACCATAAAGTGAAATGGAGGAAGTAATGAAAAGCGATGTCCACACATATTAATAGCAGGCTATAAAGCTGGGTATCACATAGCAAGAACATCTCTACCTGCGTTTAAGATACATCCTGTTTTGGCACTCAACCTATTTGGATGGTGGTAGCTTATCTTTTTTGGGCCAATCCCCCAAGGGTGCATGCCAGTGGTGGGTGTGGCCAAGACAAAGTGGGTGTGGCCACGTCACCTTTGCTCTAATAAGTCCCAGGGGAGGGGTGAGTTGCAATGGCACAGTTCCCAAACTGCAGTTGTTCAGCTAATCTGTGGCACGTCTGTGGATTTGTGGTTGAAGATGAGGCATTGCACGTCCTTCACATTAAACATACACATGGATCATTAATTGTATTTTTATTTCTTATATTCTATTTATTGTATTACAATTCGAATTTGATCCTTGCCACTCCTCCCTTCCCTCCCCAACCATTTTATTTTTTTAAAAAGCAAGCCCCATCATGGGGCAAATGAGGCGCCATCAAGACTGAGTTTACAGGGATACCCCCACTACTTTTTCCTCCCTCCAACCTTAAAAAAACCAGCTCCAGTATGCAACAAAAGAGCTGCCTGCTGCAGACTGGAGGGTAACAGCAGCTTGAGCTTCTGGGGATATTCCTGTCACCATATTTTCTGCTCTATAGGACGCACCCGACCATAGGACGCACCTTGTTTTAGAGGGGGAGAACAAGAAAAAAAAAATCTCCCCCTCTCTGTGCAGCGCCCCTTCAGCGAAGCGGTAGGAGAAATGGAGCCCCTTCCATTTCTCCTCCCGCTTCGCTTGAAGGGGTGCTGCGCAGCTCTCCCTCTCCCACATTGCCTTCGCCTTAAGAGATGGCAACCCGAAGCCTCTGGAGCACAGCGGGAGCTCCCACCATGCTCCAGAGGCTTCAGGTGGCTATCTTTGAAGCCTGGAGAGCAAGAGGGGTCAGTGCGCACCGACCCCTCTCGCTCTCCAGGCTTCAGTGAAGGCAACCCGAAGCCTCCGGAGCACGGCGGGAGCATTCCCACTGCGCTTCTGAGGCTTCGCGTTGCTATCGCTGAAGCCAAGGAGCCTGCATTCGCTCCATAGGACGCACACACATTTCCCCTTAATTTTTGGAGGGGAAAATGTGTGTGTTATAGAGCGGAAAATACGCTACTTCTCCCCACACATTTCCTCCCTCCACTAGGCCCAGCATGGGGCAAAAGGGGTGCCCACTGCTGGCAGGCAGGTATGCAGCAGCCTGAGTTGGCAAGGATAAACCTGATGTGTCTTCTTTCCTTCCCCAATTATTATTATTTTTTAATAATCCCCAGAATAGGGCAAAGGAGGCATCTGATTCTGGCTAGCAAGCAGCAGTGGCACCCTCAGCAAAATGCCAGTTTGTCAAAGTTGGATGGGGACCAATAGCAATCTGGCCCACTAGGCCAACAACGTTCTCCACTCCTGATTTAGTATCTCTCTGTCTCTCTTTATCTAAAAACATTCCAATCTAACATATAAACATTTTAATATCACCTGTATCGGTCTCCTAATTCTGATGGAGGGACACATTTATATTTATTTATTTATCAAAACTATACCACCTACTGCATGAGTCTCAAGGCAGCGTACAACCAAGTGTGAAAATACAACCTCCACATTCAAATCAGTACTGTATAGTTAACAAAGAAGAATGCAGCTAATAAGTTTGGATAGATGGCAAGGCTTTCTTCCGGGGATACTCATCATACAGTATTGTTGGCGACTCTGTGAGTCTCTGCTGCCACAGCTGCCTGGTCCAGCTAATCATCTTTCAGAATCACTATGAGCCCCAAACCAGAACGAACTTGTATGTGGCCGACCTTTGTATTTAATAGGAAGGCGATCGTGTTACAGTAGCAGTTAACCACAGTGCTCTTTGAAGCTTATTGCAATGCATCATTGTGGTCCCAGGTGTAGGTTGGTCAAATGGGCGGAAAGGGGCCAGCCAGAGAAAGTGGAATGACGCCTGAGAAGAAGAAAAATAGAGCACAGGAGCTGCCCGGTAAAGCAGTTTCTTCACAGAAGGATGGAGGCGGAGAACACAGAGCAGTTTTCCAAGAGCAAAAGCAGCATTTAGCATTTAGCTTTATCTTAAAGCTACACTGACTGTTTTCCCGTAAAAGTATACAGTGGTACTTCAGGTTAAGAACTTAATTCTTTCTGGAGGTCCGTTCTTAACCTGAAACTGTTCTTAACCTGAGGTACCACTTTAGCTAATGGGGCCTCCTGCTGCCGCTACACGATTTCTGTTCTCATCCTGAAGCAAAGTTCTTAACCCAAGGTACTATTTCTGGGTTAGCGCAGTCTGTAACCTGAAGCGTCTGTAACCTGAGGTACCACTGTATTCCACATTGACACAGTGCTGTTGGAATGCGTACCGACCCCCACAAAGTGCTGAGGTGTACTGAAGTGTGCTGTTTGTTCATTTCCCCCTTCTTCCCGCTGGATCATGCCAATGGCCCATCCAGTCCAGAATCCTGATCTCTCAGGGACCAGCCAGATGACCCAGGGCAGCTCCCAAGCAGGATCTGAGTGCAACAGCATTCTCGCCATCTGAGGTTCCCAGCAACGGGCATTCGGAGGCAGGAAAATAGGACACAACCATTGTGGCTAGCAGCCATTATGCCTCTTTTCACATGAATTTAGCCAGGTTATTTTGCCTCACAAATAGTGGCTATTTTCTCTCAGCTTCAACTCTCACCTTTCCAAACTCCTAGCAGAGAGGAGGACAATACCCCTTCTTTGTTCGTTCCCCATATAAACATTGCTAGGACATAAACACAACGCACTCAGATGGAATACTTTAGTTGCCCAGGAAAGTATTTCCAGAAAAATGAATCGGATCCTGAGAGCAGGATTAGAGCTGATTTAGGCACATAAACCCGTGTGCTTTGGGCCTGCAGCACAGGATATGAACATGAATGAAACTTATTAAAAATATGGGAAGAGAATAAAAGCCCTCCCTAAATCTCCCTTATTGTATAAGCTGCTATGAATTAAAGCCTTTTCAGCCTGATTCTCAGTCATCAGCATAATTATGTAGGAACATTTTCCAGACCAGCCAAGGATTCCCCACTCCCCACTCTCTAACAAGCATTTTAACAACCTGCAAATCAGGAAACTGTAAATCAGAGAAGTGAACTGAAATCGCCAATGATTAGCAAGGAAGGATATCTCCCGCTTGTATTCAGACTGAGGGAAGTGAATTGTAACTGTCCCGTTCTCCAGGATTTAAGTGTCATGTGGTTTAAAGCAGTCATCATCCATACATTTATTCTGAACTGTACACCATTGTTGCTAGTAATGACTGCATAGTTGAACCCCACTCTTCTGCTCTTAATGCATCTCAGGTGGTGATTTACAGCACAATGCAGTTTAGAACAAAGCACATCTCAATATTTTAAGTTTTAAAGCTATGCTCCACTTTAAAAGCCGATTGAAATAACAAAAATGTTTACAATTTATCTGTCTATTTATAAAGGTATAGTGGTACCTCGGGTTAAGAACTTAATTCGTTCTGGAGGTCTGTTCTTAACCTGAAGCACCACTTTAGCTAATGGTGCCTCCTGCTGCCGCCGTGCCGCTGCTGTGCCACCGCCGTGTTATTTCTGTTCTCATCCTGAAGCAAAGTTCTTAACCCGAGGTACTATTTCTGGGTTAGCGGAGTCTGTAACCTGAAGCGTATGTAATCGGAGATACCACTGTATTTCTATTTTGCCCACTCACATAAAACATCAAAGCAGTGCACTGCATAAAGTTTCACAAAACAATACAAAAATCACAAACATGGCTGGTTTATTTAAAATAATAATAACACTAAAAAACAACTGGATAGGTCTGTCCTCTGAAAGTTTACAGCGAGAATGCCTGCTGAATCTTGGTTGAGATGGCAAGTGACACTAGATGCCCGACTTCTAGCTGATGCCAGTCAGGCTTCAGAGACATGGGGGACAACTAACAGCACTCCTCTGGATGATCTCAGCAATCAAGCTGGGCTATAAGGAAGAGATGAGAGGAATCTGTTGGAAAGGCATCAGAGTGAGTCTGGTGAATCTCTACCAGGAGTATATTTCAGAGCCAAGGTGCCAATCACCAAAAAGTCCTCTTTGTTCACTTGTCTTGTGACCTCTCACAAAGTATCTCTTATCCTTTGTCATACTCCATGCTTATAGGCTCTGGAATGCTAGAGTAACATCCCTAGGCTGTTCTTGGGTACCCTGGTACCCTAGAGCAGTGGTGCCCTCAGGGCAGAACTTGGGGGGGCATTCAAGGTCCTACTCAGCAGAGCAAGCAGGAGTGTCCCCAAACATAACTGGGTTACTAAATTTTGAAGTAAGGTAAAGGTAAAGGGACCCCTGACCATTAGATCCAGTCATGACCGACTCTGGGGTTACGGCACTCATCTCGCTTTATTGGCCGAGGGAGCTGGCGTATAGCTTCCGGGTCATGTGGCCAGCATGACTAAGCCGCTTCTAGCAATCCAGAGTAGTGCACGGAAACACCGTTTACCTTCCCGCTGGAGTGGTACCTATTTACCTACTTGCACTTTGACGTGCTTTCGAACTGCTAGGTGGGCAAGAGCAGGGACCGAGCAACGGGAGCTCACCCCTTCATGGGGATTTGAACCACCGACCTTCTGATTGGCAACCCCTAGGCTCTGTGGTTTAACCCACAGCGCCACTTGCATCCCTCAATTTTGAAGTAATTACGATCTAATTTCACAATGCTAAAGATAAAACAGTTAAGTCCAGAGTCTAAAATTACCTAATCACTACTGCCCTAGAACATGTGAGAGAATGACCAGGACCTGGAAGTAAGTAAATACAGTAGAAGTAAATAAAAGGCTGCTGTTAGCCCAAGCACTAATCTATAGAGGAGGGCACCAGCTGCTTCCCTGCATGATTCACTGTTCTGTTCTAGCCTGTCTCTGCACCCTTCCACTCAGCCTCCACTGCAAGATGCATAAATCTCTCATTTTGGGTATGATCAATCTTAATGCAATTACCCGCTATGGAGGAGGCTGTCTGTTGCAAACACTCAATTCACTTAAAAAAGCTTAGATTCTAGTTCTCTATCCTAGTTTTCAAGCAGCAATAAACCACCTTCACAGTTTGAATATCACAGTAAACTGTGATTTAGCAAGTCAGAAACAGAAACCCCAAAGTTAGGTGTGCAAAGTTAGGGGATGTGTGTGGAGGGAGCATGGGTCATTCCTGGACTAATAAACTGTGGTTTATATGCCTGGGGTGGTAATCTTTTACCTGGGACTATTTATTATCATCATTAAAGTCACTGCTGCATGCAAAACAGTATGAAGTTTGTACAAATTTAAAATGGCTGGGAGTGGTACAGAGAAGTACTACCATCTTAGCGAAAACAGGACTGTTGTCTGGTTTGGGCAAGAAACAATGTGTGTGCAATTATGAGGCAAATGCATCCTCTTAATGGTGTAGCTAGTAATGGCTAGTCCCCCACTGGCTACGGATCTTGTGCTCCAGTTGTTGAAAGAGTAATATCCCGTTCTGCACAGCGTGATGGAAGAGCAATGAAAACATCATCTTAATAGGAAAAGTATGCTTTCACAAAAGCAACACGGCGTGTTTGCCTGAGACAGGCCTGTTCTGAAAAGGCAGCACAAAACAGATAACCGTTTAAAAGGGAATTAGCTGTTAATTGGGAGGTGCCTGGACCTCTCAACAGAGCTTGAACAATAGGCATAACAATAGGGCAGAATAACCCTGCTCTTTATCATTTCAGTCCTAAAGGCTACCAAGTCTAACTGAAGATGTATCAAAGTTCTGTCTCAAGATTTGATTGTGAGATTTTGTACGCAATGGGTGAAGGCGCACTGGAAATGATGCCGAGGAGGATCAGGATGATTATCATAGTAGACACTAAGGGATGTGGGTACATTTAGCTTACGTTGTATCTAACAATGACCTTGCAATCACCATCTGAGGCCCTTCTTGATGTGCCCCCTTTCACGAGAAGTCCAGAGGATGGCAGTACAGTGGTACCTGGGGTTAAGTACTTAATTCTTTCCGGAAGTCTGTTCTTAATCTTAACCTGAAACTGTTCTTAACCTGAAGCACCACTTTAGCTCATGGGGCCTCCCGCTGCTGCTGCGCCGCCGGAGCACGATTTCTGTTCTCATCCTGAAGCAAAGTTCTTAACCCGAGGTAATATTTCTGGGTTAGCGGAGTCTGTAACCTGAAGCGTATGTAACCTGAGGTACCACTGTATTAGAACAGGCCTTTTCTGGAGTGGCTCCCCGTTTGTGGAATGCCCTCCCCAGGGAGGTTCAGCTGGCACCTTCATTATGCTGCTTTAGGTGCCAGGCGAAGGCATTCCTCTTTAACCAGGCCTTTGACTGATTGACAGCCAATGCCCTTTTAAATGTGTCACGGGATGGGGGATTATTGGTTTGTTGTTCTTATTTTTTGACTATGTATTTTGTGGTTTTTATATTGTATTTTTTTCTTATGAACCCTGAGATGTGTGGTTGAAGTGTGGTATGAAACAACAACAACAAAACAACAACAACAACAACAACACAACAACCAGAGGGCATGCATGGCCAACTGGGAGGGACAAGCTCAAAGCCGGAAGCCAAATGAATATACAGTAATACGGACCATGGTGGGTGGTGACAAGTGATGGTGCAAGCTGAAAGTGCAAAGAGGAGGAACTGGCCCATGGCTCTCAGGTTCTCTTGTAATGAGAGATATGCCACAAAGTGAAGCGTAATGCACCACAAAAGACATTCAACTGCACCATGTACAATCTTTTTGAACTTTCCTGACTTCCCATGTGGCTTCAATCTCCCACTTGGGGTACTGTCAAAAAGATCGATTTCCCTCTCTGAGTTCCTCACACAATGCGCTGGATTCCTGCAGTGGCTCAGTATCCATGTCTTTTACCCGTTAGCCTTTAGAATAACAACATGTGCAATAGGTTTCTTTTGCCTTATCTGGCCAGGAAGTCCCTTTGCAGAGAATTACTCTTGGCAGGAATCATTTTGGCTGGCTTGCTGTGCTGGCTTGCACTGATGAGATCATTTGAGTTTGCCTCTGCGCTTCGTTGATGTCCCAGCAATGGCTTTGTCCAACAGGGGAAGGCACCATCTTCCTGCTGCACCATCTGTATTTGCACAAACATGTTTATTTGCAAAGCGCCAGGTCAGAGATAGCAAAACCCACTGAACAAAATCGGAAAGTTACTGTGTGTGTTTCTTTTCAGGCAGAATGGCTAAATAAACATCTTCAAATGCTAACATGTTAACGGAATGATAGGTTTACAGATGAAGGAGCTGCGACAAAGTAGCTTCTGGCTGCTTCCATGTCCAGTTCACACTAATATTTCTCCACTAATATTTCTCCAAGATGTTGCAGGACTAAAGCTCCCATCATCCCCGACTATGGCTATGATGGCTGGGTTGATGGGAGTTGTGGTCCAACAAAATATGGAGGGCATCAACTTAGTCATGGCGGCCTCACATGTAGGGGCACCTGATGATGTCAACTGGCATTTGGTTCTTCAGCTTCTATCTTGCACAATTACCATTCTATTGTGCTGTGAATATCCCTTTCCCTGGTCTTATCTTAAAGTATTTTTTTGCATGTGTCCCTTAAGCTGGCTTTATATTTTAAAATCTAATCAGCTATCCTTGGTAGCTCTTGGTTCCCATGCTCCTTATTTGTAGTAGTTTTTTGTTTTTGCCTCAGCAGCTATTTTCTCATTAGTCTCTGATAACTTCATGAACCCATTCTTTCAGTCAATAATTGTCTAGTTTTACCCTCATTGAAAAGATTTCCTTTCCATTACTGAGGCTAAATAAAAACAAGGAAATTAAATTAGATACAAAACTTTGTTGAAATAACATGAAGGTTGTGACACACAAGACAGGAAATCCAAAGATAAGGCTCAACAAGCTGCCATCCACTTAGGAATGAAGGAGCACAGTAGTAGGTCTCTCTATTTTTTCCTCTTAGATAAAGCACAACGCAGATCCTATTTGGCTCAATTGTAGGGGGCACTGTGTCCTTTTGTTGGAGAGTCCTGGAACTAATAGGATGGCAGCCTCATCTTAGGGTTGCCCAGGCAGGTACAATATGTGACCCATGAGAACAACAAAATAACAAGACTACAATGGTGAGGGGGATAAAATTAGGCCAATTTTTTATTGACAGCAGCAGGCAGGGCGAGGGTTGGCATTCCTATCAGGCAGATACCCCAAGCATGGGAGTGCCGAGTTCAATCCTTCCCTTAGGCCCCTTTTGTGGGGGCCCTATACCATATTGATCCTGCCCAGTGCCATTTCTGTCGTCATACAAACAACATTCTCCACCTAACAAAGGAAGGTCATAATTTCACTGAGGGAAATGGGAGAAAACCCTAACCAAGTGCCAATCAGGTTGAGAGAGAGAAATTAATTTTTGGTCCTGTCAACCAGGGACCCAGAATTGCTCAGTGAAGGCTCTAAACCAAGGGTGGGCAGGCACGAGCTTTCAAGAGAAAATGGCCCTGAGCTCCAGGGATAGTAGCCTTATATATGCTTCCCCTTCCCCTTTGCAAGGGCTTATTGGACAGCTTTTCCCCACTAGTCCGTTGCACAGTGAGGATAGTAGGCAAAACCTTGCCCAGTATTTTGCTGCGATCTACAGGCCACAATGCCACCAGGCCCAGGTGTCCTGTGCTTATTGGGCATGGAATGGGGCATGTAGAATAGAGCTAGCAAAGAGCAGGTCTAAAGGTATGCTAGAATATTTCTACCTGTAGTGAAGAGGCCCTTAGAAGTAGGACTGAGGCAGCAGGTGAGGGAGACTGCTCTTTCAAAATTCCTCACGCAATTTATGGGCTGTGAAATGGGATGGGGGGGCACAGGATTTTGCCAACTACTCTTGTGGGAAAAGTGGAGGTTAAATTTTCCTTAGAAAATTATCTTCTGAGAATTTCCAACTCACTTAATGTTGAACGGAACTCTGTTGTTAGTGTGGATGATACTAAACGATACTAAACGATATTTAAAGCTGGATCCACAGCTGTCCCCTAAATTAACATATTGTGAAAAAAAAATGGAGAATCCATTTTGCTGAATATTCTTCAGCAAAGGACCAAACATTCCCAACAGTTCACAGAGAGCTCAAAAAAGAAAAAGAAAATGAAAAGTTTTGAATATTTTTATTTTTTTTTGAGATTGAGAAACTTCATCTCCTCCCTCATTATTTCTATAGATGATCTGGCATTAGGTATGGTTTCTTAACAAGAAGGAGATAGAGACCAGGTTTTCTGGATCGATTGACAAAAGCATTCATTCTCTGTAGAATCAAAGAAGGAATTTCAGCAAGAGTGGGCAAGCTACACTGTTCTGAAAGTTGAAAAATTCCCATTCTGTTTTTCACCTGATCCTTCCCTCCCATTTGGGAAACAAGGGCATGTTACAGTACTGTATTACTTCTTACTGAGGTCAATCTTAGAGGGGGGAAGCTCATCTGGACCCCTTGATGGCTGGGAAGTAGTAAACAAGACTACTCACACACCTTCTAAAGAGATTATTGAATGGGATTAACACCACGCAGGTCTGAGGTAAGGTTACCAGATTTTTTTCAATGAATCCAGGGACACTTTTCAACTTCAATGGATTCTGTGTGGGGACTGATTTGTAAATCCGGGGACTGTCCCTGGGAAACAGGGACATCTGGTAACCATGGTCTGAGGAGAGCAGAGGTATAAACTCCATAGAGGTTATGACATCCTACTGACAAAAACATAACTTTATAGCTTAAGATCTTCAGGTTCTTAGTTCAATTCTTTTAAAAAAATGGTGGTGCAGTTTTAAGTTACCATCGATTTTTGGGGTGCTATCCTAGTGGATAAAATGATGCTTATCTACACTGTAGTCCTTAAGGAAAGGCCCTTTGCTGGCTAATCCGAAAGGTGGCAAACTTATTCTGTTTCTGTTTCTCATTCTTTGTTCCTTAGGGCTTCTCTCAGGAAATGCCTCCATTAGAAACAGAGGTTATCTATGCAACCTGACCTTTAAATGCAGGTGATTAAAGATGAAGACCACCTGAAAGAAATTGCTACACTAAAGGCAATGGCCCTTTTCCTTGAAAACAAAAAACAAATCTTTCCCATTATTGCACCTGTCACTCAGAAAGGCTGTGGTTTAGAAGCCTCTTGCACTGCATGTTATCCTGCATCTGACTGATGGTGGTAACTCAGTTTGCCTTAGGCTTTTAGGGACTCATCCATCTGGAAAGAAATGCTATAGACTTTGTAGAAACTCATCCAGGCAGGAAGAAATACCCATTCCTTTCCTTACTGAATGACAACAAGCCTGTAATTTGTGTTTTCCAAGCAAGCATTCCATTGGGCTGTTCTGCCCCCAAATCTGATAGATGACATCCTGTGTGTGTTTTCCCACAGGACACAATCTAGCCCCCTCTTGCTGCCACCCATTTACCTTTGTGCTTTTAAAATAGTGAGTATTCTTTGGAGAAAAGTCTTGGAATCGTATATTAAGTGACATTTTAGAGAAAGGCTAGCAGGATGCAGGAAAAGGCTTTGCTGCTCTGATTCAGGGATTGTGTCTATCTCTGGGTCACAACACAGATTCATTTGCAAATCTTTTTACAGTTTTAGATTTTAATGCTATGTTTTACTGGTTGTTGTGACCCACCTTTGAGTTCTTGAATCCTAATAAATACTTGAAATAAAAAAAATAATGGCTTAAAACATCTGTTTGACAATTGCATCATTTGGGGCATTTTAGAACAAATGTCTTATTCCTTGCAAGTACATGTCACCCTTTTTAACATGGGTTCTAAAAACAGAGGGATTTTTTGCTTGATTAGAACTACAGTTTATTTCTCAGCAGTGGGTCCTCCAGGACATGGTATAACCAAGTTGGTCCAGATGTAACAATAGTACAAAATCTTTCCTGCACACTTTTTTTTTTTTAATTAAGGAGCAAGCTGTATATGAAGTTTCATGTGAATTTTACTGGGCAACTGATTCACTTGCACTATCTGAAACTGCTTACAGTCAGGCAACACATTAATCTCCCCCTCAGTAGCCACAAATTTCCCTCCCACACTGAAAGAGTTTCTGTTCCCCTCATTTTTAAGAGAATCATTCCTCCCTCTAGAAGAGGGGGCTTTAAGATTTCTCATTGCACCGAAGTTTGATTACTTAGTCATATCTTTGGAGATATCATTAGAATGAGCTCAAGTGGAAAGTTTTCATCATGCAACAGCTTGAGACTGCCCAGCTGAATGCAACCAGGCCTTATCAAGGAGCTGGGACCAGTTACAAATCTGCCCTTGTTTCCATGAGCCTGCAGCTGTGCACAGACCGTTATGCAGGTTGAGTTACTGTTGGAGTCTCCTCCCTGGAGTTAGAAAGTCCACCCATAGGTTTGGGTTGCCCAGTCATCTCCTCCTCTGGTTGCAGTCCAGATCTGATGGAAATCAGTGACAAAGTTCTTTGCTATCAGAGTACAACCAGACTACGGTGCTGTGGTCTAAACCACTGAGCCTCTTAGGCTTGCTGATTGGAAGGTCTGTGGTTCAAATCCCCATGACCGAGTGAGCTCCCGTTGCTCTGTCCCAGCTCCTCCCATCTAGCAGTTTGAAAGCACACCAGTGCAAGTAGATGAATAGGTACCGCCGTGGCAGGAAGGTAAACAGCGTTTCCGTGCGCCCTGACGTCCATCACGGTGTTCCATTGCGCCAGAAGTGGTTTACTCATGCTGGCTGCATGACCTGGAAAACTGTGGACAAACACTGGCTCCCTTGGCTTGAAAGCCGAGGTCATCCAGGCAACTGTGGAACATTTTCTGATAACCTGTGACTTATTTTGTTGTGATGCCATTCTAGTTCTGTGGGGACGGGGAGGTGATAGGAAGGTTATATGTGAAGAGTACTTAGTATACCTTCAGATTCTGGTTTTAGGCTATACAATTGATTTTTTCACACTAAATTGCATTTCTGCTTGAAAATAAAAACATTTTGTCATCAAAACCTGAACACAGCCGCACTGTAAATCAAAGTTTGAGGTTTTAAATAAGAATTTTGAATAATAAAAGGAATGTGAATTCATTCAGTTTCAATTTTGAATGCTACTTTCCTCCTTAAGTTCTGGCTTTAACATTGTTGCTGTGGCTGGTTAGTTTGTATTCATTGTGATTTCTCAATTTAAATCAATTTTAAGCTCTATCAAATCAAAGAGTGGATTTTGAATCCCAGTTTCCTCAAATTGTTTTGTATGTCCAAATAAATTATCCATATAGTTTTCTGTTTTCTATATATGTCAGAGTGGGGTGGATTGAAGGTAGTTTGGGATCCACTGAGATATATTGGGGTGATTTGCAGTAGTTTGGCAAGTGTTTCAGTTTCCCAGTGGTTTAACAACAGCAACAGCAAAAAGACTCTCCTGCTGACCTTAAATTAGATTGCTATAATGAAAAAGGTTTGTGTCAATTATTTTTACAAAGGACTGTAAGCTTGGTTCTGAGGCAGAAACAAATTCCTGGTTTGAACATGTCTTCCAAAGCACCTTATTCTTGAATTTTGTCTATGTCTCTCCTCCCCTCTGCCTCTACCACCAATATTTTACACTTGGCTCCAGTTGGTGGACTTCAAGAGTCAATAAAAAACAAGGAAAAGCCCACAAATCTGAAGCTTGCCTACTGCTATGCTATGGGCATATTATCCCTAATGCTTAATGCTCTCTTATAAATTTCCATCCTCAGTTATTACATTGTAACCACGTGATATAATTGGGAACTGTCCTTCTGGAAACATTTAGCTTACTCTTACTCTTGCCTTCTGATGGCATTTTTGATTATCAAGTACATAATGGGAAGAAGTCTAGCAAAGTTGTGAATGAAGAGGTCAAAATAAGCAACACTTCCAAGGAAAAATGAGTCCTGTTCCCTGCGTCACTGGAAAGAGAAAAAAGATCAATATATGAATCATGCAGAAACAGTTCCAGGCTACAAGTGCCAAATATTAATGAATCGGCTCCCCTATAACGTTCATATTGCAAGGCAGCGTCCAAATACGCTATTTAAGTATTAGTGCAGCGCCTTAGGTCTCAGAACTCTGAACTCTCCAGCATTTGGCTTTTATTATTTAATCAAAATTGCTGTGGTAGAAAAAGGTTTTTTTGGAAATATACTGTTGATCTAGAAAACATGATAAACATGTACGAAGCCCAGAAATGAATATCATTTACTTGTTAAAGCAACATTTACAAATTCCTTGTATGCTTTCCATTTTCTTCTTTCCATTTTTGTTTTGTTCTCCAGCTTTGCCAGCATACTGCAAACATGTTTCTGCCTCCACGAAAAAGACACCATTTTGATCAAGGTTTTGGCATTTCTCACAAGCCTGAAGCGATGGTTCAGCTTGCAAGCAACCAAGAACATTATCTTCAAAGACAGACCAAGCACTCCCACGCAGAACAAACTTTGTTGTTGCATCCAGTCCCTAAACCAATGGCTGCAAGCAGTGTTTGGGATTGGTCATAAGGTTGACGGCAGTACAAAGATTGTTTTCGCAAGCTCTTGGTGTATTCAGCTTCACAGTGGAACGTCAACATATTTGGACCTGCTTTTAGGGTCTAAATGTGGCAGAGCTTCAAGCATCAGTCCAAGAGCCAATAGTTTAGATTGACTTATACAAGTGGGGGGGCTTGGCTAGGTCCTATGGTTTTAAATCTCTGTTTAGGTAATTCGTTCTTTATGGGCATGGCCCAAATAAATGACAGCACGTTTAAATCCCATTGATTTCAACTGGAGAGGTTAGCATGACGTTCACTTTCTTCCACTGAAATCAATGGGCTTAGCTTCGGAGGGATGATCTTTCAAATTTCGTATGTGACTTTTTTGTTATCTGATTTCATTGTTTTGTTGTGCTATTATGTTGTTGCTTTATTATGTTGCTATGGACTAGTTACTACTTCCTGTGATGGTTGATTCTGAGATGAATTTGTGGTTTCTTTGTTGTTAACCACTTGGAGCCTGGTTCTTTTTGTGTATGACAATGAGGAATGAATGATGTGGTTTATGTGTGATTGTGTGTCTGTGGTAAGGGTGTGTGTTGTCCAGCCCTGCCCATTTTTGAGCCTGGCTCTATCCAGTTTTGAAATGTAGCCCCCATCAGCTTTTCATCATGGTAATGTGACCCTTGACCCCCACAAAGGTTGGTAAAAGAGTCTTGATGAAGGAAAACATTGGCTCCCATAGGTACCAACTCCCTGGGGCCCTGGGTTCCTGAGCACCCACAAAACTCCCTATGAAGGGGCTGGGCACCCACAATTTTTTGTGCCAATGCCATGAACGCTGCATGGTACCCATGGCCCTGGGCACCCACAGTTGTGGGGCCAAGCTGGCGCTCGTGTTGGCTCCTACAATGTTTTGTTGTTGCCATTATAATGTTGCACTAATGTGAGCAGGCCCAGTCTACTTGTAGAAATCCTTGTTTGCCTGGTCCTGTGCAGAATCTGTAGTAAATCAATATGCATTCAATGTGTGCAGTGTCTAAAAGTAATGCCATTGTATTTCATATTAGTATCTTCCTCTACACATTTTCTAGTAAAAAGGGGGGAAATGTTAGTATTGTACCAGAAACATCAAATTGTGTGGCTAAAGTTTATTTTGCAAATGCAAAGAACCGTTCAGCATATTTGTTTACCTTGCATGAATTCTGGAATTTGCTTTTCCATGGAATGCAGGATTTACATCCCAGCCAGAAGGAATGGAACGCTGATGGACAACGTGGTGGTAGTGGTGACACAACAGAGGTAGGGAGTGGTACTTTGGGGGCAAAGGTTGCTACAATCTGAGATTTAGTAAAAACAAACAACTCATCACATGTAATCTCCCACCAGATGTCAAAGAGAACAACAATTACCAGGCTTTTAGAAGACATCTGAAGGCAGCCCTGTTTTGGGAAGCTTTTAATGTTTGATGTATTATAGTATTTTAATATTCTTTTGGAAGCCGCCCAGAGTGGCTGGGGAAGCCCAGCCAGATGGGCGGGGTATAAATAATAGATGATGATGATGATGATTATTATTAAACTGTTCTGCCATTTCAGGATATGGATGAAAGAAATTCACATGATTATTTTTATGGGAGGCACCAGAAGTGGGTCATAGGCAAACTCGGCCCTCCGGATGTTTTGGGACCACAACTCCCATGATCCCTAGCTAACAGGACCAGTGGTCAGGGATGCATCTGGAGGGCCGAGTTTGCCTATGCCAGGTCTGGGGGATAAGGAACCATCCATATAAGCAGAGTTTCCCCCAGCCTCCAATTTATCATGCAAGACAAAGCTCACACATACAGAAATGAACTTCACCCCTTCTATACTCTCCCAATATTTTTGCCTGGTGCCATCACCAAATAGACTTCTGTTTAAAAATAAAGCAAAACTTAGAACTAGATGTTTGGGAGAAGAGTTTAGTGGTCTGACATTATAGTTTTCTATATGCAGTGTGAAGATAAATGTGTTTCCATGTATTTGTTGCATGGATAGCATGCAATCATGCAACCCACATCCATCATTCAGTCAGTGCAATTGACATTTGGTACTTAAAAATGTTGGGTTTTGTCTGTAGTTTTTAGCATGGCACCACCTCCCCATATGGATCCTTGAAGTTAATAGATTGTTTCCCACCTAATCCAGTAAGTGTGAATTTAATCTGAAATGGGGGGTACCTCTATTTGGGGGTGGAGATGTGTTTCCCTCCCTCTAAGCCTGCTTTGACAAGTTTTGTCTGAAATGTTTTCTTTTTTTTAATCATTCTGAAAATGGCAGGAAAAGTTAGGTACTTAAAGCTTATTTTTAAACAGCATTTCAAAGTGAAGAAAGAGGCATGTAATTAATGTCTTTTTGCTGTTTTCTCTTGCACTTTAAAACATCTGGACATTAGTGTTGACAGACAGAGTCCTTAATCTTTTTCACTGTGTGCTCCAAGCCATATTTTTCTTCTCTGCTTTAGTGGCACCTGAGAAAAAAAAAATCCAAAATACAGTCTACAGTGGTTGAAAAGGAACTGGTCCAGTGACTTTACTGCTAGAGCAACAGAAGAACAGCAGCCATGGATGCTTGAGAATCAACACTCTTATGGCCCACCTACATCCATCTTGGCAGCTGGCAGTGGGTGAAAAAACAACTCCATCTGTGTACCACTCGAGTAATTAGTCTATGCAGGTGAAATGTGGAAGGGATTACAGAGGTGCAGTCAGTAAATTAGGAATGAAACAAGTGTAACTCTAAAAGCCTACCTTTGAATTTGCTTAAATAAATTATGACGGTAGATATTCAATTTCATATGTCTGGAGTAAAACGTCCCTCATTTTCATGGCTGCTTTTGCTGCCAGAATCGGTATTTGGCTCTTTACGTTTGTGATTCCCATTTCAGCTAAGAGTGAGAGTCATACTGTGGACAATCTTCATGCGGTAATGTCGATCTTCTATTAACTCCTGTGTATCAGATATTTCACTGAGGTGGGGCAATTTGTACCCATCACGTAAGGGGAGACAGCTGTAGCTTCTGTTATCATATCTGAAATGCAGAATCAGTTGGTCACTGGGAATTTTGCAGAACCCCCACTTGTCAATAAAATAAGGCCAAAGCTTTTATGTGAGACAACTTTTTTTTAAAAGTATAGGTACACTGTGAATGAGGCAATATCCAATGGCCTCACAAAAAAAACAAAACACTGAACATCATGGAATTGTAAAGAGGCATTTTCAGTAGCTGCCCACATGTAGAAAACTCTTCTCCATGAGATTTCCTGGGAACACATTTGAGAAACACCAGAGGATCTTTACAGTTGGGACAAACATTTAGTAGCTAAGGCTGCAATCCTGATTATGTCTACTCAGATGTAAGTTCCACCGAACTCAGTGGGGCTTACTCTCAGGTCAAGGGGTTTAGGATTGCAGCCCAAAATGGTGTGTGTTGGGAATTGGAACTGCTCGTAAATCAAATAGGGTGGTTGTTGTTCTTATTATTTTGCTAATCACATTGCAGACCCTCCAGGTGTCTCTGTTTTCCAAGGACAGTTCCGGTTCTTCAGAAGCTGTACTGGTTTCTGCTTTGATCCTGGAATGTCCTGCTTTTCCTTAGGACATCCCTATTTTCATTGGCGAAATGTTGGAACGTATGGAGTTATGCGACACCCGAGCCAAGGACATAAGTAATTATACAAGCTTTAGAAGACATCTGAAGGCAGTCTTGTATAGGCAAGTAGTTTAATGTTTTATTATGTTTTTAAATATGTTGGAAGCCGCCCAGAGTTGACTGGGGCAACACAGTCAGATGGGTGGGGTATAAATGATAAAATCACTATTATTGTTGTTATGGAATAGGACATCCCTATTTTTTCATCAGAGAAATGTTGGAGGGTATGATGTTGATATCCGCATGGAGCCTCCAGGAGGGTATAAGACCAAATAAATACATTCTGTCATAAACACACAACACTGGTCACATGGTAGCCATGGGGAAATAATTTGAAATCCCATGACCCGCTGGTTCTATTGTGTTCCTATGCACAGCCTGCAGCTTCTGGCACAGCACCGCAAATAACGTTTCTAGACTCCGTTTGCCAGTGACATGCCCATGACTGGCCGAGGCCTATGATGTGGGAGTTGCAACTGGAGGAACCATGTACAGATGTAGTGTTGGGGACAAGCCCAAAACTAGTGTGTGTGCCTTTAATCCCCATTATCTGCTGGCAGATTAACTGATCTAACCCAGTTTACACAGAAGACTGTATTAAAGAGAGACATTTAAATCCTAGCTGCTCCACTTTGAGACTCATGTTTACTTAATCATGGTTATTTAAAACACTTCAAATTAGACCTTTGGCAACAGCAGTACAGTCTCAAATTGCAGCCCTTGTCTGATGCAGCTGTTTAGTCAGACGAGGTTTAGCTAGAGCTAACTATCTCAATAGATAGCATTAAAACATGAATGCAAAAAAACTGTTGCTTTTTTTGGTGGTAGGGGGAGAGGAGAATTTTTCTAAAATTGGGTCACCCTGGATGTGCAAAACATCCCATTCAGTGGAGGAGAATGCATTCTTCTCTCTATCCCAAATCCCAATCCCAAACACCTGTACAAGATCAATATTCATCTGCATAGATATGTTTTGACTCATCCAATTGGCTCACATTGTTCCAATTACATGGTTGTTGTAGAGCCAGGTTAGTAATTTTTTTGCCAAGAAGAAAAGGAAAGTCATTGATATTTTGCGGTTTCAGGACAGAGTCTACACAATAAAAAGCCAGAACATTGTTTAAAAACAACCCTGTACATTAAACAGTTTTGAAACTAAAATATCTGAATTCTTTAAGGTTTAAAATATGAAACAGAAAATATGCTGCTGTCCACCTTTGGAATAAAAATGCTGAAAAGTAGTAAATTCAACTAGTTAAATCCATTCTATTTATATGTGACTTTTTTGTTCAGCAGCTTTATGCTAATAGGATGTTCGGGCCAAACCCCATGATTGACCCTGATTCTCCAGTAAAGAAGACCACACTTTCTTGTAGCTTAAGCACAAAATAACTGTCTTAAAAGTGCACTGATCCTTTGAACACAGCCTCATAGCCCAGCAGGGCTTCCTAGGCTAAGCACGTGCTCTTGCAATATCTCAGAAAGCCTTGCTTGGATGGGCACCTTCATTAGGCGTCAGGCAAAAACATTGCTCTTCTTCCAGGCCTTTGGCTAATTAACATACAAACAAACAAACAAACAAACAAACAAACAATTTTTGACCTTTTAAACTCTGTGTGTTTTGGGGGAGTGTACTGTTTTTGTTTGTTAGTACAGTGGTACCTCGGGTTACATACGCTTCAGGTTACATAAGCTTCAGGTTACACACTTCGCTAACCCAGAAATAGTGCTTCAGGTTAAGATCTTTGCTTCAGGATGAGAACAGAAATTGTGCTCTGGCGGTGTGGCGGCACCAGGAGGCCCCATTAGCTAAAGTGGTGCTTCAGGTTAAGAACAGTTTCAGGTTAAGAACAGACCTCCGGAACGAATTAAGAACTTAACCTGAGGTACCACTGTATGTTATGTGTTGTGTTAGTATGTTTTGTGTTTTTATATTGTAAACTGCCCTGTGATCCTCAAATGAAGGGCAGTATAGAAATTTAATATATAAAATAAGATATAAAGCTTCCAAATAAATAAAAGACAGAAAGAAACAGGACTCTTCTGTTTTGAAAACGAATAGTCAGCATGCTAAGTCTCTCAGTCTGCCTGATTTTAGAAGTCTCCTAGTGCTAATGATGGGAAATGCCCCCAAATAAATTACAGCTCTTTGGACTCTGCTTAAACTTTCTTATCAGTGACACACTGACTCATTGAAATAATGCAGACACAGTGTCCGTTCTCAGCTGAAGTCAGAGTGCCCCTGACCCATTTCAGTTCTGGCTTTCTGTATTACTTAGCTGAAAGATTTCTTGTATTCTTAGAGAGAGCTAGGATGGAAAGAAGAGGAGAGGCATAGCGTTGGAAACCTGATTATCCATAAATGGACATTTCCCCGCATCCCTAATCATGAAGTCATTCGAGGACATTACTTCAGCGACCTCCTTCCAGCTTGGGTTAGTCTGTGTGCAAATACTTGCATAAAGTGGAAAAAAGCAAATGATAACATTGCCCTTTCTCTTTCTGTTGGCGCCATGGAACAAGTTAAAATTACCGTATTTTTCACACCATAGGGCGCACTGGACCATAGGGAGCACCTAGTTTTTAGACGGGGAAATCAATAAAAAAAATCTCCCCAGCCCCAAAGAGCAGCGTACAGGCTGCCCACAACCTCTCCCTGCCGGAGGGGTTGCGCGCAGCTATGTTACAAGCCAAGAAAGCCAGCGGGATGGATCCCGCTGGCTGCTTTGGCTTCCTCTTTAGCCCCACGCAACCTCTCCCTCCCGGGAGAAGCTGTGCGGGGCTAAAGAAGCCATAGCACCGTGCAGCTTCTCCCTGCCGGAGGGGTTGCGCGCAGCTATGGCACAAGCCTGCCTTTGCTCCATAGGATGCACACACATTTCCCCTCAATTTTTGGAGGGGAAAAACTGCGTCCAATGGAGCGAAAAATACGGTACTCAGATGCAATGTGATAGTGCAGTCTACAGATCAGTTACACCATAGTTTTTCAGTAGAGTTGTTCAGTGGGTGACTTGAGAGTAAGCAGTTTTATATTGGAGTAAATGGTATACCCCTCTTTCCTCGCCCAGCATGCACAAATTTGGGAAGTGCTAGCTATGGTTTTCCCAGTAGTGATGTATGGAAGTAAGAGCTGGACCATAAAGAAGGCTGATCGCCAAATAATTGATGCTTTAGAATTATGGTGCTAGAGGAGACTCTTGAGAGTCCCATGGATTGCAAGAAAATCAAACCTATCCATTCTGAAGGAAATCAGCCCTGAGTGCTCACTGGAGGACAGATCGTGAAGCTGAGGCTCCAATACTTTGGCCATCTCATGAGAAGAGAAGACTCCCTGGAAAAGACCCTGATGTTGGGAAAGATGGAGGGCACAAGGAAAAGGGGACGACAGAGGACAAGATGGTTGGATAGTGTTCTCGAAGCTACCAGCATGAGTTTGACCAAATTGCGGGAGGCAGTGGAAGACAGGAGTGCCTGGCATGCTCTGGTCCAAGGGGTCATGAAGAGTTGGACACGACTAAACGACTAAACAACAGCAACAATAACAACAACAAAACCTGTTCACCAGAGACAGAAGTGTGTTTTTGGCACACCACAAACAATCATGCCTCTTATTATATCGCATCCAACACTACGCAAAAATACCTTGTGTTCAGCTTTATAGACCCCCAACATCAAGCTATAAAAGATAGTATGGCACCTACAGTTGGGTCGCCTGTTTTTAAGCAGTAACTATGTAAAATGATACGTTTGATCTTCTTGCAGTCCATGGGACTCACAAGGAGAAGGGGACGACAGAGGACAAGACGGTTGGACAGTGTTCTCGAAGCTACAAACATGAGCCTGACCAAACTGCGGGAGGCGGTGGAAGACAGGAGTGCCTGGCGTGCTCTGGTCCATGGGATCACGAAGAGTCGGACACGACTAAATGACTAAACAACAACAACAACATGTAAAATGACTCATTGACTTATTTCATAAAACTTACACACCGCGTGGTTGTAAAGAAAACCCTCAAAGCAGTTTACTAAAACTATGACATGTATGGGTGGGCATCTGTGAAATCTACAGTGCTAGGGGAGGGCTGGGGCCTGTATATTTGATACCTGCATGTTCTTCCCCCTTCCGCAACAAATAGCAGCTTTGAGATGATACAGACTTGCAAAATACTATGGGGCAGGGGAATTTAACTCCTCTGCAAGCAGCATGATCTGATTACACCCCTGTAGCTTCTTTTAAAAAACAACATGGGAGACCAATCACAGTTCTCCTGCCTTCTTATCTAGTATCTTAAATAAATACAGAACATTATGAATGCAGATTAAGAAGGATGATGCTCTGGAGCCGCTCCCATTCATTTCAATGGAGTGTAGTAGAGAACTCCTCAGAGATTTATGCCCTAGATGCATATACTGTATAAACGTTGCTCCAAAATCAACACTGGAACTCCAACATTTCCTAAATGTGTAGGCACAGGGATTCTTATTCAGATTTTATTTTCATTTTTTAAAAAACTTATTTATTGAGACTTGTTCAAAACTATACAAAAATACATCAAGACAAAAGCATTGTCCAGAAAGTGGGAGAAGCAACAAGAGGAACAGCCATTTTAGATCTGGTCCTAACCAATGTTGATGACCTGGTTAGTGGGGTAGAAGTGGAAGGATCATTAGGCGCGAGTGATCATGCTCTTCTGAAGTTTACTATACAGCGGAAAGGAGCAGCCAAGCATACTAGGACTCAATTTCTTGACTTTAAGAAAGCCGACTTCATAAAACTTAGGGAAGTGCTGGGTGAGATCCCATGGACAACAATACTAAAAGGAAAGGGAGTTCATGATGGCTGGGAGTTTGTTAAGAGGGAGATACTAAAAGCACAACATCAGGCAATACCAATGAGACGGAAACATGGAAGGTGCCTAAAGAAGCCAGGGTGGCTATCTAAAGAACTTTTAACTGAATTAAGATTAAAAAAGGATGTGTACAAAAAATGGAAAAGGGGGGAAACCACCAAAGAGGAATTCAAACAAATAGCCAGCATGTGTAGACACAAAGTCAGAAAAGCTAAAGCACAGAATGAACTCAGGCTTGCTAGAGAGGTTAAAAGCAACAAAAAAGGCTTTTATGGGTATGTTCGTAGCAAAAGGAAGAACAAAGAAACAATGGGATCACTCAGAGGAGAAGATGGTGAAATGCAAACAGGGGACACAGAAAGGGCTGAACTACTCAATGCCTTCTTTGCCTCAGTCTTCTCCAATAAAGAAAACAATGCCCGACCTGAAGAATTTGGAGCAAATGATTCAGCAAAGGAAACACAGCCCAGAATAACTAAGGAGATAGTACAAGAATATTTGGCTAGTTTAGATGTATTCAAGTCTCCAGGGCCAGATGAACTGCATCCAAGAGTATTAAAAGAACTGGCAGATGTGATCTCAGAACCACTGGCAGTCATCTTTGAGAATTCCTGGAGAACAGGCGAAGTCCCAGCAGACTGGAGGAGGGCAAATGTTGTCCCTATTTTCAAAAAGGGGAAAAGAGAGGACCCAAATAATTACCGCCCAGTCAGTCTGACATCAATAGCAGGGAAGATTCTGGAGCAGATCATTAAGCAAACAGTCTGTGAGCACCTAGAAAGGAATGCTGTGATCACCAATAGTCAGCATGGATTTCTGAAAAATAAGTCATGTCAGACTAACCTGATCTTGTTTTTTGACAGAATTACAAGCCTGGTAGATGAAGGGAACGCAGTGGATGTAGCCTACCTTGATTTCAGCAAGGCATTTGACAAGGTGCCCCATGATATTCTTGTAAAGAAGCTGGTAAAATGCGGTCTTGACTATGCTACCACTCAGTGGATTTGTAACTGGCTGACTGACCGAACCCAAAGGGTGCTCATCAATGGTTCCTCTTCATCCTGGAGAAGAGTGACTAGTGGGGTGCCACAGGGTTCTGTCTTGGGCCCGGTCTTATTCAACATCTTTATCAACGACTTGGATGATGGACTCAAGGGCATCCTGATCAAATTTGCAGATGACACCAAACTGGGAGGGGTGGCTAACACCCCAGAGGACAGGATCACACTTCAAAACGACCTTGACAGATTAGAGAACTGGGCAAAAATAAACAAGATGAATTTTAACAGGGAGAAATGTAAAGTATTGCACTTGGGCAAAAAAAATGAGAGGCACAAATACAAGATGGGTGACACCTGGCTTGAGAGCAGTACATGTGAAAAGGATCTAGGAGTCTTGGTTGACCACAAACTTGACATGAGCCAACAGTGTGACGCGGCAGCTAAAAAAGCCAATGCAATTCTGGGCTGCATCAATAGGAGTATAGCATCTAGATCAAGGGAAGTAATAGTGCCACTGTATTCTGCTCTGGTCAGACCACACCTGGAGTACTGTGTCCAGTTCTGGGCACCACAATTCAAGAAGGACACTGACAAACTGGAACGTGTCCAGAGGAGGGCAACCAAAATGGTCAAAGGCCTGGAAACGATGCCTTATGAGGAACGGCTAAGGGAGCTGGGCATGTTTAGCCTGGAGAAGAGGAGGTTAAGGGGTGATATGATAGCCATGTTCAAATATATAAAAGGATGTCACATAGAGGAGGGAGAAAGGTTGTTTTCTGCTGCTCCGGAGAAGCGGACACGGAGCAATGGATCCAAACTACAAGAAAGAAGATTCCACCTAAACATTAGGAAGAACTTCCTGACAGTAAGAGCTGTTCGACAGTGGAATTTGCTGCCAAGGAGTGTGGTGGAGTCTCCTACTTTGGAGGTCTTTAAGCAGAGGCTTGACAACCATATGTCAGGAGTGCTCTGATGGTGTTTCCTGCTTGGCAGGGGGTTGGACTCGATGGCCCTTGTGGTCTCTTCCAACTCTATGATTCTATGATTCTATGAAAGCACACCAAGAACTCAGGCCAATATAAGTTTCAATAGTGGGAGTGGTCCCTACTCACAATTCAATAGTCAACAGAAACAAAAACTAATCCATTCAAAAGTATGTATTATAATAAAGATTACAAACTCAAATAGAGATTACAAACTCTGAGATTACAAACTCAAAGAGATATGTATAAGACAATAATTCGTTACAAAGATTTTCTCCTTTTCACTCGACAGTAATGTTGATCCTTATAATTTATCAGCTTGTAGATGGAGACTCAGTTTCAATCACTGAGCAGGAGTCAAGTTATGGATTGGAAACCAGAACAGGGCCTTGTTTCAATGTATTCACCTTCATCAGCTGGAAGTATCAAATAACACATGAAAATACATTTAAATTCTAAATTATCATAAATTATAAAACAGTCATAGGGACGCGGGTGGCGCTGTGGGTAAAACCTCCGTGCCTAGGACTTGCTGATTGTAAGGTCGGCGGTTCGAATCCCCACGGCGGGGTGAGCTCCCGTCATTCGGTCCCAGCTCCTGCCAACCTAGCAGTTCAAAAGCACCCCTAAGTGCAAGTAGATAAATAGAGACCGCTTTATAGCGGGAAGGTAAACGGCGTTTCCGTGTGCGGCACTGATGCTGGCTCGCCAGCTGCAGCTTCGTCACGCTGGCCACGTGACCTGGAAGTGTCTGCGGACAGCGCCAGCTCCCGGCCTCTTGAGTGAGATGAGCGCGCAACCCTAGAGTCGGTCATGACTGGCCCTGTCACGCAGGGGTACCTTTACCTTTTACCTATAAAACAGTCATAAATTATAAAACAGTATTATATACCAATTGTGAGTAGGGACCACTCCCACTATTGAAATTTATATTGGCCTGAGTTCTTGGTGTGCTTTTGTCTTGGTATATTTAATACAAAAATACATACCCATTACAAGATCAGATTTGAGTCTGATGTACAGGTGCATCCAATGACATGTGATCACTGATGCACGGTCCCTTTTGGACTGGAGAAGGGAAGAACGGGGGCAGCATGGGGTGGGGCATGCTTCTGCGTGCTCTGCTAATGCGTGCAGGGACCAGGAACGGAGCCCCCACACAAAATGGTCATCACCTGTATTCAATTTTCAATTGGTCTGAACTCACATAACCAAACATTGACCTATTTCCCCATTTCTATATACAGTGGTACCTCTGGTTGCGAACAGGATCCATTCCGGAGGCCTGTTCGCAACCTGAAAGGAACGCAACCCGCATCTGCACATGTGCAGGTCGCGATTTGCTGCTTCTGCGCATGCGCGTAATGTCATTTTGTGCGTCTGTGCATGCGCGAGCGGTGAAACCCGGAAGTAATCCTTTCCGGTACTTCCAGGTCCTTGGGATGCAACCTGAAAATGCTCAACCTGAAGCAAACGTAATGTGAGGTACAGCTGTATGTCACACAGTGACAAATTACGGACCGGTGTTCAATTTGGTGTTTCATTGTACTCACTGAAAGTAGCTAGCATCCAACCGAGGAGGCTTCTCAGCAGAACAGGCTAAGTGGGTTGTTGCCAACCTGCTTTAGAAAATGTTCATAAATACATGTTGCCCTAACATGCTCCCAGTTAAAACTGGTGCTCTTGAAGGTTCACACATGGGGCAGTTGTCATTCATGACCTTAAGGAGTCTGTGAAAATGACCTGCTAGGTATATTTGTGAAATGTTTGTTGCTTTCCTTCTGCTTGGTCTCCATGATGTTTATGAGGTAGATATGGTCGATTGTTCTTTTTGTTTACAAAGTTATTCCTGTTTGGACCTTTTTTCATTTTGAAAAAGCGTTTTACCTAGTTTGATCTTTGCATATTTATTATTGTGCTTTATGAGCCTGTAAAGTGTCTGGTTGTCAAGTACCTCCTTAAAATCCCTGTGAAGGACAATGAAATAAAATTTGCAGGGTGGGTCTTGTGAGAAAGAACAGCTGCGCACTTTGAATTGTCTCTCTTCCAGGCTCTTTTTATGAACAAAAGCATCCATTAAAGAGCCATAACAAATGTAAGTCCAATGCTTTATTCGTCCATGGCATTCAGTGGGACTTACTTCTGAGTAAATCTACTTATTTGCACTAGATTCATGCATCTGTGTATATCTTCATTCTGTTCAGCAAGCTTCAGTTTGATTTAAGGATGCAGTGGATCTAATACAACATTGTGTGTCCCTTCTAGAATGAAAGGGCTGTGTTACTGGCAACCTGGCAACCTGCTGGCCAAAGCCAGCTTGACTTTGAGAAATGGAGAAGCTCTCAAGTCTTATAAAGTCAGGTTAGCTTTGTGTCCTTCCGCAGCTCTTTTGCAGTCTTCTAGCTCTAGGATTCCCTGTTCTTTACCAGGATAATTTAGTAGAATTGGAATTTTGTAATTGCTGACAGATGCAAAGAGTGGCATGATAAGCTTAATAGATTATGACACCTTGCAAACTGGTGGGGGTGTGGCCTAATAAGCATACAGCCGTAACCCTGAGGCAAAGAAAAAGAGTTAAGAGCAGGGAATTTTGAGCAGAAAAATACCCAGTGGATAAAGGCTTAACCAACCATTAGGCTGGTTAGGCTGCTAGAAAGAAAGACAGAAAGAAAGACAGAAAGACAGAAAGACAGAAAGACAGAAAGAAAGACAGAAAGACAGAAAGACAGACAGAAAGAAAGGGCTTTATGATTAATTAGTCCCATTGGAAGTTAAATCAGCAGTCATACAATATCTTTTTTTAAAAAGATATTTATTAAAAGTTTAATAGTTACAGAAAAAAAAGAAAAAACCAGTAAAAAGTTCACAATACATCAAAAATAAAGAGAAAAAACAAAGCAAAGAAAACAATACAACAAAACAGCAAGAAAAGCAAAAACATTTTAAAAACACATCCAATATCTCTATATCTCTACTTTTCATTTACTTGTATCATCGACCTCCTCACACCTCCCTTTTTTGTATTCTTGTTCAATTAGCTATTTCAGCAAATCCTTTCCATCTTTCTCAATTTTTGTTCTATAATTTATCTTAGCACAATCTAACCTTAAATTTTACACTTTGGCCCATTAATCTATTTTTACGTATTCCTTTATAATATTGCTGTTAAAAACCACTTAACTTCAATCCAACATCATTCTAACATTCATTAATTTTGCAGTATTTCTGTAAATAATCTTTAAATTTTTTCCAATCTTCTTCCACCGACTCTTCTCCCTGGTCTCGGATTCTGCCAGTCATTTCCGCCAATTCCATGTAGTCCATCAGCTTCATCTGCCATTCTTCCCGGGTGGGTAAATCTTGTGTCTTCCAGTGCTTTGCGATGAGTATTCTTGCTGCTGTTGTAGCATACATAAAAAAAGTTCTATCCTTCTTTGGCACCAATTGGCCGACCATGCCCAGGAGAAAGGCCTCTGGTTTCTTCAGGAAGGTATATTTAAATACCTTTTTCATTTCATTATAAATCATCTCCCAGAAGTTCTTAATCCTTGGGCATGTACACCGAAGGTGAAAGAATGTACCTTCAGTCTCCTTACATTTCCAACATTTGTTATCAGGCAAATGGTAGATTTTTGCAAGCTTGACTGGTGTTATGTACCACCTATAAATCATTTTCATTAGATTCTCTCTTAAGGCATTACATGGTGTAAACTTCATACCTGTGGTCCATAACTGTTCCCAGTCAGCCATCATAATGTTATGTCCAACATCTTGTGCCCATTTGATCATAGCAGATTTCACCGTTTCATCCTGAGTATTCCATTTCAACAACAAGTTATACATTCTTGACAAATTCTTAACTTTGGGGTCTAACAATTCTGTTTCCAATTTTGATTTTTCCACCTGGAAGCCTAATTTTTTGTCCAAATTATATGCCTCCATTATTTGATAATAATGGAGCCAGTCTCGCACTCTGTTTTTTTAATTTTTCAAAGCTCTGCAGTTTTAGTCTATCTCCCTCCTGCTCCAGAATTTCCCAATACTTCGGCCATTTGGCCTCCATACTGAGTTTTTTCTGAGCCTTTGCTTCCATTGGTGACAGCCATCTCGGGGTTTTATTTTGTAACAGGTCTTTGTATCTTATCCAGACATTAAACAGTGCTTTCCTGACAATATGGTTTTTAAACGCTTTATGTGCTTTAACCTTGTCATACCACAGATATGCATGCCAACCAAATACATTGTTAAAACCTTCCAAATCCAACACGTCAGTATTTTCAAGAAGCATCCATTCTCTCAGCCAACAAAAAGCGGCTGATTCATAATAAAGTTTAAGGTCTGGCAGGCCAAATCCACCTCTTTCTTTAGCATCAGTTAATATCTTAAATTTGATACGAGGCTTCTTGCCCTGCCAGACAAATCTAGAGACATCTCTCTGCCACTTCTTGAAACAGTCCATTTTGTCCAAAATTTGCAATGTTTGAAACAGAAACAGCATTGTTGGCAATACATTAATTTTTAACACAGCAATTCGACCTAACAACGATAACTTCAAATTTGACCATATTTCTAAGTCCTTTTTCACTTCAGTCCAACATTTTTCATCAGCAGTCATACAATATCCTTTGGGACCAACTCATCAAGTTATTATGATTCACTTAAGGTCTTTAGCGTGTCTCTGGTGTGGCTTTAGAAAAGCAGCTTTCTCCTTAGCTGCACAAGTCCATTTGTGCTACCAAACCATCTTTTCTGGCCTGTCAAAATGCTAGTTTGTCCTGGAGGGGGACAAGAAACAGGTCCTTGAAATGACTTCATTGGCACTCAGCTTTGACACGGCTACTGCTACGCTACTGTGTCACAGCTATCTGCCACGGCAGCAGCTTATGGTGAATTCCCTCACATCCTGTTGACTTTTACACTTTGGAGTTTGGGGGGGGGGGAGGGCAGGACTCAGGTTAATGAGAGGTGGAATTGGCACAAATGCTGCTCAGTGGCTTCATGCTTATGAAATTTTGACTCAAATTACGTCAGGAGCTGTAAACCAGCAAGTGGCACGGCCTAAGCTGTTGAATACATAGGAGAGGTGGCGGGAGGGGGCAGAAGTAGCCCTTACAATATTTATTTAGAAAAGTGCATCTTGTTTCCATTTGTAGGCAAGCGAATTACGAAGATTCATGTGGCATTTGTAAATGGAAAAAGCGACACCGCCCTTGTTATGAATAAAACTTATGAAATGTTTAAAGGAAAACAGCTTTTTTTTTTTTTAGCCGAGCCTTGTGGTTTAACCACATGAAATGTGTCCACTCGCACGGACATTTGCCTTTGAATTGCTAATCTTCCCATAGAACAAGTGACATGTATGGTCCAACTCACCTGAAATAAATTCAGGGCTTCGCATGTGGAAGGACCCAAGTTCAATCCCTGACATATCAAAGCAGGGCTATGAAAAATCCATGCCTAACACCCTGGAGAGCCACTGTTAGTCAGTGTTGACAACCCCAAGCAAGATGGAGCAATGGTCTCAGTCAGCACAAAGCTGTTTGCTGGGTTTGTTACTGCATGTGTGTTTGGGAAGCAGGATCAGTAATGGCCCCTTAAGCGTATTTTTCAGGAAATAGGGCATGAGAACAGCAGGAAATTTAGGAAAGAGCAGGTGGGGGAACACTTGTATGAATCAATGCGTCTCGAGAATAGCAAGAGAACAGCATACAGTGCTTCAGAATACTTCTATACTAACTATAGCATACTTAACAAAGGGGCAAATGGGACTTGTCAGCCTGGGAAGGTAGGCCATCTAGAAGAAGGAAAATAATCCTAAACCTACGCTGCCTTGCAGGATATCTTTTGGAGAAGAAAAGGCTAAGGAGCAAACCCTACACACATCCAGAGTGGAGTCCCTAAGATGGTTGGAAGGTGCCTTGTACGCCTCCTTCCGGCAACTCCTGCAGGCAACCTGGTGTCAAATGTATTGCTCTGCTTTCCTGTGGACCACATCAGCAAGGTTGGGTTGGGTGGGGTGGGGTGGGGTGGGGTGGGGGGGGGTGACGGTCTTGTCTTCTGGGCAGCTCAGGTCCTCCACACACACTGCCCAGGCTTGTGCCCTGAGGAGGTTACCTTGGTGCCCCAACACAGCAGTTTGACTTCACCTCAGGAGGCATACTTCATTGTCTCTCAAGACAGATGGTTGCCAACAGGCTTGCACTATTCACCAAGCTGGAATCTGCTTACTAGCCTAACAATACCTGGTAGGACTACAGGGTACTTCACAATCACCTGCTTCTGCAGTCCTAGGCAGGCATCAAAACAGGGCACACACTGAGTCTTTGTTGGTCTTGATTGTTGATTCAGCTTGGTAGGTCACAAGTAGTGCAGACCTTTCCAGTACAGTGGTACCTCGGGTTAAGTATTTAATTCGTTCTGGAGGTCCGTTCTCAACCTGAAACTGTTCTTAACCTGAAGCACCACTTTAGCTAATGGGGCCTCCCGCTGCCACCGTGCTGCCAGAGCACAATTTCTGTTCTCATCCTGAAACAAAGTTCTTAACCCGAGGTACTATTTCTGGGTTAGCAGAATCTGTAACCTGAAGTGCATGTAAAATCTTGTCACAGTGTTAACTTAGGTCAATGCACCTCCTCAGAGCAGTGAGGAGAAAACGAGAACTCATGAGGTCCTTTGCCCAGTATCTGTCTTTGCCCATGATATTAGTTTGATAAATGTTTGTGTGTGAGAGAAAATTCATACACGAAAAAAGCCTTTGCCTTTATCCTGGTTTCCACGACTTATGACATGCTTATCTTGACTTTATTCAAAATTCACCTTGCCAAGCCTAGATATCATTATTTGGGAATGATGCATTTTGTCCTGGCAGCATCTTGGGTCTAGCATTTCATTCTGATAAACATCAGAGATAAACATCAGAGAAATATAGCTAAGGAAAATAAGAAGAGCTGATTATAACTCAGTATGAAGTTTTGTGTGACAAGTTCCATTCATTGTGGGAACTCTTTGTTTCTTGCAAATGAGCTCTTTTGAATGCTGCTCTCCTGCAGAGTGCAATGTGCGTATCATCCATCAAAGCAAGAGTCAACGAAGGAAATGAGGACAGTTGATAACATGTTTCTTATGATAATGCCATTTTTCCATGATTACCAAAGGCCAAAACTTATATATTTGAGGGAAAATGTTATGTTTTGAAAAACATTCAGAACTTCCCACACAATTTAGAGCTGAACTATTACAGAGAGCTGGGGGCATGGGAAGGTGTTTCCAGGACTAAAGTCACAAAGGCAAAAAGAAAAAAGGATTATGGGATGTTTTGTGTAGGAACGTTCCAGAGCAGAAAACAAACCAAGAGGATTATTTCCAGTTTGGAGCCAGTACCAAGTACACACACATTGTCATCTTTCTTTTTTCTTCTCCAAACATATTATTGAACAAAGAACTAGTGTGACATTAGAAATTCCCATATTTTCCAATGGCAGCTCAGCAACATAATTTTATACCCGTGTATTCTTGGTTGTGTAATGGACTGCCTGTCATGGATTTTGGAAGCATTAAACTATCCTGGTATATTGGCTAGACAGGTTTCTAGTATGGATCTATCCACCAACCACTGGGTATTAGCTCCTGCCTATGATGCAGCCATAAATGTGTCAGAGGTCCTCTCAGATAAAAGGGCAGCAACTGTAATACAGTCTTCAGGTTCCTCTCCCATAGAAATGAGGATGGAGATGTATAAGGCTCCAAAAGGTTAGGATTTTGGGGTGTGTGGGTGTTGAAGCCAGAAAAACACGTGTCACTTAACTCGTAGTGTGTGACAGGATATATTTGCAACATATTATTCCATTTAACAAATAGGGAATACATTGCACAAGCAAGCAAAATCCATGGCAGACAATTCCTAAGCCCAAGAAGTTGGCTTAAGTACTCTGAAGGACAAACTTATTAGATCAGTGCTCTTAATTCCTTTTCGCAATAGAGAAACACTAAAACTCATTTGCTCAAGAAATAAGATTATTTTTTTTAAAAAAAAGATAAGCCAGTGAAAAACTTACCCAGAGGCATCAGAGAGAGAAGAGGCTCTCATTTTCTCTCTCTTTACTCTGGGTTCCTCTTCTTTTTACCTTCGCTGATTGTTGTGTGGAAAAGGTAGTCTCAATATCCAACATCAGTCAAATAGACCCACTGAAATCAGAGAGTTCAGATTTTATTCGAAAAATGCCCTGTCTAGGGCCAGCTGTGTAATACCCAGCATGGCTATCTTCCTATATTGGTGGCTTTCCCAACATATCTGGTGGCAGTGGCTATGGGTTTTTGATTTACATTTCCAAGAGTGGCTGACATAGTATCAGCCTAGAGCATTATGGGAAATTAAAATGGCAGACTTGCATACCCACAATTCCCTGGTGAAATATACTTGGAGTCGAGAGTGGATTTCATGCTCTTTATTCAGCTCATAGTGGTGAGGAGGAATGGAAGTTCCCCCAGAATGTCTGCTTTAAATACATTATTTACACATTGGGCCCCACGTGATTGGCTAATTCCGGGATTCACCTGTAGGCCAATCAGGTTGCGGATTCACTTCCACCTGGAGCTGGATTGGGTGCTCCTGTGGACCAATCAGACTGCTGCATTTTGGATCCTATTCAACTCAGTACATAACACCTGGGATGATGCTACCAGTGGATCCTGAGATCTACGGATGTAGGACAGTATACAAATTTAATAAATAATGATAATAATCTTTCCTAGATGCTGGAACCTGGGTGTTGATGTTGGTCCTGGTCTTACCATTATAGGGTCTGGAAGCAACGAATGGGAATCCAAGATCCCAGTTCCTTTATAGTGTTAAAATTTCTAAAGCCAGCATTCAATGTTAGCAGCTGAAGTCAAGCGTTAAATCTGTGCTATAGCATGTGCAGTGTGTTTCTGCAAAGCTGGCAAAAAGCAGAAAGAGTCAAGCCAGTTCAGAACACAGTTCACGGACAGAAATAATTAGCCAGGCTCACAGCCAAAGGAGCATGCTCAGTGAACAGGAGGACGAAGCAAGCCCAGAGTTAAATGGGAGCAGCTTTGCACATCCACAAAGAAGCTCTGAAGGAGAACGTACAAGAGCATATTCTCGTCTTTCCTTTTTGTGTGTAATGTGTGAAACAGCAACCTAGGCAGATTCCTAACTCATGGGATGGTGGGTAGAAAGAGATGCGTTTTTGTTTTGTTTTGTTTTGAATTAAAATGTAAAAGCATCTGCAGCTCAGTTCATAAGAATTCTCCAAATGGAGAACAATTTCAGGCAGTGTAAAAACAATTAAAGCATCAAAACAGCAATAAACAAAACATAACAACAACAATGCAAAAGCCTTCTTCAGCTAGCAGGAGGAGCAACACACAGCTCAGGCAAACTATCATTGTGCTCCTCATGAAATGCTTGCCTGAATGAAAAAGTTCTGACAACTTGCCTCAGTGGGCTTGAGTGCTTGGACCCGGTGAGTCTCAGAAAGCAAGGGACATCAAGAACTCAAAATGCTCTTTTAGCTGTTGTTGTTATTTTATTATTATTTATTAATTTATATGCCACTTAATGCTACAATAGGGTTCCAAGTGGTTTACATGTATAAAAACTGGGGTTTTGAACCAGACCCCATTGAGGCACAAACTACAAAGGTCCCGTAAGCACCCAGGGTTCCAGATCCTGTGGAAGTCTATGAGTGCAGAGCCCTGTATGCGTAAGTTTCCCCAGCTCCATTCATGCTCAATGTGTGGACCAAGGAATCTTCACAACCAGAGTTTCAGGCCAGTGATGCGATCCCACTGGCCCTTTTGACAGGTTAACGGTCCAGGGGTCAGGAAACTTTTTCAGCAGGGGCCGGTCCACTGTCCCTCAGACCTTGTGTGGGGGGGGGGCAGACTATATTTTGAAGAAAAAAAATGAACGAAATCCTATGCCTCACAAATAACCCAGAGATGCATTTTAAATAAAAGCACACGTTCTACTCATGTAAAAACACACTGATTCCAGGACCGTCTGCAGGCCAGATTGAGAAGGCGATTGGGCCGGATCTGGCCCCCAGGCCTTAGTTTGCCTACCCATGGGTTAACCCTTTCATTTGATTAACACTTGAAGAGAGCTTGTATCTTTCAATTTATTCCCTCTTATTCAGTCTGTTCCTGACCTCTGGAAGTCATTCAAGGAGGCCACCACAACACCTGGTTCAGATGGAAAGGAGAGGTAGAACTGGACACCAGTAGCTTACTAACGGCAGCCCAAAATTCTGGATGACTTTTCACAGGTATTCTATGTGAATGTGATGTGAAAAACTGTGAGAGAGAAAATATATACCCACAAGAGAGCAGCCTGCACATCTTCTTGGAATCTCCCAGTGATGTAAGAATTGACCATTTCTATTCCAAAGGATACCACGGCTAATGACATTGAAAGCCCCCGAGAAGTCCAGGAGAACTCACAACATCACATCTGTCTTTCCTACAGATGGTTATCATTAAGGGCAACCAAGGCAGTTTCAGGCAGAAGACAGATTGAAATGGATCTAGATAATTAACATTCATATGAAGATTTATAGCCCACTTTTCAGGCCACACTGTCCTCACAAGGTGGATTGCATAAAGCAGGGGCAGTCAATTTGGCACCTTCCAGATGTTGTTGGCTACGACTCCTACTATCCCCGATCTTATCCCTACTAACTGGCAGGAACTGTCGTCCAGCAACAACAGGAGGGCACAACGTTGGCTACCCTGAAATAAAGCTTTAAGCTCATAAAAACAAAAATTCCAAAGAAACCATTAATTTTAAACCACCAAGAGCTAAAATTTTTCAAGCACAGCATATTGATTAATCAAACACAGACAGGAATAATAACATATTGAGTTTTCTTAAAAACAACAAGAGAGCAAGCCATATATATTTCCCTGCGGAATTCCAAAGGTGTGGGGGTCACCACTAAGAGGGTCCTGCCTTTGAAATGCCCACTCTTACCGGTGGACTGACAAACAGGAACTCAGAAGTTGGTCTCAATACTCAGAAGTTTATGAGCCTGCTTGTCATACAAGATGATGGGGAGATGCTCAATCAACTTGTTAAAAAAAGGGGGAATGGAAAAGGGGGAATGGAAAAGGGTTTGTAATTCCCCAAGTAAAGGGCACAATGGTCAAAGAACTGTTGCCCCAGCTTGGGTAGCTCAATGCAATGTTTGAAAGCCTTCTTTTAAGAAGAATAGATTGAAAGATGAATTCAAAATTTTTCACCCTGAAATGTTTCCTGACATCATAAGGGCTCTGAAAAGGAAATTTCAAGTGAGGATATATGGCTCAGATATTCCACTCTGCTCGGACAGAATAATGAAACACTTTTTTGTTGTGATTTATGAGCCTGGAAAATTGACTCCAGACTTTCTGAAAGCCTTGAAACTACACTAATCTAGCCCAAAGCTGTCAGCTTGGTTATGTCTCCCTGAATAAGATGATAAAAACACTCAGATCTGATATGTGCAGCCTCAGCCTGGGCAGAGTTAGGCAGGCTTAAGCCCACTGAAAACAGTGGGTTTAGGTGTGCCTAACTGAATAGGAGCAAGCCTCCATACTATATTTACTCATCTGGATCCAGTGGAATCATATCTCCATGTAACAGTCAATAAGTAATATCGTCTTCAGGATAAGTGTGCATATTTGTGCTGCAATAGAAAGAAAGCAAAATGCACAGGTTGCACTATTGGCTTATGGGGAGACTCAGGTGGAGTGGGAAACAGACACAGATGGGCAAACAGGAAGGGAGGGTATCCCTCTCCTAAGCCCCTTTTCTAGTGGGCAACTTGCAGTAGCAGTCCTTCACTTACCATTGCTTGTTACTTGTGGTAATATTGGCCCAAGACACACAACTAAATTCCAGAAAGCACTTGTAACAACAGTGGATGTGCTAACTGTGAGGAGAAGACGTTTTATGACTTGACCAAATCTTTCCATTTGATTACCGGGGGGGGGGGGGGATGAGAAGTTCTTAGAGCAAAAACAGTGCCTTGAGGGAGTTTGCCTGGACACCATACTACGTAAGAACTCAAGAAGAGCACCACTGAGTCAGACCAAAGGTCAGTTGAGTCCAACATCCTGTTTTCCAAATTGGCCAGTCAGATGCCTCTTGGGACTCTGACCCCACAAGCAGGCCATGAGGGAAACATCCCCCTCTTGCTGTTGCTCCCTAAGCTTACTGCCACTGGAGGGATGAGTTCAAAACTGGGCTGGTATTGTTGAGTGTTGTAAATATCTGGTACAGAATCTCCTGCACTTACAAAGGCTACAAATAATGTGTGCCTTTATTGTGAGCTAAGCCGATTCTCACCACCCTGTTTTTCTCTGCTTCAGATTGAAAACTGAGCTGGAGAAGAACTGGGCAGTAATGGCTGTGAGGGAAAGGTCGGCCTATCACGCTACCTTATTCCATGTTTTAAATGGTCCTACAACTGTGTTCCTAGCAGCTATAACACCTCTCTTTATCTCCCCTCCTTCCCTAGCACCCAGTTAAACTTCATTCTGAGGGAAGGGAAAGAGAAGAGGAGGAACAGAAAGAGAGGTCACTGGAGGAATTGCATCTCCAATGATGCCTTGTGCAAGTGATTTACAGCAGAACCCCAAGTGCCATGTAAGGAGTGGGAGGAAGAGAAAAATGGAGGGGTACAGAGGGTAGTGAGCAGACTTTCTCCTTAGTGTTATGTTGTTGTTAATTACATTTCTATACTGCCCATCATCTGAGGATCACAGGGTAGTATAAAAACACAAAAATACATAACTTAGTAACAAACAAAAACAATTGTCCCCAGTTTATGAGGCCATACACAGTGTTTAATTGGGCAAAGGCTTGAGAGAAGAGGAATGTTTTTGCCTGGCACCTAAATAGATGTAATAAAGGTGCCAGGTGAGCATCCCTGGGGATAGCATTCCACAAGTAGGGAGCCACCACAGAAAAGGTCTGTTCTTGTGTTGCCACCCTCCGGACCTCTCATGGAGGAGGCACACAGAGAAGGGCCTCAGATAAGCTGCTACTTTTTCATAATAATAAAAAATGCGCTGGGAGTATAATCCATCTAGGTGTCAACTTTTATTGTTTCGCTCTTGCTTTGAACATGTTCTGCCTCAAGAAGGACTCATAAGTTGGTATTTAGTTATACCAGAACCATGGGAATGTTAATGTACACAGATCTACTTGCCTCATTGGGATGTTGTGAGGATTAGTGAAAACCTGCTTCATAAATGTTAAGTAATATTGCTTTAATAGTTACAAGAATAATGCTGGTTCAAATTTATTAGTTGGAAGGGCTTTTTTTCATTTGGTAGGAAATGGGTTTTGGGAAATGAAAAATGAAACACTATGTAAATGAGAAACATTATGGTGATGATGATGTTTTAAAATCTGGTTTTAATAGTGGGCACTGTAATTGTCAAAAACCTCTGCTCTCCCCCCTACCCCCACAAATCCATATGAGGCTCCATAAAAAAGGCTGATTACATTACCCTTGCCATTTATTTTGTTCCTCACCAAAGTTTCATCCAATATGTTTGCATCTGAGCTAGTGTGGTCCAGAATATAATGTTGGAATTAGACCAAGGAGGGTTCAGTCTTAGCTCATTTATGGACTCCATGGATTTATTCTGAACACACAAGCTCTCTCATGTGTATATGCAGTGCTAGTCTTTGCTTGTGCTTTTAATAATTTTTTTTTATTTAAATCACAGAATTGTACAGTTGGAAGGGACCCTAAGGAACATCTAGTTCATCAAATCTTCCTACATAGGCCACACCCATTTGTTTTACAAAATGAGTCATATGTGTGTGTTTTGGGGGGGTCAAGACGAGGGATGTTAAGCCTCACCTCACCATTTTCTCCACTCAAAAGGCCTACTCTGTGAAGCTGCTATGTGATTATTATTATTATTATTATTATTATTATTATTATTATTATTATTATTATTATTATTATAACAAATAGCATCTTGGAGGTAGAGTAGGGAATTTATGGTAGCAAAACTGCAGAAAGGAGAGGGCTGTTGAGAAATGGCATTTCTACACCAAATCAGAAGAAATGAAACTCAAACAAGCAAAAAAAATTTTTGTGCATGAATTTATCAAACCTAATTCTGTTTCATTTAGAGAATCCCTTGCTAAATGGAAAAGAGAGTAGAAGGGTGCTTGCCTGAGGGCATTGGCTAATTAAAGCTAAAGGGACCCCTGACCATTAGGTCCAGTCATGGCCGACTCTGGGGTTGCGGCGCTCATCTCGCTTTATTGGCCGACAGAGCCGGTATACAGCTTCTGGTGCCCAACATATTGCTTTCCTTTCCTTTGGACCACATAAGCAAGGCCTAGAGGGGGACTTGTCATCTGGGCAGCCCAGGACCTCCATACACACTGCCCAGGCTTGCACCCTGGGGAAGTCACTTTGGTGCAGCTAGTGGAGTGGTTTGACTTCACCCCTGGAGGCACACTCCATTGTCTCTTGAGACAGATGGATGCCAACAATGATTGCCCATGCAACAGGGAAGGCAGGTGCCCCCCCCCAATCCAGGACTAGCAGACACAAGTGACTGGTTATTCTGAACATCACATTTGTTTTTACGTCCCATTTGATTCCATTTGTTTCTTCTGAATAAATAGGGGTTGTGTTGCAGATCTCGGACCCAGCAACATTTGTGCCTAACCCTAGGGGATAAACTGAAGAAAATCCAGCACATTCCTCCACACTGTTATTAGCAATGATTCCTAGGATAGCTGTTTACTTCAGGAGATGCTTCCAGATGGTGGGCTTAATAGTGCAAAACAAGTCATCTGGAATTGCAAATGGGATATTGGCATCAGGTTTTTTTAAAGTCATATTTTCCATGTAAAAGGAAAATCTGGATTAAATTGCATGCGTGTTTGTGTGCATATGGGGGGGGGATATGCACCAATATTGTGATGATGATGACATGAGAGCACAGCCACCCAAAAGTGTGTCTTTTGCACTCTGTGATCTCATGCGGGTCGCATGACTTGTGCAGGGCCACAGATGGGAAGATGGACATCCCGGTTCCGGGACTTAACTTGTTGGAGGGTATGTAAGTGGTGTGTGGAGAGCCACTGTGGAATAGTGGGTAAATGGTGGAATGGGGAAGAAAGACTTAGATTTAAACAACCAAGTTCATTGGGTAGCCTTGGGGAAGTCTTAATCATTCAATCAGATATACTTGACTGGGTTGCTATGAAGATAAAATGAGATAATCCTGTGTAGGTTGCCTGCAGTTACCTGGTATTAAGCTAAGCAGGCCTCAGATGGGGAGTACTGAATCAGGTGATAATCAGAAAGCCAGCTCCATACAGCTTTTGGACATGATACTCCCAGGATCTGTAGTGTTCCTTCAGTCTTGGTCAGGAATGGCACCAGTGCTGGCATCCTCCAAGTGGGCCCCCCAGCAGTGGTGGCAGAGACCTCACTAGATGGACCTCTTGGTGGTGGTGCACCCTTTCCCTTACCTTGGTGGGGGTTGGCAGGCACAGCAAAACAAAACAACACAACAACAACAGAGCTCCTGGTCTAGTGTGCTACTGCCGGCACATGACATTTTAATTTCTCCAAAATTCCTTTGTGGCCTTGATTTGGCATTGCCTTGGAGCTGTGTCCTCTGGGATTAGCTTCAAGATACATGGTTGGCTGTTTGAAGGGCTCATAACATTAACAGCTGCCTGCCAGTGCCTGACATCAGTGTGAAATGGCCAATTTCTTCTTATCCCTCTTTAGCAACGGATTGATTTCTGGCTTCTGCCTGCCTGCCACCCATCAAACACCTGTTTGCTCCACGTCCTTGCCTTGCCAGCTTTTGGTGCTGAAAGCATGGCACTTGGAAGAAGAGTGAGGGGCGGGGTAGCATGTTAAAAATGTCTATTACTTCAATTCCCCAAGGCCAGATGGGCTGGCAGCATTCATCGCCTTGCATGACCACATCACACAGAGAGGACACAGATGGACCGACAAAAGTCATAAAGTAAGGAGGCTATGTTTTCTCCGAACTTTGTCCAATTTCTGGTTTAACACAAACGGGCAACTGTAGCCATGGATGACTGAAGTATACAGAAACATTAATTTCGAAAGGGACAAGTAAAGACTGAAATAGCTCAGAAAGGGAGGAAGATGCAATATATGGCCTTTTGGACGTATAGATATCTCTGTGGTTTGGGAAGGAGACCTGCTTCTATTCATTTATTTGCTTAACACTTCTAGGAGTGGATGGCCATGTTTTGAAAGTCTTCTCCCATCTTGCAAGTGTTGAAGTGTTGTTAGTAACAGATTGCTCACCGAATCTCACCAATTCCACATTCCTGAATGGGACCATATAACTTAACCTCATGTACCGCTTGACTAGTGACTTCCTGTTAAAGTGACACATGGGGTTCCATTTACACGGGAGATGCATTCAGATGGAACCGTTTCAGGGTGGGCCAAGAAGGAGTGCAAACGCATTATGTGCTGATTGATTGTGCTAGGTGGACTATAATTATGATTTACGCTCACATTCTTTTTTTTCTTCCTTAAAAGGAAATCCCAGTTGCCAAATATGTTAATGGTGTATGTAATGGTGTGTTAACGGACACCATTACAACGCTGAACAAAATTAAACCTTTTGCCAAGACAAACCTTTTCAATAGTACATTTTATGGATCAGCAGACTTTGCAAATGCCTCAGAAAGTGGAACCATAGTGTGAGAAACAGGCCCTGGAAACAGCTAGCAGTTGCCTAACCACAAGCCAAACATACCTGTTAGTAATTAACTCTACATGGATGTTAATTTTATCATCTCATAAGTGCTATGCATAATTGCATAATTGTGATATTGTATAATATTTAATTACAGCTTGGGTTGTGATTTAGAAAACACATTTCTAGACCAGTTAATTTCATGCCAAGGCACTCATGAAGACATGTATGAATACAAATGGCCATGGATTTCAGAACCAACATGAATATTAGAAAATATGCTGTTTAATAGGAAGAAGCCAAAAATTGAGAGTTTGAAGGAATGTTTGAAAGTTTTGTTTGATATTATTTGTACAGCTTGCTGATTGGACACAACTGGTTAATTTGATAATGGCACTACTAGATTTTTGTAAGCAGTATGGTGGGTATTTTTGGTTAAAAGAAAAGGCTTGTAGCTAATAAGTATGAAAAGGTTTTCTGGTATAACTAGGGGCCAGGATTCAGAAAGACATGAGAAGTGGAGTGCACTGTATCTTCAAAGACTATACTGAGGTGTACCTGGGGCAGAGAGAAAATGTGAGAGAGCTTAGAGGAAATGGTGTGAGACCCTATGAAAACTGAAATGAAATAAAAGTTAGCAAATTCCTAACAATTTGGTTAGACTGGATGTGTGTTTAGGTTGTTGGAAGACAGGTTGGCTGCATACATTTTCTAGGGCCAATATTCACTGTTTTCAGGCCACATTTGATGTTTCTTGAGGAGCACTCATATATTTGTTTATTATATAATATGTAGAAGTAACCACAACAAATGCTCTTCGAGCACAATGCTCTAATGCAGTCTTGAATATATCCAGAAGTGGGTTTTTGAAGCTTGCTCCCTTCCCCATAGTATACTCTGAAATGGTGTCCACTGTGGAACAAAGTGCTTCCTATAGGCAGCACAGTCCCCATACCTTGTCTTGTTTCAGTTCCTCTCCCTACCAGGCAGTTCCTCCACTTCTCCTTAGTCTCCAGCCCGCTCTGTTTCCCACTCTTCTCCAGCCCATTGTGCCTAATTGGACAATGTTCAGTGATGTAATTTCCTGATGGCTCCTCTGTCTCATCCCTTTAGTTAACTTAGTCCAGTTAATGTTACGATAGGAAGCTCTGTCTTGTTGCCACGTAGTCTACAAGAAAGCAATGTTTCCCTTGCATAATGTGACACCCATCTGCCCAACAAGTGAAAGATCAGTGAGCAGACCTTTGGAGCATTCAAGTGGCATATCCTATTCCTAAATATTGATTATATGCTGCCTTGGTTCTGGTCCTCAAGCTACATCCCCAGTCTCTAGCTCTAGTGCTTTTAACATTAACTTAAATATATTTGTAGTACTAATGGTGATGTAGTTATTGTATGTAAGTATAATAAGTTTATGATTAAGCAGGAATTACTGAAAACCCTCTCTCCTTGATATTGGGTCCTTTTACAGATGGCTTTTTAACTACCTCTTGAATTGAATGATTGATCGCATATGCGGCACACTTTTCTTCTTAAGGCTGCAAGCAGCAGACCTGAGGACCCAGGTTTTTTTATACCTGCCATTTTATGCATCACATCAAACCTTCAATGTCATCATAACCAACAGTTTGAATGAGCTGGTTGCCATGAACAGGTATCTGCCTCAAGCAAGGGGGGGGGGAATATAACTGCCCACAGGGAGGCAGAAAATGAAAGAAGAAACCGAAATGAAAAACATTTTCACACATACATATATCCCCATCATATATACACATGCTTGGAAAGAAGATTGACAATGGGAGAAAATACTGGAAATATCTTCTTGTCCCTTTTATCACAACAAACAAGCAATCAAACGTTTGCTCCTTCCTGTATGCTTACTCTCTGCTTCTTTCTGCCTTTATGAGCTGGTAACTAAAAATATTTGTGGATTTGTGTGAACAATCTGTATGTTGTTGCCTCCTGATTTATAGTATGGCCTATGCACTCGTAACTGGACAACGTCCTTGACAAATTATTGAGCCAGTGAATATTTTCCCTGTGCTTGAGAGAATGTTGGGTGGCTAAGAAGTCTTTGAGTCCTTCAGGTTCAAGCCTGTTCCTGGCCACCCCTTGACATCCTCCACCCCCAACACTCTCATTTTTGGTCCTTTGGGCCATGGATGTGTTGTTGGTGGCTATAAGGAAATATTTGACACTGGATCTGCCTCCCTGATGTTTAGGCTCTCTTGCTCTCTGTTAGAAAGGGAGATATGAAGTATCCTCTGGTCCTCAACTACATTAGCTCCAATCTGAGTCCAAACATAATCTGGGGACAGCATCAGTAAACAGGAGCCAGGAGGTCGCCAACTAAGGTGGTCCTGAAGAGGCCAAGGCAAGGAGTCTGGTTCAGAGAAGGGAGCTGAATGACATGCATTGCTTCTGGCAACTGGCAAAATCCAGCTGATAGCCCAGAGAATGCAGCAGATGTCTTTTACTATTGAGGGGGTGTTATTACTCACAAGGAGTCCTTTAGTCAAGAGACATGCAGTGCCATTGGGCTCTCAGACATGCACTCTGGACTTGGACCTTCTGGTGCTGATGCTCTTGAGGGCAGGAGGATGACTTGACCTCTGTCAGAGGTGGGTCAGGAATACACCCAAAGGGTCCTTCCAGGGCACCCTCTGGACGTAGGCCAGTGCCCCCTGGTATACCACGGACTTCAGTGCTGGTGTCTGGGGGACTCTCAGTATGCCTGGGCCATTCCTCATCAGAAGGGTTAGGGCATCTCTCTCTCTCTCCTCCTCTCTCTCACACACCAGCAACAATCCTGTAAGGAAATATGTGTATATATTGCAATTGCATGGGTAAAATCAATCACATGGGTCTTTTAAATTATGTAGTCAGCACCCTCCTGTGTGGTGAGGTGGTGCTTCATAGGGACACATGATCCACGAGACTCTTGATATCAGGGTTGTGAGTTCAAGCCTCATGTGCGGCAAAAGATTCCTGAATTGCAGGGGGTTTGATGACCCTCGTGGTCCCTTCCAACTCTATGATAATCTGTGAGCAACTGATCAGTTAATTTACCAAGGCTTCCCTGCAGCAGTGTGGGTTCACACCAAGAACAGGAACTCCCATGTGACTGGTCCTGTGTATCAAAAGGGCTTAATGCATGGAACAACCAACTTTAGCTTGTTTGGGGTCTAATGCTATTGGAATGGAAAGTGTGTATCCTGAATTCCAACTCTAAGGGGAATGCCAAACACTTTCTACACTGTAATGGGAGTTGATCCAGAGAAACATTCCATGAAAGAATGTGCTCCCCCCCCCCAGGTAAGAAGTGAATATGCTATTTCTCTCCCGCCCCATTTGGTTGCTTCAATTTATGTTTTTGTTTTACAACGTGAATATATATATATATATATATATATATATATATATATATATGAAGTTTGTCCAGTTATCCAGATGTGTGTATGTTATGTTACCTTCTTTTAAAAGTACTTGATTTGGAGCCAAAAGGAAAAAGGAAGGGTTAGGAATGTGAAACCTAGTTTCTCATAACTTTGTAGAAGGCAGATGTTTCTTTTCTGCTTCCAGCTTTCATTTTCTTTCCATGAAGAAGTTCTTTAAAACTAAATAAATATCCCTTTGAGAAGAGCACGACTTGTGGTGTTTTTCTTTGCATTAACTGTTTTGTGGCTGGCAGGCTTTGATGCACGACTTTATGCTTATTCCATCAGAAAAGTCTCCTCAAACCCTTTGCACAAATGGCATTCGGTGCTGTTTGTACAAACAGGCCACTGGGATAAAAAGAGCGAGACCTCTACAGCATCAAAATCTCACTGAGACGTTGGATAAGCGCATTGCACATCCCTCCCCTTTATGCTGCAGAATAATGTAAATATGCCCTGCAAATCATTTTCCTTGTAATTAAGATTCTTGAACAAACTCTCCCAGCTGCAAATCAAAACAAGACTTATTAAAATTTCCTAAAGATAACAGCGGGTACAGTTTTACCCACTGGTGACAGATGATACTAGATTTTGCACTGTGGCATGCTTAAAACAAATACACCCAGTCTGTGTCTGCATGCTTTGTCTCTTCAAGGAAAACTATCTTCTTTCACAGCCTTGATGGAGACCCTCAAACTCCTAAACGGGAACACAGGGCTTCCACTCACTACGCAAACAGACCTTCCCAGTGGAGCTGTACTTAGGTGATCCTCTCTGCTGAAGTGTGGCAGTGCTGAATTTAGGGTAGTGCAGGTGATTCCTTCACAAAGGGTGCTGAGTTGAGGGGCAAAGATTGAGAAGATCCATAATGCAGAAGATCCATTTTTGGGGGCACCAAATTTTGGCCTCGCACAGGGCGCCATATTATGAAAGATTACCAAAGTCTGACCCTGAGTATGGAATCCCACAGTGGGCCTAGAAGTGGCTAGCTTTTTCTTCCTAAGGGCCACATTTACCCTTCACCAACCTTCCAGAGGCCACATCCCAGTGGTGGGTGTGGCCACTCCACACTGTCTCATGTGCATACACAGATCACCTGATGCGGAGAGTTATTGCCCACCCCTGCTCAATTAATGTTTGATCTGGTGACTGTGAAGGGGGGGGGGATTTGCATTGGGCTATGCGGTGGGCTTAGGGATGTGGGTGGTGCTGTGGGTTAAACCACAGAGCCTAGGACTTGCCGATCAGAAGGTTGGCGGTTCGAATCCCCACAACGGGGTGAGCTCCCATTGCTCGGTCCCTGCTTCTGCCAACCTAGCAGTTCGAAAGCACGTCAAAGTGCAAGTAGATAAATAGATACCGCTCCGGCAGGAAGGTAAACGGCGTTTCCATGCGCTCCTCTGGTTCTCCAGAAGCGGCTTAGTCATGCTGGGCACATGAGCCAGAAGCTGTACACCGGCTCCCTTGGCCAATAAAGCGTGATGAGCGCCACAACCGCAGAGTCGGTCATGACTGGACCTAATCGTCAGGGGTCCCTTTACCTTTTTATGTGGTGCGCTTAAACCTTTCTGCCCACCTCAATGTTACATTTCCTTTTTTGCTATATATATATATATATATATTTGCTGCCACTCCTAAATGTGATTGGTTTTTGGTGGGTGGAGAACAAACATTTGCTTGGACAGCATCATTAGGTCCCTGAACTGTGGGTTAGCTATTCCTGGCCTGGATCCTCCACAGCCTTTGGTACTCCTGGTTTAGCTCTCTCCATCCCAACCATTGACCATGCTTGCTGGGACTGATGGGAGTTGTAGTCCAACAATGTCTGGAGGGCCACCGTTTCTTCACCCCTACTCTGCAAACAATAACACTCCCATCAAGAATGCAGTTTTGTTCTAAACATTAAAATAGCTCCTGTTGTAATAAAATTATCTTGTCATGCAATGGATGTGGGAGGGGCTTTGGGGAGGGTGGGTGGTTAGCTTGAGAATCCATATTGAAAGGCAGGCTAGAAATATTTCAATGATTTAATTAATCACTTCTGTTGATAAAATTGGGAGTGTGCTAGGATCCAGATCAAATGGATTTGAAGGATAAAGGTAGAGGGATAAATTTAGTTCCATTTGCATTTTAATGTGAACCTACCTAATTTGTACCTCCCTCAACAGCATTCAAACTGATGCAGACATCCTTCAGAACTTACACTTCTCTGAATTTTGCAATGCAGTTCTCCAACCCAAAAATGTTACAGGTAGGTAGCCGTGTTGGTCTGCTGTAGTTGAAACAAAAAATAAAATAAAATAAAATAAAATAATAAAAAAAATTCCTTCCAGTAGCACCTTAGAGACCAACTAAATTAGTTATTGGTATGAGCTTTCATATGCATGCATTGAAGAAGTGTGCATGCACACGAAAGCTCATACCAATAACTAACTTAGTTGGTCTCTAAGGTGCTACTGGAAGGAACTTTGTTATTTTGTTTCAACCCAAAAATGTGTGTAAGAATGCATATATTGATGGAAATGGTTTACAAATGTACATTACATTGTGGGAAAATGCTCGCCAAGATGTGAGTTTTAGGTAACATTGCATACAAATGGGTTTATTATGAGAAAGACACACTAAAATGCTCTTGAATTTACACAAGGACTTAAACAAATTCACAAACGGTTGTGGAAATGTGGTGAACTGAAGTTACAACTGGAAAAATGAGAAACTGGGAGAAATTGAAATGGACAAGTTTCTCCACCCTTATAATGACACAACTCAAGGGCCACTGGACCAGAGGTTGTACACTGTGTCCTGATGTATTCTGTGTAGATGGGTGGTGGTGGGAGGAACTAGGGCTCCATTAGTTTGCCTATCTCAGACATATTATTTTATAAACCAGAGAGATAAAGCCCACCCTGTTTTCTGGGAAAGAGTTTAGTAAGGAATAAACAAACCAGTGGGTATGTTCTTCCAGAGTGGAAGATCTGATTTGCAATTAACCTTGTCCTGTAGTGCCTTCAAGTAGTGGGAATTTGTGGACGTGCCAGCTGTTGATGTGACAGAAGATAATCAAATAGGAAACAGAGAGCTACGGATGTTTCAGACCATGTATGGAGCTTGTGAACAAGAAAGTCTAAAGGAAAAGGAGGCAAAGGTGGTAGAGAAGAATACGTGTGGTTTTCAATGTTTGAAGGGAGTACCCTCCAAAAATTATCATAGAATTTCTCAAATTATTATTTTTTTAAAAAATAAGCTCAGCCCTTTATCTCCTTCAGGCTGAACCACAATATTGTTTAAAATCCCATCCTAATGAAACTGACCAGCAACTTGCAATGTCAGTTAATCTGTAGGTACACCTTAAGAGGATAAAGATAAAGTCTACTGAGTCTCCATTGGTAGGCAATTATACTGAGTATCTGAGGCCATTTTTAAGCAGAAGTGTCACCATACAGCTCTTTTAAGCCTCTTTGGTTTCTGCGGGAGAGTCAAGCACATGCATAATCCTCCCATGAAATCAGCGGGGATTAGAGACACTTAACTTTGGCTAGAAGGGTGGTATTCTGTTCCACCCTTAACAGAAACAACCCATCATGTAATCATATTAACACAGAGCATTCACTACGCTGTCATTCCCCTAAGGACCTTATGAATATATCTTGCGCAGTAACTGTTAGAAATCTTAAGCATTCTATAGAGTTCCACAAAACTATGCAAGGTGTTAAGAGACTGAGCTATAAACCAGAAAGCCCCTTGTTCACTTTTCGCCTTACCCATAAACTCAGCAGGTGGCTTTCAGCAAGTTCTTAGTACTTAGTACTCCTTTTTTATTTTTTGTTATTGAAATCCTCATTAATTTCATTATCTGTTCACAACCATCATATTTGATCCTTTACATCCCATTCGGTTTTTGTTCTCATTCTGTCCCCTACAATTATTTTTGACCTTTGTCTGTAGTGCTAGTGGCAGCAAAACTAACTTTGATGGCTCTCTTGGGTACCCCTCCCCCTGCATGTCCCAGAGATTGAATTGTTCTAGGAACTGTGGGTTCAAAATGGTAGCTGCCACAAAAATGGTGCTCTTTCCCCAGTGGTTGCCCTATTTCTCCCAGAATGCCTTGTAATGACCACAACATTGGGGCATTCTCGGAGACAAACAAACAAACAAACAGGACTGTTCATTCATTGTGGAATGAATGCATACACCTACCGCTGTCTGCAATTTAAGGACACTGTTCCATCTTACAGGGTTATTGTAATGATTGTTGTGTTAATATATGTGCTTTGATAACTCCTAAACAGCCATATGCATATTATTGCCTTTGAAACATGGGGTGTTATAAATTTCAGGCCTTCAGATTTATGAAAGGATCTTCACCAGTGGGAAGTTGAAACTGCCTGGGTATCCCATGCTACTAAGTCTAGTTGTGTGTGTGGTAAATTAAAGGCAGGGAGGTCTCACTAGAAGATCTGTGAAAGACTTTAATGCAGGGAAAGTTAATACAATCTACAATGTTAAAAGGGTCTTGAAAGATTTGCAGCATCATAGAATGGTGATTGTTCTGAAATTTAAGGGGAATGTTTAAGATGCTTATGGAAAAATAAAACTATTTATTAACCTGCCTTGACAGGTTTCTTTTTTCCTGGTAAAATTCTTGCTAGTTTATTCTCCAAGAATGGTGTATTATTTTCGGTTGAGGAAAGACTATACCCTGTCTATAATCTGCTTTATGGTGTCCATCCATTCTGGGGCGGTTATTCTCTTTGAATCCGTGTGTGCACCTAAAAATTCTATGAAACTTCAACATGTTTCTTGGGTTCCCCTGCAAAGAATTTTTCTATACTCAGAAGTTTAAAGAGGAAAAATATTATATAAAATAAATCATATGGAAGTATTTATCAGCACTCACTTCTTTAACTTTTCCAGTGTCTGGTTTCAAAACCCATTTCCAAATGACTGAAGTTCATACATGGTCTTTAGGGGGAAAAAAAGTTTCAGAAGAAAATGTTTTAGGAAAATTACCTCAGGGTTTATTGTGTATTTATGCTGGGTTAAATAATAATAATAATGCAACATAGGAAAATGAGTTTATTAAGAACAGAAGGAAAACGGCAAAGAAGCAGGGAAGATTTCTGACAGAAAAAAGGGTCTGGTTTGTCATAGAACAATTACTCCAAAATAGTAAGTTGGGAGGCCCACCCCCTTCTTTGGCTTACAGGAGTCTCTAGGGGAGGGTGACATTAGCAAGGGAAATAACCTTGCCAGTCGCTTGACCCAAGTGATTGCTTCCCCAAAAAGTCACTAGAGTGACACAGAATGCAGATAATGTGGAAAAAGGCCCCAGACCTTACTGATGATATGGGTTTATGTAGACCTAACACTGCAGATGAGTTCTGCCATACACCTGTACCCACACCAGAGTTCTAAGTGCGAGGAGATTCTGTTTCTGTTTTTATTATTATTATTTAATATAGAGGGGACGCGGGTGGCGCTGTGGGCTAAAGCCTCAACGCCTAGGGCTTGCCGATCGAAAGGTCGGCGGTTCGAATCCCCCGCTAACCCTCTGGAGGGTATCCGGAGGTCTTGGTGCCCAGCAATGCGAAGGAGTCACTCGTCTGGCCGCCAGGTAGCCTTTGTATAAAGGCGAAGAGAGCGACGGAACGAGAGACGGCAATTTGGGCAGCCATTACAGCGGCGAATTAGCGAAGCCTCGAGCCTGCAGGCTAAGCGCCTTGCTCTCGATACAAAGAAACTCAGATACGCAGAAGGAGTGCTGGAACTGCAAAGGGGAAAGCGTAAGGAAGTATCTGAGAAGAAAGAAAAACAGCCGAGTTCAGCGTCAGCTTGTCTTCAGCGGGAAAGACGCAGGGTGGTTTGCAGAGCCGAAGAAGAAAGTAAGTTACCGCTAGTGGTTACACAGTCCGTCCCTCCCCCATTGGCTCACTTTGTAATTAGACTCTCTCTTGCTGTAGAGGGGAAAGGGAAAATAACCGAGGGAGGGCAGAGAAACGCGGTACTAGGAAAAACCCAGTCGTCGCGGCAACGGAGACACAGAACTACAAAGAGCAAACTATACAAAAAAAAGACAAAAGGAGATTTCGGTTAAGAGGACGTTTACTAAGACTAAGACTCATGTGAGACGTTACGTTAGGTGGCTTAAAGGAAAACTCCGGGGGTAAGGAAGACTACTCTTTGGACATTCGGAATCGCTTTGCTACTGTATCGCTGTTTGGGGGCTTTCTTTATCTGCTACGTTTGTTACGCCTTCTTTAACCTCTTTTGGACTTAACATTTGGGTTACGGAAAGAGGAAGGAACGGGGGAAGAACAGTTTGAACAGCGAGAAACCACAAACAGGAAAGATTAATTGACTAATTGACTAACTCTCTTTACACCTAAAAACCCTGCTTAAGAACTGATTCCTCCTGCTGGACTGAATTAAGCATTGCACTTAAATTTTGGAAAAGATTATTTGGAGACTCAGACTCTTATAGGTTAAGTGGTTGCTAAAGTGGTTGTTAAAGAGCGGGTGGAGGAGTCTGAACTGAGGCAGGAGAAGTGTAATCAGACTCTGGTTGGTGGACTTAATTAACTTCTTTAAAATCTCTGGAGGGGAGGGATAATCTTCCTTTTAGTTTTGGGGGAAACAAACGCTGTTATTTCAAGTGGCTATTCTAAGTGGCTAAATATAAGAAGGTTTATACTATCCCGAGGGACTAAGACCTCTTAGGGGTTAATTGAAAGCTGAATAGTCTAACTATAAGGAATACAGTTATATATCTTTTTTCTCGGCATAAAAGGAACTCCCAAGCTTAAGGACAATGTCACATACGCAGAAGAAAGGAGCAGAGGGAGGTATCCCAACTGATAGGAGAGCTTCAAAACAAGAAACAGAATTTAGGACAGAAATATTGAGGATGTTCGCAGAAATAAAACAAAGTGAAAAAAATCTGGAAACTAAATTGGAACAGGTGGACAATAAAATTGGGAAAATGGATAAGAAAATTGAAGAGACAGTAAGTGAGTTAAAAGGACAGATTAAAGAGGTCTCAAAAAGAGTGGATGAGGGATTAAAAAAGACAAAGCAGGAAATGAAAGAAATGAAGCGAGAGGAAGAAAGAATGAGAAATGAGATAGTAGAGTTAAATAAAATACAGGAAGAAATTAAAGATTCCATCGCAATGAATGATCTAAAACAGAGGGAGATTAACCTAAGATTGAGACAAATCCCAGAAGTACAAAACGAGAATATAAAAGAAAGATTAGTGAAGGAAATAGCACAGTGGATGGAAGTGGAGGAGGAAGATGTGGCAAGGACAATTATAAATGCGTATAGAATGAAAATTAAAACAAATAAAGCCAGGAAATATCCAGGGGATTGTCTAGTTACATTTAAAGATAGAGAGATGAGAAACTTGGTCTTGCAAAGAAATAGGGAAAAAAGATTATACATTGATGGGCATTACATTATCATATTTAAAGACATCCCCATAAGGCTGTTAAAACGGAGGGAATCATATAAACCACTAGTGCAACTACTTAAAAAGAATAGAATTGACTTCCGATGGGAATTCCCGGAAGGGGTCTCTTTCTTTTATAAAGGTGTTAAAAGAAGATTGACTAGTCACGAAGAAATAGGAAAATTCACAAGAAGATATAAAGAGCTCCAAGCGGGAGAGGAAGAGGAGAAGGGCGCAGAAGGTGGACCCAGACTGAGGGAAGATTTAGAATTAGGTGAAGAGGAAGAACAAAGCAGAGGAGAACTAGAAGAAGAAGTAGAGGAGGAAGAAGGAGAGGAAATAGAAAGGTTACAGAGCAACATCTAACTCAGAGTAGCACCTAAAACAATATGTCTTTAAAACTATGGAACTGGAATGTCAATGGAATGAATGATAAGAAAAAACGCAATGGAATTGAACGCATTCTAAAAAAGAAAAATTTAGATATTATATGTCTTCAAGAAACCCACGTGGCCAATAAACATAAGAAAGTCCTTATTAATAAAAGGTTAGGAAACGAGTTTATCTCTTCCGATAAAAAGAAAAAAAGAGGAGTAGTACTATACATTAAAAATAACATTGAAACACACCAACTATTTAAGGATGAGGAAGGGAGAATGATTGCAGTCCGTATTAAATGGCAAGGGGAAACGATGATAATAGTGGGAGTTTATGCACCAAATGGCAATAAAACAGAATTTTTCAGATCATTGGAAGAGAGATTATTTGATTATATAGACCAAAAAATCATAATAATGGGAGATATGAACGGGGTGGTCTCAACAGAAATAGATAGATTAAGGAAAACTAAGACAGAAGGAGGGAAACTACCTAAGACATTTTTTGAAATGGTGAAGAACTATAATTTGGTAGATATATGGAGATTGAGACACCCCCTGGAGAAACAATTTACTTTTTATTCAGGATCGAATCAATCACTGTCAAGATTAGATCAAATTTGGATATCAAACGAACTAACAGTAAGAACTACAAAAATTGAAATACAGGCCAAAATTATCTCAGACCATAACCCTATCATAATGGAGATGAAGGGGGTTGAAAGACGAACTTTCAGATGGAGACTTAATGATAACCTATGGGATGATCAAAAATTTGTGGAAAAGAGTCGGACGAAACTATTGGAGTACTTCTCAGATAACTTAGACAAAGGGGTTAAAATAAACGTGGTATGGGACGCGAGCAAGGCAGTTATGAGGGGCCTGTTCATTCAACAAAATGTATGGAAAAGAAATAATAAAGAAAAAAGAACTAAGGAGATTTTGAGACAGATTATGGATTGTGAACAAAAACTAATTAAAAAACCAAATAATGAAAGGATACTGCAGGAAATAAAATCTCTCCAAACCCAATTTGCAATGTTGATAAATAAGGAGGTTGAGTGGAACATCAAAAGATTAAGACAGAGAAATTTCGAATTTGCTAATAAGCCAGGAAAATGGCTTGCATGGCAAGTCAAAAAAAGAAAGGAACAAAACACAATAAATAAAATACAAATAAACGGAGAAGAGATAACTGAACCAAAAGGGATTAGAAAAGGATTTGTGGAGTTTTACGAGCAACTATACAGAAATAAGGATAGAAACAACAATAGGAAAATAGAGAGATATTTAAAAGAGAAAATGGTAAGGAAGATTTCGACAGAGCAAAGAGAAATGTTAAATGCCCCCATTTCCAGAGACGAAGTAGAGGAAGTGATAAAGGAACTGAAAAGAGGTAAAGCACCGGGCCCAGATGGGTTTACTGCGAGCTACTATAAAGAAATGAAAGATATATTGACGGTTCCGCTAGCTGAGGTGATGAATAAGACCCTAAAGGAAAAAGAGATCCCAAGTACCTGGAAGGAGGCATTTATTACAATAATCCCAAAACAAGATACTGACCTAACCCAAGTAAAAAACTATAGACCCATTTCCTTATTAAATACAGATTATAAGATCTTTGCGGGAATTCTAGCAAAAAGGTTCAAAAAGATACTAGTGAAGATAATGCATGAAGACCAAGCGGGGTTTCTACCGGGAAGGCAAATAAAAAACAACACAAGAGGCATAATCAATATAATAGAATATCTATCGGACAGAATTGATAAGCCAGCTAGTCTGATTTTTATTGACGCGGAGAAAGCCTTCGATAATGTCACCTGGGATTTCATGCTGAAGAATTTAGAAATTATGGAAGTGGGTCAAGAATTTTGGAATGGGATAAAAGCAATATATACCGAACAGAAAGCAAAGCTGATAATAAATAATGCTATAACAGAAGACATAAAAATATCTAAAGGGACAAGACAGGGTTGCCCGCTTTCTCCGCTGCTCTTTATAGTAGTGCTGGAGGTTCTGCTAAACGCAATAAGGCAAAACAAACAAATTAAGGGAATATCATTAGGTTTAAACGAATACAAAGTTAAAGCATACGCTGATGACGTGGTATTAACGGTAGAAGACCCTATAAATAGCATAAAGGGAATTCTGGAGGAGATGGAGGAATTCGGGAAATTAGCTGGATTCAAACTAAATAAGAATAAGACAAAGATGATCGTTAAAAACTTAGACCAAGATAAGATAGAATCATTACAGGAACAAACGGGAATTGAAGCAGTTAAAAAAGTTAAATATTTAGGACTCTGGCTTACTGAAAAAAATATTGACCTATACCAAAATAATTACATCCCGGTGTGGAATGAAATTAAGAAAAATCTGGAGATTTGGGCAAGAATGAAATTATCACTCTGGGGAAGAGTGTCCATGGTCAAGATGATGGTACTCCCCAAAATGCTTTTTCTATTCCAAACGATTCCGATAATAAAGGGCATAAAAAACTTTAAAGAATGGCAAAGGGTGATTTCTAAATTTGTCTGGGAAGGAAAGAAGCCCAGAATTAAGTTTAAGACATTAACAGATATTACTGAAAGAGGGGGCTTCGCCCTACCAGACATGAGACTGTACTACGAAGCGGCATGCCTATGCTGGATTAAAGAATGGATAAAGTTGGAGGATACAGAGCTATTGGATTTAGAAGGGTATAAGAACAAATTCGGATGGCATGCCTACTTGTGGAAAGATAAGATAAAAGTACATAAGGGATTTTGCAGCCATATCTTTAAGGGACCTCTGATAGAAGTTTGGAACAGATATAAGAACATACTAGAACCAAAAACCCCACACTGGTTATCACCAGTGGAGTTAATAAGTGTAAAGAAAGTCAATATGGGGAAAAAATGGGGTAGGTACGAAGAATTGGTATTGAAGGAAGGAGGGAAGTGGAAAATTAAACCATACGACCAGGTAAAAAGATATACATACGATTGGCTGAGTTACTATCAAATAAATGAAATATTTAAAAAAGAAGTGAAGGAGAGGGGCTATGATGAAAAGACATCGAAATTTCAGAAAGAGATAATAAATTGTGATCGGAAAAATCTGTCAAGTATGTATAAAATATTGTTAGAATGGAATATGAAAGATGAGAAAGTTAAAAAAGTGATGACTCAGTGGACAAAGGACCTCGGATATGATATTCAATTGGAAAAGTGGGAGAAATTGTGGAGAGTGAATATAAAATTTACAGCATGTGTACTGCTAAGGGAGAATATGTTAAAAATGTTATATAGGTGGTATATAACACCCGTTAAACTAGCCAAGATGTATAAAACAGATAACAAATGTTGGAAATGTAGACAAAAAGAAGGGACGTTCTATCACCAATGGTGGGAATGTGGGAAGATTAAAAGCTTTTGGGACGAAGTCTATAATGAAATCAAAAAGATTTTAAGCTATACATTTGTAAAGAAACCCGAAGCTTTTCTACTAGGTATGGTTGGAAAAGATATCAAAAGAAAGGATTGTAAAATCTTCCAATATGCGGTAACAGCAGCTAGAATGGTGATAGCGCAGAAGTGGAAGCAGGAAGAAAGCCCAACGTTAACAGAGTGGAGATTAAAATTGACGGAATATGCGGAGTTAGATAAATTAACAGGGAAAATTAGATATATGAAGGATCAAAAATTTATAGATGACTGGGGAAAATTTGCGGACTATCTGGAGAACAAATGTTTAGTAAACACAACACTAGCAGGATTTAAAGAGGCACTGTAAAACACTAAGAAGTATTGCTTATGGAAAACAATGTTTGAAAGATGGTACTAATGGCAGTACGAAAGACTGGAATGCGTTATTAAGAGATAAATACGAATGAATGTCAAGGACGTTGAAGGAAGTCCAAAAGAATGAGATGTATGAAACAAGGATTTAATGTATATACATGGAAAGATTAATAAAAAATTTTTAAAATGCAAAAAAAAAATAAAAAAAAAAATAAAGCCTCAACGCCTAGGGCTTGCCGATCGAAAGGTCGGCGGTTCGAATCCCCGCGGCGGGGTGCGCTCCCGCTGTTCGGTCCCAGCGCCTGCCCACCTAGCAGTTCGAAAGCACCTCCGGGTGCAAGTAGATAAATAGGTACCGCTTACCAGCGGGAAGGTAAACGGCGTTCCGTGTGCGGCTCTGGCTCGCCAGAGCAGCGATGTCACGCTGGCCACGTGACCCGGAAGTGTCCCCGGACAGCGCTGGCCCCCGGCCAATAAATGTGAGATGGGCGCACAAACCCCACAGTCTGTCAAGACTGGCCCGTTCGGGCAGGGGTACCTTTACCTTTAACACTGCAGATGAGTTCTGCCATACACCTGTACCCACACCAGAGTTCTAAGTGCGAGGAGATTCTGTTTCTGTTTTTATTATTATTATTTAATATAGAGGCATGCTCAAACATTAAATCCCACACCTCTCGTTTATGATTATCCTACACCAATCCCAACTAGTTTGTGAAGCTTTACAGAAGTTTCGTTAACAAATGATGCCATTTTTCATCTACTCATTTATAAAGTTCCTTATAAATGCTGCACCAGCATAAAGACACCATATTCAGACTGCTTCACAGAAGCAGATTTTCCCAAAGAGAAGCTGCTTATGTGTGAGAAATGGTGGTTTCTCACATGCAGTTTGTCCTGCTTGGCAGGGGGTTAGACTCGATGGCCCTTGTGGTCTCTTCCAACTCTATGATTCTATGATTCTATTCTATGTGTGATGGATGCACATGTGCTTTTTGTGTGTGCTGTGATTTGATTCCATACAATGAGGTTGCTAAATTGACGGGATATATGCTTTCCCTTCCATCACATGCAGTGGATTACCTGCAGGAATCCTGCAGTGGATTACCGGCAGAAGAAGCATTCCTGTATCACCAAATCTCATGTGAAACAGTCCAAGACAGGGCAGCACCCTATCCAGAAAACAAAAAGGGAATGTCTTCTCTTACCAAATGCTTCTTCTGTTTGCAAATGAGATTATCCCGAGGAAAGCATCTGTGTGTTTTCTTTTAACTGAGTCAGCAGAAATAGTGACAGTTGGCAACCTCAGCTGGGAACAGTAAGACATCTTGTGCAACATACTTTATTATCCACAGGTTGCTGAGAGGTACCGTAACATAGCATTACCGATAAAACTGCATTCCCCCCCCCTCTCTAAAGGGTTATAAAATAACTCTGCAAATGCCCCGCTCTCCACCTCATCACAGATGTCCTGGCAAGCTCTGCAGTCCAGTCCCTCTTCCCAGCATTTCAGTGATTTGCCCCAAGTGAAATTATGGCTTCAAATGTCAGAAAGGAGTTGGTAGTTTATAGACGAAAGCTATTGTAAACATGTGCAAGATATTTCTGTGGATGATGCAGAACCAAATTCTGGCTTAACTGCTACAGATTGGGGGGTGGGGGTGGGAAATCTGGATAAGATCTGCAGTTGATTTAAATTTAAGGTTGCCAGGTTGCAGACCAGAAATCTGCACTGTTTTTATTTATTTTTATTTTTTACATTCTTCAAGGCAGCAAGGGCCACCAATTTCTGGCCCCTAGCCAATTTCTCTTCTGGCCTTATTGCCCATTTTTTTCCTTCTCCCATCCCCAGGTGCTGTGTATGCCACAACTGCCCTTGACTTAATTATAGGGGAGGTCAGATAGCAGGGAAGAAATAGGAATGGTTGGGAGAATGGACAACTGCCTCACCTCCTACTGCATTAAATGTACAGCCCCATCACAAACCCAAGAAAAGCCTTCTTGGATCAAGCCAACGACTCCTTTAGTTTAGCATCCTGTTCTCACAGCAGCCAACCAGATACCCCTGGGAAGCTTGGAAGCCAAACAGCATTCCCCTCGCTTGTGATTTCCATTAGCTGATATTCAGAGTCAAACTACTTCACCAGTGGAAGTTCTATAGGACACAGCCATCAGGAAGCAAGATGTTATTGTTGTTGTTGTTTAGTCATTTAGTCGTGTCCGACTCTTCATGTCCCCATGGACCAAAGCACGCCAGGCTTCCACTGCCTTCCACTGCCTCCCGCAGTCTGGTCAGACTCATATTGGTAGCTTTGAGAACACTATCCAACCATCTCGTCCTCTGTCGTCCCCTTCTCCATGTGCCCTCCATCTTTCCCAACATCAGGGTCTTTTCCAGGGAGTCTTCTCTTCTCATGAGGTGGCCAAAGTACTGGAGTCTCAGCTTCAGGATCTGTCCTTCCAGTGAGCACTCAGGGCTGATTTCCTTAAGAATGGATGGGTTAGATCTTCTTGCAGTCCATGGGACTCTCAATAGTCTCCTCCAGCACCAGAATTCAAAAGCATCAATTCTTCGGCGATCAGCCTTCTTTATGGTCCAGCTCTCACTTCCATACATCACTACTGGAAAAACCATAGCTTTTACTATACAGTCCTTTGTTGGCAAGGTGATGTCTCTGCTTTTTAAGATGCTGTCTCCATGGACAAAGACAACAGGAAGCAAGATATGAACTTAATTGTCTCTCTTAAACAGGAGCAAAACAGCAGTAGGAAACTCATTGCTCTGCCCTGATAGAAAAAAGTTCTGTGATGCCCAGCATCTGAACTATCTAATGTCACCATCTACACAAACATGTATTGCAATCTAGAACTGCTAGATGTAAGTGCTAGCACTGAAGTGACCTGGGACAGCTCAATTGGTAGAGCACGAAATCTCAGGGTTTTGAGTTTGAGCCCCAGGTTGGGCAAAATATTATTGCATTACAGGGGTTGGACTAGACTAGATGACCCTCGTGGTTCCTTCCGACTCAACTATTCTATGATGTTAGAGTTCCACTCTTCTTTACACCATTATCATCACGTTTATAAACCTTGTTCTTTGTAAAACTGTCAATGGCTTTCTCCATGCATAGCGAAAGCTCAACAACTGTAGAGACAATGGAGAGTGCAGCCCTTCATGAGTCAAACTTCCTGCAGAATCCATAACTTCATGTGCTAACCCTGGATACTCATGGGATGGGTCCTTCTCCCTCCAGGGCTTCTCCAAACTTCACCCCTCTGTCATAGTTCCAAATTCCACAGCAAGAGAATATCTATCCTGCAGCGCAAGGTATTAGATCCACTGAGATAAAAGTTACAAGAAGGTAGATTTCAGCTGAACTTTAGACACACAGCAACGGAACCAATTACCAATTACTCAGAGGTGTGGTGGAGACCTCACTGAAGATGTCCTAGCTGAGACTGGTCAGCCATCAGCTGGATGTTATAGCTCTGGATTTCCTGCATTAAGCAGGGGGTTGAACTGGGTGCTTACAAGCCTCCTTCCAACTCTATGGTTCCATATTATCCATGGAGAGCTCTTGTACTATCCCAGCATTGAGGACCACAGAGGACATTCATGCCTCCCCAGACCCAGAAGTATGGAGGGAGAGAAAGAACATGGTCTGAAGTGTTTCAGAACTAGAGGACGTCTTTATTTGTTATGTATGCTATATTTGCGAGAGATTTTCTGATGTCTACTTGTTTTGCTCTTACATTTGCTGTAACCGAATGTCAAGGTGTACGTGCTCTTATTGTATCGTTGCTTGTTTTTCCTTGATAAACTGTTCTTAAAATAACAAGAACAGGTGGAGGACTTCTCTTATGGGTATACTTGGGGGCACTGTACAGTGATGTGGGCAATTTAAGTCGCTGAATGAGCATTTAGAAGCACAAAATCATCAAAACTAGCACAGTTGCCCAGGACTTAGTGAGAACGACCCTTGTATTGTTAGAAAATGTTAGTACTGTACATCCTAGCCACTTTACCAGCTGGATGAATATGGGTTAAAGTACTTAGAAACACAGACTGAATACCAAGCAGCACACACAAAATATTAGATATAGATCCCTCCACACTCTCTTTTTCTAGTTTTCCATAATTCCACTGAGTGCAGTCTCTGTAACATCAGTTTTGAATTGCTGCTGCTCCTCCCCCCTGCATATTTGTCTGCAGCAGCTGTCAGATGGTTAAAATGCCAGTATTACAAGCTGCAATAAATATGTCCTTTCAAAACCCTTTGCGATGGTTGTACCCATTGGGAGTTTATGTAACGCACTGAGCGGTTAACAAAATATGCATAAAGAACATTTGCTTCCTGGAGATTTCAGCATTGTGTGGCAGCTCGGGGATGACTCATGGGTTGTGCATGAGTGTTTGTTGCTTTACACACACATACTTTGTAGTAAAAGCCATACGAGGCATTCCATGCTTTTTTATTATTATTAAAAAAAGTGTCCCAACAGCTATCACTCGGTGGCATCTGAGCAAAATACTCAACTTTAATTCTTGGGGGCATTTTCTCACAGCAGCAAGTGTCATGAAATTCAGGGCAGGAGCCCCAAAACAGAGTTGCTCACATGTGAGGGTTGAAGAGAACAGTTTTGCCTGCGAGTTCTGTGCCCCAAACCAGCCATGGACTGTGTGAAGCCTGCAAGCCCACATTGCCAGCAAATCAGATGGTTATTTAGACATTTATTATTGTGGTCTTCTGCAGTTTTAACACATCATTTATGCAAGGCCTGGAGTTACTGCTGGACATTCTGTCAAAACAAGGGTACTTTTTAAAACACACACATTTTTCTCCAGACACAAACAGTGCAAGATCCAGTGCTGTGACTAGTAGGCGGAAGGATTGCTGGATGCCCCTTATTAGATCATTTCCCTGCTTCACACAAACACTGAACAGAAATAATGCTTATTCTTTTAACTGCAGCATATTTTTTCGGACATTTCTGATTTGGCAGCCCTAGACATGATGACATTTCAGAGCTGAATCTTCAGCTTCCTGGAGGCATCATTCATCAGCCCCCTCTGAGAAGCCAGCTATATGTTGCTGCAGAAGAGGCCACCAGGAAATGGTTTGCCCAAGAAAATAGATAATGGACACTAGGCTGACTCTGGGATGGAGAGGGAATGCCCTCTCTACATCCTCTGAGGTTAAACTTTGGACCTCTTGGAAGCTTGGAGGTTCCCAAACCTTCTCTGAGTTACTAACAACAGCTGTACCTGCTATGACTGTATTAGCAAACTATTCAGCATACCTTTTGGGTGGTTTACCCTTTGTGGCCCTTTCAGATCTGCATACTAGACACAAGTCTTCCATGCTAGGCTTCTCCTCTTTAGGAGACTGCTGGGCAGGCTGGAGTCATGGTCCGTACTACCAAAGGTAGTCCGCCAGTGTGCATAGTCTGTACAACCAGCTTCTGTCTCTGGGGCCCAATAAGCTTAGGGTACATCTCAAGATAGAGGGAACCCCGTGCACTATGGAGTTGGATACCAGCTCATCCTACTCCATAATATCTGCTAAGACTCTGAAAGAGCTTTGCCCTAATGGTGGTCCTCCTCTCTGCCCGGCCCCTGGAGTGCTGTGGGACTTCCAGAGAAAAAGAATCCCGCTAAAGGGGATGGGCACCTTCAAGGTCCAGTTTAAGAAGTACACCAAGAATTTGAACCTCATTATAACTGAAGGCACATTCACTAGCCTTCTAGGTCTAGCATGGTTCGGGCCGTTAGGCTTAGGTATTTCAGGGCTTAATCAGATTTCCCCAGGGGCAGATTTTTAATTGATCTGCCAGGAGTTTCCACCAGTCTTTGATGGAACCCTGGGCCTGTACAATGGACTCCCAATTTCCCTACGGCTCAACCCAAAGGTAAGCAGTATCCCTTTGGCTTAAGGACGTTGCACTGCTGTCTTCTGGCTCAGAGGCATCCATCACAGCTGCCTCAGTACAGCCAGGTTCCCCTGTTCCATCTAAGTAAAACACTACTGTTGAAGTGGACTGGGTCCTTGTAACTGGTGAGGCTCCTTTCAGTAAAATTGGAGCTTGCCACTGAGAAAGAACTGCTCCTCCTAGATAGGGCTTAGTCTAAGGGTGCCTGTAGCTGAAGCAATATCAGAGCCCAGCACAAGGCCTTGACTCACCTAAGATGAGGTCAGCACTTGTATCATAAGTACCGTATGCCCCAACCTGTTGGCTGCTCGGGAAACATGATGCTGGACTACTTAGGGCTTTGGTCTAATCCTGCAGGTCTTTTCTTTCGTTCTTAATAGTACAAGATGAAGACACACAAACTGGTATCAGAAGGAAATTAAAAAATTAAATAGAACTGAATATTTGTTATCCTTGCATTAAATGGCATGACATTTTAGATACAATTGTCTATCTTTTTTTTTTAATTTTCAAGCCTGGCTTAGACTCCAGAATTTGGATTACAGGTTTGAACAATTTGATCTCAACCTCTTCCACCATCCCTCCCCAATTTGTCATTCGTACATCCAAGATAATTCTCCCCTTCACCAGCAATTAGTGAAGATAAATGTGCTTTCTGAAATGACAGGAAGTTAAGTATAGCTCTCCAGTGTTTGCTCAAAAGTACGGAAAGTCTTAGTCTCTGAACTGTCTGGGACCTACTTCAAGCTAGTGCTGCATATTTCCAAAAAAAGAGTGGATGATATTGGAGTTCTTCCCATCCAAACTATGTTTTGTGAATGTGAAAAAAGAGGTCCACAGTATTGCTCCCAATTCAGTTGTATCACTTCATGGGTCAGCTGTAGTTTGACCATTCATCACTTTTGTAGAATTATAATTTCATTACTTGCCCTTTACCCTAAGGCCGCAATTTAAAATGCAACATTCAAAATAGCTTAAAGGAACCTCTAGTCACAAAAACAGGGTGGGTTCTTTAGCAGTGTCTCACATCCATCTTTGTATATATGCCTCTTAAAGTTCTGCCAAATGTTCCCTGTTGTTTGCGTCTTGCATCAACCTAAGTTATTTTTCTAGTTAACTTACATGTGCAAAAAGCTACCTTCCACTGTGTTATTATTCATCAAGTTATCCAACATAGAACTGAATTGTTCAATTAATGTTTTAGCAGATGTGTGTGTCTTTTCTATCACATTCCAAGTCTTCCTGATGGTGACCTGAATCTGGGTCTTCATTCCAGTCAGAGCCTCTGGCCAGCCTCAGGTTTTGACAGTGTGTTGGTCTCCTCCAGAAACGCCAGGTTGCCCCCAAGATTGAGGGGGTGTGGCATGTGTGGCAGGTGTGCGGTGACATATGGGCAATGCCACTGAAGCTGGGTTGTGTGTGATGTCACACATACGCACCACACACCAGGCCGCCTCAACATTGAGGAGGCCTGGCCTGCTTCCAACAAATACAGTGGACGTTCGGGTTGCGAATGTGATCCTTGCGGGATGCACGTTTGCAACTCGCCGCATTCGCAACCCGCAGCAGCATGTCTGCACATGTGTGGGTTGTGATTCAGCGCTTCTGCGCATGCGCAAAACGTGATTTAGCGCTTCTGTGCATGCGAGACCGCTGAAACCCAGAAGTAACCCATTCTGGTACTTCTGGGTTTCGGCGGATGCGTAACCCAAAAAAATGCAACCTGAAGTGGCTGTAACCTGAGGTATGACTGTATTGAGTGGTCCGAAGACACCTCATTCCCCTAGAGTTGGTGTGCCTGCTCTCCTCCATTGGTACATGTACACACAGCATTTCTGGAAGACAAGAGTCTCTACATTTGTTTAATCCTCAATTTGTTTCTGAGGAAGCAAAGCAAACGGAGGTGGAACTTCCTTAGAACTGCTGAGTCGCTTTTACAAAATATTTATTTATTTAAGAGGGGGAAGCTCTTAGTGTCCAAAGAAATTGTTTCTACTGTTTGCACTTCTGAAGCGAACTTCCATCTCCGGTGACTGACTCAATAGGAAGAGGCTGCACACGTGTGTGTTTTGATATAGGGGAATATAAATAATAAACACTTGCTTATTTTTACCTCTTTGTTGATTCACAGCATTGCCAATGTAAACTTGGACGGTAAAAGTATTATGTTCAAATGAAGCAACTATAAATCTAGGTTGGACACATCCTGCCCTAAATATAGCACCTTGCCCAGTAACTCAATGTTCTTCAGAATCAAGAGCACCAGTGAATTATTAACAGAACCCACACAGTGCTTAAAGAACTAACAGATACGGGGCGGGGGGAGGGCAAGGCCATGCTTTTTAAAGAAAATATGATCCATGATCCATATTACGGTAAGTTAATACCTTTATTATGCTAACCAAAGTATCACAAAATAGTGTGGAAGCTTTTGAGTTCTCCAGAAGTGTTCATCAGGCCAGATCAGAGGTGGGTGATGTGATGCCCTCCAGATGTTGGGAACTACAACTCAAATCAGCCTAGGCAGAATGGCCAATGGTCAAGGTGGAAGGGAGTTGCAGCCCAAAACATCTGGAAGGCACTACATTGGCTACCTTTGGGCTAGCTAGATGATGAACAGCGCATTTTGGGTGAGATGTGGGAACATTGGGAGCTGAAGCTGAAGACATGGCCTGTATTTCCATGGTGCATATCAGTGGCTGGTTCTCCATTTTGAAAACCCATGAACAGAGTGTCACCCAAATCTCCCATGTGACAGCCATTTCTTGCACTTCTGGAGATGGGGAATCGACCATTGTTATAGTTCCCAGCAGGCTCTCCACTTCCAGAGGCATTATGCCTCTGAATACCAACTGCTGGGAATTGCAGAGGGGCAGAGTGCTGTTGTGCTCACATCCTGCTTGCAGGCTTCCCAGAGGCACCTGCTCAGCCACTGGCCTGATCCAGCAGGCCCATATGATGTCCTTGTGATGCTTGCACAGCATCGCAAGGGCCTTATTTGAATGTCTGCTACCTCTTCCCATCGAACTCAGTAGGACTTTCTAAGTAAACACGCCTCAGATTGCGCTGCTCATGCGATGCATAGGCCACTCTTCTTCCAAGGAACTCCAAGTAGTTTATACATGATTTACAGGTGGTCTTCCATTCAGCTATCGCCTGGGATTAGACCTCTGTTTCAGGAGCTGAACAGTATTATGCGCCTTCACACCATTCCCTGAGCCGGAGAACTTGATGCTGCTTGTACTTTTTATTTTTAAAAAAGCTTATTTCCTTCAAGACTTATTCTGAAGTGGAATGAAAAAGGGCCCCAGACTATGACTTCATAAAGTGGAAATGATTTCCCCTTCAGTCACTCCAACACTTGAAAGTAGTAGATTAATGAATAAAATAGGCCTGTAATGTATAAAGCAGTTAATATGCACAATCAAAGCAGAAATCCCAAAGCACACACCTATGTGGAAGTAAATCACATTTAATTAATAATAACCTGTGGTACAGTTAAGCAATTTTAGACTCTGGATTTAATGATCTTATCCGCCCATCCCCTGTTTAGATGGTAATGGGTATTACTTTACATACTTCAAACTGCAGTGAGCCAGCTTTGAGGTGTTGAGGGCCTTCTTGGGGTGCTTTAAAAAGGTAAAGGGACCCCTGACCATTAGGTCCAGTCATGACCGACTCTGGGGTTGCAGCGCTCATTTTGCTTTATTGGCTGAGGGAGATGGCGTACAGCTTCCGGGTCATGTGGCCAGCATGACTAAGCCGCTTCTGGTGAACCAGAGCAGCGCACGGAAATGCCATTTACCTTCCCGCCAGAGCAGTACCTATTTATCTACTTGCACTGGCATGCTTTCGAACAGCTAGGTTGGCAGGAGCAGGGACCGAACAACGGGAGCTCACCCTGTCGCAGGGATTGGAACCGCCGACCTTCTGATTAGCAAGTCCTAGGCTCTGTGGTTTAACCCACAGCCCCACAGATGCTGGTTTCCCCATGAGGCTACTTCTACAATATCAGAACATAATTATCATAGGTATTGCAGATATTATATATAACACTGACAGTATGTTTGGGCTTCACCTTCTGTGGGATCAAGGCTATGTAACCTTGTTTACATTTACACACACACACACACACACACACAGAGAGAGAGAGAGAGAGAGAGAGAGAGAGAGAGAGAGAGATGGCATTTAAAGGTAAATCTGTCTCATTTCCACTTCCTGAAAGAACATGCAAAGCTAAACAAAGCCCTCCTTCAAGATTCATACTTTTGTGATGCAGTTCTTCCCCAAACAACGCATACAGAAATGCAATGCACTCGGAGGCAGTGTGCATAAATTCACATGTGGGTGAAAATCATGGGCAAAAAAAGCACCAGATTAGAGGAAATTGCTTGTAAAAATACATATATTGGGCAAATATGCGTATAAAATGTGTATATTAGAAGAAATGCAGGTGGATTTGGGTTAGAACAGGCTTCCTCAACCTCGGCACTCCAGATGTTTTTGGCCTACAACTCCCAGGATCCCTAGTTAGCAGGACCAGTGATCAGGGATGCTGGGAATTGTAGTCTCAAAACATCTGGAGGGCCGAGGTTGAGGAAGCCTGCGTTAGAAAAACCACAAATGGGTGTAGAAGTGTGGGGAGCTGAACTTCAGATTGGACAAATGAGAAATGGAGAGGAACTGAAATGGAGAGATGAACCCTTCCCTCCTCCCAGTTAAGCAGATTCTAACCTGTGGTTTTAGTCAAGAGGCTAGAAGTGACAATGCAGGTTCAGTCTGGTAGCTGAATTTATGTACCAGACAAAACCTTAAAAGTTTGAGTGAGAACATGCCAGCACCCTTGTGTCCAGACTAGGTGTGTCAGCCAAGAGGGGTATCAATGCTCACTTGCCGTCAGTATCTGCAGCTTCCTTGTATTGTTTGTTAAATATTGCAAGTATCTCCCCTTCCCCTCGCCACTAAAAATAGCTGTTTGTTTGCAATTCACTTTGCATTCCCATTTCCTTTCCAGGTCCTCTTGGGAGGTTCCCAGTTTACCCTACACAGGAAAAGACCTAGAAAAAGCTATTGCTAGATCTTTCCCCTTTTAGATATATATATTTCAAAACTATTTTGTCCCTATTTAATAGATTAGAGCAAATAACCTTTTGGCCTACTCATCCTATGAAGCTAATTGAAAAACGCATTGCGCCCTTCCGTCGCTGGGACTTCTTGGCAAGATAACACCCCAAATATCCTGAAGAAGTAAATCCAAAAATGTGATTCTTGCACCACCCCTTCTTGGCAGCTGTCATCCACCCATGGGAATTATGTTTTAAAGCACTTTTCTGATGCTCACTCCTGGTGCCCGCTTGTGGCACGCTTTGATCTATGCAGCTTAATCTAAAGAGAGTTATAAGATCCTGCCAATGCCACCATAACTTGGGTGACCCATGGCAAGGGACAAAGTGTGATTATTCAAAACATGCTGGTGCAGGAGGGGAGGATGAGTCATACAGCTCAAGGCCCAGCAATGCGTGACACCAAGTGTGTCATTAGTAACCATGGCACATCTGGGTGGGGAAATTAAATAAACCATTTTGATAAGGGGAGGGGGATTTTTAGGGCTCAAAAGGATGGACTTAACTCCTCAGTGACAGAGCTTTTTTGGGCTGGTGCTGACTGGCATTCCCCCTGCCAGATGTCAGATGTCCTATACAGTCTCACCCTAAGGAAAACAGTGACAATGCTGCCAGAAGGAGTTGTGGTATTGATGCTTCTAGACATTAGCTTGGAAGGTACAGCCTGAATGTCTCATTGAACTCCCCGTCCACAATGCCTCTGGTTCTAGCTTCCTTTATGCCCTTCCCATATGCAGAGCAGACCTTGGTGTCTCAAAAAATTTGCGCCCCTTTCGCTCCACTCAATGCACTACATCAAAGTTGCGAAGCCCTGCATTGTCCCGTGCGATGGAACTGGTTGTGCTGCCCTAAATCTGCCTCTGCCGTATGAATTGGACTGGAAAGTCAATATTCAAAGTTTTTGGCTCAGCTTCACTCAGAAGCAGCTTGCTGGGAAGGGCAAAGCCACTTTGCTAACTTCCTGGCAGGGTGGTCGCTGCTGTTGACTGGGAGGCAGAGGGGTGAGGTGACAGGGAGGTTGGTGCACCTGCAGGAACAGGAGATTGGTTCTGCTGGTGTGTTTGCTCCATGCTGACTTTGCTTCTTCCACCCACCTGTCATGGAGCTGCCAAAGTAGCTCTGCTCCACTTGGCAAGCCACTTCTATCATTACTTCTAACACGCTTTAAAAACTACAGACCATATTCTGCATAAGCTTTCAAAGATGGGAATCTGAGAAAACAAACAAGGAGTCCTCCTAGTAACAGAGAGGCACAAAATGGCTGCCGCTGCTCAGGTCCGGCTCTGAGAACAGGAATTCAAAGAGTTTACAACCCGCCACTCCGCAACAAGAGTGTTACTATTGCTAATGGGATGAATCCTAGGGAATGGAAAACGAAGGTGAGGGATTAAAAGAATCTGCTGATGTGAAGAGGAACCAGACTGTGGAGAAGTCTCTATAGGGAGTTATGGAGGTTCTGTTCCATAGACCATTTAACACCAGGATTTAGCAATCCAAGTTAAATCACCATGAGAGAAGAAGCTGATCTCATATCTTTCTATCTTTAATTTCTATGCTGTGTTTATGTTAGGTAACCCTTAAAGCAACCTATAGTTGCCTGTTCCAGAGAGTGAAGTTTGGTTAAGTTTTCAAGATTTTAAAACTGGTTTTTTTGTGAGTCTTTGTATTTTCTTTAGCAGAAAGCAACGAGTCAGTTGTTCAATCGTTCTTACACCCCTTCCCTTCCTCCCACAGGAGCCCATATTATATTCGGTTGGGAGCTGCCCAGAGTGGCTGGGGAAATAATAAATGAATTATTATTATTATTATTATTATTATTATTATTATTATTATTATTATTATTATTACAACAAGCAGAAACTGCAAATATTGCAAAACTAATTAAAATGACAACAAGATCTGTGCCAGCAGCAGGTAAAAACAAACACAGCAGATGATAAAACAGTCAACAACGAATTCCTACATTTAAGCAATTTCTACGACTTTTTGTTTTGAATCACAGTAATTTTATTTACACATCATATACAGTATATAGCCCTGATAATATACATGGCACATGTCTGAGATCTTTTTAAATATATTTGTTAATATATCTTTTTAAATATATTTGTTAAATATATTTGTTTCAGATTCCAGGTAATAGTCATCACCACTTTTTTATATATAAATAAGAAAGTTTCTAGTCCACATTGTCATGAAGATAAATCTTGAAAACATGCAATGTTTCAAAAAGATTCTGGGGTTCTGGATCATCTCCATGCATGCCCTCATGTACAAACAGCCTCTACTGCCCCGTCTGGAATGCCTTATTTTCTGAATTCCCTTCCTGACAACCTGCAAATTGGCATCGATCAGTGGGGAAATATATTGTGGAAAGCCAGTGAATTATAGTGATCAGGATTTCAATCAGAGAGGCTTAGGCCTGAATCCCTGTTGAGCTATGACTCTCTTCGAGTGACTGTAGTTAGGGATGTGTGCATGTGAATCAATCTGCACCAGCCCATAACTGTGACCGTCTGCTTACTCACCTACAGTAGCTTCCGAGGCGATTTAAAGTTGTGGAGTCAGCACATGGGCATAGGACTGAATCTTCCCCTCTCTGCCCGATATGGCCCCAACCTAAATCGCTCTTATCTCATGGCTGCTCCCTGAAGCACTGCGAGTTCCATCCATGGAGCTCCAAACTGAGGTGTGGAATTCTTTGACAAGTCAGTAGGTGGTAGCAGAGAACAATAAAAGGGTCTTCTAAGTTGCCAAGGAAGCCAAGGCACTCGTTTTTAGGGGGCCAGGTCGCCTCAAAGTTCAGAGGGCCACACACACAACACCACGTGCTTGACATCAAGATGTTGCCTCAGACCCCCTCAGTTGTCTGGAGAAGCTGGCGCCTCTGCCTAAGGATGAGGTGCCTGAGGGTCAAACTAGCTAAGAGAGGGAAGAGATCCCTAATCACATCTCTGTTTCCTCAGCCAAAGCGTAAAAGTAGCTGGAGGGCAGACAGGGAATCGGGGTTTGGGTTGTGGTGTGTTTTCCAGGTTCATGCTAGGAAAATGGCAGACATGGAAGGGGACCGCAGCTCAAATGGTCTCCAGTTGCCCAACCAGTTCTCTTATGTGTAGTCAAACTTGGAACAACCTTAGACAACAGAATTTGGGAGGTGGGGTTTGTTGGCCACTGGCCAACAGTGTAATTTCTTCAGTTCTGTATCTCCCCCCCCATAAAATCATTATTATTTTTAAGTGGTTACATCCTTCCTTTTGGGGGGGGGGTTGCTAGTCCTCAGCTATGTGGGCATAGAAACCTTCCTTCTTTGTTCATGTGGCTTGTCTCTTACTCTCAAGAGAAATTCTTTTCTTTTTAAGTGTTTCTAAAAGCCAGGAGTTATTTTCTTTTCTTTTTTTACCTTCTCTGTTACTAAATGTGTTTTCATTGTTAAGCGTATTTAACCTGAAAGGGCTCGTTGATGGCCATGTCAGGAAGCTAAATCACCAAGTCCTTAATTGCTTTTAGATCTTTGGCTTGGAATTCACTTTGCAGAAACCCACAACCTGAGGCCTATGGGCCTGCTCTGTAGCCTCCCATCCACCACCCCTAGCCAAATGGCTGAGCAAAACGTACATTCCAAGATCACAGATTGCAAACCTGGTGCCTGGTTCTAGGCAACAAGACTTGCACCCCCTCATTCAGGCTCCTGTTGCTCTCCACTCCTGTTCCACCTTCCTCGACCATCTTTCCGCAATATATGCACAAAGCCATATAGGATCTCAGTTTCCACTCACATGAACTGGGCCAGTCCTACGGGTAGACAGAGTGCAGCGCTGGCTTCAGGTGGCAGATTTGGGTGTCACGATTAATGATTTAGTTTGCCTCTGGCAGCAAAATGTATTGGACTGGCCCTCTCCATTGAAGGAGCATTTGGGTAGCACTCATGTCTCAAAACAGCTTGAGCACCTTGTAATAACCCTGTGTCTGTCCATGTGTCTTCCCCCCCGCGCCCCGTGCTTCCAACATTGGTGGGGTTTTAGTTTTGTTTTTTGGCTTAATTTACTGTACTCACTGAGGTAAGCCAAGCGATGCAGACACTTATAGAAACACACTCTTGCTGTGTCAATATTCAGTACAAAGCAACCAGATCTCTTTCTTCCACCAGCCTTGGGGGGTCCTGGAGGAATTAAGAGGAAAAGGGTCTAAGCAGCAGCAGCAGGGGAAGTTATTTGGTTTTCTCTCCATTTTAATCCATCCAGTGTTCCTCTGTTGTTCACTTTGCTTATTCAGCAGGGCTGTTGGGTTCATGAACGACCCACAGATGTCAGTCAGGCCTTCAGCAGCATATTCTGAGGGGAAATCATATTACTTAAGCAAGAGCGGTTATGAGGCCAAAATGAAAGGCGGGAGGTCAAAGGAACACCTTTAAGAAATAATGTGAAATGTAAAGTGTCTGTGTGGTATATCTACAAGATTTTTTTGATCCCCCCCCCAAACGCTAAGAAGCTAAGGCTGCAAGCTTCTGTTAGTGTGAAATGCTTCCAAATTGATTTTGAAAAAGGATCATCAAGATAGGAATTATGAGAGCCTAATTAAATATTACATGTACAGTTGTACCTTGGATCCTGAACGCTTTGCGACTTGAACGTTTTGGCTCCTGAAAGCCACAAACCCAGAAGTGAGTGTTCTGGTTTGCGAATGTTCTTTGGAACCCAAACGTCCGACAGGGCTTCCGTGGCTTCCGATTGGCTGCAGGAGCTTCCTGCAGCCAATCAGAAGCCGCGCTTTGGTTTCCGAACGCTTTGGAAGTCGAGTGGACTTTCGGAACGGATTCTGATCGACTTCCAAGGTACGACTATACCTATATATGATGCATGTAACTAAACTAAGCATTTGGTATATGAGATGATAAACTGAGGGGATGGAGTTAGAGGATTGAAATGGCTGGCAGAGAGACATCCCATTTACTACTCCTCTAGCTTAACTTGCCCCTTCCCAAAGTTGTTCCGCCCTTCTTTAAAAAATAGTTTTGATCACCTACAAGATTGTCATAGAGCTTTTGGCTATTCACAGCCTAACTTTTCAACAAATTTTTGAAGTATCTTAACTATACAGAGAGAAAGTATAGAGACTACCCTACCAAGATGAACAGGTAAAAAGGATAATATTGATATATATATTTTCTTAATTTGGTCAGGTTCATTTATTTTCTATTTCGTGGTCTGAAATCACAATGCTCATTTGCCTTTCCACACAACCCTGCTCTCCCCACTTTCGTTTGTGTGCAACCAGTGTTGCTGCTCAAAGCCTACATGTGAGAAAATCTTCCCCAAAGCTGTTCTTTGAAAACAGTCAAAGAGCTTATCAGGCTTTCAAACAAAACAAGTTGTACTTCCCTGGCCCTTGGTGGAAGAACCAGACATGTCACAGGCCGAGAAAGGGTCAAAACATTACCTTTTCTTTCAAACAACATTGCCTCGATCCTGTTGTGCTCAGTGTTTTCATTTATCCCTCATGAAGCCAAAATACATTCCAGATGCGCTTTGCAAGATCTCCCACAAGGTCACAGCCAAGCTGAGGTGCTCACAGTGACCTCTCCTGACCTTAAGGTGCGCTGGAGGAGGGAGGGCCTGTTCCCTGCTGCCTCAGTTGAGCTGGAACTGTCATTATGGATAAAATCTAACTCCTTTTGCCAAAAGCTCCCCCCGCATGCCCCTCCTCTCTAGGTCTCTCTGCTGCAATTTGGCTCAAATCTTATCGAGCTTGTAGAAAGCAGCCTAATGGGAGGGGGAGATATTTGTTTTTGTTTTTTAAATTATGGTGTATTTTGTATTTTTCTGTTGTGAAGCACCCTGGGAGCTTCGGATGAAGGGCGGGATACAAATTTAATAAATAATAATAGCAATGGACTGATGGCATTTATCCCTATCAAAGTTGGTAACCAAACAGAAGGGTTATTTTCATTGAAGGAAAACGGGGATAAGGGAGATATTGAACAAAGTTTTTGTGGGTGAATTGAGGTTTTGATGACTGAATGCAAAAGGGGAAAGGATGTCACGTTCCAGGTTGAGAAGAGTGCTCAGGAAAACAATAGTGAAATAAACCACATCACTGATCATTAGGGATGGGGCAGAAATTTGATTCAGTTCACATTTAAAGGAAAATGTGACAAATTCAGTTTCGATATGCAAACTGAAACATTTGTCAAGCTGTGCACTTCTCTGAATTTTGCAATGATAGCCAAATACAAAACCACATACACTTGGGCAAAGTGTGATTACAAATGCGTTTATTAGTGAAAATTAGATAACAAAAATGCATTGCATTAGGGAAATTATAACTTCCTGGTGGTGGAGGCTCCAGCACTGCTCCGTAGATGGCCAGGCGAGCTCCGGGCTGCTGGCAAGGCCTCTGTTCGTATCTAGAGGAAGGTTCATAAGTCGAAGCACCTCCTGAAGGTCGTAACTGGAATCGTACGTAAGCAGAGCCGTACGTAAGTCGAGGTTCCACTGTATTGGGCAAAATTGCTTTAAAAAATGTGTATATCAGGAGAAATTTGCACTTAGATGCTGATGGATTTTAAGAGTGAGTTTTTAAAAGGAAAGAACAAAAAAAAAAATGCAAATTGATGTGGATATCTTAGACTGGAAAAATGAGAATAATCTGATGTGGCCGGATTAGCTAAGAACCACCGTCGGATGCAGTAGGTCTTTGAAAACCAGATGCTGGGAGTCGCAAGTGGGGAGAGTGTTGTTGTGGCTTGTGGGCTTCCCATGGGCTTCTGCTTTGCTGCTGTGAGAACAAGTCGTTGGACTAGATGGGCCCTTGGGCTGATCCAAAAGGACTTTTTCCTGATGTCTTCGATTTAGGATTGCATTGTGAAGGTGCTGAATGGGTATCTGGAGGCAGTGATAGACTGGACAGGGGTCAATAAATTGAGGGTGAATCCTGATAAGCTGGAATTGCTGTGGGTGGTGGTTCCCATGTCAGGGAATTAGGTGCACACTGTTTTGGTAGGGGTTGCACTCCTCCTGATAGATGGAGGTTTGTAGTTTGGAAGTACTCCTGGATTCCAGTTACACTGTATGTAAACAACCTAGTGAACCTTTCTGATTGGGTGTTGTAGAGATATCGTTTTTTTGAAACGAATATGCAAATCAAAATTCGTGAGTTCAGAAAACTGAAGCATTAACCTAAGACTTTAATCATAGCTGTCAACGTTTCCCTTTTTTTAAAAGGGAAATTCTCTTATTCCAAATAGGATTCCTCGCAAGAAAAGGGAAAAGTTGACAGCTATGCTTTAATTCCTTTGCAGGTAGTGTGATAATTCCAGAATCTCTTCTCACCATGAAACATGCTGTGCAATCTTCATGCAATTCGTAGTTTGAATTCATTATGTGTAATCTGAAGTTGATGCTAAAAAAGAAAGAAAATAATGGAAAGTGATCCATTATTCCCCTTATGTGTCTGATGCTTCTGTTGAAAAATAAAGTCAGAGGAGGGAGCATCTTTTGATTCCTCGTTCCATGGACAGTCATCTTCTTCCCTCTAATATCATGCAAGCAATAAAGAGTGTGTGCAACACTCTAAGCAAGTGTATTAAGATATGTCAATCACCAAAGACACAGCTGCTGAACCAGGCAAGATGGGACAGCAAGTTAAAAGCTTCATCAAGGAACATTTATTTTGCAACATTGACCTTTGGAGCACCATCTCCGAGGAACTGGAGGAAATTAAATTCTCACAAAGTAATGGAGAAGGAACCTCATAGTGGCTGGTTTGTAACCTCTCACCTTCCCTTCTGAATTTTAAGTGAAGATCAGAAAACAATGTCACAAAATTAATGTTGACCTCTTTTATGGGAGAGTTTGAAAAGGTCAAAGAAAGGGGTGCGTGGTGATCACAGCCAACCAATGGAACATGTGACCTTGGTGTTGTAGATCAAGACTTGGACATAGGACTGGCCTTAGGTGAAATGTTAACATGGAGACCTCTTTGTATACTTTCCCCAGGTCAGAAAGACTGGAGCTGGGATGAGAGTCATCGCTTTGGCAATGAAACATCTCAGACTATGTAGGAGCTAGTGTCGCCACCCCTTCCTGGCTCTCAGTGGGGCCCTGATCTGAACAGGTGTTTCCATGGTCCTCCACTACTCGCATGACACTTCAGCAGCAGCTTGAAAGTTCCTGTGTGTCTGGCTGTCTCCTCTGCTTCTCTGGCCCTGGATGAGATAAAGTGGGATGGGATGTTGGCCAGGAATCCAAAAAACCATTGTAGGCACACCCTGTCCTGGGAATTAGCATTGCAGAGATATTCTGGAAGGACCTGCTCCAATTGCTCCTCATCCAAGGAGACCTCAGGTTCAAGGTCTGGGCAGGGTTGAAACATGACACTCTGGAATCCCCTGGATCCTACAGCCTCTCAAAAAATTATACCTAGACCATGTGGTGGCCTTCATATATTTTGGAGTATAACTCCCATCATCCTTATCCGTTGCCCATACTGACTGGTGCTGATGGGAGTTGTCGTCTGAAACATCCGGAAGGCACCAGGCAGTAGCAGACAGCGTGTTGGAGCTATGCTGCTCAACAAGCCTCCCTCTGGCTGAGTTGCTACTGCACACCAGGGCGGAAGAGCTGTGATGGTGCAAATGTGCCAGTGGATTGGCTCTGCTGGCATGTTTGCACCATACCTACCTTGCCACCATCTTGCGTCTGCCCCTCTCTGTATGCAGCAGGAACTCAACTGGGAGGAGGCCAGGTATGTAGCACAGCCCCATGATGCTGCTGGCATCAAAATGTGAAAGCCTGACTGAGATCAACAGTATTTGGAGGGTTGCTGTCTGTCTCGCTCACACACTTTTCTCAGTTGTAGAAAACAGACTTTGCTTGAGTAAGTTGGCTCACCATTTCCTTTCTGAAAGTCGTAATGAAGCCTAGATCCCCAGTCCTCCTAGCCCAAACCTTGCCTGGTGAGCAGGGAGTTGTGTTGTGTGTCTTTATAAAAATGAATGACCCCAGAAAAATTACAGAGCTCTTTGCACCTTGCAATGCCATTTCCCTTTGCATGTTCATCTGCGTATTCTCACCCTGATTTTCACCGAGTCCTTCGTGTTATGTCAGATGAGTGAACTTTCCTCTATTCCAGACTCCTTTCCTTCTGCTCTCGCCTTGGCATGTTCTGTTACATCATAAAAAACAACTATATTGGTTTTTGAAGGTATTCCAAACAAAAGGTCTCTCCAGAGATGCTTTTAACAAACGTCTGCTGCCCTAGCAGCCAGCTGCACACACTCTAGGGGTGCAGGCTAGTTCTTGGAATAGTTTTGTGGTTTATTGGAAATGATGGAACCATATACATTAAAGATAGAAAAAGCCCATTAGGTCATCTTACCTCGTTCCCTGCCTGTTCAGTATTGCTCCCTGCAGTGTGTTCTTGCAGCCAAGTTTTAAGTGACCCAAGCATTCGGATGCCACAGGATCCGAGGAGCGAAACGTTGTTGTGATTCTGCAAAGAGTTTAAAGCTGCTCCTCAGCCACGGTGGAAGAATAACACATGGAAAGGAAAAGCCCTCCAGCTAATCGCCGTTCCTGCATCAAGTATTAAAACATGTGGAAGCCATTAGACTTTAACCTTTCACTGGAAACACACTAACCTGTGCCCTATAAAGTCCTAATTAATGGGCCCTTTTGAAAACAACATCTCAGACCAGTATCTAGGAATGGTTTACACATGTTTTTATGGACAGGAGAACATTGACCACAAGAAGGATCAGACACAGTTAAATTGGGCTCAGGACATCCCAGGCAACGTCTCTGCTTCCTGGAGCCACTTTGGGAAGGAATGGAATGGGGATCTTCTCTTGTGCACATAGACAAAACAGTTCTGGCTGGAGTAGAAGTTTGAAATAGGGTTGTGCATGCTCCCTTGTTCTGCTTGGGGCCTAATCTGGCCTGGCCTGACTAAATTAGGAACTTTGCACAGCCCTAATTATTTGATGGGGTTTTCAAAACCTTATCAAACCCAGGTGGGTTTCAACAACAGAGTATACAACTATAAAACAGGTTCTTATAAAACAAGGAAAACTGTTTCAAATGGAACTGAACTGTATAAAGTCAGCACAATAGGTGGGTCCAATCAAACAAGGTACCTTAATTTTCAAAGACCATGTTAAAGAGGTGTAACTTCAGCATATGGTAGAGTGAAGATGCTTTGACACATCTCCATTATACCCTTATCAGAAATCATTGCCATCACAGATGGAGGGATGGAGGCAAAAGGTGGACAAGGTGTTTTTTGAGGTGAAAAATCCTAACCTTTCCCACTTTGCACATTAGATAGGAAGCCCAAGCAACCACCTCCCCTTTGCTGCTTTCTATCTGTTTGTACCTCCTGTCATCTTGCTTTTGCAGTGCAGTCCATAACATTCAAAACCAGCAAACAAACTTCCCACTGAAATCAACTGGGATATAATAAGCTATGGTTTTGGCAGCCTTTTGTTATTGCTGCCTGCTTTTAACACCCAGGACGTTCGGCATCCTCTCTTATAGCCAAACATCATTCTAATTAGTCATTTTTATAATGTAATTTCTAGTTAAGGATCTGCCAGAGTTTCTGTTATAGAGTCCTCTCTTGCAAGGGTAATTAAGTGGGCTATTAAAATGCTCTCTGGGGCATAAGTTGTAAAAAGTGCACTGTATTGTAAAACTACGCCATAAAACGAAAAAAAATGTTTTTCTTTTGTTTTCCTATGTTGTATTTAAAGAATGTTATACAGGGGGCCATATAACCAGTGTTGCATTAAGCATCTCTATGCAGGAGTTGAAATAAAGCGATCTCAGATAATCAGAAGAATGTGCTAACAGGCAAACAATTTCCAGGATATTGAACAGCATCAGAGCATGTGGATAGCAGTGAGCCCCAAACTAGCTACAAATCAGAGCAAAATTCCATATACACTGTACAGACATTTACTGTAACATATGTATGGTAGGTAACCATCTGCAAAGCAGCCTTTAAGTCTCGTCAACAAGGTAACGTGCTGCATTTCTAGCAGCACCCCTAGAAACCAGCAAAATTGAGCGAAGTTGCAGAAAAGCAGTGACCAAAAAGGAGGCAAAAGAACATTAGAGCATTTCCTATAGAATCCTAGAACGAGATTCTTCCTGCTCTAAGGTCTCACACAACAGCTTGGCACCCTCTAAACCAGGATTGCTGCACTACAGCTCCCCTCCCTGTGGGCCACACTGGTTGAGCCAAGAAGAGTTACAGCCTAGCAACCATTGTAGGTTCACCATCCTTTCTCTAAATGGTAAGAAAAAGCTCTGGATTAGGCAACTGAAGTCACAATTATGAATACTTGTTACGGATGGTATATTTTCAGCTGGGTGCCACCAAGGCCCAGAAAAGAGTAAGGGCCCACCTACACTACGATTTCTAGCATTTCATATCTATTATCATGGGTTCAAGAAGTTGTCCCCCGCTTCCCCTGGGAAAACCCACTGTTTACTGCTAAATCAGAACAAATGTTAATTCGCAGAAAACCTGGATAAAAAATTGTCTCTCTTCTGAACTGGTCCTAAAATAGCTCCTGAATGGGATTTCATGTGCTTTCCTAGCAGCTGTGTTTGGGGCAGTCTGCATCCACCTCCTTTCATCCTTTCCCCGCCTACCCCTGCAGGACAATTTTCCCAGCTGTCTCTCCAGCTTCAAGCAGACACTTCCAGTTTCATCAGCCTGCTTGATTTGTTATTTATTAATTTTAGTTTTCTCTGTTTAGCTCTAATCGCTAAAATTGTGACCAAATGATATATATGCTTGTTCCCATTCATTTGTTTTGGTTGGTTGTGATGGTTCCAAATCACAGCTTTATTTTCTGTCTTTAGATTCAGGTAGGTAGTTGTATTGCTCTGACACAGTTGAAATATAAAAATAAAAATAAAAAATTGTCCAGTAGCACCTTAGAGACCAAATAAGTTTGTTCTTGGTGTCAGCTTTCGTGTGCATGCACACTGTGTATCTGAAGAAGTGTACATGCACATGAAAGCTTGTATCAGGTATAAACTTAGTTGGTCTCTAAGGTGCTACTGGGCAATTTTTTATATACCGTATTTTTTGCACCATAACACTCACTTTTTTCCTCCTAGAAAGTAAGGGGAAATGTCTGTGCGTGTTATGGAGGGAATGCCTATGGATGGCATGCCCACAGATTTTCCTCCTCTAAAAACTATGTGCGTGTTATGGTCGGGTGCGTGTTATAGAGTGAAAAATACGGTGTGTGTGTGTGTGTGTGTGTGTATATATATATATATATATATATATATATATATATATTCTGTCTTTAACAATACATATTGGAAGACTTCTGTCTCCTTTTCTATATGTTAAATGATTGTCTGGTTATCCTATTTTCTGATTCTCTGACATTCTGCCATGGGTGGGCAGAGCTGAAGGTGGAGACAACACAAGAAGCAGATTATTGATTATAGAAAGAATGAATGGGAAAGCACAGGGCTTCAGGGGTCTTTCACCAAGTAAAATCTGAGGCAAAAATCACAAGTGGGATCAACCATCCACAGATCAAATGGGACAAAGATGTACAGACTTAAGGGAATATGTGGGTGGGCCCTAAGTATGGGGTAAAAGGAAATTAGGAATAGTTCCAACCTACTGGAGATTATAGGCTCAAAGTTTTTTTTAGGGCAAAGGGTATGATTTCCATGCAAGTGTGAGCTTCTGCAGCTTTCCAAAATAATCACATTATAGGAGTGGAACAACAAAGTTATTGCATTTGTGCCACTCTTTTGTAGCCTTCAGACAGCAATTGTTAAGGAGGTCTCCCCAGGCAAATTTCTAACTGCATTTCTCACATGCATAATTTTCATTCCTGGGAAGAATAAAATAAAGCAGGGGGAGGAGATCAAGAATCTAGGCAAACAAAATGAAAATGTTCCAGGTCTGGCCCCACTGGGCACAGAGCGTAAGTGCTGTGAACTGCTGTGGGGGGCACACTTTTCCATGCGAGGCTGCAGAACAAACAGCCGGACCCTCCACTGGGGCTGATTGTTGACATGTTTATGATGATGAAGTGGAGCAGAGCTCTCCAAGCGGGATGCCGAGAATGACAAAGTAAAGTGTGGCACTAACCGGAGGACCTATATAATGCTAAATATCCTCGGAAATGGCATTTTCTTCCTATTGGTGACCTTTACACAGAGGAGTTAAGAGGTCTTGCTGCTCTCCCGATACATCACACATTCCCCACACTCGGAACGGCCAGCTTCAGCATCGTCAACAACAACAAACCAGCAGGCGCCAGGGGTGGGAGGCTACTGCGACCGAGTTGCAGGGATTCTGGCGATAATTTATGGGCCTGCTTAGTTTCCGTGAAAGATGAGGCAGCCTCTGCCTGAAAAATCTTGCCCAGAGGAGAGATCGCAAACCCCGAGCGGATGGTGAAATACCTTCATGCATCATCAGATTGCCTGTGATCGTATTTACGACACGACGCTGTGAATGTGGTGGGACTGGGGGAGCCAGTGTAAATTCTCTTGGCTGGTCTGTTGGAAGGGGGAATAGAATGAGCAATCTTTATTGTTTGTACAGAGTGAATGCCATATGTGCCCCAGGAAATGAGAACTACGTCAGCTTACTAACTGCAAAGCAGATAATAGTGATAAACCTTGTTGAGATAGCTTGGTGTGCACATCAGTTGAGGGTGGTGATGGTGATGGTACACTTGACTTCGACACATCCACCCCTCTAATTGCCTGTCCCCAGTTTCAGATTTCATCTTCGCCTTCCAGCAGCCTGGAACCAGCACCTCAACAGCAGCCAATTGCCTGAGCCTGACACTTTCCACGGCACTGTGGCAGCTTGGAGGCAGAAAGGGCTTCTGGCCAGCATCTCTGCTATGCTGCAGTGCCACTATAAATTGGCAGCCCGCCAGGAACAAGGAGCTTGTCACACAGGGTGTAATTAATTTGTGGAATTCAGAGCCACGCATAGTGATGATGTCCATTAGTGTATCTGTTGCATTTTAAAGGGGAATAGGCAGAGGATAAATGGCTGCTAGTGTTATTGGCTACATGGGACCTCCAGGGCCAGACAGAGGATGTATCTCAGTACCAGCTGCTGGGAGGCAGCAACAGGGGACAGCTATCACCTTCATGCTTTGCATTTGGCTGGCCATTGTGGGAAATAGGATGCTGCATGAGATTGCTCCATTGGTCTAATCCAGTAGGGTGTTTATGTTCTTAAGTGAAATGAGCCAACCTGGTTCTGTTTGGCTCAGTATTTGGCTAATGGTTCTATTTGGCTTAGCCGACTCTGGGCTGGCTCTAGGTTGATGCTTAAATTCTGCTCAGCTTGCTGGAATGGCTGTTTGCCTCCAGACCTGGCATGGATGTTACCTGGCATGAAGTCCCCTTCATTTCAGTGGCACAGGCTCCTAAGGTAGAAATACACATAGAATTGCAGTTTATTGATTTAAAATGGTTCCTTCTCAAACACGCTGAGCTTAAGGACAGTGCTAGTGGGAAATTAAAAATAAAATCGTAGGCTCATGCTGATTTGTAAAATTTCTTGGCAGCCAAATAAATAAATATTCAGTGTTTTATTATCATTCTTCTCATTCTCACCTCTAAATAAGATGCAAATCAACACAACAGCACCATCATTTTCGTCAATTTGTGGATATGTTGGCTTTCCAAGTCCCAAAATTGCAACACACGCATATTTTAGAAATGCTTTAAAAATGCATAGCAACTCCCAGAAGTAGGGAAGCAATTTCCCCCCATTGTTTGCCAGAAGCCAACATATTTGATTATTTTAACATATTTGAACAGCAACAGCTTTCTAGAGAAAAGTACTTGCATCAAAGCACAGAAGGATATTAATAGCTTAGTCAAAGCAGCCAGTGAAAACTTTGCTTATTTGTAGAGCTCAGCTGAATATTCACAATGAAATTCATTTCTGTCAAATTTGGGCAAGTGGAGTTGACCGGAGAGTCTGATGCAAAGTCCTTTTTAATTTAAAAGCAGGGTTGTCATGGCCAACAAAGGCCAAATGAAGTGAATGTCTCCAAAGTGGAAACTTTAATTAATTTCAGGTGCCAGTTACAATATACTAAATTTGTATTGTGGCCCTCCCCCCCGCTTTCTCTCTTTTATTAAAGGCAGAAATGTGGCTTGAGTTGAAGGTTCCCTGAAGGAATGGTTCAGTTTGGTACCCCATGCTTTCTTTTTATTTAGAGAGATACAGGGATAGGATGTAATGAACCTGTGACACTCCTCCCCGGAAAATTGTTGAACTCCCTTTAGCCCCAGCCAGCATGGCTAATGGTTAGGGATGATGGGAGCAGTAGACAAGCAACATCTGGAGGGCCACAGATTCATCTTTCCTGTTCTATGTGCTTACTCTTCTATACCTACTATGCCTGTGTCATTTCCGATCCCTTTCTGCCTGTTCTTCCACCCTCTTTCCCAGCATCCCTCCATCTTAGACTGTGCATATTCTATACCTCTAAAGCACATTCAAAGAATTATGGGCACTGTCGTTTATCCCCTCACAGAGTTACACTTCCCAGCAATCCATAAAAAACTATAGTGCCCAGAATTTTTTGAGGAGCTCTGTGGTAAAAGTGCTTCAAATGTACTTGAAAGTTATAGTGTATAAGCAGCATTATTTGTTTCTTTACATCCCTCCAGTGCCTTCTGCTTTTCTATTCCTCCTCTTCATTGCAAACTTTTATCTCACTCAAGATGATTAACAGCACGTGTATAAAATAAATGAAAACAAATATACCATATCCATAGCCTACCTGGCTGCCCCGTGAACTTGCCTCCCTTTTGAGCACAAATGTGTCAGTTTTTAGCGTTTGAAATAAAATCAGGCCACATTTCGTGCTTTGTAAAAGAACGCATGCCATGTTATACATTCACCTTGAACAAACTTGCTAGTCATCTGTGTGAACACTCAGATTGTGGATGGGATTGTGTGTGGGGTGGGGCGGGCAGGCAAGCCCTCCAGTGTCCTCTCTCACACACATGCCTGCCCCACCTTAGTCCCCAACCTTCCCCATGGTATGTGGGCAAAGTCTGCACGGAGCTTCTCCTCCCATTTGCTTGAATGTGAATAGATTCCTTCTTGCTTTATCAGGGTTCCTGATCACATGGAAGGCTGTACTCACATCCAATCAAATGTGAGAAGAAGCTCCTACTGTGCAAAACAGGGATGGGGGGAGAGGGGTGCAGATGGGACACTGGGACAGCACTTGTATGTATGCCTCTGCCTCTGTCCACACTTTGAATGTCTGAGTGCATAGGTGAATGTCTGAACCCACCTAGAATAAATGGGAATCTTGTAGAAGAAGAAGAAAAGTTTGGATTTGATATCCCGCCTTTCACGCCCCTTCAGGAGTCTCAAAGCAGCTAACAATCTCCTTTCCCTTCCTCCCCCACAACAAACACTCTGTGAGGTGAGTGGGGCTGAGAGACTTCAAAGAAGTGTGACTGGCCCAAGGTCACCCAGCAGCTGCATGTGGAGGAGCGGAGACGCGAACCCGGTTCCCCAGATTACGAGACTACCGCTCTTAACCACTACACCACACTGGCTCTCAAGAGCCAGTTGTAGACAATCACAACTGATTTTACTTTTCTTAAAGCAGGTCTGGTCTGGGCTTGTAAAAGTTTTAGGAATAACGTGTGTGTGTGTGTGTGTGTGTGTGTGTGTGTGTGAGAGAGAGAGAGAGAGAGAGAGAGAGAGAGAGAAGAATGCTTTGTATTTCATACCTGGCTGGTTAGATAAAATCACCAAATAGTCTTAGCAATGAGTAAATTGTTTCAAGGATATGAATCTCGGCAGGCAACGTAAATGCTAGCGTTCAACACAGAATGTACTTATTATCAAGTCCAGCTCCAAGGAATGAATCTGAAACAGATGTGTCAATGCCAGTGGTATTAATAAGCAGGATAGCTCCAGGATCCCACAAGGTATCTAAGCTTCCAGCAGAAAACACCGAGACGCATCTCTGCTCTAGATCACTTTTGACTGATGGACTGACTTTCATGTTATTGCTTTACATTTCTTGCCAGTAGAGAAAAGTGCAGGAAGCAGATATGCATAGTTTGGATTTAATGCATAGGGATAAAAGGGCATCAGCACCAGCGCTCTGCAGTTCATGCCTTGCTCTTCTGTATCAGCCTTTCTCACAGGGATGATTATGTGCTGCACTCAGCCCTTGGGGGAAAGATTGCACAAGATGCACCATGCTAGTTGTGCCCGGAGGACACATTTATTATTATGAAGAGATACCTAGATGGGTCAAGCAATTTCTGTGGTGGTGCAAAGTCTACATAGCAGAAACCTGGGTTTGCCACTACATGTACACTCAAGAAGAGCTGCAGACCAACCCAGCCACATGACAAAACAACAACATTAGGTGTGTTGAACAGAACTTGCAGAGTTTGTTTGTGAATCCCTAGTTCAGGGGTCAGCAAACTTTTTCAGCAGGGGGCCGGTCCACTGTCCCTCAGACCTTGGGGCGGGGGCGGGGTGGACTATATATTTTTTTTTTGGGGGGGAATGAATGAATTCCTATGCCGCACAAATAACCCAGAGATACACATTCTACTCATGTAAAAACACGCTGATTCTTGGACCATTCGCGGGCTGGATTCAGAAGGCAATTGAGCCGGATCTGGCCCCCGGGCCTTAGTTTGCCCACCCATGCCCTAGTTCCAGGCTTTACTGCTATTCTTTTTATAAAACCATTTATTTTCAAGAGTGCCAGTCCCAGGAACATTGTGGGTGCAATAACCTATCTAAAACTCTTATATCGCAACTCAGTTGAGGCATTCTATCCTTCCCTTTTTGACACACTTGGTTCCATCCATGAACACTTGCTGCTTAGCTCTTCCCTTAATGTTGCTATCAATTTGAAGTACAAAGTGGGTTGATCTTGGTGCAGGCCCGGATGCAGGTGGGAATGCCCAAAGAAGACCTGCATACCTGGGGAACACAGGGGAGACGGATGCAACCCTCCTTGGGGAAACCCTTTGCAACTGTGACAAAGTGAGAGGCCCTTCTGGGACAAGGTGAACAGCAACTGAAAACCTGTTCCAAAAACTCCATCAAATTTTGAGGGAAATGTCACATGGAAGTGATGTGGTGTATGCAATTTATCGCCATTAAGAATCTGGTGGTACTCTTTTGGTGTCATTCAAAAATGAATTCGCCACCATCATTGCCATCATGATGCATAGATGTTTACTAATTCAAGAGTTCCGGTGCAAATCTATACATGCCTACTCAGAAGTAAGACATATTGAGTTAAAAGGATGTATTGGCTTGCAGCCTAATTGGCACAAGAATTTAAACAAATAGTCCCATTCACCTATGTGTACATTGGCTTTCCAGAGCCCAGTATTAACTCTTGCCAAAGATGCTTTCATGGTAATTATGCCAAGGTGTGCTCAGCCACCTGCATATGCGCATGGAATGCATTACCACTTGCTGTTTCTGGATCCATTGGGCTGTTCTCTGTTCATGCTGCATTTCTGACTGTTCTCGGGGCTTCAGTATAGGCAAGTCAGGTGCTGCTGCCCCCCCCAGCCAATAAAATACGAACACTCAATTACCTCTAGTTCTGCTGTAGCCAGGAAATGATATCGAGTGGAGTTATCCTATTGTCTGAATTATATCAATATGAAAATTGATGAAAACCACAGGGAGTCAACAGTCCCCCTTCTGTATTAAACAGAGTTATGGCCATATTAAAAATGCTTTTAAAAGTATATAGCAGTTCTTAACAGTTAAAAAAAAGTGAGGAAAACCCAAGCTTCAAAAATCCATTCTCATTTCTTTCTCTCTTCATGACCTTGTTACTTACTCTCTTGCTATTGGCAGTATTCCTGAAAGTTTCTTTTGTTTTGTCTTCTTCAAATAAGGGCATAATTATGCTCATTTATCTTTGCTCAATTGAGAATGAAAGTGACCTGCATATGAAAATACTGTAAGAATACAGGAAGAGGAAAAGATTCACAAGACATGCCCCATATTCCCTGGGGAAGCCTGGCTAGCAACTAAAACCATGCCACATTGTGAGAATATAGGAAGCTGTCTTATACCAGCTCAGACCATCTCGCTCAATATTGTTCACCTTGCCTTGCATTGATTCTCCTGGGTTTTAGACAAGGGAGTTGTCCAGCCTTACCTGGAAATGAACTTGGGACAGACTGGACGCTCAGCATGTGCCTCACCACTGGCTCTACTTGCAACGTTTTCAGGGTTTGAACCTTAAGGGTGCCTCCAGACACTCAGTATTTTTCAGGAGAAATTCAAACGGATTTCAATACTTTTAGAGTTGTGCAGTTAAAGTGAATTAAAGTGTTCTGTTGCCCTAGTGTAACAAATCCATTTAAAAACACACACATAGATTTTTTGCGGTATGGAAAGCGATGGTGGAAATGCGTTGAAAAGTGTGGGAGGAACAAAGGAAGACATAACTAATAAATAATAATAAACAAAACCACCACAATAATTTAAGCACCCTATAAGAGAATCAAGGATAATGCTCTTTGTCATATAACTGCCCTGTAAACAAATCAGAACAAATGTTAAGTAAAGACCTAGTTGAATAAAAATCTGCTGTCTTCTTTTTTCTCTTGTAATGCAAATACAATTTAGACCTCTTATATTTTCTAATCATTGACTTAAAAAAAAATCGGTATTCTTTCTCATTGGTTACACCTTGTGGATATGTTTTTTCTCTTGTTTGCAATTGCTATTATTTGCTTCTGCACATGTGCATTTTGACTTTTTGAGAGTGACTGGGAGTTAAATTTGCACCTTTGCCTTTTTGGAGGGGGGATGTTTTAGATTTTCCACTATATTATTTACACATTTGTAGTGCTATACAACTAGCAGAATAAACTGCTGTTACATACGACAAAGGGTTACTGGTTTTCAGGTGTCTTGCGCCAACTACTTAATTACTTGGATTTCACTCCCCAGCTCAAACCATCCATCTTGTCTCCATCACAGCTAGTGCTGGGGCCTCTTTCTGCAGCATGTTTTAATTTAAGGTGAACACAACTCAAGTTACCATTGTGTCTTATAACAACTAAAACAGAATTCATGGCCCCAGGTGGCACAAAGCTTTTTTTAAAAAATGAAAGCTGTGTAGCTAATTCTGAGTTTAACCTTGCTTTGTCAATGGCACTTCTCTAGAGTAAGAAGACAGAGTATTGCAATCAACAGTTGCCTCCAGTATAGTTGGGGGAGAAATTTAATTCACCTTTAAAGAGGAACATACAAAATTTGTACTTTCTGAAACTATTCAAGAACTGAAATACATCCTTAGAAATTTGCACTTTGAATTTTACAAGGGAGTTCTCTAGCCAAGAAATGTGTACTAAAGTGCACACAATTGGGTACAAATTCACACTAAAACACTGATGAATTTTCATGAGGTTTTTTTAAAAAATCATGAACTTATGTGGAAAATTGAACTAAGACTGGAAAAATTGAGAAACCAAGAGAAACTGAAACTGGAAGATTTGCCTGTTCCTATCCCTCAGACTTTCATTCCTGTCACACAACATGCAATTTACATTTCAAATGACCACTGCAAAACTTATATTCTCTCTCATGAATCCCACACTTTTGTTTTCTGGGAACTCATCACTTACCCCTTTCTGATACCACAAAGTAAGGACACCTTTATATTCCCTTTTCAAATCCCTAAAGTGAAAATTTCTAAAGAAAATCAAGCACTCTTCCATATATACCTGGTTTCTCACTGAGCCCAAACTTCATAGGAAGCACATCTGATAGAGGTACATGAAAACAGACGCCTGCCTCATTCACACATGCTAATTTTTTGGTGTACACCAAAATGTGGGTTTCACAGCTGTTATGTGGGGATCGGGCATGAAAGACCTAAGCCCCCAACCTTCTGCTGTAGCCTCCAATAAACACGGGGCTGAAGATGTGGGGCTGGCAGTGCCATTCCACAGAACCACTGTGGCGGTAAGTTTGGCTCGCACCCTAAATTATATGTCTGGATAAGCTTGCAAAACAGAAATGCTTACATCTATAATAATATAGCGAGAGCACCTGCCTAGTGTCAGTAAGCAGGGAGTCTCAAAGGTGGTGTCACACTTGAGGATCATTTTATTGATATGTATTTCTTCTCCATGAATATGTGTGTCTTTAGTTTCCGGAAATGAGTCTTAGGCTCAAGGGTTAATAAGGAAGCAATTTACATAAATGCAGTTTTTGTACTTTGCATTTTCCATGCGTGGGATCTTCCCTCACACCTGGATATCTAGGAATATTTAATCTCTGAATCAGTTCCAAAGAAACTGAAAGAACTGAACACACATGATAAAAATGGCAGAACTAGGAGAGGGTTAGGAAACAGATGAATAAAGGCTGAGCTTTTGTAGGAAGCCCAAGTTGACACAACTGAGGCTCCCTCCATATTGTTATTGTGATTGAATCTGAGCAATTTTCCAGCAAAGGAAATGAAATACAATACTGTACAAAGACACTTTCAGAAAGTTCAGTGTACCTGGAAAGGAGACTGTGTCTCTGGAAATTGTTTCCAGAAAGCTTTGTTTGGAGAGGTTTATGGACCAGTTTCATATCTGCACCCTGCCGCAGTTGGCAATGAAGCACCACATTCTGCTGCAACTTTTCATGTCTCTCCTGCTGCCTTTTCCTGCCACAACAAAGTAGGAGCAGTGGGATGGCAGACGTGCCTTAAGAGATAGCAGGAAAAAGGCACACAAAATAAAGTCTTCCTTTGATGTGGTAAGCGAAAGCGTAAGGGGAAAAAGTGCTTGCCATCTGCTTGGTCACTGTAAAGATTTGGCTTTGTAAGTCAAATTAAGAAAATTTAAGTTTTTCGTATTCATTTCTGAATTTCTTTGAAAAATGTAGCAGAATTTAGTCACCTCATCCTCCATCAGCTGAAAATAACTTAAAAAGATATACCAACTTCAGGGCTCCATCACCTGAAAGTAAGGCCAATTAAACTTAATTCTGAGTAGACATGTATAGGATCACTCTGGATGTGAAGTTGTAGCATTTGGTTAGGTTTTCAGCTGCGTGTTTTCGCCAAGTTTTGATTTTATTTGAATTCATCAAGAATTGATGGACTTTTCCAAGGTTTGTGGCCCTTGTTTTTACCTTGTGAATTGTGAAAATTCTAGCCATGTGGACAAAAGCATTTCTTTGTATAGAAAAGCCCTTGTCTCCCCTTGTCCGATTACTATCATATGACAGGAAGTCTTGGGCTGTGCTTACTGGTCCCAAGATCCATGTGTTGAAGAAGAAGGCCTGAAACAGAAAGTTGGCTTTAGACGTGTAGATTTCCTGCAGAGTTTAAAACCCCATTTGCACAAGGTTCAAAACCACACGGGGAGCCTACATGCACAGCCCTCAGGAGAGTCTACTTAAGAGGTGAAAATGGTTGCAGGGGGAAGTAGGGACCACAATTTTTCCTTCCATGATCTTCCTTAATGAAATTTATCCTAGGACCATTTGTATTTCAGAGGTTCACAATTTCAATTGTCCACAGATCTCAATAGGTCTTGACACAAGGCTCAAATTAAGTTAGGGATGGGGAACATTTTATAGTCTGAGTGCCACCTTCCCTTTAGGGCAACATTTTGAGGGCGTGCTATGCCAGTGGTGGGCAGGACCAGAGCCAAAGTGAGCAGAGCAGCAAATGTAAATTTTACCTTTGTACGTTAGGGTAGTTTTACATGCACATGCCTCCATCAAGACAAGTGAGAGGCATTCAAGGACATATCATAGGCAGGCAAAAACACCTGGGAGTATGGAGGAGGGCCAATGAGGGTTGTGGCTGAGGGAGAGGTCTGAGGGACAGACCAAGAGAACCACATTTGACCAGAGGGTCACAGGCCTGAGGTTCCCCACTCCTGGTTTAATTTTCAACAATGGAATTATATAACCAACACCCTTATTGATTCATTATCAGTAGTTGCATTTCCATTCAAGATAGAGAGCAAGTATTTGGGAATAAAATTCCAAAGCCATCTCTTTTACCCTATGGTCCTTTCAAAGGATCATGAAAGACTTGAGATAGAAAGTTTGGCCCCCATAAATCTCTTCCTATTAATGCTAGTATCATTAAATGAAAACATAGTCAGAGCTTTAATTCACCATGAAATAAAATGCAACTATTGCCTCAGGCTGCCCTTCACATTTGGTGCAAATTGGAGATGACCAGAGTAATCCCCATGAGGGACTAATTTGATCCCTCCTCTTCTCCGGCACCTGTGGGAATTCACAGGTGTTAAATTAGGAGGAGAAAGGCTCCCCTGTTGATCCCAAATGAAAATGCAACAAAAACAGATTGAGTCCAAAAATGGAACATAAGGCTAATACAGGACTTGAACAGAGCTTGTTTCATAATCCATAGTAACGCCAACAGACTGCTCATGAAGAAATGTCACACAAATTACATTTAATTTACTACAGAACATGGTCCGCTTTTTTCAGTTCAAAAAGACGGGTGTTTTGTGGAGGGAATCGTAAGAAAAATCTAGCTGTGAACATCCTCATAACCTATTTAAAACTGCTATATGTGTTGTGATGTAAAAGAAAAGCTCTGTGTAAGCTAAGCCTTTAAAAGGGGCACATTCAGCGGTGAACATTTAACAATCATATTAATGTGTCCCAGCAATATACGAAATGATGGTGAGTCGGTTATGCATGGTGCTATTCATGCAAAGCAGGGGTAGCCAATGTTGTGGACTGTAACTCCCATGAGCCTTTGCCAGTATGGCCAACAATCGGGGGTGGGGGTGGGAGTTGTAGTTTACAACATGTGGAAAACATTGTGTTAGCTACCTGATACAAAGTTTGAAAGCATAGCAGCATCAGCCCTATTCAATAATTTAAGGGACCTCATTGGCTGGCTTTCTCCCTGTTAGTTTGGCTCCTTTGTTCTCCACATATTGGAGGGAAGGTTTGAAGTGGGGAGTCTACATGACTTAGAACTCTCCAATAGGCTAAATCACATTGGGAGTCTTTGCATACAGAGCAGGCTCCCTTTTTCCATATCTTCTCCTCCAACGCATGGAGGACCGCAGAGCAAAGCCAACAGAAGCACAACAGAGAGGGGCAGAGTCAGGAAGAGCAGCCCCATTTCCCCCAGCTGTGTGAGGATGGAACATCTGAATAAGACTATAATCACTGGCATTCCTAGTAGATCTAATGGTGTAGCTGGAAAGACATGCCTCTTTAGTGCACTTACGCTGCTTGTTGACTTTAACCTGCCAGTCAGTAAAGATAATGCCAGCTGGAAAGTTGGCCTCACTTCATCTTCAGTCAGTCACATAGTCGCTGAACACAGGAAGTTGCCTTCACAGACCATTGGACCATCTGACTTAACCATGACTGGCAGGGACGCTTGGGCAGGAATGATTTCCAGCTTGCTGCTTGAGAACCATTAACTTGAGATGCTGGTAAATGAAGCTCATACATGCAAAACATGTAAATTTCCACTGAGCTATGGGTCTTCTCAGCCATAGATAGAAAATGGCAGCCATGAATAAGGGGTAGAATGAACAAAAGGAGGCCCTTGATGAGGCAGGTGGCACTGAAATTGTGCTCACTTGAATCTTGGTCAATAAGAGAATGTTTCAAATCATCTAGGATAGCAAGAAGATTGAGAGTAAAGTATTGATCATGATATTTGATTCAGAGCCTGACTGGACATTCTGAAAAACAGTCCATTTAAGTACTTCAGAGGCCTTCTGATTGATTCTGTTTTATGCCTGAGACCAACTGCCCTTCAGAAAAAAAGAGGATTTTTTTCATCCCACATTCATTACTGGGAAGTAAAAATAAAATAAAATAAATTGTTTTTTAAAAAATGTATGAAATTTGCAGGCTAGGTAGTATATCCAGAGTGTATTAGGTCTGTGAATCTACAGGCAAATAGGTCCAGGAGATTTTGTGCTGAGTGTCTTAAAAGTTTGGTTTTATTTGTTTAAAAATGTAGTAAATTTTGTTAGGCGGGACTGGATGAAATTTGCAGGCATGCTGTCCCTTCTGGAGGATGAATTCTGCTAGATTTCAGAAGGTTTACCCATAAAGTGGTTTATCCATTTTGCAAAAACCGCATCTGATAGCACAAAGATTCGAGCGAAAAACTACAGATAAATTGGTCAGAGGTTTTCATACCAGGCATCTTAAAAGTTGATTGCATGGCTGGGGTGGGGTGAGAGAACTGAAATGTACTCTCTTTCTTCCTCTGAAGCCCTGGGATTGGTGAGCCTGGGTAATATTATTCACTATGATTAAAAGCTTGACCTTTTAATGGAGCTCTCACCCCACTTTGGCATTTGTGCTACCTTCTTTTTTGCCCCACCCCCACTGATGTTTTGCTTAGATGGTAAAGTTAGAAACAACACTTTTACATTCAGCAGACACTTGTCTATGACATTGTGGGTGGGTGGGTGGGGGAATCAAGGTTGCTAAGGCACCACAAGATACTTGAATTTTGTGTGTCCCAGTTTTGACTTTGTGCACCTTGTCTTTATCGTGCTTCACCTCAGATAAAACCACAATCCCTTCAAAGAATCCTGGTTCTGTCAGGGATTCAGGATTAATCCAAAGTCACTGCGGATCTCTAATGAATAGTAAGTAGAAATGGTTATTTTTAATGACTCTGCCTTTTCGTTGTAAAATCCTACCATTTTGATCTCACTTGTTCAAGTTTCAGCTTCCAGTTCTTGGATTGAGGCACAATATAGTTATCAGATGACTGGTCAGATGAGAAACTTTTAAATCCTTAGATCAAATGAGTCGAGGATCATGGTAAGCTTGTCAAATTTCATGCACTTGGTGAACTGAGTAGTGGTTTGGAAAAATTGCAAAAGTGGGATAATGTAATTTTTTTTAAAAGTCCCACTATCTTCCATTCGCAGCCACTTTGTGATGTGAAAAGGTCATGGTATTTAAATGAAGGTGTGGCTTTGGAGAATTCATGTTGATCTCACTATTTGGACATAGGTAGTAAAATCATCAGTCATCTCTTGTTACCCAGAAAGTAGTTAAATGGCTGTCTGCCATTTTCCTTAAGATGCTGCCATTGCCAAACTCATTAATCCCCATATATTTGTAATTAGAGGCGCTGCTTTCAAGAACCATAACATTCAATTGGTCTCGGCTTAGAAGAGATGACTTTCCTCTGCTTTAAATCTTTACAAATGAAGGGTGGTGTGTGCTTTTTAGCTGTGTCTGACTTAAGGGCAGAGTAAGGTATAGGCTGGTGCTGTTGAGCCAATTGGTTAATGATATTTAAGGATATGGGAACTGCCACATATCTGGCTGGGCATATTCAATAGCTGTGAGACTCCTGGATCTTCCACTAAGTAGCTTTAACAGAACCACCCTTCCTTTAGTGGGTGGTACCCAAAAAGATCTTAGGTTTGGCAGCTGGTTTTGGAGCAGAGTATTTCAGAGTGCCATATGGAGGCCAACCATCTGTTAGGCTTTATGCATGAGGGCTGCCCAGCAGTGTCTGCCTTGGCTAGGTGAATGAATGGATTTCTGTTTTTAGCTGTATTTCCTCACAGAGATTTTTCTGCATAGACTGTCTTGTCATTTGGTTGGATGCCCTCCATTTTTTAAATTTCGGAAGAAAACCCCCTCTTCCTATTCACTTTTCATCGCTTAATTACTGGTGATATCTATGCAGTATACCTCATTTCTGATTCAGAGAGAGCTGAACATTGAGCATTGAGACATTGTGTGTGGACAATGGTGCCTTCAGCCCCCTCAGTCACTTGGCTGGCTGTCATGAGGTTTTGTCCCAGAATAGGTAGAACATATAAGAGCACGAGAAGAGCCCACTGGATCAGGCAGGTGACTCTTCTTATACAATAACCTCCCAGTGGTCAATCAGGTACCTGAGTACAACAGCACTCTCCTCGGCTGCAGTTTCCAGCAGCTGGACTTCAGAAGTAAATTGCTTTTGCCGTATAAGACTGAATCAGATAAGTGCTGGAGATGCAATGAGGTTGAGGGAACATTCTTTCATATGTGGTGGACCTGTAAAAGGGTAAAAGAGTATTGGGAAATAATTCATAATGAATTGAAAAAAATGTTTAAAAGTACTTTTCCAAAAACAAACAAACCAGAGTCCTTTCTGTTGGGGATAATTCAGATGGAAATTCCCAGGTGTCAAAAAAGTTTATATATGTATGCCACTACAGCGGCCCGTGTTTTGTTAGGCCAAAAAATGGAAAATAAGCGAGGTCCCAACTAAAGAAGAATGGCAACATAAGCTGATGGAATATGCACAGCTTGCAGAGTTAACATATAGAATAAGAGAACAAGAAGAACACACGATTAAAGAAGATTGGAAAATGTTTACTGAATATATAGGGGGGGATTGTGTACATTTGAAAACATTGGCAGCATTAAGTTAAATTCAACACAGTGTAAATAAGTCTTGATGGGTGTAATAATGGAATACTGATAGGTTTAGTTTATGTAAAATATGCAGGGATTTATGATATGCAAAATGAACCATGGAAGGAAGAAGAAGAGAAGAGTTTGGATTTGATATCCCGCCTTTCACTCCCTTTAAGGAGTCTCAAAGCGGCTCACATTCTCCTTTCCCTTCCTCCCCCACAACAAACACTCTGTGAGGTGAGTGGGGCTGAGAGACTTCGGAGAAGTGTGACTGGCCCAAGGTCACCCAGCAGCTGCATGTGGAGGAGCGGAGACGCGAACCCGGTTCCCCAGATTATGAGACTACTGCTCTTAACCACTACACCACACTGGCTCCACTACACCACACTGGAGAAGAAGGGAAGTTACTAATATTTTAAAGATGTTTAACTGAATATTCTAAACTGCAAAACAGAAAATTTAATAAAAATTATATACAAAAAAGGTAAATTGCTTTTGGCTGCTGCAACACAGGGAGGAGACAGGAGACCCACATAGCTTCATTTCCTCAGAGTGGCTATAGAAACAGATGTGGTCTCTGGGTGAGGAGCCTGGTAACTGTCAGTTCCAGAAAAAGGGAGATCAAGAGATGATGCTTCCCCATCTTTGATAATTCCATTCTGTGTTTCCAAATAAGTTTTTTGCCATGTGATTAGACCCTCCCCTTTTCTGAATCTTGTTGGTGTCTCCATAGAAGATTTTGCAAATCCCTGTGAAAAGGCACTTGTTTCTTCTTTCTTCAGCTAATTTACCCAGTAGCTTGATGATGGATCTTCTTGATGTACCTTTCTATTTCTGCTGTATTTTTTTTCTTTTTTTGAGATGACACGAGCAGAACTGCAGATCATGGCCGAAGAGCCTCCCAGTTTGGCCTATGAAGCCACTTCCCTCAAACCACACCCACTTCTGATGTTACATGTGATGTCAGGTGTGGCACAGCTCACTTCCCATGTGAAACTCCACCACACAGCTGGTCTAAATTAATTTAATGATTTAAATGTAGTCCATTTGCTTAAAACTGCCAATATTTTAATTTCTGTATTTCCATACATAGAAAACCATTTTTGGTAAGCTGCCATGGGAGGGCGATGTGCACTGAAATAAATCCTTCGAATAAATAAACAGATATAATTTATTTCGAGCAACAAATATGGGTTTTCTTCGAATTTCTGTGCCCTTTTCGATAGACGAGGAAAAGAGCATTTAGTCAGTTCCAGCCATGTGTTAGGAGGGGCTGCAGTCAGAGGCCTTATAAGCTTAGCAGTCTGGTCCTGGAGGTGTTGCTGAACATGATTAGAGATGACCAGCAAGTTAAAGGTGTACAGGTCGGAACTAAACACTATAAGTTAAGAGCGTTCGCAGATGACCTTGTATTGACTTTGCAGGAGCCAAACACTAGTACAAAAAGAGTGTTGGAAATAATCCAACAATTTGGGCAGGTAGCCGGATTTAAATTGAATAAACAAAAAACTAAAGTCTTAGGGAAAAACCTAACAGATATGGAAAAGAATAAGTTTCAAGAAGAGACAGGTCTGACGGTGGTTAAGAAGGTGAAATATCTAGGGGTTAATTTAACATCTAAAAATTTGAATCTGTATAAGGATAATTATGAAAAATGTTGGTCAGAAATTAAAAAAGATCTAGAAATATGGTCAAATTTGAGATTGTCAATGTTAGGCCGAATTGCAGTGATTAAGATGAATGTATTGCCTAGAATGTTATTTTTATTTCAAACTTTGCAGATTATTGACAAGATGGACTGTTTCAAGAGGTGGCAGAAAGATATTGCGAAATTTGTCTGGCAGGGCAAAAAGCCCAGAATAAAATATAAAATATTAACAGATGCAAAAGAAAGAGGGGGATTTGCCCTGCCGGACTTAAAATTGTACTATGAAGCAGCAGCATTCTGCTGGCTGAAAGAGTGGATGCTCCTCGAGAATACAGATATCTTGGACTTAGAAGGTTTCAATAATGCATTTGGCTGGCATGCATATCTATGGTATGACAAAATCAAAGTGCATAGTGCCTTTAAAAATCATATTGTAAGGAAAGCGTTGTTCAATGTTTGGATGAGATATAAAGATCTGTTGGAAAACAAAACCCCTAGATGGTTGTCACCCTTAGAGGCTAAGGCCCACAAGAAAGTTAATATGGAGGACGGATGGCCAAAGTATTGTGAGATCTTAGAACAGGATGGAGAGAAACTGAAATTAAAGAGCCATGAAAAACTAAAACCCAAAGTACAAGATTGGCTCCACTATTATCAAATAATGGAGGTTTTCAAACAAGACAGGAAAATTGGCTTCCAGGTGGAAAAATCAAAACTTGAGACAGAATTGTTAGAACCCAATACTAAGAACTTGTCAAGAATGTATAACTTGCTGTTGAAATGGAATACACAAGACGAAACAGTTAAATCAGTTATGATTAAGTGGGCACAGGATATTGGTCATAATATTATGTCTGCTGACTGGGAAAGGTTGTGGAACACTGGTATTAAATTTACGGCATGTAGTGCTTTAAAGGAAAATGTTATGAAAATGGTCTATAGGTGGTACATGACCCCAGTTAAGCTAGCAAAAATTTACCATTTGCCTGATAACAAATGTTGGAAATGTAAGGAAACTGAAGGTACTTTTTATCATCTTTGGTGGACATGCCCGAAGATTAAGGCTTTCTGGGAGATGATATATAATGAAATGAAAAAGGTATTTAAATATACCTTCCTTAAGAAACCAGAGGCCTTTCTCTTGGGCATTGTCGGCCAATTGGTGCCAAAAAAGGATAGAACTTTTTTCATGTATGCAACAACAGCAGCAAGAATACTGATCGCAAAGTATTGGAAGACACAAGATTTACCCACCTTGGAAGAATGGCAGATGAAAGTGATTGACTATATGACATTGGCGGAAATGACGAGCAGAATTCGTGACCAGGGAAAGGAGACTGCGGAAGAAGACTGGAAGAAATTTAAGATTTATCTTAAGAACTATTATAACCTTGATGAAGCTTAGAATGTCGAGATTTTACAGAGAGAAAGGGTTGCAGTAATATAAGATCAGATTAAGAAAGGACTATGATGAATTAGGATGGGAAAGAACATTTATAAGTTGCTATAAAATTTGGACATGAGGATGCAGAAAGGGGAGGTATGGGGAAGTCCGAGGAAAGAAGTCTATGAAAGGATATTTTGAAATTATATTTGTTTGTTTGTCTGTTTTTCTTTTATGTTTGTTTGTTATAAAAACTTTTGTAAAACTAATAAAAATTTTATAAAAAAATAATAATATAAGCTTAGCAGTCTGGAATGAAGTATGTACCCTACTCAGAACTTTTGCTCTGATTTTGTAAATTGCCCCAGCTGTGTAGAGACCTGGAGCCCATAAATTGAATAAAAAATGAGAAAGGATTGTGCCCTATCAAAATAATCCCAGATCTGATCTGTGTCTACTCAAACAAACCACTTTCCAGCCATGATGTGTTAGGTGGAGGATTAGATGTTAGCAGCTGGAAAACAGCTGTCCGCTTCCTTCTCCAACCTTATTATCTGCTTTACCTTACAGGTATTATCTGCAATCACAGTTTTCGCATGGTGTCAAAAACAGAAGGCACAACTATTCCCCAGGATTTGCACTGTGCAGAGTAATGTACTTATCAGGAATGGATGTTGGAATACATTCACTTGGTTGTGGTAGTCCGCTTCTGCCTTCCGTCTGCCCAGCTGCTCTGTTCATAACTCAGAACTACGAGACAGGCTCAAATCCACAAATCTGCAAGCTAAATTGACGATTAAAATTTTATTTATCTAAATAGTTTAGAGGCAAGTCTGAAATATTTGCATCCTGAGAAATGCAAGTAGATGAAGCCTGCTGTTGATCTCCAGATTTATTCATTCATTTAGCATCACGTGCAGTATAGGTACCTTGTACATCTCCAGGGTATACAACAAGCTAAACACATTTTTTTAATGGTGCTTTATGACTGCAGGTTAAGGAGCAGGGCGGGACTGGGAGATTAAGCTGTCTTGGCCCACAATGTAGCAGGCCAGTGAGACGAGAAGCCATGCTGCAGTGTCTAATAGCAGGTGGAAAAGACTGTTTACTATAGTACACTGTGTAACACTGGAGAAAACTTGAAGGCATTCAGTGGGAGAAAGGATATGTGGATCCATGTGCAATTTAGAGAGGACTATGTACAGTTGAATGTACATTGACAGCAGTATCTAAGGGAAAAAGCAAGGCTGTGATCCTGTGCACATGGAACCTGTCAACCATCAAATGATCTGCAACTCCCATCACCCCGACCATTGATCATGCTGTTTGGAATTGCCACAGGTTCCCTAATCCTGTTACACACACTTTTCAAAATATCTCAATTAAACTTTTTAACATAAAAAACTTACAGAACATATGTATGAACTCTTGTCACATCAGGAAAGGAAAGACGGTGAGAAGCATCTATTAACACAGGGCAAAGGAGGGAATGTTTTGGGGGAGGGACTTTCCCCCTTCCTCCCCATCATGCCCCTAGTGCCCCCGAAGTCAGCTTTGGAGTATTGGAGAAACACCCGGAACATGCAGACATCATTCTGCTCCCCCCATGCCCCACTTAACCCCATGGCCTCATAACAGCCAGTTTCTTATGTTCATTAATTCAATGTGAAATTTGATGTGGGGAAGTCCGGTCTGAATTCATGCTTGGCCCTGGAGAGGTTGGCCTTGGATGGAGACTTTATTACTACGAACTGTCTCGCCAGAGTGGTGCATGCTCTGGTTATCTCCCGCTTGGACTACTGTAATGCGCTCTATGTGGGGCTACCTTTGAAGGTGACCCGGAAACTGCAGTTAATCCAGAATGCGGCAGCTAGACTGGTGACTGGGAGTGGCCGCCGGGACCACATAACACCGGTTCTGAGAGATCTGCATTGGCTCCCAGTACGTTTCCGAGCACGATTCAAAGTGTTGGTGCTGACCTTTAAAGCCCTAAACGGCCTCGGTCCTGTATACCTGCAGGAGTGTCTCCACCCCCATCGTTCAGCCTGGACACTGAGATCCAGCGCCGAGGGCCTTCTGGTGGTTCCCTCATTGCGAGAAGTGAGGCTACAGGGAACCAGGCAGAGGGCCTTCTCAGTAGTGGCGCCCGCCCTGTGGAACGCCCTCCCATCAGATGTCAAAGAGATAAATAATTACCTGACATTCAGAAGACATCTTAAGGCAGCCCTGTTCAGGGAAGTTTTTAATATGTAACGCTGTACTGTTTTTAACACTGATTGGAAGCCGCCCAGAGTGGCTGGGGAAACTCAGCCAGATGGGCGGGATATAAATAATAAATTATTATTATTATTATTATTATTATTATTATTATTATTATTATTATTATTATTATTATTATTATTATTATTGTTATTATACTAGCATAACCAACCTCAAAGGGTTGTTATGTTATGAAACTGAAGTTGCACCCTGAGTTTGTAGGAAGAAGGTCATGGTGCAAGAGCAACAGAAAAGTGATCTGGTAGGGAATGAGTGCAGTTTGAAATACATTTTTTTCTGAACTGAATAAGTCTTTTGCAGAATTATTGAATTCCTAGAATTCTGTAAGTCGGTATCCAGTCTGCTGCGAACTTGGTGGAAGTCCCATTGGGATGAATGGGAACTGTTCTACTACCCTGCATTTAGGGGTAATACAAATGCATCTTAGAAGAAAGCAACACACAGTGAAGTTTGTTTTCTAGAGAAATCTCACCCTTTAGGAACAATCAGTGATGTAGCTCTGCTAACTTTGCTTTAGTTCCCGTGGGATTCAGGTGCTCCTAACTCCAGATTCAAAAAAACAGAGAGGAAAACTGAAATGTACTGAAATGTAATGTTCCCTTGTGTTATTATTTTACATTTGGCTACAATGAATAATGTATATATACATTTGTAGGATATTTATGGTACTAAAAGAGGCTCCCCAGGGTGTGTCTATTTTATTCCACAGCAGTTCATAAATCTGGTAATTATTAACAAATGGCATTCTGTTACAGGTAAGTAATATTTGAAATATAATCTCCATGAAATCCTTATTGTAGCCATTAATATTATAGATCACTGAAGCAATTAATAGTGTACCAAAATAAGTTCCTCCAATGTAAGTGTAGTATTTTATTGAACTGATTCCACCCCCTCACCCTACCAAAACATGACCAAACAGATGAACTTGAATCTCTTGGAATTCCAGAGAGAAGATTCTTGTTCACAGAGTGAGCTTATCCTAGATTTACACTAGTTGGATGAGAACAGGAGCACTGTAAGACTCCTTGCAATTGGAACTTATGTCAGCAGGCTGCTTACTCTAGCATGACCTATACAACCACACCAGTTTTTCATTCATCATAGATCAATTTGCCACTATGGCGTGAAAGTTTAGTAATGCTGATGAGGCTTTACAATATGAATTGCCCTGTTTAGTAATACCCATTTTCATTATGAATTGGGCAAGCTTGTTCCCAGATTCTTCCCCAGGTAATAATTAGCGGCAAGGCACATTCGGAGCTGTGGTTCCACTCTTGTGCCTAGGTGGTGAGACCAGGCTTTAGAGACTGGTGACTGCTGCTGGTGCAATGTCTGGAACTACGTCCCCATAACTAGGGACATCTGAATTCCCAATCCAAATCTAAGTACTGCCATCTCTCCACTGCCCTCAATTCTTCCTTCTGTCTATTCTAATGGGAACCCTGGCTCCATTCCCACATTGGGAGGAGGACCATTGGGTGAGAAATATTTGAAGGGGCTTTAGGGCATCATCAGCTGCCTGCCACCTAGTGTTCAGCAGATGCAACAAACACTCTATGTGAGGAGCCTGGACTTTGCTCTTGTAGCATGTGCAAACCAGCAGATCAATGATACAGTCAGCAGCAATTCCTGTCAAGGCAGCAACTGGAAAAATTGGCCATAAGAACTAATGCTGACTATACCCAAGATCTGCCCATTCACACATTGCATTTTTCCACATGAATTCAGACTTGAAGGAGTTTAGGAACGCTTGTCTGGAAGCGGGGGTAGTATTGTTTGAGTCAGCCCATGGGAGCTTCTTTCTGTTTAGAAAGAATGCAGACATTTAATCTACAATGTGCGGAAAGTCTCGGACTCGGAAAATAAAAAGCAGATGTGTCTTTCTCCCTCTGTTTTGAGAGGGTGATATTCACTTAGGTCAATTAACTCATTGTGGACTGTGAAGAGGTACAGAATGACCTCTTACAGGGCAAGTCGCAACAGGTTTCCCCTAGAGAAACCTTAGAATTGAGCTCACTGAAATAAATACATCTTGCACAACATACCGGAGATCAGTAAAACAATGACCATGAGCACAAACTGCTACTGACTTCCCATGGAAAGCCCCACTGATTGCAATAATGTCAATCAGAAAGTTAAGCCCATGCTTAAATCCCCACCACGAAAACTCACGAATGAAAAGTGTATAATGTTGGTGATGCTCTTAAATATCTAACCCTATTGGTTAAACACTGAAGAGGTCTTAGGTGGGGCTCCCAGGACATCTTTCATATTGATCATGTCTCAGATTTGTCCTGTAGTCTAAATCTCTCTGTTTGGTTATCCCCATTTATGGTGTGACTTTCTACAGAATACGGAGTGAAATTTGGAGGAAACTTCATATCCTCATGAAACTGAACCTCTTGAAAATTCAGCAATGTCCTAGTTTTTAAATAGTTGTGACGGCATTTAATTTTTCCTGGTTCTTAAGAGATACAAATGGTTACAGTGAAGAGTAAAAGAAACAGCTTGTCTCATAGATCTAAAGCAGATCAAAACTGAAAAGATCTATGAGCATCCTTAAGCAGCTGTTTCTTCTTCGTAGGGTATGACTTGCTTCTGCTCTCCCCTCTCCTCTCCACCCCCTCCATCATGACTTAGCATGCAAACTTTATTGCTTTGACCAAATTAACACTGATACGTATCTGCAGTGTACGCAGAATTTTCAAACAGCCCAGCAAAAAAATATTGTCTCTCCTAATTGAAACAATTTTTGGTTCTACTGTCCTCAATTACACAAAAACAAAAGCTGTCTTCTCTGATCTTTTAATAAGAGTCAGAAGTAGGGATGGTCTTCAACTCTCTGTGTTGTTGTTGGGGCAGAGGAGAAGTGCTTCACTTTATCCTAGTACTGCCAATGGAGCTGCAGAAATTGCATATTTCCTGCAGGACACTTTATGTCTGAGATCACAAAAACCTCATTTGACAATAGAAGGGAGTGAGAAAGGAAGGGGGCTACCTGAGAGTTATATGGAAGTTGGAAATGCCAAGAGGTTGATGAGATGGATGTGGTGTTGTTGGCATCCCTCGGTTTTCAGTAACTGTTCTTAGCAACTTAGGACCGATTTGCCCATGCCCCAGATAGGCCCACTTGATTGCTTTGATCATCAAAACCGTCACTGTTACAAGTACCATATAATGCTTGTTCCACATTTGCAAGGAATTGATCTTTTAGTGTGACAGCATCTACACTTTGAAACTCCTTGCCTGTTGCCATCAGGCAGATGCCTTTACTGCACTCTTTCCAGAGCCTGTTAAAAACATTGTTGATTAGGCAACACCATTCAGATATGACAGGTGTTTTAATCTCTTTTTAAATATTATTTTTGATTTTAATTATTTTGGGGTGTTTTAAATAGTTTTTTAAAAAATGTTTCTGTTGATGATAATTTCTTTGTTTATTCTTTTTAGAAACTGGTTTGAGGCCTTTTAATTTACACATATATTATGTTACTTTTAGTTCATAAAATTTATAACTTATACAATTTTACATACACATTCCTTGGATATTTGCATTATTGCCCTCAGCATTTGGTGGTGGAACAACATTGCAGAATTCAGAGTACAGTGGTACCACGGGTTACAGACACTTCAAGTTACAGACGCTTCAGGTTACAGACTCTGCTAACCTAGAAATAGTACCTCAGGTTAAGAACTTTGCTTCAGGATGAGAACAGAAAATGTGCAGTGACGGTGCAGCGACAGTGCGACGCCCCATTAGCTAAAGTGGTACCTCAGGTTAAGAACAGTTTCTGGTTAAGAATGGACCTCCAGAACGAATTAAGTTCTTAACCAGGGGTACCACTGTAGTGTGACTCTGATTGTGTTTTGCATTGTGGATTGGTTCAAGAAGTGCAAAGCAGAGAGTTTCTTATTAAAATGAAAAGTGAATAATGTTTTTCCTCCATCCCTAGAGAAGAGAGAAGGGAACACCTAGAACTGCTTTTTTTGTGTGGCAGCCATGTGCACTCTGTAACATCTAGCTTGTGGGCGACTTTAATATATTCCATTTCCCCCCCATCTGTCCCATTTCTAAGTGACACGTGTGTAAATTAGAGCTTTTATCTGCAAAATATGCATGCAAGGTGACTGATGACTGGGGAATAAATTCCATGTACAAACTGTAACATCTAAAAGAGCCTTGAAGTGGAGAAACAGCTTTCTTTTAATCGGCTCATAAGGTACTCTGCCTTCAAAGCAATGGAATTCGTAGCACCCTAGGACTTGCTTCCTCCAGCTGCGTTTCAAGGATTTAGAGGACGGGTGTTTGGTTATAACTTGCTCAACATAACATGTTTTCATGAACTGTCTTGCCGTGGGTCCCCACCCCAAATTAATGCTGTCACGCTGCCAATCTGCAGATTAGCTTGTGCAATGTTGTTTTATGAAGGGTACATCAGAGGTTATTTATACAGATGTTAAATCTCCATACATAATTTATACAATTGGGCAGCACACCCATGCCAGTGCTCTAGCACCTCTTAGTGAGACCAAACTCCCGTACTACAAGAGATCTTAACACGGCATCAATCTGAGCTGCAAAACAGTTACTTGGAGTCAAGCCACTCCACAGGTTCCATGAGGCTCCCTGTGCAAACTAAGCCCATGCTCTTGGCCCACTTCACCAGCTGAACATGACAAACAATGATGTGATGTGAGCCTTTCAAGGACATGACTGAAGTGTTACAAAAAACAAGCATTTAGAGCCTAAAGGACTGATCCTGAGGCCTGAGAAGTCAGAAACAGGATTGGGCGAGCATTTGGAACAGTATCACACATCATGCCATTGTACTAAGTACTCCGGATACTGCAGTAGTGTATTGTGGTCCGAGGACCCGATGCCCGCGTAGTGGAATGAAAACACGAGGACACGTGATATAAGGTTAATGGGCATGAAAAGGCCACAACTTTATTGGTTACAGCAGTGAAAAGGTATTGGCTTAGGCATTGGATCTCACAAACAAGTGGGTTTATTCACCAGTAGTTGGAGCCTGTTGATTCTCATCCAACTATAGGCTCCCCCCTGATGTCACCGAGGGTCGTGCCATGGCCTCCCGCCAAGCAGGCATCGGACAGAACACACGACCGCCAGATTCCTTTAACGGAATACCCAAAAATTGAAGGCATAGGTGATGGCCACACCTAGCCCTTCGACACACCACAACACATTATTCCAATGCCTAACCTACCCACCAATACCACAAAAGTTGTGACGATTGCTACGAGGTAGGCGAAAAAACCAAAAAGCCTAATGCCAAATGGAAAAACTCCTACCAGGCCCCCTAGACAACAAGGGCGACCAACCTAAGGTCCATAGCAAGGCCAATGACCTAAGCCCTAACTCAAAGGGAGTGGAGGGTGGGTGACTCGCGATGAGACGACGGGAAAGAATTAGGCCAGGGAGAGGCTGGTGCCGCAGCAAAAGGCTGCTGAACACGCCCCCTCCAAGGCACCTGGTTGGAAGCCTCCAGAGGGGCGTGGGCGCCAGCCAGGTGAGGGGGAGGCAGGGGGCTACGCCCCCTGCTAGGGGCGGTGCTCGGGCTCCCGTCCACAACAACTCCCCTCTCTTCCAGGGAGGAGAGTCTGTAATTTACAATTGTGCGGCCAGCGATGCATGGCACTGTCAGCATCGCCCTAGAGCCAGTGCACCAACTGGACTCTTGTACCTCAACCCCGACTGGGCTAGGTGAGCTGGGTAGCACCGCCAGAGACCTCCTTTCTCACAGGAACAGGTCACAGTGCTGTGGACTCACAGCTTAGAGCTGAGAGCACCGGATTCACTGTCTCAATACTACAGTCGTTGCGCAGCAGAGTTTTGCAGAGTCTTGCAGAGTATAAACCACTCGGAGAGCAGCTCTGTAGAATATCTTCCTTTTATTCTGTAACTACAACTATGATACAAAGCTATATACAGAGCTGAATATTCTAAGCATAAATCAATGCTACGCTGAGAGTCTGCAGCTGCTCTTAGCAGCAACCTTATCTCTAGGATCTCTAACACTCTCACTCTCTCCGATACACTGACTGACTGACTCTCTCTCACACACACAGATATGTTGCTGGGCAGAAGAAGTAAATAGGCAGGACACGCCTCCTCTTCTCTGTGGAGAGTCAGCAGAGACCATCAGGAGATGGTCAGGAGATTCTTGGGTATGGGAGGGGTGAAATCTCCTCAGGCACTGCACAGCTTGGATGTTGGCAGAGAGACAAAAGACCATGAAGGTTCAAAGCCTTTAATAAATCATGACCATGAACCTCTGATTTTTATGTATATAGTGGCTCCCCATTCTTTTCTAGGATGGGAAATTATTTACTCACAATCACATGCCCTCCCAGCACACTATGCTTGAAGAGTGCCGCCTCTTCTCATAGAAAATAATGGTCCCCTGGAATAGGAGAGGTCCATGCATGTATCATTAGAACATAAAAATAACTGGCTGGATAAGACCAAAGGTCCATTTAGTCCAGCAGCCTCTTCTCACAGTGGCTAACCAGATACTTATGGCAACCGTGCAATCAAGATCTGAGTGCAACCACACTGTTCCTACTTGTATGTCCCAGCAGCTGATATTCAGAGGCATGTCACATGCGAAATGAGAGGTGCTTCACAACTGCTGATACCTGGCCACTGTCTATTCAAAAGTCAATAAGGATAATAAGCTCAATAAGGATAATAATGGTGACAAATATGGCGAGGAACTATTCAGCATATTGGACTCTTGGCCTGCAATTAAACATGTACTTGCTAGGGGCTAAGCCCCATTGAACTCAGTGGGGCTTACTTCCCAGTAGACTCACAGACTGGAGTGCACTGCCAGTTATTTAAATATGGCAGTGGAACCATATAGCTTTCCAATAAAGTATTAACAAAGCGGAGTTTACGTATTTGGCAATCAAATACTGATTACAGAGATTATCATTTAGATTTTAAGTATTGGTTGAATATATGACAAGGTAGAGATATCACTGCTCAATTAACGTTGCACAGAAGAGAGGAAACTTTGTTCATTGCCATGCAATTCTTCTACATTTTCTGCTGTTATCTAGCAGCCTGCTCCAGAAGCCCTGTGGGGGTAGCTTTGTTTTATTCCCATTTCATTCATGGGACCAAAGGCTTGCCCAATGCCCAGCCATAGCTGAGTTGAGATCTGGAGACAGGCTTCCCATGTACACATTTATTGTCTCCTAGTCACTCATTCAGCTTCTCTATGGAGAGGGATCATAGTCAATTTCCGGGATCTCTGGCTGAAAGGATCTTGGACTAGGAAAGACCTCTGGTGAGATGTCAGAGAAATGTAGAAAATACCAGGCTAGAGAAACTAATGGTCCAATGTGATATAAGGCAGGTTTTTATGTTCTGTCTATAGATTTGATGGACTGCAGTCATATTTATGGTCATGCCATAATACATAAAGTTTGATTTTAAGAAGTCTCAGGCCTCTTGCCTTCTACATGTATCAATCTGTTGGCAAAACAAAGACATTTGTATCAGGGATACTTTTCCCCAATATGGTTTGTTAAATGTCAAACACATACGAAAGCCCCTTTTAGTTGCATGTGTAAAGTTGTTTTCTCGCCCTCCTTCCACCAGGGGGAGTCCATGTGGAAATGTGAAGCTGTCTGACTCATGTGCAGTATTCTTTCCCCTACCAGTAAATGTCTGCAGAATTGATGTTTTCGTGTGCACTTAGCTGTAAATCTCATCCCACTTTGAAATTCTTTGTAACACAAGTAATCTAACAGATCTGCAGTGCATTGAAAGCGCTGCCAAGTAAGAGAATGCAAGAACAAGAGGCTTGGCAGCTTCGTGAAGGGGCCAGGGGGGTGGGGACTGCTCCTCAAAGCACAATAAATCAGTTAAGTTGCAAAGCAGCAGTGATCTTTCACAGTGACTTGAAGCCTGCTCTATACCTGGATGAAAACCTCATGCAGTTCAAATGTGTCCAGTGAAGTTTCAACCACTTAGAGAGATGGATTAGTGCAGGTAAGGGGAACATTTGGTCCACCAGATATTGCTGAACTACAACTATCAACTCAATCAATGGCTAGGGAAGATGGGAGTTGTAGTTCAGCAAACATCTGGAGGGTCAAAGGTTCTCCACAGCTGGGTTAGTAGATTCAAACTGACCACCATTAAACTAGGAGTAGAGAGGAACCAAAGGGTGGGATTCATCTGATAACACCATCAGTGGAAGCCCTGCAGAATGGCTTCTGCCAGCACAATGGGGCTTTATCCCCTCTCCTCCCCCTGTGCACCCTCCCCCCCCCAATGGCTCAGAAGAATGTGGAAAGGGAGATGGATTGTTACATCTGGCAAGCTGATATGCAGATGTCTATAACAGTGTGAAGTTGAATGTCACCCAAAGTATTTGTTTAGTGTTGGACCCAGGAAGCAATCATGGTTACACTACAAGGAAAATCAGAAAAGCAGTAGGCATGGCTTGCTGCAAATTCATGGTTATAAGTAAAAAGTTACTATAGTTGGCATTACGGTGGTGGTGGTGGGGTCACAACAACATGTCCATTGGGTGTGGAGAAGCCAGCTGTTATGACAGGACTTAACATCTATCTGGTCTAAGGAATATCCTATACGAACTGTGATGTACGTTTTCATTAGCGGGGCAAACAGACCCATTAACGTGTGTGAGGAAACAGGTGCTTGGGGAATCTAAAATCTTCTGCCATGCTATCTAGCCTCACGTGCTCAGAGGAAGGCATGGAAGGGAAGGAGGTGCTGCACATGTAGCTATTGTTTCACATTCCAGGACCTTCCAAGCCAGAAGATGTAGCTTGACTGGATTCTTTGGATTTGGAACACCCACGCCCAGTTAAGTCCAGTCCTTACCAGCCCATGCTGTATGTGCCAATAGCTGGCAATACCCCACAGCTCCTGGGGGTGGGGGTAAGCAGATCCAACAGCTGTACCAGGCCAGGCAGCCTCAGAAGACCTCTGCACCTTCATGGGGTAACTGCTCTTTCTGGTGTGAGTGAGGATGCTTCAGCAAGCACCTTCCACAGTGCTCTGTCCAGGGTCCTGTCATGAACCTGCCTTGCCTGTCCTAGCCCTGCCCTACTGCTAAGTGCATCTGCTGCAGCCAGCTCTTCCTGAGCCTTGAGCCGTGACAAGACAAGCCATGCTTGGGCTGCTCTTGCCCCAAATGCCAGGTCCAGTCATGAAACTCTCTCTGTTACAAACTTGTTCTCAGAATGATCCTATCTCCACTATTCAACTGCCTGCGGACTGTCTGGCCAGAGTGGTGCATGCTCTGGTTCTCTCCCGCTTGGACTACTGCAATGCACTCTACGTGGGGCTACCTTTGAAGGTGACCCGGAAACTACAACTAATCCAGAATGCGGCAGCTAGACTGGTGACTGGGAGCGGCTGCAGAGACCATATAATACCGGTCTTGAAAGACCTACATTGGCTCCCAGTACGTTTCCGAGCACAATTCAAAGTGTTGGTGTTGACCTTTAAAGCCCTAAACGGCCTCGGTCCAGTATACCTGAAGGAGCGTCTCCACCCCCATCATTCTGCCCAGACGCTGAGGTCCAGCGCCGAGGGCCTTCTGGCAGTTCCCTCATTGCGAGAAGCCAAGTTACAGGGAACCAGGCAGAGGGCCTTCTCAGTAGTGGCGCCCGCCCTGTGGAACGCCCTTCCAGCAGATGTCAAAGCGATAAACAACTACCTGACATTCAGAAGACATCTTAAGGCAGCCCTGTTCAGGGAAGTTTTTAACGTGTGATATTTTACTGTATTTTCGGTTTTTATGGAAGCCGCCCAGAGTGGCTGGGGAGGCCCAGCCAGATGGGCGGGGTATAAATAAATTATTATTATTATTATTATTATTATTATTATTATTATTATTATTATTAAGTCTAGCCTGTTGCCTGCATCCTCCCTGCTCCCCTCTCCCCAACAACAGTAAGATCTACCAATACATGTTAGTCTTGAAGGGGTGTGTGGACTGTTTCCTTAGAGGTTTTTTCCTACCAACACCACCCCTGTTTTGAAGGGAAAGATTATCTGGATGATTATCTGAGGGCCATACACAAGGACAATCAATTATGTTTTGAATGAATTGTTTTCTCTCCTTCTGCTCACCACCCTGGGACCCTGTGGGATGAAAGGCGGCCTAGAAATAATAAATAAACACTAGCTGCGACATGTGCAGTTTTTTAAAAGAGAAAATAACAATGTTTGTGTGTGTGTGTGTGTGTGTGTGTGTGTGTGTGTGTGAAGGTTTTAACTCTTTGCTCCCACCATCGTCCACAATTTGCAAAGACATCTTTTAAAAAAAAAACAAGTGGAAGGCTCAGATTTGGATCAGAACCACTCATGGAACACAAGGGCTAAATCCTTTTCCCCCTGCCCTGGTTGTTTCTTTATTTTTTTTTTTTTTAAAAAAACACCAGACACGACAAAAGCTAGAGTCCTGAATAATGTTGTGTCTAGTTTGGCCCTGAAATATGCTGGTCTGTGTGTAGTGAATCATTGCTAAGATTATAGGAAATTGTTCTTGTTTGAAAGCTGGGAAGCAGCATGTGAAGCCGTATCTGCTCCATCATCTTGTTCAATCTGCATTGACAACACCCCAGTCCAGGCTGACCATGTAATGTCCACAGTAAAATGTACAATACTCAGCAGAAGACAACAGCCTGTTTTTCTCTCAAATAGATTTTCTGTTTTGAATCTTAGCAATGCTAAGATTCATTTAATTATTTTTTTTTAAGGACAGTGTGGAAATAAATCCAGCCCCCAGCTCCCCTTCAGAACAGCTCATCCAAGCTATCACAGGATAAAACTTTTTAAAATTGAGTTCTATACAGGCAGCCCTCTCTGCTGGGCTGTACTGTAACCCTCATTGAGCAGACGGTGTTAGCTCAGGCTACATCCATGGAAATCTGCTTCAGTGGACTGGATTAGAATGAAGTTATATTAACTAATGAGAAGTCATACTGCGGTATATGGAGAAACTCTGGATTCTCTTTCTACAGCAGAAAATCTGTTTCTTTTGCACATGCCCCAGGGGAGCAGGGATTATTACAGACAGTAGCTATCTTTCACCATCTGTTATCCTCTTTTGCTAAGAATGGGGAAGGGATGTATTCACATTAAATTGGTCACTTTCCCCATTTCTTTAAAGCACAAGGAAACAGTGGCACCATACCTCCTCTTACTGCACCAATTGTGAGCCCACATATACATACAATGGAATTACTGTTTTTGTCGGCCATGCTGACATTAAAATATTACCAGTTGTGATGTTCTCCTTGTGTCCTTCATAACAATTAGCAGGATTTTAGCAGCAGGAATGATTTCATAAAATCACTAGGCTAGGCATAGCATAGAGCACGGAAATCTACCTGGGTTCTTTCTTGCACTGCTTGCTCAATAAAAAAGAAGGAGCAGGGAGATAAGGAGAATGTAGTTGAATAAGTGTTGTGAATGGGATACACATGCACACTGGTGTTATGACTTTGGGCAATCTTGATTTCTTTAAATGAATCCACTTAGCACGATTTGCCTATAAGTGTTGCTGGATGAGTACTCTGGGACTAGATAAAAGATGTTAATGGTTCTTGGTGACTGAGGATGTTTTTCCTACATGGGTGATTTACCCACAGGATATGAAGAGCGAGCAGGTTTTGGAGAGAAGGCCAAGAGTTTAGCTAAACTAGAATGTGGTGAAATGGGCAGCAAGTGGGGATCTTGGCTCAGTATTATCTCAAGGTCTGAAGAAGTCAAATCACAAACAGTTTTAACATTTAGTCAATGTTCACATTGAAAATCACACCATAATTGTTCAGGGTCATAAAACTGTCTTTGCTTGTTATCTCCTTATAACTGTTATTATAGTGTTTCTTTGCAAGGCACACTTTGATTCTAAAAGCAGCTCTGCATTGTCTTATCTCTTCTTCTTTTTAACTAGGAATGCCAAAATTTCCATATTTGTAGCTTCATTGAGTTTGAGTACAATAAAAAAAGAGAGATGAAGATATCTGACACATATTTGACCGGCTGCAAAAAAAAGGAAAGGAAAAGACTTTTAAATTCATTCTGTGTATATTCAGCAGAAACATTTTCTTGCCGTGTATGCACAAACTATATAGTTAAGTATCAAGTGCCTCTGGAGTCAATTTTTGCCACACAATTCTCCCAGGGAACTTGAAGCTCAAAACTGTGGGTGCAAATTGTGACACCACATGTGCACCAAGTTATAAATTAGGGCTTGGTCAAAATATGGCCCATGGGGCATCTAGTTGTTAACTAGACACAGCAGATTGCTATCATGCTACATGTATTAATTACCCTTCCAGAGCCAGGAAGTTGAAAATTGCCAATCTCAATAAGGTAATTGTCATAGTCTATACTTTTCTGCCTTTCACCATGTCCTGACCTCACTTTACACTCCCCCAGATACACAGCCACTTCTGCACACCTGCAATTCAGGATGGTACTTTATGCATCTGGTGAAGTGAAATATAGTCCATGAAAGCATATGATATAATAAATTTGTTAGTTTTTAATGGGGCACAGGACTTGCTGGGGCTCAAGACATTGTTGTTTGGGGGTATCTTTAAGCAGTTAGAAAAAGAAAACAAAGACTTTCTTGATTGTTTATGGGCAAATACCCCCCAAAATGTCATGCTCAGAGCTTTTGATGTAACTTCCTCCCTTTTATCATGTGACTACGCTTTCAAAAGAAAGAGGGGTGAATGACCACTTTACTGTGCTCACTTGGAAAATTTCCAGTGCTCTTGGAGATCTCATATCAAATCCTCAAAAGCCTCAAGGAGCTGCTGTTCCACTCCTAGTTGTCTGTCCCTCTTCCTTTGGCAAGCCAAAAGAAGCCTTACTTTGAGGATGGAGGAGAGGGTATAAGGCATCAGGGAGCTCCTAGGAACTTCAGAAGAGACCAGCCAGGAGGAAATTATGCTTCATGTGAGTATGCAGCCACTGAGGAGAGATCCCACAGATCCCACTACTTGCCATGGGAGTTGCTTTATTCCAAATCAGACCATTGCTCTATCTAGCTTAGTACAGTGGTACCCCGCAAGATGAACGCCTCACAAGATGGAAAACCCGCTAGACGAAAGGGTTTTCCGTTTTGGAGGCGCTTCGCAAAACGAATTTCCCTATGGGCTTGCTTCACAAGACGAAAGCCCATAGGGAAATCTCCGGGACAGCGGGGAAGCGCAGCGCGTCTTCCCCACTGTCCTCGGACCTCCTCCGAAGGCTGGCGGTGGGGCGGAGAGACCTCCTCCCGCCGCCAGCCTTCGGAAGCCTGCTCCAAAGCCTGGCGGTGGGGCGGAAAGACCTCCTCCCGCCGCCAGCCTTCGGAAGGATGCTCCGAAGCCTGGCGGCGGGAGGAGGGCTCTCTGCCCCACCACCAGCCTTTGGAAGGCTGCTCCGAAGGCTGGCGGTGGGGCGGAAAGCCCTTCTCCCCGTGCCAGCCTTCGGATGGCTGTCCTGAAGACTTGCGGTGGGAGGAGGGTTTTCCTTCCCACCGCCAACATTCAGAATGCTGTTCTGAATGTTGGCGGTGGGGAGGAAAAACCCTCCTCCCACCGCAAGCCCCGGGAACAGAGGAGAAGCGCTGCGCCCCTTCCCCTCTGTTCCCGTACCTGTCCTGAAGGCTTGCGGTGGGGAGAAAAGCCCTTCTCCGCACCGCCAGCCTGGCAAGCGGTTTCCATAGGAACGCATTAATTGATTTTCAATGCATTCCTATGGGAAACCGTGCTTCGTAAGATGAAAAACTCGCAAGAAGAAAAAACTTGCGGAACGAATTAATTTCGTCTTGCGAGGCACCACTGTATTATCAAGACTCACTGGCAGTGGATTCCCAGAATGTCAGGCCGGAGTTTTTCCCAGACCTACCTGGAGATGTTGGGGAGTGAACCTGGGACTTTCTGCACACATGCAGCTAAGGCGCTTCTTATACAGTCAGTGTAGTAGTAGTAGTATAGTTCAAAAGTGATCCAAAGCAGAGGGTTTTTTAGTATTCTAGTGTTTAGGTGCTTTTACAGTCTGACAATGGCCCATCTAGTAATTACTGCTCATGGAAGAACTGATTTAAGAGAACAGTGAGGACTTCATTGTCTACCAGCTTCATAAAGGAGCATCACATCTTAGGGTAATAGTAGTTTTAAGAGTATTTCTAATCCATGATTCCTTAGCTCCATTGGCTGTTACTGATTTGACTAGAGTTTCCTTGAAGCACCAAGGGATTTTTAGGCATATGGCTTCAAGGAGCAACAGGACCCTTCTGTTATTTTGAGTCTAAGGAGCGGTGTGTGTGTAGATACAGATGACCCTGCCTGTGGCATTCAGTCTCTTACAATTGTCTAATTGTGTTTTCAAAAATCACAGTGGAATATATTTTGCCCTTCAGATCAGTTTCATTTTAGGGTGAAAGGCTACTAGGGAGAACAAGTGTTTAAGGCTGCAATCCTTGGCGTAAGTGCTATTAAACTCAGATTGATTTGCTTCCAAGTAAACACGATCAGATTGTGCTGCCGAAATCAAATTATACTTTCAAAACAATGGCTCATAGCAAAGACAATGCAAATAGACATTTGAAAAACAAGCACACACATAACAAAAGGGTTTCCAAGAAAACCCTTGTGAAGTGTGTGTGTGTGTTCATATTCCTTGGACCTTTTTATATTTGAAAGGCTCAGCACCTCTCTAACTTGAAGAAAGACTTTTGAGTTTTGGCAGGAGCTTGAATACAGAGGTCAGGGAAGTGTTTTCTGCTGGCCCTGATTAGAACTGGATGAATTTAGCTGAGTTATGATCTGTTGAACATATATATGTACGGCTTGACTTGGTCAGGTAGTGCTCAAAGAAAAGGATTTTGGGGCTGTTATGTCTGTTAGAAGAATGCTGGCAAGCAACTTTTCATCACTGCTAATAATCTAATTTGGCTTTGCCAATAAGGGTTAATAATACTTGCCTAGGGTTTTTGCAGACACATACTTAATTTTGAATGTTAAGTGCTTCCAACAATGCTCTATAAAAATTAAATGAAAAGGCTAGAATATGGGTTTCTAAAACTTTTTGGTATTTATGTTTTAATTTATTTATTTATTGTATATGGATGCTTTGAGATGGTCTATATCTGTAATGCCTAATAAAGGTTTGGAGAAGGAAGGTATTTATTTTTACCGCCTGAAGGTATCAAAAGAATAAAAGAGAAACTTTGGAAACTAAACTGCATGCTGACAAACAGGCCCCACCCTCAGCATAGTAAATACCAGGAACAACCACCAGCTGATTCCTGGGTCTATTCATTATACTGAATCAGAAAGTAACTGTTGGTCCATCTAGACTAGTATTAGCAGCAGCACTGTCAATATTTTGCTGGTGAGATTTGTTAATGTGCCATTAAATTAAGGCTGTGCCAGTAAAGTAGATTTGGTGCTCTTATCCAGCAAACCCACTTCCAAAAATATTAAAAGGTGCTTAAAGATTTGTACTGAAGGCACTTGGTGAGCCTCTCTGGGGAGAGCTTTCCACAAACAGGGAGCCACCAGGGAAAAGGCCCGTTCTCGTGTTGCCGCCCTCTGGGCCTCTCAATGATTATTGCAGGATCCATGCTGGGAACAGATGGTCCTTGAGGTAATGTGGTCCTGAGCCAGTACACTCAGGTCAGGATCAGTGTAATATGCTCAAACTGCCTTGCCCCAGTGAGCAACCTGGCCACCAAATTCTGCACCAACTGAAGTTTCCAAACCACCTTCAGAGTCAGTCCCATGTATAACACACTGCAGAAGTTGGGTCCTCCATCATGGAGGGCATGTGTTGCGGTGAGATCACCAGAAACTGCCTCCCTGTTGGGGGGCGGGACTGTTTGGATGGCCACAACACCCCATTGGTTGCCCCTCTGTTGCTGGGGCAGAAATTTGGTCAGTTGGGTTGGCTATTGGCTGCTGAGGGGCTACTTAAGGTGCTGCACGTCGCTAGAGAGTTTCACTTTCTTGTGACGTGCAGCGGATCACCTGCCCTCCTCTCGTTATATTTAGGGTTGTTCTTATGGCCTTGCTATGCCTGTCTAGGGGTCGTCTGTTTTGGAGCAGGGGCCCAGTAGGAATTTTGCCATTTGGCCAATTGGCTGTTGCCTCTTGGTTTTTGCCTAATGTGTAGCAAATCGTCACAACTTTGTGAGGTTGGCGGTTAGGCATTTGGTTCAATGTTTTGGGGAGGGGACGTGGTTGGCTGTGCCTGCCCCTCCATTGCTGCTGCCAGGGAATTCCGTTAAAGGAATCCAGGGGCTCACCTTGCTTTTGTCCGAACCCTGTCAATGGGCTAGGGCCACGCCAGAGCCCCTGGAAGCATCTGGGGTGAGCTGTGAGATCAAAGGAGTTCTTGCTCCCCCAGAACGCTTTCTCTTACTGACATAGGGTGGTGCCCAGTGTCAGTCCTGTTCCTGCCACCGTGCAGTTTCAGGTAGTCTGGAACCAATGCCTAAACAACCACTCACATGCGGTCATCAATAAAGTTGTGGCCAAAAATCCTAAACTAAAATCTGTGTCTATTGTGTCTTCATTTGGGGGTGGTTTTGGGGGTCTTCACACACAAATCTAAAGTATTGGAAAGTTTTGTGTAACTCTTGCTTGACATAGCATCATATAACTTCCTTATGAACAAATCTGAATGAATGAACACTGGCCATCATATAACCTCCGTGCAAGCTTTGTGCAAACAAATCCAGATGACTGCCCACCTAGAAGTGACCCAAGGAAGGCTGCACAGGCTAAGATTTCCACTTCTTCACAACCACAGGGACCCCATTTCCTTTGCCCTTGCAAAGACCACCAGCAAGAGTCATTTATTCATGAGCAGTTCTGCTGGGTGGGTTTGTTTGCTGCTAGAACCATAGCTCACTGCGGCTGGGAGATTGTTGGTGGGGAGGGAAGAGGGGAGGAGATGGAGGGCTTTCATTCAAATGGCAGACTTTCCTCTCTCTAGCTCCTTGAAATGAAACTCTCCCCAGCTGGCAGGTTTGCAAGAGTGCTGCAGTAGGTTTGCCGGCCAGGAAAGGCTGTTTCCATTCCAAGCAGGCGTGTTGAGCTCTCCCAGCCACCAGATCAGATGTTCCATGAAAATGTCCATTCACTTCAGTCATGCTGATACTGTGCAGAACATCTTTAAAGAGAGAATTGTACACCCCACCCCAGTGCAATCCAGAAGTGGAGCACTGAATAATGACTTCAGTCAGGAACTGATGTGATGTATCCTGGAAACAGGCTGGTACCAACATTCTCTCTGAGACTTTCCCAGACTGTATGATTGGGTGATCAAGCTTGAATCTGACCTTGGCTCCTTTTACTCTTAAAATTCATTCTACTCACCTACATGAGTTCCGCAACATAATTTGATTTGCTGGGGTATCTGGCCCATGAAGTTTACATTTCAAAACACTACAGCTGCTTATCAAAAAAAATCTCTCAGATGTTTCCTTTCATTTGAAGTGGTTTTGTGTGTTTTGAACCAAACCTGAAGAGGAAAATGGCGATGTAAGCATTTTTACCTGGCTTGGTTGAGATACCAAAAAATAGAAATAAAATAAAAAAAACAAACACTTCGGGCGACCTTGTAGAAGTGCTTGTTCTACTAACACATCTCAGAAACACTTGGATCATATGCTACACCAGCACAACTATTTTCTTGTTCTCCATCCAAGATTGCTTTCCAAGAATTCTCATAGGATAGAGTTACTCATGCACAGGATGGAAATCGAAAAAAACCCAAGTAAGACATTTGCAAGGGCAGGGCAGAGTGATGAAAAATTGAAACATGACAGGTTGTGCCAGCTCAGTTCAGAATTATTCAAGCGTGTTTTGAGTTTATATTTGCAAAACTATATTCATACAGAACACACACGACTGCCTCACTGTGCTACATACGCTTTATGAAAACAAGATTTTCAGATGCTCTCAGTCTCCCTTGAGAGTGATTCCATTTCTGCTTGTATGTGTGCACTGTAGATATAAAATTATGTAAGCCCCTGGGGAAACTGTTTCTCTGATCCCAAGCACCCTTTGGTAGCACACTTCTTCTCTGTGGTTTGGGCCTTGCTCTCTCTTGCTTGCTGAGATTCTATCTTGTGGCTGAAAGGGAGGATCTATAGAGCAGCACTGGATTTGAGGGAATTCAGGTGGATCTCCCGCATAGGGCACTGAGCTGAAGGGGCCCCCAAATTGAGAAGACCCATCTTTGAGAAAATCCATTTGGGGATGCCTATTTTGGCCTCGCACAGTGCGCCATATTAGGGAAGATGACCAAAGTCTGTTCCTGCACACAGCACAGGAGCTGATGTGCAGAAAACCCCAGGTGTAATTCCTGGCATCTCCTGTTAAAATCAGGTAGCAAGCGATGTGAAAGACCTCTGGAGAGCCACTGCTGATCAGGAGAGGAATCATGCTATGCAGTGGTGGCTTGTGTGCCTTGGGACTGGAAGGGCGGCAAGGAAACCAGCAGTAGGTGGAGTCAGAGGCAATGACAGGCAGAGCCCCCCCCCCTTTAACTTGTTGTAGGATTGCAGGGCACACTGATATTGGTGGAGGCGTGCCCCATTTGCCCTAATGGACCATCTTCCACTGTCTGTGTGAAATGAAGAATACAATCATGTGCCTGCCTCCACTGGGCAAATGTGAACAGAAGATTTCACTGAGAACTGGTACACATTCATAGTTTATGCCGGGGTAGCCAATGTAGTCCCTTTTAGATGTTGTTGGACTCCAGCTTCCATCAGCTCCAACCAGCATGAGCAATGGTCAGGGATGATGGGAGTTGTAGTCTAGCTGCATCTGGAGGACATAGTTACCTGGCTTAGGGCAATCAACACCCAGCCTGTCTACATATTGCCAAACCTCATGAGTCATTTTGGTGGGATGCTGTATCCTTGTATATTTTTTACTGCTGCTCCGGTATATTCCTAACTCTTTGGTTGTTGTTTTTTTAATACCTCCTGCATCTTTAATAGTTCTATTGCTGCATATGTTTCCTCACTGTTGTCTTTCTTATATTATTATCCCATCTATGTTTCCAGGAGTGTAAATTTATTTTAACCTCTTTTTCATTGTTACAATAAAAAGATAATTTTAAAAAATGAAGACAGGCATGCAAGAAATTGAAAGAACACAAGCATGCTTTACAATAAAAATAATTGGGGGGGATACATGCATGTGGTTTTTTTTTTAAAAAAGAAATCAATTATCAGTTATCTAATTAATGTTGCTGGGGAGAAATATAGTGTTACAGTATAAAGAGGGAGAAGAAATATAACCTCCCTGTGAACCTCTCAGCCCTACTTGAAGCATAAATTATAAACCTCTTAGCCGAGAGGCTTTTTGGCATGAGGCTGGTGTCTACAATCAGAACTCCGTCTGCAGGTACGAACACACAGAAATCTTTCTGCCTCATGGAACTCTGAGCCTCAAGAGATTTCTTGTGTTTTGCTTCAATTTGCTATAGCCCGTGTCAGAAGGCTTCTGCGTCCTTGATCAACTTGGGGCCACAGTTTTGGCCTTGGGAGCCTTCCCTGTTTCCTATGTATCCTGCTAGAAAAAAATGCCTTGCAAAGGTGATAAAAAGGCCAGGGTAACTGAAGTAGAACAGAAAGAGAGATGCTTCAGTAGCACTCCCTGGTGATGCATAGATGCTGGCTGCTGCTACCACAACTTGGTTAATCGTGTTTGAAAAGGCTTTGCAGTGAGCTAGATCTTTCTGCCCATGAATAGCTGACTCCCCATCTTCAGTGATGGGATCTAAGAGAACCATAGGATGCAAAAAAGGGACTCCATTAACTTTGTTCTCGCATGTGGGTGACCCTACTGTGACCCAGAGCCTCACAGCAGTTGTCACTTCCACTTCTGTCTATTCAGAGCCATTGTATGAAAGGATACGTCAAGAGGGTTCTGATTGGGTCACCCAGAGCCATGGGTAGGTGAGGTGGGCAGGAGGAAACGGGGTGAAGTGGAGTTGCTAATTACATGTTTATGTTGTTTTCCCCCACGCGCCTTGCAAGCTGGGGGAATATTTAGGCACCATAACACTGTGTGGATCTCCCCAGTTGAAATGTGAATATAAGTTTTGGGTAAAATCTCACACCAAGTAGACACAATCTTTCCCAAAATTGGCATCAATTGTGGTGGTGCTTCTCTGCTACTCGTGGAGATGGTGGGGCAGGCAGGGCACCCATAAGCAACCTACCTAAAGCAATGGCCTCACCCTGCCTAATGTCTGGGCCAGCTCTGTTGATTACAATCTTCCAGAGCTATCCCACAGTCACACACTTACCTGGGACTAAATCCAGATGAACTCAATGGTATTTATTTCTGTGAGACAACATGCACAGGACTGACATGCTGGCCAATCAAATATGTGCATTTCAAATTCTGCTTTAAAATTTTGACTGAAATATGAATAAATTTTTTTTTAAGATCAGGTTTTTCCCCCATAATGTGGATTTCAAAATGGCGAATTTTGAATTTTTTTATGCATGCAACAGATGTAGTTTTACAAAATTTGAAATATTTTAATTGCCACAACAGACTACACCCCCTGAAAATTTTCTATACACACATGCGAAGAGGTAGGCATGGCTATGAGGGTTGGGGAAAAGGATGCCTCTTACTCATTATTGTTGTGAATGACAGCTGATTCTGCCCTGGAACAGTTCGGGCAATTCAGCTACGCTTTAATTCTTAGATATTATGAAAAATGCCCTTTCCCCCAAAAAAAGCTTTTACAGTTGTGAGGCAGCAGGGAGAGGAAGATTTCTCAGAGTGATGTTTTGCTGCTCCAGAGTTCACATTTTAGCTTCATATGTGATTTTCCTGGATGGCAGTTTTATGGGCAAATGGCTCTGTTAAAAGCAGTGCATGCTGGTGATATCATGAATATGCCACATAGTGTATGGTGTCCTCTGGTGACAGCAGATTTATAACTTTTCTCCTCTCATAAAAATCTAATATCTTGCCAAACGAAGGCCAGCTGGAGTTGTGAAATCAGGAAACACAAAGAGACCATGTTGCAATACAATAAAACCCCCCCACCAAAAACCATTGGTTTTTCAGTAAATGTTAATCTGAAACATTTTGCAAGAATGTAGACTGTGAATTAAGCCTCAGTATTTTCCAGGTTTGTAGCACAGAATGGAGAAGCCAAATACATTTTGCTTGAAGGAAACTCCCCCCCCCCCGGCCCAAAGACTGAATCTCCTTGTGGGCAAACCTGCATGTCAGTTGTGGGTTGCAGCCAAAGACCACAAGTGTGTGGAGAAATGGATGTGATCCTAACCCTTGTTCAACAGGCTATATTCCAAGGGTTAAGATCAGGGGGGCCAACTTGGATAAAAAAATGAGGGCGGGGGGCAGGGAGCAAGTAAGCCCTGCTCAGCATATTCAATCACAAGATGTGGCGCACACACACCATCTGAATGGCAATGTGTCTCAACTTTGGAGCCCCCTTAAATATTTTATTGGGCAGCCAAAGGGACCTTGTCCCCTAGGAATTGGCTCCTATGGTTAAGATCAGGCATAGGCAAACTCAGCCCTCCAGATGTTTTGGGACTACAACTCCCATGATCCCTAGCTAACAGGACCAGTGGTCAGGGATGATGGGAGTTGTAGTCCCAAAACATCTGGAGGGCCGAGTTTGCCTATGCCTGGTTAAGATCTACCTTTGAGAGAGGACTTTGTATGTTCTTTTCTCTTTCTTTCTTGTTTCTGTTTCCAGTTGGATTAGGTTTTTTTATTGTATTATGAAAAAGTTTCATTAAAACTCATGGAAAAAACAGAAAGGAACTCATTTGTTTAGTAGGCAGCTGTTTGACTGTGAGGTTTCTAGAAAGACAAGTTTATTGATTTGTCCTCTTTTGGTTTTCTACTGGGACCATACTGGGCACTATCCATATCTAGGTGAAACTTGATGGTCTGTTGAGCAATCCACAATGTGTTGTTTTGTTTGCTACTTCAGACAAACAGAGAAAGAGTTTGTGGTTTTTCAGAGAGCTGTGCAGACCCTTATGCAATGCAGGGATTTGGGAATGTGTCATAACGAGCTTGAAAATGAGAGGAAGTTTAACTTTCCTCATTAAAAAAAGAGAGATCATGATTTATTGCTGTAAACAGAAAATGAAGGGATGATCGAAGAAAAAAGTTAATTAGGCTGGAAAATGAGCTCTCTCTCGTCGTCAGGGCTCTGGACCACTTTTGAATTCTCCCAGAAGGTCTGGTTTCCATCACCCCTAGCAAGAAAGCTTTGTTTTTATCACCTAAACTGACATTCCGATAGGAGTAGCTTTGAACTGTAATTTGTCTTTATATTATTTCTAAAATGCTATTTGTGTGTTTATACATGTTGGCAGCGGGGCTCTTGCATTGTCTGCTTTTTCTGCGGGGGGACTATTAATCAAACAATCAGGTCCCGATTAATCAAAGTCACCTTTAGATTTCAAGGTCCTTGTCTTTATTGCTTCCTGAGTCTGAACTAAGCGTTCAACAAGGAAACAATGACCCATCCAAAAGGTTGAACCTTTCAGAAGTGTCCTCTCCCACCCTACCTTTGGGGTACACACCTAGAGAAAGGTATCCCTTGATGGCATTTTGTGATGCAAACTTGGAACGTTTTGGCTACCAAATGGAGGATGTGGTATATCCTTTTCAAAGAGGCACACATACTTTGCCTGTTTATTTTGGCTCTCCTCAATCAAAGCCTGCTGTGATTTTGCTATACTTAAAATTAACAATCTGTGTTATGGCCCCCTGTATTAAATTACTCTGATGGTTCCCCCTCAAATCTTGGCCTGAGAAATAGTAAGAGCAGGAAGGTAACCTGAAATTTTGCCTTGTTGTTGCCACAGTGATTATCTGATGACAATCAAGTGATAGGAGTTTTCTCTGATCGTCTGAAATACTTATAAATGTTCCTTATTCTGTTTGCAATGCACATACGTCTTGACGTCAGTTACCTTTTAAATTGCCTACTAAGTTCTCTAGATCAGTTCTTTTAGGTGCAAGTTGTGGACAGGATGCAGCTTTCTGCTTCTCTGTATTCTAAGCTTTCCATGTGCATAGGAAAGGAACAAAACCTTCAATTTCCCTAGAAGACTGAACTTAAGGTTTCACAAGCAATTGCATGGGGACCCCTCAGTGCAGCCCAGCCTGAGAGGATGAGGCCTTGTTTCCCTCAAAATCCTTTGTCACAGCAGTCCCCCATGAAAGGAAGTGAACACCAACTGAAAGCACCCCAAAACAATGAAGCAAAAACAGAAATTGTGCGAATGTGATATATAGGCCACGCCCATGCAAGTGAATCACCCAGTCAGGAAACATGCAGAGCCTTTACACTTCTGTACTGGCAGGAGTGTGTGCATGTGAAACTACAGAACCATTCTTCTGGCCAGTAGTGGCTGGCACGATGGCTCTGCACTGACCTTGCTGATGCCTTGGCCCCCTGACCCAACCTAGTGTGCAGCAATGACTTGGCTGGAGGGATGTCAGGTAAGTGGTGCAGCCCCATTGCACCACCTGTTACTGCTCCAAACACCAGCATTGCTGCTGCTTATCTGGATGGGGTGAGGTGGAGCCACATGGGCATCCTAGTGGAAGCAACAATCCTGTAGCTGCATTCTTGCAGCCAGGGGTGTATCTACTAAGAACCTAAAGAAGCTTAAGCGTCAGGGGCCCCTAATCCCGGAGAGGCCCCAGAAGTAACTTAGTCCACATTGCTTTAAGAATTTCTTTATCAAGTGCATCATGCATGTATACAACATTTTCATCCCCACTAATAACTAGAAAACTGTAAGGCATAAGAAGTTTTTATTCACACCAGTGACTTCGACATGAGGAATAATCCAGTACAGCAATTTTAATCAAAGTTTGAGAAGTAGTAGTTAATATTTTTTTAAAAGATTGTGGCAATCTGCCATGGAACGACCCCATTGAAGATGATAACAGCGGTTACCTAGACCTTGTTGCTGGTTGTGAAGGGGCCCCCATAACAGTTCAAGCTTCAGGGCCCCCCCCAATGTAGGTCTACCACTGCTCACAGCCCTGAGTTCACTGTCACCTCGGCCTGTCTCAGGTAAGCAAGAACAAAACTAGTGTTGGGAGCTGCTTGCTGCTGGCTATTGAGTTTCATATTTATGACTCAGGAAATATGAAACACGGCAGCACCAGTAAGCTCTTCCTAGGTAAAGCTTTACCCAGTGGTGTTCTTTGCCACACACCTATTAAAGGCTCAAAAGCCAGGCTAGAAAATGTTTGGCAACTGCAAGTCCCACAATCAAAATGGTTTCGTCTGACTCTTGAGTTGGCGTTCGTATTTCAGGAAGTTTTGGTTAGCGTGACGCTGCTTCCACATATTAGTTTCTAGCACTGGGCCCATGAATCCACATGTAAACACTCTCAGGAATCAACTTTCTGAAGGTGCTGACAACCCTTTATCTTCAATATAAATGGCCAGCTAGAGACAGCAGTAAAATTCCCACACTTAACAACATTGGCTTACCACGTTTGCTATGGAAAATAAAATGCTTCTTCCAATGGCAGCCGGGGTTCCCACACACTACGTTCAGCACTTAGGCAACCCTCTACCCCCAAGCTCCCTTCCCAAGCATTAGATATCCCAGGGAAGGCTTCAGTGCCAAAGTAAGTATGAGCCTCTATCAAATGTTAGTGTTTGAATATGGCTATGTGGAGTCTTTTTCAGAGATACATGCAGCCTTTGAAGTATGACTCACATTGCCTTTAACATACTCCCTTGAGATCAACAGCCTTTATGATGGAAATGCATTCTGAGCTGAGCTGGCAATACAAGATGTTATTGCTAAACCTCCGAGTTTATAAAATACATAATGAAATTTAAGTCCGCGCCCCAGGTGGCTTCATGCGAGTTAGTAATGGAGCATTTACTTCTATGTGCACACTGTGATTTCTCCATCTATGTATTTGCTGTATCCTTGATGCATTGAAGGCTATATTATAAAATAACCACAAACATTGTTAGCATATTAGAAGTGGAATCATCATCTATTCTCCCAAGAGGACCATTTTTTTCACAGTCAGGAAGGAGATAACCTAAATGAGAAGGCTATGACCCAGAGAACAGCCATACCCATCATGTGGGCATGACTGTTGGAGCCTGCCTGGTTTGTATCAACTTAGAATTGAGCATGGAAACCGTATAGGCTGGTATAGATCCCTAGAGATGATGGAAACCACAAACTACAACATTGAGGTTTACACACACACACACACACACACACACACACACACACACACACACACACACAGTCCTCAATACATAGGATTGCCAGCTTGGATCTTTGGACCAGTTCTGTATTAGATCTGAACTAGGATTCTTTTAAGTATAAAGAAACTCTTTAGTGGTTTTAGATTCCTTTGGAATGTACTCTAAAAGCCGAAAAAGCACATAGCTAATTTCTTTATATGTTCTATGCCACGGTCAAGGGGCAATTTAAGAGAATATATGTTTCTAGAGATCTACTGTATTGCATGTTGAGGATTTATGTTAAGGTTATCAGAATTTTTTCAATAAATCCGGGGACACTTTTCAACTTCAGTTGAAGGGGATGGATTTTGTCAGGGGACTGATTCGTAAATCCGGGGACTGTCCCTGGGAAACGGGGACATCTGGTAACCTTAATTTATGTTGTTGCCCATTCTTCACTTCTTTCTCATATCTGCATGGATGATGAAGAAAAGGGAGAGAAGGGGGAATAATGAGTCAGGTTTCTGTCTCTCCAGTTTGTACCAAAGACAATAATTGGTTGTTCACAATACAAGTGAAAAAAACAACACGTTGCAACGGTTAGGAAAGGCAATTCACACCTTCAAAATACAAGAAGCAACTAGGAAAGGGTTGAACCCTTACTAATGAATTTTTTGGATATAAAGGTTGTGAGGTATTTATGTGTATAAATAAATATGTGTATAAATAAATGCGTATAATTAAATATATATATTATGTGTATAAATTTATATTATATAATATATATTATGTGTATAAATAAATTCAGGGTTTCCCGGGCTTGGGTCTCTAGCTGTTTTTGGATTACAACTCCCATCATCCCTAGCTAGCAGGACCAGTGTTCAGGGATGATGGGAACTGTAGTCCCAAAACAGCTGGAGACTTAAAATGTATAGCAAAGACAAAGGATTACAAAAATATGTGCTTTCACAGATCAGAGATGGTGAACTTCTTTCAGCCTGAGGCCCACATTGCCTCCTGGCAACTTTCTGGGGGCCACATGTCAGTGATGGATGGGGTCTAGAGGTCCTTGAAAGGAGCCGCCTTCTTCATACCCAGAGCAAAAAGTTGAATAAGTAAGATTCTCTGAGTTTAGTGGGCCTTGTGCTGAGGTAAGTGAGTATGGGATTGCAACCTTAATCTAATCAAGTGGTGCATTTTGAAACCCTCAAATATGCAAAGAAGGCTTTTTAATTATGTGGCAGAATGTTTCAGTTTAAAGGCTCTCAGTAAATGTGCCCTTCAGAATAGTTGGCAGGCTGCACATATTCGCTTAAAATGGCATATAGCCACCGCCAGAATTTTTACAGGTTCTTGAGACGGTTGTGGGTGGATGTTGCCTGGCCAGGCGACATATTTGTGTTTATTGCTTAGGGCAAGAGAAGCTGACCAACCCTAATTACCAAATATTTCTTCACCACAAAGACCCCAGTGTTCTAACCGCACATGAATTACTGTCATATTATTTACCCTCCTCCACAGCTGGAGATGGGATTATTTTAGCTGGAACCTGAGGGGCACAGATGGTGCCACCTGCTCTGCCTTTGCTGGTGTGTTTCTTTAAAAACTCAAATCCCTTTGAAAAAAACTTGGATACCAAAGAGGCTTTGAACACTTTTTGCTTTATCTATCCAGCACATGAGTTTCTACCAGCTGCTTATTCAGTGTGCTACAGTTTTAGGTTTACAGCAGGGATGGGGAGACTGTGGCCCTCCAGATGGACTACAACTCCCATCATCCCATTGGTCATGCTAGCTAGGACTGATAGGAGTCAGAGTTTATGGTACTGGGACCCTGGTTTATGGTTTATGGTACTGGGAATTTTGGATCCTGGGCTATGAATTCTGTACAGCTATTGCTTGCCTTCCAATTACTATAGCTTCCAGTGGAACCAGAAGTGATATAATTCTTGAACTGCTAAATATATGTCAGGGTTGTTTCCAGATTTGACAATGCTTAGTTTTCAAAGCAGTATCTTATTTAGAAATTTATTCTTGTTCTGCAGTACATGCATGAAAGTGTTTCAGTGACATCGGTGGTCTTTGGTTGGTAAAGTTAAAGGGACCCCTGACCATTAGGTCCAGTCTTGGCTGACTCTGGGGTTGCGGCGCTCATCTCGCTTCATTGGCCGAGGGAGCCGGTGTACAGCTTCCGGGTCATGTGGCCAGCATGACTAAGCCACTTCTGGCAAACCAGAGCAGCGCACGGAAATGCTGTTTACCTTCCCGCCGTAGCGGTACCTATTTATCTACTTGCACTTTGACGTGCTTTCAAACTGCTAGGTTGGCAGAAGCAGGGACCGAGCAATGGGAGCTCACCCCGTGGCGGGGATTTGAACCGCCGACCTTCTGATCAGCAAGTCCTAGGCTCTGTGGTTTAACCCACAGTGCCACCCGCGTCCCTTTTGGTCTTTGGTTAGTGAATTGTTTTTCTGTGGACCAGCACAGGTAAGATCAGGTTGGTGGCTGGCCCCTTCCAGCCCATAAATAAGCTTCAGTACTTTATGCATGAGATGGGCAGGGTTGTGTGGCAGCAGCTTCTGGTGAGATATTGAGGAGCTCACAAGAGGTCACAAGATCTCACTTCAAGATGCTGCTGCATGGCCCTTGTAAATGAGACTTTGGCAGGGGGGCAGCAGTTGGGGGGGCAGTGGTCCCTTCCCGTTTTGCCTTAGGTGGCAGAAAAGGATGGGCAACCCTTCACTTTATGGACCTCATATAGGCCAAAAAGTGTGGAATAGCCAGCCTCATATAATCAATATGCTGAAGTCTAATTAATGCATGAAAGGGTTAAGACTATAGAGTAAGCTGTCCTGCCAGGCTTAGCTATGTCCATTTCCCCTCACTTTGGGAGGAACTAGGTAATCAAGTCTTTGTTCTCATTCCAGTCTACCCGAGATGCTCAGCGAGTGAAGAGGTTTGAGCTGGTTGCTCCAGCTTAGCTTCATGGCTCTCATAAGCCACACTTATCCTATACCAATAATTTAGTAAGGGCTGCCATACAATGTTACCAGGATTTTAAAGGCGGAATTGGTGTCTGGGGGGAATTTCTGAAAGGTGGCACTTTGTTTTGGATATTAGACAAGTCAACCGAAAAGCTCAACAATTTTTGGGGTGTACTGGTTTTCATTTTTTGAAATATGGAAACCCTAAATTTAGGAACTTTCACCACTTTGTAACTAAGCCAGGTTTTACTGCCAGTGCAACTTTCTGAAGCACATGAATCTGACCTTTGTTTACTTGTGATTTACCAAACGTGTGGTCCTTTTCTATGCTGGGGGAAGAGGCAAACTTTTGAAAGAATTTTTTTAAGGGACATTTTGGAACTCACTTGAAAGGGCATATATTAAAGTTTTAACAGTCTATATTTCCATGCTTTACTTTGCTGCATATTTTGTGACTTTAAATCTCTGCTAGAGTTCTCTCACCAAAGAGTAGTTGCCCCAAACTTAGATCATGACATCCACGAATTCTCTTTACTATACTTCACCCCCCACCAACCAACATGAAGTAGGAGTGAACATGTGCTTAAATGCATGACAGGTCTTAACTGATTGCAGGGGCAGGGGAGTCTAAATCTCACTCTGAAGGCAACATGTGGGAATGAGAGAAAAGAAGGTCACCTGTCCACTCCTCCATTGCAACCCAAATGCATGTTTCCTCTTTTGCCCCTACTGTGAGGTTCTGAGTCCACAATGGAGCCAATGGGGAGTTTCCCTGCCTGATGGCCCCATCTTGGTGTGTGTGATGTTGTGCAATTATATAGTAAGGCATGCATCAAGATTGTTGTTGTTGTTTAGTCATTTAGTCGTGTCCGACTCTTCATGACCCCATGGACCAGAGCACGCCAGGCACTCCGGTCTTCCACTGCCTCCTGCAGCTAGTATCATGAGTCCTAGTATCATTCTGTGGCACTGGGTGCATGTGTGTGTGTGTGCCATTCACCACTCAAAATGGTGAAGAAGATCCTGAGAAGGTTCTGCAAGGTGACCTTCTTTTCTCTAGGTGGGGGAGAGGTTGAGAAAATAAACAATCTCAGAAAGTTTCTCAGAAAAAGTCTCCTGTGAAATTTTGACTCTGCTGTAGTGTGAACCAGCTCTCAAATGACAAATTCCCAGCCTGTGCTTGTTGTTGTTGTTTAGTCGTTTAGTCGTGTCCGACTCTTCGTGACCCCATGGACCAGAGCACGCCAGGCACTCCTGTCTTCCGCTGCCTCCCGCAGTTTGGTCAGACTCATGTTTGTGGCTTTGGGAACACTGTCCAACCATCTCATCCTCTGTCGTCCCCTTCTCCTTGAGCCCTCCATCTTTCCCAACATCAGGGTCTTTTCCAGGGAGTCTTCTCTTCTCATGAGGTGGCCAATGTATTGGAGCCTCAGCTTCAGGATCTGTCCTTCCAGTGAGCACTCAGGGCTGATTTCCTTAAGAATGGATAGGTTTGATCTTCTTGCAGTCCATGGGACTCTCAAGGTACCAACCTCTGAAAAATCTCTGGTATTTGACCCCCTTCTGAAAGCCCAAAAATGTGCTCCCAATTTTTGTGGGGGACAAATGGGCCTGTGCATGTGGGACAGTCAGTTTTCTAGAAATCTGTTGTGCTCTGTTTCAGCAAATATATACAGTACAATAGTCTGCTTTACAAATCACACACGGGGAACATTTAATGCTCACAAAGCACAATCATATGAGCAGAGGGACATCTCTTCTATGCTGGTGGGGTTGTAAGACTCATGGAATGTATTTGGCACACATGCTGGGAATATGCATATGTGTGAAGATTCTGGGGGAAGATATTTCGTGAGATATCTCGTATTACTAAGCAAACAACTGAAACTGATTCCAGATTAGAAATGCTATTTTCTGGTGAGCATAAATATATTCTTCATAGAAGGCTAATCATCATCTTGATGGTCACAGATCATTTAGAGTTTGCACAGATTTGCAAGGCATCTGGTGTTGGTTTTTTGCGGGGATGGTACACCTGTATATGTGATGCAACCTTTCTGGGGGAAAAGTGACCCGGTCAAACTTGATGACTTCTGTGCAGCATGTTATCCCTTTATCTTCCATGTGAATGATGTTTCCTGTGTTCCTAAACCACAGCATCACCAAACCTCATTCTGGACTAGTGGTGGCTAACCTGATGGCCTCCATATGTTGTGGAATACAACTTGCATCATCATCCCTGACTAATGTCCACAATGGCTGGGGCTGATGGGAGGTGTGGTCAAATGCATCTGGAGGTCTTCACATTGGCTATCCTTGTATCTGGACAGACAGACAAGGTTAAAAATGAATTTGCAAATGTGAATATGCTGCATGAGATGTATTATTTGCACCCAGTAATTGCTCCTATTCTTGTTATTTTGGTAACACTTTTGAAACTTTAATGATTTTTTAAAAAATTATTAAACATGTTACATTTAAAACTTAAATTCCTCTCTGTTGAGGTAAAAGATGTGTTCTTTGCACCATCTGTAAATGCGTCCTTAAGGGTTTATCTGCCAGACACCTTACAGTCAAACTACTTGGACGTCAATGAGGGTTAGCCTGCTTCCAGGAAAGTCAAGCACCTTTAAATGGTTTGTGTTGTGTGGATCATAGCAAACAACATGCAAATGCTCTTCTTAGCTCAGAAAAGAAAATACTCATTTCCTTAATTAACTAAAAGCATTAAACTGATCTGCCCTGCGGCAGAATTTCCTTTGCACTCAGAACTTTTCAGAAAAACCACACTGGCATCCACTTATCACTTCACTCTAGTTATTTTCCTCTTCAGTTTCACAGCTCTCTCCTGGCACAGAACTCTGCGGCAAGCAGGTTTGAAGAAGAGCATCATTATGCAGGAATGCAAAGCATCCTAATTTCAGTGTGTAAAACCCTGAATCTTTTAGGTAGGAAAAAAAACGGCAGCACACCCACACACTCTGAATTTTGGTTCTCTACATTTTTATTTTTATAGGCAGCTCTGCTTTATATTACAGAGTGCAACTCTTCTTGCACCTAAAACAATATCATTTCCACCTCACACCTCTGTTTAACTGTGGGGTTTTCATGAACACATTGAAAGACTGTGATTTTATGTACTACAAATCATATGCTAACTTTCTTGAGGAGGGGGTCGCTTTCCTGAGTCCTCCTTCCAGGCTACTAATCAGTCACATGCAGGTACCAAATGGGTTACCAGGCTTTATTGGCTTCTTCTCTGGCACCAGCTACAGAACGTCAACCAGCAAGTCTAAAACATGGTGTATTCTCTTCCTCCCCTGTCAGGTTAACTCGAAGATTTATAGGCACTGGGGTATGCTGGCAACCAGCCAGCCCCATCACATGCTCCCGCTTCGGGGACTAATTGTTACCACCTGCCTGAGGGGCCCCACCCAGCGGTACTTGCTTACAGGATCCCTACCTCATGACAAACTTCATGCTCTTATTTTAAGACTTTGCTTGCAAGGATGCCATATTGCCATAGAAATATCATGCATCTCAGAAACAGGGGCACTGAGCTGAAGAGGAAAAGAGTCTGTTTATTTGCCTATCCCTTTCCAAACACACATTTAAGAATCCTTTGCATCGGGGCAGGGCAGGGAATTGATGGGTGGCAGGCCAATTGTGACCCACCAGGCCTTACCATTTGGCCTCCAAGGCCATTTTGAGGGAATCATGCCCATCCACCCTATACCTGATGTCATTTACACGATGCTAGGTGTTGGGTTGCTGAGGGCAGGGCTTCAAAGGCACAACCAGGAGCTTAAACTGAGTGCCCAATTTTTCCTTTGCTGGAAAAAGGTTTGCTCCCAATTGCCCATCAGCTGATGGGCGGTGGAAATGCACATTATTATTATTATTATTATTATTATTATTATTATTATTATTATTCCGTCCTATACCCATAGATCTCAGCCTGGTTTAGTCTAGGAGGGGGGAGTGGCTTTCATTCAGTTCCCTTCCAGCACTACTCTTTGAACCCTCAAAAATCAGAGGTTTAAGAAGTAATGTGAGGCTGTTTGATATCAGGTGAATGACAGGTGAGCAGCCCTGCCCTCCTGTCAAATTTGGCCTCCTAGGCATTGGGGAGATTAAAAACTGGCCCACCAGCCATAAATGGTTCCCCAACACTGTGTTACATGTATAACATAAAAAAAAGAATGCAGAGAAGGAACCAACACAGCCTAGACATGTTTACAGATGTACATCCCAGTGGGGCATACTTGCAGGGAAGTCTGCATAGGGTTGCATACTTAATAGATTTATTGCTAAATGTGGTTAAACAAACATTTTTAAAATGGCTATTTCTACCAGAAAGAAAGGCTTGCCTGTACAATCAAGTAAACAGAAAGCTTTCCCAAGTTTTCTGCATCTGAACTTCAAATTCAGTACCTGGAGGAAGGGGTGGATGTGTCACCCAAACAAAGGAAGAAAGTGGGAAGTCCTGCTAGCTCTCTCCTGAAATTGCCAGGCAGCCCACACTGGTGGACAAAGTTAGATATAGTCGCTGCTTATACATTAAATAAAGTGGTGGTTCTTTAATGCCATTTACTGTTTTGTGTCTTCATTCTGGGTCAAAAATTCTGCGCCCCAAACCAATTACAGTTATTTGTTTGAAATAGCTCATCCAAGTCAGATTAGAGTGTCTCATAAGTATTAGACAGGATAAGGACTATATTTAATAACAAACATTCAGATGGGGTGAAAATGAAACATGGTAACAAAATTAAGCTAATGCTATAAGCTTCAATACATTTACTTGGAAGGAAGTCACAGTGATGTCATTGTTACCATATATTTTTAGGACTGTAGATTTCATGCTGTGTAATCCCTTCCATTCCTGTCACTAGAACATTGATTCCTTTATGTGATATTCATTCTCCCATTACAAATTCCCACAATTGCTGGTGTTCATGGTATTCCACCCAGGAATCTGTCCAAAGCTTTCCTGCCTACCTCATTATTTTGTATCAGTCCTCCACTCCACTCCAAGTGTGAAGGTCAGATCCATTAGTTACTGCATTACCTCCTCCAGGGCTGTTCCTTGTTCCTATATTTTTATTCGTGCAAAATGAGTGACCCTCTGGCATTTTGGAATTAAACCTTCCCTAATGGCTCATTTGCTTATCGGAATCTGATCTCCAAAGAATCATGTCTGAAATGAAAGGAGGGCACTGCTAACCCTATATCTCATTCTCCCTGTTTATGATTTCCTTTCTTTGCTTTTATGGAAAATGTAGTAGTAGGATTCTGAGCAGTAGGTGGGATATAACAGTTGGTCCTCCCCTGCCTTTCGCCAGATCCTTTTATTTATTTAGTTTAACATAATCCTTCTGATTTTCAGTCTTCCTATTACAGGGTAACACAACCTCCAAGGTAACCTTACACCTAGTTAGCTAATTACACTTTGGATCCTACTATTTGTTTTTCTTTTTTTAGTCTTAAGAAAGTGGAGAAGCCTGGCCCATGCTGAGGTCACATTTCTTCAGCACAAGCAAGCAAGAGCTTCTAGGGTTGGTCATATGAGCTTCAGGGACAACGGCCGGGGGCCAGGGCAACGCACTGAACCTTTTCTTTCAGTATGGGTTTAGTCTAAGGTTACCAGATTTTCCCCAATGAATCTGGGGACACTTTTCAACTTCAACGGATTTTGTATGGGGACTGATTTGTAAATCTGAGGACTGTCCCTGGGAAATGGGGACGTCTGGTAACCTTAGTTTAGTCCTGCCTTTCAATGGGATTAGATAATAAGGCTAATCCCAGTGGCCAGTCATCGTGATGACCATGTTCTAACCCCACTGTTTAAATATCAGCTGCTGGGAACAGTGGTGGTCTTTGGGCTCTCAAATTTCAGCAATGCTCTGTGTGACACTAAAATTTGCCCCCTGCCTCTCATGCTCCAGTCTGCACCATTGTTGAGGTGACCGCCTGCCCAGGGCCGCCAAAGTGGTCACCCTACCCCAAATCTGCCTGCGCTGGGAATCACTAGTGGAGAAAGTGCTGTTGCACTCATGTTCTTCTTGTGGGCTTCCCATTAGCTTCTGGCTGGCCACTGTAAGAACAGGATGTAGGATGAGATGGGTCTTTGGCCTGATCCAGAAAGCTCTTCTTGAGTTATGGCTATGTAGCCTATTGCTACCTGCTTCTCTGAAGTGGTGCCTCTCTTGGCAGTGTACAGCCTGAACTATAAGACAACCAAGGAGGCTATTTGCCATTCCATCTCAAGGGAAGCCTGAGAAACTTTAGCTCAAGACAAGGTCTTCTTGGTGGTGACACCCTAGCTGTGAAATGTCCCCTTCAAGTGCCACTAGCATGGACATTATCCAGCTTTTGGCACAAGCTGAAAAACTTTATCTTCCTTTGGACAGTATGGGCGTTGAACTATTGAGCCACCTAGTATTGTTATAGGAAGCAGATAAAGTGATTCAGATCTCTGGTGGTATTATAGGTTTATTAACTGATTTTATTATACAGTTTTTGTATTATTATTTTGGAATGTGACTTGTCCTGACATCACTTATGATGAAGAGGGTGGTGTGCATTTTACAAATAAACTGCAAGAAGAGGACAAAGCAGTTTCTTTAAAGGGGACAAAATTGCTTGCAATTTGCATATGCTAATTTATATGTGAATGCAAATTTAGAAACAATTGCCATAATTCGCAACAACAAATTTTATTATATGGTCACAGATCCAGAAAATGGCTCGCCATACTGGGGAAGACTGTGACCAAATGACCTTTGTGCTTGCTCAGTCTGCTGTCTACCTGCTAACTGTTGAAGGGCAACTTCAAAACCTCTGTCCTGCCCTTCTTATAGTTATTTAACCTTAAATCCCTAGAACAAGTTTAGGCAGTGAATGGGGGAAGGAGTGGGGAGCTTCCATTGTGCAAGCAGAAATCTTTGTACTGGTGGGATGTGTTAGCCAGATACCACCCAACAGGCCAAGAATGTTTCCCATATCTCCATTCTGGAACCTCTGTGCCCTTCTAGTCTTGGAGCGCTTTCCCAAGAATTGTGTGTCTGTTGTGTGTTTGTATGTGGGTTAGGTAGTGTCATATGCATCTGCCACCAGTCAAAGTCATCCCATTGCCACCTTAAGAGAAAACCTACCTTTTGCCTCACCCCCCCCCTCAAATTGGGGCATTGCCGTGCTTTTTGCTAGAACTGAGCATGTTGGTACCAGATAAAAGTCTCCCCCCTCCCTGGGCTCTTTTCAGCTATTTTCACATCTGCTCACAAAGAGTGAGAAATGATTTGAAAACAGTAGGGATCCCATTTTGTAACTGAGCAAAGCATTTAGAGCTAGCCTTATAAGCCCATTATTATTATATTGTGGTCTTATTTCAACATCTAATATAATTGGAGTTCAACATCCAATATCATTTGATATCACATATTTTCCCATGCCCTTTCCATGTTTTCTCACTTGGCCTAAACTTGTTGCTAGAGGGCTCTGTTGACAACCATGGCGTGTTTGGATAAGTTGGTTGCCAAATCACCTCTAATAAAAATCCAAACGAGAACAGATGAAGCTGTGTGAAAAAGATTCGAGCAGTAATCGCAGAAGGTTAAGACAGCATAAAGACAATTTAAGTATAACAAAGACACCATATAAAGCTCTGTGTTTGCCTCTACTGAGACCCTAAATGTGGCTCATAAGTGAATCTCAATTCTTCAGTCTGTTACATCTTATTTCTGTCACATCTGTCTTTCTGCTTTTTCAATAACTGGTGTTTTTTTTTGGGGGGGGGGTGCATTAAATAGATGAAATATGACAATAGGCAGATTTCTATCATGGGCTTAAGATCCAAAATAGTTGATTAGCCAATAACATTCCACTCACACTATATTTGATGTCAATCATGGTTTGCTTCTAGCTGATTGTTGGTGATTACACCTGCAGAGTTTGATTTCAAACTGTTTGAGCAAAAGCAGGGCCCCTCCACATGCCAAACTGGGGGCCTGTGTGGGGGAGGGAAATCCAGGTTCCCCATCCCTTTATACTCCCTTGTGACTCCTGAAACTAATTATCAGCATTTTCCAAGTTCTCTTTTCAATAAATTTTGTAACCTACTCACTTGGTTTCCCCCCCTACCCTAGGCAGAGAAATTGGAGATATCATTTCAATAGATTTTTTCAGGGGCATAAAAGCATTCTCCACCATTTTCTCAGTGACTGGACTCACCATTCAACCTGTCAGTAGCACAACTTCTTCCATTTTTTTGCTAAGGTTTCCTTTTTGTTGCTGACCACCATTTTGAGTCCTCCATGATGAGTCCTAGCATCATTCTGTGGCACTGGGTGCATGTGTGTGCGCACGCCATTCACCACCCAAAAAAGTGGAGAAGATCCTGAGAAGGTTCTGCAAGGTGACCTTCTTTTTTCTAGGTGGGGTAGAGGTTGAGAAAATAAACAATCTCAGAAAGTTTCTCAGAAAAAGTCTCCTGTGAAATTTTGACTCTGCTGTAGTGTGAACCAGCTCTCAAATGACTCTAGAAGGTTGGGAAGCAGTACTAGTTGCTTCCCTAATGGACGATAATGAAAAAGGGAAACATAGTGTGCATGGGAATGTGGGTACTATATAATATAGATGGTATGGTTTATTGTTATTATTATTTTTTAAAAAAAACATTAGTACCAAAATTGCCTGATAATTTGTCCCTCTTTCCTAGTTTTAGAAGCTTTGGTAAAGAGAGACAATAAGAACCCTTTTAATTGCTTACAGAGTGCAAACATTCCCACCCCTGACATGTCTCACAGCTTCTGCTGCGGAAGAGAAGCAGCCCAAGGAGTTCAGCTGGTTTGCTTTATAACAATACAAGATGGAAGGCCAATGTGTTCCTTTTTCATTTGTGATCCCTGTAAGAGGAGGAGGAGGACCTATAGGTTGCTCTTTCTTTCTTTCTTTCTTTCTTTCTTTCTTTCTTTCTTTCTTTCTTTCTTTCTTTCTTTCTTTCTTTCTTTCTTTCTTTCTTTGCATTTCAAGCTACTCCCTGCCCTTTGCTACCATTCCTTTATGTTTATAAGTTTAGCGGGGGGTCTAGAGAGTGAAATGAAAAGCACATGCCTCTCTGTCTTTACAATTGAAATGGAAGAAATCTAATATGGCAGAAGAATCACGTTGTTTATGGGGTTATGGATTTCACTGAAGGCCATCCTTACTGATTCATAATTAAACTACCATAATAAGCCCTGTATTTCATCTCTGGAGATCAGAAGGATACAAGGGAGCGAATTTTCATTTTCACTAGGGGCTGGTGAATATATTTCCCACTTCCACAGATCTTTGAACATGCTAATGATAAGAAGAGGAAGAAAAGATTTATGAGGGATGCTGCAGCCAATGCAAGTGAGTTGAGGGATAATTTACTAGACCAAGGGTAGCCAAGGTGGTAACCGCCAGATGTTGTTGTGCCCTCCAGATGTTGTGAGGCTCCAGCTCCCATCAACCCCAGCCAATGGTCAATGGTCAAGTCATCACCAATGATGATGGGAACTGGAGGTCACCATAGAATCACAGAATTGTAGAGTTGGAAGGGAACTGGGGGGTCATCAAGTTAGGGGTGCACAAAGGGGGTGTGAGGGGTGCGGTGCACCCCAGGTGCCACCTTGACGGGGGTGACAAAATGGCGGGTGGCACTCATCACCGCGGGGCCTGCAGTATGCACGAGCCACGTGTCTCGGTGCCAGCAAACTCCACACTGTCCACCCGCTTCCTCCCCCCCCAGCTGTAGGGCAGCTGAGGCCCCACTGTGTGCCCTGTCTCTATGGGCGCTGCGTCTCATACCTATGGGTGCCGTAATCCCAGTCCCTATGTGTGCCAGGGCCGTGGCCCACCTCTATGGGTGGTTCACCCCGCCCCATGGGTGGTTCGCCCAGCCCCTGGGCATTGCGCCCCAGGTGCCCGAGAGGCTTCCTCCGCCGCTGCATCACGGCACGCCCCTGCAAAGCAGGAATTAAAGAAGTGTCTGGGTTTTGCTGTCTTGTCCAGGTAAGTCTGCAGTGGCTATTCAGATGGTGCAGTCCCACCAATGAAAGGGAGTTTTGACCTGCTCCATCTATGACCTTGGCCAGTTCACCCCTCATTGGGCAACCTGGTGCATCTCAGCTCCCCAGGCCTTGCCAAATTAGTGCTTCATATGGACACCTGATCAGTATAGCCCACAAAAGCCCCAAACTCCCGAGCTCAAGCAATCCACCAGCCTTAGTCTGCAGGAGTATCTGGATTACAGACACGTGCCACCACAACCCGCTAGCACTGGTTACTCTAGTACTAGACTAACACCCTACGGTACATACAGTGGTACCTCGGGTTACAGACGCTTCAGGTTACAGATGCTTCAGGTTACAGACTCCGCTAACCCAGAAATAATACCTCGGGTTAAGGACTTTGCTTCAGGATGAGAACAGAAATCGTGCGGCGGTGGCACTGCGGCAGTGGGAGGCCCCATTAGCTAAAGTGGTACCTCAGGTTAAGAACAGTTTCAGGTTAAGAACGGACCTCCAGAACGAATTAAGTTCTTAACCTGAGGTACCACTGCAATTATATTCCTCAACCTTGTTATTGTAAGCCAACCTGTGGACATGTCCAGTAACCCATTTACTTGTTGCAAAGCTGTACTGGGAAATATAATTTGGAGCAGAAAACTGGCTGGGGGCTGTTTCTTAACAGTTCCCCAACCCACACCTTGATTTGCATAATTAGCATAACATGCTAATTAGGCTGCCAAGATTTGGGGGACTTAAACACAGCAATCTTAGCTTGTACCCTTTCTGTCATGAATTGTGGTGGTTATGAAAACACTCCCAATGGAACATTAACAACATATGCCATGCCTGTTCATGATTAAAGACATTCACCGTACTATATATCAGAGCAAAGTTGTCAGTATTAAGGAAATAGCACTTTGGTGATAATTCCTAATATACAGTGTCCTGTTAAATGAGCAAAGCTTGGAGTTTGCTTTAGCTGCTGCTTATTTTCTAGCTTAATGCTGTTCTGTGTTTTATTGAAACCCTTCTTGTTGTTTGCATTTATGGCCCTCTGAACTTTACTGTATCCAACAATTCATAATTACTGTCTGTACTGATTACTTATAATAAGGATTTAATGCATTTAATAATGCATTTTTCACATCTGTAAAATCCTTCTTCCACTGCACACAAATCACACACTCTCTAGTAGTAAACGTTCTGTGATGGAAGAAAGGGAGAAAAGGGGGGGGGGATTAAAAAAAGTTTGTTCCAGCTTCTTTCACAATACAGGTCTCTCTTTTTCACCATTTTAATGCTTTATTGAGTCAAAACAATTATTCTGTATGTTACTCAACCAAATTTCCAGAGGCTACAAAGCGGAAATGTGTTTTCACTGAAAATCTGATTAGTATCTACCAATGGAAGTTTTTGATTTTATTTTTCTCATTGCAAGAAAGAGAGAAAACATTTTCTTTTCTTTCCACATTTGAAAGACATTTGACATTTTGAATAAAGCTGTCCTTTAGAGTTCAAGTAACAAAGGCAGCCAAATGAAAAATTAGCACATAAAATTAATGATCGCTGAAGTTGGCAGTACTTGCTGGAAAGCTGAGGTCCTTCTGGCATTTGCCTTTGGAACAGCATCAAAGTTCCTGCTTCCATTCAACATTGGAGCTGAAAAGGGGAGAGAGAGAGAAAGGAAAATGTATCCAGAATATCAGGTGCAAAGGAAAACTGAAAGGCTAGTAGGAGAGATCATTTTCTGGCTGTGTTCATAGTGCCAGTCCAATGAAGTAATTTTCAAAAAAACATATATCTGGAAAAAATTGCCTCTGAGATTCAGTATGTTCTGTTTTGTTTTCCTCTCCTCTAGTGTTAAACTGGAAATGAAAGTAAGAATTCTGTGGGGTTGGGTGGGAGAAACCCACAAAAAGTGGATGCAACAATCTCTTTGCAGAAATATATGGACCTTTATGAATGACTTAACTGTGTTAGGAAGGCACAGTTACTTTTGGCCAAACTTGACTTGAAAACCCCAAATGTGATTATTTCTTTGAGGTGGTGTGTATTTGGTTTCATGCTTCTAAGACAATCCCTTGAAGCCTGATCTTTTCTTGTATTATTTCATACGGCAACCTCTTTGAACTGCAAGCCTTGTTCTCCAGCATACAGAGGACCAGTTTTCAGCTTACACAAGTGGGGGTGGAGGGTAAAAAAATCCCTACCCTTGACGCTAGCTAGAAGTTCCCTTGACGTGATGTTAATAGCATCAAAAGAGGGATGAACTTGGAGCACAGCTGCCAACAGATTCTCTCACTGTGCAGATTAGTGCACAAAGTGAAGATGTAGAGAGAGTACAGTTGTAATTAGGGCATTAGGCATACAGACAAGCAAGGCAGTCTTCATCTCATTATGAGGAAAGCAGCATATTATGTCATGGTTTTTATAGTGGCCCAGCTGCAAGCTATCATTTTAGAGGTCACAGAGAGAGAGAGAGAGAAGGAGGAAGAAGTGATATTGCCCTGTCCTTATTAATAGTAGTTTAAGGGCTGGAAGGAAATTGTATTGGCATGGGTTTTGAGCTCTTGAAATAAATTAGTTTCATGTCATACTTTTGATCATTTGTCCCAAATGACTTTTACAAGTAATTTGTGGCAACATAGCAATGCTTAAATTCTGTACAATTCCAGCGGTGCTGTAAGCCTGGAGCAATTACAGCACAACTAAAATAATACAGTGTCTGTGGGGGGTTATTGTTTTTGTTCGTTACTATGTTATGTATTTTTGTGCTTTTATATTGCAAACCACCCTGTGATTCTAGATGAAGAGCAGTATAGAAATTTAATATATAACTGCTGCTGCTGCTGCTAGAGCACAATGCTTCTTAGCCCTTTTGTCCCTCTTATTTGTGATGCATAATCGGACAAGGACTTGAAATTGCTGCAAAGGACTGCGAGTGATGAGTTGTAGAGAATCAAGTTGTTGAAGGGCAAAAGGTGAACATCCCATCAGGGACTGGCTTGGATTGAGTGTTGCTCCAGAGGCCCATAATGCACAGATGAGGAACTAGGAACTAGGCCAGCCCCAAGTACACCACTTATTCCAGCTTTGGTCAGAAAGAGTCGATGGATCGCCAATGGTGTGGGAGATACAGGCAAGTTGCAACCTGGGCAAGCAGTGTTGCCCCTTCTGTCTCTGCAACTTTGGGTGGTTCACCATAAAGAAGTTCTAGTGCAAAGTGAAACTAGGAAGCTCCAAATTTACACCTCAACTGATGCTTAACGCCTCAGAGTTCTCCCCCCTCCCTCCTGAAATACCTCAAGGATTATCTCTACACACCTGAACTCTTACATAAACATTGGAGGCCCATCATCCTTGGGAGGAATAGAAATGGGAGGAGGCTACTGAAGATATATTGTCCAAGGACCTCCCAGGACCTAAAGTGGGAACTGGCATTCACAGTGGAGAGTCTTTCATTGCAGTGAAGGGGGTGCTGCCCCACCAACCTCAGTCCTGAGGATGGCCCTGCCTGCCAACTTCCTCCTCCTTAGTCTCCTTGCTGCCCTGCAGAGCTCAGCACAGAGGAGGGTGGTGCAAAAGTAGAATTAGTTGGCTCCACCTGCTGTTGACCTCCCTGCCTTCCACCCTATTAGTCCCAATGGGTGCCAGTGTCCTGAGCACACCCAGCCCAAGAAGGACAAACAACCAGTAGTTTAATTATTTATTGACAAAGGACAAACTTACCAGGGGCAGATTTAGGGCTGTGCAAGTGGTGTGCACGCACTGGGTGCTGAGCTGATGGGGCAACATTTCAAAGCCCAGTAAGTGAGGTGATGGGCTTTGGAAAGGAGGTATGAGGCTGTGATAGGATCATACAGTCCTCTCTCCTCCTTCCAAAGCCTAGTTAGCACTTTCCCAGCTTTGGGTAAGAGGTGCTAGGGGTCTCGGACCCTACCAGAGCCCTCATGCCTCCTTCCCAAAGCTGGGCATCTCCTTACCCACTTTTGGGAAGGCAGTGTGAAGCAGGATGGGGGGAATTTTGGCCTCACACAGGGTGCCGTAGTACCCAAGTCTGCTGTTGAACTTACTGTAGCTCCTGTAGCACATACACACTTCTGGTGGCCAGGCTGCTGGTGTTTCTTCCTGGGCTTATGCTCTGAGCTGGAACGTCAGAGCAACAGGTGGCTGCGCCTACACCCAAACTTCACTATCCTTGTCTGACCGCATGAGTGCAAGCTAAGCCTTGACTTCTCCTGCATGGACATTGCCACTGTGCCTGCCTCTTCAAGCCCCTTCTGGTCCTGGGGGACAGCAGGAAAGGGGATTCTGCTGCTCCCTCCCTTCAGGCACTGTCTCTCCCTCAGCTCCTGCTACTCCCTGTCCTTCCATCTCCAGCTCCTGCACCTTGTCTCTGACTGCTCCATACCCTCCCCATCCTCCAGCTCTGGCCCCTGCCTCACAGGAGGTGCAAAACCCCATAAATTGCTATTCCCTTCCCCTGGAACAGCCTCGGGCTCTGATATCTCTTCTGCCCACTCATTGGAGGCCTGACAACCAGGCAGCACTTCTTATTGGGCTCCATTGTTGTCACCCCTCATTCAGAGATATAGCTGTCAATGTTTCCTTTTTTAAAAGGAAATTCCCTTATTCTGAATAGGATTCCTCGCAAGAAAAGGGAAAAGTTGACAGCTATGTTCAGAGAGTGCATCCTAGAAGGCATTCAACTCTCCCCCACAAGTGTGCATAACAGGGGTTGTAAGCTTAAGGGGAGCTTCTTCCCCATGGCTGATCTTCACAATGAGTCTGGGAAACCCATTCCAAAGACCATTACAGTGGTATCCCGCAAGACGAACGCCTCGCAAGACAGAAAACCCGCTAGACGAAAGGATTTTCCGTTTTGGAGGTGCTTCGCAAAACGAATTTCCCTATGGGCTTGCATAGCAAGACGACAGCCCATAGGGAAATCTCCGGGACAGCGGGGAAGCGCAGCGCGTCTTCCCCACTGTCCTCGGACCTCCACCCGCCGCCCGGCATCGGAACGAAGCTCCGATGCCGGGCGGGGGGGGGAACGCCTCCTCCCGCCGCCCGGCATCGGAACGAAGCTCCGATGCCGGGCGGCGGGGCGGGAATGCCTCCTCCCGCCGCCCGGCATCGGAACGAAGGTCCGATGCCGGGCGGGGGGGGCGGGGACACCTTCTCCCGCCGCCCAGCTTCAGATGGCTTTCCTGAAGACTTGGGGTGGGAGGAGGGTTTTCCTTCCCACCGCCAACATTCAGAATGCTGTTCTGAATGTTGGCGGTGGGGAGGAAAAACCCTCCTCCCACGCAAGCCCCGGGAACAGAGGGAAAGCGCTGCGCGCCTTCCCCTCTGTTCCTGTACCTGTCCTGAAGGCTTGCGGTGTGGAGAAAAGCCCTTCTCCGCACCGCCAGCCTGGTAAGCGGTTTCCCTAGGAACGCATTAATTGATTTTCAATGCATTCCTATGGGAAACCGTGCTTCGCAAGACGAAAAACTCGCAAGAAGAAAAAACTTGCGGAACGAATTAATTTCGTCTTGCGAGGCACCACTGTACTTTAGTTCATGTCCTGCTATTCCTCTTTGTAGGAAGCGCCTTTGTGGGAAGTTATATCTGCACTACAGCAAAGCTGGGTGTGATGCACAGAGTGGAAGTCACTCAGTGGATGAAGGAGCAAAATAAACAACTTAGCAACAGTCTGCTCACTGAAGGCCTCACTAATTAGAATTCCTGAGCAAATAACAACCAAGAAGAAAGGGAAAATGTGTTTATACACCCCAAAGTGTGGGGATATGATCTGTGAGTCATGCAATATGACTCAGGAAAATTTAGTGCTCAGAAACTACTTCTGTTTACACTGTTACCAGCAGGGATGTCAAGTGTAGCAATTAAATCCTGCGCCTTTCCACTGTATGTAGCTTTGTGAAGGTTCCCTGCCCTTTCTTTTATGGACCCAGTATCCTTCCTAACAGAACATCTCAATAGTAAGTTGTTGATTTTTGAAGTATGTAAACACGCACACATCTCATTTTGATGGCTGAACTATTATGAGTTTAGTTCAGGAACATGGAACTTCTGTTTGGGGAAAAATAAAGTAAAAAAGAAAAGAAAAAAGCTTTATATGATGTAGTTCAGCACAGAAGACATAGTAATTCTCCAACAGATTTAAGTACTTAAGCTGTGAGAAGATTTGTAGCTATGCACTCTATGTAATGTTTTATTGTGCTTGATCCGGAAACTGCAGTTACTGCAGAATGCTGCAGCACAATTGCTGACAGAAGTGACATCTTGTCAGTATATAACACTGTGCTCAATGGGCCTTGTTCCCCGTAGGGAACTGCATCCTGAGTTTTTTAAAAAGCATCTTATTTATTTATTGCATTTATATACCTGATGAAGCGTCTCCACTCCCATCGTTCTGCCCGGATGCTGAGGTCCAGCGCCGAGGGCATTCTGGCGGTTCCCTCACTATGAGAAGCAAAGCTACAGGGAACCAGACAGAGGGCCTTCTCTGTAGTGGCGCCCGCCCTGTGGAACGCCCTCCCATCAGATGTCAAAGAGATAAACAACTACCTGAAGACATGTGAAGGCAGCCCTGTTCAGGGAAGTTTTTAATGTGTGACAGTTTAATGTATTTTTAATCTTTGTTGGAAGCCATCCAGAGTGGCTGGGGAAACCCAGCTAGATGGGCGGGTACAAATTAATAATAATAATAATAATAATAATAATAATAATAAGAAGAAGAATATCCCACCTTTTCTTCCAACGGGCTCAAGTGAGCTTTGTGGCTAAGTGGGGAATAGAACTCTGCTCCCAGGTCCTCATCTGATGCTCTAACCATTACACCACACTTAATTTTTATAGCTGGCAGTCTGCACTATCCCAATGTATTTCATTTATGCATCATATGAAACGTCTGTGTATGGATATAAAATATTTCTCCCATGATTATGCATACCCTCAGTTTAGTAGACTGAATTGAACAAACAAGACTGGAGAAATCTCTCTCTCTCTCTCTCTGAGTCCAAATATTCTAACACAGAGTTCCCTTTTCAAAAGGGGAAAAAACACTTCTAGATCATACTTTCGATTGAACACTGTCTTCTTGACTTTTTTGCTCTCTTATGGCACAGGGGAACCTATATAAAGAAACTTGGCTGCGTTTTGAAAGGCATAAATTAAGGGAGGAGGAGCCTGGGGAAATCCCACTAGAGCCCCAGCAAGAAAGAGTTCAAATGCCTGAGTTTTCTTTCAGCTGTTGGAGATAAAAGTCCCTGCGCTTTCAATTCTTGCTTTCTGCTTCTGCCAATGATCAGAGGGAGGGCTCTTCCTTGGCTGTTGACTGCTGAAGAAATAACAGAGATAAATTAAACTAAATAAATACACGCTGGATTGAATAGATAATAATTTCACTGGCTATCAAAATATCAAAGTGCAAGGGGGGAGAGTGCGCTAGAGAGGCACACACACAAAACTGGGCTTTGAAGTTCTGCAAAGGCCTGCTTTGTCAACATGGTAGTTAGTATTTTTATTTAAAAATTGATAGACAGTCCAGGGCCAATGTGGGCTTGCAGTCCTTGAGAAGAAAACGACAAGCCCATGAATAGATTGGAGGATTCATTTTTGCATAACGAGTCAATTGTTTTCATTAAAGAAGACAAATTCTTAACTAGGTGCACAAATGTAAAATCTTTCCCTCTGCAAACCAGCTTGTTCTTTTGACACCCCCCCCTCAAGAAGATTAGGGAAAGTACAGGATGCACAGGGAGAGGAGAAAGGGAGAAAGTCCCAGTGTGAGAGCTTCCACTAGTGCAACAGTTTAGCTGAATGTGGCCCACTGCTTCTAAGTCTACTACAAATTAGCCAAGAATCAAGTCAGTCTGACCAAATCTCAAGGACTCAACTTCCCCAATGTTTCACCAGTTCAGTTAGCACCTAGGCTCTAAAAGGCAGAGGCTGGGGTAGCTGGAAACAGCTCTCCCATGAGCGGCTAGGCCTAAATGTGCATCCCTCTGCTGAATTTGTCGTGAACTCTTTGGGTTGGAGGGATGCCTATGAAGGCCTCATGCAGAACTGTGCAGGAACTCTGGCGGCCATTTTGTGCTGGGAGGGACCTTAATTTTTACATATGTATGGATAGTCCTTTGTGTAAAGGCTTCTGGGACTGGAGGCAATGAAAACTACTCTGGCAAAATGAACTGAAAAAGTCTTCACTGGAGACTCTTTTTAAACATTTTCCCCCTGTGGAGACTAGAATTGGAGAGTTGGTGGGTGAGGGGAACCCAGCATACTTTTAATAGCGCTATAAAATATTATAATTTACTGTGAAGGCTTATTAATAGTAATAACGACCTTTTATGCATTTGGCGGTCTTTGACTGATTGAACCTTTTTCGTTCACTTTAAATTAAACTGTCTTCAAACTTAGTTTTGTTCAAGTCAACGAGCTGGTGCGTTTCATACAAGAAACCTGTTTGTAGTAGGGCAGAGAAATACCTGGCTCTAAAGCCAACAGTTATGACTATAATCTCAGAAGACCTCCGGAGCCTGAAATCTCATGCTGAGCTCTTTGAATGGCACTTAAGTGTATACTGTAAATCACTTAAGTGTATAAACTCTTGGAATGAATTTATTGATATCCAAAGGGACGCAGTGGTAGGCATTGGCAACAGTTTCATGTATGCCATCATTTCTTTCTAGCCAGGGCAAATGAATCCTCAAATGACTGTAGTTTAAAAGCCTTTCCTGACAAATCCCTTTTCTTTTCTCCCCTAGAACAAAGCTAAAGTAACAACAGCAGCAGCATTATTATTAATAACGGTCTTAAAATTGTAGATTAGCAAAGTTAAAATAATAATTAAAGTAACAACACCCTTTCTTTTTTAAAAAACCAAACTTCGATAATAAAGGGTGGTGGAGAAAATGCTGTTTGCCACACTTGTTTCCTAAAACAATTTCACTAAACCTTGTTCTTCTCTGGTCCTTTGCTAGCTAATATGGGCTTTTAATAATTACTATCGTGTTTACATTTATTTTATCTTCTATAAAATTATATTATATATATAGCAATGACACAGAAACTGGTACCCGTGGTCACATCTAATGAGCTATTTCTGAGTGTGACATACAACCCCTCTTCAGGTGTTTCTCTCCATGTGATCTCATTTGCTTGGAGAGGGTGAATGAGTTTTGTGTGTGTAGCTCTGTGTGCACTTTCATATACCCATTTTGCCTGTTCTGCCTCCATACCGTTGAGCATTGACCAGGTCGGGAGAAGGTCTGCAAAGTAGAAGCCTGCCAAACACAAATAGGCCATGCCTTGAGTTGGACCTCATGGAGACAGCCTACTGGCAGACCTTCCTCCAGTATGTTGACTCACATGTTGAAGGAACTTTTAAAGGGACAGGGCAAGATGTCATGTTGAGGATGGTACAAGCACACTCTCTTTCTCATTACATGATGGAGATTTTTTTTAAAAAACTGCAATTTGTATATTGCTTATTCATGGTTATCTCTAAGCTGTAAACTAGAAACAGGAGACATGTTTTTAACAGTAATATACCTTGCTAGTCTTCTAAATTACTGTTATATGCAACTGGCATCACTTTTGGTGGGCTATTTAGCAGTAGGGCTTTAAGTTTATAGAAAAGGTAAGTAACAGGAGACACGATGTTGTTGTTTAGTCGTGTCCTACTCTTCATGACCCCATGGACCAGAGCACGCTAGGCACTCCTGTCTTCCACTGCCTCCCGCAGTTTGGTCAAACTCATGCTGGTAGCTTTGAGAACACTGTCCAACCATCTCGTCCTCTGTTGTCCCCTTCTCCTTGTGCCCTCCATGTTTCCCAACATCAGGGTCTTTTCCAGGAAGTCTTCTCTTCTCATGAGGTGGCCAAAGTATTGGAGCCTCAGCTTCATGATCTTTCCTTCCAGTGAGCACTCAGGACTGATTTCCTTTAGAATGGATAGGTTTGATCTTCTTGCAGTCCATGGGACTCTCAAGAGTCTCCTCCAGCACCATAATTCAGAAGCATCAATTCTTCGGCGATCAGCTTTCTTTATGGTCCAGCTCTCACTTCCATACATCACTACTGGGAAAACCATGGCTTTAACTAGATGGAGCTTTGTTGGCAAGGCGATGTCTCTGCTTTTTAAGATGCTGTCTAGGAGACACTATAGAGGTTTATAAAATTGTGCCTAGTGGGGAGAAAGTGGTTGGAGAAAAGTTTGACTCCCTCTCTCATAATACCAGTCGCTGAGAATCATGAGGTTGTCGGTAGTGCTGTTGCTCTCCTGCCCTGCTTTCAGGCTTCCCATGGAAATCTGGTTGGCCACTGTAAGGACAGGATGCCACTGGCCTGATCCAATGGGCTGTTCACTGACTCAGCTACTGTGCTGGTACAGAGATTAATTAATCTTCTATTTGGGAAGAATACACAGCTATGGCAGCACAAATAACATAATTATGGTAGTATAGAATTTTGGGAACCATTGCAACATAGTTTTAATGATATCTTTCAAGGCATCCCCTTTTGACCTAGTTTGGAATTACAGCTTTGAAGGAACTTCTTGTATAATTTGCATAACATCAGCCACATTTTAAAAAAAGCTAATGGCAGGGTTAAGCAACTAACTAACACAATGATTTCTTTCCATATAAGTCACTATCACTATACATTAGGTTTCTATTTTCTGCACATTTGGTCTGCAATCCTAAGCATCTGGGCTTGGGCACATATTTATTTATCCCTTTATTTGTTAAATTTGTACACCGCCCTTCATGTGAAGACCTCAGAGTGGTTCACAGCATAACAACGCAAACTAAAAATACATAATACATAATAAAAAGAAGAGCAAGAACAAAACATACTAAAAAATCCCCCGTTACCATTTTAAAGAGTGGGATTTACTTCTGAGTAAACGTACAGACAGCAGTTAAGAAACAGCTAAGAATAGATGTCATGACGAACTGGGGAAATTCTTATTCCATTAAATTATGCTACTAGCAACACAGCAGAGTCATCCTTGATGTTTTTAGGGAACACCCTTGGTGGGTGGGAAGATTTGCACATAGCATTTGTTAAGGAGTGGAAAGAAATAACTTACACCATCAAGTTGGCTCTATTTCAGAAGGCACATGATCCAAACATGTTGTGGCATTAATAATTGTCCCGATAGCTGAAAATTTGGATGAGCAGCAGCAGTACTGTTTATATAGAGTTGCATGAAACCATGAAGGTCACTGTGGAGGACACTGGCCACTACTTCATAGAAACATAGAATTGTAGCATTGGAAGGGACCTCAGGGGCCATCTAGTCCACCTCCTGCAATGCAGGCATTTCAGCTAAAGCATCCATGACAGGTGGCCATCCAACAGCAACTGTGAGGGCAAATGGCAGCCAGTGGGTTTTTGTTGTTCTTTTGGCAAGACACTGCTGTGTGGCCCCAATCCAGAACAGGGCCCAGTATCAGGACATGACATTTATTTTTTATTGCCCTGTAAAATGCCCAGTACTGTCTTTGGACTGGGATGGTGAATAGTGGATAGATGGCAACAGAAGGGTGAATGTAGCTTTGTGGTCTCTTCCCTTTCTGGCTTGCAACTGAAGTCATAAAACTAGTCAAGGCCAATCTTTCTAGGTCCTTGGCTGCAAAGCCAAGCAGAAAGCAGCGCAAACTTTTAAATCCTGGCTTTCAATCTGGGACAACCTCCAGGAGCTTTTATTCATCTCAGTTCTAATATGAATCCAACTGACCCAAAATGTAAGTTGACAGATAATTCAGTGCTAAAGCTCTTGGCGCATCTCCCTGTTTATTTTGATAGATGCAATTAATTGTGCAAAGAAAGTATGACATACTTATTGTTTGTGTCATTAAGAGGCATTTTCTCACTGAGTTAGCACCCAACCCAGGTCTCATGAAAGTTCTGGAGACAGATTTTAACCATGTTTAGTTGGACGTAAGTTGGGATGGAATGGAATTAAACATGAGCACATGTTAAATTGGCATAGACAGCAGTTAGACCGATCCATTCATCCCTTCAAACCTGCTACAGCTTACTTACTACAAGGATTGATCAAGCTCTTCAAATTAAAGCTGCTGAAAGGATAATACTTCAAAGTGGCGTCTTCACTGCAAATATTATGGGTGCTGTTTTTTAAAAGGAGGAATATTCCATTATAAATGAATCAGCAGGAAAGAATCATCATGCCATAGGATACACTGGGTTGCACTTAATTAATTTCACCAACTGGTATCCATCCAATTCCATGAGATGGAAAGCAATTCATTGTCTGTTTCAGGAAATGCAATATATAATGTAAAAATCCATAATAGCTGAATCAAATAGAGATATTTTCCATTTTTTACTCTCTCCAAGCAGTGCTTAAATTAGAAGCATTACAGAAGTGTTATTTTAAAGGCACGGTGTCAATGTGTGTGTCATATTTCATTTTAGGATCCAGCCAGAACCCTAGATTATGAAAGTGATGTTCAATTGTGATGGAAACTCCTTGAGTATTTAGTGCTAACTGCTGGCTGACCTGTTCACTGGGACTCTGATCACCTGGAAGAGATTTCATCTTGGCTTCATTTCCCTTTCACCAATTACTCATTTGCTTCCATTTCTTTTTAGCTTAGCTCTGAATAAGTTCACAATTGCTATATTATGGTCTTTCTGGATCATCATTATTATTTTTGGTAACTGAAAAGACATGATATCTCATTTTCAACCAAGCTGTGCCCTTGAGAAGCCCAGGACTGCTCTGGAGCTGGTTTGATGGTGTGAATATCAGCAAAATATACTTCAATTACACATTATAATGATGATTGGCAGAAGTAAACCATCCCAGAGTTCTGCAAATGACTGCTGAAACCCTATTGAAAAGCCCCATTCTCTGAAGCCCTGTTGAGATGACATTATAGAGAAAGTGAATAAACACATGGCTAATATGTATGTATGGGGGTACGTATGCATAGGTGCATATGCACATTCAGTCAACCTATTCCCTGTGTACAACAAGCTGGGTGCAGACACACCAGCAATCATATGCACAGTATGCAGATAATATGTGTGATGCTTCTGAGCAGCTATTTGGATGAATGCATGGTAGTTGAAGGTAGGGCCACAGTGGGTGCAATGCCAGCCCCTCTTCCTCTGTGTGTTCATTCATTTCCTCTAAATCAGCAGTGGACTACATGGAGGAGCTATGCTGCTCACCTGACCTCTGTCCAGCTGACTCGCAGCATCATGGGATGAAGAGGGGAAGCAGCTTGGTGGTGGTGATATTGTTACAGTGCAAACACACCGGCCCAGTGCTCCTGTCAGCGTGTTTGCACCATGCCCACCCCACTGCTTCTGCCTGTTCACCATCACGGTATGCTGCAATGACTTCGTCATACAGAGATCAAGTGAGTGAAGCAGCTCCACCATACCATCTGCTGCTGACCTCGTGCATGCGTAAGAATTTGATCTGTGCAGAGCAGCTCATTGACTAGGCAGTCATTCCAGAGCAATGTAGAGGGAAGGGAAGGGAAGGGAAATGAACAGTGCTTATGTGAAACTAACTTGATACTCAGAGTTACAATGAGAGCCAAAAGATGTTGGTATTTGAGTTCATTTGAGGCCTGTAGGTTGTCAGGAACCCCAGAACCTACCTCTCTCTCTCCCTCCCTCTCTCCAGACACCCCCCTCTCTCTTCAGATGGAGAAATTCATGAATCACAGCATAGAGCTGTAACAGTTATTGGGGAGATGATCAGGGACAACCTGGCATTGCTGAAGCCTTTTATAATGTGTAAAGAATCTGACATGCATTACACTCTTGAGCTGTTTTGATGGAAATGTATTTTTTCACACTGAGGTCATTAGTGAGCCAGCTTTAAATATCCCGTTCAGGCAGCTGTGCTCAGTGTATGGTGATTTCCCCCCTTCTTCTCGTGAGGTATCCCAGGGCCGTTGGACTATTTCAGACAAAGAAGGAAAAGGGCCCCTGCTGAGCTTGGAAATCATCTTGCTACTTGGAGATCAGCTTGGAACAGGTTATTTATTGCTGTTCTTGGCATGGGGGTCCCTCGCAGGCCTGCAGACTCAGTTTGGCTGCTCTCCTCACGGCTCTCCGGCGCAGCTGACGATCCTTCCTTTGGAGCATGGGGTGCCTGACAGGCCATGCAAAGCAAAAGGCCTGCCTTGCTCCAGATCTCTCCTAAGCTAATTCCCAGTCCCATGGAGAAAGGGCTGAGTTAACAAACAGATGCTTGGTGGTGTTCAGCAAAGAAGAACCGTCAAGCCGAGGCTCTTTCTTTCACGTTAGCAAACTGTTACGAAGGACTTCTTGAATATAATGATTCCATAACAATGACATAATGGTGTAGAGTTACAGTCAAAGCTTTAATTGATTATTTTGACACACACACACACACAATTCCAAAAATATGTGTACAGTAAAAGCTCAAGAACCTGAACCACTCTGTAAGGGCACCATTTAGGGAAGTTGAGGAGAAAGGGCTTGCCCTTCCCCAGTCCCAGGGTTTCTCTCAGGGGTGAGGAACCTTTTCCAGCCCAAAGGAAACCTTCCAGGAAACCTTCCAGGGTGATATGCTACTGGTGAGCAGGGCCAGAGGCACAAGTGGGTGGAGCAACAAATGTAAATTTCACCTTTGTACAGAACAGTGGTACCTCAGGTTAAGAACTTAATTTGTTCCTGGAGGGCCATTCTTAACCTGAAACTGTTCTTAACTTGAGCTATCACTTTAGCTAATGGGGCCTCCCGCTGCTGCCGTGCCACCACCACACGATTTCTGTTCTCATCCTGAAGCAAAGTTCTTAACCTGAGGTACTATTTCTGCGTTAGCAGAGTCTGTAACCTGAAGCGCCTGTAACCCGAGGTACCACTGTATGCCAGTTCCATACACCCCTCTGTAACCTCTATTCTGGCAAACAAGTGGTATTGTCTGAATTCAAGGACACATTCCAGCCATTCAAAAACACTCAGGATGTGAAACAGAGCCAGTGAGAGATGTGGCCTGAGGTGGATGGTAGAGAGGCCTAGAGTGCTGCATTTTGATTCCAGGCCTGAGGTTCTGCAGCCCTAGCTTATAGTTCTGACAAACTCACTGATTTTGCACACCACGTGCAATAAAATAGCCTGCAGAGTAATTCTGTACCCAAAGGTGAAAATCCCTCTTGGGGGAAAAAGAAATTGTAGCTACTCTGAGGAAGAAGGAAACAATCCCTTAGAAGGAATCCAATCCTTGACGGATGAGTAACTATCCTTTCATGCTGAGGATACGTCTCCAAGGGGTAGGAGGAGTGCTGGTAGGGGGTGATTTGATTGTTAGAAACATAGACTGTTGGGTGTGTGATGGGCATACAGACCACAGGGTGAATGGCCTTCCTGGCATGAAGGTTGCAGACATCATCTAGACAGCTTCCACAAGAGGTAGTCATGGTAACTAGCTTGGATGGCTTTAAAAGAGAATTAGACAAATTCATGGAGGATAAGGCTCAGACGGGACGCGGGTGGCGCTGTGGGTAAAAGCCTCAGCGCCTAGGGCTTGCCGATCGAAAGGTCGGCGGTTCGAATCCCCGCGGCGGGGTGCGCTCCCGCTGCTCGGTCCCAGCGCCTGCCAACCTAGCAGTTCGAAAGCACCCCCGGGTGCAAGTAGATAAATAGGTACCGCTTACCAGCGGGAAGGTAAACGGCGTTCCGTGTGCGGCTCTGGCTCGCCAGAGCAGCGTTGTCACGCTGGCCACGTGACCCGGAAGTGTCCCCGGACAGCGCTGGCCCCCGGCCAATAGATGTGAGATGGGCGCACAAACCCCACAGTCTGTCAAGACTGGCCCGTTCGGGCAGGGGTACCTTTACCTTTACCTTTAAGGCTCTCTGTGGTCATTATCCATGGTTATACTGCACCACCACAACTGGAGACAGTATGCTTCTGAATACCAGTTGATGGAAATTGCAGCTTTGGATAGAAGCCAAAATGTTGCAGCCATATTAATACATAAAGAAAGAAATATGGCAGAGTCCTATGTAATAGAGACTGCTTTCAAATGCAAGTGGGATGCACATGGTTGCATGCCTTCTTCATCAAATCTCAATGAAAACCCATTGCATTTGTGGAAAGGGCTGTAGGCAGCTGTCACCGTAAGGTATGCAGTGACATCACACAAAATTGTTCTGTATCACAAAGCTGAAATCTTCAGAGAAACACTTTGTAAAACAAAAGTCATTTGTTCATTCTTTCATTTTATATCCTGCCCTCCTTCCCATGGGAGCCCATAAAGTTTATTATTATTATTATTATTATTATTATTATTATTATTATTATTATTGAAAACAAAAAGCATGAAATACTTTCTGAGTAGCCCTAATGGAGATGTTAGTTTTGTAAAGCACTTTGAGATCTACAGATGAATAGAGCCGTATGAACATTGCACTAGCTTCCTGGCAGTTGGGTTGCTCTTGCTTACTGATAGGAGAGGGGTGATGTACTGGAGAGGTTGGCCCAGTGCAAACGCACCAGTGGAGCTTCTTCAGTGCTCCTGCCAGTGCATTTGCACCACAGAGAACTCTTCATTGCCTCCCCACTCCCAGCAAGCAACAGGGACACAGCTGCCAGGAAGGTGGTGTAGAAGTTCCATTCCCCTGGTGAGCCACTTCTACATATGAGAAGACCCAGGACATATGTAAAGTAGGGGAGGGGGCAGCCTCTAATTTTTACAGGATTAGTGTACTCTCTAATATAATTTGTAGCATATTGCTTTAAAAAAACCTTCAGATTCTTTAACTGAATGCAATTTATTACCTAAGCAATCTGCATTAGGTAACTTATATAGTGAACCTATATAATGTATATCAAGTTGAGACTCAGATGTATTTCCTTCTTCTTGACATGTTACCATATTCGCTTCCATCTTCTTTTGCAACACTCTAGGGAAAACGGTTGTGGTTTTTTTTTTTTTAAAAAAAGCATTGCGCCTAATTACTTTTTCAACTGTTTTATCATGTGCATTTACATGATTATCATAAAAAGTTTGTCTTCGTTTCAAACGTTAACCTCAGAATCCCGCCCCCCCCAGTTGACTTGTGCACTTCCCTTGGCTCTCATCATGCGCGATGCTGTCAAAGAGCAGACAGGGGTTTCATTGCAACAGACATAGCTTGTGCACCAATGTCAATCTCAAGGTTTTGTGTTGTTTTTAGTGGTCGGGAACTCTTTAGCTAGTGTATGAGGTTAGGAACTGTTTAATACTCACTGTAGCTGCTGTCGGAAGAAACTTATACCAAGAAAAGGAAATCCTTATTTGCACCAGACTCAAACACCATCTGTTTTAACAAAAGATGGTGCTGTCAATCAGGTGTCATACAGCCGCCGGTGGTATGGTGGAGTGCAGCTGCACTCCCGATAACAGCATCACTGCAACTTACCTGGATGGCTGGGTTGAGGCAGGGAGGTAGCAAAGTGGGGGTAGGTGGGATGTGTAGACATGGCTATGGAGCCAAACTGGTAGTCCCTTCAGCCCTGACCTTGAAGCTGCCCATCCAGGTCAGTTGAAGTGATACTTTTAAGTTACTTTGGGTTAAGTTGCCTTGGGCAAAATAAAGCAACTAACAATAACAATTTAATAAATAACAATAAATAATCATCATACTGGAGTCAACTGATGCTGGTATACGAGACAAATGGTCCCTGGGGATGAGCAGCAGCTGGAAATTAATAAGAATAAGAATAATTTATTTATACCCTGCCCATCTGGCTGGGTTTCCCCAGCCACGCTGGGGGGCTCCCAACAGAATATTAAAAACATGACAAAACATCAAACATTAAAAATTTCCCCAAACAGGGCTGCCTTCAGATGTCTTCTAGAGGTCAGAGAGTTGTTTATTTCCTTGACGTCTGATGGGACGGCGTTCTACTTGGGCGGGTGCCACTACCGAGAAGGCCCTCTGCCTGGTTCCCTGCCACCTCACATCTCACAGCGAGGGAACCGCCAGAAGACCCTCGGCGCTGGACCTCAGCATCCGGGCAGAATGATGGGGGTGGAGACGCTCTTTCAGGTATAAAGGGCCAAGGCCGTTTAGGGCTTTAAAGGTCAGCACCAACACTTTGAATTGTGCTCGGAAACGTACTGGGAGGCACCTAATTCCCCAACAGATTGTTGACAGTAACCACACATTTGTATTTGTATTTTCAAATGCTGGTGGTTATCATATACCTGAAGCTGTGTTCTATTTGGTGCAAAGCGAAACTTAACGTGATATTGGAAGGTCTTGCTCAGATGGATCATTTGTAATAATTCCCAGGGGTGTTAAAAATGTGTGGGTAACATCAATGAAAATTTTCACAGTGAAAATGTACCTTTGCTAAAGGAACGTTATTGTATGGCAAATGTTGCCAATGCAGTGCCCGTGGGCACACAGGTAGGCATAGAAGAGTTCCCTGGTGCCCACAGGGTCCCTTCCCTTTGCTGAGATTAGACCCAAAAGAAGGATTCTGTTCTAGCCAATAGACATGGGGCATTTCTGTATAGATGCTAGTTTTCCCTGATTTTTTTTGGCGTGCTGCCACATACTGCCATCATTAAAACCACAGAGCCTAGGACTTGCCGATCAGAAGGTCGGTGGTTCTAATCCCTGTGACGGGGTGAGCTCCCGTTGCTCGGTCCCTGCTCCTGCCAACCTAGCAATTCAAAAGCATGCCAAAGTGCAAGTAGATAAATAGGTACCGCTCCGGCGGGAAGGTAAACGGCATTTCTGTGCGCTGCTCTGGTTCGCCAGAAGTGGCTTAGTCATGCTGGCCACATGACCCGGAAGCTGTATGCGGCTCCCTTGGCCAATAAAGCGAGATGAGCGCCGCATTCCAGAGTCGGCCACGACTGGACCAAATGGTCAGGGGTCCCTTTACCTGTACCTATTCTAGAATAATGTATTTAAAAAACCTTCTGTCTTGTCAACTGCAAAGAATCTGATTTTTGTGAAATATCTGTAATGAATCGCCATTTGTGTGGCATGTATATAAGCACCATCCTGGCTCCTGTGTGGAGGAGATGGAGGTGCGGGGGGACGGGACGTGGTTTGAGAGGCATATGTTTTGTGCCATTAGTATTCAATGTAGCAATAATCAGAATGTTCATTCTGTGCCATGATTTCTCCTGGTACAATGGAACAATCTCCCACTCTCCTCCCCCTGCGCACCCCTAAATCTGTTCTGGCTCCCTCCCCAACCATCTAGAGCATATTTGGGGAGAGTGTAGGACTCATGTTGGGAGAGGAGGAGGTGAAATCCCCTTGTGCTAGAGCAAAAATGCAATTGAATGCCACCCAATGTTGTAGGGAAATACTGAAACATACTTCAGTGGCATTAGACGTGCTCCATTTAAATCATATTAATAGGCATCGAGTGCCCATTTTAATATCTAAAAAAGAAACAAAGCTCCCTGCGTTGTAATTCTTTTTTTCATTTTGCCCTTTTATTTGCTTGTAACCTGCAGAGCCCTGAAAGAATGCATTTAGGAAAAAAGTGTGAATCCCTCACCATTAAAGCATGAGCTCAGGCACCCTTACGCGCCATGATGATTCATATCCTCTACTAATCACCATCGATTATATGTGAAAAACTTGGAGAACTCACCCCAGAGGCTCTAAGAGCAACGTATATGTTGCTTCCAAAACCACCATATGGACTATGACTCATAGGTTATGCTCAGCACATAAAACATCTATTACATGGTCATTTTTGGCTACTAAAATGAATCTTTTTGTTGTTGTTTTTAACCATTGGTCATTTGTTTCCTTTTTTTAAGCTGTGAGAGAATAATAAAACATTAACAAATTAGATAATGCTTTTGGCATCAGGCGCCTCGTACATATCCTAATACGGTTCTTGCATTCATAGATGTGCTAAAACAGCTGGCAAGGGAAAGAGATGTGCCTAACATCTGGGAAAGAACAGAGGGTATGGTTTCATAGCAAATGAAAAGTATTTAGGGTTGCTTCCTGGCTAATGTGCTGACTGTGTTCACACAACCTAGCTTTATCAGTCGACTAAACTTGTCATCCCAGGATATTGGGGATCGACAGCTCACGTGCTTTTGAGCCATTCTGCTGACTTTCCCAGTGCCTTTTGGAGTCAAAAGCCATAGGCTGCAGCCCCAGACAACAGTGGAAAGGTATTCGTTTGCAAATGCGCTTGTAGTCTGCTGGCCTTGAGAACATTGCTGGGTCTAGCAAGATGTACCATACTTTGTCTTGCTTTCTACTTACATCATGGACTCTTTTGATGGAGGGCATCTATGTATTGAACTAGAAGGTTTCCTTTTCCTTCAAGTGCTACAATTCCCTGACCATATCGGTCTTGTACTTTGCTAGTCACTTCATCACCAGTGTTTGGCATCTGGTGATCTTTCATCTCCTTGAATCAGTAGGAAACCAAGGCAGTCACATCTTCAATGTGGATGCCAGATGTTGATTCTGAATTCCAGATGACACTGAAAGTAACATTGTGGAATTATGGACATGTAGAAGATTGACATGTGTTGGAATCCGGTGCTTAGCTTATCACTGATTAGAATTCTTTTTTTTTCTTTTATAAAAATATATTTTAAATACTTGGTTTTAATTGCTAGTCTTTTACTGCCAATTTTATTGTTTTCTCTTTGGAAAACTGCTTTGAGATTTTATTACAATAAAGTGGTAGAGAAATCTTGCTAAATAAATAAGTAAATCAATACAGGTGGAACTGTCAAGTGTTGAATTTTTGTGAATTTTTGTCCATCCCTATGACACACTAGCCTCGTGTGTCTGGAAATATAGGTGTGTGTGTGTGTGTGTGTGTGTGTGTGTGTGTACACACACACACACACACACACACACACTCACTCACACCTGTTCCCCCCAAAAAAAATTACAAGCAAGTATATTAATGAAAATTCAAAGTGTGTGGGCAACTTATGCCTATATCAGTTGATGCATCAAGCACATGGACCAGACTTTCCTGCATGATGATTTTTGTCTACAAACAAACAAACAAACAAACAAACAAATGCCATTATGGCAGGAACTTATGGATGTATGCCTGTAAAGCAGAACTGCAACATCCAAAGGACCTTTAAAATAATAATAAATTCCTCAGTTAATCTGCACCATTTTATATCCCCCCCAAAAAAAACTATATATGATATTAAATGTGTCTTTGCAAGGTTTCAATATATATGAGTTGTATCAGCTGGGGTGGCTGGAGTTGTGTCAATTAACATGACCAGTATAGGCGTGGAGCTGGTTTAACCCTATTGCTTTCAGGGGAAATCCCTGGTGCCAAAAGGGGATTTCATTCCAATCCTACTTCAGGCTAAGAATTTCTCACAGAACTGCAGCAGAGACAAAAAGGCTGAAATTCCACCACCTGATGTGATACTATTAAGTAGCAGCTCCCTAAACTGATTACATCCTTGTTTGTTTTTTTAAAAACCCAGCATGTTAAAAGCAAAGACCCATTTAACGTCATGTAGTTTGGCCCAAGGGATGCGGGTGGCGCTGTGGGTAAAACCTCAGCGCCTAGGACTTGCCTATCGCATGGTCGGCAGTTCGAATCCCCGCGGCGGGGTGCACTCCCATCGTTCGGTCCCAGCGCCTGCCAACCTAGCAGTTCGAAAGCACCCCCGGGTGCAAGTAGATAAATAGGGACCGCTTTATAGCGGGAAGGTAAACGGCGTTTCCGTGCGCTGCGCTGGTGCTGGCTCGCCAGATGCAGCTTGTCACGCTGGCCACGTGACCCGGAAGTGTCTGCAGACAGCGCTGGTTCCCGGCCTAAAGAGTGAGATGAGCACACAACCCCAGAGTCGGACACGACTGGCCCGTACAGGCAGGGGTACCTTTACCTTTAGTTTGTCCCAAACTCTCTTAAAGGCATAGGAGCTAACTCCTAGGGGTCAAGATCCCTTTGCTGACGCCCTCATTTTTTGAGGGGTCCAGGCTTCCCAAATTTGATATGTATTGCCATTCAAATAGTGTGTGTGTAACATGTCACATGATCAATTATGTGGGGTGGGGCTTACCTCCCCTCATATTTTATTCAAGTTGACACTCTTGTTTAAAGGGCAGTTTGAAGTGATGAAGGAAAGAGGGTAAAGGAAAGTAGATGGGTGGAGGGATGGTACTGCACCCCAAAATATCCTTGCCATTACAGTGGTACCTCGGGTTAAGTACTTAATTCATTCCGGAGGTCTGTTCTTAACCTGAAACTGTTCTTAACCTGAAGCACCACTTTAGCAAATGGGGCCTCCTGCTGCTACCGTGCCACCGGAGCCCGATTTCTGTTCTTATCCTGAAGCAAAGTTCTTAACCTGAAGCACTATTTCTGGGTTAGTGTGTAACCTGAAGCATATGTTACCTGAAGCGTATGTAACCCGAGGTACCACTGTATTCTGTACATCTACAATTGAAAACACCATAAAAATGTTAATAAGAAAAATAGCTCCTTTTAAGAAGATAGGCTGGTCCAGCCTTCAAACTGTGACAGCTTATATTCCGTGCAGTCGGTACTTGGAACATACAGCCAAAGTTAATAGCTCACAAACGGTCATCATCTTAGATTCAGCTTAATCTGGGCAAATCCTGTGCTGTGCTATGCTATGTGAATGTGCCCCATTAGGTAGTCTTTACTTCCCTCCAGCAGACTATGGCTTATAGGAGCCACCAAGGTTCGCCTCTTTAGAATTCACCAAAAAGAATAACTGGTGACACTGATACACTTCATTTGATTGTTTCTGCCTTGAAAAAACACCTTTATATATTGTTGGCTAAGATATTTCCCACTTCTTTTCTTAAGCCAAGCACAGCCCTTTGAGGTATGGCTGCTCTAGCTGCTGATCTTATCTTATCAAAATATTTATACACAATTCAAACCTTGTCAGCATGTGATTTTAATTGCAGATGCAGTGGTGGTGCCTTCACAACACAGAGCCTCCACTACAGGGGTTGTTGAGAGGCCATCACTCACTAGCTATCCCAATACTATTTGTTCATTCATTCATTCATTCATTCATTCATTTTCTTACCTAAATTTTTAACTTGCCTATTCTTGAAATCCTCAGGAGGTTAGCATAACAGTGAAACACAGCACCTATTAATACACTCACCCCAGAGCCTTACTAGAATATGTGAGAATGGACAGGTGAGCAGCAAAGAGAAAATTCCATGGGCAGATTTTCATTAAAACGGAAGATTCTGCTGTTGCGTATTGTCCTGGCTAGGGATGGGCAAATTGGCCAATTTTGGTTTTCCAGGTTTCTCATTTGCCCAATCTTAAATTCAGCTCTTCACATTTCTGCATAAATTTGCTATCATCTATCTATCTATCTGGGACACAGGTGGCACTGTGGGTTAAACCACAGAGCCTAGGACTTGCTGATCAGAAGGTCTGTGGTTCGAATCCCCGCGACGGGGTGAGCTCCCATTGCTTGGTTCCTGCTCCTGCCAACCTAGCAGCTCAAAAGCATGTCAAAGTGCAAGTAAATAAATAGGTACTGCTCCGGTGGGAAGGTAAACAGCGTTTCTGTGCGCTGCTCTGGTTCGCCAGAAGCGGCTTAGTCATGCTGGCCACATGACCCAGAAGCTGTATGCTGGCTCCCTCAGCCAATAAAGCGAAATGAGTGCCGCAACCCCAGAGTCGGTCATGACTGGACCCAATGGTCAGGTGTCCCCTTTACCCTATCTATCTATCTATCTATCTATCTATCTATCTATCTATCTATCTATCTGAAATCCGCATGAAAATTCATCAGCATGTTAATGCATTTTTGCAAGCAATATTCTCTCAATATAATGCATGTTCATATGTTATTTTCAGTAAAATATGTCCCTTTCTACGCATTTTACCCTAGTGCATGCATTTTTTTACACACATTGCTTGGCTAGAGAACTGCACAGCAAGTGTGAATTTTCAAGGATGTCTGTATTTTGGTTTTGGAATATTGTATCGAAAAGTGCAAATTTGATGGATTTGCTGTTAAATAGAAACTGAATCAAATTAGTCCTCCTGATCTAGTGAGCTCAGCCAGTGTCTCACTTTGCGGGAGATCTGTAAGATTTAGTATGTGGATAAATCGCAGGTAACGGTAGCACCCAATGACAATGGTGAGCTAGATGTACCAATGGTTTGGCTTTGCATAAAGTAGCTTGCTGTGTTCCTTGCTGTGTTTATTTCATACACATTTATCTATTTCATAGAATCATGGAATTGTAGAGTTGGAAGGGACCACAAAGGTCATCTAGTCCAAACCCCTGCAATGCAGGAATCATTTATGACTCCCTTCCTATTAAACACCTCAAAACAATTTGACAACTAAAAACCCCATCAGCAATAAAAAGGACTAAAATAATTGAATGTAACAAAACAATCAGGACAATTTCGTATTTTCAGCTTCTATGAAAACGTGATCCTTTGAGATGGTGCCAAGTGTGGTGGACACAGGCCTTGCTTGCCCTCCATGGGAAACTGGTATTTCAGTTCTTCCACAAACCTTTCTGTTATGAGGGTCTAAGGAACGTAGCGGAATGAACTGACTAATACCAGGAGATGTCATTTAATTACAATTTAATAATGCTCCCATATCGTGCCATCTTAATAAGATGTTTGTAGAGGATTTAACAGTGATGTCACCATGGGGAGAAAGAATGCCGCCCTTTGGCCTTCTGCTTATCCCTTCTTTTGTGTTCCCTGCTTCACTTTGCCATATGCTGAAAGAAATGTACTCTCCTCTGCCAGCCATGACATCAGACAACATTTTTCATAATCTCGAGATGATTTCCAACATGCTCAAATAAACCTCTTTAAAGCCATAACCATCTTCCTACGAAAAATTAAAAAAGAAGACGCAGGCAGATGTGTTGATCCATTATGTGTGTATGACTATGTATTTTCCCCAAAGGGCACTAGCACATTCCATTATAGAATAGTGGGCTTGTACAGGGTGGCTTAGCATGTTGGAATTGGACTGGGGAGACTTAGGTTCACACCCCTGATCAGCCAAGTGGTGTGACTATGTATTGTTACTGGGCGGCAAGTTCCACTAGCCTCAGCAATACTTACTCCTGATTGCACAGGATTATTCAGCTTGGCAAACATGTCCAGCTTCTTCAGAAATAAAATAAAATCTTCAGACAGCTGAAATGCAACCTGTCATTATTAATTAGAAATGCAGAAAAACACTGCAAGGAACAGCTGCAGTAGGACTAGCTGCCATGTTGTAGGAACCCCACTGAAGGAAAGAAATATCTTAACCAGCCTCTGCGCGATTATGTTCCTCATTTTCTGATGTACTCCGTGCTAATCTGTCACAAAAAATAGCAGGCCTCACTGTCAGTGGATATACAGTGGGCTGCATCGCCTCCAAATTGCCCCTTCTAGACAAGTACTACTACAACTACTGATTTTATTATTTGTACCCCCCCCCATCTGACTGGGTTGCCCCAGCCACTCTGGGCAGCTTCCAACAGATATTAAAACATAATGAAACATCAAACATTAAACACTTCCCTATATAGACCTGCCTTCTAAGGGTAAAGGAGGCCTGCTCTTGCCTTGCACCTGCCATGCTTCTGTAATGGCTTCACTTCACACAAGAAAAAGGTCTGCCTCTTCTGTCTAGGCTTGCTTACTTTTCAACCTTTGCTTCTGTATATCTTTAACAGCAGCCCAGTGGGTAAACAATAGCAGAGAATCACATTTGTTTCTGAGCCGTTAGAAACCTCATTCACTGATTTCTGCAGCGCAAGCAGCTCAACAAGGCACAGGAGGAAGTCAGGTCATTCCCACCACTCACTGGCCAGTGGCAACTCTACATCTACCAACCATAATGGCACCATTTCAATATAAAGATTCAAGCCACAGAGCTGAGTTGGGTCCTTCGCATTTTCATTCTCATGTTTCTCCCCACTGGTTCTTTTGTCTAGAGCTGCTCGCCAGGAAGCCCTGGACAACTGCCCCTTGCCATCCCTAGAAAACTGTCCTGGCCCCATCCACAGCTGTGTCAACATTTTTGTAAGGTCCCCTTGAAGAGAGGGATCTCTAGCAGGCAGTTTCGTGGGAAATGTGCTGCCACTGAGACACACAGGCCGTTCCAAAACTAGCATGGGATGATGGATGCTTCTGAAAGATCCGAAGCTTCAGGCATCGAGGTCTCCCCATGCTATAGAGAGCCTTGTAAATTCTCCTTCTAAAGCTATGCTTGTTCCAAGGGGAAAGAGGAAGCTTCTGACCTCCTCCTCCTCCTTTCCAAGGTAAACTCTTCAAGCTCAGCCCCACAGCATTTTCTCATCTGTCATGTCCTGCATGAAAGAGGTTTATACAGCCCAGCACCCGTGAGGACACAAAATTGCTTGTGGTTTTGAAATATCAGGGAATACTTTGCATCTTAATTCAAGCCTACCAGATTTGCACATCACAAAACAACGTGTAAGCCAAACGAGCCTGTGTGCATAAGGGCAAAGTGTGCATAAAAGCACATACATTCACAACAGCAGCATGCAAACATGCATTATATTAATAAAAATTGCTTGCAAAAATGTGAATGGTACAATGCCAATGAATTTTAGTGAGGACATTTTACCAAAAAAAGAGAAGAAAAGAAAAAGAAAGAAAGAAAGAAAAAGCCCAACAAACTAATGTTGAACTTAAGAGGGTAAACAAAAGAAAAATGCAAAGAAAGAAAATAGATGGATTCATCCATCCCTGACTAATATGCAATATGACCGACGGTGCTTACTGGTTGGCACAGGTTTAAAAAGCAGCTGCTTCGAGCTTGCTGATGCCAAAGAGAGGAAATAATCAAAGGTAGGGAAATGTACAACAGTTCTGGCAGAGGCCAGAGGAAGGCTTCACACCATAGGAACAGTTAGTCAAATGCTCTAATAAAAGGAAAGGATGTTTATGGTGAGAAATCAGGAAGCGCTTTCAGGAAATGGGAAGGAAAATTGAGATGAAACAGGGGAAGGGAAAACATAATACATACACACAGAGAGCTGTTGTTCAGTTACATTTATAAAATTGGACTATCATCAACTTTTTGATCTTGGGCTTCCACCGGTTCCCTTTTGATGCCTACTCAACCCACTCATTCAAACAGAGATGTTCAGCAGGTGTCAGTGGTCCCTTCACTATTGAGTTAGGAGTCTATTTTAAGCACAGGCAACAAACACATTTCTGTCCTGGTGTGAACTTAATGATCACATGAAATTACACTCGTTATGATCTTTATTGATAGAATAAACCCCATGCTGATCACCTGTTGATCCAAGTCCTTAATACTACCACTACCCCTGAGGTTCATTCGTTAAAATATGTGTGATGAGTTCAGCAGCTCCACTGGTTTTTATGTGAGCTGTGTGTGTTATAAGTGGGTCTAGGATTTCATTTTAAGCCTTCATATCATCAATTGTAGTGAAATGCTTGTCGCTGAATGAGTGACAAAGAAAAGACTTGTGCATTTCAGGATACCACTGGCAGTGGGTGAGGTGATACAATTTCTGCAGAGCGCACAGGGATTTGCTGTAGTCTCTCATCTTCCCCGCAAGATCCCAATCAGTGGGGTCTGCACCACTCAGTGTCAGAGATATTCAGCAGGGCTTTTGCTTTGTTTTTTGCTAGGGATGCTGGTGAAGGAAAAGAACTTCAAGATCTCATGAAAGCATGTCTCAAATAAGAGGCATGTTTCACAAGTGCCCAAATTCTTCTCCTGCTTAGATGAAATTCCTAGCTGGGGAATAATGACCAGATTTACCCCCTTCAAGGCACACCCATACAACTGGTCTAATGCAAGCATGGCAAAACAACAACAAGAAACAGAGGGCATGGGGCTCCTCTCTGCATGCTCTGGTTTCACTCCTGCAGAATTCTGCCCCCTCCAAACTAACAGAGAGTAGCAGTTTAGCTCACAGAAATTACTCTAGCTTACTGCATTTTGGGAGCATAGAGATTTGGGATAGTTTCCAAATTAATAGGTTAAGCTTTGGTGAGCTTGCACATCTCCCCCATTTGCAGTGCTATGTTAAGGGGATGTATGGGAGCCATACATATCTAAAAAGTGGGGGCAGGTTTCTCCCCTTTTTAACTAAGCCTCATATTGCAGTTGTTTATCATGTCCCATAGACGTTAACGGGAACCATCAAGAACTAGTTTCACTGTCTTTAGCTGCCAGGGTTCTGCCCTGCTCAGACATAAGACCTGAGGCCTCTTCAAAGGAAAGCAAGGGTAGAAGGACCCTAAAGCAGATCCCACACAGCCAATGAACCAGAAGAGACTAATGGAGCCACATACCCCTGCCCCAGGACTGGACATCTGGCTGGCCACTGTGATAAAGGAGTGCTGGACAAGATGGGCTGTTTGACCTGATCCAGCAGGGCTTTTCTTATGAGAACCCAAGAATCTGAAACCACAGCATTCCCAACAAATTGCCATCCAACCTATGCTTAAATATCTCCATCGCTTCCCAAGGCGGTCTGTTCCACTGCTGAACAGCTTCCTGTTGTTAGGAAATTGCTTCCAATGTTGAGCTTCCTTGCAGGTCCCACCCATTAGTCCTGCCATCTGGAGAATCAGAAAGCAAGTATACTATACCCTCCACGTGGCAGCCCTTCAGGTATCAGAAGACAGCTCTTAGTTGCCAGTTCCTTAGCTGTTGCTCAGCTGAAAAAATGCCCCCTGTTGAATGTCAAGTTTGGATCTCAGATCTAAGGCTCAGCTCTGAGCATGCAACCTGTCAAGCATGTCTGCAAGTGATATAGATGCCACCCCATAACTCTGCCCCAAACAGCCCTTTGCTTTGAGCAATCACTGCAAAGCATAAAAATGGGCTTCAAGGCTTTTTCCTCTCTCCTTTAAAAGCAAAACAAAAACAAATTGCTCCCTCCAAATTGGCATAATTTAGACAAGGTAAATGGTTATTGTCAAAAATAAAAATGCTTCCATAAATCTTCCCACTGGGGATCAAAAGCAGGGAATGTAGGAGCCTGGAAAATGGATGATATGACACTTCACCTACTCTGTTGTATTTATATTATCCTGCCCAACCGACAGATTATTATTTTTTTTGAAGGTTTATAATTTAAATGCCAAACTTCATCATTTGTCCCTGATAAAATAAACATTTAAATATCTGTGTTGTGCTTCATTAAACTACCTCTTGAATGTATTGGAACATTTCTTTGCATGCCTTGGATTCATAGCACTTATTCTCTTTGCAGTGACAATATTTATTTCTGCTCTATTTTTTTTTTAAATAGCATGAAAAGCAGAAAAAACCCAAACTGGAGTTGCAGATCAATGGTTGTTTAAATGTCCAACTTGGAAAATTTAAGACACATAGTGATGATCTCTCTAAATCTACCTAGAACATTCTAATTGAAACTGTTGGCTGGTTTTTAATAGACAAAATAATAAGAAGTTACTTAAATTCAAAACATATTTTCCTCAGTGGAAAAAAGCAGTGGGATTTCCCCCCCCCCCTGCTGAAATGTCTGTCCTGTTTTTTATATTTCATTTTTAGATGTTTGTTGGATTGTTTGGCCAGGTATAATGGTCATATTAATCAAATGCGCTGTGATATTTAACACACTTTGGTAAAATATTTCAAGATCAGCAACTGGAAGATATGGCAGAAGTGTAAAAAAATTGTTTGATTCATAATCTGCTGGTTATATTAATGTTAAAATTTCAGAATGCCAGTTGTCAACAAAAAGGGGGAAATGATGGGGGACTCTCTCTTAAAGCAATCTTTGTTTTATAAAGTGTTCATATCAGATTTATGCTTTCTGGATATTGAGCTGTTGAAATCATCTGAAAACCCTTTGGCCAAAACCACAGAAATCCAACCATTCTGCCATAATAAAGACATTATTATTTCCATAAAATCAATCAATTGGACACAAATGAGCATATTTTCCCCACAGGATCTGAGGAAGTCACAATGTCAAATTATTTGCAATATCTCACGTTTTAGAGGCAAATATGTTTTGTTTCAGCAATGTTCTTTCCCCCACAGAATAATACCTGTCAGAAAAGAAACAAAACTTTAGATGCCCCAGCTATGAGAAAATCTGCTTGTTGGTATTCACAAGATAGATCTATAGTCCAATATGTGAGATCTTTAAGAGAAGCAGACATTATGGGTGATACCTATCGCCATGCCAACAAATGCAATGGGCCTTTTTCTTCCTTCCTTTTCCTCTCCCCTCCCCTGGAGTCTTCTATACCCCTCCCAATCTTTTCCCCCCAACAAGCAAAAGTCTTTTGTGCATGTGAGCTGGCATTGCTGGATGTAGCCCTATGCAAGTTTCTCTCTAAGGATATGCAATGTATAATAAGGGATGTGGGGTGCTTTCAGATGGGTGCTTATTGTGGGATATTGTGGGATGCTCCTCAGGCATGCATATTTTTTGCAGCATCCATGCGGCATCATTGGTATAAAAATTTTAGCTCATATTTTTCCTTTGGTGGGGAAAAATTCATAGATAAAAAAATCTGTTTTTTCTTATCAGGTTGTCTGTGGGAAGTGTAAACCTGAGTTACATTAGTAGCCCCACATGTTTTTTTAAAACTAAAAAATATTAATATGGACACTGTGGGTGATACTCAACTAAGTCATAGCGTAGAACAATCTATCTTAATGGTTGTACTCCAAGTATGGTTGGACAGTGTTCTCGAAGTTACCAACATGAGCTTGACCAAACTGCGGGAGGCAGTGGAAGACAAGAGTGCCTGGCGTGCTCTGGTCCATGGGGTCACGAAGAGTCGGACATGACTAAACAACAACAACTTCTACATGCATGTACCCTACTATGTAGAAACCGGTCAATTTTCTACATTGGGACAAATGGGGCACTGCCCCACCAACCTTGGTCTGTTCTCAACCACCTTCTCATTCTCCTTAGTCTCAGTGCTGCTCTTGTTGAACTCAACAAGGAGGAGGATGGGGACAACACTGGAATAAGTTGGTGCTGCCTGTGATTGGCTCCATCTTCATCTACTATTGGTCTCACCTGCTTTCTGCCCCACTAGTCCCAATGGGTGCCAGCCACTGCTACTTACTGCCAAGATATAGGCCCTCCAACACATTACTCAGCAAAAGCTCATTATTTCACTCCGCCAACAAATAGGACAGCAGAAAGTAGGTACATGACTTCACGTCAGGCCAGGTCAACCATGTATTTTTGTACAAGTTGGGGAGTTCTGCTTCTGACTCACTATCTTGAACAGGCAAGAGAACTGGGTTGAAAATGCTTAATGGACTTAGAGTAATAAATTCACGGGATAGTACAACTATGTGGCTAGAAGGGACTGTGTTCTCCACTCCAATTCCCGAAATGGAAACCACACACCAGATGTAAACCATTCCTGCAGATGGTTGTCCAGCTTCCCTGGAGAATGAGATTCTACAAATTCTCTCAGCAACCCTTTTCATTGCCAGCTGTTCTTAAAGTTAGGAAAGTTTACTAATATTATTCAGCTGAAAATGCAGAACTAAATCCCACTGCTACTTATCCACCCAAGTCTTTGGAGAACAAGTTCTTTATTTTTACACCTCCTTTGTGGTACATGTTAAGTACTGAGAAACAGTTATCACTTACAACTCTGTTAAACTCCCCCCCCCAGCAACACTTTCCCATATCTCTTCACTTATTATAAAACATAACAGCAGCATACACTTTCTCACACCCACATCTCTTAAGCAAGACAAAAGCTCAGGGCTAGCTAGACACAGAGCAGAAGTCATCCCACATTTATCCAAGGGATGAAACCAAATGGTACAACCAATACCCTTATATGCAAGGGGTACTTTTAAACACATTGCCAATGTGGAGCCTACAATCTGGAGCAAGCCCTTAGCTCAAATGGTGAGGCGATTTAACCCTTTCTCTCCTCCACTATGGTCCCAATTCAAAACCTGCATTTTATATTGGAAAAAACCCTCCCATTCCGTTCAGCAGGAAGGTTTCCCCTCATGCAAATTGCAGGTAGGGGAGTGGCAATCTGGATTGGGATCATAACAGGAGGCAGTTAAAGCCCCTTAACTCTCTATGCCAGGTCTCCAATCCCAATCACCAGCCCCTGCCTCCTTTGCTGGCAAGTTGTGTTTAAAACAGCTCTGGACTCGAGTGCATATTATGCTGTCTTGTTATTCCCAAGTTTCTTCTAAATTCAAGTAAGGGTTATCCATCCTTGTCCTGACAAAGCAAAATGCAGGAAGAAAACAATTCCAATGCAAACCAGAGTTGAATCCATAATCTTTGAGGGTGTTGGCTGGTTTTTTTCTTTTGAGATCCATGCTCTTCTTGTTGACAGTTGGTGTACTTCTCATGTATTTCCTGGGGGAGCACATGAATATGTGTTAAGCTGTGGGGGAGAAAGGCGCAACCCCTGCGTTCTCCTCTGCCTGTAGATCATTGGAAAATCACTTTTGTTCTTCCAGGGAGCCAAGATCAGAGATCATCATCATCAGTAAGGAATTTTGTATATAGAGATTCTGCCAGCCTGAAAGTTAAAAGTTTAAGATTTTGAAAGGACATTTTAATGTCATCATTCTTTCAGTTTAGCTAATTTAACATTGGTTCAGTGGGGAATTTTCGCAGGCACATGTTAATATATACAACCTTATAAAAATCTCTAAACTCCAAAAAAATAATCAGGTCACACGAACAATAAAAGATGAGTAATATATTAAAAGCAGACTCCAAGAAAAATGTTTGTTCTTATGTACCGCAGGCTTAAATGTATTGATTCTTTACAGCTGTAAATGGATAGTTGCTTTGGGATGTTCCCACTGAGGTGTGCTTTTTACTGCCACTTTCTAGGGGGGGGGAGAATGTGTAAATCAGAAATGCCCAAATTTTGTCACAGAAATCTCTTTCTTTCTTTCTTTCTTTCTTTCTTTCTTTCTTTCTTTCTTGTCTGAGGGATAAGGCTTTTGAAGGGGAGCATCTTAACTTGACATTATAACTCCTATAGAAATTTGGGGCACAAGTGAGACCAGTGGGTGTTTTCCCTTTAACCAATGAATCATTTCAACCCTGACATATGGTTTTATACAGGGCCTTTTTCCAGCAAGAATTCGCCAGAACTCAGTTCTGGAAACTATCAGGTGGGTGCCATTACCATTATAAGAGAATAAGGGAGGCATTCATGGTGAGTTCTGGCACCTCTTTTTCTAGAAAAATAGCACTAGTTTTATAGACTACTTTAGCAAACTTACCTCAGTCATATTTGGAGATTTGGGACTGTGAACTGTAGATTGAAAGAATGAATTATCATGATTAGGTAACATAAAACAGTTTGGTTTTCAGTGGAGATCTTTCATTACCTTCACTTGTCACCTATCCATGCACGGCAAGGAGCATAGCTCAATGGTAGAAGCCATGTTCTGCATGCAGAAGATTACAGGTGCAATCTCAGGCATCTCCAGGTAAGGATGGGAGACAGCCCAGCCACAGACCCTAGAGAACCACTGCCAATTAGTGCAGACAACACCAAGCTAGAGTGACCGATGGTCTGACTCACTATATGGCTGCTTCCTATGTTCCAGGTTGAGGTGCCTCAAGAAAGTAGGCCAACTGGTGTGCAGTCTATGGCTACCTGCATCCTGGGCACATGGTGCCCCTAATTAGGACCCACTTCCAAGTTTTCTTGCAAACAGTGACATCATGGTGAGATGGCAGGTTCTTGGGGCAATTCCTCACCAAATCAAGGAGCGAGCTGGGTAGCTGGGCTGGGCAGGGGTGTGAATGGCTGCAGTTCTAAGGCACACTCCCTTTGAACTTGCCCTGACTCTCTTTGTGACTTGTAGCACAGCCTCACCATTTGGAACCAGAGACTGCAAGCCTAGCAGTCAAGTTCCAGTGTGCCTGGCTACAAACAACACAGCATCCTTCCGATGAGACCCTGGGTTGCTTCCTCAGCTCATTGGAGCCTAATTGGCTGCTGGGAATGGTGGGGCTTATAGTCAAAGCCCCCTTCCAACCTCCAGCTGCAAATGGAAATGATGCTCTGCACAGCCAAAGGAAAACTTGGAAGGCCTCATATCAGCTGTGCAGAGCTTCAGGTCCTAGCTTCAGGTCCTAGGATCCCTTGCTGCAAATGATGGGAGCTCCCCACCAGCTGTTCCCCCTTCCTCACTTTAACAGAAGGATTTGGGCAGGGGGAAGGAGAGACATTCACATCGAAAAATCTAAATCAGTATGCTTGAGTCTTCCAATTTAACCCTTGAAGAGCTCAAATTACGGTATTTCTGAGGGAGGCTGGGATGAACAAAGTGTACCTTTGATTAGAGAGGGGGAAGAAGTTTGATTCAGTTCCCACTGCAAAGCGAATTGACTGAATTAGCATTTTCCGGAACTATATGCAAACTGAAACACAGCCAACTTTCCAAATTCGCACTTCTCTAGAATTTTGCAATGCAGTTTTCCAGGCCAGTGGTGTGTACAAAAATACATATACTAAGGTAAAGTGTGCATGTAAATGCATTTATTAGTGAAAAGAACACACCGAAATGCATTACAGAATGGAAAACTGCATTGCAAATATGTATATATTAGGCAAAACTGTATACAAAATGTGTATATTAGGAGAAAATCACACTGATGAATTTTCATGAGGACTCCCCCCCCCCAAAAAAAAATAATAATATTCCAACTGATGTGGAAATGTGGAAAACTCAATCTAAGGCTGTAAAACAACAACAACAACCCCAAAGTGATATTTTTGCTTATCCCCATCTCTAGCTCTGATTTTGAAAACAAGGCCTATCATCTTCTAAAGCTTGCTTTTGGCTGCAATCTTCCAAAATTCTTGTTAAATCTTTCCTGGGATTACAAGATGGAAGGTCCCTGTTTCCCCTGTTACAAAACCAGGAAGTTCTAAGGCATATATTTTAATAGACATGATTTCTGATCATTTCTGAAATCTGTGAAGAAGAAGAGATAAGGCAATTCTGCTTTCTTGCTGGCAACCTTACAGATGGGTTTAGCTGTCTGTATTTTCTAGCCAGAAGGATTATAAATGGAACCAGTATTTCATTTGCACTGGGACCTAGGAAAAGCAGCAGCAGCAGCCTGTAGTGCTCAACAAACATGTCCATGAATTATAAAATGTAAACTCTATGCCTAATACGCATGCACTCATGCATGCAAAGCTCTGTCACTTAATGTAAATCTGAAATGTAAATCTATTATTGAAAAAGAGTGCTTGATCAAACAACGAAGCATTCCTGTGCCTGCAAAGATACTCGAAAGAGAGGTCATCCTTCCAAGGCCCCCATCCTACTGCCTTGCAAAGGACCACCTCCATTATGCATCTTGGGCTCTGTATGGTCCCAGTCAGCCACTAGGATAATCAAGAACAGCCCTACTAAAGTTTCATTTGTTTGTTAAGTGAGATCAATGAGAGCACTGAGCACAGCCTCTCTCACCCCTTTATGACCCAAGTTTTTGGGGACCCTAGTTGTCTGTGAGACAACAATCCTTAAATATAAATTGAGACTACAGTATCTCAACTTTTGCTGGATGGATGTTGAGCTTGACTAGATTCAGGGAAACATGAGCAGAACAATGGACACCTCCTTGGTCTACCCAAGAAGAACAGGGCCATGCTAACTATTCTCCTGCAGTGGTTTTTGGTCAAAAGCAAGGATGGGGAACCTATGGCTTTCTAGTTGTTACTGAACTACAACTCCCATCCTTCCTGAACATTGACCTGTCTGGGGCTGGGAGGATTTGGAGTCTAATAGTGTCTGTTGGGCCACATCCTGTTGCTACTTTAGTCATTGTTTCTGAGATATCTCCATAATTGTGAGAATCCTCAGCATTTTTTAAAAAATAAAAAAATCCTACTCACTGTCATTGTTTGCCCCACCTGCTCCAGCATTATTTATTTTCCTTCTAATGGCTGTGCTATTGTTTTCAATAGTTGGTCACATGGGTGAGCACATCCAATGGAGGATCATGTTGTAAACAGGATGACATCACAACTTTCGGTAGCTAAACCATGTGCTGACATCACTGACAACAAACAAAACTAAATGAGGGCAGTCCTTTCTGAACAGCTGGATACTTTCAAACGCTTTGGAAGCAATGACTGAAAATTTGCCCAAGCAAACGTGCGCTCTCTCTCTCTCTCTCTCTCTCTCTCTGCATGTTGCTGAAAATGTTCAAAAACAACGTGGGAACACAGTTTACTTAGTCAATAGAATCTGAGGACCTCTGCATAGATATACAAAAAACCTGATTCTTAAACAACTTGATACAAGTATTGATTCAATAAGTGAATATTAGGAAGTTTCTCATCAAAATGTAAGCAAAATCTCCATCTCAAGTCAGAGGGTAACCAGGAACAGTTTGATCCTTAACCTACTGAATTCACCAAAGACTCACAGGCTGCTTGCTGACTTTTAGCTTACAGAAATGATGTTGCAAACTGCTTAACAATTACGTTGCTCTGCAGTGAGACAATGTGAATACCATTCCCAGTGATCTTTCCAAGCTACCATCCTGGCTGTTTCCTGTTTTCTCAGATTTACTAAGGGGCCGCCTTCCAGCCTGAAGTTGTAGAAAGCAACCAACTTGATCCACAGTCTCCAACACCTTTCAACTCTGAACATCCACCAGTCTAGCTTCTACCTGGGTATGTTTGTAATGCAGTAAAACACCGGTCCCTTGTTTGGCAACATTCCAGCCTTTTTCCTATCCTCAACCATTGAAAGAAATATTACACTTTCACTTAATGGATGCCCTACAAGTCATACACAAGTTAAATGGAAATGTAAGGTATATGAACTCCCAGCTGTCTGGACGTTTTCTGGGATGAAAGGGTAAAGAAACAAGTCATTTATTAGCAAGTGGAATTCTTTCTACTTTTCTTTGAAAAGCAAAACGATTCTTTTTCTGGTAAATTATGTCATTAGAACTGGCATCTCCTCTTACCAGGCAAAGTTCAGTGGTGTCATGAACTTGTTTTCATTGTTTTTCCTTTCAAGTCACCATTCCAGCTGAATCTCTCCAGGAACGTTGTTTGTGTGGTTTCATTTAGGACACCTCTGGAATGATTATGGGGAAGGGGGGAGACGAGAGAGAGAATTCAGCCACTGACTTCAACTGTGAGCAGAAGTAAACCCTTTCATGCTGCTTCCAGTGGAGCTATCTTTGAATTTTTAGCAGTGGATGACCTTGCCTAAAAGCGCATGGTCAAAAGTACTAGAGACAGTGGCGTAGTGTGGGTTGTCAGCACCCGGGGCAAGGCAAGTAATTTGCGCCCCCTAACCCGTGGATTTGCGCCCCCTAACCCTAATCCCCAGATGTTGCGCCCAGTGCGGCCGGCCCCCCCTGCACCCCCCACGCTACGCCACTGACTAGAGATCTGGTTATTCAGAATTAACATGTGGCACCACAATGTGGAACTTTTCTTAGGAGTGTTATGCCACCAGAAAACAGGCTTCCCACATCTACAAATGGTTTCAACAGTGGATTGTTGTGGGTTTCTATCAAAGCTTGTCTTTAAAAGGGAGAGCGTGGTGGGAAAGATCTAATTGTTTGCTGGCTGTTTAATCTGGTTTAATTGTTATAGCTGCTGTGTTTCCTACTCCTTTTAGTTGAGGGATTTGCCAATATATTTTGACAGTGGTACCTCGGTTTAAGAACAGCCCTGTTTATGAACTATTCGGTTTACGAACTCTGCAAAACCGGAAGTAGTGTCCCGGTTAGTGAATTTTACCCCGGTCTATGAATGGAATCCGAACGGTGGAAGGGCACCGGCAGCAAGAGGCCTCATTAGGGAAAGCATACCTCGGTTTAAGAATGGCTTTGGTTTAAGAACGAACTTTTGGAACACATTAAATTCGTAACTGAGGTACCACTGTAATTTTATCTTTGTTTTAAGTGTTTTTATTGTAAATTATGTTTTGTATTTAATTGCTATTCCATTTTGCATATAACACTGTAAGATTCTAGCGAGACTCTGGGTTATTTATAGTCCTAAAGTATTGTTTCCAGAAGAAAGGTGGTTGGATAGAACTTGCAGTTTACAAGAGTGAGTGTGCTAGGAAGAGCACACACAAGGGTGGGTAACCTGTGGTTCGCCCAAATGTGGATGGACTCTGACTCCCATCAACCTCTGCCAGCACAGCCAGGGGTTGGAGATGTGTTATTTATTTATTTTATTAAAAAAAAAACCACACTGCTTGATTGTAAGCAACCTCAAAGAAGTTTACAAAAAGATAAGACAATAAAAGTGAGCAAAATTCACAACCATACTTTAAAACATAAAAGAGTTAAATACAATAAGAGATTAAAATTACCTCAACTTTCTAAGCTGGTAATTGAATTCCAGTAACATCTGGAGAGTCACAGGTTCCCCATCAAGTCAAAGAAATGTCACAGTTTGCACAATTTGATTTGTAGCAGTCATTGTTTTCCCTGAAAAACCTAGAATTTAGTTTTGAGTTTCTCAGATTCTCTGGGTTGTATTCAATGCAAGTTCTACTCAAAGTAGTCCTGGTCAAATTAATAGGCATGACTAACTTGAACCCATTAATTTCAGTGAACCAAGTTTGAGTAGAACCTAGATTCATGCAACCTTTTGTTTTTGAAATGATGAACATGGTATGAAAAGTGTTTTTGACAGAAGATTGAATTGCTCTTAAAAAAAAGAAAAGAACTGTTTTTGTTATTAGATCTTTTCTCTTGTGCTCCATGCCCTTTCTCCCTCATCTTTATTTATGAGTGTAACAGAGGTGTCCGTGATTTCCCTGATGGTGAAAATCATGGGTCCCAGTGGGCTGCTCTTTCTTAACTAAATATACGCTAGTAAATAAATTCATTGCCACAGTTTCATAACTCTCCTTTGGGAGGATTGAAATAAGCTTCGGCAGAAGGAAATCAGGAAAACAAATGAGTTTATTTTGGGAGGTGCTGATTGCAGTTACTAGAATAAAGTGAGAGAAAACAATCATTATTTGCTAATGTAAAACCTGATGATGTATTTCTTAGTAAAGCAAAAGAAGAGCAGATAAGGAATACTATGGAAGGATCAAAACAATTTTGATTGCTTAATTTCATAGTTTGGGAATGACACAAACATAAACCATATTTGAAATGTGGCCACACAAGAACTCCTTCCAACAATCCATAGCAGGGAATGGTTCAGCTTTTGATGACTCTCCTGATGATTCTTACAGCAAAAATAATGAGATTAGATTATTATTATTATTACAGTCATACCTTGGAAGTTGAATGCCTTGCGAGTTGAACGTTTTGGCTCCCAAATGCCGCAAACCTGAAAGTGAGTGTTGTGGTTTGTGAAAGTTCTTTGGAACCCGAATGGCCGACGTGGGTTCCACAGCTTCCGATTGGCTGAAGGAGCTTCCTACAGCTAATCGGAAGCCGCGCCTTGGTTTCTGAATGTTTTGGAATTCAAACGGACTTCCAGAACAGATTCTGTTCAACTTCTGAGGTACGACTGTATTATTATTAGGATAATAGACAGAAATGGATGGATATGTATTTAGAATAACATTGAAGCTGGTCCTCTCTTTTGATAAAGAAAACAATGCAGATGCATAGAGTTCCTAAAGAATTTAAATATTACTTAGGATCACTACAAATCCATTTTCCCCAGTACAGTGTGTTTTTTTATGCTATGTTTACCAGTATATGCATTTTTATACACAGTTCACTCCAGCATATGCATTTTTGGTACATTATGTGACTGGAGAAAATTTGCATTGCAAAATTTGGGTGTGTGTGAATTCTGACAGATGGCTATGTTTCACTTCATGCATTGTTTCAGAAAGTGTAAATTAAATAGGTTTACCTTTAAATCCAAACTACATCAGATTTGCCTCCCATCCCTACTGTCAAGGACCCAGCATTTTCATACCTATCACATGGGACTGAAATGGTGTGTAAAAGTATCTCAGAGGCCCTTATAGAGATGGGACTCAGGAAGATCCTTTGTAAGGACCCTTCTCTCCACGTCCCCCCTGCCACTTTCAAAACCACATAATTCACAGCTGTAAAAACCTTGGTCCCAGTGGAAAGTTGGAACCGAAGACCTTTGTGTGGAAGAGCTGATTTTTAATTAGAATTGAAAATAGCATCCAGCTTCCTGCAATACTTCGTGTTTAAAATACGGGGAAATAAAAATAGACATTTGCAGGGCTCAGAATAGGCCTTGTTGCCCTTCAAGTCCATTTCCTTGTCCCGTTGTGATAACCTGTCAGTCTTGGGCCAGCACTTCCTCTCCCTTGCTTATCTATTGGGAGACTGTCTACCTCTGACTGTCTGAGTGACCAGCCTATAGATATATCAGCAGTCCCCAAATAAAAGAACATTGTGTTCTAATTTTTCATTTTCCCAGTTGCTGTTTTTTACAGAGATCATGTTTTCTATTTTATGTTTTATCTCCTATCTCCCGACAATTAGAGAAAGCTGCCTATTGTTAGCAATCTCTGAACGCCTTGCTAAAGCTACCAGCAAGTGCCCTGTTACAACATTTTGCCAATCTCCGAATCTATGCAAACTATTAGCCAGAACTGTATTGGAGTCATCCAGCAGCAATCCTGATAATTCCAAACGCTGTTATAATCTGTGGGTATCTCATGGAGACAACTACCTTTAAAAGCAAGAGGACATCACCTACAGGTCCTGCAATACAATTTATATCCTGGAATGCAAAATAAAAAAGAAAAAAGCCACTCCTGGAATGTCATATGCAGTATGTAGGATAAAACAACAGCCCTACATACAAACACATTTTAGCAGCTACCAAATTGGTGATTTTGACAAGAAAAGTGGAGCAACATGTTGCTAAGTGTTTAATTCTGAGTACTACAACCTTTCAGAGTTCGCCACAGAGATGCCAACAAATCCAACAATGTGAGCAAAAAGGGAGAACTTCTGGATGTACATGGTGGACACGTTACGTTTGCATGGCCACAGAGGATAATACCAGTATCTCTTAAGCCAATAAAGGTCTTCAGTGAATGAAGACCAATCCCCTTGGAAACTGCATAATTTCTATCATAACAAGTGATGAAGATAGCACCTTAAAGACCAACTAAGTTAGTTCTTGGTATGAGCTTTCGTGTGCATGCACACTTCTTCAGATACACTGGAGTGTATCTGAAGAAGTGTGCATGCACACGAAAGCTCATACCATTTTGACTATGGCAGACCAACACGACTACCTATCTGTAAGTGATGAAGATGGAAGCCAAAATGTTTGCCTTAAGAATTTAAAATTTATGTTTCGTTAGTCTCTCTCTCACACATGCACACATAAAAATACCACTCAACTTGTTTTCTAGAGTTAGATTCTGCAGTGTTTGTTCAGTTATATTAGAGCATAAAATAGATTGAAAAAGAACACCTCTACTGAGGTGAAACATCTATAGAATTTTGGGGGGAAGTTAGAAGAATTTTCATATGCTTAGCAGCGTGTGTGACAGGACTCACTGGTGCAGAATGCCATCACCAATGTTGCTTCCCATGGCAGCCATTTTGTGCTGTCACCCACAGTTTTTAAAATCAAGATATGAGTACCTGCACCTCAATTTTTTAAAGCAATTTTTTATACTTCTTTTGGCACTGGGAGAAGCACATACCTCTCAGCCACATTCTGGCCAAAAGAAAACGCCAATGCTTTTAACACATGGAACTCCATATATCCTGCTAAAGCCCATAAACAGTCACCAAATTCATCATATTTGCCCTTCTTTTTTTGCAGGCATTGTCGACAACAGGGGCAATGCTAGATGACACTGCATATGCAGGTCCTGGGACTTTGAAGAAGTGGCAGCCAAGATGAGCAAAAACACTTTGCAACAGCCCATTAAAACAGTGGCAAACAATTTCCTTAGTCTGAGGAAGAGAGGAAAATTTGGATGAGGAAATTAGTAGCTACTATCAACATAGCAAACATGTACAAGTCAGTTGCCAGATACCAGGGAAGGAAGTTGGCTTCATCTTTTCCAAGAAGCAAATATTTTAACTGGCTGATACTCTTCAGTTGCAAATAATGTTTCCAGGGCTCATGGCTGCAGCTACCAATGAATTCACCAATCATATCACTAAGCATACATGTAAACATCCAAGAAATGAGCAGTGTTGCGGTTGGGTACCCCTAGAACAAATAAAATGAACTTCAGTTCAGCATATTGTCTTAAGACTTGTGAAGTGTATTCAATGGTCTTAGGTCCCCCCCCCCCTCTAGGAAATGAATAAGTAATTAAAACAACCTGAAAAGAACAGAATCCCCATGTCCATTCAGGTCTCTCTCAGGTTGCCAGCAAGGCAGTATTTCTAGCAATAGCTCTATGAAGTGGACAGCTGTGCCCTATAAACCAGTCTGGAAATATTTTTATTGCAGTTCCTTCAGGCTGTAACTACATAATGTCCATTAGACTGTGTTGAGACATTTACTTTTTTAAATTAGATTTTATAGACTTCAAATGGATGACAAGGTATTTTTTACAGCATCTGCAAGTCTCCTTCTTCTGAAAGGTTCAGAAGGCCTTCCATGACTCCTTCAACCAATGCAGGGGTTTATTTATGTGCTTAATGCCATTTGCACAACATTATGTACTTCCTTAGCTCACAGTTATGGTTTGGGATTGGGTGTATTTAAGAGGTCAGCTCCAGCTATTGAGCCATTCATATATTGTACTACTTTATATCTGGAGTGGAAAATCTTAGGCCACATTCACACCATACATTTCAAGCATTATAATACCACTGTAAACAGTTGTGGCTTCCTTCAAAGAATTATGGGAGACGCACTTTGTTAAGGGTGCTGAGAACTATTTGAAAACCTGTATTTCCCTCACAGAGTGGCTTTAATCATCAAACTCTTGGAATTGTTGCTTAGTGAGGGGACTAGAGGGTCTGCTAACAACTCTCAGCACCCTTAACAAACAACAGCTTCCAGAATTCTTTGTTTAAAGTGGCATTATACTGCTTTTAAACGTAAAGTGTGAAGGTGGTCTTGGAAACCATGTACAATGGGAAGAGAAAGGCCTAAAGAAAACATATGCCTTGGTTTGGGCAAAATGCCCTTAGCGCCACACTAGACAATACAATAATTAGTGTAAGGTTGCATTTTATTTAAATATAATAATGAAGAACTTGCATCAATCTCACATAACAAGTCCGAGCAACTGTAGCCTGCATAGATGGATAAACATCTCCTGCCTGCTGCTAGGGGCCAAATTACTCCAGATCAATTGCACCAGCCAAGCTGGCATGATGGGAGACAAATGGCGTTTTCCTGTAGAGGGAAGCCAAGGGTGTATGACTTGACCAGTGCCAGCCACCCCAACTGATCATCATTCAGTCAACCACAGGAGGTGGTTAGAGTAGTGCTCTCCACCCAGCATGACTCAGGGTGCTGACCAGCTGTAAGGCACTTACTTGCCCACAATAAATGCCAAAAGAACCAAGCAACCAAATAAAACCCAAACCCACTATAAGACAATCAAATTAAGAGCAACGTGAAGAAGGTGAAAAAGTGCACCCAGAGACGAATCAGTGTTCACCCCCCAAAATCCCTCCTTAGCCCCAAGCACCAACTGGCAAAGGGTGAGATGCTGAAAAGAGGAAGGGCTTTGGGAGGCATGCTTTATAGACCACCTGCTCCCCTGAGCTTATTGGCCAGTTCAGGTCATGTGGAGGAGACTCTCACCCAGGTGAAGGGTCCAGGTTTAAACAGGTGCAGGGGAAGGAGTACAAGGAGGAAGGGAGTAAAATGAACCAAGAGAGGATCCCAGAGTCTAGAGCTCATGCTGTCATGATATGGTGTGCTGAACATGAACTGAATAACAACCTGAAGTTTCATGGCTTGTTTCCAGAGTTATGATGGAAGGAAACTGGCCTTATTTACCATGACCCATGTGACCTTCGCTCCACACCCACTACCTGATAAGAAGTCCTGGCTTCAGCTTTGGATTTTTCAGCCACGATGGCAGTTATTCCACTGCACTTAAAATAAAGTCTTGTTTTGCAGGAAGGAGGAAGCGATTGATCTCTTAATGCCGGAAGTAGTTGCCACATTTAGATGCACTTGGAATACAAATGTTCCTTTAGAAAGCTGAAAGGGCAAGCAAAAAATGGCATGTGATCCTTCCATCCTCCATGAATGGGAACACAGGAATGGATGATCATACAGTCAAGGATTTCTTAATGGGTTTCCGTTAGGTTATCTAAACAGGTTGCATAAATCATTGTTAGCATACCATTTCCTATGCTAGCAATTAATAGGACCAAAACAGAGATAACTGTCTGGAGCCATCATACATTTATTATAACTTCCTTCCTCTTGCAACACCCTTTCATCAGTACAGAGCGATGCAGAAATGTGCACGTCCATTCTAGTTCTACCTGTTGTACGGGAGAAGATTCAAAGAGTGAGGGATATTCAGGTCATTTCAAGATCAGGACTTTCTGAGACCAACTGAAGTTCCTCAAAATGAGGATTTCTGTTTTGCTTTGTTTTTGTTTGACTGAAGGCAGCTACTATTAACAAGTGATTGACACTGGGTTGTATCATGCACACCTGCTGTTTTAAAACGCCTATAAGGGGTTGGCAGGCATGCAGGTGCAATACTGCAGTGGAGGGACCTAGCTTTGAAATGCTATATGCTACTTATAAAAGAGGAATATGGCACAGAGTACTGCCATGTCTTCCTTGAATGCTTCCTTTGACAAATCTGGCACTTAGGACCAAATTAGGGTGGGCTACACTCTCAGCGACATCTATACTGGCTTGGCAATGTCCACAGAATGAAAGATGGAAGGACATGCTCTATGGAGAGCTGACTTATGGCACTATGTATATTGGCAGACCAACTCTGTGTAACAAAGATGTCTGCAAATGGGACATGAAGGCTGGCAACATTAACCGCTCTCTATAGGAATCCCTTGCAGATGATTGCAGTGCGTGGAGACATACAGTCAGGTTGTATATTCACAGCAGTGAGCACAGTAGGAATGACTGCTGGGAGGAGTGCAGAGAGAAGAAACACACCTGTATCAGCGAACCAGATGTCTTCATCTGCCCCACCTGCAATAAAACATATCTCTCCAGTATTTGTATCTACAGCCACAGCAGGCGCTGTAACTCTCCGACAGTTAGACTTTACCCCAAAGGTGCATTCTTCCACTGCCTCCCAAGACAGACGGATACCAACAAATGATACAAGATCATGTTACTTTGTAGACCAAGATCACATGCTGGATAAAGCATCTCAGATCTGCTTCAACAGTTGCAGTTTCTTGTTTTTTAAGTGGGGTGGTAGTGGGTTAAGTTCATGAGTTTAATTTCTGCTTCAGCGCATGGGTGGCATTGGAAACTGGAAGCTGAGTGAAAAACAATATCTAACCTTGTTCATGCAATGGAAGAATGTGTGGTGTGCAGAAGGGGTATATTTTACTGGCAGGTCTAAAGTCAATCTCTCACTTTGCTGGGCATATTTGGCTGTTTCTTTCTGGCAGCGTGCCAGCCCGATACATTTGAAATATATTTATGTTAAATAGGAATGCAGAAAGAAAATGCTGGGGTGTGTCAGGGTGTAATGGTTGCAACCCTGGAGGCCAACATTTTAATTTAAAGCTTGAAAGGGCAATGCGCTGCACTTAGTTAATCCATAAGAACTTCCTTATTTTTCTTTCCTCACAGGTCTCCACTCAGTTTTGACATTCAGCCCAAAAATCCAAGAACTCCCAGGACTGAGTGCTGAGAAATGGCTTCCAAGGATTTAATATTCTTTGTCTTCTGATGCTTCCCCTGATAATCCAAAAGGATATATAAATAGGGAAAATGGTAGGTAAATGCTCTAGGCAGCCAAATTGTATTCCCACTGCTAAAACCTAAACTGTTTATAAAATAAAATCTCAATTTGATAATGAATCTAGTGAGATCACGTTTATGGAATTTTGTCCATATACTCTTATGATGCATATACCTTTGCTTTTCCAAATACAATGAATGAAGTGTCATAAACCATATGCATCACAGCCTCATTCTTCTGAATGAATTGGGAGAGACTGATGTTAGATTCCTGCATGTTGCAAATGTTAATGTGGAGAAAGGGCAGGGAAACACAGGACGTGATGGCATCAGATCATACATTTCCACTGTGACATGCTATTGGAGAGATGGTAGGGGGTATATCACATTCGGCTGTTTTTGGCAGAAACCCAGCATTCCTTATCATGTTTGGTTGTGCCCAGAGATGCAGCGTATTATGAAGCATTTTGGCATTTGGTGGATCAGCGGAATGCAGTAAAATCTCAGGTTTCATCAGATGGGGCTATTCAGAGCACAACTGAGGAGAATCAAGAAGATATGGGTTCTCATGACATCATCCTATCTAACACTGAGGGGGAGGATGCAGTCAGGTGCCACGGTCGCAGGCCTTAAAGGCTAGCCAATGATGCACGGTACAGATCAGTTCACGGGTTGAGGCAGCACTTAGAATCAAGAATGGAATTGTTCATGTAAGGTAGACAAAAGGAGGTGCATCTTCCAAGCTCTTCCTTTAAGTCAGGTGTGGGCAATATTTGGCCCTCAAGATGCTGCTGAACAGCAACTGACATCATTCCTAGTCATTTGACAAACTTGCTGAGGTTGATGATGATAATAATAATAATAATAATAATAATAATAATAATAATAATAATTTATTATTTATACCCCACCCATCTGGCTGGGTTTCCTCAGCCACTCTGGGCAGCTTCCAACAAAACACTAAAATACAATAACCTATTAAACATTAAAAGCTTCCCTAAACAGGGCTGCCTTCAGACGTCTTCTAAAAGTTTGGTAGTTATTTTTCTCTTTGAGATCTGGTGGGAGGGCATTCCACAGGGAGGGTGCCACTATCGAGAAGGCCCTCTGCCTGGTTCCCTGTAACTTGGCTTCTCGTAGGAAGGGAACCGCCAGAAGGCTCTCGGCACTGGATCTCAGTGTCCGGGTAGAACGATGGAGGTGGAGATGCTCCTTCAGGTATACTGGACCGAGGCCGTTTAGGGCTTTAAAGGTCAGCACCAATACTTTGAATTGTGCTCGGTGAGAACTGTAGTTCAGCAACCTCTGGAGGGCCAAAAGTTCCCCACACCTGCCTTAAGTTTTAGAGTGCCTCCACTAATTCGGATTGCATTAAGGAAGTTGCATTTATTTGCTGCTTGCTGCAGAGCCCTATATATTAACCCCATAACCGTCTGTTGCCATTCATTCCTGGATGTGTGGAAGTGCCCTCCCCCTCCCCCAAAAAGTGTAAGCTCAGAATTTCCCCCAATTTCTGTAGATGTTCTAGTTCCATTTTAAGAAAATGTAGCTTCCTTGTGATTTAAGGGATTGCTGCTAATCCTATGCATTTTTGTTAAATCTGATTGAGGTGTCATACTTCAGTTTTGTTGTCCGTTTGTTGTTGGTAAAACATGTTACCAAGGTTTTCACTAGAAGGTTCACAAGGGGGTTTGCCATGGAGATGAAAAGTTTGGTTGCTCCAATCAAAGACTGTTTAGAAGATGATGGCCTGCCAGGTTTAACCACCTTGAAGATAAGACTCAAATGCTAGAGAAGAACAATGGGCCTGATACGCCTTCTTGAGAAGCTTGAACTATTTAGACAGGCCCAGTGGCCTGGAAAGCTAAACAACATCCATATGCAATGATTTTCTTGATTCCCAATGTCGAAACTGAAAACCTCTTGGCTTTAAACTTTAAGCCTGTGTGTCCATTCCCCTGAGTATAAGAGTTTCTGGCAAACTATCAGTTCTTAAATATCACTTCTCCAATTACGTTCTCACAGGTTAGTATTTATGCAGACGGAGCTTTTCAAATCCTTGTAGTTGGTACTGGGCTGCAACTTAATGCATTACAGGTGGCTTTTGGCGGTTTGGGCTCACAGGCCAAACTGGTTCCAGATGGTCACACGGTATGAGTAATAGCATCAGCTCATTAAGTTGCAAAGTTTCAACTACAGTCCCAGAATTATCAATGAAATAAAAGCTAAAGGAAAATCAGCTGTACTCTAAGTCATAAATAGGATTTTTCATAACTTTGAACTTTGGATTTGTCATTTGTTTCAATGTTATTAATAGGAGTGTTTTCTATGGAAAAAATATATGAAATGCTACTGAGCTCAGCTGCACTGTGGGTTCTGAAGACGTCTAATTTAAGAGTGATGCGGAATGAGACACTAGATACATATAGAGATGTTCATCTTATATCCTGAAATGTCTGAAAGGGTAGCCTACATGGAGAAAGCTGTAGGCTTCCTACACAACTGTGAAATCTGATTGAACCGGGGCTTTAGTAAAATCATTAAAACTCTGTAATAAACCACTTCTAAATGCATACATAAATAGCAAAAATGAATGGTTGCTTAGACCAAGGCCTTTTTTTCATTGCTTGGCTTGTGTGGTAGTAACAGAAGGGGCTCATAACTCAGGTACGTGTTCCAATACTTTTGTATCATGCCAAATAGGGAAACTATTGGTTTTGGGCAAAGCAATGACCACTCATGCCTTCTGATGTGGACCAAGAAGTATCTCAAAAGTTTAAAAATTTGGCTGTGTAATTCGGAACTAATGTGATTTGGAATTAATGAGATTTGATTGGCCTGTTAATAAGAATTATTATTATTTTTTTTTTAAAAGAAGAATCTCAAAAGTGCCTAGAAACTGCAAGAGACAGAGCAAGGGAATTTTAACATAGCAAGCCTCCACAATTTACATATTATTTTTAAATAGCTAAGGAAGTAATGTACATTTAAAATATTAGCAAAATATGTGTATAATATAATTTACAGTGCAACCCTACCCCTGTTTTCTTGGAAGGTTCAGTGAGACTTACTCCCAGTAAGCGTGCATAGGATTGCACCCCTAGCACTAAAAATCTGGATATGTTTTTTTTCCCTGACCCAGAAGTTGTTTTCCTTCCCAGAGAACAATGCCTGCTTGGGTGGATTTCTTGGGGACAGCTTGCCCATTTAAATGATGCTTTTGTTTATTCAAATTCCTTTTTTAAAAAAGGAAGACACATTCAATCGCCATGCAAAATGGTGTGTTTTGTGAATGCAAGGAGGATCCCACTCGGCTACACACCGTGGAAATCCTTTTGCAATGCTTGAATGCGAAATCCTCACATCGAATTTGCTTTGGCTCTAATCAGCAGTGAAGCTGCATGCAACGCGGCATGTAGCAAAAGGGAACTTATAGGAGATAAGGACAGGCATATGTATCAAATGTTATGCTATTTGAAATTTAATTAGCCACATCGATTATTATGTAGGTAGTTCTTCCTCCCTCCTACATTTCTGAAAGTTTTGCAGATGTTGTACTACCACTATTTCCAGATGTTACATGCTTCCCCCCCTCCCCAAAGTGCTGGGCTGTGGCCCAGAAAAGGGATTTTCTATTGGAAAATTCTGGCACTGACTGCAATTCCAGCCATGTATTGCTCTGCTGTGAGGAAATTATTGCGTGAGAGTAGAATGAGGATGCAGAAATGGAAGCGGAGGCTGGCTCTGGAGCTGAGCGTGGTGTCAGTCTGCAAGGGCAACTGTGGGTAAGGAAGGGGCAGCGTCCTATGATTATGTCAGCTTCCCTATCTCAAACACATCTGGATCAAAGCCCTGGCGACATGGGCCTTAATTTGCGACTCTAACTCGGGCTGACGCAAGCCAAAATTATGCTTTCAGAAATAAGCCTAAGCTGATCCAGCCAGAAAATTATGTGTCTATAGGTAACCCAAGTGCAGCCTGAAACTATTAGCGTACATTTCAAGCGCCGGGAAGGCAGAAATAACATCCAAAACAATTGCAAAGCGACAAACTAGATTTCTGAGGGCCTGGGGCTTTCAGGAATGTCAACATCAGAGGCTAGACATCACACAGGTCTGTCTGACCGCAGTCCTTTCCCATTTACAGCTGCCATAAGAACGTAAGACGAGTCCTGCTGGATCAGGCCAAAGCCCCATCTAGTCCAGCATCCTGTTCTCTCAGTGGCCAACCAGACGCCCTTGGGAAGCCCATGGCAGGACCTGCAACAGCACTCTTCCCACTTGCATTGCCCAGAAGATTGCCTCCAACGGAGGAGGTAGCGCACAGCTGTTGTGGCTTTGCCCTGAGGCTAGCCGGCTAGATGCACACAGCTCTGCCTAGCCAATTCCAGAAACCAAAGGCATTCTGGGCTTAGGGCCAGAGGTGTGTTATGTGGGCCAGCGAGAGAGATTGCATCTTTGGAGTGGTGGGAAAAAGCTTGAGGGGATCCACTACAGTCTATTATGTGTGCACGAGGTGAATTGTTATGCCTTGCTTTACCCAAGAGGCCCTGAAGGGTTCCAAGGGGCGGGTGGGAGAAATGGGCAACCATGAAACCTTTTGCATGGGAGCCTCACAAAACAGCCTCTGGTGAGAAGTTATAGAGACCCGGGGAGGTCTGTGGTCTGGGCTGTTAGGAACTAAGGACGATAAAACAGACTAATAAAAGTGATGTGTTGTGCACGTCCCATACAATGTCTATGAAAACCAATGGCAGACCTCATTTAGGGGCACAGGAGTCGGAACAATGGTTAACATATGTATCAGATTATAGCAAACATATGCAAAAGGTGAAGAGCAGGGGGAGACCAGATGCTGGAGCCACAGTTCTATCCCAGCGGAGAACACTGGGACTTGTATACCGCCTAGGAGTTCATATAATTCACGGCTAGCCATGTACAAAGACTTTTTGCAAGGGCCAATAAATAGCAATTGGAAGGTTATGGGTTACTGATGGATTTAGAGTACGTCTTCTAGCTTGCTGCAATTAAAACTGATGAAGAGCCTTTGCAGAATGTGACGAGTGGACTGGCACTTGGGGATGTGAATTTCATTTCTGCCTTTTGCACTAGCCTTCACATTATTGCAAACTCTACAGCCCAACCCTGTGCGTGTTTATTTGAAACCGAAGTCCACTGGGTGAGCAGTGTTTTTTTTCTGGAGGGATGCAGGGGGACACATACCCCTAAACATTTTGTGAATCTTTGTACTTTTGTCCATTTACTGTATTTATTTTTCCAAATTTGAACTATAAAATGATGATATTCTTGAGTCAAAATGAGAGTACTCCTAAAAATTTTTTTAAAGAAAAAAAGCACTGCCAATGAGACAAATTAGACAGTGTGCTAAAGATCACATTTGAAGCGATGTGGTTGGTTTATTGATGTCAAGAGCCACCTTAGAAGGTTTGATGTTGTGTCATGAAGGGGGGTGAGAGCAAGGTTCCCCTCTCTAGTTGTGCTCCTTATTAGAGTCTCCCTGGTGCAGCAGCTGTTAGCCTCAAAAGACAAAACCCCAATAGATGTTTCTAGTGACATGTCTAGTTTGGCTCTAAGTGTGCCTGAATAGGGTTTCAGCCTTATTATCTTTATAATTAAGGAATGTGGCTAATAAATGAAACCAAGATGGAAACTAGTTTTGTCCTGGGTAAGTGATTAACAGTATCAAAGCAGAAAGAAAGCTGCTTGCAAGATTTAAGGTTTTTTACTCTTAAAACCTGTGCCTTCTATTGCAAATAGAAATTTTCCGTGTAAAATTCAAATGGATCTGGCCATTTTCCCACCCATTTCCATCCCCGCCAGTGTGTGATACTCAGCTCTTTTCTGTATAAATGTCAAGAAACAACGGCAGGTTTGGATGGCACTACTGTTTACCAACTCTGTGCATTCTTTATTATGAATGAGAGCAGTAACAATGATTACATAGCCCACTAATTCCAATAGTGGGTCTATGCTGATTATGACTTAGCAGGTTACCACCATCTAAGGGACAGAATGTCAGAGTTAGGTTCATTTGTCATCCTGGATCCCCCCTGGGAACCAATTTGAAAGCAGGAGGCGGCTGCTACCGTTCCATCACTTTGTGTTGCTTCAAGGAGACAAAGAGGAACTTGTTTGCTACTTGCTTTCATCTCGGTGCATTATCAGCCCTATTAAAAATAAGGAAAGAGCTCTTTCCCTCAGCCTGAGCAGTGCCGCCAAAGAGAGAAAAGAGAGAGAGAAAGCAAAAGGTAGCTTTTTATTCAAAGGACCTTATACTCGCAGCTAGGAGTATAAGAGAAACCTGTAGCCTGTCAGCCTTGCAGACAGATTCAGTGGTTATATGAGCAAAACCAAAGTGTACGAATCACTGAATTCTCATTACAAAAGACCCTCAGAATAGAGGGACTTCACATCTAGCTGTGGTGAGAGAGGAGCCATTTATTCCACAGCTGTAGTGTACCCTACACTTTCTCTTATATGGATTACTCTTGATATGTGCTGGGGTTGGAGAAGCAAGTATGAGTCACATTTGCTCGTATGTGGGATTGGCTTCCTTTATATGGATCAAGGCTGGCCAGATTGACATTTGTTTGCCACCCAAGTCATTCTAGATAAGCCTAGAACCTTTATTAGGCTTTGATTCACCACACAAAAATATATAAACACAAATAACTAAGACTTTTCTTGTAAAGGTCTTGTAAGGCTGACAGCTAGCTATGTACATGAAACACTGTGGACATCTGAAAGTGTTGTACAGATGTGTAGGTGTAGCAGTAAAGTTTTTGTAAAGGATTTTATGGATCTGTCTTCTGATACTGCGATTACTTAAAGCAGGCATAGGCAAACTCCAGCCCACCAGATATTTGGGACTACAATTCCCATCATCCCTGACCACTGGTCCTCTTAGCTAGGGATGATGGGAATTGTAGTCCCAAGCATCTGGAGGGCTGGAGTTTGCCTATGCCTGACTTAAAGCACACATCCCAGGATCACTGAGGATCAGGCTTGAAGATTGTATACAGAACTCTCTGATTTTTCCAGCCACATGGGAAACAATTAATGCCTCTGAGTGTCTATCTGGTTAATTTGTGTGTTGCTAGTTAAGCATGGTCGTTGCAACAAACCATCAAGTTCACAGCAATTGGAGGAAAAAAATGTTTTATGTGAAAAAGCCTTTAGCTATTTCTCTCAAAGAGTTCCTTTAATGCCCTCAGATGGACCTCTCTGCAAGTGTCTCACAGGGCATATGTTTTAAAGTTTGAGCTTAATAGTCCTAAACTGACATTCCCGTCTTCCAGTTGGCAGCATCTGACCACAATGTGCTATAATAATGAAGGCCATCCAACATGACTCTGACCTATTTTTTTTCATAAAACACCACCAACAAAAACATATTTTGGCTCCTGACTTTTGCTCCTGTTACTAAGTGCATGGGCTCCATCTGCACTATGCATTTAAAACAGGAGCATATCACTTTAAACAGTGATGGCTCCCCCCACAAAGACTCCTGGGAACCGTTAGGGGTTTGGAGAATTGATTGACACCCTTGGTCCCCTCAGCGAGCTGCAGGTATCAGAGTGGTTTAACAGTCAATCCCTCTTCCTAGAGAATTTTGGGAATTGTAGCTCCGTGAGGGAAATAGGGATCTCCTGATCACCATCAGCACCACTGACAAACTACAGTTCCCAGGATTCTTTGGGGGAAGCCATCACTTCAAAGTGGTATGCTGATGCTTTAAATGTACAGTGATACCTCGGGTTGCAGACGCTTCAGGTTACAGACTCCGCTAACTCAGAAATATTACCTCAGGTTAAGAACTTTGCTTCAGGATGAGAACAGAAATCGTGCAGCGGCGGTGCAGCAGCAGCAGCAGCAGCAGGAGGCCCCATTAGCTAAAGTGGTGTTTCAGGTTAAGAACAGTTTCAGGTTAAGAACGGACCTCCGGAATGAATTAAGTACTTAATCCAAGGTACCACTGTATAGTAAAGACAGCGCCTTATTAAAAGAAGGGGAAGAATCTGTGAGGGAACAAAATGGAGAACAGAAGGAGGCACATGCTCTGTGCAAAGAAAACAGGAGGCTAAGCTAAGAAGTGATTCATGCTGCCTAGATTAAGTATCTTCCATACAGTGTGAGAAGCTTCCTGTGGGTTATAAGGGCCTGCTAAAGTGAAAACAATCCTGCTGGCCGTAAGTCTGAAGCCTTACACATTCTTATAAAGTTCTGTCAGCAGTATCAAATAGTTTCTAGCCCTGCATCAAATTAAGAACTGATTTCATCTAGCATCACCAGACATATCAGGTCAATGGATTACGCAATGTTTTTTATGATTCTCATCTTAGTGATCAACATTGCAGGGATGGTCAAATGGGATATTCCCCTTGGTAACTCGGATGACTATGATGCCCTTTTCAGAGAGCCAAATGCCTGCAAAATCTCAACTGGAAAATATCTATATATATTCAGCTGTCAATTATTATGATTTTATTTGGGTGTGCCAAAAGTGGGGCCATGATGATGAAGTTTTCAGGTCTCATGAGGACAATCCACCCAATTAGGTGTTCCGCTGTGGAATTCATGAAGCATTATGCAATTGGATCATGTGATGTGGGTGGTTCAGGCATTTAGCAGTTAATCCTTGAGTGTTCTGGGTACAGGATGATGCAAATGCATTTCGATTTTGATGCCAAAGTGGAGTTAAAACTGCACAATTAATAGTACTGTGTCATTAAGTTTGTGTGCCTTCTAGTTTTCTGGATTCAGTTCATGGCTGAGTGTGAACTGGCAGCTATTGAAATTGTATCATGATTTGGATGGATTTGAGTGTAAACACATGTACCCAATTAATAAACAAGTACCGGTAAGTAATTTTTTATATATACAAAAAGAAAAGACACAAAGAGTTCAACTTGGATGTAAAGATTTATCAAATAAACAGCCTCTGCTGCTATGATTTCTATTGGAATAGATGAATGAGCAATGAAACAGCAGAAATTACAGCGTTGCCCAGAGCATTGCTTCCCCATGAATGCTTCTAGATCTTCAACCTTTTGCTCAGTTGCTCCTCTGGACATAGCAGTTTACACCACAATGTCTTTTTAGAAGCAAGCTTTGTTGAGTTCAAAGTGCGTATAGGATTGGTGCCTTCATTTCCCTAACCTGTTGGACACAATTTGATGGTTTCACTCCCTTCATCAGAAATGACTGTTGCAAACCATTGTGAGTACCTTCCTAGAAGGGTTCTAAAACTGCCCAACTAATATCTTAGGAGGAGCTATTTGTATTCTCACCCCGCAAGAGTATAGAGTGATTTGTGAAAGTTATTCTGTCAGTTACTTACTCTTAATATTAAGATGGGGAGGGGGTACGCTGTTTGGAGACAATAAAAATAAAATATATCACTATCTTGTCCAATCCCCAAAGCACCTAATGCTAAAACAGCAGTTCTCAACCTGTGGGTCCCCAGATGTTGTTGGATGACAACTCCCATCATCCCTGAGCTCTGGCCTTGATAGCTAGGGGTGATGGGAGTTGTAGTTCAACAACATATGGGGACCCACACGTTGAGAAAGGCTGTGCTAAAACCTTCTGCTCACTTCCTTGGAATGACCCAGTATCTTGGCCTTTGACTCTGTCTGTCTGTCTGTCTGTCTGTCTGTCTGTCTATCTGTCTATCTGTCTATCTGTCTATCTGTCTATCTGTGTATCATCTATCTATAGTTTAGGGCCTACCCTATTCTCCTGTCTGTATTGTTAAAACTGGTTTGAAAACTGGTTTGTTCTTTTAAGATGGTTTAAGTGGGACCTCATGGTGAAAGGTGAGTAAGAAATCTCATTAGTTAAGGGTGCTTCTGAAATTCTCCCCATTCAAATTCCTCATTGGATTTTGGCATTTGAATAACTTGACTTGCTTTCTGAAGGACCAATGCATGGGAAGTCCTCCACTCTTCCATTTTTCACAGTGTGCTCACACCAACCATGCATCCATCTCTTCCACCAAGAGCACATGTCCCCCTCCTTCCAAGGCACCTATTCAAAGATTAAGGGGAAGGAGGAGCACAAATGGATCAAGAACACTTTGCGCATGGAGGACTCTACCACATGCCCCCTGCATTACATCCTTTAAAGATATCTTCTTACCAGGGGCTGCCACCTCTGCTCACAGTGCCCCCAAGCCTGCCAACTGGTGGCCACACAACCTGCAGAGTGATGACATTTTCCCTTACAAAAATATTATATAGGAAGATATACAGTGTTTTCATGCAACATTAATAACGAATGGCTTATTAGTCAAAGGTTGACTTCATTTGCTCTTGGTGAGTGCAATGGAATGCAAAGCAGATCATTTTCTCTTGGTTGTATATATTTGATGGAAACATAAGTCAAAGGCATACAAGGTGCAACTATATTATGAAGATATTGTTTCAAATGTAGTGACTTTTCTGCCCAGAAGCTTCTATTTTTATTTTGTTTTAAAGAAAGCAATGAGCTTTGAGTGTCAGGCTGGATACTCAAAGGACTTAAGTTAATGCAGCACTAACGTCCACGGAAGATGGATCTGATTACTATAGAATACTTTATTCAATACTCAGGACAGGGAACAAACCATCAACTCATAAAGTCAATAAAGACAACATAGCCACTTCTTAAAAAGATTGCCAGGGAACATGATATCTACAGTGTGGTTAACTATGAAATGTTCAAATCACAAATGAGCCAGGCGGTGAGCATCTGGATTATTTTAGCAATCAGCGAACGGAAGCTGGGCATGTGACTTCTGCCGGAGGCCAAAGGGCAAAACTGGCTATGATTATCTTGTAAGTCAAATGAAATGGTGAGCATAGTTCTGGAAAAAAAAGAATAAAAAAAGAACCCGTGAATAAATTGGTTTTTAAAAAACAAAAACAAAACAACCCGTAATGATTTGCCTTCATGCTTGATCCTAATTGTTGCAGGAGCATTTTGCTTCAGAGATTACTTACATGTTAACTCTGCTGAGTGCTTGCTCTAGCTAGATTCCACAACCCAGAAATAAAATGGAAGTTTGGTGGTCAAGTGGGATTGGTGGGACAATAGTTGCATTTCTGGCTTTGTTTCTCCTTGTGTGATTAAATTCATGTGCGGGGAAGCAGGAGTGTGCTAATAAGCCGTGCCCCCTCTAACATGTCATCACCTTTTTGTTTACAGCCCTTTGGGAGCTGGAGAGACCTCTTGGAGTGGGGAGCGTTCCCGTCTTTGTCTTCATTAACTTCCTGCAGGTGAAGTCTCAGTTAGGGATAGATAAATTTGCTGGTTTCCATTTTCCATTTTCCCAATTATTTTCCATTTTTCCAATTGTATGTGTGGTTCTCTACATTTCCACATCAGTTTGAGGTTGTTGTTGTTTTTATATATGTTGTTTTTATATGTTTTTATGGCCAGATCCTGAAGCTGAGGCTCCAATACTTCGGCCACCTCATGAGAAGAGAAGACTCCCTGGAAAAGACCCTGATGTTGGGAAAGATTGAGGGCACAAGGAGAAGGGGACGACAGAGGACGAGATGGTTGGACAGTGCTCTCGAAGCTACAAACATGAGTCTGACCAAACTGCGGGAGGCAGTGGAAGACAGAAGTGCCTGGCGTGCTCTGGTCCATGGGGTCACGAAGAGTCGGACACGACTAAACGACTAAACAACAACAGCATATGTTGTTCTTATATATATATTTAAAAAATCCTTATGAAAATTTATTAGCATTTTAGTCTTATATCTTTGTATGCAGTTTTGCAAAAAACGGACAACTCCCCATTCCTGCGGGGGTTGTGTTCCTGGCTGCTGTGCACTTCAGCAGGATGTTCATAAGTCTGCCCCACCCCACTCCACCCCAGTCCCCTTGCAGCACTGAAAATGGCATGTTATGCAAGTGTTGGTTGGCGCAAATGGGTCAGCGCTTGTATACACAATTTTGCAAGGCAACTTCGCCTTACATAATGCATTTTTGCATGTTCCTTTCACTGATATATGCATTTTTTATGCACGCTTTCTCTTAGCGTATGCATTTTTGTACACCTTATTTGGCTGCAGAACTGCACTGCCAAATTCAGAGTGATGTAAGTTTTGAAAGGTGGCTTTGTCTTGTTTCATGGAACGTTTCAGAAATTAGGAAGGTTCACCTTTAAATGAGAACTGAATCAGATTTCTCCCTCAGCCCTACCACCAAGTTATGAAGGGCTATACAAAAGTGGAAAGTGATGCAGCAGAGGGGCGGGGCACTTGCCATCTCCATCACACAATTTTAATTGTGTGAGGGAAAAGAACACTGGAATAGGACTATCGCCTTGCCAGTATCACACCTAACTGGGAGCCATGATGGCTGTGGTCTGGGGTCAAACCTCAAGGAAGCACAAACAATGCATCTGATTGAAGAACCACATACATCAGCTCACCATTTCATCCCATATTTCATTCTCTTTTTCAAATGTTACTGAAGTAGTCTGGGATTCAGCCAGGGTGAAGTGGCAACTATGCCACAGAACTAACATTTGAGGTGGGACTATATAGTAATCCTTCCTGAAAGAACCTGCTGAGATATGGTCTCTCATGAAACCTGGGTCACATCAACACCATACATTGAAAGCACTCTTAACCACTTTAACAGTCATGGCTTCCCCAAAATAATTCTGGGAACTGTAGATGGTGCAGGATGCTGTCCTCATCGATCTAACATTCCCAGGACTCTTAAACAACAGTTCCCAGTGGCATCAAAGTGCTTCACATTTATGGTGTGGGTGTGACCTTTGAAGGTCTGCACTGAATTTTATTTTCTTCAGTTAATTGCTATAGCTTTGTATTCTCTTCTTGCTCTGTGGTGGTCAATATGTTTTTTTAAAAAAATCATTTGCAAGGACAGTTTGTTCCCCTCTGAAATTCAGAATGTCAACAAATAATTCAGAAGCAATGAGAGCTCCTGCAACCATGATTAGCTCAGAGTGTCGTTTTATGATTCTCTAATAAAGCCCTTCATAAAACTAGCAATGTTTACAATGGCTGTAATCATGGCAACTTAACAAAAGCTTTACTTCTGGGATCCCCACTCTCCATTACCAATAAAATCACTGGGAAATATACTGATTCCAGTTGCTTTTTGAAAAAGTTCCAGATAGCTTCTATGCTGCATTTTGCTTTTGCAAAATAATTTGTTTTACAAATATCTGGGTGCCATTTCTTTCACAATGCAATGCAGGCTACAATTTCTGCAGGTATGTTGCTTCCTGCAATGCGACTCTTTGGCTTACTTCATGCCGCAAAGAAATCCTGTTATGTGTACTATAGCTGAGTGTTTTTCATGACCATGAGCAATGCTTGTTTTTTTTGGTGCAGAACTATTAGAATTAGGTCAGTATTTTTTTTTACTACTCAGAGAGATTTGTTGGAGTGAAACTTTAAACTTGTGTTGAAGCATAAATCACCCATCAATGGTCACTTCTCTGATTTGGGTCAGATTCCTTCAGATTTCACAGACGTTCTTCGTGTTATGCAATTATGAGTGTTGAAAATGAAAACAAACTTCTCCAGTTAATGTCTCCCTTTCTCCTTCCAGACTCATTGACTGATGAAGGGTATCTTTAATGGGTCGTGATTAATGAGCAGCATAAAATGGAATAATAAATTATTAGAGAGTATGTGAATCTCTCTAGATAGATATGTGTATATATGTATATCAATAGTTCTAGCTAAAGTATTATGCAAAGAAAGCAGTGGGGTTATCTGCAGAGCAGGCACTCCTAAAGGAAAAGAAAAGGAAAAAGAACCAAACCCCAGACCTTACTTAGTGAGCAGTGCATGAAAACTCTATGATTTGCAAAGAAGCAGATAATTCCCCAACTGTGTCAACAACCAAGGGGCAAAATGGGTTTTGAGACAGAAATGGACCATATAGAAAAACAGTGCTTAATCACTGCTAATTAAAAGTCAATATTCTAAGGGGGGGGGGGGAGGGACAGCAAACCCAACTTAGTAGCCACCTGCCTTCTCTTTGACAACCGTTTGGAAGATCTGTAACTTGCACTACATTGGGAGTGCTGCCTGTAAGTGTATCACCTGGTTGGAATTTTTCACGGAGCTTGAATTTTTTACAAAACATCCCCAGTCAGGCAGAACTGTGCAAATTAAATTGGATTTACATTACAAAATAGGTACCAAGTTCAGGCATCGAGGAAACGCCCGGGGGGAGGGGGACAAAAGCTCTGTAGAAAATGGGGAAAAGAACTGAGCCCTGGTCTAGGTAAACAACATTAAAAGGGTGGATTTGACTAAAAGTGCAATCAATTTGCTCTTGCAGCCTTCCTGAAGGCATCTTGGCTGGCCACTGCTAGAAACAGGATGCTGGGGCTAGATGGACCCTTGGTCTGATCCAGCAGGGTTCTTAAGTTCTTATGTTCTCAAATGGAAATTCCAGCTTCATCTACCCTGAGGGTACAGAACTGAGACGCATAAGAATGAATTAAATGTCAGAGGAAATAAACAGATTTTGGTACACCATAAGAAAGTGGCTGTGAAGTTATTATAGGATAAAGTGTGCAGGGTCACAATGGCCTGACCCTCCTGTTTAACCCACCCCCACCTTCCACTGTAAAGGAAAATGAATGAGAAACTTATTTCAGTAACCCCCACACATCAGGATCCAGTTCGTGACTGAATAGTATACAGTTGACTAATTTGATTTTCCAGGAATAGCTGAATCCTCTCTGACTTGTTGCAGGTTGTGTTATCAAAATATGGGGCTTGCCCCTGCAACACAGAGAGGTATGTATATGAGGATCTGTAAATATGGAATTGCTTCCATATGCTGTCAAGATTGCATCTACTTTGGGAATGTCATTACAGTCCAACATAATCTTGCGTAATCTGTAATGTAAACTGAAATCTTATTGCAATTTATTAACAATTGGAAATGAATCCAGGCTTTAAGTTTGGAGAAGCAGAAAAGCAAAAAGGAACTCGGCATATCCCATCCAACGAGCCACCCTCAAAATCAAAGTCACTAGGGCTCCCATCCTGACTCATAGTGCAGGAGGGTCCACCACATCCACTGTACTATCGCAGTGTAGGCTCTGCCATTCACAGATCAGCCTGCAAAATATGGATGGCCTTATCTCAATGAGTAAACGGCTAACTCAGTGCTAGAGCACACATTTCCCAGGTCCAATCCCAGGTATCTTCAGGTAGGACTGTCTGAAATCTAGAAAGCAATTGCTGGTCATTGTAGAGTCTACAATGTAGAACACTATAGACCAGCCTTCTCCAACATGGCCCCTTCCATAGGTTTTGGACTACAAATCCCCCCGGCCCTAGGAAGCTATGCCAATGGTTGGGAAGGATGGTAAATATAGTCCAAAACATCTGGAGGGTCCCAAGTTGAAGAAAGCTACTCTAGACAATACTGAGCTAGATGAGACAACTTACTTTGATGCTGTTTACTATGCTCTGGAGCACATCTTTTGAAAACACACCCCCACATTAAGAACAGCCTTATGGAACCAAATGCATTATCCAGGTAGCCACTGAGAGCAGCTAGTTAAGGGTGTAAGAAGGGCTGGGCCGTTTTGCCACTTGAGGCAAAAAAGAAAGTAGCGCCCCACCACCACTGCCTCCCTGCTGCTGCCACGTGAGGTAACTGGAGGCACCCCAAGGTAGGCCCAGGGTGCTGAAGGCAGCAGGGAAGAAGGAAGCTGCAGAGGAACAGATGGCAGCAGGTGGCAGTGAATGAGGAGAGCGACAAGTGCAGGAGACAATGAGTGGCACGTTCACTGGGGCCTGGATCTGTCCCCAGCCTGGCACCTGACGGAACTGCATCATGGGTGGACTGGCCCTGGATGTATGCCTTGACCGCAAGAGGGAAGGCTGAACTATTTCTGCATATTACACTACACACCATAACCCCCCACAAACTAACATGCTTGGGTCAACTCACCCGACTATTCCTCTAACAACACAGTAGGTCTCAGATGTTTCAAAAGGAAATATAGGAACAGGGTCACATGGGGCATTTTGGCTGATGCCAGGAACTTCATCCTTCTCTGTATGAAGCCCAAGGAAAGGAGTTCATGGAGGTTAAATTGTAAGCCAACACAATTGGTGTTGTATAAAATCATTACTGGTGCCAGGGCATGCCCATTCATGCATCAGCCTTAGCTTCCCATTTCCTGGCTTTGAGCTAATATGAGATTCTGGTCTTAAACCAACAGGGTGTTTTTTTTAAAAAAAAAAATCACCGAATTAGTGTTTGCCATTGATAATTGATCATTCATTTCCCTAACTGTGACGATCAAATCTTCAAATAAGCCCTCTTAAGGGTGACATACTATTCCTCTCCAAAACCAGCTAAAACTTGCTAATCCAGGGAAATGTTTTGTAATGACATCAGTGTGATATCTGGCTTCATATCCAGAAATGATACGCACGTTGACTCAGTATCCTGATGTGACTTTCCATGCTCTACGAACCATTTGTTAAATGGATTTCCATTTCATTGGCAACAAATAAACTCCTTGCCCCGCATGCCAAGCATCAGCGTAGCGATGAGTGAAAGGGGAGAGGCATTCCAAGGAGAGGTCAGCAAGGAACTTTGGGTTAAAAGAAGGTATGCAAAGCATTGTGGCAAGTATTAAATATGCCATTTCCTGCTACAATAATGCAGATTTAAAGAAGTACAGAGTTCTTCAACCCTACTGTTTTCAATCTGGTTCCACACGGTGAGAACCCTCGTATGTTAGCTTGGCATATTTTGAATCTTCTGGTCCCATCTCCCCTGATATTGTTACACTTCCAGCTCCTACTATTCCTAGCCACTGATCATGATGACTTGGGTTCCTGGAAGCTGAAGTCCAATGACATCAGGAGCGCCACAGGCCCCTCATCCCCAGGCTACATCTTATACCTTATCCTAGAGATCCTAAGAAGCAGCTCTATCTATAGCTCCTGAGCTCAGTCCTCTTCACTGTGTTATCTTCGCTATGTTTAATAAACTCAGCACTGTCTTTCAATAGTCCCAACACTACAAAAATCTGTGGTATTTCCACGTTCTCTATAAAGGATGAAAGAACACTGATTTAGGATTCCTTTTGTGACATAATGTGAGTTCCTGTCCTTTTGAAGGCTGTTGAATGGTTTTTAGCAAACTAGGACCCAGACCTGAATGAAAGTGGAGTTTTGATGAATTTGAAAGAAGTCTTGCTGGACTGTAAAAGCTATGCACATACACTTCCACTCCTTAACCCCCAAACAAATAGGGAAAGCTTTCATTTTCAAGACAGTGGAAAGAGGAAAGCCGTTCTGGTAGTTGCTTAAAGAACGTTTAGTAATTTTATGCATACTCTCTTGGGGACTGAGTGATGAAAACGCCTGCATGTTTTAACACAGCCTCTTGCATGTTTTGGTTCAAAAGAGAAATGGCAAAATTACTGGAACAAACCCTGGACTAATGATCTACAGTGTTATTCCCTGCTGGGCACGACATTGAGGAAGCAGAACGAACACACTCATGGTAGGAACCTCTAAATTCAGGTTCTCTTATTCTTAGTTGTAACGGTAGTCATTGAACGTTACAATTTTTCTTGAACCTACTGCTTATCGCCTTTGCAATGTCCTTAGTTTTCATCATACATTCCTGGTCTGGATCTGACTGCAACACTATCTAGTGGTTGGTGAGTATAGGGTAGTTTCTTTGTAGCAGGCGTTGCTTTCCAGACCTGCACAGACGGGAGCTATGGTTAAAAAAATCTGAAAGGCAACAGGTTGGCCAAGGGTGCGCTGGCAGAGGAAGGGAGGGACGGACGGGGGGAGCACACCGCCCCTGGCACCATTGGGGAGGGGGTACCATCGCGGCTGCTCCCCTGGACATGCGCCACACCCCCCCACCGCGCCGGGCGCCATGCCCCCACAAGCGGTGCCACACCCCCAGGACGCATGGCATGACCCTGCAGGTGGCGCACCATGCCTCCGGGATGCACACCACACCCCCAGGATGCGCGCCAGCCATGCCCCCACCTGCTCTCTGCCCCTGGTACCAGAGCTTGCAGCTTCACCACTGCAAGGGTGCTTTGGAGATACTCCCGCAATACTATGGATCCCAGTAATCCCTGTAAGGGATGCAGGAATGAAAGGGAACCAGGAAGAAAGCTAGCCAGAAGGGGAGGGAAGAGCTAGAGATTAGAACTGTAATGCAGCGAAGAGGTTAAAGCACCTCATTTGTTGTCCCAAGAGAAACCTGATAGAGATACAACAGTCACCAGAAGCAGCAGTGGCAATTTTGTATGATTTTGCAGAACATGCTTGCAACCAACGTGATATTCTTAATTTCTTCTTAATTCCCCCCCGTCAGACTTGCATTACATTCCTAATTGGAACATTATCCCCAATTGTTCATCAAGAAGCCTATCCAGATTATCAGTCTTCCAGCCATGTCTTTAACATTTGTCTGTGACTGTTCTCCAAGTCCCATTCCAAGAAAAAGCACCAAGGCAAAAGCCAGCTCCAGATGGCTGGAATGCAAAACAGGATGTTGTGTTTTGCAGATGTACTGTTGGAGAAAAGGTGGAGCCTATTCTCTGTACTGAGCACCGGATGTTAGCTCAGTGTGTCATCTGACCTGTGCTGCAAGTACAGGGGAGGAGTTGAGTCTTTTCTGATGGAGTCTGAAGGGAGCAGAAGCATTTCTATGTACTGCTAGAGTGACAGGAATAAACATGTAAAAAGGACTCCTGTCTGTCTCATTTCCCCTCCCTGGGAGAATGCAGGTAGGGAGAGAGAAGCAGAGAAGCAGAGGGTGTGTTCTATCTCACGTCTAATGAGAAGAATCGCCGGGTTTGTTTACCTAGCCTGCCGGGGTCGCAGACGGAAGGTAAACACAGTATCTCGCTCAATTGCCTCGGGGGAGGCCAGGTACCTCTGCCTGTGAACGAAGATACTAATAGTCTTTAACATTTGTCTGTGACTGTTCTCCAAGTCCCATTCCAAGACACTCTGCCGCGGTTCACTGCACCTATTTGTTTTATTCAATTTATGAGCCACCTAACTGAAAATATTCTCTAGGAAACAAATACAGTGATCTAGATAACATTAAAAGAAGCCATACAACAGCTCAATAAAACCGCAAATCTCTAAAACCAACACAGTAATAGATAAAACTCAGCCATAAAATCCAGTTACAGGTGCTTCCAGACTGCTGATATTTCCAGATGAGATTCAGTCACATGCTGGCAAATTCAAGTTGAGCAATCATAGTTGAATGGGAGCTCTTGTGCAAACCACTTCCACTGAAGATCATACTTTTTTTGATAAGGAAAATGATGGCAGGAAAGTCCTGGAATATGTGGGATAACACTTGCTGTGATGTGGTGTTATCCAGCCTCCCCACAAACAAACGAGAATGAATGCTCATTAAATAGTGGCTGGGGCAACCCAGCCAGATGGGTGGGGTATTATTATTATTATTATTATTATTATTATTATTATTATTATTGCCACCTAACCTCCCCACAAACAAATTAGGCCAAATGCTCAATGAAAAAGTTAGCTGGAAGCGGCCACAGACTCAAATTAAAACTCCAGAACCTAATCCCTACAACATTCGGCCCTACAAAATTCGGCCCAGCTAGAAACACTAAGAAGTGGCCCAAGTGCTATTACTTTGCAGAAACTAAAATAAAACAGGGTGTTAGGAAATGTTAAAATGTGTTAAAACAACAATTACCTTAACACACTGTGCACATGCTAAGCAGCAGATAATATTGGACTAGTGGTGGATTTGGTACTTAAATAAAAGTAAGGATCGATTCTCCATTATATTACTAGACGCTGAGAAGGCTTTCGGCAACATTTATAAACAATATATGGAGGTAGCTTTAGCTAAATTTGGATTTCCAGTGGACTTTATAAAATAGATTAAAGTATTGTATGTTTCGCTGACATCTAGAGTTAAAGTGAACAATATTATGTCTGCTCTTTTTCCACTGACACAAAGGTGCCAGCCAAGGATGTCCACTTTCACCTTTGCTTTTTGATATATGTTTAGAACCCCTTGCTTGCGCTATTAAACAACATTGTGAGATTCACGGAGCAGTTCACAATCCAGCTGAATACAAAATAGTATTTTTTTCAGACGATATCTTTCTGTTTATTTTGAAGCCTCAAACCTGTATTCCTAATCTGATGTGCAACAACAGCTCTGTCTGTATCACATGAAAAAGAATAATAATTGAGGGAAACCCCAGAGAAGTACGGTAAGTTTCCAGCAACAGGCTACCAGGGACTAACTTGCCACAACTCCACAGGGCACATTGAAAGAACCTTATAAGCAAAAAGTCACAGGAAGACAGAATATACCTTTTTTTTTTTGCAAGCACCATGCATTCAGACATATGAACTGACCCTTAGTAAAACCACAGAGATAACTCAAAACAATTTTTCTATAATCTTGTAAAGAATTGTGCTGATGTTGCTTCTTAATAAATATTCCTCTGGTTTACAAGCTGCATCTTGAAATTCTCAATATGACATCTAATAAACATAACAAATCCCAGCCACATCCCAGCAGCATTTGCTTCAAATTAGTGTCTGAGCTTGGAGTCCAGTTCAGGGGTGTCTGTGTTCCTTATGCATAAAACCTGCCCTCCTTCAAATAACAAATGTAGCAAATCAGTCAAATGACCCCACAAAGGCTCCCCAAATGAATGAGTCTCATTGTTTTTAGGAGACTTCAGTGTTACCCAAGGAATTATGCCTTCAGGGAGATTTGTCCTGAGATTTCCATTTGCTAATGAAGAAGGATGTATTGGATTAATCAGGTGCAAAAAGGCCTCGGTAAACCTTTCCAAACTCTGCTTTCAGTTAGGTACATCTGTATACTAACATCAATTCTAGACTTTCCATGCTCATATTTATGAATCCAAAACTGCACAAGAGAAAGAGGTATCAGTTGTTCCTAGGTAACCCAAACAAAAGCACATTTACAGGGCTTATGAAGGTAGGGAGAAGCTTTCCAAACAGCATCATAATAACTCTGAAGCTCTCTCAACATTCCACACCATTGAATTTTGGGTGGTGCAGTCTTAGGTCAGGACATCACCAGCACTCCATGCATCAGCATTGGTGGCCACACAATTGAGGTGGTAGACACGTTTGTCTACCTGGGTTCCACTATAACCAGCAATCTCTCAATTGACACTGAGCTGGACAAGCATATTGGGAAGGAAGCTATAGCAATAGCTCGCTTCTCCAAAAGGGCATGGGAGAATGTGATGCTAACATCTAATACCAAGATGAAGGTCTACCAGGCTTGCGCATTGAGCACACTGATTTATGGAAGTGAGTTGTGGGCAACTTACAACTGTCAGGAGCGACACCTCAACACCTTCCACATGCACTGTGTCAGGAGGATTTTGGGTATCACATGGCAGAGCAGAATTCCCAACAAAGATGTGCTTTCCCAAGCCCACATTCCCAGCATGTTCTCACTCCTATCTTAGCGATGTCTGCACTGGCTTGGTCTTGTCCATAGAATGGAGGATGGCAGGATCTCCAAGGATGTGCTCTACAGGCAATCTGGCTTCAGGTATCTGGCCCACTGGAAGACCAATTCTGCATTACAAAGATGTTTGCAAATGTGATGTGAATGCTGGCAACATCAACCCTGCCATGCTGGAATCCCTTGCAGACAACCACAGTGCCTGGAGACATCAATAGCAGTGACTAGAGGAGGAATGACTGTTGGAAGGAGCACGGAGAGAAGAAATGCCATGGTGCATCTGCAGCAACACCCCCAAATGCTTTCATCTGCCCCACCTGCAACAAAACATGTCTCTCTTGCATCGGTCTGTACAGCCACAGCAGGCGCTGCAACTTCCAAGAGCTTGACTTCACCCGCAAAGGCGCACTGTTTCATTGTATCCTGAGACAGATGGATGCCCACAATGAAAAGTGTTGGTGTGGGCAGTGCAGAGGTTCATTTATTTTGTGGGGAGGAAAACCTGGGGGAAGGGGATTGGAATGGAGTGGCATTTACAACTACACTCCCCTCCCACAAAGAAATATCCATAAAATCCTGTAGCTCTGACACGCCCTCCCAGGAAGCAAAGGATTATGACCTCAGTTGCTTTTCTTCCCCACAACCACCACCCAAGGCGGAAATGTCCATTGTTAGAAAGGAGCAGCTTGAACTCATGATGCCTTTGGATGGCAAAGCGATTTCACAACAATACCGTTGTCCACAGTCAGGATAGATTCACCAACAACATTGAAAGTTCTGGTACATCTTAATGGTTAATCATTGTATCCTACACGGAGAGTTTTATTCCTTAACAAATCCCTAAAAATCAAGCTTTATGAATTTATACTTGGTCTTTGCAGAATGTTTTCAATCACATCAGTCTAAACACTGAGTAGTATTTTAAACAGATGTAGGCCATCAACTTCTCTAAACACTATAATTGTTTGGCAGGCCTATTGCTTACATTTAAAGATATAGTGTGCAAGAATACGTAGAGATACCAGGGACACACTTTCTGTTTTTAACCCCAAAATACAATTTATAGTATGTCAGAGGCCCCTAACTCTACCCCTGTAAAACCCTTTTTAATGCAAAAAGGCCTGCCATCAAACCTCAACCATTATCCCACATCTTTATATAGCTGTGAGCTCCAGGCCCTGCCGTTTTATAATATTTTGTTTGCTGGGTTTTGATAGAAGGATGTGGTTTGGACTGCAACCCTAGCTCTTTGTTCTCATTAGGTTGTGTAAAACAACACAGATATTATGAAGTTCTCAACTGGAATTCTCAACCGCTTGCGTTGCACAAAGCAAGAAATGCTGGATTTCCAGAGAGTTGAGCAGTCTAGAAGAGAAAGAGGCATGGCCAGGTGATTCTCTGAAGAAAAGTTAATTTAGCTTTCACTGCCCTGTTTGGTTTAGATGGGAACTTTACTCCAGCATCTGAACTGGCAGTGCGGTGCTTTCAGGACTGATGTCACATGGTTCCACTGGGCTGTCCCACTACCAACGTAGCAGTAGCATTCTGCACTAGCTGCAACTTCTGGATCTTTCTCAAGGGCAGCACCATACAGAGTGCAGTACAGTATATATATATGACTTAGAAGAGTGAGGCTTCTCATATATATAGGACACACACACACACACACACACACACACACACACAAAATATGGAAAGCCATTCCTTAGTCAAGTTAATTATTTTTAATGAAGTAGAGTAGAGTTGAGTGTAGCCCCGTTTCCCCCTGTAGCTTATTAGTTTGGAAACCAGTTTCAAGTATTTGGCATCTCTCCCTGACCACCACAGAGACCACTTTATCATTCCCATTCCCCACTTTCCCTTCATGGGCTTAGCTGGCTCTTACATCTCTGTTGGCTGATGCTGATTGATTGTATTAATATCACTGTAAATGTTCCACAATCTCATTTTTATAACACTTGCGGGGGTATGGAAAGAGGAATGGATGAGATTTATTGTGCCATGGCTCTTAAGGCTAGGTGGTGGTGGGGAACGCCATCTCTATTCTGTCGATTACTTTGGATTGTAAAAGCTTGCTTTGCAGTTAATGGAGTTATAGTGTGTCAACTGCATACCCTCCAACATTTCTCCAGTGAAAATAGGGACATCCTATTCTACTACTACTACTACTACTACTACTACTACTACCTATTTATACCCCACACATTTTACTGGGTTGCCCCAGCCACTCTGGCCAGCCCCCTTGAACCGCATGAGGAAATGCAAGCTATAATATTGTAATGAATATATAAATAAAGTAGAAAACAGAGCCTAGGATGTAGAAGGCTTCTTAAATTACTTATATTGCAGATATCTATAAGACTAGATTTCACTATATATAATTTTACTATATATAAATACGTAGATCAGGCCAAAGGCCCATCTAGTTCAGAATCCCTTTCTCCCAATGCCCAGCCAGCTGCCTGTGAGAAGCCCACAAGTGGAACATGAACACATCAGCACATGTTGCGATTTCTAGCAACTAGCATTCTGACACTGGAGGTATAACTTCGCCACTGTGGTTAGTAGTTGTTGATAGCCCTGTCCTACATTGTCTAATAATCTTTTAAAGCCAGCCAAGTTGGTGGTCATCACTGCCTCCTGCGGGGGAGATTTCCCTTGTTTAACTAAGTTCTAGTGTTACAGACATCATCTTAAAAAGCAGAGACATCACCATGCCAACAAAGGTCCGTATAGTAAAAGCTATGGTTTTCCCAGTAGTGATGTATGGAAGTGAGAGCTGGACCATAAAGAAGGCTGATCGCCGAAGAATTGATGCTTTTGAATTATGGTGCTGGAGGAGACGCTTGAGTCCCATGGACTGCAAGAAGATCAAACGCATCCATTCTTAAGGAAATCAGCCCTGAGTGCTCACTGGAAGGACAGATCCTGAAGCTGAGGCTCCAATACTTTGGCCATCTCATGAGAAGAGAAGACTCCCTGGAAAAGACCCTGATGTTGAGAAAGATGGAGGGCACAAGGAGAAGGGGACGACAGAGGACGAGATGGTTGGACAGTGTTCTCGAAGCCACAAACATGAGTTTGACCAAACTGCGGGAGGCAGTGGAAGACAGGAGTGCCTGGCGTGCTCTGGTCCATGGGGTCACGAAGAGTTGGACACGACTAAACGACTAAACAACAACAATAACAAAGTGTCACAGAACCTTTTTCTTATCCACTTTCTACATGCATGGTTTTTATAAACTTATAAACAGAGTTTTATAAAACAAAAGTTTTATAAACTTTTATAAACAGAGTGCATGGAACCTTTTCCAATTCTGCAGTATCCTTTTTTTGAGGTAAGGGGGCCAGAGCTGCACACAGTATTCCAAATATGGTCTCATCACAGATCTGCATAACAGCATTATGATACCGGCAGTTTTATTTTCACAAAAGGAGTAGCTCGACGAGGCTTGCCAATGAAATAAAAACAGCACCCTTTTGCAAGCACAGAACAATCTGTCCTCTTTTACTCCACTGAGGTGGAGATTTCTCTTCCTTGAAGTTCAATGGGACCGGAAAAAATAAAAATAAAAAAAGCTTAGCTTTGGCTGGATCATGCCCACAATATTTTCTGTTCCTCCCCATACGATGCGACCATTTGCACTTTGTACAAACACTGATGTTGATTGGCTGGTGCAATTAACGTCCGCAAGACTGGTTGAATCTCTTGTTATTTGTAGATACGTATCTAGTAGATAAATAATCTTAGTGCCAGTGCCATGTTGCAAAAAAAATGTTTTGACCCTGGAGTTATCACCAGTAGCTGGAACTTATGCGGTTTTACAAATCAAAATATCACTTTGGTATCACTTTCCCGAGACGCCATCTGTGAAAACAAGAAACTGAATGAAAAAAATAAAACTAGGCGGTGCAGTGAACATCACTGGTTTTTAAACTGAGGGTTACTTATGTGGTAGCACCATTGTTGAATGTTATCCACAGCAAGCCCATCTTCCTTGCATCTCAATGTTTCCTATCTGCAGACCTGAAATAGCAAGTTCAGAAAATATATGCATTTGCCTGGGATCTGAATTTCTGAGGAAGGAAGCAACACATTTTAAAAGCCAAAAACACAAAAATGAGAATATTTTGGAAAGCTCTGGTGCCACTTCTGTAAATATCTGTGCGTTCAGTTCAAGTATTATATGTTTCCACTTCTGCTAACTAGGGCATACTTTGCCCTCCCCCTTCCCATTAAAGTTGGATGTTTACTTCACTCTTAAACCTGAAAAAAGATTTACTTCTGCATTGTGCAAGGGTTAGGGTTAGGGTTAGGCCTACCTTCAGAGGAGACCACCCAGCCTTATTACAGGAGCAGTTGTTTGGGGGCATGCCTCATTACTGAAAGAAGGCATGACCAGTACCAGGACTTATTCAGAGACACAACAGGCAGCTGCCTCTGTGGATACATTCTTTAGAATTACAAAAGTATTTTAGTTACTTTTTGTATACACAGTTTGGCAGGGGGTTGGAGATCATGGCAGCACCCTGGGCATCCATAGGAAGTTGTGGGTGCTGAGAGCCATTAGGAGAACCCTCACAGAGCTACAATTCCACACAACTACAGCCGGGGTAGACTTTGGTCTTTCAAATTTCAGTGGCGCCCTGTGCAAGGCCAAAATTTGGTGTCCCACCACCTCTCACCTTCCGTCCTGCTCCATACACTGCACCATTGTTTCAACGTCCCCTAGGCTCAGCATCCAGTGCAGCAGAACTGGTTGCACTGCCCTAAATCAATCTCTGCTACAGCTCCCAGGATTCTTTGGAGGAAGCTATAACTGTTAAGGTATACAAGTGCTGTAAATGTATGGTTTAGATGTGGCCTACATCTACCATGGGACGCGGGTGGTGCTGTGGGTTAAACCACAGAGCCTAGGACTTGCTGATCAGAAGGTCGGCGGTTCGAATCCCCGCAGCGGGGTGAGCTCCCGTTGCTCAGTCCCTGCTCCTGCCAACCTAGCAGTTCGAAAGCACCTCAAAGTGCAAGTAGATAAATAGGTACTGCTCCGGCGGGAAGGTAAACGGTGTTTCCGTGCGCTGCTCTGGTTCGCCAGAAGCGGCTTACTCATGCTGGCCACATGACCTGCAAGCTGTATGCTGGCTCCCTCAGCCAATAAAACGAGATGAGCGCCACAACCCCAGAGTCGGTCATGACTGGACCTAATGGTCAGGGGTCGTTTACCTTTACCTTACGTCTACCATTTCTGGTAGATCTGGCCATGGAGTGGTGGTGAGGTGGCAGCAGCTTAAAATGCCCTGCAGATCCCCAAGCAGCAGTTTTGTGCATGTTGCAATGGAGGGCCCTTGCAACTCTGGGCTCTTTTGGGCTCTGGTTCTTTGCAACAGTAGGAGTTCCCAAAGACAGGAGAATCTCCATTATCTTCATGGCTTACTTCAGAAGTTTATTGTAAATGACCCCTAGATGATTAAGTCCAGTCAAAGGTGACTATGGAGTGCGGTGCCCATCTCGTTTCAGGCTGAGGGAGCCGGCGTTTGTCCACAGACAGCTTTCCGGGTCATGTGGCCAGCATGACTAAACTGTACTGGTGCATGGAGGACTGTGACAAATGCCAGAGTGCATGGAAACACCATTTACCTTCCTGCCACAGCGGTACCTATTTATCTCCTTGCACTGGCATGCTTTCGAACTGCTAGATTGGTAGAGGCTGGGACGGAACAACAGGAGCTCACCACCATCGTGCGGATTCGAACCACCAACCTTCTGATGGGCAAGCCCAAGAGGCTCAGTGGTTTAGACCACAGTGCCACCCGCATCCTTTACCTTTTACCTTATTGTATAGCCACAAGCAAATAAGTTACCCTAATTTATTTGAACATCACGTTGACCAAATCATGCCTGTCCCAACTGTAGTATTGAAGTGCTTGTGATTAATCACTTTATGCAAATATTCCTTAGTATATTTGTACATTTGGAGGCAAGGCAGAGTCTGATGGCCTCATGTTGGATAGCATGAGAAACAACTTGGCCCATTACATAAGTACTTTAGCAGCTGGTGACCTGAGAGCTGTTTTGCTGAAATAAATCACCTAAGTGGAAAAAAATCTCAAAAGCTGCAGATGGTGGAAACTTGACAGAGCCTTTGTTGGCAATATTCGGAGATGGCCTGAAAAACGAGTCAACTGTTTTCCTATTATTTTCAACACCTCAACTATAAAAACTTGATATCCCTGATGCTGCTGTGCCTCAAAAGGTAGTGGACAGAGGAGCACCTCCTGTATAGCTCATTGCCACCTTGGATCAAATACAGATGCTGTCAGGCTCAAGGGTTTGCGAGTTGGTGTGTGCTTTTTGGATCAATCAAAGCCAAAGCTACTTGGCAGAACTTGGGAAGTTCCAATAAAGTTGTAGGGCAACTTTTTCCAATGGCCTGCAAAACTCTGCCTATAAAGCAGCACTGACAAATATCATGCCCATCAGGGATTCCAAGTGTGTATATTGACATATGCGGTTGTGGGTAGTTGCAGAGTCATATCTAGAAAAGGCAATCACTGGCAGACATCTTGGAAAGAGTGGTCTGTGCTCAGGGTGGCCTCAAAATAGTTTCCTATTTTGAGTGCAGAGGAAGGAAGCATTAAGGGAAGAGTCTTCCCATACCTGTGTCCAGTGCTTTTTTCTGGGGGAAAGCAGGGTGACGCATACCTCTAAACGTTTTGTGAATCTAAGTTTGGCCTCATTGAGGGGCAGTATTTCAACAGGAGTAGGAAAATGAGAGTACCCCTAAACATTTTTTTAATGAAAAAAAGCACTGCCTGTGTCCCCTCCCATAAATCTTGAAAAGCATTTAATTCCACACTCAGCAATGCTAGTGGGAACAGTGGGCATCCCTAGAAACATTTGGATTCTGTCTTGTTTCTTGGTTTACAACAATTTCATCCCACCTTAGTTTCTGAAGTTTCATGAAAAACATCAGTTGAAGGAGACAATAGCACAGCAATATGGCATTTAGGGAAATGTACAATGTGTAACACCAGTAACATTACATTTTTAAAGCCCTAAACACCATTAAAAGGTTATGTTTTCAAATGACATGGGAAATCATTTGGAAGAAGGCGCTGAGGATGGAGAAGTTGTCCGATACGGAAGAGTCATGACTGATAAGGGGCTGTCTGCTTTGTTCCCCCACCAAACATCAGAAGGTGGGAACTGTCCTTGTCCCCACATTGCTTCCCCCAGTTCCACCAATGCCACACTTCAATTGTATGATAATACGGATTACCCACAGAAAGGAAAAATGGTCTAGAACCCAGGAAAAAAGGGTTGCCTCAGTTGTATGCTCCAAAACCTGACTGTGTTTCATAGATCAGTTATGCTGAAGAAGACTATTCCAAGAAAGGTGAGCCAGGTAGTCCCTAAGAGGTGGTCCAGCTATGTTGACCTATTAAGCTGATATACCGATTTGTGATGTATTTTGTACTTATTTTATGGCTACAGTTTTATTATTGATTTTATGCATAATATAGTGTGCGTGTGTGTGTGGCATAGTAATGTTTCCAAATATTAAAATAATAACATTTTAGTTGGTCTAATAAAGACATTACTTTAAAAACGGACTTTGATTTTCTTCTTATGGGCTAACATGGCTACCTTTACTTTATTTACCCCTTTTGTTTGTATAGCCCTTGGCTTTCATTTTTCTCATATGCTTTTGTATTTGCAGTGTAAAATTAAAACTTGCACTGAGATTTTGGTCTGTTGTGTTTCGGATCATACTACTTTCAAACAACTTGGTTAACACTTTTTTTTTTAAAAAAAATCCCTCTATATTCTCCCAGTTTCTGTATTTCATTTTCTTTATTATGTTTCAGTTAACAATGCACTTTTTAAAAAGGGGGGGGGGGAGAAGCAGAGTTAAGTCTTGAACCCAGTTGATCTGAGAATGGTTCCTGTCACAGCACTGAACATACGCAGAAGTACTAAAGGGATAATCCTTCACTGCCTGTTCCCCCATTAAGCCTACGTTCTCAAATATACTCATGAATAAGGCAAACTGTATGTGTGGATATTTTTCTTATTGATTAAAACAATATTCCTTTCCGTCTGCCCAGGAACTTTCAACCTGCAGTAAAAGACACCAATTTCCCCTGCAGTAAAACACAGATTTTCCTTTAATAGGTGCCTTGAAATGCTAAGGTCCTGCAAGTCCAGGAGTGGCATGTTGAAAGATGGAAGGGAATATTGTTTTACCGCAGGGGAGAGATTGTGTTCGGACCATCAAGGGTCAAGGTTTTCCACCTGCGCTACCCCACCCCCAGCCTGGGACCCTCACAAAGAGAAGCCAGGGCCTGAGGGTTTACTCCTGTTCTTTCTGACATACTATTGGAGAGGGGCTGCCCTTTGCCTTCAGGCAGGAGAGTAGATGAATTTGGCTTTTTAGGTGTTGTTGCTTATAAACGTCACGTTTTTCTATCTTATATTTTTGTAAGTTACATCTTATTGCTGGAGCATTTCACATTAAAATAGAAATGTTAAACAAATTTTAGTAGATTTTAAAATTGAGGACTGCATCTCAAAGTAATAATAATAATTATTGTTATTTAGGAGACATCTGAAGGCAGCACTGTACAGGGAAGTTTTTAATGTATGGAGCTTTTAAAATTTGTTGGAATCTGCCCAGAGTGGCTAGGGCAACCCAATCAGATGGGCAGCATATGAATTATTATTATTATTGTTGTTGTTGTTGTTGTTATTGTTATTATTATTAAATCTGCAGTATAATTTCCTGATCTACATGCTAGTCCAGGAAATGTGGGCAATACCAGTTGGCTGCAATGAGTTTTATTTGCATCTCTGTGTGTGTGTGTGTGTGTGTGTGTGTGTGTGTGGTGTTGGGGCTAGTTAGCCACATCGATTCATATGTTGTTCTGAAGACACAACTAGCAACATTTGTCAGGCCATTGTGGGTTGTGATTCAAGGACCTGTCACCCGCTTGGGAATAAGAAAGACACATAGACACAGTATATTCGGTTAATGGGCTAAAAAAGGCCACAACTTTATTGGTTACAGCATGTGAGAGGTATTGGCTTAGGCATTGGATAAAACAACAGAGCGTGACTCCACCCTCTAAGGGAGGGGTGAGTCTAACAAGGGTTAACCACCAGTGGGAGGAGCCAGTTGATGCAAATACAGCTGAAAGCTCCCCCTGATGTCACCGGGGGTTGTGCCATGGCCCTAGCCACCAGCAAGGGCGTCGGACAGGATCCACGACCGCCGGATTCCGTTACTGGAATACCCATAAAGTGGAGGGGTAGGCGATGGCCACACCCTGCCCTCCAATACACAAACATATTCCAATGCCTAACTGCCACTCGAGCCAAAAGAAGCTCGCCAGCAGCGGAATGAAGAGGAAGTGCTGCCGCGACCACGTTTGAGTGGCAAAACCCCGCCCCCAAACCTCCACCTGGTTGGTTGGCTACCTGGGGGCGTGGTGCGGCAGCCAGGCCAGCTGGGCAGGGGGCTGGAACGCCCCCTGCCAACGCGGGAAGTGGCTCCTGCTCACAACTCCTCCCCTCTGTAAGGAGGAGAGGCTAAACTAAAAGCAGGGCTAGATCCACCCCCATTTGGCTTAGAGCACCAGGTTAATTCCTGTTCCCCAGCAAGGATGGGGGCGGGGGCAGGACAGGCACCGGCAGTGGGCCCTAGGATGTCTTTGGGGCCTGACAGCAGCCCAAGGATGCCAGTTGCTGCCCCTGCTCCTAACCTAGGAATGTCTTGTTCCAGCTGCCAAACTTGCTGTAGAAACTAGTGAAAGTACCTATTTCTGCAATGTAAAGCCCAGTGTTATGTTAATTTCCTTCTACTTGTGAGGGAGGGGGAAGACTTCACACTATAATTGAGTTTGCAGTATGAAGCCATTATTGATTATGCTTTGAGTCAGGAAATATTAAGTGTATACAGATGAAAAAAGTAGATGTGAGTTTTCCATGTAACTCAATAGGAAGTTGGGAGAAAAGAGCTAATTCCCTTTCTGGAATAAAATCTGAGTATAATTGTAATCTAGCAATCATTTAAAAGAGACATTTGGGGGGAGGATACTACCAGTTATTTTAAAGAATAAAACAGCACAGCAACTTTTTAAACTTGATTTGCAGCCAGATGATTAACCGTTTAAACAATCTTTATCTATGATCTCCTTGGAGTGGGGGACTTGACTTTGCAAGTTTTTATTTTTTTCTGTATGGATGTGCACACCATTAAAATGAAAATTTCTTGGTTCACACTGAAAACCTGTTCTTAAATGTCCCCAAGGATGGAAGAAATCAATGGCCATAGAAATCAATTGAGAAATCCAAGATTTTAATGTAGATGGAATTAGGCAGCAGCTGTGTCCGTCACTACCACCCAAAATCTAAAGTGGGGAAAGAAACAATATAGCCCAATGAGTACTGAGCATGCTCAGTGAACATGGAATGCTAATTGACTCTGTGTGCATCTGTGTGTGGCATTGAGTGGATTAAACAGACACACTCCACAGAACAACATTTTGGTCCAGGACTCCACTTTATAATATCAGTAGTGGATGGTGAAGCAAGGCAGCACCACTCATCTCACCTCCTGTCAGTTGTATCACTGCTACTTATTGGGAGCTGGAGAGGAAAGGAGTGAGGTTGCTGTGGTGCAAGCACATCAGCAAGAACACTGGATTGGCTCTGTCCATGTTTCTGCCCTGCCCTGCCCTGCCCTCACTGCCATCTACTTCCCAATAATCAGCAGCAACTAGATCCCCCGGAGATCAGGGGATCAGTGCTGACCCACCCCACCTCTGTTGTATAATATATATCTCCAGAACTTAATACATTTCCAAATTCTTCCAGATTGTATTTTGTGATACAGGCTTCCATACATAGATTTAAAATATTAAGAAAATGACTGAGAATTTTCCTATATTTGTTTCAGTTCTTGTTAGATCTCTGTATATTTCTGGATATATACTTCTGGTAAGAAAAGGAGAGGGTGGTAAGAAAGACAAGAGGAGGAAGAACTATGGGAGGAGTAGGTACAATCATGTCATGTTTAAGGGCAACATGTCATTTTGGCAAAAAACAAACCAATATTTCGAAAATGCAGTAAAAATTCAAGTGAATATTTGGTACTTGCTCTGATGAACTTGCATTATTAATATTAAATAATAAAAAGGATGGGGGAATCATCAAAATGTACAGGGAATGTCAGACCCCCATCCACACATGGGAGAAATTAAAGGAAAAGAATGTAACAACATTTGAGCATGAATATACAGTATGTGTGAGTGTATGTCACATCAAGCTATACCATAAACACTTCCAAACCCTGAACCAGGGGACTGCCAGGAAAAACAGAATATCTCAAAGGGATCACTCTACACTATGCCACACAATCCATCTCTCACTGACTTTGATGGAAAGCCTCCTATCGATTTCCTTGAACTGGCCAAGCCCAAGGGAAAACAAGCTATGCCTATCTCAGTAAGGCTACAATATTCAGGTTGGTGAGCTTTTTAAGAATGACATACACAGGAGACTGGTCATAATATGCCATATACACGAGTCCGCAAATCAAGCTCCCAAATAGGTTGTGAGAGAGTGAGCTGGTTTGTTTATTTTTAAACACACACAATTCTCTGATCAGACCAATTTGGCTGAAAATTGTGTCATAGAACATTACCTTCAGAAAAGATTCACTCGAAAGAAAAGTTTTAACAGACTCAGGAAATACTAACCACTTTAAACATTTGTTAGAGTGGTGGGATGTACACATGAAGTGGTGTGGGGACTCAAGACGCAAAGTAAATATTGTGGCAAAGCAAATATGTCACTATCAGCTGAGGTGTTTTTTGTTTTGTTTTGAATTTTTAAGTTTTGATTTATATAAGCAACCATACAATCCCACTTAGCAAGGGAGGATGGGGACCGCATATAAATTTTCTCATTCAAAACAAAATCAAAATGGAGAGACATAATGATAAATGAAACAATCATACATACTTAGGAAAGCCATATTTCATGCATTGGTAAAGCCATGGAGCCCTTGAGGCTATTTGAAATGAGGCCCCACCATGCAGCTTGGAAATGTTCCGGAATTTCCAGTCTCTTGGAAATATACAAATTATGCACAATTTTTTTCACAGTCGCAATGTTCCATATGTTTTTATACCATAAGGAAATCTTTAATCCTTGCAGTGTCTTCCATTTTTGTACAACCTTCTGGCTTCTGCCAACAACCATGTGATGAATTATCTTTTGAATGCCCATGTTGAGTCTGCTTGTCCCATAGACTTAAAGTGGAAAATGCGGAGTCATTTGAACAGGACATCTTACAAACAGCAGAGATTTCTTGGCACACCTCAGACCAAAATTACGGTACAAGTGGACACTCCCACTAAAAATGTAGCAGGGCTCACATCCACACTGACAATGTGATGTATTCTGTGAAGTTATATATGAAAGCTGAATCAGTATGTGATGCCATTTATGGGAGATGTTAGTGTGGTTGGTGCGGTGCAAAAGCCCTGGCAGAGCCAGTCTCTCCTCCTCTTCTAGCAACAGCGACATGACTGAATAACTGGAGGTTCCTCACCATGCCATCTGCTTGGAGTACAATTCTCAAAGACAAAACTGCAAGTATAAACTCCTTTTCCCTCCCCTGTGCTGCATTCCCAATGTGGAGCGTACATCACTATTGTGTGCCTAAATTACCTCATGGAAATTCTCCACTCTTATTTGTGGGCAAAAAAGAAGAAGAAAGAAAGAGGCAACTGTTTCACTAAATGCCTCCAGGTGAAGGAGACCATTAGCTGTGGTAGTAGTGCTGCTGCTTCTTTTTTCATTTTTTCTGCAACAGCAGCAACTGTGTTGACAGGCTGACCACCATTTTGCATCCTCCAAACTGCCATTAACCAAGTGTGCTTCTGGGGCCCTGTGCATGGGAAATGGTGGCTGCTGAGAAATTTCAGCTCAGCTCTGGTTTGACTCTAAGATCGTGACACTCTGGAATAAAATATGTCATGTTAATTACAAAGGGGGAACATTTAGGTTTATTTTCCTTTCCCCTAGATTTGAGCCTAATTTACAAGCAGTATTTTTCCTTGGCACGGAAGTCCCATCAGAGTACAAATCGGCTAATGGTTATTTTCCTCAGCTTGTATCCAATCAGCACCTCTTACATCAGCTATGCTGCATTAATGAAATGTCTGTAAATATTTACAGTGACTAGTTAGCTGCAGACTCCTAGTAGCAATTATGCGGATGTTCTCACATAAACAGGATGGGCCATCTCATTTATGAAAAAATGCACAATAGGAACAGAAAGACAAATAAGAATCTAAATCGATTAATCCTAGAAGAGTCACTTGATATAAATTATGGCTCTTTCCCAATCAATAAAGGCCTAATGGAGTTATTGCCCTGTTGTAGACCTTTGGCAACAATGGAAATAAACCCATACCCCAAAATGGGATGTTCTGAACAGTGCTTTCCCCCCTTAAAATAATGTTTAGGGGTACTCTCATTTTGACTCAAGAAAATCACCATTTTATAGTTCATTTCGGGGAAAATAAATACAGTAAATGGACAAAGGTACAAAGATTCACAAAATGTTTAGGGGTATGCATCTCCCCTGGTTCTGAACATTTCCTGAGTGAGTGCTATCTTCAGGAACAACAGAATCCCAACCAAGACCCCTTTAAACACACACACACACACACACACACACACACTATATATATATATATTTAGTGGCATAAGCTTTCATATCTACTCTGAAGATACACAAATCTATTAAGTGGGTTCTGCCCCAAGATAGCTTATGGCTAGTAACACCTGCCATGTTGGCACAGGTGGCACAGGTGTTGCTGTCTTTGCTCCTAGCACTGCAGCACTGCCAGTTACCAAGAGAGAGGGGCAGGGCAACAGCATGAGAAGCATCAGACTCCATTGCTGCCTCCTCATCATTCTGAGCAACCTGATGCCCTCCCCCTCTTGGTAACTGGCAGTGGCTCACAGAGCTGGGAAGCTAGGAGAGCAACACATCTTCACCCATGCTGCTCCACCGGCTGCCTCTGTTTATCTGGTAGTCTTTAAGGGGTCACAAGACTTGTCACTTTTTGCTACAACAAGCCAACACAACTCCCTTGCTGTAATTTATCTGCAACAACAACTTTTCAAATTATACTTAAACCCGCTTTACATATTTGCACATTTTCTTTGGCTCTGAGGAACTCAGCCACCCTAATATTTAACATTTCTTCAAAACATTAAGCTCAGTGCAAACACATTTTATTGTGAGAAATGCGAATCAGAATTTATTAGCATTTACTTGCTCAATGGAGTAGTGCAGCCTGCACCATATGTGAGCAAGCCAACCATTATTGTCCCAGGGGACATGTCATTTATCCACTTTGCGGCATGGAACATTTCACTGAAATGTGTTTCGTTCTCTAGAGAATTACAAAGTAGGAAATACAATCTCTTTTTGTTGGATTAATTATCAGAGAGCCACCTCAGCAACATCCCCCCTCCTCCCTCTCTCAGATGAACTATATCTTAGTTTTGATATATTCTTATGGTTCAGTCATTTCTGTTCTTGGGGGGGGGGGAATGCCTGAGATTTTAGAAAAACAAAGCATTTTCTAAACCAATACATACTATGGCATAGAAATGAATAAAGGTTCATTTGAAATGGAATCTGAACTTGCTTTATATTGCTTTTCCACTATATTTAAGATCAGTACTATCTCTGAAAATGCTGAAATCTTTGTGATGAATGGAAAAGTCATATTCTAGTAAGAGGCATGGGTGGTGGTGAGAAGGGTAGCTCAGGAGACCTACATATATGGGCAAATTTACCTCCGTAATGCCACTGAACTTTCCTTTCCCATTCATTTATTTAATTGACCTGCTAGAGGAATGAAATACAATGAACATATAAACTGTTCTTATATTTTGGGGAAGGAAAACACTCAGGGCACCTGCCAGTTCATCTGATCAAGTAATGAGAGCTGTGCAAAATCCCTCCTGTCTCTTCTACAGTTTCAGTGGTTTTCGATAAAGGTTGTGCTGGGGGCTGGGCAGACAGATAATGCCTTAACCAAGCAATATTATACACACTTCCCAAGTGGTTAGTCTACTGAATTTGATGGGGCTTAGGTGTATACATGTCATGTATCAATGTGCAGTGTAAGACATTGAAGGCAGTGCTAGATCTTATGATGGAAACGGAATTCCTCATTTTTCCTTCATAACTTTAATGTGAGGCTAGAGAGGAGAACTTGCAGGAGGGAACTAATGGGCCAGAAGTGATGGCTGAGCAATTCCTCACCTGCCAGTTCTCCCAAATGCAGACGACCGACCCAGCAATTTGATTCCACACACACACATATACCAGCCTGGCTTTGAAATCTGAAGTGACTTAAGAGCCATTGGCAGGTGAAAATTGGTAGGAGTGGGACCCACCAGCTGTCCTTTGCAAGTGTCCCATCACCAAATCCCTCTTATGTTGTCAAATACAGGGCTTGGAACCATGCAGTTGCCAATACCATAATGCCTTCTCAGGCAGTAGATTCTGAGGGCAGCATATGGATAGTTCTTTAATTAATTTACATTGTAATTTTAATTCCAGGGGGAGACAGGGGTGCTTACAGGATGCTCTTCCTCAGATGTCAAAATAATTTAACTGGTCTTGGATACTCTGCACCAACCTCTGGGAGCAGTGGCACTGTTTCCTGCTCTGCTGCAGACAAGAAAATATTCTGGGCCAGCCGTATGTCTAATCCAGGGATCAGGAACCTGTGATCCTCCATCTCAGCTACAACTTCCATCATTCCTGACCATTGGCCATGCTGGCTGGGGCTGATGGGAGCTGGAGCTCCACAACATCTAAAGGATTGATCACAGGTTCCTCCCTGCTCAGCGATCTAGTTCTTCCCTAAACCACCTAGCCTGGGAAGCAAGAAGTTTTCTCTTTTGTTTTTACATTAAGAATACCTAAATTTATTTACATGGCTAATCTAAACTCTTTCAAATAGTTTAACAGATTCCTTAAGAGAGACAACTGATAACAGAAGCTTATCCTTAGATTTATAGAGAACAAATGCCAACATTTTGAACTATACACTCTCCATATTTCTGAATATGTTTTCATTCTACAAATGGAGTGGTAGGAAGGATATGTGATTTGGACGTAGGAAGATGTCTGACAAAATAATGTGAGCAAATTAAGACAGATGAGAAGTGTTGGGCTTCTTCCTCTCTACTCGAAAGCTAACATATGCCAATATTTACATCATTACACATGGCATTCATTTCCTACTTGTAACTAATTGGGAACTGGAATGATTTTCTTTCCATTTTTTAAAAAATGCTCCGACATTGTCTTGTTACGTGAGAAATTAAGCTATAAATCTATTGTTACCTTATTACTACAATTGTCAATGGCTGAAGTAGTAAAAAGAACAAAACAACAGCCCCAGTTTGTGAGAACTACAAAACAAGGGGAGGAAAAACTGAAAACTACCAAAACCAAATGTGTATGGAAAAAGGACACTGCAGTTTCCGTCAAAATAATGTTTTTCATGCATTATCTTTAACTGTGAAACTCTTATGTGAGGCTCAATGCAGACTCTACGGAACTTCCCTTGCTATTTATTGGATGTGGCAGGGTGATGGCGGCACACCTTCCTGATTCCCAGATGAAGCAGGGAAATTCTTCTGGAACTTATAGGTCATTACCAAAGCTTGTGGAAACATGCACAAAAAGCATATTTAAGGTGAGTTAAAAAGCTGATTGAAAAGAATACAATATACTTTTAAATTGTAGGTACTTTGTACACACCCCACTGAACTGTGGAATAAGCCTTGGGATACCAACCAGTATATTTTTGGAATCATGAAGCAGGGGTGGCTAAGCTTTGGCCCTCCAGATGTTGCTGGACTTCAGCTCCCATCATTCCCCACCACTAGTCCTGTTGCCTCGGGCTGATGGGAACTGGAGACTAACATCTGAAGGACCACAGGTTAGAAAAGATCATTTCCAGGGCATTTTTTTCAGCTGGAACTCGCCAGAACCCAGTTTTAGCATATCTCAGGTGGGCACCATTGCCATAATAAGACAACAAAGGAGGTGTTCATGGTGAGTTCTAGTACCTCTTTTTCTAGAAAAATAGCATAAAAAGGTAAAGGTACCCCTGACCGTTAGGTCCAGTCATGGACGACTCTGGGGTTGCACGCTCATCTCACTCTATTGGCCGAGGGAGCCGGCGTTTGTCCACAGACAGCTTTCTGGGTCATGTGGCCAGCATGACTAAGCAGCTTCTGGTGAACCAGAGCAGTGCACGGAAATGCCGTTTACCTTCCTACCAGAGCGGTACCTATTTATCTACTTGCACTTGACATGCTTTCGAACTACTAGGTGGGCAGGAGCTGGCACCAAACAATGGGAGCTCACCCCGTCCCAGGGATTCGAACTGCTGACCTTCCGATCGGCAAGCCCTAGGCTCCGTGGTTTAGACCACAGCGCCACCCGCATGTGTTAACTAAATCAAAATGTTGTGTGACAAAACTTCCCTGACTGACGTCTCAAGAAGTTCCCTTGTACATCAATCTATTGGTTCTTTATATAGCACCTTCTGCTGGAAAACTACAAAACCTGCAATGGATCGAGAGTCCATGAAGGAATCCAGCAGCATCTGTCAGCGACAATACAGGAAACTTCAGAGGACTGGATGAAACCAAGAGACATTGATTACTAAATATAATAAATTTGGGACCCACCAGGAGGCGCCATTATAGCCTTTTCTCACACTGCTGAAAGCTTAGCAGAAACTCAATATGCTGCTTTTAATCTCTCCCTCTGCTTATACTAGAAGAATCCATGAACCTGACAGCTTCCAAATCTCCTCTGTCTCTGTTTAATATTGCATTTCAATAACTCTCACTTGGCTATTGAGAAGATGAACAAGTTGAGAATGTTAAGCTTTTTACATGCAAAATATTCCAAAGAATATTAACAGGGCTAAACTGAACATTTTCATATTTTTTCTTTTTTCTTTTTTGCCAGCTGAAAACCTGGAAAGAACCTAGAAACTTTGGCTGGGTCAAAATGCCTTACCAAATTTGCTTAAATGATGGGTTTTCCCATCCTATTTAGCATTCTTGTTTAACCATGATTACTGTTTCTTTCTAAACCATGGACTAGATTAACACAAACAATCAGGGAAGAGCTATAGCTCAGTGGTAGAGCATTCACACGGCATGTAGAGGATGCTGCAATGACCCATGCCAGAGGCCAGATTCCTCCGTCGAGGTGCCCAGAGGAACCTGTGCCACCCAGAGAAAGGAAGGAGTGGCTCGGGGAGTGGGCAAGCAGTTTCCTAGCCACTCTGAGCCAGAGTGGAGAGGCACATTTTCTGTAACCCCCCGCCCAGGCCTGTGTCCTTGGCAGGGGGCAACCTGACCAACCCTGGGTACGCCTCTGGCGATGCTACAATGTGAAAAAGCTAGTCAAATCTGACCACTTGATTACATCAGCGAGGGCAAGTGGTTTCCATTAATTGCAATGGGCCTACTCTGAGTAAAAGTTGAATGCCACCCATTGTGAAGGCAAATGGCAGCCATTTAAAGAAACACCTATGGACACAAATCATTTCAACTCAGCCTTATGCATAGCAATAATACAGAATATTAATCCTGTTAAGTACCGTCGTTCCCTCTAATAATAAACTTGGGTGGTTGAGTGTCCAGGTGTTTGGAACTAAAATGGGATCACCTAGAAATAAGGTATTAGTTTCTGTATACTTTGAGGACTCTCATGGATATGCAGAAGCAGGTAAGTCTGTAAATTAAATGCAAATTTAAAATATGGACAGTTCCATCCACCAAAACCCAGCCTTGAACAAATCCTTCTGCATCTGGCTAAATGTGGGCATAAACTGGATCACATCTCTTAGCCCCTCACAGTCCTCTATGGATGGGCCTGTGTGCTCCATGAATGTGTGATGATTCATACTGATTATCCCAATATTTAGCCACCTAGACAAGGTTGTCACAGGGAAACTGGAGCTAATTTTCATATTATATATGAAAAAATAATATTGCAATGGAATTGCAGCCAAATAGCATTAGCCTTTAGAATTAGGGTACCCGCCACTAAAGGGTATTTAAGTTTCCCTGCAAACTGTGCATTTTTACCTCTTGTTTTCACATTCCCTTTCCCGTTACCATTTTTTTAAAAAAATGTTTCCGTATTGATACCATCAATGGCCTGGCCTCTTTCTAAGAATTATGCACAATCCTGGCTGTTTCTAGAAAATAACCTCTTCTTAACTAACACTAGCCACATAGTTTACACATGGTGGGAATAAGCTGTAATTTGGATAGATGTTTGGAAACAGGATGCAGTGCTGTTCACTAGGCTGGTTTCCAAATGGCAAATCCATCTCAACTCCGATGCACTTATTTGACAAGTCTGGGTGCAGGTTTGAGGGGTTCTTGGCAAAGTGCCCTCTGGTGGCCTTGTGAGAGCTGGCGAAGGGGCTGAGTGTCCTGAGGAATCATCCTCCAGTAAGCCTGGCTTGCAAGTGGGTCTGGCTGCAAGATCCCTGTCGGGTGCTCTTTCGCTGAGCCCCTGTAGCAAGAGAGCAAGCGAAGTAGCTTCCTTGAGCCAAGCAGCATCTCCACTTGATCCCAAGCCGGGCTCACCTGTCTCCCTCCTTGCTGCATGCTGCTGCCCTGCTTAGCCCAGGCAGAGCAATCTCTGGGTCCAGGAGTCTAACTGGGTAAGAGAGGTTACAGATAGGTAGCCGTGTTGGTCTGCCATAGTCAAAATAAAAAAATTCCTTCCAGTAGCACCTTAAAGACCAACTAAGTTAGTTCTTGGTATGAGCTTTCGTGTGCATGCACACTTGGTATCTGAAGAAGTGTGCATGCACACGAAAGCTCATACCAAGAACTAACTTAGTTGGTCTTTAAGGTGCTACTGGAAGGAATTTTTTTATTTCGGGTAAGAGAGGAACTCTTAACATGGAAAAGGTAGGAATTCTTTGAATGTTTTTCTAATACAGTTGGTTTACTTGCAACATTTTCTTCAAAATGAAGTGCTTACATGTTTAGTGAAAAAACTAACATTGTAGCAAAAGGAGCGCATGATGACGTTAACAACTGTGTAAAAACCTGTCATTGGAAAAAAAGAAAAGAAAAGAGGAACAAATTGTGGTATTGTGGTGCAGGAAGCAAACAGCAATGGAATGGAAACATCCCTTTCTTTAGCTAATATGTGTTGGAACAGAAACTGGCAACCTGTGACTCCTGAGTAGGAATCAGTGCCGGATTTATGTGTAGGCTAAGTAGGCTGAAGCCTAGGGCCTCAAAATCTAGGGGGCCTCACCAGCCTGCCCGCTCCCCAGTGGACAGTCTCCCCTCTCCCAAAATTGCAAACCCAAGACTTCATGTGAGGGCAGGACAACTTGGGCCTCAAAATCTAGGGGGCCTCACCAGCCTGCCCGCTCCCCAGTGGACAGTCTCCCCTCTCCCAAAATTGCAAATCCAAGACTTCATGCGAGGGCAGGGCAACTCAGGCCCAGCAACTATGAGACTCAAGGCTAGTCAGTGGGGCCCAATTTGAAGCAGTGGGGCGCAACTTGGAGGTTTTTTTTGGTAGGGCCCCAGCTCACAGCCAAAGTCTGCAAAATCTTATAAATATAAATAAAATCCATCTAGATTGCGCTGCTGCAGAGGCCCCCTTAGGAGCGGTCTGCGGGGCCCAATTTGGCCCAATTGCTCCAATTGCCTTAAGGTCAGTCCTGATGAGACTGTGCAGGGGTTGGACTGACAAGCCCTGCACCTTCTAGGTCCCTGGTGTCACTATTCAGAGTACAGACTCAAGGACTTGTTATGGAAATAAGCTGGGGGCACTTATTGGAAATCAGTTTTGTCACCTCCCCCCCCAAACCTTGAGACAATGAGCCCAGCCACCTTTTATTTGCAGTGGCATAAGCACTACACTACAGCATGGCCATAGACCTGTATGTTCAACTGCTGGAATATACACCCAATATGTAGCAATGGAGATTTATGTTACTGCTTTATGAATGAACACTGTGTTTTATGAATGGAATCTGTATTTTGTGAATTACCTAAGAGCCACCAATAGGGAGCTCTAGAATCTGACAGCTAACCAATTGGGTACTACCAAACAGCAACCCCTATTGCTGAAAGCAGGGAACCAGCAGGGAACGCTTCAGCTCAGCCTTTGCACTGTTGACTGAACACCCCCTGCTGTACAGATAATGGAGAAAGCTCATAAGTTGTATCCCTTCTGGCATCTTGGCCAACTCTGTTACGCTGGTGTAAACCCTGGTGCACCAGAAGCCCAGAATAGCAGCAAATAAAATCCGCACATATGTCAGTGACTGATAAGACTTGTCAACCAGCTCTTCCAAAGTCTTCCTAAATTATAAGGCTCCAAAATACAGGCCAAAAGAGAACAGATCTGGGAAGAGCAAAGCATACAATGGGCACCACCAGTGAAAAGGCCCTGTTCTGTGTAGCTCCTGCCCTGTCATTTGATAGACATTTGTCCACTTACCCTCCTTCTTGACATGGAATGCTCTCTATTGGAGTCTCCAGGTCCAATACAAAGACCATAAGAAGGGAGAGCAGGGACCTTGAAGTTCCCAACAGCTGTTCATCAAGCAAGCAAGCAAGCACACAGGTCATCTTTGTCACAATCAGGATGCCTATGTCCTGGCCAGGCCTGCGCCCAATCTTGTTTTTGCACAATTTTGTTTGTTCTCAGTAACCAAAATTATATTATCAATATATACAAGCAGAAAAGTTGTTTTCCTTCATTTGCAAGGAATCGTACAAAACAAAATGGCACTAATAAAGAAAAGTTCCAGGGTGACAACAGAAAGCAAACTAAAAATGCTTTTGCAGTTCATCAAAACTAACTCAATACACACCACAATTGCCTCATTACGTAAATCATGTTTAGAACACCACAACACACACGTAACTGGTTGTAAAGTAACATAACATTATATGTAATAAAACTGTAATTTAATCGCCATATCAAAAAAATGCAAAGCACAGTTGCTGATGGCAATAACATATCATATTACTATTAACCACCTATATGCATTATTGTCATAAAGTCCAAGAATTATCAAGTCCAAAGATTGTCAAGTCCAACAATTACAACATACATTTCTTGTTGGCAATGCCATTTCATACTGATATCTTCCTTCTGCATCGTCCTATGTCTTAAAAGTGTAACAAATGGAACTACTTAGTAACAACAACGCAGCTGATGATAGACCAGTTCTCAGGATACACCCTTGTTTCACCCACTGGGCTTCTTCTGAAAAATCCCCCAGAAACTTTGTTGCTGAAGAAGCCCAATGGTCTGAGAACTGGCCAGACTCTATTTTGAAAAATAATAATAAAAAATGAACGAATTCCTTTGCCCCACAAATAACCCAGAGATACATTTTAAATAAAAGGGCACATTCTACTCATGTAAAAACATGCTGATTCCCGGACCATCCACAGGCCAAATTTAGAAGGCGATTGGGCCGGATGCGGCCTCTGGGTCTTAGTTTGCCTACTTATGCTCTACATCTTTCTGGGTGCATCTCAATCTACAGTATCTCCCACACTAGTCCCATCTTTGCCTCCACTAACAGTCTTTGAAATAGCTTAGGGCAAAAGGGGGGAAAATGAGGTCTAGGTAATAAAACCTGCAAATCAGTATGGTGCATCTTAAAAAAACCCGGGACTATTTGGTGTTTGCAGTTGTGAAATGAAACCAGCTGTCCCCAGAAAGCCTAGGAGGCTTTTTGGTGTCAGATGATACTCTGTTCCTTTATTTTAAAGTACTCCATATTTCTTGCCCTTTTACAAGATGAGAGATTTACCTTCTGCTTTGGTTCAAAGACGTGTTTTTTTGGTTTTTTTTTTTTAACTTCAATTGGTCCAGTGGGGTGTTGAAAAGTCATCTTATGAAAATCAGGGATGATGTTTGTCTCTGTACTGCTGGCGAAATAATGTATCTGCCTTAAGGCCAGAAAGCTTGGTTTTTAGATTGAAGGCTACTTGAGTATATATATGAGTTTTGGTGGTGGTGGGTTTTTCTTTCTTTTTAAAATCTTCAATATGTTTAGCAGCAACTGAAGATAGCTCCAATCAAGTGAAAACATATGCTTTTTAAAAACAACAGCAACAACCCACAAACTAATTTCTAGAACAGAGTGTATGCGTATCTGAAACCACAGGCACAAACGGCAGGGTGTCATTCACTTAGGACCAGAACTTTATAAAGAGTTAACATGCTTTCCTAGATGCACATATGAAAAATATTATTTTTCCATGTATTCTTGGGGGTGCAGTATCCTCAAGGAAATGCTCAGAGACAGTGCAGATTAGAAATGGCATGGTGCTTCAGTTAGAAAGGGGTGTCTCTCTCTTTTTGCTGGATCTGGAGAAAGATGATTCCAGGCCTACTTTGGATGTGCAGAATTGGTCCTAAAAGACACAGGCCTTACCTGAGGCCCCAGTGCCTGGTATTCCCTCAAGACCCAAAAGAACCAAACTGTTATTAGTGCTACTATTTTTTTTTAATAAAAAAATTATTCATTCAAATTATCTGTTAACATCTTTCAATTCAAATAAATAAATAAATACCAAGGTGGGTTATGGGGCAATATAACAATGAGATATAACAATAAAATCATATCCCTAGGATGGTGAGATGCAAAAAAGGCCAAGCCTATACCTTTTTAGGTTACTACCAATTAGTGAGAAAGTATGTTTTAGCTCCATAAAAGCTGACACATCACCCAGTTGGTAGAAATGTCATGTGGTTCCTTCCCAAAAAATTAAGGCGCAAGGTGAATTTTGAGATGCCGCAGATGAGCCGTACATCCCTTGCTTTGGAAACAAATTCTCAGACTGTGAAGGTGTGTTGAAATGTTGAAACCATTGCTCCCACAGTTAGCATGATTAGGGCTGTCTACACAGAAACATGAATGTATGTGTGGGGGAAGGGCAGGATTGTGCCTGCCAGCCATGCCACCTGACACCAACCCAGGAGGTCTGCAGACATGCAGATGTTTACACTTAAGGCTCCACTAAACTGGCTAACAGATTCAGTGGTACCCTGGTTCTCAAACTTAATCCGTTCTGGAAGTCCATTCCAAAACCAAAACGTTCCAAAATCCAGGCACACTTTCCCATAGAAAGTAATGCACAATAGATTAATCCATTCCAGACTTTTAAAAACAACCCCTAAAACAGCAATTTAACATGGATTTTACTATCTAAAGAGACCATTGATCCATAAAATGAAAGCAATAAACCATGTACTGCAGTCACGCAGTCAATCAGTAGCTGAACTGGGTTCCACACAGTCACAAAAGAAGAGCCGCAAAAACAAAAACGCAAAATAAATAGCAAAAATAGACAGACCTCAGTGTAACACTCAAAACGGAAATGTGACACTCAAAAAGGAAGTGTGGCACTCGAATCAGAAGTGTAACACTCGAAATGGAGCATGTTCGGCTTCTGGAAAAAGTTCACAAACCGGAACACTTACTTCCAAGTTTGCAGTGTTTGAGTTCCAAGTTGTTTGAGTACCAAGGTGTTTGAGAACCAAGGTACCACTGTAGTCCTTTCTCCCACGCATGAAGGATAATCAGCATAAAGACAAAGTTGTTTCATTGCAGATGGTTGTCCTTAAAGCTAAACGGAAAACCAAACAAAAACCCTCCACCTTCGTTTCCAGGGCCTAGCATCAATGGCTCCAACGGTTGATGTAGCACTGGTATCTCCAACACAGTGCCAACAAGGGTAATTGAACCCATTATCACCTCCCTCCACCCTTTTCTCTCTTTTAGAGCGCATTCAGTTTATTTCATTTTCACAACTTTCCCCTCACTGTTAAGTTCTGCATTTTATCTGAGCTTTCAGATGACGGAAAAGCCACTTCTGCAACCATAGTGGAATGTAGTGCACTTTTAGTGCTTATTTTTCCTCAAAAAATAAATACAGTGGTACCTCTAGATGTGAATGGGATCTGTTCCAGAGTCCCGTTCACATCCTGAAGTGAAGGCAACCCGTGTCTGCACATCTGCGAATGCGCGGGTCGCAATTCATCGCTTCCACGCATGAGCGTGACGTCATTTTGAGTGTCTGCGAATGCGTGAGCGGCGAAACCCGGAAGTAACGTGCTCAGTTACTTCCGGGTCACCGCGGAGCACAACCCGAAAAGGCTTAACCTGAAGCGACTTCAACCCAAGGTATGACCGTAAATCTACTTGCAAATGAGTGCTAAACTTGTGCTATATTCCACTATAGTTCCAGAAGTGGCTTTTACATCATTTGAAAGCACAAATATAATGTGGAAATTAACAGTTAGGGAAGCATAATGATAATGGAATAAATGGCCATGTGAATGCAGCCTTAGGAAATGGAGAGGGAAGCAATCGCAGACTTAAACAGCGCATAGAGTTGAGGAAGGAAGTGAAAATGGTCTCAGTTTTCCCCACTTCCTCTCTCAACTCTATGAACTTTTCCAGGCTGAGACTGGAACCAATGCTCCTGTTTTCTGCCCTGAAAAGTACATAGACGTGAGGAAGGAAGTGAGAGAAGGGTGTTTCTCTTTCCTTTGTCCTCTCTGAAATCTTATGAACTTTTCCAGGATGACCTTGGTACCTAAGCAGCTAAGCACGAATGCGCTCGCAAGGTTTCAAATGGGCCCCAAAACATTTGCGACTCCTGGGTAGTGAGAATGTCTCTGCCTTTTATTAGGTATTCAGTTATGAAGAGAATGAGTGAAATATGCACATTTGCAAACACTATGCCAGGAACTTCTTTTGTTTTCTTTTGCTGTTCTCCTACACAAGTAGTGCTCAGAATACTTGAAATACTTTGAAGCCCTAGCATTATTCTTTTATTTCTCCCATGGTAACCGGGTCACAGTTACAGATGTCCATTTGTAGTCACAATCAATTACAAAGACTAGGTTTGGGAAGTGTTGGTTAAATCTCATTGAATGAGAGATAAGCATTTTGAACAAAACCAAGAAAGAGTAATAGAAAGAAAAGCTGAGAGAAGCAAGAAGAAAAAACGTTCTTTGTTCATAAGGCAGTGTGAGTGTGAACAGAAATGGCAAATCTCTTTTTAAAAGGGGAAAACAATCACTACAGCAAATGATCACAAGCTAAGTTCAACCTGCCTGTAGACCTAGACACATGTGAAATATAGAACAGAGCCTCTGAACATGGGCAGAGCACCTTTATCACTGGAGTAACCAAACAACCGTTCATTTACAGTGGACAGAACACCGGGCTCAGAACAATAATGGGATGAAGTTACAAATAAGAAATGAGGTTAATTTTTTTTAAAAAACAAAACCTCTCAGTGCATTTCTGGGGCAATTAACCTGCATTCCCTGAGCCATCCTTTTGTAATCTGAATGCTCCACTTGCATTTATACATATATCAAACCTTAACAACCCCCCCCCAGGTTGTATTGAAATATTGTGCAATCTTGCAAAGGGCCACATGTGGCAACCAACATTACTAGCATAATAGTGTTTATACACTGAGGAATATAGCTGCAGGCAAAGGTCCAGCAGACTGTTGCCCTTCGTGTCCTAAGAAGTTAGATGTTGCAATGTTTGTGCATGTTTATTCAGATCTTAATTAAAAGCTAGTGCTGAGCTAACTTCCAAATGTTGCATGCTTTCTAAATGTTTGCGTAGCCTCCCACCCTCTCAGCCTCTCCCTCAATTAATCCTTTCCTGGTTTCGCTCAAAATATTTCACCCTCATTCATTTACCCAGTGCTTGAGCCCCAAGTGTACCTCAGGTACTGTATGTAGATACTAGTAAATGAAACACCATTTTCCAGGGAAATTGTGGCAGATCCTGGCATCAAGAAAACCACACTTTCCTCCATTCCTGCTTTTGCTTGCTTTTCTCATGATTAAAGGAAGAAACCAAAACACTGATTACAATTTCATGGGAAATGTCATTCTAAAATGATATTGGGGTGGAGGGCTGCCTTATACTATAACCATTTCCCCCTGTGTTGTTGGCTTTCAATGATCTCAGGCAGAAACTTCCCCAGTGCCAAGCCCTGAATGTGATTCTGTTAACTGGAGAGGGCGGCCCCTGAACCCAAAAGTTTTTGCATGCAAAAAACATGCTCAAACACTCAGTTGTGGGACCTAAGGTTTATGAGCTGACACTTTCCCAGTGCCCTTCCTATTAATGTGTGAAGATGCTGCAGTTCATCTATTTAGTGATGAGAAGGAGAAACTCTGTATATGCTCAGAAACAACTTACTCATCAGGTTCCAAGGTTGCACCACGGAGCTGAGAACACAGTGGGCGTTTAGTTTTAATACTCCCCTACAGCCTTGAAAGGTCTAGTTTCCTATTTGTATTGTTTCCAGTGTGTAACTATTTGTGCTTCTCGGGTCCTTTCTTTGCAGCTTAAAAATGTGCTCTGCCTGTGGCCACATGGGAGTTCATGAATGTCCTGGCACAAGACAACAAGAATAAGATTTTGCTTATGAAAGTTGTTTGCGCAATGAGTGGGTGGTCTGTCTATCAGTTTCAAGATTCTACAGAGGATGCTGATCAGTGTGCAGGTTTCATTATGTGCAGGGGGCACAAACAACAATCAGCTTCTTAAATCAGAAGGATGACCAGGATTCATCACACACCCTCTTAGCGTTAAGATCAGAAACTCTGACAGACATGTTTCTTACAGCATTCCCACATTGTGTTTCTTTATTTAAAAAAGGCCAGTCCCCCCCCCCACTCCCTTATTCCACAGTACCTTTTCTATGCATCCAGGCTTATGCTGGCAATTATGAACACATCTTGGTTAGCTGATTGCCTCTTATTTTTTTTAACGTTTTATGTATTTTTATTATAGGTGAAGATATTCTTATAAACTGCTTTGATTTTTTTAAAAAAAATGATATAGCAGTATATAATTCATTTATTTATTTGGTATCTAAATAAGTAAATCCACTAGCCATACCCCAGTAGCTGCATGTTTGGTGTTAGCATGAGAGAATGTCTAATACAAAGATGCACATACTAAATTCCTTCACGAGTGGGAATCCTGGTCGTTCAGGGTTCCTGCTTCCGCAAAGAGCCCAACAAACCTTCATCTGTTCGGACATAGACTCCCTTTCACAGTCGCGCTGAACGGGAGGCAACTCAAGGGCATGGCAGGGTGAGGGGGTCTGATGCCAAGCCCATGGCCAGCAGTTGCGATCCTGTTCTCCCTCACACATTGACTTAATGTGTGGGGTTTCGTCTGAACAGCCCTTCTGTCTGCCTTCATCCCTGTTAACTGCTCATTCATAGGTAGTGGTGGATTTGAGGCCTATTTTGTTGGGTTGCCAAGCGGTTTCTCTGTGTTACTGATTAAGCTCTGTAGCTAGTGGCTGAAATTATACAACACACACACACACACACACACACACACACACACACACACGTCCAGGGATAAGGAACTTGTGTCCCACCTGTTGTTGGACTGTAGTGGTTGTTGCTGACGGGAGTTGTAGTCCAACAACATCTACTGGGCCACTGGTTCTCCATTCCTGCTCTAGTCCCACTACTTTTTTTGAAGACCTGCGGAGTCATGCTTAGGTGACTCTTAAGGTAAAGACTGACATTCATTTTGAATGCTGTGGAATTGCTTTTAGCACAGTCCCCGAAAATGTGCTGGGTTGCCTGCGCTGCCTTTTTGTCCATCCTTTCCTTCAGCTAGCTGCTCATTGGTTGCTCCTCCTATAAACTATGAATCTCCAGAATTCCCTGGGAAAAGGAATTGATTGTTAAGCCACTCTGAGAATTGTAGCTGGGTGAGGGGAATAGGGGTCTCCTAGCGGTTCTTAGGAGCCTTAACCAACTACAGTTGACAGGATTCTTTGGGGGAAGCCACAACTACTTATAGTGGCATAATGCTACTTTCAGCGTGTAGTGCAGACGTGGTCTAATATTGCAAATATTGCACTGTTCTACATGTTTTCTTTCTTCTAAACATGTAAGCCAAACCATCATGTGCTGCTTTTATATTAGAGAAAATGATGCCTCTTTTTATTTCATGTCCTATCCAAGCCGCAGCTTGCAGTCCTTGAGCTTATTTTGTGTGTCCCTCCTCCCTTTACATTTCCACCGAGGCAGCTTTAAATCCCATCATCATTATGTCATTTCTAAATCAAATCAAGTAAGTCGCCGCTGCTGATAAATGAGTCTTCTACCGGCTTGTATGTTTTTCTTCCTTGATTAAATTCTTGATTTGCTTGAGTTTGATGGTTCCAGTTTCAGCAGCTCTCTAGCTTTGACGCACTCCACTGTGGCAAGTTTTCACAAGTCATTGTTACTCACTATCAGCAAATGCTATCATCTACACTTGCAGCAGCCAGGTGGCCCTGAGATTACGTAACCGCTGTTGCTGAGAGGGTAATATCCCAGAAAGTCACACTGTGCATTTAATACTGGGGGCTCAGAATCTACCCACACAGGCCACATTAACTTCTGCTAATGACAGTTAAGAATTAGTCATCGTCTAAGGCCAAGATCTTCTGGGAAGTGGGACTAAAGGAAGAATCCAGTGAGATTTTGCATAACATCCACTCCAAAGTGGAAGAGGGACAGCAGTCTACAATTTAGGTGTGTTGCAAATGTTTGTAAAATTCCTCCTTTGACTTAAGTTTTCAATTTATTAAACATGCTGCAAATGTTGGCTACAGTCCTTTTCCTCTCTTGTCACCTTTGATAAGAGTACAATTTTTCTACCTTGCTTTTTATTTTTTTAGACATGAGGCATGTATTATAAATACAGTTAGATATAAACAGATTCTTTCCCTCCTTCAGTTTGCACAGTTATCGTGTTTATAGTGGGTGGTGGGTTTTTTTATGTTTAACTTTCAAGTACGTACATCTTCGGGGTGGTCCTTTTGAAAGTCTGGATCTACATTTGGTGCCCTCTTCAGTTGCCACTGTTTAATCAATAATCATGTAAAGTGATCTGCAAACAGCTACGGCAAACCACTTGGAAGCAAGCCCATCCCATTGAGTCAATGGAACTAGAGGCCTGATGACCATATGAGCAATTTTGCTGATGCAGTTGCTTACTGAATTGAAGAAGAAGAAGAAGAGTTTGGATTTGATATCCCACTTTATCGCTACCCTAAGGAGTCTCAAAGCAGCTAACAATCTCCTTTTCCCTTCCTCCCCCACAACAAACACTCTGTGAGGTGAGTGGGGCTGAGAGACTTCAGAGAAGTGTGACTAGCCCAAGGTCACCCAGCAGCTGCATGTGGAGGAGCAGGGAATCGAACCTGGTTCACTAGATTACGAGTCCACTGCTCTTAACCACTACACCACACTGGCACATGAATGTCTCAACACTAGTATGGCACTCTTCTTGGATCGCTGCCAAAGTCTTGTCACTGCATACCAGGAAGGCTTGTGCAGCCTGATTACCGTATGCAAGGACACTTGGGCTGCACAGTGAGGGTGTTTCCCCCTTTGCAAAAGCTTCTAATGTAGCCTCCGGGAGCCCCCTGAAGAAGTTCAGCTCTTGGGCATTGGTGGAAGCAGTGCAGCAATGGGGGGCATGATCTCCATCTAGCTGAGTTGCTGAGCATAGTGAGGCAGAGAGGTCATAGAATCATAGAATCATAGAGTTGGAAGAGACCACAAGGGCCATCGAGTCCAACCCCCTGCCAAGCAGGATTGGTGTAGTATAAATGCACTGGCAGGGCACCAGACTGATTCCGATCATGTGTCTGCACTCTTTTCCCCGCACTGTCCTAATAATAATAATAATAATAATAATAATAATAATAATAATAATTTATTTATACTCTGCCCATCTGGCTGGATTTCCCCAGCCACTCTGGGTGGCTTACCACAGAATATAAAAAACACAATAAAATATCAAACATTAAAAACTTCCTTAAACAGGGTTGTCTTCAGATGTCTTCTAAAAGGCAGATAGTTGTTTATTTCATCGACATATGATGGGAGGGCATTCCACAGGGTGGGCGCTTCTCACTTCTCACAGTGAGGGAACTGCCAGAAGGCCCTCGGGGCTGGACCTCAGTGTCCAGGCTGAAGAATGGAATAGGAGTGGAGACACTCCTTCAGTTATAGTGGGCCAAGGCTGTTTAGGGCTTTGAAGGTCAGCACCAACACTTGGAATTGTGCTCGGAAACGTACTGGGAGCCAATGGAGCTCTTTCAGGACCAATGTTATATGGACTCGGCGGCTACTCCCAGTCACAAGTCTGCTATGCCACAGTGATTCAGATGGATAGAGGTCAGGTGATCAGTGCAGGCCCACCATGCACCACTCACTGGGTGACCATGAAGACTTTGTTACAGAAATGAATTGCAATACAAGACCAGTTTTAGTGACTTTCTATAAAACGTTTTGAGACTCTGATTAGGAAGCAAGGAAGGAGGAAAAAATACCACTGCCTGTGAGGTTCATTTGGTAACAATAATTCACTCAATATTTTGAAGACAAAGGGCAGGGGACTTGCCAAACTTCTGCGGCTGACACCTCCTTCCAGTCAGTTCAGTTGTTTCTTGAGCTCATTAATGTTGCCTTAAGATACAATTTTATTCCAGAATGGAATAAATGTTACCTTATGCGTGCAACGAGATAGGTCTCTTTGGAGTTATGCCATTCACAACTAAGAAAGTCACATGCATTTGAATCTGGGCAGACTGACAGCAGTGCCTTTGCACGTTAGATATTCTAGCGATCCATCATCTTTTTTGATCTGAAATACAACAGAGCAGATGTGCAATTGGTTTGGATTAACTGGATCTCCTTTTAGAAAGCGATTGTGCATCTGATAGACAGAGATATACAGACCTCCCATAAATTTCAGCTTTATATGATCTGCAGTTATTTTATTCTTTTAACATTACCTATCTTTATATGATGCTCTTCAGAAACCTATAACCGATGTGCTAGTGAGTATAGTGGCTCACACTCACTTCTCTTGGTCAAAAAGTGTTGGCTCATTTCATTGGATATTTGAATAACCATCCCTCGACTCTTAAAAACTAATTGTGATTTCAGCCTAAGAATGTCTTGAAAGATGGCCTGCTCAGATGATCTCAAGGTGTATCCCATGCAGCTGCATTTTTACACCAGGTTTCCCATCCTGGTACCCTTCAGATGTTGATGGACTACAAATCCCATGAAGAATGACCATGGACTATGCTGATGGTTCTGATGGGATTTGTAATCCAAATCATCTGGAGTGCATCAGTTTGGAGAAGGTTAAAGTGATTCAGAAGTGGGCAAATCCAACTTAAAGGGGTATATTTTAAGGCTAAGGGAGTCACCCTGTTTTTTCTTGTGGTTCTGAAATTCAGTATTCATCTCCTTAGCTAAATCCTCTACTAAGCACAACAAAGTCAGTGGGCCCATTCCTATCTAGGCTAAAAACACATGCACAAAAAACACCCAACTGGTCGGATTCCAAGCCTGGTAATTCTCCAGCTATCCCACATATTGAACATGACTGAGGTTTTTACATAATTGGGAGAGAACAGAAGGGAGAGATATGGAGTAAACTAACAGAAGAGATATGGAGTAAAATGGTGCTTGTTTGTGATAATCTGGAACTGATTATATCAGAGCTTTGTAGGTTTTGGAAAATCATGTCAGAAGACCACCCCTAAAATAATTTAACTTTGTAGTATTTCTTTAATTTTGTGTTTATTTTCAGTGGCAGAGTCAGTGGGGAAACTGGCAGAAAATTAGCATTTTTTAAAGAGGCGCCCTGTGCCAAACTGGTGGTGCCAATGTGGGTAAGAATACTGTAAACAAGTGGGCCTACATTGTAGCTTAAAATACAGCCTGGTTTTGTCTTTTGAGATAAAATTTACATTAAATCACTAGAACTGAAAAATGGCATCCTCCTTATCCCTAAAAGAGCTTGTTTAAAATTTGGATCTTGGTTGATTCTTGCACTTTCATGTAGCTGTGGAAGTAATGGACAGCTTAACCTAGAAGAAAGTAGTCCTCGGGCTAAAATAAGCTTCCCATGCCTTGTTCTATATTACAGTTGCAGCTAGTTCACACAGTCAAACAGCCTTTCTTGAGATGTGTGCAAAGACGCATTGTGTACTATATGATTGCTGCAAGTTTTCTTCTTCTTTCCTGCCTTTTGTTCAGGAAACTCAGTGCCTTGTACTGCCTACCACCCTTTTTCTCCTCACAAAAATCATACAAGTTAGGTTAGGGAGGGATGGGAAAGGGAGAGAGAGCCTTGCCCATGGTCATTCAGTGAGATTCATGGTTGCGTGAGGATTTGACACTGGTCTCAACCGTTTTAGTCTGGCATTCTAGCTACTACACTGAAATTTCTGTGTTTGTAGCAATAGCAAAATTTGTAGCAGAATAATGCCATGCACATTCATTTTATATACTTTTGCATGTTTGGCTCAAAGGTTGTCTTCTCCCTCCCACCAATAATAATAATAATATAAACCCCATAATGGTTGTTTTTCCCTTTTGTGCAATAGATATTCATAGTCGACATACATTATAGACAAAATTATTCTCTGTCTATTCAGTGTATCTCCTTAGAATGATTCTGTTGTTTGAATACATTACATAATTTCTGTCGTTTCACGTACACACAATGAAATTGTCACTTGCAGGTGTTTCATTGTGAATGCTCCATGCATTATTACAGTTGTGTTTTGAAGAATTAATTACTTTCCCGCTCTTTGCCGCCCTGCTTTCGATCTCACAGAAACTCTTTTCTCCTAGAACACAATAATCCCAATAAAATAATCATAAACCAAATACAGAGAGACACTTTTCTGTCTGCTAATAACGATGGAAAATTGTACTGAACATATTACAGTCAAATTGAGAAATCTGTTTTTATTCTTTGCCATTTATTCTCACTGAAGCCATATGTACTTTATAAAAGGTCTGTACCATACTTGTAAAACACCCTCACCCTCACGCACAAACTCCCATTCTCTTGGAATTTCCTGCTGCCTGACCATGAGCATTAATAGTTTCCCACCCTGCTCCTATAGAGATCTAATTGTTCCTAATTTCCTGTCAATAAATGGTACAAGCTGAGGAACTGCACTCCTAATGTCAAAATTTTGGTCATTTGTCTACATTAATGGACATTAATAGATTTTACAAATGTAAAGCCCTTAACATTTGTAGGTTCTGTATGTGTTTTAAGGGTTTATTGTGGAAGGGCAGGTTCCTTATTCATTTATGCAATCCATTCTAGAGCATTCTCTTGTTATTCCATTATAGCAGAGTCAGGGATGCAGAACTGGCAATTCTTGACCCTTTCCTTCGATATTCACTGCTAAGTTGTAATCATTGAATAAGAAACGTTCACATACCAAATATTCAGTGATTCATCCCCTTCCCCGCCCTCAACAAATACTGAAGTAAAGAGTTTATGGTCTTTAAACAGGGACTTTTAGACTTGAGAGGAGCTACCACCTGCAAATTTCTACCAGTTCTGCTGAAAGGAGGAAACGTTACAGCCCTATTTTTAAAAAATCCCAATATTGAAGGGGGCGGGAATGAAGCCTTGTTCCCCTCCCCCAAGCAGACTTGTTTTAGACCCTGAGTCAAATCAAAGAGCTTTCAAAGTGCCTCATGCTGAGGCAGGCTGTTTTCTGAAGTTCCAAATCATGGTCTGAGCTAAACTTGGTGGCTGGTGCACGCCCTTAATACAGAGCTGATGAGTGGTCCCTGAGTGAAAAACTGACCTTCAGGCAATTGCTGGAAGTATCAAAATACCATGCCTATCATAGGAATGAGCTTTATGCCCATGCATACACTTTCGTAGCTCCACACAAGATCCAGTTCATCAAAGAAGCCCTTCTTGCACAGAGAACGGGGAGTGCTGAGTTGCTGGCCCATTAGCCAGCCCTTGCGAGTTGGAACACACAAAGGGGTTGCATGTTTGCTCAACCTGAATGTTGCCTTTCCAGGAGCTGAGTTCTGGAGTCCACCTACATCTTGTGTTTCTTTCCACTGCCATGCTTGCAAGAGCCCATATTCCTTCAACGGTTGCCTATAAGGTGCAGCTAAAGAAGCCGAGGAGTTAGGTGCATCTTCAGGAGGCCAGCTGAACCCAGAGCCTCAGCACCAAACTTGTGTTTGTGGAATCCCCCATTAATAGCTTCCAGCTAGTCCATTTGTTCTGAGGATGGGATGGAAAGTGTTGCCGGTCTCTGAGCATCATCTACTGAGAAAACAAAACCCCCGTTCTCTTGCCCATCCTTCTAAAATGCTAGCAGTCGTCTTCACAAATCTAAAATTACAATTGTCTGCTGCTCTCTTCGCTGTGGGAAACAAATAGTCTGTGGTTCTAAAATGACAGCCTTCCCAGTGCCTAGACTATTGCGGTCTTCTGCTGCTCTAACCGTGGGAAGCAAGAACGTGACTGTAATGGAAAAGCATATGGAGTAACTAACAGGGTTATCCTGTTAGCTGCAATCTGCCAAGACTAATGCTGGCATGCTATCATCCCACTCTTATGTTCAACCAGCACTTGGGCACAGCAATAGCTTAGGAGCAAACACCTGGGCAGCAACACCAATGGATTAGATATGTCAACAGTGTCTATGGTGACGGTACCTTCGCCCACTAATAATGTCAATTGTCCATAATGCTCCATATTAGCAATTTCAATGGACAGCAACTGCCAAACAATAATGTCACCAAACCCATCAGTGTACGCAAACAGGCAGCCAGAAGAGCAATTCCCCTAGTGCTGATCACCAATGTGCTATTAAAAGTCATGGGGAAGAGGACAGACTTCAACGAGCACATGAAAGTTAATAGAGAAAGCACCACACAATAATGAATTTATAAGAACATAACAGAAGTCAATGCCCCATCTGGACCAGCACCCTGTTCTCAGAGTGGTTGATTAGATGCCTGTGGAAAGCCAGCAAGTTGGACAGGAATGTGGCAGCGCTCTGCTCACGTGCAATTCTCAGCAACTGGTGGTAGGACAGCATAGTCATCATGGCTAATAGCTGTTCATAGCTTTGTCCTCCATGAATTTGTCTAATCCTCTTTTAAAGCCATGTAAGATGGCGGCCATCACTGCCTTCTGTGGGATCAAGTTCCATGGTTTAACTAAGACCTGCATGAAAAAGTGTTTTCTTTTATTTTGCCCTGAATCTTCCAAAGTTCAGCTTCATTGGATGTCACGAGTTCTGTTGACAACTGAGGCATTTTCTCCAATTGCTGCAATATCCACCTGCCTAACTTCTGAAGTCAGGGGCACCCATCAAAGGGCCTCTGAAGAAGACCTTAACCGATATGCAACTGTGACCGAATATTGTTGGAAACCTTTACCCCAAATATAAACTTTGCCTTTTGATTAGGAATTAGTAAACTGTTCTTCTTGTTTTGTTTGTTAAGATCAAAATAATCTTTTGCCAAAGTGGTCAAGTCTTCTTCCAAAAAAATATTCATCTAGCACCTAATTACTATCACTGTGGCAGACATGATTTTCTTCCAAGTGGAGCTTCCATTGACTTTCCAGACAGAAGCAAGGGCCTACACTTGACTTATTCAAACATATCTGAAATTCTGCAGCTTGATATGCATATTTGAACTTTCCCCCCATACTTTTTATAAACTTATAAACAAACTTACATATTTGTACAGACAACACTGTGCATTCTGTTTTGGAGCTATTCAGTCTTAAAACTCCAATACTGAAATTGCATTTATTTATTTTTAAATTCTCCTTTTTGGACAACTCTTAGCAAACTTACAGGGTTTCTGTTTCAGAAATAAGTCAGTCTCTTCTCCCTCCCACCCACAACTCTCTCTGGAGACTACATATGTCTATGTGATGTTTAACTATCCCCTGCAACTTGTTAATATAGCAGAACAGTTTTGCAAAGATAAAAACCTTACCAACAAGAAATGCATGCTTTCTATTAGAAAGAGCAGCGGAAGAGCCTTGGAAAAAAAATCCTTGAAATGAGAAGCAAGTATGCTGAGAGAAGGGGTACAAAAAAATCTAGGTCACAGCTTTTCTCAATTTTTATAATTTAATGCAGCCCTGAATAATTACTGCACACATTCTTTTGAAATCAAGTTTTATAATATTCCTGTTGCTCTATGTCTATTTTCAGATGTTCTCGGTACTGTACTCGGTTCTGTTTTCCAAACAATTACACTGTAAAAATGCTTGAAGAGCAAGTTGAAACAAAGTTTATCTAAATATTGAAAGGAAATCTAGCTATTCAGGCAGGCCAGTTAGATATTAGATTCCATAGCCAAAATTCATTTCAGTGCTGAAGGAACTCCACAGCACTGCTGATCCTCTTGCTCAGAGAACTGGTTTTCTATTTAAAACAAAAGCCTCCTTCTTTGCTTTGTTTCTCTTTACTAATTCATGGATGTCATCATTTAAGGCAGGGGGGTGGAATCCAGAAGTTGATGAAATTAGAAATCTCATCATCCCTGACCACTAGCCATGCTGACTGGGGTTGACAGGAGTCAAGCAACATCTGGAGGACACTGTATTGTATTATCTACTCCAGATTTGAGATGTATGATGTCTTGTATTAATAATGGTGGTCTCTTCATCTGCAGTCAACTGGAAGTTTATTTTTAGCCCTGGTGACATTTCCCCCTGATTATCTCCTCAAACAAGAAAGACACAATGTTGGTTGACCATGTTTTCCTCACATAATAAGATAAGAGGGCAAAGAAGTCATCTTGGTCAGGGAAACCTTATGTAAGGGGAGGCAATAACTGCGGAAAAGGATGTTTTTGGCATGCTGGAAGTCCGAGATTCAATCGTCGATATCTCCAGTCAGATAGTCGGTGATGGAAAAGACCTCAACAAAACTAGCTGTTGGAGTAGACTGTATTTAGTTAGATAGGCCAATGGTTTGATGCAATATAAGGCAGCTTTTTATAGCAGCCAAAGCATGGATGTTATAAACCACTGTGAAAAACAGATGGGTAAGGAAGAAGGTTTTGATTGCTCTGAACTATTGGTACAGCTTTCAACGGGCTCTCAAACTGCTTCATACATCCAGTTGTTTATGGTATTTTCTGAAATGGGCTTAACCCAAATATATGAAATTAAACAAGCTATCTGTCTGAATTTAACTACATAGAACTGGGATACAACCAAACTCAGAGGCCTGGACATGTGCAATAGCTTGTAGTCCTCAAACCGTACCTCCTTCCTGCCAAAATCTCTCACTAAAAGAAACATGAATTTTCTTTCTGGACAGCTCCATCAGGTTGGAATTTGGATAAAAAACAGGGATGTCACTGGAAAAGAATTTTGGAATTAGCCCCATGTTGTTTCTAAGGATTAATCAGCATTTCCTGTACACAGAACGAATCATACACTGATCTCCCCCCCCCCTTTGTATTTTAAACTGTCGATTGAGGAATACATTGCAATGACTACTAACAAAAGGTGCAGTAGGAGTCAGTGCCCCATTTTTTATTTTTTAATGACTCAACGTATGGATCTGGAACTTCTTCAATACATTCTGTAGTCCTGACAAATCAGGAAATGATGCATCAAGTATCCTGACATGTATGTAGGATTGTCAAGCAACTGAGACAGGGGAATAGATGGCAGAATGGAAGGTAGGGCAGAGCACTGCCCCATCATAGTCCAAAGTCAGTGTGTTTTAATGCAAAGTTAACTTTTAAAATTATAAATATAGAGGGGGGGGGGAGAATCAACTCCCACTTCCAGTGTACAGTATGCCAAAGCTGATAAATATTAAACTAGTGAATAATTGTCTTACTCATAACAGACTGGAGCGTTTGAGAACAGTTTTGTATTTAACGTGAGACTAAACAATGCTTTCGATCAATGTTTATGCCTGAAGCCAAACCTCCTCTGAACATGCTGGCTCTCACAAAACCAAACAAGGTCGGTTTTCATCATTTACAGAACAAAAACTCATAAGAGGGTTTTATTTTAAAATTGTTCAGGAAGACTCTACTGGGTCAAGACCGGAAAGTAGAAGAAGGAAAATGCAAAAAAAAATTTAAAATAAAAATCCCAGCGTTCTATAGTACAATACAGTTACTAGTCATTTTATTCTTCTGGTTCTTTTGTTTTGTTTTGGTTTGTATTATGTTATATATTTGTACAAAGTTTCTATTTTGAATACTGATAATTGACTACAGTAGATTGATTGCTTGAAAAAAGAAAGATAGCTATATGAAAAGTATATCCCCCCAAACACTGGCCTAATGAGGGTGAAAAAGAGAGAGGTGGTTTACTAAAGGATTTAACATTATTCAAAAGAACAATATGGTGAAAATCCAATTATACTGTTATCGAAAGCTTACCACATTCAGCCCCAGATGTCATTCAAGAGAAAAAGGCTGTTTATTCTCTAACCAAAACAAAGCATAATTGTATATGTGAAACAAATTATGCAGATAATTGTTTATGCAAATTGCTTATTGTCCATATAAACACAATTTGCACACTGTATTTCAAAGTTTGGTGTCTCAAGTGTGCCCCCCCCCCCGCAGAATTATTTGCCAAGGAACAATATGGCAGATTTGGAAGAAAAAAACATGTTAATGATCGGCAGTAGGATTATTACATGCTTGGTAATAATTTTAAATCAGTGGAACAGTGTGTTCAATTTGATCTGACCTCATTCTTCAAATTTTTTGAATTATTGGTGGAAGCCTTCCCAACCAAGTAGTCTCCAGATGTTTTGGATCACAGCTCTCCTAATCCTTGACCATTGACCATGCTGGCTGGGACTGAAACATCTGTAGGGCAACAGGTTATGGAAAGCTGGCATCCTGGATTTGGGCTTTTCCCATCTGTGAAATGAAACAGCACAAGGTACTTACTTATGCCCAGTTATTGACCTTTTATCATTGATCTAACTAGTCAAGCTGACAGCTTATCTATATGGCTATGAAGACCTCGTCAGCTCATCTTTTCTCGGTATAAACTCCCTCATAAAACTGTTGTAAACAGGATAAAGCAAAACCACCCAACACCTCTCACACTGTCCTGAGGCCAGTTTAGATATCAAGAAAATGTTTTAAAAGGCAATTTCCTGGAACTTTAATTGGGACACACGAATCCACCTTTCACCAGACCACACCATGCAGCCATCCAGCCCAGTACTGATTACTCAGCACTGCCTTTCCAAATCAGAGGCAGTGAGGTGAGGTCTTTCCCAGCCATCTCACTTGAGGTCCTTTTAACTGGAGATGCCAGGAAATGAACCTGGGATCTTCGACTTGTGAAGAATGCGCTCTGCCGTTGAGAAACAGGATGAGCTCCCATTGCTCGGTCCCAGCTCCTGCCAACCTAGCGGTTCGAAAGCATGTCAAAGTGAAAGTAGATAAATAGGTACCACCCTGGCGGGAAGGTATATGGCATTTCTGTGCGCTGCTCTGGTTCGTCAGAAGCGGCTTAGTCATGCTGGCCACATGACCCGGAAAAACTGTCTGTGGACAAATGTCAGCTCCCTCGGCTAGTAAAGCGAGATGAGCGCCGCAACCCCAGAGTCGTTCGCGACTGGACTTAATTGTCAGGGGTCCCTTTACCTTTACCTTTTAGCTCTCCAAATGCAAAACAGGCATCACCATACAACCAGCTGGCTTTTCACAGACCACAAGCAAGTGCAACCAAAACATCAATCTGGAAAAACATATCTCCCTCCTGTTCTATATAGGAATTTTAGATACACAGTGAATAGATATTTGAGACAGAGGAGGAGATTATTTTGTTCAGAAAATACCTAGTTTTAATAATGGGTGAGTTTGTTCCAACCCTGTGGGGTAAACAAAAACAAAATACATTATTATTAATCACAAATGAGACTGAAAAGATCCATCCTTCTGGGTGTTCAGCTAATTTATTGCCTGTCCTTAATGTCATTTCATATTCACCCAACGGAAGTTTTATTTGCCAGCTTTCCCAAGCAGAAATAAAGCATGACTTATTGGCTTCTGTAAATACTTCATTTTTGGCTACAGTTAAGCTGAAGTTTTGTTCCACTCTTGGTTGTATTTTATATTCTCAGTCAACTGCGGAGGAAAACCAAGTTGTCCTCTGTTATGGTATTTGCTTTCCCAGAATGAAATTCAAATGTTTTTTGAGCGAGCAGCTAGCTAGCTTATAGAGCTGGCAACTGCAATCCAGGGATGAGTGAATCTGTAAATGTATATTTCTCCCCCTTTCTCATTTTTCCATCTTCACTTCTGTTCAGCTTGTCATTAATTTTTTTAACTTCTCATGAAAATTCATCAACATTTTGGTGTGAATATCCCCTAATATACACATTTTTGTACACAGTTTTCCCAATGCATATATACACAGGTGGTAGAGATGGCAGGTTTGTTGGCAGGTTTTTTTTTTTTTTTTTTACAACTGTGTATTGCATGGTCACCTATATAGAAAGGAAAGGGTCCATGCATGAGCATCTCCTCTTATGTAGGGGCTCTGTGTGATCAGAACATCGACAGAAGCAGGTGCACTGCATGTGCAGAAGCCCTGCATGTGAGGAAGAATTCACAAGGTGGCTTTTCTATACAGGTGGCAGTGTAAGCACTCCTCTTAACTGCCAGCGAGTATGTTCTGAGCAGAAGGGAGCCGGATTGCTTTCTGGAGCAACGTGTTTCACAACATTTTCTTTTAAGATGGCAGAAGAACAAATGTCGATGGCAAGATGTTTAGCTGTGGAATCTGATAGATTCAAAGGGATCCTTTGCTTTGTTCATAGCCTATTTTTTATTTGACTGTTTATTTATTCCATTTCTATGAAGCTCACTGGGTGCCCAGTCACTGCCTTTCAGCTTGACCTACCTCACAAGGGAGAATCACATACACCATATTGAGCTCTTTGGAGAAAAGGTTGTATATAGATATATGTCCTTCTTTCCAAAGGACTCCAGGCAGGGCAGCAAACATCATCATCATCACCACCACCATCAATTAAATTTGTATATCACCCTTCATCTCAGGTTGGTTCAAAGCATAAAAGGACAATATACATAATACAAACAAAAACAAAAACAAAACAATTTCCATGCTAGATGACTCCATCAGGAATGGGGATCCCATGGATCCTCCAGATGTTGTTGGATCACACCTCTCATTATCCTTGACTATGAGCCTCTGGGTGGGGCCACAGGTTCCCTAGTCTTGTAGTGCTATTTGTATTTTTTGCCCTTTGTGGGTATGCATATTCTCAGAGCCCACAGGATTGCTGGGAAGCAATCAAGACCAAATGAGCTGATCAGAAGAGGGGAAACAGCCAAGGAAATAATTGTGAGGCTCTTGATGACAGTGCTCCCAAGCGGTTCTCAGCAAGTAACTTGGGTACTAGGTGCCTTGACTTGACTTTGCTGTTCTTCCTCAGGAAGAAAAAGTGGCTTAGATCAGCCCAGCACAATGACATTCCAAAATAAGAAACAGCATGCTGGTGGCTCCAATTGGTGGGCGAATTACACAACACCATTGCCAAAGCCATTGAGGTCTTGATACATGATAATGGATTCAGATCCTAAACACAACTCAGACCCCAACCAGGACCTCTGATGGAAACCAATAAGGCTAGGGGAAGCAGAAGCCTTGATAAAAAAATACTTGAGATGAAATAACAGGTATCAGTTTGAAGGAAGCAGGGTTGAGCATCCTGAGCTCTCCAGATGCTGTTCGACTCTAGCTCCCATTTTCCTTAGTCCACATGGCCGGTGGTCAGGGATGATGGGTCAGGCCACAGCTTAGACACCCCTGGTATAAAAGGCACATGTGTACCAGTCAACTTCTTACAGATTTCTAGGGATTGTCCCTACCTGTCCCAGTAAGCTCTTGTCTATTTGGAGTGGGTGCAGTGGTACATGGTGCAGATGCACCTTAAGAAACTGGTTTGAGACCACAGAACTGAAGCAGCAGTGTGACAGAAGCAAAGCCTTCATTGCTGTCACCAATACCTCTTCTGCCAACACATATGAACACTGGCCCATCTAGTACAGCTCCCTGTTCTCACAGTGGCTGAACAGTTGCCTCTGCAAAACCAGGAAGTAGGATTGGAACACAAAGGCACTCTCCCACCCTGAGGTTTCCAGCAACTGGTATGAGTACCACTTCATATGGACCACTCTGAAGCATCTTGTAGCCTTCTACATCCAAACCTTAGTCATGTTCTTTTCAGACTTCTTGGAAAGCCAGCAATGGATATATAAAAAGACGACACATTAAGGAGCTGACCACAATTGGTGCTAATTTGAATGTGTCATCTTTGATGGTCCCTGAGATTAAAACTTCACCAAGAGCTATGAATCATGGCGCCAACTGAATACCGTCTTAAGGGTGTGAGAGGCTTAGAGATTTGGATGAAGAATCACAATGTTGCTGTTTTTAAAAGGGAAAATGGCAAAGGAGGTAGGGGAGAGACTTATCCTCTTTCCCCATATGACCTCAGTGTGTTTACTCATCAGGACACCAGCATACATTTGGAGCAGTTTCATGTTTCATTAGACGAACCATATGTCTGCATCCAAGGCTTTTACTGCTTCATTTAAGGTGTTTTAGAATGCATATAATACACATATCTGAAGCAGTCTCATCCTTTTAGAATCATAGCAGCCAAATGAGTCACCTATTCTTATACTCTGCCCAGAGACAGGAAATAATCATACTGAAGATTATAGCATACGTCTGCCTTGTCTTTTGAAAAAGAAAGAAAAGCCTTCCATGAATGGAAATTCTGAACTTCCCTCATCATCTTGTTTGATGCCTCTCTAATGTTTCCTGATGTTCACTTATATCTGCTGCAGCTTAAATCCTTTTAGTGGAGCGGGAGAGCTGAAAATAATGCCAATATATTTCACATCTGGCCACCAATGCGTCCCTTGGGTTTCAGATACTATATTGTTAGATGAGTCTAAAAAGCCTGGGACAGAAATTTTCTCCGCCTTCTAGCAGCTATGGTAGCTTATTTACTGGAAGTAATGTAATTAACTCTGGAATATTCAGAGTATATTAGATTTTGACCAGGCTTAGTTTGGTAGTGTACCAAGAAACATCACCACAAAACCCCCCCTTCTTTTAACAATTTGGTAATCGTTCTTCTAGCATTCACCTGTTAACAGTACAATCCAGCATATGCTGCTCTGTATCATTTCCACTGGAGCAATGCCCCAGGAAGTTCTCCTGGACAAGTCCTATTGAAGGGTTGGGGAGCACAATCCATCTCCCCTCATTTCAACATGGCTTGCAGAGGAGGACTTCCTGATGGATTGTGCCTCTAGTTATTTCAGTGAGGTTTGCATAGGATAATTGCGTCCAGGCATGATTCCTGCTGAAGGAACATTGCTGAACAGTAGAGCTTTTACTAGCCCTCCTATCACACGCAGTGGCAGCTTTAATGCATTTCCTGTCATCCAATCAGAAAAAGAAGGCTGGGAACATTCTCCACATTTCTTTCTGGCATTCTTCTTAACTAGCCAAAGCACATTTATGACCACATAACATGTTTTAGTTGGACACTTGTAGATCCAAAATCATCTATTTAAATAGACTTACCCATGAAAGTTCAAGCTAGGGCAAGAGAACATGACTGTTTGAAATGTAATAACAAGCACTTGTCTAAACCTTGGAACTTCAGAGTTTTGACCTTCATATGTATTTAATTGGAACACTTGTCCTGAACATTAGCACACAAGCAGGGTGCAATCCACCATTTGCTGTGGGTCCAGAACTCCTGTGGACAACCTGGCTGGGAAAAAAAGCGATGCAGGAAGGAGCACTGAGTTACACATTTTCCTTCATGTTCTCCTGCTTCTCATTTGATTTGAAGCCCTGATCTGAAGCCATCCAAAACAAAACAGATGATATTGCTTCAGCCTTTTCTTTTGGGATGGAAAGAGCAAATAAGTTTTATTGCAGAGCCCTCAGAGTTTCCAGAACTCTTGGAAATGCATTTTATTTGCCACACTTACATGTTTATGACTCGACATTGTCCTGCTTCCAGCCTCCCATAGTTTCCTCTCCTTGCCTGCCATCTTTTCACACCACTCAATGTCTGACCTACTGATTGGCTGACTAGGGCTCCTCGGCACACCAATAGGCAGCGGCATTCTGAGTGAGTGCATTGAGGGCCTCTGTGCCAAGGGTCGCTGATGTGGTGACCAAAAATGATAGTAACCAAAAAGCAAAGGTCATAATTAAGATTAACACAGAGTGAAACCCACAGTTCTGCTAGAGTTCTTTTCACCAGAAATATTTATTCACTTTCTCCCTCTCTTCTTACAAATGTGTGGTCTGGTTTTATTGTGATCACTAACTTCTTGCTCTTAAGACTATTTCCTTTTTTGTTGCCTCAGAGAAACGTTTAAGCTCTGCAAAATGTAACAGGGGTTATCGTTTTGAAAAGGGATATAAAACTACATGTCTTCCTAGGAAAAATGATACTATGTGCCTGCAATAAACCTGCAGAAGTTTCTGTACTTCCGTACTCAGCCTTAAAGGGCTTGGCAGCTTCTACTGTTTAGTCCAACAAAAGCTACAATAAGGGTATAAATATTTCCCAACTTAGGCGGTGTACACACCATACATTTTAAACATATTTCTCCTCTCCTCACACACCATGGAAACTGTGGTTCATGCCTCACAGAGCTACAATTCCCAGCACCCTTAACAAATTACAGCTCCCATGATTATTTGCAGGGAATGCTTTAAATGTATGGTGTGTATGTAGCCTTAATGAAAATAAGGATGGTACTCAAGCATCTTCCTTGTGCCCTTGCCTTTCTAGAACCTTCTGAGAAAGTTCCAAAAGTTTAAACAATTTGACATTGTCAAATTTTGGAAATTCCCTAGGAAATGTTGCATTTGGGTTTTAGAAACTGGGTGTGAACGCGATACTGCACATCCAGTCCTTTGTGATCTGTTTCATGGCGATGCACTGAAAGCCCTCGTTTCAAGTTTTAGTCTATTCCCTGGGAAATCTTCTCACCATCCTTCAACGCTCTATTATCCATCAGCTTCCATCACCATGCCAAGAAAGTTGCATCTTTATGCTAGGAAAATCCACCCTGGTGACAGATGGTGTTGGCAGGCAGAGTAGCTGTATTGGTTCCAATGGTGATGGCACAACCAGGCCCAGAGAACAATATACTCTTTTGTTTCTCATTGTACCTCTTAATAAGAGGAAATCAGAACAGCTCATGTGGTTATAGTTATTATGTAGGCAGGCTGTGATGCTCTGCAATTCAAGGAGCTGGGACTACAACCGCAGCAGCGCAAACTTCTTGGCGCAAGTGAAATATAAACAATGCTTTACTTCACACAGCATATTATTTACATAGATTGCGCTAAGGCTGTGCTTCCACAGCTAACTTTCTAAGTGCGAGGATGTTATCTGTAGCTGGCACAAACAGTGGTGGAGGGATCACATTTGAAGCACAGGAGCTCATAGTAAGGAACGCAGAATTGCTCCCCCTCCATTTCAGCTCAGCTCTAATTTGAAGTAGACCCTGAAAAGTTTTAGACCAATGGTGGCTATCCACATGCATGTCATATGTGTGGACTACAGCTCCCATCATCCACAGCCAGCATGGCCAATGGCCAAGTATGATGGGAGCTGTAGTCCATCACGTTAGCCATTCCCTCATCGAGGCAGAAGAACAGACATTCAAGCCTGTGGTGGATCTAATTCAAATTTGAAACCACTTTTTAAACAAAACCTTGAAGAGATCAGGACCATCATTTTGTGACTAATACTATAATTCTGTGTGGTATTAACAATTCATTTACAAGGCTCAGTAATTTCTATTTAAATAGAGAGCTGCAAACAAAAAGAGCTGGAAAGATAAGGCCTTTTTGCTTTAGCATTCAGCAAAGTTGACTTTACCTAACATAAATACTGACACCCACATAAATAACTTAAAACAAAAAACACCATTAGAAAAACAGGGGTTTTTTTAAGAAACAAAAAGATCAATTTTTACACATATGTATTGCCGAACTTGGCAGAAACTCATATTGGAAGGAGAATGATGTCATCCGGTTGGCCTTTTCCCACTGCAAACAGTAAATCTTAAAATCTGGAGAGATTTTTTATTTGGTTATTCATATCGTACTGCGGCAAGGGGGTTATAACACATGTGCCTGGGCTTACTAAAATCATCTGGAAGAGAAGTATTGTTTAGAAAGCCAGTGCTTGAGACTGGAGGTGGGGAGAGCTCCACTCTAAAATGTACATTGTCTATTTTTCTCCTTTGACTTGCCTTGAGTCACATGTCTGTTGCTCAAAGTTCGGTACGGAATCATTTTCAGACAGCCATTCGATTCTCCTCCCTTCTTCTTCTGGGGTGAAGCCTCCCATTTTGGGTCTGGGGACTGAAGATTAAGCTCAGGCTCAGGAGGATGAACCCACAGCCCATTGTAAACTGCTCATTTGAGGTCAGTAAAGTCTGTTGCAAAATAAGCACACCAGTCCCTTAACTCTCAAGAAAATCTTCAACTTAGTGCAAGAAGAGGATTTACTGTTATGCAATCGGTAAACAACTGGCTTTTTGCATCCTGTGGTCCTTAGGCTGTCATGCTTTATATGTTTTCCCAGATCTCAAAGGCTTATTTTCCAATAGCTAATTCATATTTACATTGCTGAGGTTGACGTTGTTTGGTATCTGGCTTCATTTCTCCATTTTTGTTTGGTCCATCAGCTGCTTTTCTTGGACAAACTCTCCCCATTAGGCTGTTCCTTCTTTAAACGTATCTTCATTGCCAGGCAATGGCATTTTTGCAAGACCTTTCTAGTGCAAGCCTGGCACCAGATTTTACAGATGTGGTTCTTTCCAAGATTTGCTATGCTACTCTGGGGTTGTTAGGAAACGATCCTTTTCTCATCTCTATTTCAATAGCAAAATACAAATTTGTTTTCTCCTACAATTCTGTGCAAATCTTTTGTGTTCTAAGGTGTTGTTTTTTTTACTATGGTTTGCCCTGCATGCTTAGTTAGGCTTTTAAGATCATGCCTGATCACTGCAAGTACTGGGCTATTAGCCACTGCTAGTACTGTGGCCTGACTCCATAGCTCTTTAAATGAATGTGCACCATGAAGGTGCACTATGTTAAATGAAATATAAGAATTTCTGGGGAGGGGGGAATCAAACAACAAAACATGTGTGTAGCTCTGTTTAGTAAACATTCTGTTCAGCTGTAACTACTCAAAGTGCAAGTATGTTAGGAAACAAAGTAGAAGCATCCGGTAAACACAGAATTGGCTATGAATTCAAAGTTTAAACCCCACCTCTGGCCCAGTTCAGACATAAATACTCTTCGTACAATAAAGGATGCTTTCCTGGAGTAGAAACTCAAGTGCCCCCTTCTCTTCTATCTTCCTCTTGTGTACACGGCAACAGAGGAGATTTCTTTTTCAAACCACAGTTTTCCAAGTTCAGTCATCACAGAGAAACTGTGGTTTAGCAAACCAGGAGGCCTTCTCTGAAGCTCAGGTGCACAAGAGGAGGAGAGGAGGAGAAGGCAGGGAAGGAATACTTGAGCTTACCACTAGTTTCCACCACAATAGTTTGATTTTTTGGACTGGGAATAGTGCCGCTGAATCAGGCCTTTATCTGAGCATCAGCAAGTCATTGTCTTTCAACTTCAGTTACACATCTGCAAAACTAAGAAGAGTATTACAATTATTGTATTTATTACATTTTTCATTTTACATCTATTTTTTTCCTCCAGTTAGCTCAGAAAAGAGTACAAGATCCTGGCTCCCTACCTTCACAACATCCCTGTAGGTTAGGCTAGGCTGAGAGACTGCTCTCCACCCCTGCTTCAGCTGAAGATCCCTGCAACAGAAGCTGAAACCTTCTGGTCTCAAAGCATGCTCTCTACCCCTGAACAGTGATCATTCGCACAGAACTGTTTTGCATGTTACAATTTTGCAATGCTGAATAAGACCTAAGCGATAGTTCCTAAATTAATTTTCATCTGAAGACAAATGGTGCTCTAATGCCTTGGCATCTTTCTTTCTTTCTTTCTTTCTTTCTTTCTTTCTTTCTTTCAAAAAAGTATTACATTGATCATTTCCATACCTGCATTGTCTGCAGCTTACGGAAAGAGTAATGATTCATGTCAAGATTGCAAACTGCTAGCCAATAACTTTAAAAATATTGCACCTGCATCGCCCAGATGAACATGCTTCAAATTCACATCAACCTTGCACTCAGATAGAAATGTGTAACGTATTATCAGCTGGTATTTCAGGTTTTGAATTTAAATGCATCCCCAAGGAAATAACAAATATTTCATATCAGCTACATAAATCAAGAAACAGGTACTTTATTGTTTCTTTTTCTGTGATGGATGCTGCACGATTTAAAGAAGTAGGTGTGCCCAGTGCTCTGTCAAGAAAGTCTTTTTGTTAATTTGATAAAGTTCCATCGTCGAAATCTCCAACTTGCCATTTACTGGGTATGTATCTTTACAATGCATTAGTGAGGAAACAGTTAATTGCAATACTGTCCTGGGGAAATGACTTTAACCGTACATTCACCTATATTCCTTGAGAGCCTTATTCAAAATTTTATTTAAGGGGCTTCATTTTAATCCAGAAATGGGCAACCTCTATCTGGTAGTTGAGACGCTCTCCAGAACCCTCCTCTGTTCCCTCCTCAACTGCGTTTGACAGGCTGGAAGGTTCCCTTGGTGATGCCTCTTGCTTTCCTGGACGTGGCTGTATGTAAACATCTGACTTTTTGTCACTGGGATGAAGCCCACTATACAAAAGTTTGAGTCACATGTTTCTCCACTCATGTTTCCCTCTTGTGCCACTCACTGCTGGCATGGCAGCCCTAGGAAGTTTCCCATGACACTGGACCAAGAAATGCTTCACAACCCCCAGTGCAACCAGTTAATTTTCACCCAGGCCTCTATAACTAAATATGTGTACCTGCCTTTTCTCTCCCTCTCCTTTCTCTGTTCTTTTTCTCACTGTCAAAATTCATAGACCCTGGTGGAATCTACACACATAAAAAACCATTCTGAAAATGCTTTTTTTTTTAAAAAAGCATTATTAAAAAATACATTTAATTTTCCATCAGCCTCACCATCGCCATCTAGTGTCACATTGTATATAGCACTTAAAACACACTTAAAACGTTTTATTTGCAGCTGTATAGCTGAGTCCTGTGAGTTTCTTGACGGCAGGAGCCTAGTTTTTTTCCTTTTTACAAGGGATTCAGTGGGTTCAGATGAATCTTGAACCAAAGTGAGTGGGGAAAGGGTCTTTCTGAAGTGCCTGGAACTAAAGCAGGGGCTTCCAAAGTGATCTGAGGCTTTGGAGATTCAGACACTTAAAAAACAACCCTGCAGACAGAAATGGAAACATTTTCCCCAAAGCTTGTTATACAGTGGTACCTCAGGTTAAGTATTTAATTCGTTCTGGAGGTCCGTACTTAACCTGAAACTGTTCTTAACCTGAAGCACCACTTTAGCTAATGGGGCCTCCTGCTGCCGCCGCGCCGCCAGAGCACGATTTCTGTTCTCATCCTGAAGCAAAGTTCTTAACCTGAAGTACTATTTCTGGGTTAGCGGAGTCTGTAACATGAAGCGTATGTAACCTGAGGTACCACTGTACAAGGCAAACACTTGGCGGTGGAGAGTTCTTCTGTGACTGACAGGTGTATCTTTTAATAAGAGGGAATGATTTTACCAGAGCTCTCTAATTACAGTGGCAGTAACATATCACCTTGTTCTTGTGTGTTCTTTTCACTGGTCCTGCTGTTGGTGTTTGCTTGGCAAAATCTCTTCTGTCTCTGTCACATGCTCACACATCCACTCCAGTCAAAACAGCTTTGCTTTTCATTTCTGTGACCTTTGTTTCTGTGACCTTTGGTGCCTATTGAGCAGAATACAAGCCTGAAATTTCTCCCCACCCCACCCCTGATTCATCTTAACTCCCTTGTCCCCACAGTTATCCTATTTTATAAGTGAACACCTATGTCAGTGATGGCCATCATCCCTAGCTAACAGGACCAGTGGTCAGGGATGATAGGAATTGTAGTCCCCAAACAGCTGGAGGGCCGAGTTTGGCCATCACTGACCTATGTGATCTGGTCCTGGGTAAAAGTCAGGCCAGGAAGCACATTTCATCCTAGGCATGCCCCTTTAATTTGCTAATATATGAAAATACAGCTGTTTGTTAATAATTCAGCCCCGCCCCAACCTTTCTTAAAGCATAGACACAAGAGGTTGTTGACTCAGGATCTGTTTACATGCTCCATTATATTAGCCTTATTGTATTTGGTTGCAAGATAAATGAATGGGTAGCCACTGAAAACGATATGATTCGGGGAGAGATGGGCATGTTTGTCTGTTGTAGCAAACCCCACAAAGAGTTTCGTGGCACTTAAAAGCACAAGAATCACAGCATTAGCTTTAATGAAGTAAAGCCCACTGTAATTGACCAAATATTATGCTATACTAAATTTGTCAGTCTCTACGGTGCCACATGGTTCTTTGCAAGTCTGCACATTGTTGACAATGAAGAGGTCTCTCATTTCAATGTTTTCCTCGGACCATTTTATCTCGGCATTCCCTTGGCCTTTCGAAATATCCTGAACTCACTCTTCGCAACATTCCTACTTCCCTTGTTGATGCCTCAGAACACTTCAACTCATGGAAAAGCAATGTTGCAGTGATTTATTTTTAAATCCACTATGCCAGTAAATAGCAAGATATGAACAAATATGGTGAATAAAGCCTTCCGTAACTGACTGGGAATGAGGCGTTGACATATACTACTTGGCAGCTTCCACTCCCCTCCTCGGGAGGAAAATGAAGAAGACGACATTTGGAGCTATTGAAGACCAGATTCTCTCTGGTTTACACTGGCACAACATCTTTGGCTCAAACCGTTGAAAAGATATGGTATGTGACCGTGTGGAAAATGGATGGGAGTCTTTTCATCTTCGCCAATCTAGAGAGCAACAGAGAACTAAAAGCTTGGCAGAGGCATAAGCATCAAAACAGGAAAATAATAAATAAATAACATTCTTGGAGAAGCTCTGCCGATTTGCTACAGAGTTTGTTTTTGGCAGATGGATGAAGGATGCTAACAAAGGCATTTTGTGTGTAACTCAAATGCTTTGATATGCTTGGCTGAGACTTGGGCATGCCTGCCTGATTTGTGGTACCCTTTGCTAGTTTTTTAATCCCCAGAGGTTTCTATTTTTTTTTTACATTTAACATTGATTATTTTTTGACAACACACCCAAAGGGTGAGAGCTATTCTGACTTTGCTTCCTTCACCACATGGGAAGTCAAACATGGCCAGGGTTCATGTCTACTCCATGTTAAGGCTCACCCAAGGGGATATAGACATGGTGTGACTGGTAGTGGCTTGGTGCAGCGCTGGTGCAGTCTCTATCTCCGGAGTAGAGGCAGCCAACAGGAAGGGAGGGATGGATGGCATAGGCTGTAGGGAGAGACAGAGCATGATCTGGGCATGTTGTGGAGACAGAGTTACCTTTCATCTTGGGGCTGAAACTAACAAAACAACTGGAGGCAAAGACTTCTAATTTCAAGCAAAGGTTACCTGATGGTGAACCAGGAGCAGAGAAGGGAAAGTAGGTGTACTGCAGGTTGGGGACAATATCAACAGTGGTCCTTTAAACAGCCAAGTTGTGTTGCTTTATGGAAAGCCATTAAGCTTATTACACAGGCTAGGTGATGAACTGGTCTTCCTGACTTTGTTTAAAGAGAGGAAGAACTCTGTAGGGAGAGGACTGGGTTCTGATAACCTATCCCACAAGAAAGGGCAGTATCACATTATCACCAAAGTTCATAGGACATTGGAAAGCACTGTAGTTGCTGCTGAGATCCTACAACAACCTGCAATAGTGAGATCAGAGTCACATGTACACCCAACCTTTAGGCAGAGCCAGAGAAACCAATGGATGAGGAATTGTGTTTAGTATGGTCCATTGGGCCACCACTACATCACTCATTACTCTTTTTTTAAAAAAAAAATGATTGTACTTAAGTCACCTTTTCACATTAATTCCACAGCATGAGAGGCACACTAGAGGCACCAAAAAGAGTTATAGAGGAAGCCCTGAACCGTGTAGGATGAGCCCATTCCGCAGCTCTTCCCTATGCCAACATTGCCCCTCCTAAGCCATAAGAGCCTAACAGCATAAGCCTGTTACATAATTCCTCAGAAATAATCTGCAGTGAGTTTAATGGATCATACTCCCATGTGTGGAGAATGAATGACCCTCCAGATTTTGCTGAACTACAGCTCCCATCATCTCTGGTCATTGACCATGCTTCCTGGGGCTGATGGGAGTTATAGTTCAGCAACGTCTGGTGGACCAAAGGTGTTCCACATCTGCTATATACACTTGTTTGCAACAGCCCCATCAAATACATTGGGGTTTGCTTCTACGTAATGTGTGAAATGGCCCATGTCCTCAACGTGGTGGGCTGTTTTCAACTAAATTGTTACACTTGCAGTAGCCAACACAACAATTCCCACTAGTGCAATGAGACTCCCCTCACCCTCTCCCTGTACAATCTCCCTCCCCAAATCTGCTCCAAAGAGCCCCAGAACAGCACTCAGTGGAGAGGCAAAATCATTCCACCGGGCAAATAGGCTTGCACTGACAGAATAATCTCATTGAATACTACCCTGTGGTTACAAGGGCATGGGTTTTTGTTTTGCTGTTTTCATATGAAAACCAGCTTCAGAAGATAGAAATAAAGTGAAATGGGAGAGTATGTACACAACCCTTTTTCCCATTCACAATTTATCCCCTCTAAATCATTCCCTCAAAGACTAAGAATGATCTAGATGTTTATGGAAGGGGCAAAGGCATAGTGGCGACAATTTGGTTAAGCACTCCATTCTCCCACTGTTTTTCATTTAAAAAACAACAACCGCAGCATCAAGATTCGGTTACAGAGACTTGAGTATAATGTGCAGTTAGCCCCTGGAAGCAAGGGAAGTTGCAGAAAGGATGAAGCAATGTTCTGTTGTTACATAGAGAAGTTAGTTGCAAGGGCTTAGCTTAGAGGTCTGCACATCTACTGAGAATAAACATGATTAGTTTCCCACCTCTGCACTAAAGCTAGGGGGTTTTGTTGTTAGTGTTTTTATTGACTTTGGCTCAAGCACAACATATTGGACAAGACAGCTGCCTCTTACATTATCCTGTTAGAAACATTTATCAAATACTAAAAGAATTTCCTTAGCAGCTGGTGCAATACAGGTTTTACCCCTGTATTTTCTGCCTAAATAGTTGTATTTTATTCCAATGATTATGTTACTTCTTTAAAAAGGCAATATAATAGTACTGAAACAACAAAATTAGAAGTTGTAAACATTAGAAGGAATCCAGCATCAGTTCTTTAGAGATGGTGCACACATGAATGGGATGTAGCCCCTATACCATTTGGGGGAAATTTGATTCATGAATCAAAGTGGTCAGGGAACGTGGCCAAACCTGATCACTTTATGATATCTCTTTATGCCCCATGTAGAGAGTGATCTTTGTGTTTCTAGACCACCCCAGCCTGAGAGGCAAAGAGACAATCTAAGAAAAAATGCCACTGGACATTCTAACTGTGTGTGGTGTATTATTTGCAACATCTTTTGTTGGTTTGGGTTTTTTTTTCTTAATTTGATTTTGTAGCACTTACATATTTGAAGAAATATATATTACAAAAACAAAGAAAGAGAAATAAGTTGGCAGAAATTCTTAGAAAGTGGCTGTATGGTAGATACCTAGATGAGAAAGGCCTATGATTTTGACCATGTAACGATATATGGAACTTTGTGTTCCCAATTTTCCCTTAACATATTGCACTACTGGAACATACTAAAATTTCAGTCATCACCAGCCTTCAAGTCCTACTTAGTCAAAATACAACCTTGTTCAATGAAATATTTGTGTCCTTGAAAAGGAGCATAATGTGAACATTATTACTGACTGCCAGTGACCTATGCTTTTCGAGTGATAACCAAGGGCACACAGCACAGCTTTATCATAGTTATGGCTTCTACTTTAGAAACATTTCTGGCAATCTTACCTAAGGATTGGTCCATGTAGCCAGGCATTGTGTACTCTGTCTGGCAGTGGCTCCCTGGGATTTCAGGCAGATATTGTGTAGTGTGGAGGAGCCAGGGATTGAAACTGGGACCTTCTGCATGAAAAGCATGTATACTGCCACTAAGATAGCACATCATCTATGATCAATTATTAGTATGGTGTCCTAACTGAATGGTACAAACATACAGAGATACCTATGAATCTGAGTCAGATATTTGCTCAGTCAAGCAGCAGCACTGCCCTGCCTAGTAGCAGCAGCTATGAAGTCCTGAATGTTCTCTAACCACCAGAAGAAGAGCTGTTGCACTAGCATAGGGACAGGAATAATGGCTGTGCAGTATGAAATCCAGTGCAACAGCTGTGCTGGTTGAATCTTGTTGTGCGGCAGGGCTACAGAAATCTGATGCACAACCAGCCACAAGAACCATGCTGGCTTCCTGTGCTTTCTCTTGCACAAGCTATTCCACTAGCGCAACTAACTGCAAAAGCTACAGCAGGCAAAATAGGGGCAACAGGTGGAGCATTTTCAAATTCAGCAAAGAAAGTCGCCGCAAAATTTGATATTAAAAAGAACACATAAGAAACGCATGATGTTTCTCAGGATGAGAAGGTATCATGTCAATTAGAGAAGTGCCCCGGAGCCACGCAGTAGGCAACTTTCATTGCCTGCCAAATCTAATAGATGCTTCCTTTACTTGACCGATGCTTCCTTTGCTTAGTAATGTAACTAAAGCTTGTTTATTTCTTCTATTGTTAGCATACGGCATCAATGCAAACATCTCTGTGTCAGCAAGAGTGGAGACCTCTGTTTGCATCTCTACCTAGCAGATATTTAAAGAGTCTGTCGTCAACTTCCAGTACAACATTTCAGGCAGGTGTGAAGTTTATCAGACCCTTGTTAAAGCAACTTTCTTCATGCCGTCGCTACAAGCTAAAAGTCTTGTGTGTGCTACTTTCTCTTCCAGTTGTTAATGATCAGGAATGAATTGCTGGAAGCAAAAAGTAACAGTGCCATGTGAAATGGAATAGCATATCTGGCATAGATCAATAATCTTTGAGCTGGGCCAAACTCTCTGTTGCAATTAAGCAGAAATGTTCATAGGGAATTTAATTTGTGACATTTTCAAAGGTGTGAGAACAGTCTGAGTCCCATCGCTACATATGCTGCTTGTCATCTTCATATCCACTCTCCCTTCTACTAACAATAGGTCACCAGGAAACTGTGGAAATGCAAATGGAACTGTCTGCCTACAGGGACACTCCACCCATGAGGCAAGGTGAGGCAACTGCTTCAGGCGGCAGGATCCACCGGGACAGCAGGTCCCAATGCCAATTTTTCTCCCCCGTTCGTTACTGATGTAGATCTTCCCTCACCCCTTCTTCCCTGGTGGGGAGGGGGGCACCATTTGGGGGTCTGCCTCAGTTGCCAAAATGTCTTGGGCAGGCCCTGGGTTCACTTAACACAAAACCTTTATTTTAACCTAATCTGTATATTACTGTGTTTTTTTGTTTTGGTTTTTTTTAAAAAAAAACACCTCAACCTCCATGCTTGACAATGGCCAAGTTTTAAAGACGTTCACGTGTGAATGAATTAATTAAAATAAGCAACAGTTAGCCTTCTTTTCTCATTGGAAAAATGTGCATACTTTATGCATTTTCAACACATTCCTGCATTCTGTTTCAACAGCTGCTGACTTCCAGGTAGTTTCTCTACCAAAACTGCAATCGCAATGGCTGCACTGTGCAATGGAAGACAATTGCATGGCTGTGTGTCTCAACTCTTATCTCCCTCCAATATATTTCCCTGCTCATCCCACCCCACCCCACAATCTGCTCCGTATAGTTTTATTGTCCTCTGTTCACCCATCACCTAATATTTTAATCATTTGTCATTGGTCTTTTATTCATCCCATGTGGCATTTTATAACAGCACTATAGGTTTAACTGTTTTACAGAAGAGATGCTGAGTCACTATAAAATCTGAAATATCTGTCCACTTCTGCCCTGTGCTGCATTTGTTGGCTTAGCAATAGGTACGGATAGGAGAAGTTAGGGAAGTCATCACACAAATGCCTTTTTAATATTGTGTTCCATGAGCTGCCCAGAGATCTTATGTTATGATGCAGTTGTATAAATTCCATTCTAAGTCAGTATAACTAAACAGAATATATATATATAAAAATAAAAAATTGTCCAGTAGCACCTAAGAGACTAAGTAAGTTTGTTCTGGGTATAAGCTTCCGTCTGCATGCACACTTCTTCAGATACTTCTTCAGACACTTCTTTCATGCACATGAAAGCTTGTACCCAGAACAAACTTAGTTGGTCTCTAAGGTGTTACTGGACAAATCGGAACCTCTTCAAGGAGGGTATGTGTTGCAGTCGGGCCCCAAGGCATCTCCCACCTCCTGGTGTGGGCAGGGCTATGCCCTGCTCCACTCTGGTTGGTCGTTTCATGGTCACTTGATCCCTAAAGCCAATGTCTTGGCTTGGGGGGTGACCGTGAAACATTATTTAATCCCTGCACGATGTTTGCTGGACCTCTTTGCCTTCACACAGTGGATCACCCACCTGCCCATCCCCTTTATCTGGTGCAATGGCCTCGCTTTGGACGTTGTTGGTTGCCTGTTTTGCAATAGGGACCTGGTAGGAATTTTTCCATCTGGCAAATTGGCAGCCATTTGGTTTTCGCCTACCGCATAGCAATATGTCACAATTTTGTAAGGTTTGGCGGTTAGGCATTGGATCAGCAATGTGTGGAGAGGGCAGTTGTGGCCATCACCTGCCCCTCCAGGCTCAAGGGTATTCCGTTAAAGGAATCAGGGTTCGGCCTGGGTCTTGTCCGAAGCCCCTTGATAGGGGCTAGGGCCATACCAGGACCCCACGGGGGCACCAGGGGGAACTCGTCGGTTCAAATCCGTGGGGCTCCCTCTGGCGGTGTTTCACCCTTTTATCAGATTCCCTGCGATGCGGGTGGGAGTCTGATATAGTTTGGGTGATTCCAATGCCTAAGCCAATACCACTCAAATTCTGTATTCAATAAAGTTGTGGCCTAAAGTTTGCCCAATACCTTAAACTAAAATCCCATGTCACCGTGTCTTCATTTTGGCGGGTGATTGGGGGTCTTGAAGTGCTCCCCCCCAACTGCGTCAGACCAACACGGCTACCTACCTGAACCTCAACAGAATATAATTTTGGTTACAGTCTTTTGCCTGAGACCTGGATCCAAAGCTGGCCCATTAATGAAATACTTTAGGTATCCTTTTGTGCAAAAGAGTTCAGTCATCACTCAGTGGTTGGGATCAAAATCTTTTTCTTTTAAAAAGCAGCATGGAAGTTAGTTGTTCTGCTAACCCAGAAAACTTTATTCCTTCTTTTGGAGGGAAATGGGATTTGCCCCACACTCAACCAACAAAATGGTGTTGCTGGTGAAACTGAACCTGTTAAAGTCAGTGGGGTTTCCATGTCCTGCCTGTTTGTGCAAGTCACCAAAATGAGCTCCTCCTGGTAACTGAGGTCTGAAGTATCTGACCCCTTCAGAAGTGAAAATTTCTAAAAAGAGACCAGGATAGAATACTGCCAAAATAATACAGAATACCGAGGAAACCTTTTATGAACAATAATTTCTAAACTTGGGAGAATGTAGCCATTCCTTCCTGCATAATTTTTTGCTTAGAACTGTATTGTGCATTTAGGCCTAACCACGGTGGGAAAATATAATAAGATCCTGCTTCAATCCCACTGAAAACACATGGAAGAGCTATTTCTGAAATCTGTACCCAACACTCTTCGAACACAACAGGAGGGAAAATGCAGTGCATGGATACAGTAGATGGATGAGCTCAGAATGAGAAATAGTGGTCCGCGGTTTCTCATTTGGATCCCTGCCATGTGAAGTCAGGAAAGGAAATAAATCAATGATTAGTAAGTTTGCTCTGCATCACTTGCCTTCACTTTTTGCATAATAGTCATTTGAGTGATTGTCGAGGTTTAGGGAATCAGTCCATCGGTGGTAACAACGGAAACAGGGAGCCAGAACCTTACAATGGAGACTATTGAGAAGCCTAAGTGTGTAGCCTCAAAGGAGAGGCTGTGTGCAGCACAGGGAATCCTCAGTATACTGCAGCTGCAGATATATTGTCTCACTCCAAAAACCTGGGGAGAATTATATATAGGTTAGCTCTTCTTTTATATGAAGCCCACTTCCTGTAGGAAACACCCTTTAACTCCATGGCTTTATAGGACCTCATCAATGCTAGAATGCTATTTTTGTTTCCTTTTCCCACATCCACTATTCTCAACCTTCTGTTGTAGCTTCTCTGTTTTAGCTTAAGTCAGCATCAATGTGCTGGTTACATTATAAATGGGAGGTGTGAGAGCACAAGCGTGCCCAGAAGCCACTGGCAATTTTGGTTTCTCTCCGTTTCTCACTTTTTCAATCTTAAATTCAGTGTTCCACATTGCCATATCAGGGGGGTGGGGTGGGGGTGGGGAGTACTTAGGACATTTCACCTGCATTATAGTGCAAATTTTGCCTATTACACTATGCACATATTTCTATGCAATTATGCCTTTTGCACATTTTTGCAAAGCGGTTTTCACTAATAAAATGCATTTTTCTATGTTATTTTCACTACCACATGCACTTTGCAAACACTTTACACTAGGGTGTGCATTTTTGGACATGTCACTTAGCTTGAGAGCTGTGTTGCAAAATTTGGAGAGATACAGATTTCAAAAGATGGCTGTGTTTTGGTTCACATGTTTTGGTTTACAACCAAAAAGAGCAAATTAGGTAAGTTTGACTTTCAGTGTGACCTGGACCTAATTTCTCCCCCATCCATTGTTGTTCCCTTATCTCAGAAGCATGGAAGATGTTTATAGCAAGTGCTGAGAGGTAAACAATCTGAATATGCACCGATGCACTCTTCACATATCATTTATTTGCACAGTGCCCCATATCTGAGTGTTACTAATATGAGACTCTAACTCAAACAGACTCTCGGGAGATATTCTTGTGCAACAGGAATAGTTATTTCAGCAACGGCAGGCACTGTCCACAAATTCAATGGGGTACCAAGGTTTCAGCCAACAACCTTCTGATTAGCTACACAATCCTGCCTTTCCATTTCATCCTAAATGTTCACATATATTCTCTGTCTGCTCCACACTCACATAACTCTTGCGGTCCAAGCTTGGCCTTCTCTGACTTCCCTTGCTTTGCGTATCAGCAAGGGAAGGATAAAGACAAGATTCCCACTTTCTACTTCAAATGCTAAGCTCCTGTGGCACAAAACCGCCACATCAGAATATTTATTCATTTATCAAAGTATTTATATTTTGCAATCTCGTCAAATATCAGGGAGGTGTGGAGCAATATATGCAATGTATGCAATAAAACATAAAACACCATTAAAGACAGTATAGAACAATCATTAAAATGTCTGGTTACTAAAGACTTAAGCAACTGCATAGGCCTATTGGGTATATATTGGACTGATGGGTGTCTTCTTGGCCGTTCAGAATTCCCCATTACTCACAAGGCCTTCTCTCCCTGCTTTTTCTTGTGTCTTCCTGTGCTAGGAATTTTGTAGCCCCTGTGTTTGTTGCACATTGCCTTGGCAGAGGCAGAGCTGTAGAGAAATCCTTCCCCTCCCCTCCCCGCCCCCGCCATATAATGGCGTCTATCTAGCCTTTGGGCAAAACCCTTTAAGCCAGTTTCTGCAGAATTGCTAGTTTCTGCCATCTTAGGGCCAAAGCAAACGTGATGCTGGCGTCACTTGCCCAAGCACGTTATCCCAGCATGCTCTGTCACAGCTAAATGCACTTCCCACATGCTCTTGCTCGTTGTAAGTGCGCAAGCAGCACACCCTCCTGGGCCACTGATGATGTGATACTGCAGAACACGGCTGGGCTGACACACGTGGCAATGTGATGCATTTAAATATGATGGGGCATGTGGGGAACAATGTGACGGGCCGTTCATCGCATCTGCTCTGGCCCTTAAAAGAGCTTACTGCCATGAGGTAAAATAAACTTTAAAAATGGTTTTTCTCCCCCTTTTAATAGGGGGCAGGAAATAAAACATTTCTGTGAGCAGCTGTTGCTGATTATTTCTCTCTCCGTCTATTAGAACATTACTAAAATGTGCATGTGTCCTTTTAAACAGATACCCCTTCATTGTAAGCAGTGGAGAGCTCCTGCTCCCTTTTAAGAGTGAAGGTTGCTATAATGGAAAGAAATCCATTAGCTCTCGTGTAAAGCAAGAGATCCTTTGGTCTACTCCAGGATAGCAGAAAGAGCAATAAATTTCACTGGAATTTTCCACTTTCCATTGCTACGGTGAATATGTTTGCCTTGCAGGGCTGCCTCTCTTAGAAAGAAAATCCAGGTAAACTCAAACATGAACAGTTTTATTTAACTACGGCAGACAGGCAGCTCGCTTACTTCTTGTCTTCGGGGCCCACCCTGCCTTCCTCCTCCCATTCACCTCTAAATGAAGTTTCCTCTTCAAGTCCCTTGACTCAGGGGCTAATTATACAGTGGTACCTCAGGTTACAGACACTTCAGGTTACAGACTCCGCTAAGCCAGAAATAGTACCTCGGGTTAAGAACTTTGCTTCAGGAGGAGAACAGAAATCATGCAGCAGCGGGAGGCCCCATTAGCTAAAGTAGTGCTTCAGGTTAAGAACAGTTTCAGGTTAAAAACAGACCTCCGGAACGAATTAAGTTCTTAACCAGAGGTGCCACTGTACAGCCAGGAAGAAGCAGTGCTTTGCTTTCATCCCCTGCTGTACCTCAGGGGGTGATGTGGCTTCCCTCAAGGAAATAGGCTGTAAATGTCATGAGTCTGTTGTTGTTGTTGTATTTTTAGATACCCCGTCTTTTTTACCTGACGGGACTCAAGGTGGCTTACAGATAAAAATAAGAACTTCTAAAAACATAGAAAAATCAATAATTAAAATACAATTACACATTGATAGAATTAAACCAATATATACATATATGAAATCGGTTTAAAACATACTTATAATTACAATAAATAGAGGCCTTTCATTAAAAGCAGTCCGTTCCCAAAGGCCTGTTGGAGTAAGGTCTTCACCTGCTGGCAGAGGGATAGCAAGGAGGGAGCCAGTCCAGCTTCTCCAGGGAGGCTGTTCCAAAGTCTGGGAGCAACCACTAAGAAGGCCCTCTTCCATGTCACCACCAAGCATGAATAATATTGTGCCTTCAGCTTGTCCGTTTGCCGTGTTGGTCACATCCACATCATATATTTAAAGCCCATACCGCCCCCCCACCTGAAAATTGTAGTTTGTGAAGGGCACTGTAAATTGCAGCTCTGTAAGTAGTAAACTACAGTTCCCATGAATTTTGGGAGGCGGGGGAGACATGTGTTTTAAATGTATGTTGTGGATGCAACCAATATAAGGCTTGCCCAATGTTAACAACTGAAATGTTTGTATTTCACAAATTCCTCCTGTTACCCCTGCTGTTGAGTAGCAGGTCTGGTAGCAAAGTCTGACAGCTCTTTCCTTAGATTGGTAGCATTCATAGCTGGGAATCTTTGAGAAAAGCCATTGAATTAACATTGTGTACCGCTTACGAAGAAAAATGATGAATCCTGGCATAATGCCTCTTTTTATTTATTTATAATGGGCAGAGAAGGTTCTATGCCTTCAAAAGAGGCATGCAAGGTAGAAATCAACAGGTGTGGCTTTTACCCATCCGTTTATCACAATGCCTAGCTGGCGGAGGTGACTTGCTGAATTCTGTCTAATGCTGCTTCTAAAGGCACAGAGGTTATGTCAATAAAAACCGTGTCAACCCAAGCTGAACATGTACCCAGGGCCAGCACTACCATTAGACAGAGGGAGGAAGTTGCCTCAGGCAACAGATGCTGGTGGTTCGTCTGAGTTGCCAGAATTGCTTGATCAACTTTGGGTACTGTGCAACTTGACTTGGATAGGGTCAACTACTATTTGCAATGTCTAGGGTCAACTACAATACATACAATGGTGCTGGAATTGGCTGTGGTCCTATACAGTGAAACAGATCTACACAACCACTTCAGATGTATACATAATTGTACTCTCAGGATACAGATTTTATGCATATGCGAAATAGACAGAATTTGCTTGTCACACACAAAAGAAATGGTTTCCTATTATTGCCTGCACAGGAAGTGCTATCATGGGTGGGTGACAGATAATCAGGGGATCCTGTAATAAAGCAATCACCAAATGGAAGTCACAATTCTGTGCATCTGCTTTATAATGTAAGGGAAGAGCTGGGTGCAATATATGCAGGATTCATTCCCCCCCCCCCCTCTTGCTGAGGGATTGTAATCTCACTGGGAAAAGGAGCTTCTTAACCCTTGTGCCATTTACCCATTTAAGATCATGTTCTCCACCACCTGGGGGAAATATATGGCTGCACACACGCAGAATACGCGGTTTGCGTTGATCTCCCAGTGGTGAGCTTGAAGCCCTGCATAAAGGCTGTCGCCTCATTTATTTATTTTTGTTCCAGTGCACAATTTTATTGAGGATGCAGAATCTGTTCCCAGTTATATGGCTTCAATATCTCTATTTCCTTCCTTACTTTGCCTTAGGCTCTGGCTAAACAAGCCCAGATATCAAGACGTTCAAGATTGCAACTCAACACAATAAGAGTGTGCAACGTTATATTATTTGCACAGCTGCTGCAAAGGGTTGTTATGCTCCAGTCCTCCTCATGCTGTGAGTCTGTATTACACGCTGGGAAAAGACAAATGAAGAGTTTACATTTGCATGTAGCGTGGTTTTGTGTTGCTGTTTTTTAATTTCCAAAGTGCTACAAAGTCGAGTAAAAGAAAATAATAATGATACAGTTTAGTAAGGACATTAGTGAAATAAATCAAAAGCAGCTGTGGGTCATTTTTTTAATGTAAAAAATATTTTAACTTTTTATCTGCTGGACTCATCTGAAATATTTCCATTAATTACTTGCTAAGATTTCTTTCCTGCCTTTATTTATAAATGTTCACAGACTGGGTTAAAATAATAGACGATACAATAAAAAAGAAAAGAAACACAAACTCATTAGAAGTCTTATAATACTTGTGTAAAGGGATTAAACACTGGTTCTTCATTAATTCTCAAATCACTGGAGTTGGTGGTTGTATTTTAAAGGTGCAACCTCTTCAAGTCTAGCAATAGGATGGGTGGTGGTTTTTACTAATATGCATATGTTGTATTTCAGTGATTGCCAAATTAGTATTTTCAGTACCAAAATTGAGATTATTTCTAAAGAAGAAAACTGCCAAAGAGAAATACAGACCAACTTAAAGTAAACAAATGAAACCTTTCTGCTTTTAAGTCTAGAACTGGGCGACTTCATTTGCTTCTTACGAGGCTCCTTGTTCATGTCTGGTACGACTCTGATTGAAATATGATTCCCCCACCTATAGTCCTGCAATCCATAAACTGATATTGTCATATTGCCTCTTTTTGAACCATGTGTTCAGTAGATTATGGTGTAACATGCCTGCTGCCATAAAGACCCTTAAATGATTAGTATCTACAGATACACAGTGCCAATGCCAATTTCGCTCTTTTCATGGACTACTAATATTCATGGTGACTGCTGTTTTTTCAATTGACTCTCCCTCAAGCGCTGCCTCCCACCCTCTCCTAAGCATGTTATGTAAGTTTAAAGGAGTCTGTGGTGAATTAATACATCCCAGTCACGACCACTGGGACATTATGGGTTGAAATGGCAGGTCATTCATAAAGTAGGATATGCTTCAAAAAGATTGGAGGAACAGAAAAGGTGTGATAAAAGACAAACCAGGCAATAAGTTAGCTCAGTATTTGTGCCTAGGGCTTTTTTTTTCAATCGGAGCTCACCAGAACTCAGTTCTGGCACTTCTCAAGTAGGCGCCATTGCCATTATAAGAAAACAAGGGAGGCGTTTATGGTGAGTTCTGACACCTCTTTTTCTAGAAAAATAGCACTCCTTGTGTCCTTAAGTGCAGGGTGGTGGGGTTTTGTTTCACTTTTCACACAAATCACCATTCTGGTGTCCAGTCTGGATTGGATCCAATCTAGGGGTCAGTGGGCTTTAACCCTTTGCTCCTCCACTATGGCCCTTAATTGGATCAGGCATCACTGCCAGTGATGTACCTGTGCAAGAAAACTTACTAGACCAACACTCTTTCTGGTGTTTTATTTATTTGTTTAGAGCATTTTTGGTGCCACTTTTTAATCAGAGTAGTTTACATAAAATCAATAACAAACAAGGCAGTTCACATTCATAGGCTTACAGTCATGGCACAATTTTTTAAAAAAATAAAAATAAAAAGGGAAGGAACAAGGATGGGAGTGAAAAACAAGCAAGCTCCGGCATCCATTCCTAAAGGGGCATAGTAATAACTCTTAAAATTACCAGTTTGAATGGAAATAGTTCAGGTGAGGAGGAGTCAGGTTGAGCTGATCAGTCTTGATTCTCTTGTATCCCTCTAATGCAGCCTGATAGAATAGCTGCTCGGTGTCAGCTAAAAAAGGGAAGGGCAGATAGAGCTGGTCTTTCAGTAGAGCTGGTGGAGTGGCTCTCCTTTCCACCTCTCCCTCTGTTGCCACCAGTTGCTGCCAGGTGACAGTTGCTGGATGGAGGAGCCTAGTGGAGCTCATGAAGCTTTATGGGTCTCCCTTTGCTGCAGCCTCAGGGAACGACTATACCACATTGGCTCTGAAATAGGCAGTATTATGTCACACAGCAGTGCTGATGAACTCCATGTATAAGCTTTAAGTTCAGTACACGGCAGCAACTTTGACACATATAGAGAACCGGCTGCCATTGCAGATTACGTGGAATGGACCCATCGTTGACTGACAATAACATATTGTGCTGTGTACACAGGTAGGTGTTGAGCCTTGTCAGAGTACATTTCACGAATTGGGTTTCAGAGATCCAGCACAGATGTGACACCAATAATAGATTTAACAGCAGGCATCATGGCAATTAAATCCTCTGGCACCTTAAGGACAAACAGATTTGGCATGGCATGAACTTTCACAGGCTAAAGACCACTTCATTTATATTCATGAAGTAAACAGTGAAGGCAGGTAGACAGACAGAAAGACAAAGTACTGTTTTGCAAGCGATATTTTGCAAGCACACTGAGAAAGCAGAAGGAAATGTCATCCAAGAGCCAAATGTCGTTTAACAGCAACAGGTTAGTACTTAACAACATCAGGGAAACCAGGATTTAGTTCACAGTAATAATATATTCACGAATGAATGTTTTCCTCTGAATTGGATCTGTTGTGGAGAGCATTTCCCCCTCCAGCTTTCTACCAGGCAGGAGTTCTTTATTGTCAATGTCGCTGTTGCTTTAAAAGTCCTAAAGGGGTGTTCAGTGTCTGTGCCTGCTAGTGGCTCTGTGCTGCCACTGGGATCTCATTCTCAAATAACAAGGTAAACGAGTTCTTCAAAGGGCTGACTTTCCACATTTTATTTCAGCAATCTGTCATTGGGGAAAGTCAGATTTCTAAACAGACCGTCAAGCCTCACATGTGTTCCTGAAGTTTATTGGCAGTTCACAGGCCTGGACAGAAGCCGTTTGACTTCACCAGCTGCTGGGGAGGGGAGAGGGGGGCACAGGCTCATGCCAATAAACAAACCTCTTTGGGATGTCAGCCTCTTTGTAGCATCCTGAAACGGTTTTCTTTTCTTTCTTTCTTTTTTTAAAGCAGAACTTGTCTAAGCTTGAGGAAAGCTCCATATCAATTTCATCTTTTTCTAGGGACAAAGCCATCTATTGTGTATATGAAATGCATCTAGGGTCTTTTTTTCCAGTGAACAACCCAACAGAATGTATTTGGGATTGTTCTGTATGGACATATAGTAGGCGACCGTGGCTTAGTTTAACATCCAGTCATTCCCCCTTAACAAAATGTATTTTTACATGCATTTAGCAGCAGCTAGTGCACAGCAGATTTGTACCTAATGCTGGAACACATTCTCCATGAGACAATCAAAATAGTTGCTCCATTGCTTTGGATTGAATAACTTTGAGCACTCTAACAAACTCCAACTTAATGGGTATAATGGCTAATGCAGTTTTGCTAGTGAGCCCTCTGCAGATATTGGGCCAGTCCTCCCTCCTCCTTGGCCACTGGACCAACTCCCCATACTCTAGTCACTCTTGGGCTATGGCAACTATTTAATGTGAATGCTTCCTCACCTTTGGCTCCTGCTGTCTCCAGGGATAATAGCAAGGCTGGCGTAGACACCCCTTCCCGAGACTCTAGAGAATTGCTTCCATCCATTTGACCCTGCAGAAGACAGTAGCCCTTCTCAGAAAGGCATATTCAGATGAACACATGGAGGATGTGATCGCAGAGTCCGATCATGAAGAGCAAGTCATGCTAGATTAGCCTTACTTCCTTTTTTGATAGCATATTCTGTTTTGACAAGAATTTCTGCATGGTCCTGCATTATATTCTTGATGGCAAGCTGGTAAAATGTGAGCTAGATGCAGCTGGTTGATGGACCACATGCAAATACCTTTAATGAACAGCTTGGAGGCTAGTGACAAGTTGGGCTCAGTGCTGTTTCGTATCTTTATAAATGACTCAGATGAAAGGAATGGAAGAAATACACATCAGATTCAGAGATGACACCGACCTAATTGTGGCCAGTACCTTGAAAGACAGAAACTGAATTCAGTATGATGTTGAAAGGATGGAAAACTGGGCCAAAACTAACAAAATGAATATAGCACAGATAAGTATAAAGTTCTGCATTTAAGTAGGAAGAATCAGATGCATAAATACAGGATAGGTGATAACCAAATTTGAGAGCAGTGTGTGTGAAAAGACCTTGGGGCTTTAAGTAAAACCGCAAACTAAACATGAGTCAGCAGTCTGATGTGGTGGCTAAACAGACTAATATAAACCAAAGCTGTATCAACAGAAATATAGTGTCCAGATCAAGTAATAAAGTAACAGTATTCTGCTGTCGTCAGACTTCACCTGAAATGCTCTGTTCTGTTTTGCGCACTGTAGTTTAAGAAGGATTTTGACAAACTGGAACATATCCAGAGAAAGCTAACAATGATGATGATAATCCTAAAAAGAAATCCTGTGAGGAAAAGTATTCTGGGTGTGGTATGTCCGGAGAATAAACAATTAAAGAGGTGACACGCTAACCATTTTCAAATATTTGAAAGGCTATCACAGAGAGATAATGGAGTAAATTTGTCCTCCATTGCTCCAGTGGGTTTAAACAACAACAGATTTAAACCAATGTGGTTGCAGAGCATTGCGCACTTGGCAGCATCAAGCGCTGCTACTATTTACCAAGAGGGAGGAGGTGTGACATTTTGGGAACTCAGCGCAGTGCGAGCTTAGCATCGGAGTGCCACTGTCCATTGCTGATTTAAATGAAACATTACAAAGATTGTACAAGTTGTTTGACAATGGAATAGAGTGTCTTGGTTGGTGGTGAACTCTCCTTTGTTAGAGGTTTTTTAAGCAAGAGGCTGGGTGACCACCTATCAGGGATGCTGTAGTTATGGATTTTCTACATTGGCAAGTGGTTGGATGAGGTGGCCTTGAGTTCTGTTCCAACTTTTATGCTTCTGTGATTACATCTGTTGACCTATACAATAAGTGTGGTTTATGTACACACACAGATTCTGTGTACCAATTCAGTTTAGCTTAACTCGGGGTCAGTGAGCACAATCCTACTCTCCTCTCTACATGTTCACTGCATGCAATATGTCTTCTGTACTTGACTAGGTGCCATAGTAGTGGCTTAAGAGCAGAGCCGCTCCATATATCTAAAGCACATCCATCACAAATTCAAAGCACATGACTTCCCCCCAAAATTCCTGGGAACTGCAGTTTCCACTAACAGCCCTACAATTCCTAGCACCCTTTGTTAGCTACAGTTCCAGTTCCCTGGAAGTCACCAGTCATGTCTGGTGGGTGTGCTTTAACAAATGACTTGTCCTATGGAGTGCACAGGACAGAGTTTATAAGACGATCATACAATTTCAGAAGTGTGATAGTTACACCCCTGGGGGAAAAAAGTTAAGTATTGAAGTAGATGGCTTTCATGGAATGTCCAGTCTCATTCAATAGCTATTAAACTGGCCAAGGGATTGGGGAACCTGTAGCCCTTCAGATGTTGAACTATGAACCATCATCCCTGAGTATGGCCATTGGTCATGCTGGCTGGGGCTGGTGGGAGTTGGAATCCATCAACAACTTGAGGGTCACAGGTTCCCTGCTCTACTCGTAGCTTTTTTATATATACTTCAACTGCTGCAGTATTTACTTTCTTCATCAGTGTCCACTATGCACCCTGCCATTGTATTTTCTGAACATGTGCTCATCCAAATCTAGCTGTGCCCTGGTATGATTTACGATGTGTCTCATAAATTCTGACCAATCTGGTGATTAACTCAGTAATGTCAGCCAATCACTTGACCCCTATGGGTAGGAACTAGATCGTTCTGAAAAAATATTGACTTTGTGCTTTCTCTAGTTATCAATCATTTTGTACCTATAATGTCAAGATACCATGAAGAGGAAAGAGATTAAATATTACAGCCAGGTTTGTTAAAAGCTTATTCTGTAAACCGTTCATGGTTTCCCTGTATTATTCCCTATGTGCCTGATAGATTTTTCCAGATTTGACAGGTTTTTAATGGAAAGCGGAGTGGATATTTTTTTCTCATTCACCACTGCGAGTGTCAGTTTCCTATAATACCCCAAAAAGTGAGATAAGGCGTGAGAAGTGCTTTGTTTCAAACATGATTTAGTTTAGTCCCATACCATGCTTAGGTGAGAATTTGTTTTGTTTTTCCAAAAATTCCTGAGTTACCTCTTTGAAAAACCTTGATCACATTGGGGGTGAAACTACTCACCATTTTAGTGATATTTTTTTTAAAAAGATTGCTATCAAAAGGGCTTATTATAAACAACACCTGGAAAATTGAGAGCTTTGTAACTGTCCTGAAATATTCACATAGAGTTTAATATATTTTTGTTGAGAATTTTGGGGCGGGGGGGGAGTACTAAAAGGAATTCTACTCTGTTGCTTATGGAGACTCGTGTTTCTTTAGGTCTCTTTAGAGATTTTTGAATCCAGTGAGCAGCACTGATAGGATCAGCAATTGCTTCATGTGAATTTTGCTAAAATGACTGTATTATTTTAAAAGGAATATGATCCGTGGCTTATTTTCTTTGACCCACATTTCATATTGAAAGAAATGAAACACATATGATGTCCCGACTCCTAAATATTAAGCATTGCTGATTAATAAATACAAAAAATAAGGAATTATTGGTATCAGCTATGTGTAGTACCTGCTGAAATGGAGGGCTATTGTGTGAAATCAAAGGTCAACACCCTGATTCATTTTGTTTATATCTGTTAAGGCTGATTAGGCCCAAGCAGCTTAAAACACATTGTCATCCATTCCACACATACAAGATGATTGTGTTTCCTGCTGCAACACGTGCAAGCTAGTGAAAAACAAAAGTACCACTGAGTTCAATGGGACTTACTTCTCTCAGGAACATGACTAGATGGTAGCCTTAACAACATCTTTTCTGTAAGTTTCCCTGACTTCTGTGTGGCTTTATATAACATGTTACTTTGAATAGTCCTTAGAACCTTTTGCCTCCATTCTAGATATGAAGGCTTCTTCAGAATGACTGAAATCCATCAGCTGCTACACCCAAGTTATATCTATGCTGATGGATACTCTTGGAAAAAATTTGGGAACTTTCTTCCTACAGTAATAATGGTGGGGTGGGTGGGTGGAAATCCTCATTTGATTAAACAGTGCAATTCTATGCATACGTACTTAGCAACAAGCTAAGTAACTCAATAGGACTTATTTCTGTGTAAACGTATTTATAATTATGTGACATCTTGGAAAAACACATTAGGAATATGTTGTTTTTCTATTCAGATGCCTCAGTCCTTAGCCATTAGAATCAAGAAAGATTTCCCCTTATATAGGCTAATTGTTTTCCCATCCTCTCCCATTTGCTAAGGTTTCTGAGAATGCCATAATTTGATATAATGGGTAGGTTGAAGTTGTGTCCAATAACATGCCTTTAGGGGATTAATCAATGGATGAAATTTTGCTCAGTCTTGCTGTTCACCATATCTGAGATCAGGAATTAATCCAACAGTAATTTGTTGTTGTCTTCCCTTGCAATATGTATCTTATTCTGAAACATTATAGGTTGCTCTTTGCAGAGCTGTTGGATGTACCCAAACTGACTTAACCTGTCTTAACCTGGAGGTGAGACTAGATGGCTTTTTAATCTCTTCCAAGTGTAATTCTGCTTTCATGTCCTTAAGATTAACTCATATGTCTTCCTGCTCACAGTTAGGTCTCAAGAATTTCACTCTCCCATAGAGATGTAAGAAGGTATCAATTTCCATTCCGACCTATATTTCATGCAACACTTTTCCAATATATATTTTTTCATAATTAATTTGAATCCATAACTGCAGCTATAGAAGGAGCAAGTTAATATTGGAGTGTTAGTGCTGTGAACCCCTCCATTGTAGGTTCAGGTTGTATATATGTGTAAATAAACCATATATCCTAAAGACGGCACCGTCTCCAATGTGTCTCATTCACAAGAGAAAACACGTATCCTGTGTAAACTCCTGGAACCCCTGGAATCTTGCAACACTTAGAGATTGGGGTGGTGTGTAACAATATATTCTTGCAGTAACTCAAATGATTTTAATCAGTTTTTGTGTGCCAGCAGCACATGAGAAAAGTGCTACTCAGTTTCAGTTTGAGTAACAGAAACCATAATAAGGCAGCAACTTTCTTCACGCTCACCGCTTTCAAACTTTCCTGATGATTGTACTAACCACGTCTGTACTAACCATGTATGTAGGCTCCAGCCATGAACTGTATACATCTTTCTCACGGTATAAAACTTTGCTCTGCTCTCTACATTTTAAAAAGGTCAACTTTTTAACATGCAACCCTTAGTGGTCATCCGTTAACAGCTTTTGTGGAATGTGTCACTATGAAATCACAGTAGCATCAATACTCTGAAAAATGCAAAAGAGGAGAGAATTCTCCACTTGCCGTCCAACATATATGAATGCAGCACACTTGCTGGGGGAAGATAGACTCCCCCAACCTTTTATTCACAATTGGTTGCTTGTTTTGTCAGGTTCACTGTTTCTTCTCTGTGACTCATGAGATACAAAAGTTGCTCTTTCCTGTGTGTGTAGATTCCTGGGGGAGGGGGGCCCTACTTTTCTATTACAGTGGTACCTCGGGTTACGTATCCCTCTGGATACGCAATCCTTGGGTTGCGAACGTGGCAAACCTGGAAGTGTATACTTCCGGGTTTTGCCGTGCACGTATGCGCAGAAGTGATCTGCATGCCGCGTGTGTGCGCAGAAGCACTCAATCACGCCACACACTTGTGCAGAAGGGGCCTCCATTTACAGACTTTTTGGGATACGGCTGGGCTTCTGGAACGGATCCCGTCCATAACTGGAGGTACCACTGTATTTTGTTCCTGTTCAAAGCTCCTGTTACTCTAGGGTTGCAATATTTCAAAAAGTGAAAATCCAGACACAAAAATTGGCCAAAGTTGTTGGGCTTCTTTTTGGAAAATCTCAAAAAATATTGAAGTTTTTGACCTTATTTTTAAGGAAATAGTCTGTTAATGCTTTTTTAAAAATATATATATATGAATACAACACATTAAAAGTTGTTTTTTAAAGTGTCTTTAAAAGGGGGGAAGAAGGGTGAAAGAAAAAGAAAAAAAATTGTTAATGCTTTAGTACCCTTTGGGTTTAATTGAAATGACTTTTTCAATTCATAATCCCAGCCAATCTGGGGTTACGTACATGGTGCCTTCACACCAACCTGAATCAGTAAGGATGACCAAAGTCCTCTTACTGCAGTTACTCTGGGTTCAGTGAGGGAGGGAATGGTTCCTCATTGCCTGGGCAACTGAGACCAGTTGGTTGTGCAGAATACGGAAGTGGATATGCATCCAAAAGCATATTCCATTGAAGATAAATGCAATATGGGTGGACAACATCTACACTCAAAAATAAATTCAAAATTGCACCCTCATCCGTATCCTACACCAAGTAGTCAACTATGTGTGACTTGACGGAGGCAAGGAAGTATCAGTCTGGTTGTCTTGGCAACTTCTCCAATGCTACTATCTCATGAAGAGTAAGTGTTATTTCTCACATTTAAAAGTGTTGAAACCAAAAGAAAAAAAAATCAAGGTGGGGGACTTGGTGCCCTTCAGCTGTTTTGTGGTTACATTTCTCTGCGCTGATCATTGGTCATGTTGGCTGGAGCAACAAACAGCATCTAAAGGGTCAGAGGTTCCCCACCCCTGGCCTACACCAAAATGATGAGTAATATATCATACATAATGTAGTTACATTTGCTCAACCCTTCTGTCATCGGGCTGTAGGGAAGATTACTAAGCATGATAGCAAGAAAATAATTCTAAACATCTTGCTTCAAGTTACACAATTTCCGTCTGTATATTTTCTCAGGAACACAAAATCTTGTTTTTGGGAAAGACCTAAAGAAGGGTGGGAGGGAGGTTTGTGGGTGTTAGCTGCAGCTAATAAATTTAACAGTTTGTTGGAAACCACATGAAATGTAAATACCAGTTAATAGATCAACCCAGCAACTGTCTGGTCAAGGAAGTAGCAGTGATAGCTTATTGTAATGTCACCTGGTGAAAAATAGGCACAATATGTTTGTCTTTGCAAGCAAATACAATGTCAACTGGATTTTTGTTGTCTTTGGTTTAAGTATGCAAAGCAGTGCTTTTGAAATAAAACAAAGGCTTTGTCTATGGAGCAAAAATAAGCAATGTGTCCTGTACTTGAGTGGAGGGGGAATGGTTGAATTTACCCATTACTGCAATGGCAGGGGGATGTTTGCTTCTTTCCACCCCTATGGAGTGGCTCCCTTCCGGCTGGGCAATATTCAGTTGAGTGGAGGGGGAATGGTTGAATTTAATCATTACTGCCGGTGCTATTTTTCTAAAAAAATAAAATAAAATGAGGTGCTGGAACTAACTATGAACACCTCTTTCATTCTCTTAGAATGGCAATGGCACCCACCTGAGAGGTGGCGGAACAGAGTTCCTACTGAGCTGGCCTTCAGAAGTTCAGCAACTTAGATGGTAGATATAAAAATATTACTTGTTTGACCTAGCCTTTCTAAGAACATAGTATCATATGAGCTTCCTTGCTAGATCAAACCATGACCCCGCTAGTTTTGTGTCCCACACCAGCCAACCATGTGTCTCTGAAAGTTTACAAACAGGGCATGATCTCTGCTCATCCCACTACACAAGGAATCCCATCCGGGAGCCTTTGTGATAACATCCAGCACCCGCTGTGATATGACTGCCCCATCCAAGGCAGAGGCAAACCCTCCTTTTGAACACAAATGATCTTGCAAAGTAAATGCCAAGAAGGACCCCAGCTTAACCACAGCTTGAAGTGAGCAAAGCCAGATGTGAGCAATTTCCCCCCTCCCAATTAAGCATTACTTCTGCCCCTATGCCAGAAGTTGGTACTTATGAAAGATTACTGAGAAGGAAGGGTGGACAAGCTCTCCAAAATGCCCCTTGGATTGCCTTGTTAATGTATTAACATTACCCAAATCTGGGGGAAACAGGTTAATTTTTCAAAGCCAATCTAAGAGGCTCAGAGAAAGACCCCACCCACATCCTGAAGCCCTGCCCCACCAACCCCTCTCTGCCAACAGCAGAGAAACCAAACAGTGCCCCCCCCCCGCTGCCTCCCTCCCTTCTCTGAAGCTCCAGTCTGATGATTACTGGCATGTCAGCCAATGGAGCCTGATGACTCATGGGGAATGTAGTTCTCTCAAAGCCTGCTGCCCTATTATCCTCTAGAATCATTTATATTCTATAAACTCTCATACTATATTATTCATTTAATCCCGTGAAGTACAATAAATGCAGGTAAAATATTGGGCATTTATATAATTGCAGAAAGAGCTGTCTTGGATGTCCAGGCACTAATTTGCAATTTATTGCCTATTATTTGTAATGTGTCATAAGCATGTATTAGGTTTCTCCTTCAACCAAAATCTAAATGGCTGCCTTTGTGTAAATTGGATTTTTTCAGCTGGATTTCATCATATATGTTAAGAATGGAGCATTGTCATCTGTAATTGGTTGTCGTGGTCTTTAGTCAGATGGCCCTTTCCCATTGTACCATGCATTTTCTTATCCTGAAGACTGCATTGAATGAATGAATTTATTACGGTCATAGACCAGAAGAAAGGAAAAAAAAAACAAAAAACATAAAAGGCAGCAATAATTTACAAGGGAATGATGGTGTCAGTTAAAAGTTGTAAAATTATACATAAAAACAATACACATATACTCATACACCCACACCCACACACACATATACATACTCATATATGCACTACAGTATATGTATGGGCTTAAAAAAGGGGGGGGGCTTATCCAGGGGTCAGATCTTTTACTTTTTTACAGCTAATGCCCTCCGCTTGATCGCGGCCGCAGAAAACTTGGCCACTTTCAGTGTTACTTCTGGGTTTTTGTCTCCTAGTAGGATTTTCAGCCGCTGAGATTCAGATCGACCTGGAAATTTCTGAACGATAGGGGAGATAAACAGCAACCTGATATCCCCGTAAAGGTCGCAGTGTAACAGCACATGTGAAGCCGTTTCCACCTCCTTCAGACCACATGGGCAAACTCGTTCAGCATAGGGTGTGCCCTCGTATCTGCCCTTTAGTAAGGCAGATGGCAATACATCAAATCTAGTAAGGGTAAACGCCCGCCTATATTTTGCGATTTGTAGGTCCAGCAAATATGGGGTTAGATTAAACCCTTTTCCATAATCTTGGATAGCTGGATATTTATCTATCTTGCTCATATGGTCCTGAAGCTCTACATCTCCTATTCGCTGGCTCACCATCATTTTAGCCTTTTCAAAGCCTGAGGCTATGAGTTCTTGTGAGGAAAGCCCCAGGCCCCTCAATTTTTCATAAAGCGACAATCTCCATTTAGACTGGAACGGGTCTAGTAGAGTCAATGGAGCCACTCCCACTGGGAAAAATATGAGTTTTAGCCAGAAGTGAATCTTCAGGATCCATATCCTGGCATTAATAGGGAGTTGGCCAACCTCCAGCCTAATGGCAGTGTTAGAGACACAGGTAGGTAACCCTAGTAGGGAACGATAAAATTTAGTTTGTACAGATTCCAGGGACTTGAGTTTTTGACAATTAAATATCTGGGTGCCATACGTCAATTGTGGAAGTATTTTTGCAACAAAGACCTGGGAGGCAGCAGGAACATATTGACCTCCTTTTCTGTAAAAGAATCTTATGGTAGCTCTGGAAGATCTTTGCGCATTTACAATGGAATTCTTAATCTGATGGCACCAAGATCCCTTCTCATCAAAAATTATTCCAAGATATCTAAAAGATGTTACTTGCTCAATAGGTTGGTTATTAATTTTCCATTTATGTCGGAGTTTTCTCTTGGAGAACACCATAATTTTTGATTTGGTGTAGTTTATTATTAGGTGTTCAGCTTCGCAATACTCTATAAGAGCTCGTAAAAGTTTTCTTAGACCCACACAAGAGAAGGAAATAAGTGCCGCATCATCCGCGTACAAAAGGACCGGGATTGGTGTGTTATTTAGATTTGGGGAATGAGTACTTGCTTCCTCCATCTTCCCGACTAAGGAGTTTATATAGAAGTTAAAGAGAATAGGGGCAAGAACACAGCCTTGCTTGACACCATGGGAACTTTGGATTTCCTTTGATAGGTTCCCATAACAGTCGCATCTAACACGGATCCGAGTATTTTCATGTAGTCTATGGATAAGAAGCAAAAGACGTCTATCGATGTTTGTGGCATTTAGTTTTTCCCAAAGTCTGTGCCGGGGTATCGAGTCGAAGGCTGATTTGAAATCTATAAAGGCTACATAGAGAGAGCCTCCTTTCTTTGAGGTGTATTTCTCCACTAGATGTTGCAATACCAATCCTTGGTCTAGAGTTGATCTATGTGCCCTGAAACCAGCCTGGGCTTCCTTTAGGATGTGCTCCTGTTCCAGCCAGTCCGCAAACTTTTCACGTAAGTGAGTTGCATAAAGTTTGCTGATGATGCTTAAGAGACTGATTGGTCTGTAATTGGCTGGATCAAGTTTACAGCCTTTCTTGAATATGGGAACGATGATTGCCAATCCCCAGTCCTCTGGTATTATTGCTGTTTGATCTATGCTGGTGAAAAGGGTGGCAAGGACTGGGGCCCACCAGTCAATATTGGCTTTGAGAAGTTCAGGAGAGATGTTATCTGCTCCCGGGGCTTTTCTGTGTTTGAGTGCCTGAATAAGCCTCCTAATCTCCGCGACCGACACCGGAGGCCACTCATCACCTGCCGCACACTGTATTAGTGGCTGTGTCAAAGGCAGAGCTGAATATGAAGATTGGAAAAATGCCTCCCAAGTCCCTGCATTCTGTAAAATTCATGAGGTCTCCACCACAAGCCCAACATGTGCTTGGGTTCCAAAACTGCTTGAGCAATTGGGGGGGGGGGCAAGGAGGATTAGAGCCCATACTTCAGTCATCACAAAACCTATTCACATGAGTCAGGGAAGGAGGAGAGCATAGCTCAACACATCACCATCACACACCAACACACCCATCAGTAGCTGACTTCAAGGACTGTCATTCTAAGCCAGTGACAATGCAGGAAAAAAGGCCTATTTAATTAAACACTTGATGAAAGGAATTGGACATCTTGTTAATAATATACCCCCCCCATCTATGCAAATAACCACATTTTCATACCAGGCAGAATTTATTTTCTTTTTAAAAATACCTTTCAAGGAAAGGGCTGTGACATGTAGCAAGAAATAGCTCACTTCCAGTTCAATATTTTCTATTCTTTTCTGCCGAGGACGTGCACTGGAGATAAAATCTGATATGGTCTCACCATTTGTCTTTCAGGCAAAAGGAAGAAAAGGGTCAGCCAGTATCTGGGGCTGACGCACGGGATGCAGCTCAAGACGTCATGTTTGATAATGCTACCTTGAACCTGTCTACTTATGGAAATACGACTGATTATGAATTTGCAAGCAAAGATTCAAGAGATCATGTTTTCAATTTCATTTGATAAGTGTGTATACACAGGGCTATTTTATCCATTACTGCAGTGGCAGGGGGATGTTTGGTTCATTGGAGTGCCTGCCTTCCAGCTAGGCAATATTCACTTGAGGAGGAAAAATATGATTGGCTTAAGTCATACGGTTCTTGTAGCCAAATGTTCTTGGAGCAGTAAAGGAAACAAGTAGAAGAGTCTAACAGGTAGCTGCAATAACATAAATATACTTTATTTCACTTAGATTTTTGTAAAATGAACTATAGACCTGGAGGAAAACCCTTTTGGTTTTATCTGTATGTATGTGTGTATGTATACACGCACACACAAAAATATTATTTGTATTTGTATTTTGGATAGATGTTTTACACTATTTAAACCACTTAGAGGTGTTTCCTTTTTATTATTATTATGGCTTAAATGTGTATCAGGATCCATGAAAATTGCAACCCCAATTTTTCAGTAAACTCTGCCCAGGCTGTTTTATAATGCCATCGTGTCATGCAATGTGGGAGGTGCTTGTTTACAAAAGTGGCAGCTCCACTCACTTCCATCACTAGCTCCTACCGGTGTTAATGTGTCTGTTGCATAAATCTTTCCTTTCATAATGTGCAGAGTGGTTTACAATGTTCTCTGCCTCCTTCAGACGACTGACACAAGTAACTGGCTTTCTTTTCAAGTTTGTTAAGCCTGTGAATGGATGATGTTCTGGTGGCAGACAGGTCTGAAGGCATAACATCAAGTTTGTTCATCTATAGCCCATCACAGATATAATTCCTGTTACTCATTGATCCCTCACCACTGACTAATATCCAGGAAGTAGCATAGTAGTCATACCATTACACCACCCATTTTGCAGTGATGACATTTCATAGCTTTGTCTTCTCCCAGATGTGGTCAAGTTTAATGGTTAACAGTTGTGCTTGGACTTCAGCAAAAGACACAGCGATGAGGATCAAGGGTTCATCTCATCATCTAGCAAAAGAGCATAAGTACTGCCCATCTGGATCAGACAAAAGATTCATTTAGAGTAGTGTTCATTTAGATAATTTCGACTAGTATTCTGTTTCTGACAGTGGCGAGCCAGATGTGTTTGGGAACCTCTCAAACATGGCATGAACAGCCAGTTCTTTTGTTGTTTGTCCTCGGCATCAGATATTTTGGTAGGTATACTGTCTTTGGACATGGATGGATATGCCCAGTTTATAGTTTCTCCTGGAAATATCTGCGCCAAACCGTTTGAATTAAATCTGTCAAGACAAACTTCCTGCTTCATATCAGTTTCTTTATCCCACCACCCCTCTAAAGTGTGCTACATCTGTTAAAGGCATGAAATATGAGAACCTGCAGCTGAGCCATTAGCTTCTAAGCATCTAAACTGGTACTTTATTACATTAATAATTATTCAGAAGGCTCCGGACAACCTGACAAATGGGACCACTGTTTTTTACATATATGTATTACATAGACGTGAATATATATATTTAGTGATAGTTTGGCATTTCCATTGTGGCTATGATGGTTAACAGTCATCAAATATTTCTCTGTAGTCCATTACTGGATCTTACTTTATATGTGTATATTTATATCAATAAATACTTTATATTTGTATATTCTTAATAATAACACCCAGCCTTCACCCTAAGGTCCAGGGGTGCCAACTTGAATAAAATATTGGGGGGAAGGTCAGCCCCACCCTGCATAATTGATCACAAGACATGGTCACACACACCATTTAAATAGCAGTGCCCATCACCTTGTTGGGTAGCCCCCTCAAATATTTTATTGGGGGCACAAAGGGACCTCAGCCACTAGGCGTAGGCTCCTATACTATAAGGTCCCAGGGCAGGTTACAAGAATTTAAAATACAGTATAAAACAGCTTTAAATCTTTCAGTGAATGAATAGAACAACAGCAATTAGAGAGGGTCCTGAAAATATACATCTCATGTGTCAAAGGCCAGGGGAAAGAGGTAAATATCACAACCACATAGTTTAGAGAGAAAATTTAGTTCACATTTATGGCGACACCCCTCCACACACCTGTGAGCATCTTAGAAGTATGTGAGGGATTGTTGCTTGAGCCTTGTGTGTGTGAAAGTACCATTGGTGAGGATAGGGCTGCCATGACTGTAACCATGTCCCATGTGAAGTCACTGGGACTCACAAATGGTGCCCGTGCATGAATTGTGCTTGGCTGTGAGCATAAGAATAACCCTGGTAGATCAGACTAAAGGCTGAATTAGTTGAGCATCATGTTCTCACAGTGGCCAACCAGATGGCTGTGGGGAGCAGTTTTCAGCAACCAGTATTGCATATTGCCTAGCAGGCAGCCTTGCATGTTCCCACCAGGCAGTGTTAAGTGTGCTGCTACAAGTGTGAAACCCTTGTTAGATTTTCCATTTCGGCCGATTCTCTTTAGTGAGATGATTTTGTCTTTGTAGACACAAATAAATTAGTTGCAAAGAGGGTGATAGTTCTGAAATTACTTCTGTTACCTTCTAGAACAACCTAACTCAGAAGTTAAAATTTGCAGCTCTTCATGCCACAACCTTGCTAGCAGCTTCTGACCACAAGCCACACAATTTTTTTTCCGGTCTCCAGTATGAAAAAGATTAGAATAAATGTCTACATAGCATTCGCTCCCTGTTGCATATATTTGCTTTCTAACATTTGGAGGGTGGTGGAGTCAGGGATGCCGTGAAGGTGATAGGACCAAGAAGTGACGAGCATTCTCACTCTCTCAAACATGATTATAATTGTGCTGGGGGAGGGGAGATTGAATGCCAAAATTCCATTCTGTTTCTCTAGAATTATAATATATTTTCAACAAGTTTGTGCCAATATGCCTAAAAGCTCACTGGTCTCCATTCTCTTTGGTGGTTTCCCTTATGGTTGCGGCATGTGTACAAATGCAGCAATGGCAGGAGTGAAGCTTAACTGCATTGGTCTTTCCCACCTAACTGGGAAAGAGGCTCCCAATTTGTCCCACCCACTGTTTGCCAGCCAAGTGTCACAAAGTTTGGAAAGATGTGTGTGAAGGAGTCCATTTGCATCATGCTGCCAAGTGGTAAAGACCATTTTTTTTTACCACACATTAGGTGCAGATGCTATGGAAACATGGAATTAGGCTGACAGAAGTGACTTTTATACATTATAGGCCTGTTCTTGTGTGGCTTTACAAAGGCAGTCACAAATTATGGAAGCATATCTCATTCTTCCCATGTTGCTGCGGAAGTGAGGGAGTGGTTAGGGGAGTGAGGGGTTGGCCAGTTACTGCCAAAACAGAGCCAGACTTCCAGATCCTTTTTGGGGCTTTACTTGTCTGACACGGACTTCCTCTTTCATCTCCTGCTCAAAAATATTTGAACTGGTGTGTTGTGTGTATGTGTGTGTGTGTGAACCGAGCCGAGCAGTAAAGAGATCACAACCAGTTTACTGCCGTGCCTAAAATTTACCTCAGTGCCCAAAATTCCATTCCGATATATCTGTCCTAGGCTTAATTTTTACCAAGGCTCATATAACTGAATTGTGAAGTTAGAATATATCCTAAATGGATAGCAAACACTCATGTATAGCATAATCAAACTCCAATGTATGATGTCACCAGCAATTCCAGTATATAGAATTAATGGACCCAAACTTTTATTCCCTCAGTAAATCTCTGAAGCAGGAATTAAAACTAGTTAAAAACCAAATGGCCCCTTCTGTCACTTGTAAATCATATGCTCATGCCTGAATGGGCTGTGGCAGATACGGCCTTTCCCAAAACACCTTATGTGAATGACACAGTTTGCTGACTTCGAGGAAATACATATATCTTTTAGGGCTCCAGTCAGTGTTGATTTTTGTACCCACATGTGTAGTGTTTGACATACGATGTAAATTTACTTTTACAGCTTTGGACATACCAACTACTGTATGTGCTGATTCTAATACATATAAACTCTAAAAGTACAGTGAAGGGTTTGTTTCAGCAGACATTTTTCATTTGGTTTTTTTTTTAAAAAAAGGCTTCATAAAATATAATAACACATTTTAACCTGAAATATTTCTAGTCAGCTTTCCCATTTTGCAAACTTCACTGAGGGAAAATTTGAATTGTACTGGCCTTATTAATTAGGTTAACTCTCTTCATCTAAAAATTCTGGCCAAAATCCAGGTGAAGCTTCCCTTCAAAGAGGTGGAATCTCCACACACATAAAAACCTTTCTGAAAATGCTTTTTTAAAAGCATTTTTAAAAATATATTGAATTTTCCATAAGGTTCACTATCATCACCCAGTGTCACATTGTATATTGCACTTAAAACACATTTAAAACGCTTTATTTGCAGCTGTATTTTTGTGGGGACTGCGGAAGAAGGATGGGGATCAAACTAGAAATGGCTGGCCCTAGCTGCCATTGGCTCTGCCTTCACTTCCCATTGGCATCCCTGCCTTCTGCCGTACCAGCCCCGTGGTCATCAGCCACCACCGTGTTAGCTAGCCTTGGTTATAAGGTACGGTTTGCATACACTACATTAGGAAAATGCCTTCAAAAAACCCCAACAAACATTGTAGCAGCATTGCTGTTGTTCTAGATGTCTTTCTTTGAACAGTGAAAATTATAATGTTTATCTGGAGATCTGCAAGCATTAGCCCTGCCCTCTTTCAATGCCTGGCTCCAGTGCTGGTTTGGGGGAATCCTTCGGGCAAGATGCCCACAGTGAGACACCTCCCGGAGTTGTGGGCAGGCGGGCAAGTGAGCAGGAAGGCAGTGGCAGTGGGCAGCAATGGCAAGTGAGTCGGTGGGTGGCAGGGGTGGTGGGATGGTGCGGGGTGGGGTGTCCCCTGCTTTGCCCTCCCAAAATGTTGGTGGGTATGATCTGGGCACTTTCCTCCTGCCTTGGATGACCATACTTTTAGCACATGGGTCACCCAAATCATTTGTTGTTACACAAAACACAATTTTGCATGCCACTGTAAATCTCCTTGTTGTGCCTTCCATGCTAAAGTGCAATTTGAACCAGTGACCGGTTATTAAGACGGCATATTTGCCCTAAACATGGAGACTGGTCATCACATTAGCTTACTCTGTGAATTAGCTAACTAGGCATAGTCACAATATTTTATGAACACTTATCTGACAGCAATAGCACTGAACTGAGGTTAGAGGCCCTAATTGAAGTCTTCTTTCCATTTGGATCACTGTAGCATTGCTGTTGCAATCAAAACAATTGTCCTACTTGCAAAGATATCAATATAAATAAAAGAAGTGTGTTTTGCTTATGATAATCATCAGTCCCCCTACTATCAGACACAAGGAGTATGTTGTCTTTAATGATTTTATTAAAAACTGCATGAAAAGTCAGAGGCTGCTTTGCTACAGTCCTTAATTTCCTGTTTGAGTGCCAAACGTATATTTAAATTGTTGCTTGGAGCACCAGACAAGTGAGTTTGCCTGCAAGATTAGCTTCTCCAAAGCCAAGGATATCACTGTTTTAGCTGTGGCTTATTTCAGACAAGAGTTTTTTAAAGTCTGTTTTCTCAATAGAATGTTGTTGTTCACACATCACTTTCTTGAGTAGTGAGAAGTTTAGTAGTAGTGTGGAATGGTTTATGTTCCCAATTTTATCTAGTTACAGGGGTTAGTTACATTTCCTTCAGCTGAGAAAGGCCACTGGTGTCTTTGTAATATAGCTATCTATTGAACATATAGGCAAGCAGAGCATACTAGAATCAAGCTGGCATCTAAAAAGGGCCAGTGGAACTTCTACTCCTGCCTGAGATTCACAAAGAGCAGCTACTTTAGTTGACCTCCATGGAAAGAAACTCTCTGCTTTTGATCTTTCCCTGGATTTTCCAAACTGCCAAATGTCTTCTCTCTAGTGTGGCTACTTTTGCATCACCAAAAAAGAGGAAATGCATAATCAAAAAAGAGGATGCCAATTTGCACGTGCTGATTTATACAAACAGCTGCAATTAATATAATTTAAATTATTTGGAAATAATTACCGTAATCTAAATAGAAATATAGTAGTTCACACCATAGTGGGGAAAATCATGACCCATGTGCCTACTCGGCCTGCTGTCCAGAGGTCAAGTGCTGATAGGCAATGTCTAGACTCTCCCTGCTCTCCCATCTTATGATTCTTTAAACCAGACTTGATTCAAACAGCATTTCAAAGAGAAGAGTCCTTCAAATAGAAGACTGGCATCTGACAGAGGACTGTCATCTGTAAAGTATGGCCCATGCCCACTCTTTCCCGGCGTCCTAGCTTCTACAGAAGCACTGCAAACTGGTCATGAAGGCTGCAGAAGTACAGCAGACTGGAGGGTATGTAAATTACCAACCATCACATGCTAAAGATGGTTCCTTTGTCTTCAGCCAGGCCACTCCCCACAGTTCAATCTCCTTCCCCCCATGTTACCTTAAGAGAAATGGTGGATCCAACGATGACCTTCCTTGCTGACCAGAATGACTGACCAGCCTTGCCGGCAGCCTCCTTTTCTGGTTCCCTGCTCCGCCCCCGGGGCTGCAGTTGATTGGCTGATGGTGCAGGTTACATGACCTGCCACCTACGGGGATGGCCCAGGGGTTGGAGCAATGGACAGATGTGACCCCATGGGCCAGGGAAGCCTGCGCCGGGTCACAAAATCTGCCCATGTCAGGAATGGTGAGCGGTTGTTCCTGTAATGCACATGCACACACTATGCGGATCCCAGGACACAGACCCACCTTGTAACTAAATTACAAAATGGAGAGGAACGCATGTCTGCTTCTGCTTTCGATTACTGGTCCATAATAAGTGTGTGAATTTGATGTTTTGCCAGCAGTGATGCAACCAGACTGCCCTCCCCTCCAAAAATACCCTAGTAAAATGTGTCATGTAACAAAAATTCGTAATTCAGTTTTCAACTATGGTGTCAGATGTTGACTTCAGCCATGTCGTGAATGTCACTACACGTAATAAATAAAGTGGGCTTTTTGTTGTTGTTCTGCACCAAATTTTGCAAAGCCATTTTCGGACCATGTAGCCCCCAAAATTGGTACACATAGTTAACACGTCTAAGCCTAACCGTGACTGTTGTCATTTAACATCCCAATATATTCAGTTGAAAACATAATATTATCTTTTGAACAGCAGTGTGGATTCTGATTTTTTAAAAAAATGCATTGCAGTGTTTAAAGCAAATGGCAGCCACTCCTGCTATAGGCCTTCTGTGAGGAGGGAGGGCACTGCATGAGGAAATGTGCAACTGTACAAGTGAGATCAGACTTGACCCTTAAGAAGGAATCACAAAACTGAATCCAAACCTGCTCCCTTCCTTCCCATTCTTGGATCCTCTTTGCTTCCCTACATGACTGTTCTGTATTATGATCCTTTTAAATAAGCAGTCTGTCGTTAGCTTTTATCCCAGTGCTTACTCAGCCGGAGTAAAGTCGAGGCTTCTTTGTTTTCAAGACTTACATAGTGTGTAAGTGGCAGATGTTTCCCATCTTTTGACTCTTGGTGAAATAAACAAAACCTCCGGTACCCTTCACCTTTCGACTGCTACATTACCTATTTCTGAAGTACAAAAAAGAAAAAAAAAGATTCATGTTTACATAGTGCAGCTTTGAAGTACCTTCCAGGTTTATGTCAAAAGTCCTCTCTCTGGGCAAAGATAAGCACAAGGGAAGAAAAGCAGTGCCACTGCAAAATTCACCTTCCATGTTAAGCAAGAAGCTAATTCTAAAAGTAATAAAGCAAGCTGGGTATTTTGGGTCATTCACAAAGTCTGTCATTCATCAGCAGACAGGGAATGGTGGTGGGGGTGGTATTAAGTTGTAACCATTTGCAATAAGTTAGAAGGATTGATGGTTGAATAGAGATGAGCAAAAATGTCCTCTCAAAATTCTCCACCCTGTTTTCAGGCAGCAAAATTTGGAGTACAATTTTTCTGACTATTCTCCGGGGGGGGGGGGAGAGGAATCCTCCAGTGGTTTCTTGAGAATGGTGCATCCCATCAGAAGTGACATAGCCTCATTCTTTCCCCCTAAAGTTTTGTTTTGTTTTGCTGCAGTCACAGTTGGCAGCTTGCCGGCCATTTTACATCCCTTACATTCTTCTTCTTCTTTGGCGATCACTCGTAGCTGAGTAAGATTGTCTTCCATAAACACGGTTTTAACAATGAGTCCGTAAGTGACTGTGGAGGCCAATTCTGGATTCACACGTCCTTCCATAGTGGGGAAATTGGTTTCCGGGCGGGAGTTGATCACAGTGTGGATTTGCCAAGTGTGCCTTCCTCTTAGCAAGTTTCTCCCTTGCGTTCTGAGTTTGAGTGTCTTCAAAGCCCATGACAACTTTGGTAAAAGCTGTTCTCCAATTGGAGCGCTCGCAGACCAGTGTTTCCCAATTGCTGGTGTTTATACTACGTTTTAAGGGGACGCGGGTGGCGCTGTGGGTTAAAGCCTCAGCGCCTAGGGCTTGCCGATCGAAAGGTCGGCGGTTCGAATCCCCGTGGCGGGGTGCGCTCCCGCTGCTCGGTCCCAGCGCCTGCCAACCTAGCAGTTCGAAAGCACCCCCGGGTGCAAGTAGATAAATAGGGACCGCTTACCAGCGGGAAGGTAAACGGCGTTCCGTGTGCTGCACTGGCTCGTCAGATGCAGCTTTGTCACGCTGGCCACGTGACCCGGAAGTGTCTCCGGACAGCGCTGGCCCCCGGCCTATAGATGTGAGATGGGCGCACAAACCCCAGAGTCTGTCAAGACTGGCCCGTTCGGGCAGGGGTACCTTTACCTTTACCTTTATACTACGTTTTTAAAGATTTGCCTTGAAACAGTCTTTAACCCTCTTTTGTTGACCACAAACATTGCGCTTTCCATTTTAAGTTCGGAATAGAGACCTCATTCTGGGTTGTAGGAGAAGATGTGCCACATGTATGCTCCAAAATTTCTTCAGTAGCCAGCTTCCCTCAGGCATGGTGGAGAATGCTGTCCCATCAACTGCATCCAAATCATATTCAGTTGCTAATTCAGTCGGCTTCTAAACATGAAAGTACGGTTGGGGTACTATTTGTCTTTCACCTCAGGGAAGAACACCTTTTGGGATGGTCCTATGCCATAAAACTGGACTTCTGAGCCCAAAATTTCTAGTAAAATAGCAATCTCAAAGATAACTGGAGCAGCACACTGCTATCATAACACATGACAGTTTAAAGCAGAGATAAGAAGAGCAACTGTTCCAGTTCTAGGCTCCTTCTAAAAATGACTGAGAAGATTAATGGTCTGGGCTTGTAAAATGCAAACGGTACTGATAAGGTTTGAAAGAATTACTGCTGTCAACCTGGTCATGACAACAGAAATGGGGAGCAGAAAAGGCAAGCTGAATAAAACCTAGCCAGCCAGGCTTGTTTTCTCATAGCGAAAGGCAACAGAGGCAATAACAAAAACTGGGAGCACTAGACATGTTTATTACATAAATCTGACATTGGGTACAGCTTGCAGTTTCTCATTTAACCACATAATTCCAGGCTATTACTAGTAAAAAAAAGACAGTGACAATGGTGATAAGGCTCTGCAGGCCTGGAAGGGAGCGGCGTCATCTCCAGTTATAGTCAGCCTTCCTAGCATTTCCCCTAAAAATCAACAGATACTTCCATAACCCAAGTGTCAAGTATGAAGTGTGAATTATAATGTTTTGCCCAAGCCTGACCGCCAAAATTTATCTAAAAGTTGTATTTGGAGCCTGCCCTGCAAACCCCATAATTGCCATTCTGCTTTGGGTAAGAGTTCATGAATCTCCGAAGCAGTCCCATCGTCTTTTAGATTGGCTCCCATTTTCATGCAGCCTCAGAAGACCTCTGATCCTTATGAATTCTCTTTATGCAAGGTACACTGTGAGGGAGCTTCTGAACTCTTGGTGGTGGGCAAAGAGAGCCAGACAGAATCAAAAGGAATAAAAGGACAGAATCAAAAGGAAGTAGTGATAGCAGCAGATAATACCTGATGCAGGAGCACCGAGCCAGCAAAGGTAGCAATATGTTGGTCTTTAGATGGCAGCCATCAGATTAACATAAATGGCAGCTGCCAAAATGTCCCCAAGATGGCAGTGAACCACTTCTGGTAGGAGGCACTGGGTGTGCACCTCAGGAAGCTAAACCACCCTCCCCTGGTAAAAAGTGCCAAATCCCCCCTTCAGAGCCAGGGTGCTCTCTATCAAATGGTGATGAGCCACGTCTTCTTTCCAAAAGAGGCTTACTTTTTCTTGCTTTGTTTCTGGGCTACTTTAGACTTTCTTTCAAATATAAGTGGTTGCAAGACTTTCTGTTGTGAGGTGGTGAAGGCTGATGTGTGTATTTTTCTTTCCAGCAGACATTTATTTCCATGCTCTGCAGCCACCTTGGCTGCCTGTGCTTCCTGGTCTGAAGTACCTTACAATGTCTTCCCTGGGATTTAATTGAAGAATGGGCACCCAGGAAGGCTGAAGAGTGCAGACCACTGGTGAGATGATTTGTAGAATGAAATGACATTCACAAACATTCCTTGGCCACAACAAAAGTGTGGCCAAGACCCTACACCCTGCAAATAAGAGTTCACCAACATTTTATTTCCCTTTTCATAATCTTTAAATACAATTGATGGAGAAGGTCAGGTGTGTATGTTAATTTTTAGCATTGCACTAGTATATTCAATACTTTCCCCCACAATGTCAGCTGGACGGGTGAGTTTAACCACTGACAGATGCTTAATTGTCACCACTACCATCAAAGCTATGCAATATCTATGTATCTATGGAGGATGGGTTGATTATAAGCATCCCTATTATGAACCTTTTGCATTTAACTTTCTGCGACCTTTTGTGCTAGTCTGTCTTTCACCGCAGGCAGCACACTTGAGAACAGCCCTTTTGTTCAGCAAAGGCCACACCTGTGTAGTCAGTGTGCTGGTCCTGTCTAGTTCTGATCTCCTTTAATGGGGGTGACCAGATTGTAGCTCCACTACAAGCACAGACCTGAAGAGGATTGCTGGTTTCTGTGGTTTGTAGTATTGGGTGGCCAATTATTTGGTGAAGAAACACAACAAACTTTGCACATCACTACATGCACTGAATGAACAAAACTTTATTTGCGTCAGCCATCAGCCATAGCAATAAAACAACAATACAATATACAAAGAATAGAAATGAAAAGTCAATTATATAAAATACATTTTAGGGTTTTGAATCAATAATCAAATAGTGGGTCTTATTCTGATTGCCCCAGCTAAAAACCTTGCAACCTTTGCTGTCACCTGCTCATCTTGATCTGCCAAAAGAAAGGACACTGTGGAAGTGGTTGGGTGACCTGGAATGGACAATAAAATAGGGGTGATAATCTCATTCCTCAAGTCTTTATAAAGAGTGTAAACCAGAAGGGCATGTGCCACCGATTCGGTACTGCCATCTCCACATGGACATAAGCGTTTTTTGTGTAGAATCTGTTGGAATCGTCCCGCAAGTACAACTGAGGGCAATACATTCAATCTTGAATTGCTTCAATCCTTGGAGAAAATGTGGGCTATAAACATAATAATAAAATCAATAAATCCCTCAATTCTTCTGTACATCGATGTCAAACAAAACACAATGTTGAGTTTGTTGATCAAAAGTTATACAGGACGCAAGTCCATACGGGGTGCATTTTTTATTTTTTACTTTTTAAAACTCAGGCTGCCTTCCTTTTCCCAGCTACGTATTAGCATACTTGAAGTCAACATTTATTCCATGAAGAAAGCTTTTTTGCCTATTTCTCCTCAGAATAAACTTTGCACATCAGTTGCATTGCTCTAAGATGCTGAGCCAATAAACAGTGAGCTACAAATTCTGTATGCCCTCCAGTAATGTGCTGGGACAACAAGAGAAATGTTAGTTGTAAAATAAACATTCATCATTATTATTTTTTATTACTCGCAACTACTGTAAACCATGGAGGAACAGAGCTGCAAAGCCAGCCATTAAACTGTCTGCTCTTTGCTGTTTAATCAGGGTACTCCCTGGGCTTTTTAGATGCCTGAACTACTGTGGCTCAACATCCAGGAAGGAAGACGTTTCTACGGTAACCACCAATGAGGGCTTCAACCAAGGTGGCTCCTTCAAAGTGCTAACTGGTGAGAGTAACAAAAAGCAGTTCATGGGATAATATACAAAGGGGGGGGAGGTATTATTGCTTGTGAACTGCTTTTATAATGGGACTCATTCAGGCATCAATTCCCTTTTAACTGGTAGGCTGCTCCCACATAGCTGAATTATTTTTGTCCCACCCATTCAAGGTGTAGTTAACCTCGGCACAGGGAGACACATAAAATAAATAGCTCTAGATGCATCAATCCACTTCATTTTGTAACCTTTTGCACTCTGGCCCCACACGGTACACCTTATATACGGGCCTATCTATAGAAAACCTGTGCAGAATGCAAAACTTTGCTAGAGAGAGAGAGCGAGAGAAATAATATATATCAGTTCAATGGGACTTACCCCCATGAAGATGTTTCTGGCAGGATTGCCAGCTTGGCCCTGTGACCATGGGTGCCTGTGGCCCTGGGTCCCATGCAGTATGCACGGCCCTGGTGCCAAAATTTATGGATGGCCAGCTCCTTCGTGGGGCATTTTCTGGCTGCTTGGGCACCCAGGGCCCAGTGAGCTGGCACCTATGGTTTATAGCACGACAGCCTGAATGTGTTTTGGATGTCATCGCATTCAAACCTCATTAATCCAATGTGCTGGTTTCAGTAATGGGCTGAATCTACTATGTGTCGATTCAGCAAATCTGGACAAAGATGGCAACTGCAAGATGCACACTTGTGTGTTCAGGGCCAGTAGTACTTAACTGCCAAGGTGAGATAGAAGAAATGCCTAGGAGAAAAGAGCAGAGAAAATAATTGCTGGCAAGTGTTTACAAGGATAGCTAATTTTTAAAAGGCACCAGTGTTTTGGGCTTATTTCTGATCATATGAGATTGTGTATTTATTTAAGACTCAAACAGAAGGGCAGTGACTAAAGCAATATACATGCTCTTGGAAATGCCTAGATGTAATCAATGCTCAGCCACACATTTGCTCAGAGGATAGTCTTGGATATGTCCCTTTCTCATCTACTGTTCCCCGGTTGTAAAAAAAAGTAAATATTAGAAATCTATGTATGAAGCCAGAACTCCTGCACACAAGTTATGTTCACATAAGCCCCATGGAAACCAGTTAAACATGTTAACATATATTTATGGACACAGATTGTTGAAACCTATAGGGTAGTAAAAACTGCCTCAACAATCTGGGACACTGCTACTTTTCCCAGTTCATGTCAGTCAGGATGGTGTCTAAGGGGAATTAATTTGCAAAATTAAAAACTTATGTATGGTTAAAGTTTTCTCACCATTGTTAGCGTGAATTGTATTCTTTCTCACTGATTAATTAAATTTAATTACAATTCTTAAAAAAATTACAGGAGTGATCTCAGTCTTATGTTAATTTGTGGTGGTTACGTAGTTTTAAAAATCTAGTTTCATTATTAACCTTTCATTCTCACTGTCATTAGAAACAATACTCAGCTGTTTAAGAGTTATTTCAGAAATATGGACCAATTAATTTATTTAGTAATCTCCATGATTATCAGACTTGCTGGTTGTAAAAGGATGTAAAAGCTGAAAAGGAACTACATGCTTATTGTTATACTATATTTAAGGCAGATGAGCAAAACAGAGAAACACCGGTCAAGGTGTGGGGAATCAGGCAGTAGCAAGGGAGTGTGAAAAACTGAAATTAGGAGGCGATTTCTAATTTCTGTGGCAACAGTGACACTCACTGAGGTTAAATGGGTGAAGTAGTGCAGAAGGCTGCAATAAGGCGGCCAGTGTGAGGAAAGTTTACCCCAAATAACATTCACAGAACTGTCAGTGAGCATTGCCCGTTATGTCAGAAGGGGAAAGGGGGCAGAACAGAACCCAATGCAAAACAAAGTTCAGATCTAGGGCAATGATAAAGGGTACACCAGAAAGGCTGATATATATACACAGTGCAAGAATTATTAGCTCTAAAATGCCATCCGCCAACACTCCTTTGCTGCTGCTCAAGATAAAAATAACAGGTCATCTGTCAGACTGTGGGCCCATGTGGGCTAAAGTCTAATTTTTAGGCTCCAGGGGTTGGTACGAGTTCAAAGGTCACTTGCCTATATCAGCCAGTGAATTAAGCTGAAGCTCATTTTCACTCAGAACAGGGGCCATGAAGCAGAGCCCTGTACTAAGTCACATTTATGCAGTTGGTATCTGGAGAATCTCAAAGTGAAGAGTCATGTGGAGATCATTCACTATGGCACTAGCTGCAAGATGGGAGTCTTTTAAAAGAAATTAAGGGGGGAATGTAGGCTGACAATATTGTGAGTTTCTTACTGCTGTTCAAAAATGCATGTGCAAGTATCACTGGAGTTGGGACATGTTACTTCACACATTTATGCCAGAGCAAAGGTCATTTGGTTAGGCTGGTCTCCATGTCTAAAAATGTTGAGGGCGTCTCATCCTCAAGAAAGCTGTGCAAAGCACACGCAAAGCAAGGCAGCTTCCATTGAAATGACATGTCCTCATGTTATAGTAGCTGGTGTTCACTGCATTGCCCAACTCGCTATGAGCTATGGGTCATGGTGGGATCTGCAGGAGAAAAGCAGGCAGAATGCCCAGGCCTGGTGGGTTGGATGAGCTGCCTCTGGGATTGGTAGACAAGGGCAAAACTGTAATGAGAGAAGTGGAAATAAAAGCAGAAAATGGGCAGGTGTGGGGGGTGAAGAGGAAGAGGAGGAGATGCAGATAAGAAGAAACAGACCTTCTAAATCTCTTCCTAACTTTAGGGAAACCCATAAAATTAGGGTTTCATTCTGACTAGCTCAAAGGACGGTTGTCTAAACCCTCAATTTGGGACCCCAGTCAGGAGAAGACACAGCTAGAGCCAGTGGAGAAGACCTTATATCCTGGGGCTTGAATACCTGTGGGTGAAGTATATTTAGCTTGAGAGCTGTTCCTAGAGACCTGTCTACTGAATCATAAAGGGGGAAAGTGGGAGAGCTGTAATGGAGAGCTATCCACCCAGAGCTGGTTTGTATGCATTATAACACACCCAGCTAATAAAGCTGTTTAGTTGCTTTGAAAGATCAGGGTCCTTTATTCTATAGTTGCATTTGCTTCTTTAGAACAGAACCACCTTCCTTTGAAGTTCTGGTGCGTCTTGAATGATATATCAGTCATCTGAGGAGGGTTATTGTTGGCAGAACTTGGTAGAACCGTGCTTAACATGGGGTTGCAGCATCATGTCAACGTCTTCCCTTTCTCCCTGTCATGTTTAACAAAACATGACATCGCCACACAACATGTGTTTTTTCCACCCCAAACTCCAAATCACTGGCCTGGGGAAATGCAGCGAAACGACACAGGTAAGCATGCCAAGACAATGTGATGAGCTAGAGGATATTAACAAAAGACTGCCGGTTTTGATGTGAGGCCTGTACTGAACGTTGCATTGAGATCTACCTACAGTGTATCCATTTTCTCCATCTGTGCCCACTTCCAGATCTCCATCCTTCACAAGCCCTTAGCCACTCACACTCTGAATAAGTAAGCTGTTCATGAAGTAAAACACATTCCCTGCTTTTCTGCGCAATATAGAGGAATGTTGTACCAGCCCATATAAAAATGAAGCAATAGCATTTCTATGGGTGAGATAAAGGAAGAGGTAAATTTGGCCACCCAAGGAACTTGCAGCTAAGCTTACACACATAGTAAAGGAAGGTATTTCACTGCAGATAAAAGTTTACTAGCAATGTTCGCAATTCTTTTAAAATAACCAGCTCTGCTAAAAAGTGGGTTGGAGGTGAGCTGTTGTAATGTACTCTTAGTGAACATTTCACTAAGCACAGGCATTGAGGGATGATCAATCATTAAATGTGAGATACTGCTAAGGATGTTGGCAAATGTGGGTCCTAATGTGGTGGGCTAAAACTCCTGGAAAAATAACCATAATTGTTGCTGGAGTAATTAGTAAGAGCATGGTAAGGCCAACTAGAAATGGGGAAACTATAGGGAAGTGAGAAGAAGGGGCACAGATAACTGAATGAGTGACGATTTGCCTAATGCTAGGAGCTGGGCAATAATGTAAAGTTTGCTTTCATGGCTACTTTTCCAGGATTATTTATTTATTAATAAAACGTATTAGGGATGGGGATATATCCAATTCAGTTCACATTTAAAGCAGAACTTGTCTAATTTTTACTTTCTGAAACAATACACAAACCAAGAACTGCTTTGCAAAAAATTGTACACTAGGCAAAATTTCAAACAGAATGTGTACTGAAGTGCTGATGAATTTTCACGAGGGCTTCCTCACACCCCAAACTGAGGCGAAAATGCAGAGAACTGAATTTAAGATTAGAAAAATAGAAATCTGAGACAAACTGAAACTTTACAGCTTCGGACATTGCTAACAGCTGCACATTAGGGAAGGGGCTTGCATCTCATTGGCAGCCCACATGCTGTGCAGATAGAAGGCCCAGGTTCAGTCCCTGGCAGCTCTAGTTAAAAAGATCAGGTCACACTCTTTAAGGGACACTGGAGTGTCACTGCCAATCAGAGTGAGCAATACCAGGTTAGAATGACATATAGACTGCATTCAGATGTTGGGTTTATGGCGTTAGTCCTGATTTCTAACCATCCTTTTTATGCTGCAGCAACCTGTTGTGTTATGGAACTGTGGCATTTTGTTCAAAATGTCGCCATGTCGAGCTAAATTTTAACTGCATGCTGGGACACCACCACAAATTTCATCCCTTGAGCTGTAGTTGCATGATTTTGAAAACAGCAGGAAAATCACAAAGCAAAATTCCTGTGGTGCTTTATTTTTTTTAGTTAATGGGGTTGCAAATGAATCCCCCCCCAACCGCCCCCCAGAAACAACCCAGAAGCTTTCACTTGGTTCCACTAAATTTTCAGAAATGGATTTTACATCATGTGAAAGATCACACAAAACTCTAAAACTAACAGGTAAGGAAATGCTGGGAAGATGGAATAAAGCGACTCCTCTGTTCGACATTTGAAAGTCCCACTGAGCTCAGTGGGACTTACTGCTGCCTAAACATGAGTTCTGTTGAGCTACGCATCACCTTTAACCTTATCTAAGTGCCCAAAGTAATGTTCAAGCAAAAAGGCTAAAAATGAATTTAATAAACCTCAAACCTTAGTATATATCAGAATAACCAGACAGGATTAAATCCTCTCTAAAGCTCCTGTAAGCCTTGAACACCCCCCACATTCCTCACCCCATGCATCTCTCCCCCTAACCAGACTAGGCATCCTCTTGTCTATCTGAGACCTCCAAGCTTGGCTTCTCTACACATGGATTGCGACATCCCTTCCAGATGACACAATCCAGTTGAGTTTTGGCAGAGCAGAATGGATTCATTCCACTCTCCACCAGAACCTTTTCGAGCAGAACAAACAGTTCTAAGCAGCACTAAGCAATCTGATCTGCATGACGGGTGGTCCAATGTGATTTTGGGGATAGACAGCATAAAAAACTCCAGCAAAGAGTTCAGAGCGGTGCAGTTTCAGTTTGCAACTATAAAGGGGGGCTTAGGCCAAGCTGTTATATACTTACATGGGGCTTATTTCAAACCCCACTTAAAACTAACTGTGGGTATCTTTTCATTGGCTTTTGTAGCGCTGCCTTATTCAGGTTATTATTGCCAAGGCATTTTGCCAAAATTCTCCCTTGCTTTTGCTTTAACAAAGCAGCGGTTAGGCAAGGAATAGAGGAGAACGTGAGCGCCACATGGGGAAATAACCCCAAACACTCAACCTTTCAGGGGCAATTAAGAAGGAACACACACAAACAATATGTTGTTGCACATGCACATTAACCTTTCACCATTCCCAAGCATCCTCCCCACCCCCCGAAACTTTCACTAATAACTAAATGGTAATTAATTGCAGTGAGCAAGATACAAGACAGTTGAACACTAACATAGTAGTGTTGTGTTTCTGCACAGATTTTGCACATGAGCTGAGTTTCCCAGGAGTCGGTGTAATAGTTGAGCTCTTAAAAGCTTGGAGGTTGTGAAGGTTTCATGCAAGGTCAGACTTCTTTACTGAACTAGGCAGTTTCAAGTCTATCAAGCAGCCCCTCGGCTAATTAAAAGATCAAAATGAGGTGTGTTAAAGCAATCATCCTGGAGTCTGCACATGTTTGAAACAGAGGAACTAGAATTCACGGTTTAGCGTTAGCAAGACAATGGAGAGATTGTTATTCATTCAACATTCAGGAGAGTTGAGAACTTTGTCCGATCCAAAGTTAATGGAATTTCTAACATTAATTACATATTGAGCCAAATTTCTGTCCTAAGAAATAGATCTTCCCTTTTTATATTGCTTTTGGCACTGAGCACGACTTAATTTGAGCTACTGCTTTCCTGAACTCAGCCTCAGAACGTATTCCATGGAATATCAATGTATCTGCGTAGGTATAACCTGTTAGGAGGAAAGTGCCTGTGGGTCCCTGCTAGCATCTCTCAGGGAAGACATAGAATAATTTTCCTATTGTGTATTTTGAGCCAGGACTGGTGCTTGTCAAATAATGCATTCGCTGGGGACAGATAAAAGTTGCTTGATGTCCAGAGTTGGGCATTTGCTCTAATTCTTGCACAAACAGAACTTTCATCATAGTGTGGCATTGGATTCCACTTTGGCTGGCATGCTGGCAGCACCGCATCACAAGGCACAGGATCCACCAAGCAGCCATTCAGTGGCACCAGTTGTTTCCTAAGGGACTGCAGCAGATAAGGAGGAGGCAACAGTGGCAGCATCAGTATCACCTGTGGATTTTGTTCAGTGGGGTTCTATGGACCGTCCAGAGTATGCAGAGTTTTCGAACCATCATGAGGGATGGGCAGTCATCAGACTGCCCAACCCCATGCATGGATGGCAGAGCACTGGAATCCAGAGCTAAGTGTGTCAGGCCCCACATGGATCAGGGGGTGGGGGAGCACACAGGGAGGTGAAGATGTGTCCCTAAGACAGCTAGGGTAGGGCTGCGTAGAGGGTGCTGGAATTGAGCAGAGGAGGTGAGACTTTGTAAAAAGGACTGGACTGTGGTCCCCAGGTGTTGTTGGACTATCACTCCCATCATCCCTGACAGTTGCCCCTGCTGGCTATGGATGATGGGAGTCGTAGTCCAACAACATTGGGGACCCAAGGTTGAGAAAGGCTCTTGTAGAGGATGCTGGGGCTTTGTAGATGGATGGAGTGGATAGAGGGGTGAGGGGCTGGTGGCGAATACATTTGTACAGATGGTGCATTTTTTTGTCTGTGTTGCTTGAGATGTGCTTTTGGTATACATGGTGCTGATCCAGGTTTCCCTGATCCTAGCACAACACTCTAATCACTACACCAAACTAGGTGGGGCATATGCAATCCACTAGTATGAGGTCATCAGAGAGTGGGGATAAGAGAATAAATGTGATTCCTGAATGATGCCCTCAAAAGGCAGATTGCCTTTACAGAAGGAGATAGCCATACAAAAGTGTACAAGGACACTGAATAGAAATGCCTTGCTTCTTTTCTTTACAAGTGTAACTATGAGCCTTTAAGAAAAAATATAAATGATTTTAACACATCTGGCAGGGCCATTGGGGATAAATAAAAGTTGCTTGATGTCCAGAGTTGGACATCTTTTCTAAACAAGGCAGGAAAAACTCATGGATGCAAAACAGTTGTAGCATCATTTTTAATTTTTTGAAATTAGGCCATTGGATGTTAATAATTATTGCAATCACTGCCTAACAATATGTTAAGGAAACACAAAAGCAAACAGACTGCACCCCGGAGCTCTGTGGGCAAATATGGAGAGTGCTTTTTCCTTTTCATCTGGGCCCTCTGTATATTTCCACATAAAACCAGCTGTTTGTGGCCATGGCTGCTGCACAACCCAGATGCCAAATGCTGTTCTATCTCAACAGCAACATCTGGATCTGTGGCTTTCCCAGCTAATAGCTTTGCTGGCAGAGGGAACTGAACAGGTATAGAATTATATGGTTGTTATGAGGTTTCCTGGCTGACTTGCCTCTTCTCATTGTGATCTCTTTTTTTAAGCATTTCTTCCCAGAAACATCCGAATTATGGAGAAGTCAACCTAAAGGACTTTCCAGATGGGTGTGTTATTGCAGGGAGAATGTTTAGTCATTACTCATCAGCTGCAAGGGGTTCCAATACCTTTTCTCCAGCTTTTCTCCATGGCGTCCCACATTATATAACGGGGAATCACACCTTCCCCAAACTCAAACTGCAACCCGATGTTGCTGGTACAATGCCATTTCCCACTTCCATCCCTCACTTGCGCTTTGGCATTCTGTGTGATAAGCAAGTCAGAGAAATCTAGTAGATGCGCTGAGAAACATCCTTATGCACAATGAGGGAGCAGGCAGCACTGTGGTGATGGCAATAAGAATGTGCAGCTAAAGCCACAGAGCAGCCAGAACATCCTTCTTTTTTTGAAGGGGAATCTTATAAATATATCTCAAGTGGACGTAGTGAAATACTTCTCATTTCACACACTTGCTCATACATATACCAGTGTGGGTGGGGTGCAGGCTTTACATGCCCGCTGGCTGGTTATTCATCCCATATCCTTGGGCCGTTTTGCTCAATTAAGTGGAGGGGCAGGACGCTCCAGTACTTATACCGCCCCGCCCTGGAAGCTATTTCCTTTCCTGCATATCTGCTGCTCACAGAAGCTGCATGTGCGATATCATAAGGAAATGTGTGGGCTGGGGCTGGGATGCTGGCAGCCATCACAAATAGCGGAAGACAATGCAGTGGTCAAGGGGCAACAGTGATAGAATGCATGCAGAGCTGATTGGAGAGCCTTGCTGGGCCCAAGGTGGACTGGAGGTCATCTGCTAATGAGCAAAAACACTGATCTGTGGCCAATGCTGGCTGTTGTTCCCATTGCTTCTTCACCAACGGAAACATGCGAATGCAATACATTTGGTGTAAGCCTTCCCTGAAGAGCAGAAAATTGTTTGAGATACGAAAATAAATACATGCTCGACACCTGTTGCGTAGTTCCTGGGTTGGGTGGCAGCTCTCACCTGTTTGTCCCAGCCACAGTGAACATTTGTTTACGAGGGCAATCCAGCTGTCACAAGGCATGGACCGCACAGAGCCATGCACATCAAAGCTACGAGAGCACTTGCTAAACAACAAACAACACCATATGGCACAATAATTTATGCATTTCGCAAAGGGGAGAACAAAGGATGTTGTGCCTGATGTGCTTCTTAGCAGACACATGCAGACAACAGACAACAGAGGCTGTTCCAGACAACAGAAAGCTTTCATGATGCGGGGGGGGGGGGCAAGGGGAGATATATCCGTTACTTATTAGCCCAAGGCAGCCAAACCCACGTTGTTTGTTCCTGAAGCTCCTCAAAAGATAGTCACATAAGGCAATGCCTTCAACTGTTGCTCTGCTAGTGGTTACCTTCTGGATCAATGTCTGGCATGGCAACCAGCAAAGCCGATGCAATGGCTCCAATAAACTGAAACAAGAGCTTGCAAATCACAACATTTCTTTTAGGGACAAACAGATGGTATAAAATTGACCCGACACCCCCCCCCCACGCCAGAACATATGTGAATCATTTAAGGAAAGGGATTCCATGAAAAGGACAAGTACATTGTGCAGAAAATATGAATTCAGCCCTTTGAAAATAATATATCTCTCTTCATTGACCTGCTGCTGACAGTGAATATTTTTCACCATTACCTGAATTGCAGCTAGCTGGATCCTTCCCCCCCCACCCCACTGTAAACTGAAGCCAGTTGAAAGAAGCTGACAATAGACAAATGATGCTCATTCCAACCTTGCCTTGTTTTGCTTAATGACCAATATTTTGTTCCTCCACATTTATCAGTGACATTACTATTAAAAACATATTTCCTACATGACTTTATTTTATTTTATTTCTGCAGATAGAAGAAGGAAATAAATCTGCTCTTAAGGAACTGCTTGTATATGAAGAGCAGGGCTGAACAACAAAGCATGTCTTCCTTGGCCCCCTGGGATCTTGTTAGAATATAAAGAACTTCATTTTCCTTCCTTTCTTTTTAAAAAGTGTTTCTACTCCTCACTGTCACTATGGCTGGACACCCCCCAACCCAACTAAATGGCTAAATCAGGTACAGAGAGGGATCGGCAGGACACCGACAAGGGTGCACTGGGAGAAGTGGGGCTGGAGACTGGCTCAAGAGGGCAGGGCAGTGGTTTGTGGGATCTGTACCAGCCAGGAGGCAAGAATCAGAGGCAGGGGAAGCTTTAGAGCTGGAGGCCAGGCAAGCGAAGGGCCAGGTGCTTCTCCACCCTCCCCTGCACGACTGTCTCCCAGAGCCAGGAGGGGATGGAAAAGGGATGAGCAGAGGAAGTTTCCATGCAGGCAGTCTCCAGATAATAAGTGTAACAGTGCATTGTACTGCAATGCCATTTGTGTCTATGCTGTTTGGAATTAGAATCTGAAAGTAACCCCCCCCTCAGCTGTATACATTTAATGTGGTATCAAACCACTTTAGACACTCATGGCTTCCTGAAAAGACTTGTGGAAACTGTAGTTTATGTGGGATGTAAACACAGGAGCAGTCAATGACAACATTCCTAGAGTGTACATGTTAGAACATGGGAAGGGATGTCTGTCCAGCAAGCAGGTAAACTTCCTGGGGACGGACTTCCTCCGCATGTGACCAGAGGTGGGTGTGGCCTCACCTGTGCAGGTAATGACAAAAGCACAGGGGCAGGCAGCCATCTCTCTCTCTCTGCAATTTTCCTTCGATGAGGAAGCATCCAAAGATGCCCTCTTGGCTCTCAGCCAAGAGAGGAGATAAGGACTATCTTCCTATAAGATAGATTCTAAGTGTATTTTACCTTTTTAAGCCTGTCTGCCGTCTGGGATCATATTGTGAACAGATCGTGAGTAAACTCTTTTATACTTTTATAAAGACTGTGTTGTGTCTTGTATTTTAAGAGGGAACAAAGGGGAAATTACCAGAGTAATTATTATAGAGGTTCTAGCGAACCTGTGCACACGTTACCGTTGCGTACTTAGAAGAGAAGAAAGAGAGGAAAAAATCCTTAAATAAGAGACACGGGGGAATGATTAATGGACTTCAATGTCTGTACACTAATGCGCAAAGCATGGGAAATAAACAAGATGAGCTTGAGCTCTTGGTACAGCAAACTAAATATGACATAATAGGCATCACTGAAACCTGGTGGGATAAGTCCCACGATTGGAATGTAATAATGGGGGGATACAATCTATTTCAGAGAAACAGACCAGACAAAAAAGGAGGAGGAGTGGCGTTATATGTCAGGGATGTGTATACCTGTGAAGAGATCCAAGATTTAGAACCTCAAAGCCAAAGTGAGAGCATTTGGGTCAAAATTAAGGGAGAGAAGAATAACAGAGACCTCATTGTGGGAGTTTACTATAGATCCCCAAGCCAAACGGAGGACATAGATGATGCCTTCCTGGAACAGATGGCCAAGCATGCAAAAGGAAGGGAGATAGTAGTAATGGGGGACTTCAATTACCCGGATATTTGTTGGACGTCAAACTCAGCCAAGAGCATAAGGTCAAACAGATTCCTCACTGGCCTTGCAGACAACTTCATTGTCCAGAAAGTGGGAGAAGCAACAAGAGGAACAGCCATTTTAGATCTGGTCCTAACCAATGTTGATGACCTGGTTAGTGGGGTAGATGTGGAAGGATCATTAGGCGCGAGTGATCATGCTCTTCTGAAGTTTACTATACAGCGGAAAGAAGCAGCCAAGCATACTAGGACTCAATTTCTTGACTTTAAGAAAGCCGACTTCATAAAACTTAGGGAAGTGCTGGGTGAGATCCCATGGACAGCAATACTAAAAGGAAAGGGAGTTCATGATGGCTGGGAGTTTGTTAAGAGGGAGATACTAAAAGCACAACATCAGGCAATACCAATGAGACGAAAACATGGAAGGTGCCTAAAGAAGCCAGGGTGGCTATCTAAAGAACTTTTAACTGAATTAAGATTAAAAAAGGATGTGTACAAAAAATGGAAAAGGGGGGAAACCACCAAAGAGGAATTCAAACAAATAGCCAGCACGTGTAGACACAAAGTCAGAAAAGCTAAAGCACAGAATGAACTCAGGCTTGCTAGAGAAGTTAAAAGCAACAAAAAAGGCTTTTATGGGTATGTTCGTAGCAAAAGGAAGAACAAAGAAACAGTGGGGTCACTCAGAGGAGAAGATGGTGAAATGCAAACAGGGGACACAGAAAGGGCTGAACTACTCAATGCCTTCTTTGCCTCAGTCTTCTCCAATAAAGAAAACAATGCCCGACCTGAAGAATTTGGAGCAAATGATTCAGCAAAGGAAACACAGCCCAGAATAACTAAGGAGATAGTACAAGAATATTTGGCTAGTTTAGATGTATTCAAGTCTCCAGGGCCAGATGAACTGCATCCAAGAGTATTAAAAGAACTGGCAGATGTGATCTCAGAACCACTGGCAGTCATCTTTGAGAATTCCTGGAGAACAGGCGAAGTCCCGGCAGACTGGAGGAGGGCAAATGTTGTCCCTATTTTCAAAAAGGGGAAAAGAGAGGACCCAAATAATTACCGCCCAGTCAGTCTGACATCAATAGCAGGGAAGATTCTGGAGCAGATCATTAAGCAAACAGTCTGTGAGCACCTAGAAAGGAATGCTGTGATCACCAATAGTCAGCATGGATTTCTGAAAAATAAGTCATGTCAGACTAACCTGATCTCGTTTTTTGACAGAATTACAAGCCTGGTAGATGAAGGGAACGCAGTGGATGTAGCCTACCTTGATTTCAGCAAGGCATTTGACAAGGTGCCTCATGATATTCTTGTAAAGAAGCTGGTAAAATGCGGTCTTGACTATGCTACCACTCAGTGGATTTGTAACTGGCTGACTGACCGAACCCAAAGGGTGCTCATCAATGGTTCCTCTTCATCCTGGAGAAGAGTGACTAGTGGGGTGCCACAGGGTTCTGTCTTGGGCCCGGTCTTATTCAACATCTTTATCAACGACTTGGATGATGGACTCAAGGGCATCCTGATCAAATTTGCAGATGACACCAAACTGGGAGGGGTGGCTAACACCCCAGAGGACAGGATCACACTTCAAAACGACCTTGACAGATTAGAGAACTGGGCAAAAACAAACAAGATGAATTTTAACAGGGAGAAATGTAAAGTATTGCACTTGGGCAAAAAAAATGAGAGGCACAAATACAAGATGGGGGACACCTGGCTTGAGAGCAGTACATGTGAAAAGGATCTAGGAGTCTTGGTTGACCACAAACTTGACATGAGCCAACAGTGTGACGCGGCAGCTAAAAAAGCCAATGCAATTCTGGGCTGCATCAATAGGAGTATAGCATCTAGATCAAGGGAAGTAATAGTGCCACTGTATTCTGCTCTGGTCAGACCACACCTGGAGTACTGTGTCCAGTTCTGGGCACCACAGTTCAAGAAGGACACTGACAAACTGGAACATGTCCAGAGGAGGGCAACCAAAATGGTCAAAGGCCTGGAAACGATGCCTTATGAGGAACGGCTAAGGGAGCTGGGCATGTTTAGCCTGGAGAAGAGGAGGTTAAGGGGTGATATGATAGCCATGTTCAAATATATAAAAGGATGTCACATAGAGGAGGGAGAAAGGTTGTTTTCTGCTGCTCCAGAGAAGCGGACACGGAGCAATGGATCCAAACTACAAGAAAGAAGATTCCACCTAAACATTAGGAAGAACTTCCTGACAGTAAGAGCTGTTCGACAGTGGAATTTGCTGCCAAGGAGTGTGGTGGAGTCTCCTACTTTGGAGGTCTTTAAGCAGAGGCTTGACAACCATATGTCAGGAGTGCTCTGATGGTGTTTCCTGCTTGGCAGGGGGTTGGACTCGATGGCCCTTGTGGTCTCTTCCAACTCTATGATTCTATGATTCTATGATTCTAAGAAGAGTTTGGATTTGATATCCCGCCTTTCACTCCCCTTCAGGAGTCTCAAAGCGGCTAACAATCTCCTTTCCCTTCCTCCCCCACAACAAACACTCTGTGAGGTGAGTGGGGCTGAGAGACTTCAAAGAAGTGTGACTGGCCCAAGGTCGCCCAGCAGCTGCATGTGGAGGAGCAGAGACGCGAACCCGGTTACCCTGATTACGTGACTACCGCTCTTAACCACTACACCACACTGGGTGTAGTGGTTAAGAGTATATGAACTCTGCTGATATTTTGGGAACTTGTTAGCACAAGTTGGGTAAGGATATAATTTGTCAATATATCCTCTCCTGCACCCCAGAACATTCCCACAGTTTGTTAGGGGAACTGAATGTTTTTGGAGGCCCTGATTCCTCACACAGAGCTACAATTTCCAGAGCATGCATACACACACACACACACACACACACACAAACAGTAAAGGTAAAGGTACCCCTGACCATTAGGTCCAGTCGTGGCTGACTCTGGGGTTGTGGCGCTCATCTCACTTTATTGGCCGGGGGAGCCGGCGTACAGCTTCCGGGTCATGTGGCCAGCATGACTAAGCCGCTTCTGGCGAACCAGAGCAGCGCACGGAAATGCCATTTACCTTCCCGCCAGAGCGGTACCTATTTATCTACTCGCACTTTGATGTGCTTTCAAACTGCTAGGTTGGCAGAAGCAGGGACTGAGCAACGGGAGCTCACCCCGTCGCGGGGATTTGAACCGCCGACCTTGTGATTGGCAAGTTCTAGGCTCTGTGGTTTAACCCACAGCGCCACCCACGTCACACACACACACACACACACACACACACACACACACACACACACACACCACCTTTCATGAAAAGATCTCAGGGCAGTTCACAAGATCAAAACCAGATAGCATTTAACCTCAATGAATTGGTCTAGTTCTCTTTTCAAGCCAACTAAAGAGAGGGGGCCACAGGGCTTCAGTTACTGCCTCTGCTTCCTGTACTGCTGCAGTGGGAAGGTCGGAAATCAGATTGTAAGTACAACCAGCTAAATTGTGGGGAAGGCTATAGCTGTGTAGGGTTGCCATATTTCCAAAAGTGAAAATCCAAACACAAAAGTTGTTGAGCTTTCTTTGTTTTGTTTTGGCCAAAGCAGTTTTTGAGCAATTTTTTTTAAAAGGAACTTTGCAAAAAAACTCAACACTTCCAGTATGGGCTGCCATACACCCAGATTTCCCTGGGTTCTGAAAATTCTGCTCAGACTCTATTTTTGGCAGATGAATCCTGGATATGCCTGGGAAATTCCAGAGGCACAGACACCCATCTCCCCCTCAGCAGAGGAAGGTTGGAGGTAGAGAGGAAAGGAGGGAAGTGCATGGCCTGTGAGCCCTTGATTAAATGCCTGAATAATAGGAGTTAAGCTGCAGGTTATCACCACACCACGTGGCAGCAAATTCCACATATTAATTAAGTTGTAGGTGAAGAAGTTCCTTTCCTCAGTCCTGGATCTTCTACCAAACAGTTTCAATGAATGATCCTGGCAGAGGGACCAAAAGGCTGTTTTGACTTTTCCATTTCTGCAGTAATGAGCCAAAGGAGTATGGTGATCTACTTTGTTCTGAGATCATGATTTAGATTCAGCTCCCCAGTCCTGCAGCCAAACATTTTTTTCACATTACAAAACAATTAACATGATTTTTTCTTAATTGTTAAAGCAAGTGCTTTAATCTCTTTCCTCTTTCCAAAACGCCCATTAGTGACGAGGAATCGTCAAGTATTTGGCTATCATTCCCATCCTGAATGAGATTCTGTGTCCAAATATAGCCATGAAGTGGACTAGAAAATATGTTGAGTGCTTTTCAGAAAAGCTGGATCAAGATATAACTGCAAAAATGAACATTAATGGAGAACAAATAGCAAGGGAAGGATCGCAAGGACTCTGCTGAGTTTTATGGCAAAATAAATATTTTGCTATAAAAGACCTGAAATTCCAAGAATGTTGTGCTGATATAGTTACCAAGCTTATCTAAATCTTTACTATCTTAATTTCAGTTTCTCTTTGTTTTAGGTGCAAAGGCCTGACCAGTCCTTTTAACTGCTTGCTTCTAAGTTATGGGTAGCAGGTTGGGGCACTGCCAAATATACCCGCCATGAATAATGAAAAAAGTAGATAATAAGCAAACCCTATAATAAAACAGATGGTCGTTCAGAGTAGCCTGGTCTTGGGACTTGTAGGTATGTATATTGGGCCTGATCTGAAGCCTCACGAGCATAAGAAAATTTTCAACAAACATTCAGATACAGGGGTGCCAACTTGAATAAAATATTGGGGATGGCAGGCAAGTGCCACCCTGCATAATCGATCAAATGATGTAGAGCATGCACACCATCTGAATGGCAATGCCCATTAACTTTGGGGGGCCACAGCCCCCTCAAATATTTTATTGGGCAGCAAAGTAAAAAAAGGCCCCTAGGAGGTTTGGCTCCTACGTTCAGAAAGATCACTTTGAGAAGGAAGAAGGGGAAACTCTTGCCAGAATGTTCCACAGTTTTTAAGGCAACTTCATTTTATTAACACCTGCTGCTCCATTGTAAGGTTTTGCTCTCCCCACTTCACTTTCAGCAGATACATGTCCCTGCTTTGCCTTGTAATGCATTGTAAAGATTGTGCTTCCCTTTGGCAAGCCAATACCCACTTTGGCTGAGGATTCATTGAAACGTGGCTTGTCCTCATTTTAACTGATAATCAGTCTGAACACCCCCTTGGTCACCTCAAAAGTAAAATAAGGCACAACAAAAGTTCTGTACCCCACCAATGAGAATTTCAACTACATCTTCCCTCCCCTTTGCTCATCTTTTAATGCAAGGTGGGGAAGGGAGCAGTGGACATTGGGGAAGAAGGGTTAGCTAGTAAGTTGCAGGGAATGGTGCCTTGACATTCTTTTTTAACAATGCACAGGAATACATAGGTGCTGCATTAAAACGCTGCACAGAAATGCTGGTGCAATTATATGTACCATTTCCTCAAGATTGCTTTTTTTGCATTGTTTATCACTGCAGATGCACACATTAGTAACAAAGAAGAATGGAAAAGAAATAAACTAAAGGAATGGAAAGCAACAGCAAAATGCACATTCTTCAATTATGGGATTAATTTTACCAATTTTCCTAGTTAAATTAGAATTTTAGAGTGGTGGGATGCAATATCATAGAACATTTTCAAGGATGAAACAGTGGAAATGTACTCAACATTACTACACTCATCTCCCTACTTCAGACATTAGATGGGAACCACAATTTAGCTGCGCTTCCTGCCTCACTTCATGTAACATCTGCAGCCACTTTGACTGAGCAGTTTGGTTTCCTATTTCATGAATGCTTCTGGGTTTGTTTGGATTTTTTAAAAATCCGAAATCAGCCCCATTTAGTCTCAGTTTGAACTTTATTCCAAGTTATCAAACCCATGCCTGATTCATACATCCCTGGGTGGCCACAATCTCAGATGAAACTTAGCACTTTTGGATCTCCTTACCTCACATCCCCTCAAAGTTAACACTTTTCAATTGAGTGGATATGCAAATGTAAACTGGCATTCTCTCCTGAACCCCTGGCCTACCTGACAGCAAGTCAGTATGTCAAGTCCCAAGTTCGACAGTCAGGAAACACGGTCTGGTGTTAATCCACATGTCCAGTGTCCAAAATCTGGAAAACACAGTCCAGAGTCAATCCCGAAGCACAATCCCATAGAGGTTCTGAAGCGTTGAAGTCCCTCAACATGGGCAGTTGAACAAACACAACACAGCACAGCACAGCACCTCAGCTCTGCTTTCCCTTTGCATGCTGATTGCAGCATCTGGCCTTAACGAGGCATGTGACCTTCACCTGTCCTGAGCCTACTCCAGCTGAGGAATCACATACTTCCTCCCAAAGCTAGCGAGCCCCATCTGGCAAGTTAAGGAGCTGAGCTGTGGGCCCTTGCCTGCCACATCTTCCTGGAGCAGACTTTCCCAAACTTGGGTCACCAGCTGTTTTTGGACTGCAGTTCGCATCATCCCTGACTACTGGTCATGCTAGCTAGGGATGATGGGAGTTGTAGTCCAAAAACAGCTGGAGACCCAAGTTTGGGAAACCCTGTCCTAGACTATCTCTCCTGCTGCTCCTTATGCATCATAGCCCATTGTGTCTGGGAAGACAGGGGCCCCTCTGGCTCTGGTGATGGGTCCTGCTGCTCTGGTTCCTGTGCACCGATCCCCATTCCCCGTCACCCTGCGAGTGCTTCCTTCCCCATCCCCAGCTTGCTCCGGTGTGTCGCAGTCCTGGCTACACCCCTTGCCAGGATCCTCTTCCTCTTCTTTCTCCTCCCCCTCCTCCCCATCGTTCATGACACATTCAGAGGATGATGTGATGTTTCGGAGCAAGAGCTTGAAAACCTGGACTCCTTTGGGTTGAAAGGGTGGGATATAAACTGAATAAATAAATAAATAAATAAATAATAAAAGAGCAAGTAAGCAATGTGTGATGAAGATTACCCACCTATATTTTACCTGTGTGTCACAATATGTACCGAGATGATTATACACACTTACCTTTTGCCCAGCTCTGTCCTAGCAGAGGTCTGTACTTAAAAGCTCTGGGTTCGAGCATATTTTTTTGTCCCACAGCTTTCCCCACAAAAACACGCTCTATAGTATTCAATTAGAGAAAAAGCCAATTCAGTTAGGTGTATGTTTTGCAGATTACCATTTTCTCCAATTGAGCTTAAAACAGAGGGTTTTCATGAAGGAAGTTCCAGAGCGGGGGGAAACTGACACTCGAACATGGAGCTTTAAAGTGCAGACTGTGCCTGGAAAGAGTGGGGGGAGAGCTAAGTGTGGCTAAGCCCAGACTTTAGAATCTGGAATCATAATACAGCTATGTTTTCAGAAGTTTCAGTACTCAGGTTTCATGTCAAGTAAGCAAGTTTTATATTAAGAGCAGATTTCCCCCCGCCTCCAGAGCCACAAAAAACCTTTGCTTACTCAAATTGTTAAAAATGAAGAGTGACCCAGAATAATTATCCTATCAAGTGGGTTAAAGTTTCACCCAAGGTTTTCACAAAATTGTAGAATAGTAGAGTCTGAAGGTACCTCAAGGTTCATTAGTTCAATCCCCTTCAATACAGGAATCTCAAGTAAAGCATCCATGACAGATGGCCACCCAACCTTTGCTTTAAAATCTCTAAGGAAGGAGAGCCCACCACCTTCTGAGGGAGTCCCTTCCACTGTCAAACAGCTCTTAATGCCAGACAGTGGCATAGCGTGGGGGGTGCAGGGGGGGCCGGCCACACCGGGCGCAACATCTGGGGGTTAGGGTTAGGGGGCGCAAATCCACGGGTTAGGGGGCGCAAATTACTTGCCTTGCCCCGGGTGCTGACAACCCATGCTACGCCACTGATGCCAGAATGTTCTTTTGGATGTTTAGTCAGAACCTCCTTTCTCATAACTTGAATCCATTGGTTCAAGTCCTACCACCTGTAAGTGCTGCCTTCCTGCCTGTTGACCAGGTGCGTTAGAATGTGTGGGTTAAGCAAATCTGATGATGGGCATCCCTCTGACATCTCACCTTTTGGACCAGTACTGGAGGAAAGCCACACATGGTTTATTTTAACAGAAATACTATACACTGAATTAATGTGCCTGGAGGGGCATGCTAGCCTAATCTTGAAAGCCAACTATTACTCCCCTGATTTTTCCATTTATGAAACTACAGCGAAAGCAGCATCCTTAGGACAGCAGCTGCACAGCTGTCCCTACAAAGATAAGAAAACCTACATTTATTCTTTCTATCATTGTTGATATTATTGTTTGTATTGCAACTATTTTCTGCTGCTACGCTTACTGCTATTATCCCTGCCTGCTTCCCTTCCCTTCTTTCTTAATGGCCTCATTTCACTCCTTCCCCTCTTTTTAACCCCCCCACCCTCAACTATGAATTAAATTCCCTGATGGCATCTAAGACCTTGATGGAGGAGCAGCATAATTGGACTTTGTGTGCCCTGTTGGTGGCCTAAAGACACATGTCGCAACACTGGAAGAAGTGTACGTCCCTGTCACAGTTGCCTTCTCTACTCCTGCAAGATATGAGAAATCTACTTTTAGCAGATGGCTGAACACTCAGATATATTGGAATTCATACCTGGAATTGTTTGCGTGAAGTACACACCCAGCAGGCTCTGCCGGAGCCTATCCCCCACTCCCCCCCCCCGTCCCCCATCTAACTCCCTTCCCTCTTTCAGTTTTGTTCAAAATGTATTTAACTGTATGATACTGTGCTTCTATAGCTATGATCTACTGCTGATCTCTCTCTTTAGGTTTTGTTTTTTGTTTTGTTTTTTACTCCTTGATTCACAAAAGAAAAATATATCAGTAAGATTCTCGGGAATGACTTTCGTTATTCTTAATGCTTCCTGACATCTCCACATTTCAGCACCATCTCAAAAATAAACCAGGCATAAGGACGGTTCATCTGATAGTCAAGCAGTCTCTCTTTCCAGTAGCACAAGAAAATACAAGCATTTCACAGCTGAAAATCCAAGATAATCACTCATTGGCTGAGGATTTGGAAAAGTCAAGAAAGGCAAATAAACTGTGGCTAAAGATTACTGGAAAATACATAGGTAGAGAAGAAGTTGGATTATATGTTTTTAGGTGTTTGCTAAGCTTCCCTTGTTATTCTGAGTCAGCATGCTGTTACTGCTACTGAGCAAATATCCCCAGACACAGCTGGGCGCCTTATTTTTACATCCTTACTACATCCAACAATGATACAACAGTATATTATTTCTGTGGAAGTGGTACCATTTTAAATGCCAATACTTTTACCACCTGGGGTCCCCAACATAATGCACCAACGCACCCACAGGGACCTACCAGGATGCCATCCATGCTCTCTAATCCTCAACATGTAGGATGATAAACTCATTCAGTCTGAGTTTATCAATAGTTCTCCCCTGCACTGCCCACCTTGCCTGCTTAGGTACTCACCATTCTGACTGGACCGCAGACTTGGAAATAAGAGACAGAACAGTTCTCTCTGCTGCTAGCATCCAAGTCAAAGAGAGAGAGAGCTATCTAAGGCTCTGCCTTAGTGCAGGAAAGAAAGGTAGATATTGGGGTGAATTAAAAATGGAGCAGCCAGAACCTTTCAGCCTGGAAGAACAAGAAAAAAATAGAGCAGTCCATTCCTGAAGAGCTGGGAGTTTGCAGGGTGGGGATGGACCTGGAGCTGAGAGAGAAATAAAAACGAAACTGCCAGGGTCTGGGAGAGGGAGGAAAAATAGCAGATAGGGATTGTCAGGCAGAGAAAAGTTGGGTATAGATCAAAATACAGCAGGAGAGAGAGAAAAAGATGGGTGTGAACTGGCTGATTCGAGAAAGGAAAAGAATGTTTTATAAAATGGGCACCCCAAGAGAAGTTCCAAGTGTGCCCATGGGGTCAAAAAAGGTTGGGGACACCTATGTATTTAAGATTTTCTAAAGACAAAAAGGGGCTTAATTTATGCCAGAGCACACTATGGCACTGTGGTCTAAACCACAGAGCCTAGGGCTTGCCGATCAGAAGGTCGGCGGTTCGAATCCCCGCGACGGGGTGAGCTCCCATTGCTCGGTCCCAGCTCCTGCCCACCTAGCAGTTCGAAAGCACGTCAAAGTGCAAGTAGATAAATAGGTACCGCTCTGGTGGAAAGGTAAATGGCGTTTCCGTGCACTGCTCTAGTTTGCCAGAAGCGGCTTTGTCATGCTGGCCACATGACCCGGAAGCTGTACGCTGGCTCCCTCGGCCTATAGAGCGAGATGAGCGCGCAACCCCAGAGTCGTCCATGACTGGACCTAATGGTCAGGGGTACCTTTACCTTTATACTATGCTTATTCTACATATATTTTGGAATATATGAAGCACTTAATAGTGGAAGCATCCCTGAACATATTCAAAGTGCTTTTTGTATCACCTCTGAAGTAGAGGGAATTCCCATTCATCTGGGACAAGGGAAGGGCTTCCAGATCAGTTTTTTTTTTGTTTGTTTCAGGTGGTTTTTGACCAGATATCTCTTTTTCTAATGGGGGAGACAAGCACTGGGCACCTGACATGCTTGATGGAGAGATCACTCTTATACCAACACTTGCGTTAGTCAAACAGGAAAGATCCACCCAGCTTTAGCCCCTAATAGGGCTCAAAGAAAAAAAATTCAACAAAAGCAATGTATTTCACAAGGGTGATGATTTAGTGCTATGAAACAGGAAAAGTGGTGGCCCTGCAGCTCTTTTTACAGTGATAACAGTGGCAGGAAATTGACTCCACCTCTTGGAATAGGATACATACAAAAATCTGTCAAATGAATGACTGAATGAGTGACTGAATGAAACATTCATGTGGTCAGGTCCTGTGATTTCACCCCACACTACCCGAGGGAATGAATAAGTGTGGAAGAATTTAGCTAATTCGAAATGGGCCGAAAACCATGACAACGTTAATTGTGAGCAGAGAAATTAATTCAGCTCCAAAACCAACCAAGTATCTTCTATATTGTCATGAATATAATAGTGTCTCATTCTAAGCAAGGAGAAAGGATGAAAAGACCTCGAAGGGAGGAAACAGGATTTTTAAAATTTCAGTAATACCTAATTTTCAATTACTGGTAATGAAGCCTGCTTACCATCACACAAGAATGCAAAGGCTTCTGTTTTCCACAGGATTATTCATCATTGCATAAGTGGGCACTTAAATATTTACCTGACCACCCACCACATAAGACAGAGTACAGAAAGACAGCCTTTGGGATAGTCAACAGCAATTGCTTTTCTTAGGATGATGGAGTGTAATCCATCACTGAGTCAGCATTCTTAGGGTTCTCAAGATGTTGATATACCTTCTGCTCAAAGAATGATGCACTCACAAAACATTCCACCTCAGTTTCTTGCCAGCATCATTGTTGGCTGTAACACATCAGTTTGTTTCAACATACACACACAGAGAATTATTAATCATTCAAGCTAAAACAAAATAAATTAGCAAATAAAACTAACACCTATTAAAAACCAACAACAGCAGTTTTAAGCAGGTCACACGGCAGAAGATTGAGAGATGCAAAACTGCACACTCTTCTCCTTCTTTGGCTCCAATTTCTCCTGCCATCCTTAATCAGGGGTCCCTCTGAACCAAGATTTGGAACCAGAATTGGAGGCTGCTTCCACAGTTACATGATCAGTTAGATCATCTAAGCATGATTGCCATTTGTTTTTATGGGAGGAAGAAAATAAGGTATGTATGGCATTCTTTCCTTCCCTCTGCTCCTTTAAGTAGAGTGCACAAATTCCAACCAAAGGGAAATGAAAGTACCTTGACAAACCTCTGTCAAACAAAAAAGGTGATCTTTTCCAGAAGCTCCAGATAAAAGAGTGAGACCTGCAGTTCAGCAAAACTGTAATTTTATAACTTATTTATTAAGTCAGATGTAACTCTTCTGCTGATGCTTCCCAAAATGGTGCATGTAACAATCACGTATTGAAATCTCAATAGGAAAAAGAATAACAACTTAATTGAAAAAATCTATGTAAGGAAATTCAAGTTTTAAATGTGAAATTTTAGATCTGAATGTGAAATTTCTGTTTCAGCTTTCAAGCACACAAGACTTGTGGGCACATCTGAGGGTTGACATCAAATTATGAAAGGTCATAATCTACTGAGCAACTTCTTTTCTTGCAGATGATGCTGTGTGAGCCCTTCCCCACATGCTCATTAAAAAACATATTTTCAACAGTATTTGCACTGACTCAGGACATTTTGCCAACAAAAGAGTTGAAGTTTCAACTTCCAAAAGTACTTACAATATGTGTAAGCAGGAAATCTGTTATAATCAGACTTCGGTGGGGGAGATTATTTTTCAAAAGCTACTTACAATTTTAACTGATCAAGTACTAGTGTTTATTAATGTAATATAACATTGCAGATTAGGATTGCATTTTACTGGGGTACTTTAAGAAGAAAAAGATTCGCAGAGCCTTGAATTCGCAGGAGTGATTTTGCAAATAAATACTTTGACATTTGCAATTCTGTCATTCTTAAGTATTTGGCCACGTTATTTATATAAGCTATGTCTGGTTGGTGGCATCTTTTTAGTCTGCTGCAGAAGTTTGGAGAAAGCATGGGGTCACCATGCTGCCCATTCCTTTGAGACCTCTGAAGGAAAAGCTTAACATATCAACAGTAGCAGTAGTAATAGTTCTCATTTTTACTGTTGTTAATTTCATGGAAGTGAGAGATAATTTTCACGTTATGCTCTGGGCAAATCATAATTGCCTCTTTGCTGCATTTTCCTAATGGTGGCATTGGTGTAGCCCCTCTCACATCTTTAAGCAGCCAGCTACACATGTACCAATGCCACTTTGTATAATCTGAGTGAAAACAGACAACCATAACCTGGAAATAGGTGTCAGCAGAACTTCCAATCATCACGATCCCTCCTTTCCACATGGTTTTAATTGCCTCTTAAAGAAAGTAAAAACAGTTATGAATAATCTAATAAGGATCAGCAGGCACCTGCAGAACTCTGGCCTACAGCTGTACAGAATCAAATTCAAGAAGCAAAAACAGAGAGAACTAAAGGAAGGCAACACATATGTGCATTATCCACACATCATTTCAAAGCCACAGCAAAGGGAATGCACTAATGCCATTTTTGGCATAAAAGGTGCATGCCACTCTGGAAAAGGATCTCACATGAGTGTTTGCTTAAGGAACTTTCAGGATTCGCTTTCAAATAAGATGGTGAACCAGGAGGAGCGGCTTGTTAAAGCATAACATTTTTTTTTAAATACACAGGCTGTTCATCTTAAAAACGGCCAACAGAAAGGCAAAATTATGTAGCCTTGCAGGGCAAACGTATGGTGTTCAGAGTGAGGTGGGGAAATTCCTAATAGTCGATTTCTTATCCCTGCTGGCTTGTGCCAATCAGGGCAGAAGTGGCGGGGAGAGTGGCTTGTTCTCTCTTTGTTCCTTTTTTTTTTTGCAAACCATTGTGCTCAACCAGTTTGGGAGTATATTGGAGGAACCCTGTGGATCCAGTCTCCTCTGATCACCTGATACTACTGCCTCTACTGCTGTCAGAGCAATGGCAGCGGAAAACTATCACAGCAACAGGGATCCCTGATCAAAGACCTGCTCTTCCGACTGTAGACCTTCCTCTCTGACCCCAGAGCGAGTACTGGAGCATCTTCCAGCCCCTCAGCCACCCCACCCCCTGAATTTCCCTTCACAAAATATACCGAAATACATTCTCGTGCAATATAAAATTGATCTTTGCTTCCTGAGTGACTTATAGTTTTGGTAAATGTTGCTTTACCCATGCCCCAGCCACTTCCTTGTGATACATTGCCACCACGATAACATAACCATCTACAAATGTCAGGTGTTGTGGCATCATTGGAGTAAGTTTCCCGACTGACGCCAACATCAGCCACCATTGACATGGTTTGTGGGGAGGGAAACTCTGTGCATTGTGGTACCACCTTTTGAGGATTTGGAGACATTACAGCACAGAGGTAGAAACTCATCACGAGGAAGCAGGTGGGACATCTGGACCACACACTTATTCTCAGATAATATAGAAAAAGAACCTGTAAAAATATAAAAGCCATGTTTTTGTTTATTAATATATTTGTATGCCACTCTTCAATCAATTAGTTCCCAGGCAAATCTGCAACAATATAAATAACAATGGAACAAAACAAAATCATAATAAAAACAGGAATCCAGCAAGAAAGAAAAAATGCCTAAAATGATGAAACTCAGAATTTAAAATATATTTTCCTCCCTTCTGGATTTTACCCATTTCACACTGGGCAGCAGAGGTGCCTCATTGGATGATCTCAGTTAATCTCAGTTAATGTTTCTGTACTCCTAATGTTTCTGATACTCCTTTACATGACTAGATCTTTGTAGGGCTTTGAAGGTCAACCCTGAGACCCTGAACTCAGAGATGTACCTGCAACCAGCAAAGCTCTTTAAGCACTAATGTGATTCTAACACTTGATCCCAGTTAGTAGTTTGGAAATAGGCTGAACTAACTGTAGTGTCTAAGCAAAGCCAATTCCTTATCTCTATCCACTTTTGGTGTCCTCTCCTCCCAATATCAGCATTCCACAAGTGGAATTATGTAGCCTTGCAGGGCAAACGTATGGTGTTCAGAGTGAGGTGGGGAAAGTGGCAAACAGGTCTACTGTTCCAACCACAATGCTTTGAAAATGGAAGTGAGACTTACTCCAGCCGATTCCTTCAGATGGAAAATGAATGACAGCCTGTTAAGAGATCAAGAGATTGTAAGGAAGGCCCAAAAAGCTCTAAAGGACTATTTTGAAATAAACTTGAGTACCTCGGTGGAAAAAAGAATAATCTGGGACGCAAGCAAAGCCATTATGAGAGGGTTTCTGATACAACAGAATACGATCAAGAAAAAACTATGGAATGGAAAAAAGGATAAGATACTAGAGAAGATAAGAGATGGAGAGAAAAAACTAAGATTGAATCCAAAATCCAAAGAGACTTTAAGAGAAATTAAATTCCATCAGTCACAATATACGAAATTGATAAACCAAGAAGTGGAATGGAAAATTAAACAAATGAAACAAAGATCTTTTGAATCTGCGAACAAATGTGGGAAACTGCTAGCTTGGCAGTTGAAAAAGAGACAAAAATTAAATTATGTTACCAACTTAGAAGTTGAAGGGAAAAACATTCAGAAACCAGGAGAAATTAGAAAGTGTTTCCAGAAGTATTTCAAAAAATTGTATACCCAAGGTCCTGAGGAAGTGATTGAAATAGAACAATATTTAAAAGACAACGGCCTACCAGAACTATCTCAAGAAAAGAGATCAATCTTGAACTGTAAAATAACACAGCAGGAAATTGAGGATGCCATTCAGACTATGCAGCTAGGCAAATCTCCAGGCCCTGATGGACTTACCTCCAAGTATTATAAGACATTAAAAGACTACTTGATACAACCACTAATGGAGGTTTGTAACCAGATTATGGGGGGAGGGAGGGCACCAGAAACGTGGAAAGAAGCATTCATCACATTGATACCTAAAGTGGAAACTAAAAAGACTCAACTTAAGAACTACCGTCCCATCTCACTCCTAAATGTGGATTACAAAATATTTGCAGACATTTTGGCAAATAGATTTAAAAAAGTACTAAATGAAGTAATTCATAAGGACCAAGCAGGCTTTCTTCCAGGCAGGCATTTGTTTGACAATACCAGGAACATTATTGACATTTTGGAACTGTTGCAAACAAATATTAACACCAAAGCAGTGCTGATATTTATTGATGCAGAGAAGGCCTTTGATAATATTTCTTGGAAGTTTATGAAGAAAAACTTGGAAGGGATGGGAGTGGGACGGGGGTTTGAGAATGGAATAGAAGCAATTTATTCAGAACAAAAGGCTAAATTGATAGTGAACAATGTGGTGACAGAAGAGCTTTATATTGAAAAAGGAACACGACAGGGGTGCCCCCTATCCCCTCTATTATATATCTCGGTCCTGGAGGTGTTGCTGAACATGATCAGGAAGGATCGGCAGGTACAGGGGATACGGGTCGGAACGAAACAATATAAACTGAAAGCATTTGCAGATGACTTGGTTTTAACACTACAGGAGCCAGAATCTAGTACAAAAAGAGTTTTAGAATTGATTCAAGAATTTGGTCGGGTGGCGGGATTTAAGTTGAATAAACAAAAAACTAAGGTATTAGGAAAAAATCTGACATCTTCTGAAACAGATGGATTTCAGAAGGAAACAGACCTAAACATTGTTAAAAAAGTGAAATACCTGGGGGTTAATCTGTCCTCTAAAAACTTGAACTTATTTAAAGACAATTATGAGAAATGTTGGTCAGAAGTTAAAAAAGACCTAGAAATCTGGTCAAGATTGAAATTATCCTTGTTAGGCCGAATTGCAGCTATAAAAATGAACGTCTTGCCAAAAATGTTGTTCCTGTTTCAAGCCTTGCAGATTGTGGACAGAGTGGAATGTTTTGGAAAGTGGCAGAAGGATATCTCGAAATTTGTTTGGCAGGGCAAAAAGCCCCGAATAAAATTTAAAATACTAACTGATGCAAAAGAAAGAGGGGGGTTTGCCCTGCCGGACTTAAGGTTATATTATGAAGCTGCTGCCTTCTGCTGGATGAAAGATTGGATCTTGTTAGAAAACACTGATGTCCTAGATCTGGAGGGCTTTAACAATTCGCTAGGTTGGCATGCGTATTTGTGGTATGACAAGGCAAAAACATTTGGAATGTTCAAAAACCATATTGTCAGAAAAGCAATATTTTTAGTCTGGAAAAAATACAAAGACTTGCTGGAAAGTAAGACTCCGAGATGGCTATCTCCAATAGAGGCCAAGGCTCGAAAAAAACCTAATATGGAGGCCGGCTGGCCGAAATATTGGGAAATAATAGAAAATATTGGAGATAATTGGAGGTTGCAGAGTTTTGAAAAACTAAAGGGTAAGGTGCAAGATTGGTTTCATTATGCCCAAATTAATTAGGTTTTTAAATTGGACAAAAAAACAGGATTCCAGGTGGAAAAATCGAAACTTGAGACAGAGCTGTTAGAACCAAAGACCAAGGTATTATCGAGAATGTATAACTTGCTGCTTAAATGGAACACTCAGGATGAGACAGTTAAATCAGCTATGATAAAGTGGGCTCAAGACATGGGTCATAACATCATGTCTGAGGACTGGGAAAGGTTATGGACCACCGGTATGAAGTTTACGGCATGTAATGCCTTGAAAGAAAACATTATGAAAATGGTATACAGGTGGTACATGACCCCAGTCAAGCTTGCTAAGATTTACCATTTGTCTGATAATAAATGTTGGAAATGCAAAGTAGCTGAGGGGACATTCTTTCATCTTTGGTGGACTTGTCCAAGAGTGAAGGCCTTCTGGGAAATGATTTATAATGAGTTAAAAAAGGTGTTTAAGTACACCTTCCCTAAGAAACCGGAGGCCTTCCTTTTGGGCATTGTCGGCCAAAAGGTGTTAAAGAAGGATAGAACGTTTTTTATGTATGCTACCACAGCAGCAAGAATCCTTATCGCTAAGTATTGGAAGACTCAAGATTTACCCACACTGGAAGACTGGCACACGCAATTGATGAACTACATGGAGCTGGCTGAGATGACTGCCAGGATCCGAGACTTGGGAGAAGAAGCAATGGAGGAGGATTGGAAAAAATTTAAGGACTATTTGCAAAAGTTTTATAAATTATATGAACTTTAAGATGTCGCATGACTTGGAAGGTTAGCCCCAGCAACGTGAATGGATTATATATGAAATTGGATAACATTATTGAAAGAATCAAAGTTTAAACGGTTAAAAATGACAATACGTTTGGTTCTTAGAGTAAATGGAAAATAAGGGATTTAAACTTAAATTGCAATTGAAAGAACAAAGGAAACACACGAAACAAGGTTATAATTTGTTGATAAATTTATTGTTAAGAATGCACTGTGTGGGAGGTGTGGGGAAGTTCGATAGAAAATTGAAATAAGTTGTTGAAATGGTTTGGTTTTTTCTTTTTCTTTTCTTATCTTTTCTTTAATTCTTTTTTGCTTTATCTGTAATTGGAAAAAATGTAATAAAAATTATTACAAAAAAAAAGAAAGAAAGTGGCAAACAGGTCTACCATTATGCGGCACCAAAATGCCAACAGCGTTGGTGCCAGGTGGACTTCGTATACACGGCTCTTCCTTCTAAACCCTTCCCTACCTCATTCTCAGTCCACACCTTCTGTGACAAATCTATCCTATCACTCTGGATTGATGAAAATCTATAAGAGCATTTTCCATCTTTCCAAAAATAAAATAAAACAAAGTTATTTCAAGCAATAAATCATTGGGTTGGATCCAGAGGACGGACTCCTACAAATGACCTGTATATTGAGCATTCATCCTGATTTGCTTGCACAAATTTTTTGCAGAGATTACACTATGTTGGGTCTTGCATTGAGTATTATTCCTTCTGATTTGTTCATGTGGAGGTTATGCAACAATGAGTGTTTACCCTAAACTTGTCCTGATTTGCCTGTGCAGTCGAATTACGGCTTCCTGTTAATCTTTTATTTACCCCATGTTAATTCCTGTTAATCATTTATCCATCCCAAATGCAACAAGTTGGCTCTGGATCCAACATATTGTTTCCTCCCCCTCCCCCACCCCAATATGCTACATATCCAGTAATAAATTCTTAAGAAAAACATTAAAAAAGACTGCTTAAAACTACAGAGCTATGTATACTTACTTGGGAAATAAGCCCAGTTGAACTCAGCAGAGTTTATTTCCAAGTCAATATGCGTAGGATTGGGCTGCTAGTACTTTAAGCGCAAATTGCTTAAAGAAGGAATTTGCTTTTGTGTGGTGAAAAGGAGGTTATGTTCTGTAGCCACTGGGTGCAGCTACATTTGTGCAGAGGAATTCGTAACAGGAAATATGCAACACCTTTGAATTCCAAAAGAAGAAAAAGAAGCCATCTAGGTTTTCAGTGCCCTTTAGATATGTTTTCCTTCTATGCAGCACCTTCAAAAACAGTTTCTTAACAAATTAGATGACCCGTCCAATGTGCCCCCATCCCAAACAATATTTAGTAAGGAGCAGGAGACCGAGAAGAAAAAGTTAACAGCTGTTAAAGAAACCAATTTGTTTAGATAGTTCTGAATCACTGGTGTACAGGACATATTACAGGGTACGAATGGAGGGAAAACACTCCTGGTTTTGATTTGAAGTAGCCACATCAAACTGACTTCATTAAACAGTATGTAGGCGGTGGGATGGGGGAGAAATACAGGAGTGTTTTAAAGATGTCAGGGAAACATTTCTACAGTCCCCCCCCCAAAAAAAATAAAGATTTGAGGCAATAGACAACATCTGGGGGAAGGGGACCAGTTATACAGTGTAACCAATCCTTAAAAGAAATAATAAAAGTGTGACCATCTCCTGTGTTGTTTCATACTACAGCTTTGTTTCATATGTGAAAAACTTTTTTTTTTTTACCCTCCTACAGTAAGTAAGGAACACTGTGTGACAGAAATGCCAGGCCTGAGCTTCCACATTCCTACATCACAGGAAACCATAACAAAACAGGCTTCCCTGAACACACAGAGCCTGGTTACCTGTAGGCTTCCAGAGAACATTCTTTAACAGGGCTTGGTGGTAGCACCCAGCACTCTTGGGCACTGTGGGTAATTAAAATGGCAACTCTCAGCCACCTGGGACTGCTTGGAGCACTGCTGCTGGACCCACCAACGGGTGAAAGAGTCTACCAGAGAGGCTTAAGGCCTTTTAAAAACTTGTGCCAATCCTGTTATCCAGGTCTGGTGTTTTTGTTTTGTTTTTAAGTTGTACTTCCCCTCAAAGTTTCTATTTACCTCCAGTTGTATCTGCTGCCATTATTTCTCCCATTTTCAGCACCATTTTCTCCCCTGGCTGGTGCTGCTTTCTGCTTCCAGGATTTGTCACAAGGGTGATCCCAGCTAGAAGACATGACTGTGGGATGATGTAACAGGCAGCAGATGGTTGTGAGGGCAGAACTTTCTTCATTGGGCTGTCCCACCACATTCACCCACCCAACCAGAGATGTCCCAGTAAAACAAGGTGGACACCACAATGCCTGCTTGAGCAACCTGTTTTAGTGATGTGATGTTCACATTCCACAGGTGTGAACAAAATACTCCTGAGTACTCTGCACCCGCAGCTACTGCTTCCGCCTTCCCTGACTCCACCAATGAGATACACCATGAGATGCATCCAGGACAGAAGTAGGGATGGGCTCAGCTCTTCAGCAGAGCTTCCTTTCTTGCACCAAGGAAAGCACCGGGATGATATATCTTCGTATCCCTCATGGGAAATTGACACTATTCACCTTAGCTAGTAGAATTTGGCACACAAGTGGACACTTTCCTGCTAGGAACATTAAAGGTACTTTCCCCTTTTAGTGAAAAAGGATGTTTTATCAGAGCTGAAGGACACATTTCCACCTGGCAAAGGCACTTGAGGATGGTACAAAGCAGGACTGGTAAAACATGTGGGAACAGGGGAGAGCCCAAAGGGCCAGATAGAGGGGTCTGGAGGTCAGCATTTGGCAACCAGTTCTGAGGTTCCAAATTCCTGTGTAGCATTTCCATGTCATAGGAAACCATAAGAAAGGGTTCCCTGAACTCACACAGAGCCTAGTTCTTGAAGGGTGGTTGCATTTCAAAGGGAAAATCTTCAAAGTGCAGCCGCCGCCATTTCTATCTGATCTTTTTGAACTTTGACCATCTTATCATTCTCACCGCATAGACAAAATTTCTTGAAGCTGAGACAGAGGAGTTCAGATGATACCAACACACACACACACACACACACACACACACACACACACACGTACCTGGAAAGAATGCATAGGGAGGATAATGGGGCTGCATGGCCTATTCTCACCCCCTGTAATACCCAATGACCATATCCCTGATGTTTACACAACTGAAGCATGTCAGCTCCATAGGCCTACTGATGATGGAAATATAGTTCTTCCATATGACACCATTAGGGTTCTTTCATAGTGTCTGTGGCTGTGGCTGTATCATTGGAATGTGCAGGCATTATCGTCTATTTCAACCAATCGGGCTGGAGAACTCAAAATCCCATAGGATTCTGAGTATCCCTTGGCACCGCCTGGAGCATGAATGTGAGTGACTCGTGCACGAAAGTGTGCAGCCGGTACATTCAGAAATCAAGCCAGAAAATCTACCCGCTTGAACTTTCAGCGGAATGCCTGGTGACAATAAAACCTCCCATTCCTCATTTGAAGCTGCTTCATGTGTGTAATGCACTTGCTTACACATGTTTATTTTGAACTGATAACTTCCAGAGGGGTAGCCATGTTGGTCTGTTGTAGTAGAAAACGGCAAATATTTTAGTCTTTTAAGATGCACCAAGCCTCTTTGTTGCCGCTGCTGATAAGGAGCCGTTGACAGATGGGGAGGGGTGGACACATGTTTCTGCAGGCAAGCAGCTCTTCAAGGCTTCAGAAATGCAGGCTGCCAGCATCAACACCTTCTCCCTTGCAGTCCCCTCTACCCCAAGAGGAACATGGGGCCCAATCCTACTCATGTTTGCTCCCAAATCATTTATACTGAGCGCAGCGGGGCTTACTCCCAGGTAAGGGGGCACAGGAGTACAGCCTTAACAGGCAGCAATATATATATATTTAAAAAATATGCTCCTCTCACTGTTATTTAAAACCAAAGCGCTTGAGCAGCCATAACATTTTCCAGATCACATTCCTACCTCCCCTAGTTTCTAAGCTCTCAGGAATGAAGGTGGCTTATACATTTTGTTTAATCTGGTGCTTTCAAAATGGTGCTTCGTTAGTTGCTGGTGACCTGCCACGTGCACTAACACCAGAATTGTAGGAGAGTGAAGTGATTTCCCCACCCCCAAGGGGGGGAATGGGCTCCCCATGACTTCAAACAGCTGATTATAGTAGCATAAGGAAGCATTTTTATGACAGGTTTAAGAGTTGCTAAGTAACTGCCTGGAGGATTTTGAATATAAAAGTTTGTTGGGGGGGGGGCGAGATTAACAGATAAAGCTTCTCAGGAGAAAGAAAAATGTCGCGACTATTTATTTTCAATGGAAAAGTTAATAAAGGAAAAACAGCCCCTGCCTTCATATTTTGCCAGGGGACGGGAGTTTATAAACTTATGAAAGACTTATTAAAGAGGCAGCATACCTCTGAATGCCAGATGCTGGTGAAATCTGCTTGCAGGCTTCCCAGAGGCATCTGACTGCTCACTTGTGGAAGTCGCATACTGGACCAGATAGGCTTTTCCTCTGATCTGGAAAGGCTCCTCCTATGGTCAGCCAGAATGTAGAGGTACCACAAAAGAGCTTCTCATTTCCATCCTGAGACAAAGGGTATTTTGGAATCAATTTCATGGAACTCAGCAGAACATATTTCTGAATAAACATGTATGGGAGTAGGCTACACATCAATCGTCTGCATCCAGTTGTATACTAATAATGCTCTATCAAATCAATTTATATATTTATTTTTAAGAAGAAAAAACAATCAGATTTGCTTGTGAAAATAAATAAATCATGCTCTGCCTTATTAAACGGCAGTCCTTAACGTACTGGCAGCAGCGCAAACCCTTTCTTCTGGCATTGCAAATCGACTGAGACCAAAAAAGGGACTAGCAGAGAACAGCCCTATCATTGATGGCTAAATGTCATATGGAAATAAAAAGGACACTTGAAGCCTTTCTCTCGGCTGACAATGAGACAGCCAACCTTAACCCCAAGTACTCTGAATCACTGAGTAGCAATTAACTTTACAATGGCCATGTTAGCAGTATCGAGCGCTGATACCCTGCGAGTCAATTATAATGGAAAGAATGTATTTATATCTCTTCAGTAGAAGCCAAGAATATGCGAATCACATCACTGCGGATTCTGCATCAATTTGTTGGATTAGGCTTTTATTCTTATGTGCTTAGACCACTGTGGTCCTAAACAGACGTTGAAAGGGCTATGTTTGGATCTTGTGCAATTTTCAAATTACCGTATTTTTCGCTCTATAAGATGCACTTTTTCCCTCCTAAAATGTAAGGAGAAATGTGTGTGTGTCTTATGGAGTGAATAAGCACAGTGATCCCTGCACAGTGATCCCTCCTGCTGTTGTGGCTTCTGGGATCCAGAATAGTTTTTTCTTGTTTTCCTCCTCCAAAAACTTGGTGCGTCTTATGGTCTGGTGTGTCTTATAGAGCGACAAATACGGTACACAGATTTGGGTGGATTTACTTATGCGTCAGGGTTTGGAATCAAGAAGCCAAGAAACTTGAACCTTTTTTTTTAAAAAAAAGGTTACAAGAATGTTCTTATCAGATGACAAGTGATAACTGCAACTTTCCTTGTTTCCTGGGAACAACTGGTTATTTACAATGCAAGCTGAAAAAAACCAAACCATTTAGAAGATACTGCGTTGGAGTGGTTCATTAATAAATGAATTTATTATTGTTATTTTTCAGTGCCAAGGGTATTAGAAAGTTATTAATTGGTTTTGCATAACCATCAGAACAGCTGGACTATATCAGGAGTAGCCCTCCAGATGTTGGACTCCTAACTCCTATCAGCCAATGATGAGAGATGATCAGACCTGGAGTTCAACAACATTTGAAGGGCCACAGGCTTCCCACCCTGGTGCCACGGGCCCTAAAATAATTGAAATCTACAGGTGAAAGAACTACCCAGTGTGTTCTGTATTGGCAGCCACTTGTTAAGACAGGATGAAGAGTGTATCATGGGGGAGTAAGGTTTCATAGCATTTTCCCGGTTATAAGTCGCTGATACACTATTAGCACAATCTGTGCATCCCTACTTGTAAATAAAGCCTATGCAGATCAACTGGACTTCTGAGTAGACATGTAAAGGATTATACCCAAGAGTTATAATAAACTCCCTGTCAGCTCGGGGCTTAGCAACCAGTGAATTAGGTCTTCACAAAAGGGTTGTTGTTGTTTTAAATATCCTAATAGAGAAGGTCCTTGGTTAACACAAGTCACCACTATGCTCTCAGTGGCTCCATGTCTTGCCAGCTATCTCCAAAACAAAAACAAGCAGGAAAACACCATTACAGATACCTACAGAGATAAGCTGAAACAACATATTCTCTGAGCAAAAGTGCAAGATGCAGAATGAGAGTTCGTGATCTACATGTGCACTTCGCTGTGTTCTATTTATTTATAGATTGGCTCTGATGTGTTCCATCAAAGGCTAGTTCAATGCAGCAGGCAGCTAAAGGATGGGAATAAACTTTGGTGTCCATCGAGTGTCAAATGTTTTCACAGGGGGACTTCAGATGGCCTTTTGCCAGAAGGTACAGACCTCTTATTCTTTGATTTGCATCCTTCAGGGTAGCTCCAGATCCAAGCTACAAATTGGAATGGGATGAATAGAGCTGAAGATACAGATTTTCTCTGTGTGTATTCAGAGAATGGGGAAGCACTCGGCGCCTGCTTAAAATCTTAAAATGTGTGGATCCTTTACCACGTGCAAAGTGCTCAGCTGTGGTATCTGATGATGCCTCTAACAGCAACATGCCCACTTCCAAAAATTGCCACCTGACAGTGGAAAAGGATAGGGAAGATGATCGACTTCCGGTTCGGCGCCAGCGCTAATGGCTGCTCCCTCTCCGAGCTCCGGAGAGAGGACGGCTCTGCGAGTTCGGGTCTGACCCGCTACGGCAAGCGGGGGACCCCTAAAATCACAGGAACGGAGCCTGTGAACAAGGAGATTCGGTGGGCACCTGAAGCGCCCCCCTTTACCGCAGAAAGAGCCTTTTTAAAGGCTCCGGAACGACAACGGGGAGCGCGGTGCTGAGAATCGCTACCCAGCCCGCAGGGTGAAGCCGCGTCGCCATTAGTGGAGAGCGCCGATTCCCTTCCTGAACAATCTGGACAAAAAAGACCCGTGAGTAAGATTGAACCTCTATTCGTGCCAAAACTACCTGAAATTAGGCTGAAAACGGGAAAGGCGAAAATTAAGGAAGTCTGCCTTCCCCCGACTGCATGACAATTAAAGCAACGAAAGTTACTGAGCTGCATCCGTATGGGATATTGCTTTTAACTGCTTGAATCCGACATTTGGACTTTGACTATCCCCTCTAGCTTGCAGGGCAGAGGGGAGGAATAAGTGACTTTTTAAGCTGCATGACCAATTTAAAGGAAAGGGAACTCTCTGCAGCCTTCAACCTGGCACAAACTGCTATTAGAACAAAGGAACACTGAACTGACTTTAGACTCTTGTGAAAGTAACAAAGTGGAAGTCTCATTGCTTATTTGATACAAAGTTTTGGGACTTTGTGGACACAATATAGCAGGGAAGGCTGGGACTTTATTTAATGGGAAAGTGTTGCAATGTACATATAGAAGCCTCCCGATAAATTTGCTTTTCAAATACTCCTTGCCTTTGTTTGCGGACATTTTGATTTGCTCCCTCTAGAGGGTAAATTAAAAGTTGCTACGCTTTGGGACAGTGGAATTTTCCTTTAGGAGAAGGCTCTCGTGGGAAACGACCTTGGGATATGAGTGGCCCAGCAGACGAGATAAGCATGAGAGCCAAGACAAGGCAATATCAACAACAGCTACAGCAACACAAGAAAAGAGGCTCGATCTCAGGCATAACTCCTACAGTGACAACAGGACAAGAAAAAGGTACAGCAGTCTCCATGGATGCAGTGTCGCAAGCCCTTCTTAAGATAAACCAGTCTCTGGAGAATCTAACAAAGCAGACGGCAGAAAATACCAAGAAACTGACAGAGAATTCACAGAAATTGACAGATTTAACAACAAGACTTGACCTGAATACAGAATCTATAAACAGGCTTACGCAAGAAAATTCTGCCACACGACAAATTGCGGAGGAAGCCAGAACTATTGCTGGAGAGACCCAGGAAAAATTAGAACCGATTGCCAGGAAGGTCTATGACCACGACGCAACTCTGGCATTGTGGGAACTACAAAGAAAAGAAAGGAATTTGAAATTACGATCAATTCCAGAGGACGAAGGAGACAATCTTACGGACTTTTTAACGAAAGAGTTTGCTGATTCCTGGGAAGACCTAGAGGAAGACGAATTTAAAATCACAACAGCATTTAGACTGGGCAGAAGACAGAACAGAAAGGCGCCGAGAGACTGTCTGATTACCTTGAGATCGAAGGAGGAAAGAGACAAAATTCTAAGACTGCACTTTGAAAAGGCCTTACAAATTGGGAACTCACCGATACAGATCTTTAAAGACATTCCTAAATATATTTTGGACTTGAGAGCTTCTTATAAGGATTTGGTCTACCTGTTGAAGAAGAACACCATTCTCTTCAGGTGGGAATTTCCACAGGGACTGTCTTTTGACTATAGAGGGAAGAAGGTGAAAATAAAGACGATACAGGATAAAGACAGGTTCCTGCAAAGAAATCAGGAAGACTTACAGAAAGGAACTGTAGACCCAATTGCTGAGCAAAGGAGTGTAATAGACATCCTGAACCTTTCGTTTGGACAGAACCTTCCACCACCAACAGAGGAGGAACAACAACTGGGAGCTGTTGGAGGAATACCAGAAAAATAACAAGATGGCCCTGCAATTCCTTAGTTGGAATTGTAATGGGATGAACAGCCCTTTGAAGAGACGACAAATATTCCATATTTTGAACAGAGAACAACTGGACTTGATTTGCTTACAGGAAACCCATATAACCAGAGCACACAGGAGACTGCTTATGAATAAAAAATTGGGACAAGAATTTATTTCGTCGGACAAAGTTAAAAAAAGAGGAGTTGTGATTTATGTAAAAGAGAAGTGGGCTCCAAAAATGATGTTTAAAGATGAACAAGGAAGATATTTAGCGGTGGAGATTCAGGTACAAGGAGAAAAATTTTTGATAATTGGGATCTATGCGCCAAATGAAGGTAAAGCAGAATTTTTCAAAAAACTTCATGAAACTTTGACGGATTATTTGGAATACAATATGATAATTATGGGAGATATGAATGGTGTAGTTTCTACAAACATGGACAAGACACAAAGACTGACTCTTACTAAAGAAGGGAGACTCCCGAAGACTTTCTTCGAAATGACTGAAAATATGGACTTAATAGACATTTGGAGAACAAGGAACCCTCTTGAAAGAGAGGGAACCTTTTTCTCCCATGCAAAGATGACCTGGACCAGAATCGACCAAATCTGGGTTACTAGTGGAATGGCTCCGAAGATTAAGAAGGTAGAAATCTGCCCAAAAACCTGTTCCGACCATAACGCCGTGAAGATGGAAATGAAATCTACAACAACTGGTCAGTTTAGATGGAGAATGAATGACACCCTATTTCGAGATAGAGAGATCCACATGAAGGCCCAAAAAACTCTAAAGGACTATTTTGAAATCAATCTAAAGGGCGATGTGGAAAAAAGAGTGATCTGGGACGCAAGTAAAGCTGTGATGCGAGGATTTTTGATTCAACAAAACTCAATAAAGAAGAGAAAACAGAATGAGAAAAAGGAAAAAATTTTGGAAAAGATAAAAGAAGGAGAGAAAAAATTAAGATCAAAACCAAAGTCCCAGGAGATTTTGAGGGAGATTAAGTTGTATCAAACACAATATATGGAATTGATGAACCAAGAGATAGAATGGAAAATAAAGCAAATGAAACAAAAGACATTTGAGTCGGCAGACAAATGTGGTAAACTTCTGGCATGGCAACTTAAGAAAAGACAGAAATTAAATACAGTCACAAGTCTAGAAGTGGATGGAAAAAATATATCTAAACCCAACGAGATAAGAAATTGCTTTGTGAGTTATTTTAAAAAACTCTATTCCCAAGGATTACAAAATGAAGAGGACATAGATAAATTCCTTAATAAATATGGATTACAAAAAATCTCTCATCATAGCAAGGTGGAGCTAAACCAGAGAATAACAGAACAAGAGATAGAGGGTGCCATTCAGGATATGCAACTGGGCAAATCTCCAGGGCCAGACGGACTGACTTCCAGATATTACAAATCTTTAAAGGAATGGCTAATACAACCGTTAAAGGAAGTTTGTAACGAGATCTTAGAGGGAAAAAAAGCACCCGAATCGTGGAAAGAAGCATATATCTCACTCATACCAAAGACAGAGACTGAAAAGACTCAACTGAAGAACTACCGCCCAATTTCGTTATTGAATGTGGATTACAAAATTTTTGCAGACATTTTAGCAAAAAGATTTAAAAGAGTACTGATGGAGAAGATTCACAGAGACCAAGCAGGCTTTCTCCCAAAAAGACACCTCTCAGACAATGTTAGGAACATAATAGACATTTTGGAAAAGTTAGAGGTGAATATAAATACTAAAGCAGTTTTGATATTTGTGGATGCGGAGAAAGCCTTTGACAATATTTCGTGGAGTTTTATGAAAAAGAATCTTCATGGGATGGGGGTAGGACAAGGATTTGAGAATGGTATGGGTGCAATATATTCCGAACAAAAAGCTAAGCTGATTGTAAACAATGTAATAACTGAGGAACTTAAGATAGAAAAAGGAACACGACAGGGGTGCCCAATTTCCCCATTGCTTTTTATTTCGGTCCTGGAGGTGTTGCTGAACATGATTAGAGATGACCAGCAAGTTAAAGGTGTACAGGTCGGAACTAAACACTATAAGTTAAGAGCGTTCGCAGATGACCTTGTATTGACTTTGCAGGAGCCAAACACTAGTACAAAAAGAGTGTTGGAAATAATCCAACAATTTGGGCAGGTAGCCGGATTTAAATTGAATAAACAAAAAACTAAAGTCTTAGGGAAAAACCTAACAGATATGGAAAAGAATAAGTTTCAAGAAGAGACAGGTCTGACGGTGGTTAAGAAGGTGAAATATCTAGGGGTTAATTTAACATCTAAAAACTTGAATCTGTATAAGGACAATTATGAAAAATGCTGGTCAGAAATTAAAAAAGATCTAGAAATATGGTCAAATTTGAGATTGTCAATGTTAGGCCGAATTGCAGTGATTAAGATGAATGTATTGCCTAGAATGTTATTTTTATTTCAAACTTTGCAGATTATTGACAAGATGGACTGTTTCAAGAGGTGGCAGAAAGACATTGCGAAATTTGTCTGGCAGGGCAAAAAGCCCAGAATAAAATATAAAATATTAACAGATGCAAAAGAAAGAGGGGGATTTGCCCTGCCGGACTTAAAATTGTACTATGAAGCAGCAGCATTCTGCTGGCTGAAAGAGTGGATGCTCCTCGAGAATACAGATATCTTGGACTTAGAAGGTTTCAATAATGCATTTGGCTGGCATGCATATCTATGGTATGACAAAATCAAAGTGCATAGTGCCTTTAAAAATCATATTGTAAGGAAAGCGTTGTTTAATGTTTGGATGAGATATAAAGATCTGTTGGAAAACAAAACCCCTAGATGGTTGTCACCCTTAGAGGCTAAGGCCCACAAGAAAGTTAATATGGAGGACGGATGGCCAAAGTATTGTGAGATCTTAGAACAGGATGGAGAGAAACTGAAATTAAAGAGCCATGAAAAACTAAAACCCAAAGTACAAGATTGGCTCCACTATTATCAAATAATGGAGGTTTTCAAACAAGACAGGAAAATTGGCTTCCAGGTGGAAAAATCAAAACTTGAGACAGAATTGTTAGAACCCAATACTAAGAATTTGTCAAGAATGTATAACTTGCTGTTGAAATGGAATACACAAGACGAAACAGTTAAATCAGTTATGATTAAGTGGGCACAGGATATTGGTCATAATATTATGTCTGCTGACTGGGAAAGGTTGTGGAACACTGGTATTAAATTTACGGCATGTAGTGCTTTAAAGGAAAATGTTATGAAAATGGTCTATAGGTGGTACATGACCCCAGTTAAGCTAGCAAAAATTTACCATTTGCCTGATAACAAATGTTGGAAATGTAAGGAAACTGAAGGTACTTTTTATCATCTTTGGTGGACATGCCCGAAGATTAAGGCTTTCTGGGAGATGATATATAATGAAATGAAAAAGGTATTTAAATATACCTTCCTTAAGAAACCAGAGGCCTTTCTCTTGGGCATTGTCGGCCAATTGGTGCCAAAAAAGGATAGAACCTTTTTCATGTATGCAACAACAGCAGCAAGAATACTGATCGCAAAGTATTGGAAGACACAAGATTTACCCACCTTGGAAGAATGGCAGATGAAAGTGATTGACTATATGACATTGGCGGAAATGACAAGCAGAATTCGTGACCAGGGAAAGGAGACTGCGGAAGAAGATTGGAAGAAATTTAAGATTTATCTTAAGAACTATTATAAACTTGATGAAGCTTAGAATGTCGAGATTTTACAGAGAGAAAGGGTTGCAGTAATATAAGATCAGATTAAGAAAGGACTATGATGAATTAGGATGGGAAAGAACATTTATAAGTTGCTATAAAATTTGGACATGAGGATGCAGAAAGGGGAGGTATGGGGAAGTCCGAGGAAAGAAGTCTATGAAAGGACATTTTGAAATTATATTTGTTTGTTTGTCTGTTTTTCTTTTATGTTTGTTTGTTATAAAAACTTTTGTAAAACTAATAAAAATTTTATAAAAAAAAAAAGGATAGGGAAGATGATCTCAACCACATCAGTGAGAGTTACAGATAGGGCCATTTGAGGCAAAAAAAGTGGCACCCTGCTCTGCCACACCGCCTACCCTGCTGCCGCTACTGCAGCAGAATTCATGAGATTTCATTGAGCAGAAATCAACACTGATGCTGACACCACTTCTCCACCAGCAGCGGGCCAAATGGGGCCCCACAGAGGTGCCATTTTGGGTGCTTCCATGCCCTGAGGTGGCTGCTTCACCCCACCTCATGGGTGGATGCTGTTGACCACCATCTCTCCACACAGTATCAATGCTGTGCAATATTGCAAGTGTGGCATTCGTGTGCAAAGATCCTTGCACCACTAGAATGAGTTAGTTTATCTTCCCCCTACCCCTGCTAGCAAAAGCAGATCAAATTGTGCAATATAGAAAATATAGCAGAGTGTGCTCTCCATAATAAACTTAAACAATTTTGTTTGCTCAATTTCCAGAAATTTCACCAAGTTGTGGAATGTACTTCACTGGCGCAGAATTCGGATTGCCAAGCTGAGGAATTCTTTTTTAATTATTATTTTAAACAGGACAGTGAGGTCCAGCGCCGAGGGCCTTCTGGCGGTTCCCTCGCTGCAAGAAGCCAAGTTACAGGGAACTAGAGGGCCTTCTTGGGAGTGGCACCCACACTGTGGAACACACTCCCACCAGATGTCAGAGAGAAGAACTACTACCAGACTTTTAGAAGACATCTGAAGGCAGCCCTGTTTAGGGAAGCTTTTAATGTTTAATAGACTATTGTATTTTAATATTCTGTTGGAAGCCGCCCAGAGTGGCTGGGGAAACACAGCCAGATGGGTGGGGTATAAATAATAATAATAATAATAATAATAATAATAATAATAATAATAATAATAATGGATTTACCCACGGTTTTCAAACTTCTCCTGCACTGTTGAAGAACTTTAGTCCTCCCCTAGAGAATACATCATGAATGTTGGGTGCAACTGTTTCATGTTATTTTAATATTGTTGGCTGAAGCAACGGGCTTGGACCCCATGCTCCTCAGAAAGGCCAAGGTTTCTGTCATCTACCCATATGAACTAACCATAGAATTCCATTCAACATTAAGTGAGCTGAAATTTCTCAGAAGATAATATTCTGAGAAAATTTCCCTGGATAATTTTTCCTCTCGCTCCTCCTAGCCACCCTCAAGAATATCCAGCAATATGCCCCCACTCAATTTTACTGCCCATGAATAGTGTGGGAAATGGGGGGGGGGCATTTTCATTTATCCATAGTTTTAGAATTGCTTTAAAAACAGTTTGAGTTTATGTTAAAACATAAAAGGTTACTCTGGAAATTTTGCAACCTGCTTCTGAGAATGAGGACTTTTGTTTTTTCCGAAGTGAATCTTTATAGACCATTTAATAATCTTAACCAGGAGAGTTTATACAGATGCAGTTCAAAGAAGAATTCCTGGGAAAAACAACGTTCTTAATAAAATATTATTCCTTGAAAATCAACAGCCCTCTTGTTTTTCTTTTTGCAGTGCAGGGCATGTCGGGATTTTAACATATTAAGAGTTTTTCCTTATGATGATACATAGCTGCCAGTCAAGTACATAAGGTTATGTGTTGGAGCAATCAGCTTTGACACTTCCATTTATTAGATGAGCATTACAGGCCAATGACTGATACTTTATTCGTTTATATTTAAATTTCCACATCACCCTTTCTCCAAACGGAAGGCCATAATTACTCCAGCACTATTACAGAATGTTCCACAGTAACAGTAAAAAGCTGAAAACACAACCCTTAGATATCATGTTTTGTTTATTTTCTTTGAAGAATGAAGAGTGTGGGTGCCATTTGTTATGTAGAGTTTAAAATAAAAGATGGTGGGCGCACAAGAAATGCAATTTGGCACACCAAGAAGATGTCAAGCAAATCTGGAGATTTGTACTGAATGTTGGCTTCATAGACCCTCCCAAATCACTGAACTGCCGCAGAAATCAGCTTCCCTAGCTTAAGGCATGGCTGTCCAACCTGCATTATGACTGCCCCAACACAGGTAATAGGCTCTGTTGCATGGCTGGAGCAGGAGAACAAAAAGCCATGAAGACAGGAATAGGAAGCTGCTTAATATCACCTTGAACCATTGGTCCACACAGACTGGCAGCAGCTCTATGAGGTTTTTCACCCCAACTCTACCTACAGATGTCAGGGACTGAAACTGGGATCTTCTTCACAGAAAGCATGTGCCTGCCTCCTCAGTGCTCCACTGTTGCCTGCTCCCCTACATAGTAGACTGGAGAAACCATGGAGAAGTCATGATAGGGTCATGAAACACACATTCTTTATTGCGGTCCGAATACCCACAAAAACAGTTTCGAAAGCAAAATGAAGCAGAGATACAAGGAAAAGATAGTAAGGCAGTCACTATGTTTTATCCAGAGCATGTTGATTTCTGTTTCTTATTATCTGCCACAGTCAGGGTAATATCATTTGACCTATCTTCGAGAAGATATTTGAGATAAAAGGTTACAGAATTTCCAGGTAAATTTAGCAATACTGTAAGGGTTTAATTCAGGCATGGCCAAACTTGGCCCTTCAGCTGTTTTCAGACTACAATTCCCATCATCCCTGACCACTGGTCCTGTTAGCTAGGGATGAGGGGAGTTGTAGTCCCAAAATAGCTGGAGGGCCAAGTTTGGCCATGCCTGGTTTAAGTAATTAATCCCTGGCTTGTTTATACAGCCCACAGTGTATTAAATAAAAACAAACAAATAAATAAAACTTAACCAGCTGACCAATTGCATTGCAGATAACTTGGTTCTGCCCCTCCCTAACATAAAGCCCCCCCCCCAAATTCTGGCTATGCTCACAAATACATCCACAAAGAAGACATTTTCACATATTGTGAGTCATCTGGCACTTTTGATGCATGCTGCAAGGGGCTGCTTTCTGATAACAATGAGACATGATTGACTGCATAGACTGCATTGCCATTGAGAAATATTTGTTCCTTAGTCACCTTGTAAGCAGATGTTAATTGGAAGTGACACTGATTACACTTTTACGTGTGCTGTTAGCACACTGTTTGCCAACCTTTATGGTCACATATTAGGTATAAGGTAGTATCTCTCTAGTGCTTGCTACGTTGTATATGAAACATCACCCTAAGCTCTCTTACGGCTCTGCCTCTAGTCTACTGAATCCATTAGCAGGCAAGAGGGTAGGATGACAGACATGCTGATCTGATGCCATGCCATCCTGCCAGCTGTGTCACTTATGGCCACCACGGCTTGCCACTCATCGTTCAGCACATACCTTTAATGATTAGTGGTCATGATTAGAATATTAGAAGAACAGCCCCAATGTGGTACTCTCCAGATGTTTTGAACTAAGACTGACTAGGGTTGAGCAGAGTTGCAGCCCCAACAATCTGGAGGGCACCACATTGGTTAAGGTTGTTACAGAACCATAGATTTGGAAGGGGTCTTGCAGGTTATCTAGCCCAACTTCCTGCTTGATCCAGAAAATCCATAGCTAGAGTATCCGCAACAGACCAAGATGTCCAGGCTCTGCTCAAAGACCTCTGGTAAGGCACAGCTGCTTCTTCCTCTGTCTCAGTAATTGGTTCTGCTGCCAGACTGATCTTACCACCAATAGGTTTCTCCTAACATTCGGCAGAAATCACCCCTCCTGGAACGTCAGCTCATAAAACATACAGTTAGATGAAGGAGTAAACCTCTGCAAGACGTAACAATTGTAAATAATGCTGGATTGGTAAAATGTTTAGTTTATCCATTAAGAAGCTTTTCCTTTTAGAACAACATCAGCAGTATTTATTGTTAGTAACATTGAAATGTTGTTGTTGTTGTTGTTGTTGTTGTTGATATTGGAAAGAAAGTCTACTACTTTCACATTCTGAATGGAGAAATGGAACATTTTACCAAACCAGTATAATTTATAATGTATAGAAAATATCTGTGTTAGTTAGTTAGCCTATTCCACAAATGTGGAAGGGCTGCATAATTCAGTGGTGGAGGACACGGATTGCATGGAGAAGTTCAGTCCCTGGCATCTCCAGGCAAGTATGGCTGAAAGAGGCTCTTGCCGGTAACCCTGGAGATCTGCTGCCAGATAGTGTAGGTCATGGGTAGGCAAACTAAGGCCTGGGGGCCAGATCCAGCCCAATCACCTTCTAAATCCGGCCCATGGGCGGTCCAAGAATCAGCATGTTTTTACATGAGTAGAATGTGTCCTTTTATTTAAAATGCATCTTTTATTTGTGGTTATTTGTGGGGCATAGGAATTCATTAATCCCCCCCCTCCAAAATATTGTCCGGCCCCCTACAAGGTCTGAGGGACAGTGGACCAGCCCCCTGCTGAAAATGTTTGCTGACCCCTGGTGTAGGCCAACGGTCTGTCTCATAGAAAGCAGCTTCCTGTGTAAGCTGTGGGTCTGAGAATGGAGCGGTCTTGGAGCAGCAGCAGCTGCTGGGATACAAAGACTGCTCTGGCAATTTCACAACCTCAGATCCAGGAACACAGTATGTGAAGCATTTGCCTACAATCCTCCCCATGATGGATTAGGTGAGTGAATACTAAAAACCTAGGTATTATTAGGGTTAGGCTTCCTTCATCATTTCCCATCTCTGTACCTCTAAGACAGGCACAGGCAAACTCTGGCCCTCCAGATGTTTGGAACTACAATTCCCAGGGATGATGGGAACTGTAGTCCCAAACATCTAGAGGGCCGGAGTTTGCCTGTGCCAGCTGTAAGATCATTAGCTGTTGAAACCAGGCAAGGCAATACTATAATGCTGGATCCCCCCACCCCCACCCCTCAAAGCAAGTACTACTTAAAACAATGGAAAACGATGACTATCAATTACAGCCTGATAATCCAGTCCATAACCAATTAGAAATGTCAGTCATGTTGTTAACACTCAGATTGTCATGAACTTAGCAGCAGCTTTATGTATTTTTCTAAATCCAATTTAGACTCAAAATATGTTTTATTAGCTGCAGACAAGAATATTTAAATTCAATATATATATATATATATTAGAGTTTCATCTTTTGAAATGGCAAATGGCCATATTCAAGCCACATGTTGGCTACTTGTTTTTTTCCTTCTTCTTCTTCCTGTTCACAAAAAGGCGAAAGTTGACACGTCTCAGTACAAACCTTTCTCTGTTTCTTGAGAAAACAACAATAAAACACCCGTTGCCTTTTATCCACATCTGGCTGCAGCAAAAACAGTGACCCGTAGAATTCAAAATTTCATACTTCACTGCTGCAGGCTAGCATCCAGAGGTTATTCTTGCCCATGTTTATGAAAGATCGAGCCCTGTCAGGAGGAGAAGTGCTTATTGAGAAAACACATGGAGTTTCTGCTTTCAAAAAATCATGGAATTAGGCAGTGATAAGAGGGTTCCCTCCCCTTATTCCCTGTGGCGGCTTGTAAGATTTAATGAGGAATAGCTGTTTGGTTAAATGCAAAAACAAAGTAAACAGTCTTAGACTGCAATCCTGTGCAGGCCTACCTAAAAACTGTTTGAACTCAATGGGACGTACTTCTGAGTAGATGTGTAGATGATTGCAATGCTAGTTTTGAACACCACTAAGGGACAGCAATTGTTTGGTCCAACAGATATTGGTGGGTGGTAAACTCTCATTAATTTATTAGAACTCAAAGAAGTAGAGTTTGCCAACCCTTTGGGGTTCAATGAACAAGACTAACTTGGGTCCATTAATTTCAATAGGTCTACTCTGAACGAAAGGGACGCGGGTGGCGCTGTGGGTAAAACCTCAGTGCCTAGGACTTGCCGATCGTATGGTCGGTGGTTCGAATCCCCGCGACGGGGTGAGCTCCCGTCGTTCGGTCCCAGCTCCTGCCCACCTAGCAGTTCGAAAGCACTCTTAAGTGCAAGTAGATAAATAGGGACCGCTTTATAGCGGGAAGGTAAACGGCGTTTCCGTGTGCTGCGCTGGTGCTGGCTTGCCAGAGCAGCTTCGTCACGCTGGCCACGTGACCCAGAAGTGTCTTCAGACGGCGCCGGCTCACGGCCTCTAGAGCGAGATGAGCACGCAACCCTAGAGTCGGACACGACTAGCCCGTACGGGCAGGGGTACCTTTACCTTTACCTTTCTCTGAACGAAAAAAAGATACAACCCACTTTTCTTCTTTCCCACTCCAGGAACAATTGTCAAATCTTCCAGTTTCAGACACACAGATGAATAGACCTGGGTCCTAGCCAAGGAAGACAGCAGTAGAAGGCATTACCAAGGAGGCTGGTGCTAGTTCCAATGTCAGAGAGCTAGTGCCCAGGGTACAATAAGTAGCAGTAAGTAAAGTGAAGTCAGTAAAATACAGAATCCTACAACTCTGGGTATTTTGCTGTTCTTCTCACTGTCATCCTCACAATTCCTAAGTGCAACCTTTTTTTCCCAAATAGTTGGTTCTTATTTACAGCATCACGTAGTTTTGTTTTTGTCTGAAATAAACTAGTCAACCATTGACTACCATAAACAAACACCCAGAATGCATTTCCTTTTTGGAACAGGCTCCCCCCTCCCCCCATGTATATGGATTATATGAATGACAGTCCTGGTCACAGAGGATCTATTCTTCCTTCATAATTTGAATATGTTCCTTGGTGAGGCAAACTGAGTGCATGACACAATGTGAGCAAGTGAGCTTCACTAATACTCCCTAGGAAACTATTCAGACAACCCTACAATCCATTTAAATCAGAGAGCGAGGCAAATGAAGAAAGGGGGGGGGGAGAGGCGGCTTCTTTTCAGTTTCTTCCTGCATTCCTGCATTACATTTATAATTGGTTCAGTTCACAAATTGCTGAGAAACTTCCTGTTTATGGTGTACATAACAAATAAAAAAACAAAACAACCGACAATATGTCAGATTCATGTAATATCTGACCTCCCTTAAATGACTGGTCACATTCATGAAAGTACAAAGCGATTTTCATATGCAAAGCATTGAATTCAAACACTGGACTTGAATGACTTCAAAAAGTTTTGTCAGCAACAGTCACTTTTCAGCTTCAGTCTGAAAACTCCGATAAGTTAAAATTCGTATTTTGGCTTTTTTAATATTAAAATTTGATTTTCCTCTTGTATACCCTTTCCCTCTAAGATACGGTGGCAGTATGAGTGTGGGGAACCTCAGATTCAAGGAGCAAAGGCAACCCTCCACAGGCAACCCTCCTCATTTGCCCTACTTCACATTTCCGGGAAGGAATACATCCTTGAACTCTGATAACACTTTTTGCTTGTCTGGACAAGGGGTGTATGGATGTGTGGAAACTAGCCTAGTGTGCATAGATAAAACGGGCATTTGTTTGTCCCTCCCCTTTTGCTTCTGGCTTTGTCTATCATGGGCATGTGGCCTTTGGGAGATTCCCCAAAAGGGAACATGGCTGAAAAAGGTTTCTTACTCCTGCGACAATGCATAGGACCAGATCCTGTCTCTTAGCCTATAGTTATGATGTAAACGGCGTTCCGTGTGCGGCTCTGGCTCGCCAGAGCAGCGATGTCACGCTGGCCACGTGACCCGGAAGTGTCCCCGGACAGCGCTGGCCCCCGGCCAATAAATGTGAGATGGGCGCACAAACCCCACAGTCTGTCAAGACTGGCCCGTTCGGGCAGGGGTACCTTTACCTTTACCTTATGATGTGAGGGAAGTGGGGAGTGAGTGTAAAATAATGAATTCTTCATTATACCACTTACCCCTGGGGGGGGGGTCTTGCTAGCTCTATTGAAATGTTTGGCTTTCCTTGAAATTTCTCAGATGTTTCTTCAGAGATGGGACTTCCTAAGTTAATTTTGGTGGCAACTCTGAGGAAACCAGGCTACACTGATAAGAGGCCTTCCTTCAATCTCCAAGCACTGAGGACAAACATCAGAAAAGGGCCTACATGAACTTGCCTTAGATGGCTACAAGTTTAGATTTCTGACCATAAGGATACATAACAATATAATTATGTTAATGTGTTATTTTAATATTTAATTATTGAATGATTATAATTACTATATTTAACAGTCAAAAGACTTTTAGAAGGCATGAATGCAGGCCGGGTATCCCAATGACCTCCGTGCCTTGCAGGCCAACACATCCACATTTGGTTTGCATCAGTTTAGCTGTTAACTGCCCACATTCCGTCTTTCCCAAAATTGCCTTCCAAAACGTTAGCATCCCCTTCATGGGAATTTCGTTAAAACAAAAATTCAGACATTTATCAAAACAAGAGTTCATCTTTTTCCATGACTTTATTTCCTGGTAAAATTATGAATGAATCTCCTTTTCAGCATCAGTTTTAATGATGGTGATGACAATTGTTGTGTTGGGAGGACCTATTTCACTAACAAGAACCATTAGTGATCTAAATACTCCACCCTAATTTAAAAGGAAGATTTCTCCCCTGAGACTGGGACCTGGGCATTGTCCTTCCTCCACCACCTCCAAAATAAGATTTAGGAGATGCCTTTATGAAAGCCTAAAGGATTCACACCTTCCTTGTTCTCAGCCAGGTAAGCATGTATAATCAGGTTTCCCTCTCCCCCACACTTGCAATTAACCAGGCATTTTGCCAACAGCCCTGGAGCTCCTGCCTGGTGTGTTCTTTCTTCTGCTTCTGTGACCTTTGGAGATGCCCTGAAGTTTGCTCTTCTGACTTGGCAATTGCCTCTTGCCTTCTGAACCTGATCTAGATCTAGTCTATCCATGATCATGTATATTGTCTTTGGCCCAGCTGTAGTCTATCTCAGAGCCAGGTCCAGGTCAGAAAACCCATGAAGTGAAGCCATTGGCTATTTTGCAACTCTCCCTTCTATTACAACTGCACATACATTCCTTAATTTTGCAAGGTGGTGGGAAAGCACTCTTTATATGATTCCCCCCCCCCCAGTTTCTCCTTCTTCCCATGGTTGGTGGTAGAGATAACATGAGGCAAAGCTAACAGCAGGATTTCTGTGAAAGGTGGAAGGGGAAAAGATGCTGATGAGTGAGCACCAAATATAGACAAAACTTTGGTGGGCATCAATAGGGTTCTTCTGGTGGCAGATTTTCAAAGCAAAATTCTGAGTGGAATCAGTTCACGAGGGCAAGCTCTTTTGGGAATCTTCAGTTTACTGTCTACATTCCTCTGAGCTTTCATTCCCTCTTGATAATATCTTGAGGCATTTGATAAGGAAATGCCTAAATATTTCCTCTCATAACACACCCAAATGGTTTATATGAATTAATAAATTATCCAAAATTGCTGTACATTTCCCAGAGCCTCTTGTTATCTGTAACTGTCTGCCTGAACTTGCATGCGTTGCGCTTCAAATTATCAGACAACTTGCAAGTGTTAGAAATGGGTAGAGCACCATGTAGATCAAGGATGGGGAACCTGTAGCTGTCAAGATGCTGTTGGTCTTCAGGTCCCATCAGCCGCAGCCAGCATGGCTGGTAGTCAGGGATTATGGGAGTTGGAGTCCAATGACAACTGGAGGGTGAAAGGTTCCATACCCTTGATTCCACAGCTGATAAACTGACATCTTGACAACTTCCCATAACCACCACACTATTGAGGTGTCCTTTAAAAGTTAGAAGAGTGCTGTGGGATCAACATAGGATCATCTCTTGCCACTAGGGTAATGTTTACAGTTCTGCAACCGGGCATGTCAAATAGGTCTTTTCCAGAAAGCTGGCACCCAGCAAAACCCAAATGATTGGCCCCACTTGTGATTGTGGTACACTAGCACTGTGGCAAAACCATAGTTATCTGATTGGTCACTGTGAAAACAGGATGTGGGACTACATGGGCCTTTGGCCTGATCCAACAGGGCTTTTCTTGTGTTCTTATATGTGGTCTGAAAATATTGTTTATTTCAACACCATTCTTCAGCCCAAAAGGCTTATGTAAGAGCAATAACATGTAAGACACTCCCTGGCCACAGACAGGTTACATTTTTTTACCTGCTTCCAACAATGTCCCAAATTCCAGCTTGTTCTTTTTAAAAAGTGCATTGGAAATACATGTGGCCCACCTAACCTTTCCCGTTTGACTGTGATGCTATTTTACTACGGTGGTCAAGAGAGAAGAAAGAGGCTCCCTTAGGGTCGAAGGTTGTCAGAGCATATGTATTCCCAAGTCTGGCAAGCTCCGCGTACGTCTGTGGTTAGAAGTGTGAATAAAAGGATCCAGCCTTCCAGACTGAAAGATTAGCGGGCCTCTGCTTATTTACACAATATTATACAGTCCTTGTTTCATACTTACATTCATATGAAGGCCAACAAATATTTGAAACGGAGGCCAGCTGTTTCGCATAAGCGTCCAGCGTCCTTCCCACTTGGTGCGGATTGAAAGGGATGGAAATGCCTCATTCCCCACAGAATTGCAACCCACCCAGAAGTTCCAGATTCCTCAACGTCCCAGGGATTTGTTTTTATTTGTTTTTCTAACATTCCCTTTTTTCATGGGCTCTGTGTGCGTAGCAAAGAAACTGAAAAATTGCAGGCAAGAGGTATGCAGTGCTCCTGAAAACCTTCGCCAATTCAACTCCTCCTCAAACGCAGGTTCTTTTGCATCTAAACACAGCAGCTCCCCTGCCATATTGGTCAACAGTTGGATTAAACCAGGGACAAAGAGTGGGTCCTCTGACAGATTCTCCCTCACTAAAGATGCGAGCTGGGTAACACAACGATTTCCTAGGTGCTTAAAAGTTTCAACTCTCTCTGTTAACAAACTCTAGAGAGCTCTGCTTTAACTGTATGTGGTAATGTTTCTTATACCACAGCCAGGGGTTTTACTTGTGTGAAGGATGCCCTGGGTCCAATTATCATCATCATTATTATTATTTGTTTAACTGCCCTTCACCTGAAGATCTCAGGCTGGCACTTATTTCCCCAACCAGAGGTTCAAAGTATGAGGAGGCAGTTCTGGAACAAAACTAGTCTTTTTATTTAATTACATGCAATAATGGTTTTACACTTGATGGCTACTCATGAGGGGCGCGATTCTTAGTTTTCTGCTTCCTAATCTATGTAGATATGCAGCTTTCCTATAGAAACCAGGGTGTTGCTACTTTATAGCTGCATAAAGAGGATTCTTTATTAGAAAAAGAGAACAAGATACATTGTTTTTCACTTTGAGAAATCTGGTTGGTAATTTCATAGCTGCTGTAATTTGCAGAAAGCTGCCTTCCTTCCTTCGGCTAGGTTGTGACTATATTGATGAATACCCTGCTAAAACAATGTATATTGAAGACATCTGGATGCTAGATTACTTGGGCTGGCAATGTGAAATAAACTTGTGGTATCTATAAGAATTATATTGGCTTGGCACGGCTTTATGAGATCCTTACATTGTTACTTATGGGTCATAGCCCAATTTTATAATATACATCTGTAAGCATTGGTGGTGGCATATCTGGCTGAAGAGGATAGCTCCTTTATGTTTCTTATGGTGCTGGAGGAGACTCTTGAGAGTCCCATGGACTGCAAGAAGAGCTATCCATTCTTAAGGAAATCAGCCCTGAGTGCTCACTGGAAGGACAGATCCTGAAGCTGAGGCTCCAATACTTTGGCCACCTCATGAGAAGAGAAGACTCCCTGGAAAAGACCCTGATGTTGGGAAAGATTGAGGGCACAAGGAGAAGGGGACGACAGAGGGTGAGATGGTTGGACAGTGTTTTCAAAGCTACAAACATGAGTCTGACCAAACTGCGGGAGGTAGTGGAAGACAGGAGTGCCTGGTGTGCTCTGGTCCATGGGGTCACGAAGAGTCGGACACGACTAAATGACTAAACAACAACAAAACCTCCATGCCAGTTGATAAATGCATAGATGTGTCAAAATTCTAAATATTTTTGATGTTCTTTTCCAAATCTGATCTGCAGGTCAAATTCACTTGAGTCATATCATGTCATGGATAAATATTAGGTGCACGGTGACAACAATATTTACCTTGTATCTGTTTTCGGAGTGTTTTGCAGATGCTTGATACGGTTTGGGTCCACCTTGTGTTGTTCCAATTATTCAGTTCATATATGATCTGTTAAATCTGAACCATTACAGGCATAGTAAGCCCTTCTGAGGGGATGCAGCTTGCCAAATTTCAGAAAACTAGTTGCAGAGGATCTCCTTTAAGGACTGACTTTACCATTTAGGCATTGCTATTGGGAAAGTAAGACTTTTCTCTCACCCCACCACCCCTCCTAGATGTTCCCTCTGTGAAAGAGAGAGAGAGAGAGAGAGAGAGAGAATGAGAATATGGGGCAATAATTCAATGTATTTGAAAGCTTGACCTGTCAAACAAATTGAATGATTTCCATGCCTGTCCACCACTCCCCTCTTTAGCTTTAGACATTCCCCCAGTCAGTTCACTTTCATTTATCGGGGGGGGGGGGTACCGAACCCTTCCAACTCACACCACTGGTTCTGCATCCCAGAACAAAATGCAGTTTGGCACCATTTTGAAGGAAAGAGCTTTTGCTTTCCTAAGTTAATGACCACTTTTTAAAAAATTATAACTCCTGTTCTTTGTCCTCAAAACAAAACAGCTGTGCATTTATCTTTATGGGTAATACAAAGCCACAGAGCTATTCAGAAGGTTGGGCACTTACATAGGAGGAGCCTGCTGGAGCAGGCCTATGGCTCGTCCAGTCCTGGTTACAAGCAGATACAAAGAACAGAAAGAAGGACTGAGCCTTACAACTTCTTTTGCCTTCAATTCTATGCATGATTACCTGGGAGTAAGTCTTCTTGAACTCAGGGGACTTAATTCTGAATAGACATTGATAGCATTGTGCTGCTAAGTAGATGGATGCTTAGAACAAAAAGCTTCCGTTCCTCCCCTCCACCAACATAAAAACAGCAACACTACTGCTTGTATTGCACTGAAAGAGACACTGGCACTTGATTTCTGGCTCCATTCAAGAGAGGGACAAAGGGAACAGAAAAGGTACGAGTCCCCTTCCAACCATGCCCACCTCCCAGTCACACACTTCTGAGAACCAACAATGTCTAATCTCACTCGTCATCAGTCATTTCCTTCATTGCAACTCTTTCAGATGGTTCACATTGCACTTTGTTTTTATAGAGACAGGCATATACACAGCACTACAGAAGGAACGCAGCAGAGGTTGTTGGAGAGTGCTCTGACAGATGTCTGTTGATGATAGCATTGTGTTTGTTTTCATATTTAGAGGATAAGTACGTGGCATGTGGTCCTTTTTTGGAAAAAGGTATCTGGGTGGCAGCTGCATTTTTGTGTTTGCTTATGAAAAGCAAGTGGGCTTGGAGGTAATATACCACACCACAGGGATTTATTTAACTATTGTGGGAAATTATATGTGCCATTGGTTGACCTTAAAAGCCCTTGTGTTCCTCACCCCACCTCCCCAGTCAATCACAAGTTCCCAAGAATATATTCCTCTATGGTCGCAGCAGCACCTCACTTGTCACCATCGTTGGTTATAAGTGGGGAGATCTATCCATCTGTCAGTGTGGGAAGAAGAGCCTCAGTCGGGGTGCACTGGAAGCTACTGTTATCCCCGCCATTGTCAAAGATGGCAAGTGCCACAACGGGTAGGCCTTTGCAGCAGCAGGGAGGAAAAGGCCAAATGAAGGTTAGGAGAAAGCTGCAAGGGATTGCTGTCACCTGCTGCAGTTGTCCAAAAGGGTCCTCACTTGCCAACCTGGACTCCTCAAGATGTTTGGACTGCAATGCCCATCAGCCCCAGGCAGCATATAGCTGAGGGAAGTTGTGGACACCATGTGGGCAAATGTTCTAATATTTGAAGGAAGAGGTGGGTTTCAGTGACTATGAACGTTTACTCAGCTGTGGGCCACCCTGTGTTCAATGGGGCTTGCTACTAGGGAAGTCCTTACTAAAGAACTCAATGGGACATGAGCTCTTGAACTCAGTGAATTTACTTCAGAATAAAATGTGCTCAGAATGACCGTGTGAGATTCAGAATGGCCAAGCCTTGTAAAGATAGACCTACAAGGAGATGGTTGCACCTTTGTGCTGCCATGTGGAATTTCTGGCATGTTCCTTCTGTTTAGAGGTAATTTTATTGAAATATGGATAAGGATATGGATAAGCTTCTGGAAGTTTTGTCATCCATCTGGAGTACAGTATAGTACTGAGAGCCAGTGTGGTGTAGTGGTTAAGAGCGGTAGTCACGTAATCTGGGTAACCGGGTTCGCGTCTCCGCTCCTCCACATGCAGCTGCTGGGTGACCTTGGGCCAGTCACACTTCTTGAAGTCTCTCAGCCCCACTCACCTCACAGAGTGTTTGTTGTGGGGGAGGAAGGGAAAGGAGAATGTTAGCCGCTTTGAGACTCCTGAAGGGGAGTGAAAGGCGGGATATCAAATCCAAACTCTTCTTCTTCTTCTTCTTCTTTATCGACTTGGTCTTTTTTCTGCCTCTAACCTTATAAAACAGAAGGTGGAATGGTCAACAGCAATAAGCAGCAGCTCTGTGGCTCATTCAACCAATCATTTTTGAAAATGCCTCTTTATTTTGATATCACAGAAATGACCCCTGTAGGGTTTTAAAACTAACTAACCAACTAACTAACTAATCTGCCTGGTTTAATTTATGTCACTTGGTTTTCAAACTTGCTAACTGTGTTGATCCTGATGTTCTTATGATTCAGCATATACTTCATACTAGGCACACCAACGCCTAGGGGCCGAGGCAGTTTTGCCCCCCCCCAAGTATTTTTGAGGGGGCCAAGCCCTCACAATATTCAGAGGGACATTCAGCACCATGCCCTGGCTCCTTGCAGCATTGCACACATGATGTCATGACATTGCATGGTGTCGCGCACAGGCCCCTACAATCCCTTACACAGTGTAAGGGTAGGTAGCGTTAGCGATGTTTATTGCTCAAGATGAATTCCTCAAATGAGTGTGCCCTTGTTTCTTTCGTCCACTTATCTGAGTTACCAGTTTACACTGGAGAGAGTGTGTTGCTTCTGATGGGAAATACCATGAGCCGTCAAATTTGATTTGTAACGTTTTCTTTCACAGAGGACCATAGGGCCTATTTATAAGGCACCACATGAAAGCCTACCAAGGTATCCAGCAGTTGTCAGGGCCAGGGAAGCCACCAGAAGATTTTTCATGTGGCTTATAAGCAATTATTACCTCCCACAGCATTTCTCTTAATTTGTTCTGGGAAATAGTATTTTTCTTTCTTTCCTCATGGCATGGAGTATCTTCAAAACTCAGCAGACTCCTCTCTCTCTCTCTTTCTCTTCGTCCCCAACTGTTTGAGCCAAAAGCACTCAAGGAGCTCTCCTTGTTTTGATTTTGGCACCACCAAACAGAACATAGTTCAAAGCCTGGTTCAAGGACGAGGGACTTGGTCCAGGATAAAACACTCATTTTAAGCAGAGTTATGTCCTGTGGTGACAAATTGCAGAAGATTTGTTAGATGACGAATGAAGGACGACAATGTAGATTTTATTTTAAATTTCCCAATGCATGTGCAAATGTTGGGGCTCTGCTATATATAATCTCCAGGAGGCAAAGATGGAATACTGTGAGGAGAAATACATCACTCGCAGTTTGTAAAATATGGATATTGCTTAAAAATACGCTCTTTGTGATGCAAAGCCAGGCATAAATTGAAGTAGACCACCTAGAAGAAGAAAAAATACCCTCAGCTTGTGTTACATTCATTGGCCAAGTCCGGAGTTGCCGCAGGTCGTTTCTGCAGAAATAATTCTGGGGGTGCTGGGTCTGTGACTTGTAACTACAGGTTGTTAACTTATGTCTGAACCCCATGCACTATTATATGGTGCTGAAGAATTAAGAAACAACAGTGGTTTACTGTATTGTATGGGAGTATATTGTACATTTCAGAACTTCTAACAAATTGCTTTGTTTGTCCATTTAACAGTAACAGAGTATGTCACTAAAAAGACGTACAGCTTCAATTTGTCCAGTGTACAAAAATACCTCAGGATTCTGAACCACATTACTGCAGGATTCTGAACCAAATTAAAAACTGCTAAGGCTGGAATCTCATCTTTTATGAAGCATCTGCCTTGGCTATGGTGAATGCCAATCATAAGGTCTGAAATGTGTGAGACCTTTTTGTTAATGCTTGTCCATTCTTAATATAAAGGAAAATATAGGACAAAGGGAATTATGCTTTAAACAGAAACTGGAATCTTTGAGGGTCTTGGCCAAAACGGTCAGTGACTTCTACAAATTTCTCTTTGGGTATAGGTCTTCACCTTTTTTCTATGGACATTCAGCAAACACAAACCAGACAATCAACTGTAGGGTGTATAGTTGTCTTCACCCTGCACAAAGTGCTAGAGGATAATTCAGGCCCTTTAGGTTTTGCACCAAGTACTCATTTCTGGATTTTATGCTGTTCTTAAATTGCTTAAATGGTTTCTGTTGCTGTGTTTTATTCTGATTTTCATTGGCTTCTTGCTGATCTTCTTGTGATTTTATTTTGGTTAGCGTTTTTATAGTGAATTGTAATTTGGATTTTACTGTTTACTAGTGGGGAGTGACCCACTCTTCTTGAGTATTCTTAAAAGCCAAAGACTATTTTGTTTTTTAAATGCATAGTGCAATTTGTGAGTTTGGACCTGTCACATGAAAAATCCAAAGTCACTTTTCAATCTGCCATCTTGATTCAGAATGTCACCCAGTGTCTAAATGGTGATTAAGTCTGTTGCTCCACCTCAGGAGCCCTCATGCCAAGTTTCCTGGCGATATCTTGAGAAGCAGCCAAACCGATGCCAATCAACAGGTGAAGTCACACCAAAGTCATGTTTTTGTCCACCATCTTAATTCAAAATGGCAGCTGGCATCCAAATATTGTGAAAGAGCGCTGCCTCCACCTCAGAAACATATAGAGGACAAACAAATGGACAGACAGACAAACCACTTTACAAAATAGTAGATGCCAAAAAATAGTATAGTAAATAAACAACACTCCTTTCTAAATGCTTTCATTATAATAAAACAAAATAAAAAAACAAGGTAAAATAAATAAATAAAATAATAAGGTACAAAAGAGTTGGATTAGACTGGACTGAAGATTTGAATTCATTAAACTCAGTGATCCAGTGTGCTTCTGCTAATAAAGAAGCAATCACAGGAAGCATCTATTAAATTTTCATCACAAATAAATCCCAGCATCCAGAGAAGGGTCTGGCTGAAGGGGCTGGAGGAGGAAAAGCTGTCATTACCTCTTTTGCTGCTATAGAGTGGATAAAAATACAACATACCGTATTTTTTGCTCTATAAGACTCACTTTTTCCCTCCTAAAAAGTAAGGGGAAATGTGTGTGCGTCTTATGGAGCGAATGCAGGCTGTGCAGCTATCCCAGAAGCCAGAACAGAAGAGAGATTGCTGCTTTCACTTCACAGCGATCCCTCTTGCTGTTCTGGCTTCTGAGATTCAGAATTTTTTTTTCTTGTTTTCCTCCTCCAAAAACTAGGTGCATCTTGTGGTCTGGTGCGTCTTATAGAGCGAAAAATATGGTACCATAATCTCTAAGGGGTGACCCAGCAGCCTTGTTGCCACTGTTTTATCTAACTATTATTCACAGTTATGAGATGCCTTTCCAGTAAATAAACTGTTCAAAGCAGTTCAGGGCACCAGAAGATGCCCAGTAAGAAATGGCAGTTGAATTGGGTCAAGACAGCACAGGTTTTGAATATACCTAACCTTTGAATATACCTAATCTCTTCCTGTAGACACTTAGGCAACTGAACCGGCAAAGCCAACATGCCCAAAATTCCTTTTATATATTCCTTTCAGCTCCAGTCAGAGAGTGCTTCAAGATTTCTGATCTGAAGGGGGCAGGGCATTCTGCATCAGTCAGCTTCTTTATTCTTCATGCAGACAGACAATACCAACCCCATTAATTTTACAGAAGCTGAGCAGGGCGAAGAGAAGAAAGGGAGCTCGCTCCATCTGGATACACTGTGATGTTCATCTTTGGCACCATGTACAAAGATACCAAGGAAACATAAAATGATAACCATAACCATTTGGCATCCTGCACTTGCCAAACCACTTCTGTATCCTGGTTATGAACATTGTCGCCTCAAAGTTAGCAGGGAGGAGAAATAGATCAGAAGGGTTCTTTGCGTCCATCTCCCAAATGCAACTTCATAACGCTTTTATTCATGTGGGACAGCGCTGCCATGTGCATCACATCATCCATGTTCTGGTCTCGTTGTTTTAGACACTATCTGACGTGCCCCAGTAATGACTCTTTGTGTCATTTCACACCCCTCTTCCTCTTTTTAATCAAATGGGATGCCATTTAAAAAAAAAAAACAACCATCCAGGAAATTGTCATAGGATATAAATATTTTTATCTGGTAGCCTTGAATATTAGACTACGCCTGAGGCTTTCCACCAACACACTCTGCTTCTAATAAACAACCCAAATTAGCAGGAATCCAAGATTATATCACAGCTTAGGGAAATGCCCTTGTGGGCTTTTTTATATATAAAAAAGTATAGATGTATTTATAACAGATGAGTCAAGCTTTCTACAAAATTTGGCTCCATTTCAGAGCCTGACATGATGGGTCACTGAGTTTGTTTCCTGTCTTAACTTCTACCATTCATGACTTATAAAACAGTGGAGAGTTTTACTAGTAGAAAGGCCCCATGGGGGCAGTTAGGTGCTGATTCATCAATGGAGCATTTAAGGGACCAATCCTGCAAGGAATTAGATGTTGATGGTCAGCACAACAGGGGAGAATAAGGAGTAACCAAACATGCACAAGCCAACCAAAGTTAAGTCACAACATGATTTGGTCTCTCACTTGAAATCAATGCAGCCTAGAGGTCAGCTATATCCTCCTGTTTGCTTCTTGTATGAAGTGGTGGGGTTTTTTTTTGGTTTTTGTTTTTTTTTTGCAGAATTAAACTAGGAAAGCAGAGCTATGTATTGAGAAATATATGGAAAATTAGTTTTGGCTCTCTGGGTTTTGCTGTACTAGATGTCCTGCCACTGGTACTACTTGCAGTCATCAGTGGGCTCCTGCTGACACATCTGATCTATCAGCAATGGGCAGATGTCCTAATGGTTGGTACATAAAGCACTTGCAGCAACACCCTGCTGTTAGTGCTTGCAGCTATTTTAATGCTAGTGCCTGTGCATCTGTGTGTGTTGAATTCACAGCATGGATCCACATTTGGGTTGCCATATTTCAAAAAGTGAAAATCCAGAGACAAAGGTTTGGGAAAATCACAGTTTTTAAAGAAAATCAGTAAAAATGACACTACCGACATGGATTGCCAAATGTCTGATTTTTCTGGGACATTTTGACACTGCAGTATTCTGGGTATGTCCAGAAAATTCTGGATGTATGGCAACCCTAACATTCCAGATCAGAATCTGGTAACACCTTATGGACATATAAATGTATTGTGGCATAGATTTTCATGGACATGAGTTTTCATCAGAAGCATCAGATTTACTTCACAGAGATAAGGATCATTCTGATCATATGATAGTAGTTCATCAGGTTCATGGCAGCAGTGGAGATTGGAAATTTAAGAATGGGAAAATGAGAAATGGAGAGAAATCAAAATCGGCAGATTCTTTCAATTCTTCCTTTTGAGGGCAGATTCAGAGCTTTGTATCGCAGACCTAAGACAGCCCTCCTTCAAGCTGCTTTGGGTTTCACTCAAAGAAGTAATATGCAACACCGTGAGATCTAGTCTTTTCAGATATCATCAGAAATGCTTCAATCTGAACGACTTTTAAGCTTGAGACTTGGCCTGCAACAGAAACTTTATGTGCACCTTTGATATATTGCAAATGATTTCTGAGCTTTGCAGATGTGTCTTATAATTTTATGCTATCCTTCAAACAATTTTATGGGTGAATTTTACATGCCATTATGCCGTATTGCCTTCTTAAAAGTTGTGCTGGCTGGGTGAATTGGACTGTTTTTATTTCCATCTGCCCTCAAAAGGTGTAAGTCACATTCTGTAAAAAAACACACACACCAGTATTTGCCTCAGTCTCTTGAGGTATCACAAAATAAAAAGCCTCCCAAGCTCAGAGCTAATATAATTTACAAGTCAGGTGCAGATAAATCATCCCAAACATCCTATACTATAATACTTCCTACTCCTTTCCCCATGCAATGGAAAAGTTCGTGGCAGTCTTTGCAAGGTCAATATCCTCTGCAGAGAGATTGCCGGATAGGGTTTTGTGTTAAGTGCAGGGAGCAAATGGGCAATGAAAATGGTCAGTGGTAGGGAAAGCAAGCCCTATGAGGAAAAGTTGAAGTAATTAGGTATGTCTAGCCAGGAGGAGAGGAAACTAAGGCCATATTCACACCTTACATTTAAAGCTCTATGATACCACTTTGAACAGGCATAGCTTCCCTCCAAAGAATCCTGGGAGCTGTAGTTTGTTAAGGGTGCTGAGGGTTGTTAAGAGACCCCTCCCAGAGCTTCAGTTCTCAGAGGTGTTTAACAATCCATTCATTTCCCCAGAGAACTCTGGGAATTGTAGCTCTGGAAGGGGAATAGGGGTCTTCCAACAACACTGAGCACCCTTAAACTACAGCTGCCAGGTTTCTTTGAGGGAAACTATGACTGTTTAGAGTGGCATAATAGAGCTTTAAATGAATGTAGCCTGAAGGGGGACCCCAACAGGCCTGCAGGGCTAACACATAGAAGAGGGTGATTATTATTTATTGCCCACTGCTGCCCCAAAGGGAAGGACTGGGCCTTAAAGGATTAAATTCTAGGAGGGTGCATCTTGTTGAACATTTGGGGGGGGGACTTTTGATGCTAAGAGCACTTTGACAATAGAAACAACTACCAATGGGGGGGTCTCATTGCTGGCTTTTTGAGCAGGGATGCTCTAGCTCCTCACCCTCCATGATTTTATATGCTGGTAACGTGAACATTGCAGATGGTGACAGCAGCCACGAAATTAAAAGACACCTGCTTCTTGGTTTTCCCAGTAGTGATATATGGAAGTGAGAGCTGGACCATAAAGAAGGCTGATCGCCAAAGAATTGATGCTTTTGAATTATGGTACTGGAGGAGACTCTTGAGAGTCCCATGGACTGCAAGAAGATCAAACCTATCCATTCTTAAGGAAATCAGCCCTGAGTGCTCACTGGAAGGACAGATCCTGAAGCTGAGGCTCCAAGACTTTGGCTACCTCATGAGAAGAGAAGAATCCCTGGAAAAGACCCTGATGTTGGGAAAGATTGAGGGCACAAGGAGAAGGGGACGACAGAGGACGAGATGGTTGGACAGTGTTCTCAAAGCTACCAGCATGAGTTTGACCAAACTGCGGGAGGCAGTGGAAGACAGGAGTGCCTGGCGTGCTCTGGTCCATGGGGTCACGAAGAGTCGGACACGACTAAACGACTAAACAACAACAACAACAAAAGGTGAACATTGACCAGCATCCCGCATAGATCTGTGTGTTGGTTCTAAAAGAAAACCAGTGCTCACCCCAGATCTAAAAGCACAGAACCCATCAGTCTGTCCTCACACAGTCTCACCTTCCAACATTTATGCAGCCAGAAGAGCCAACCTCACTTTGCTCTCTACCTCCTGTTCTGGATGTGATTTTCAGTGAAGCCCTCTGCCTTCCCACTGCACCTATGCACTTTTTACTGTACTGTGGACTGTTTCAAAACACCCTGTGCTAGAGAGCAGGTCATTGTGCCTGACCTCTATGTGGGGTTCAGTCCTACCTCATACAAAGGTGCAGCAGAATTCCCCGAAATAAATCCTCTGCTGGTCTCTCTGCAAGAATCACTGCTCTAGACTTGTCTCTTTCCTGTCACGCCCATGGTCCTTACATTTCCAGGCTCTAATGTTTGCCTCCAGTCTTTGTTGAGGAAAAAAAATGTGTGCTGAACCTAGAAGCTGCATTTTGTAACACAATCTCCTATATTTATAAACTGGAGGCAGTACAGTAATTCATGCCCCTGTGCTAGGAGCTAGCCTAGAATGGATGTTGACTCTCCCATTCTAACTCTACCATTTCAAAATGGAAGTGGACACTGATCCAAGCCATTGACAATTCCATTGCCTTACACCATCCAGTTGTCTTCTCAAATAAAGCATTGCTTTCCTACTGAGTCAGGAAGAAGCCTTTGGGAGCTTTTGGGCCATCTTGACTTATTTGCGTGAGTTCACAGCACAAGACTCTCCCCCCCCTCTTGTAAATTGGGAGAGTGCCAAGTTTTCATTAAACCTCTTATAAACTCAGAGCTCCTGCGAGGCTCCATATGGCAAAGAAGCCATCTGTGATTCGTATAGTCTTGCTCCAACAAAACGACAACAGTGTGAAAAACTCTTTTCTCTGGTTGGCAGTGAACTGTAAAAGTAATGTTAGTAATAGCTTCTGCAGGCTCGGGAATGACATAATTGACATTGGCTTATGGCACAAGCATTAGCTGCAAACGCTTGCCAAAAGTTCTGGATTGATTAATATCTTCATTTAAAAGCGTAGATCGTAATGGTCAAGGGCCTTCTTAGCGTTAGCTTTCTTTTGGAGCAAGGGAATTTCTAGGTTGCTGTAGATGGACAGTGTCTTTTAAAAAAAAATCATTATCATTGTTCCCTTTATTGCTGATCTCTTACACTGCAAGAACCCATTTGCTTTATCCATAAACAGGGCTTGTGTTTCTAATTGTTTTGAAACCTTATTGCCAGGCCCACCTCTCAGTCGTATCTGTAGCACTTGACCCAATGTCTGCTGTTTAATACAGAGCTGTAGCAAAAAATAATAATACTGGGCCTGGAGCCATGTCCACATATGTTTCTTGTATGCCTGATATTTTCATTTTGCTTCAGATGTCCTGAACTTGGAGGAGTGTCCATTTATAGCATCCAGGATCTTTCCAGAGGGCTGTGCTTTCCCCCTCATCCCATCTTTTCTCCCCTCCAACCAACTCTGCAAATGCAAAGCTCAGAAGCAGAGACCTACATTTAATTGTAACAAATGAGTAAGGGAGACTGATCTCTTATAAAATATTCATGCTTGGAGGTAGGAAAGATGGAGAAGGGGAGGGAGGATGGGAGGGAGGGAGGGAGGGGGGGAGAGAGAGAGATCCTTTCCCAATCCCTTTGAATTTGAAAGTTTGAGGTCTTTGTTTTTTAGAATTTCTTGCTGTGCAATTTAAATATCTCAGTGGGACCATAGAGCAAGGAAAGGCTGCCTGCTTACTGAAGCAAATGTTTAGAAAAACAACACCTAAGAACAGCAAGGCTTCCTTTCCCACCTCTCCTAGTCTACTGTTTTTATAGATAGGCTGAGCTGAACTGCAGAAGCATTTCATAGTTTGTTTAGATAAGTAAGTGGCAAAACAAATTGGACCAACTCCTAGAGGCTTTACACATGTTTTGGCCTTTTTCTTTCCCCCCCTTCCTTTTCTTTTTTTTAACCCAGATGTCACCAGGAATTTTCCCAAAGAAATGGAAAGAGTAAAAGCAAGTGTAACATTAGAATAAAGGCTGACAGGTTTCCATTTAGGGGCAGTTTCCATGTTGCCCTGGAAAGCGACTCCTCGACTTGGGCTTCTTTCTACAGCAAAGTGGATTTGTTTTCCTGACCAGTATGTATGTCTTGATCCACCGGATCTGATTGGCTGCTTTACTTTGGCTCGTTTATACAGTGGTACCTCGGGTTACAGACACTTCAGGTTACAGACTATGCTAATCCAGAAATAGTACCTTGGGTTAAGAACTTTGCTTCAGGATGAGAACAGAAATTGTGCAGCGGCGGTACAGTGGGAGGCCCCATTAGCTAAAGTGGTACCTCAGGTTAAGAACAGTTTCAGGTTAAGAATGGACCTTGAGAATGAATTAAGTTCTTAACCGAAGTACCACTGTACTCGTTTACAAAATTGTAGTGACTTTAGTTGCCGCAAAATCACGTAGGAACTCAGGAGATTGTAAGTCATTCGTGAGCGCTGAGAATTCAGTTAACTACCCTTAGCTAGAATTCCCAGGATACCCTTGAGAGGAGTTGTGGTTTTTTGAAACTGGTTTACATATATGGCTTTGACCCTGATCTCAGTTTATGGTGTACCGTAATGAGTGTGATATGAACTAAAATGTATGGGTTGCTGGGAGACTTTCCTCCCCTTGCTACATGAAGTATGGCTCATTCCCATGAGACATCCAGAGTGTTCTGCTCATGGATTCTGCAATTTCAGCACACAAAGGATGAATCTGTTGTTCTCAATAGCATGCATAGGATATCTGCTGTGCAAACATATTCTTTAAATTCATTTGTTCTTTGGTAATTTTCTTCAATGGCCCAGTTGAGTTTGGAGAACCAGGCTGTACTTAATTTTTCTTTTCTTATGTTTGGGGTATCAGAACTTCCAGGTTAGATAAGTATGGTCATTAGTGGACTTGTTGTAAAGATCTGCGACTATTGTTCTCCATGAATATAAGAACATCAAGCAAAGAGATATGTGGATTTTCAATGGTGCTACTGAATGTAAACTTGATTGGGGAATGAATAACGTTGATGAAATATTTAAATTGATCTAAGCTGACTTTCTCATCTGGAGATTCCTTAAGAAAATTCTCTCTTCTTCTTCTTTGCATAGTTGTCATAAACAGGTATTGACATCTGGTTGTTAAGTATTCCATTAACAAGAAAAAGATGTCCATTGATATAAGGTTTCCACGTTTTTGGTGGCTGTGGAAGATTTTTGTTGTAGAAGTCTATATTATCCTTGGAGTCATCATGAAAAACAACAACCCTGTATCTCCTTTCAAATGTATCGATGCCATTTTTCATTTGTGCTATATTGTATTCTCTTGGTGCTGTGTAGAAGGTGAATGGTAGCATAATTTTACTCTTTGGTATTTTGCCCACAGTAAGTAAAATCTATTACTGTTTTGGAGTTATGCCTGTTATATCAGATATTCTTCTTAAGAATGTTGATTATTTCAGGGTAAATCTTTTGAAACTTCTGTTTTCAGTTATGTTTATTGCTATCCCTACTTCTTTAATGTAGAGTTAGTAATGGGGGAAACAGCATTTTGCCTTCTCTACATGTCTTGAAATCAGCGTTCATTTTCTGATGATAAGCATGACAGAGAATAACGAGCAGTTCCCTTGGAAAATGAGCTATTTCATTTTAGGGCATTGAAACGTTTTTGTTATTGGGTACTGGAATAAACAGGAAGTTCAAATTGAGTCTCAAAAGACTTTTGTGTGGGTTTCTAATAGCAAAACCTTTTGGTCAGCTTTTCATGGGCAGTGGCTCCTAGGGATGACACAGATTACATTTCAGCTTGTCTGTGTCTTTATTTCTCTCTCTCTTTGTCTCTGCAGGATAACTACAGTTTTGCAGAAGAACAATAAATGAAGGGAGAAAATTGCCAAGCCACAGACACTTATCTGCTTACATTTTCTGCTTTTAGCTGCTGTTGGGATCAGAATACAAAGTAACCTAACTCTTATGTCATTACTGTTGTCACATCTTATTACGGTGCTGAAGACGGTGGTAGCTTTCTGGCTTTCTGCTAGGGAAGTTGATGCTTGAGAGCTCCTGACGTAGCCCCAGATAAGTTAACACACAAAGCACGTTGGCCAGTAGACTGGCTTCACTAGTGAAAAACATTCAGAATGTTTTGGGTTCCACAGAGATCTTGCTGTTTCAAATTGTAAGGATAATGCAAGGATAAATGTGCACAGTCGTGTTGACTTTCTGTTAGCATGGTAGTCCTGGTCCATAGAATCATAGAATTGTAAAGTTGGAAGGGACCCTGAGGATCATCTAGTTCAACCCCCTGCAATGCAGGAATAAGCAGGGATCAAACCTGCAAACTTGGCATTATCAGCACCATGCTCTAATCAACTGATCTATCCAGGCTATGTGAGCATGGTATGAGTGTTTTGAAACATGGTAGGCATGTCCTATTTCATTGCAATCTGGTTCAGCCCAGAGAGTTTCCAGTGTAAGCTAAAGCATGTGCTAGGAGCTCTGGGGTGTCCGCTTCATAACATCACAACAAAAGAAACAAAGCGAGAGCCCTGGAGTTGCTTGGCAAGGCCAGGAGTTGGCTGGTTACAACCAAGATGGGGTCAGCTAGAATTTTTTACACATTCAGCATTCACAAGAGCAGCTCTTCTCCTCCAGCTGAGCCTGTGAACTTGCCCTGACTCTGGCTCCAGTCAGTTCTTAGAACACACAACAATAATTACACACAGTAGGTGAAATTTCAGTCTGTCTCTGGGTTTCTGTAAACGCAGCAGTGGTAACTTTATGTGCTTACACATTGGTCTTCCTGGAAACTAGGATAGCTAGTTAAAAAAAAATGAGGAAAACAGAGATGACTCTTAAGAATGAACACTGAATCCTCCCCAGGTTTTGATTCTGGATTGACGCTTTACTAGCTTTGATCCATTGTCTGCATGGAAACATCCAGTGGTGTCAGTCAGTAGCCCAATTCTGATTCTGCAGCAAGCCTTGTTTCACCAAGCTGCTGTCGCAGGGGTCTGAGCACCGTAGCAAATGTACAGTTAGAAAATACTGGAGAAAGAACTAATACCAGAGAGAGAAATAAAAGTGGCAGAAGAAGGAAAAACAGAGAAATGAAGAGAGAAAGAAGAAAGCTCGGTGGGAGAGCCTGTCAAAATAGAAGGCTTTTATTTATTTATTTTATTCTTTTCCATTTATGCTTCTAGATGTTCACACGTTATATTTTGCCAGATTTTTCTTGGCCCCTCTCAACTCAGGTGCAACTTTATGCTGGTGGCCATCTCAACCCTTTGATGCTGCTCCACCATAAACAGCCAAGCGCTGCTAGTAGTGGCCAGACACCCCCGTGCCCTTTTCCCCAGGGTGTTACCTAGAGGTGTGGGAGAAGTGAGATTTCTCTAGCCATGGCAAGGGCTCAGGAATGGTGCCACAACTTGAGAGGGGGATTATTCTCATTCCTTCACAGATCATTCCAGAGGGGAAGGGAGGGAAGGAGGATGGTGTGGAAAGTGTAGCCACTACTTTTCTATGGAGCGGTTGTTTTGAAATTCCTGGAAGGTTATGTAAATAATTCTTTTTTTTTTTTAAGCATGCTGTAATCCTTGGGAAGGAGAAGGTAATCAACACCAAGATTTGTGCAGTGGGTGTTCCTATTTTGCTCCTAAATTGATACTTTCTCACTGGAGACATCAAGCAAAAACACCTCTGTCAGTTCAAGATTCTTCTTCAGTTTATTGGCATACATACAACTCATCACTGCCTCCAAGCACTGGTCTAATGCCTCAAATGCCTCCTCTGGTTCAGTTGGAACAGAGAAATAGCATTGGGCACATCTGCACATTTATTAATTTATTTTGTAACATTTAAACACCACTTGATTGTAAAAAAAAAATCCCTCAAAGCGGTGTACACAAACACACACACACACACACACACACACACACACACACACACACTTTCAATAAAGAAGAACATAACTTCTAAACTTACCTGAAACAAAAAAATAGTACTCAACACCATTACAAATATTGATGACACTTCACTTCAGATCTCCTGATGACAGCTCCCAGAGGTTCATGTAAATGTTAAATACCATTGGGGGGCGGGCCAAGATGGAGCCCTGCAGGACACTGAAGGACAATTCCCCTCGTGCTGAACAATGCCCACTCATGACTCCTTTCTGGAAATGGCCCTGAAGGCAGAAGCAGAAGCCCTCAAGCAAGGTGCTCCCAACCTCCACCTCACTAAGATGCTCCAGAAGGATACTGTGCTCAGCAGTATCAAAAGCTACCAAGAGACTGAGGAGATTCACTCCTCCCACCTGTCTCCTGATAAATGTCATTAGCAAGGCATTTTCAGCACAATGACCAGGCCAGAAGTTGGATTTGAGTAACCCCATCCTCCTCCCTCCCACTGCAATTTATTTTGTTTATTTGTTTCATGGTATTTGCAAACCACTTGATTCTAATAGAATGGCAAAAGAATTAATGGCATTATCGTTAAAAGCAAGTATTAAAAACACTAAAAAAAATTAAAACAAACAATTAGCTGTGTCACTACCTCTGCCACGTACACATCAGGTGCCTCCCTATATACATCATTGTCAGCTCCTGGGTCAAGTTATCAGGAGCAACCCTGTCCACTTTCTTTCCATGAGTATTTCTATTAGCGACTACAGGAAAGGACCATCCAGTTATGGACCCCTCCAGGCACCTCTGGGTTTTTTGCTCTCATTTGAAAACTCAACCATCCCCCCTGCCAATCATTGCTAGTTTTATAGTGGAGTAGTGAAACGGCATTGGTTTCTGTTTAAGCCTCTAGGGGGTTTGCCTTTTTTATTATTTCACTGAACAAGGCACATTACCCTCGAACCAACTTAATGGTGGAGAATTAATTAGCGCGAGACACGGTTTGATAGCTGTGGTCTGTCCACAGCCGTGATGAGACAGAGGCCAAGTTAACTCCAGTACCACTTTGAGCTATTTCCTTCTGGGAATGTTTCAACGGAGCCAAACGTTTAGGCCTAGAAGCCATTACCAGTCTACCTTCTATGGCTTGCCTGAGTACAGTGCCAGCCAATTAGTGAAACTAGAGAATTAAATAAACCATCCACCTGCTACAAGGTCATTCTCTTGGCCTTCTTCTTTCCAGAGTCCTGTTCGTTCCTGCAAAATCCCCAACAAGCTTCCAAGTCTAGCTCTGGCAGGTGTATAAACCCGAAAATTCAACATGTCGGCTAGAAAGTCTGAGCAATAAAAGGTGTAGGACCATTATGTCTGCTTCTCAAGTACCCAGGAAAATAACTGACTGCGACAAATGCTGGTGGTGGCAAACAGCATGTTGAGACATTTGGAAGGAGAAAATCATTCTAAGAAATTAAAGAGCTTTTTATCAACCTGCTTCCAAAAGAGGAATCCTATCTTTCCTATCTACCTTAATTAAAACTACATTATGTGCATTATAAAATCTTCAGCCTCGAATCCTAGAATTGCAGAGTGCCATGACACTAGCAGGACACTGAGGAAGGGGAAGAGGATCCCAGCCAGGGGTCTAGCCACCACATACCAGGGCAAGCTGGAAAGGGGGAAGGGGAGGTTGGGGACTTAGGAGGTACTCATGGGGCATCAGAGGATGGTGAAGGGGCAGCTGACAGTTCACAGGAGCCTGGAGGGAGGGATACATCACCAGAAGCGCCCCCATCTCTGCAGACACAGCAGAGCATCAGGAACAGCAGGAAGTGCCCTCTAAGAGACTGAGGCAGGTAGGGGAACGCAGCCCAGATCACTAGTTGTCTAGGAAGAGATCGTTAGGATCATTAGGCCTGGGAGGAGGTTTGTGGTCATGCAGCTGGACTGGGCCCTCAAGTGGAGAGACACAGCTGCTCAGCTGGAGCAAACCCAGATGTGTCGATCAAGATTGAAAGGGATAAGAAGGATAAAAGGCAGAGGGTTCTGTGTCTGCTCAACTTTCTCTGTTGATGCATCACGGCTTGGCTGCTTTGGGGACTCCATCAGGCTGCGACTTTAGGGCTGACCTCAGGTGTTCTGATCCTGAATCTATTGCAAAGGTGAGAGCCTGTTCTTACTGTTTGACTTCCGACTTTGCTTGTTGTATTGGGCCTGGGTCGGTATTTGACCTCTTGGACTGTCTGACTACTCTCTGGTGTTGCCCTTGGGACTGAGTGCACCAGCGGGACTTGCCTCCAGGTATACTGGGGTTCAGGACATAGAGTTGAAATTTGAATACCTGACCCTGCTTAGCTTTGCATATGCATTAGCAGGGTTTTCTTTTCCTGCACCACTTGGGGATTACAATACAAGTGTTGATGTACACACTATAGCTTTAAAGCACATTTCCCCTCCTCAAAGAATTCTGAGCACTGTAGGTTGCTGGGAACTGCAACTTTGAGAGGGATAGACCACAGTGGCCAGAATTCTTATAACCTTATTATATACTAAGATAAAATATGCTTGCAATGCCAGGCTTAGGCTCTGCCCCTGTTATTGGTAACCTGGAAAAGACAAGTATGGATCCTTGCTCATGCAGACATTACATTAGTATGCATGTATAGTATGTGGGGGGGGGATTTTTGCCCCCCCCAGACACTGTGGCACTCCAACTCCCATCAGCTCCAACCAGTCAGTTCAACAACATCTGTAGGACCACAAATTCCCCTCCCACCCCTTTCCTTGTACAGTTTGCATGCATGTTGTGGGTACCAAAGACCTAGCTAATGCCTAGCCTCCCAGATCTAGCTATATTATTATTATACTTATTATCCATCACATTTTTGTACCCAAATGCCTCAAAGCAACTTATACAGAAATAATAATAATAATAATAATAATGGGAATATTAAAATAATAACAATAATAAACAAAAACTAAAATACCCATCTGACAACATATTTAAAAGGAACATAGTGGCACTAAACCATAATTCTTCTGCACTGGTGAAGGACTGGGAGAAAACAAACCATCCAGCCATGTAGAAAAATACTACTTGGCAATGGATCCCTTCCTCTAAATCTGGTCAGAAATAGTCATCTGCTTAAGAACGTGAAGTGTTCAGAATATGAATAATGTTCCCAGTGAAGTCTTGGATGCTGCCATCTGAGTTTTGAACAGCTATTTTGTTTTGGGATGTGTGTTTTTTTCAAAAGGGGGGCGGGGAGGACAAGGGTTTTTCTTGTATTCAGAGCCAGAAGCTGCAACTTCATGTGCAGAAAACGCACCTGCTTACCATTTTAATGAATTCGAAAATCTTCAGATTCCCATACAGTTAATTGTTCATCCAAAGAAAGGCTGTTTTGTCTTCCCATGGTCAAGAAAATGAAATGCAGGATTTAGGTCAATTTGCTAAATGAAACTATGTGAAAAGCATACACCAAGCAGAGGTATTTAATTAGTTTCATTAATATGCATGGAATTCTCTGGAAGTCTCTTGGAGCTGAATCTACTCTCTGGCAGACAGACTTTGGCAACAGAAGTGGATCATCCCAGTGAGCTGGACAGCTCCGTTGGTGAGCAAGGCCATGTCCTCCTTCTGCCTTGCTTCCAACGCATCCTTTTCAGAAATTACTTTCTTTTTATTTATTTATGCACACTTGAAACCATATATTTTCACAGCAGTTTACACTTATTTTCAGCTAAGTCAGAGAAGTAATGCTGCATGTCCGCCAGCTGTTATTGTTATTTTTTAAACAAACAAACAAAGTGATTGGGAAATGGAGGTGAACTGAATTTAAGACTGGGAAAATTGGAAGCTGAAATTGACAGATTTGCCTGTTCCTTGGTCTGTCTATCCTAGTGTTGCTTGCTCCACACACAGAAGCTCTTCAGGATCATCATCATCATCATCATTATTATTATTATTAATAATAATAATCATAGAATCATAGAATCATAGAGTTGGAAGAGACCACAAGGGCCATCGAGTCCAACCCCCTGCCAAGCAGGAAACACCATCAGAGCACTCCTGACATATGGTTGTCAAGGCTCTGCTTAAAGACCCCCAAAGAAGGAGACTCCACCACACTCCTTGGCAGCAAATTCCACTGTCGAACAGCTCTTACTGTCAGGAAGTTCTTCCTAATGTTTAGGTGGAATCTTCTTTCTTGTAGTTTGGATCCATTGCTCCGTGTCCGCTTCTCTGGAGCAGCAGAAAACAACCTTTCTCCCTCCTCTATGTGACATCTTTTTATATATTTGAACATGGCTATCATATCACCCCTTAACCTCCTCTTCTCCAGGCTAAATAATTATCTGTCACATAATTGGGACCCCCCTTTTCATCACAGCTTATAGTCCAAAATGTAGCAATTGCCAAATCAGGTATTTCCTAATTAATGTGTAGAACAAGCAGCAAAGCAGCCCTGAAATACAGCACGCCAAAACAAAAGCATGAACAGACCTCTAATAATGCGGGTCACTGCGGTTCAGCTTAAGAGTTGAACATGCTGCCTTCCCTTGTACTTAGGAATTCTGGAGTGAACCTGAATAACCTGGCTCTGACTCTGAGAACGTAATGTTTTTCTGTGTATAACAAACATGGTGTTGAGCTAAACTGTTTTGTCTTGCACTTTGGGAAAGCTCTGGCCTGCACTGTATCCTCCCTTTTAACAGCTTGTTTCCCCATTAAACCTATTTTCAGGCATTCGCAAAAGACACGGTGCTGTAAACGGCAATGTGTATCTGCCTTCTGTTGCAAGGCTGCCAATGTCCTCAGCGCTGGGGTGGGGGAATTGCAGTAGAAACGTACCATATTTACAGGAAGGGTCCTGTAAATGTTTCAAATGCATATGATTAACATGTATTAATTTTCATGCCATTTTTGGGATTACAGCTAGTGCTGGTTGACCTATTGCTTTTAGAATCATGGAACTGTAGAATTTGAAGGGACCATGGGGGTCATCTAGTCCAACCCCCTGTAATGCATGCGTTTTTTTGCCCAATGTGGGGCTCAAACCCACGACCCTGAGATTAAAAATGCCGTGTCCTTCCAACTGTTGAATCTGAACACTCTGAGTGTTTGCAGAAAGCCAAAAGCTGATCCATGGGGCACTTCCAGGTGACCTGCTAATCGAGCATCCATCCTGATTAGTTTGTTTGGTTTTTTTTAATTGCTTTTTATTAAATTTTTCACAAACAAAAACAAAACAAAATAAAACAATCTTTTACAGTCATCATTTTATGTCGTCTTATTTACACTGTGTATATTCACGCCCATCCTGATTAGTTTGCAAGGATCTTAGACAACACTGACTCTTTAATAAGCATGCAATTCTGATTTGTTAGATGACATTGCATCAAAACAAGCGTTATCCCACACTTTCCACTACATTTTCTCATCACTTTCCTTATTGCAAAAGTCTGATCTTTTGGGAAGCGGGTTTCTTGTGCAAGACCTTCAAGTAGGCTGTAATTGTCCAGCCTGAATTTGCCAGTATGTGATTGAATCACGCCTGAAAAGAGCAACAGTCTGCAAGCACTGCAGAAGGTTGATGCTGAACAGGCTAACCACATGCCAAAAACAAGACTCCAGTACCTTTCAGTAGTTCTTTAAAGAATGTGGCAATTTTTTCCCTCTCATTCCTGCCTGATAAGCTGCATCACCTGTGCAAATCCCCTCCTGGGAAAGGGACAAAACCCCTGTATTCTGCTGCCACTGGTATTATGGTGTGGGTGTGAGACACTCCCTCATCCTATACTCGCCTAATATTATTTTTAACTTTTATGGCAAACTCCATTTTCCTGAGAAGCACTTCAGCAGAGCTTGTAACGTATAATCCTCCCTTTCTTTGTGTTGGCTGTGGGAGTTCACATCCTCTGCCTCTTCCTTCTCACACGGCTGTTCCCTGAGAAGGCAAGGCATACGAAAATAACATTAAAATGAGAGAACAAAGAATTCTTCAAGTCTTGTTTAAAAAAGAAAAATCAGCATTCGGGGGAGGGGAGAGAGCAACAATGCCAAGCCAGTAAATGGAGGAAAGTAAATTTTGCCAAGCTTCAGGAAAAAAGAAAGTAAAGGTCTGATCATATACTCACATTCTTGAGAATTTTGCATCTACCAGATCTAGCACAGCCTTTGCTAATCTGGGGCTTTCCAATTGTCTTGGATTACAATTCCCACTCCCCCAGTCACCATAGATGTGGTGACTGAGGCTGATGGGAGTTGTAGTCCCAAAGATCTAGAGGGCATCAGGTTGATGATGGCTGACCTAGCAGTTCGGTGTCTATCATTTCTGTTACTGCTACTAAACTATTCTACCTCCAGCTTCATCTTGGCTGTCACACGAAAGGCAATATGAAGCCAAACACAGATAAAAACTAGCATATTCCCTTCAAAATCTGCTGCTATTTGACATGTTGGTACTGTTTCTCTTTCCTCTTCATCCACTGCCTCTATTCTCTGCTGTACAGTGGTAAGTTGGTTCATCCCTCTGTTTTGAAATCTGAATCATAAACAGTCAAAGGTGCGACTTTGGGGAAGGATTCACACATGCCGTTTTGCCCCCGTGATTGAGGGGGCCACCAGGGGGGCCCAACATCAGCACGCCCCATGGCATGTCACATAACATCAGCATGCCCTATGATATTCATGCGTGGCCACTTTGGGACTTGGGGGGGCAGCCCTTTCATTGGAAATACTGGGGGCCCTGCCCCCCCTCTTGACACCCTTGGAGAGATTACTGTTTTTCTTTTCCACCACTGTATAGAACATTTGATATCAATATCAGGCACTGTTATCCCATCACATGTGCAAAAGTATAAGCTGCTCTGCCCAAGCCTAATTCCTCTAGCTTTTTTGCATGCTCCACCATGAAATTCCCAGTGCCTGATCTTTCCCTTTTAAAATTACAGAGGTACACTGTGCTGTCCTAGACAGGAGCTTCCAGTCTTTTTTGATTCAGTGAAGCACACCAAGCTCTAGGTGAATTCACCTGGCTTAGATAATATTGGTTCTGTGCAGAAAACTCCAAGCATGAAGGCAGCTGGAGAGCCGCCCACTATCTAGCTCCTGATGTTCATGGTGAAGTAGCCTTTTCTTCCTTCAGCTGTTGTCAAAGAGCAGCTCAAGAACCAGAGAGCAGGAGACATCTAGGCAGGATGCATACCGTCCCCTGAAAGAATAATGGAAACTGATATTTACCCCTCACAAAGCTACAATTCTCAGCACCCTCAACAGAATTTTTTGGGTGGGTGTGATTTAAATTCATGGTGTGTACACTTCTCCCCTCCTTGGTTCTGCTGTCTTATTATATTGTTACAGATTTGGGGTACCAGAGTTTGTGAGTGCAAAAGCACCCATAATTGGAGTATGTCAGTGTTAGGAATTACTAAATGCTTGGAGCCTTCACTTGGGAGAGAGACAGCCTTGTAGTGTAAAAAATGCAGGTTAAGCTTGTCTCCCAGACCAGGGCATCACCTGGGGGATGTGACAAAGGTGTTGATGACCCATCAAAGGAAGATGTTTGAGTCTGTGAATCAGCAAAAATGTTGTCCTGTTAAAAAACAAAGGTCTGGAGCTGGGAGGGCATGTGATCGGATAGAAGGGGGGGTGTGTTTGGCAAGGCAAACAAGGGAACAAGAAGGAGGAACGTGCCACTGGTAGTAGGAGGCTGCACCGACAGACCAGGGGCCATGACTGGCTGCTGCTCTGGACCCCAGCTTGCTGAAACTATGAGAGGAGCAACAAGGGATACTTTTGGTGTGTAATGTTCTGTGCCCCTTCTACTGAAGGCAAACTGGACTTTTTGTGAAAATGTGCTGGCATGTAGGACTACAATTGTTTCTCACAAGACCAGAAAAGGTTCCTAGAAACAAATCAGAATGGATACTCCCTAGTCAGCTGGTGTCATCCAATCCACAAAGTGTTCCATAAATAGGTCTTCTGGGAGTGGACTATTGCAGTTTCATTTGCCCTCCCCAGCCCTCTTCTTACTTTGCTTGGCAAAGGGAAATAGCTACCCGCCCTCTCTGGTATCACTGGCTCCTAGTTCACAGAATTCCCAGTTGCCTCCAAGTTCCCCCTTGTAGCTTCCCAAGAGACTGCCACCCAAAGGTCAGGTGCAAGTTGATTCAGAGGTAGAGAAATAACAGTTCAGCAGCTTGAACTGTGTGTGTCTTTAAGAAAGTCTACGAGTTCTCTTGAGTTTTGTCAGAAACAAGCTCTCTCTTTCCTGGCCATAATCAGACCCATCAGGCAAGGGTGGAGCTTTCGGTTCAGAGCCAGCCATGGTATATAAATCACCTTGTGCTAAAACTTAGAAATTCATGCTAGGCTCCAGGAGTTCTTTTGCTGTTTTTGCCAGAGCTTCTTGTCAGAACAACCTGCTGCCCTTGATCCAATGCTGCTTCTGCCTGTCCAGGTGAAAACCACGACACACCCTTTCAGCTTGCGGCAAACTGTACTCTTGCATTATATATGGACTGTGTTTGCTAGGGCAAGCAACCTAGGGAAGCTCATTATTCCAGGTCCCTTTCATCCCTCTATTTTGTCATTAATTCTGGTACAATTATATGCTCACTGCAAATACTAAACCACTTAACAGAAACAAACTGTTTGCTGTTCATCTGTTCATTGAGAAACAGCAACTAGGAAGAGAATTAAAATTTGCTACATTATCAAACGTCAGAAATATGAACGCATTTAACTGGAAATTGCTGAAAAACATGGATCCTGTCAACTTAACCGTCCACTGTTTTCCAGGGGAGTTGGAATTCCATGAGGAGTTCAAAAGAGGCCTAGGAATGGTGTAATTATGGAAAGAATTCTACTTCATGCTTTTACCCATATGTGTGTGAGCCAAGTTTTCTATTGTTTTCTACTTCGTTTTGAGAACTGCGCTCCTCCCAAGGCAATTAAAAGTGCAAATCTGTTATTCGTTAATGCGTCCTAAGGGCTGGGAGTTTAAACATGCAGCAAATTGAAAACTTAAAAAGCTGTGGTTCTCATTAACTTTGCCACGTTATACATTCTATATTAAGGCCCTCAAAATTAACACCATCTACAGGCCCCCAAACACAAAAATCCCAAACGCTATCTGGGTACACACAGTGTCGGCGATTGTTGTGGAAATAACAGGGCTTGATTTAATTCCACACTGCTACGTAACTTTTCCAGAATGTTGGTGTTGAGATATACAGGCTAAGCAATAGTCAAGTAGGCAAGCAGTTGGGTCTGTGATTGCTTTTCTGACAGAGTGACACATAGTCTGGGCAGACATCAGGCCTTGCACAGAAGTAACCATTGGATGTTAAGTTGCTGATGGTGCTAGTGGGCAGTCCAAGGGACTTACTGAGAGATAGGAAAGAGAATTAATTGCCCATAGCTATTCAGCCCTTATGTGCTGGAGTTATCAGAGTAGCCCTGTGTCCTGTCTAGATGCAGCACTTTATGGGATGTAGACCCACCCCTAAAACTAGCTTTTTCTCTATCCTGAACCACCAGGCATCATGCAGGACAGAGCAGGAGCCTGAACATTACAGTTAGAATTTGCTGAGTGAAGGGAATTTACTGAACCAGGCTGCTTTCAGACAGTCATTTTTTTGTGGGAAGGATTCAAATGCACACTGGAAATGTAGGTTCGCCCAACTGAAGTGGATTAATGTGCTCTGCAACAAAGCCATTACAAAAAAATAAAAGGGAAACCCCCTGACTTTTTGCTGTTAAGAAAGTGATGGAGAAATGTGCTGAGAAGTGTGAGGTGAATGAATGGTTAACAGAAAGATGTGTAAACACCCCACAAGCAAATCTGGATGAATTCTCATTGCGTGACCAGGCGGCAACAGCCCCAGCCCCCATAAGGTAGGAATAAAGACTCTGACAACGTTATATGGAATTAAAATTAGGCCACAACTTTATAAAACTTCCGAATGCAGGAAGGCTTAGGCCTTGGGTGTGTATCCCTCCCAACCCCCAGCTGGGGGGAACTGGGGCTCATCAGGGTAAATGAGAAATGGGGGTGCTCTGCGAGATGTAAGTGTAGCAGGCAGCCAAGCCCATATCCCCGCATGCAGGGTAGTTCACTGACAACCTTTCAGTGTATGGCCAGTGACACCCATATATATAACCCCTTTAAGAGGGGGACCCTGGAATCGCTGTCACAGGGGGATGAGACACCACTTCATGCCCCCCCCATATAGAGAAGAAAAGACTAAAGGATTCCACCCAAGGCCAAAACCACCACCTGAGACCACCAACTCGTGGCTCCACCCCCTATTGATAAATGGGGCTGACCCCACATCCCAGCAAGAAACCTCCAGAAATTACAGTCCCTGTTTGCCAGTAAGCTCCCTGGGAACTGTAGCACCACGCACGATCTTGCAAAGGGCACCCACAATGTAAAGTGTGAGTGCTCATTGTTGTATAACTGCCCTGTAAACAAATCAGAATGAATGCTTCATACTGCGCACAGAGTAACCACAAAGTAAGCTTTGTGCGAGCAAAGTAAGATGGATGAATCACAGAATTGTAGAGTTGGAAGGGGTTCCCCAAGAGTCATCTAATCCAACCCCCTGAAATGCAGGAATCCTGCCCACAGCCATCCCTGCGTGGGCTTGAACCACCAACCTTCTGGTTAACAGCCAAACAAATTCATCCATTGTGCCACAGAGAATAAGCATGAGCCTCCATAGCATCAGCTGTCGGTAGACTCTAGGAACTTAGACTCACTGACCCCGTGTGCCCCTTCCCACACTCCACCATGATCCAGTTTCTTTTCCAGTAAGTTACCTTGATCTAGTGCCAGTATCAAGCACCTGAGTCCTTGAGACTTTCCCCCTACATTCCAGAGAATCTGATAATGTCTCCCGGAAGATGTTAAATGCTGCTGGCACCTACTTTGATAAACTTGTGTGCGCTATTCCCCTGAAGCTTGTAAACAGCCCTTCTCCCACCACCCATCTTGCTATCTTATACCTCTCCCAGCATTGCAAAAGGTGTTTGTTTTGACTTGGAGGTGATAAATCCCCAGGAATAAACCTAACACAGGGCAACAGTTCTTTATTTAATTTCTCCTTCCACTGCGAAAGCCCTGAGAATAACTACCATTTCCTGCTGAAGAAGGAAGCAGTGTTTTCCTCGACTGTTATAAATATTACTTCCTTGCTTATATGTTTCCCAGTAATGGAAACAGGAGAAGAAATCTTCCCAGCCATAAAGTTTGTTGGCTTAAAAAAAAAAGTTAAACCAAACTACGCCCAGCTTCCTTTCGACAAATCTGGAATGTTTATGGGAAATGGGAGACCGAGGTGTAACCACCTCAGTCCATATAGCCATGTGTGTGGTCAAGCAATATAAATAGGAGGAGCATAATGTGGCAAAACTTAGTTCCACAAATATCCACTGAAATCCATGGGATAAAAATTAGTCACAATTATGCCTCTTGCCATTGCTGGCTCTGGATTTGGGTATGAAGGTTCCATCAGAGCAAACTCATCAGGTCACTGAGAAGACGATAATGCTGTGATGTGTTCATTTGGCTGCCAATTTTGATTTCTCCCAAAATTTTGCTTTCTCTTTTTTCCACTCTTAAGTTCATTTCCACGTCAATTCACTTTTTTTTTTTAAGTCTTCACAAACATTTATCCTCATATGCACATTTTCCTATGCAATCTAAAAGACACATTTTTGCAGGAAATTTCTATCCCATGTAATGTGTGTTATGTGATTTCCGCAAATATATGCATTTTTAATGCACATTGCTTGGCTGGAGAACTGCATTGCAAAATTCAAAGAAGTGCAAATTTCAAAGGATGGCTATGTCCCAATTCATCCTGGGGGGGAAATGACAAGTGGGGTGCCGCAAGGTCCTAGCCTGGGCCTGTTGTTGTTCAACATCTTTATAAATGATTTGGGTGAAGGAATTGAGGGGATGCTCATCAAATTTGAAGATAACACCAAACTGCAAGGGGCAGCTAATGCCTTGTTTCAGAAAGTGCAAATTATGTTGGTTTGCCTTTAAATGGGGACTGGATCAAATTTCTCCTCCATTCCTGGCCATGTGTTTTGCATTATCTACACACATACAAAATATTGTGGCATGCAGGTAACAGTGCATTTTGCAAAGCCTTGTTCTATTGGAAAAGGAGGCCATTCCAGAGAGGTTATCTCTCCTGAGTTGGTGAGAACCACCCTGGCTTATTAGATTGTATCTTAACTTGTAAGGGCGCTGGAAACTTGCAGAGACAGCTTTCAAATGATTCTAGGACAAAAGCCAAAACATGGTGCTTTCTCCCAAAATGGTTTCTCTTCCAAGCAGGCCAGCCTAAGGTACATAGCGTCCAGTGCATTTAAAAATCAAATATATGTTACATCATTTTGGATTACTCCAAGAAAAGTCTCTGTTTACTACATTACCTCATTTGACAGAAGAACCTTTCCCAGCCCTCTGAAATGCAGTTCCCTCATGACATTTGGAAACTTTCCATCTTTGGTATGATGCTATTTGTTTTTCACTTTAAAAAGAAAAGAAAAGTCTGTCTATTTGCCTTGTATTTTTCTTTCACCCTCCTCCACCTGCTTTAACACAAGGAATTCTGTGACATTGATCAAGTTTCATGGCACATTTGCATTAAAATCAAAATCAGGCTTGTCTTGAATGACTCTCTTCTGTGATCTTCAGATGCTGAGAAGAAAAGAGGGAAGAAGAAGAAGAAGAAAAGATCCCGGATTTGACTCCTAACCCCATGGCTCAGGGCTTGTTCTCTGTGCTCCAGTGATCTAGGGAAAGCAACACGTAGTTTCTTCCTGAAATCCAATTACAGCACATCCAGTTAGATCTGGCAGTACTGAAGGAAAGCAAAGTGGAGGGGAGGCTGCTTCCTGCTAGGACAGAGATGCAACTCAAACAAATTTCTAAGTGGAATCCTAAGCACAGTTGCAAGGAAGTAAGACCCAGTGAACTCAGTGGAGCTTAGGACGGGATTCACTTAATAAAAACCATCAGCAGAAGCACTGCTCAGGGACTTCCACTTGCAAAACAGGGCTTTACCCACTCTACATGTCCCATGTGCATCCCCAACAATTGAATATGGGGGCTCAGGAGAACCCCCAGTGCAATGCATGGGGTAGGAGAGGGGGAATCGTTCCACGGCCATCATTGCACAATATTGAATTCCACCGTTAGTTCTGAGTAAACATGTTTTGGATCGAACTGGAAGTATAGCCCTATTCACTCATTTAGGAACTGGGAAAATCAGCTCATGGGGGAACATGTGCTAACTCCCCCACCCCATCCCTCTTGTAAGCTGAAGGGTGGCTGCACAGAGCGAGCAATATAGAACCCTGTGAAATTACCGTAGTCTGGTAGTTTGCTGAAGTGGATGTTGTGATCCTACTGATCCTGTTTATAATGGCACCATTTTTTATTGTAACATTGCCTTGAGAAAATACTTGATTTTGAAGGGCAACAGACAGAATGATTAAATAATCTGTAAGAGAGAGAGAATGAGAGAGAGAGAGAAAGAGAAAGAAAGTGTTCCTGTGCTTGCTTGCTTGCTTGCTTGCTTGCTTGCTTGCTTGCATTCATCCCTTGTCACCATTGCTCCTTCCTTTCTTCCTCTCCCTTTGTCGTGTCTTGGTTCAAATTTCAGATTGTAAACTCATTGGATCATGGACATTTTGGGAGAACCCACAGCCCCACAGAAAGCAAGAAAGAGTTGAGTTGAAATGCAGTTCAGAAAACAAACACATTGTTCCTTAATTTCTATAGGATGACATAGAAATTAAGCAACACTGACAAAAACAAAGATGGTTTTGGAGTAAAATGCACACCAGTGGGTGATATTATTAAAAAGCAACCATTAGCTTTCAGTGTTAGCAGTATGAGTCTTGCAGCTGATGAAGAAATATCTAGAAACACAATGTTCAGTTTCATAACACCCTTAATTAAACTTATTCTTGCTTTCTCTTCTGGGTACATATGTTTTTGCTTACTAATTATAATGATATACTGTCAAAATAACATAAATATTTAGACTGCCTTGGTGTACTAGAAACCTATATGCTGCTTCATGGTAATATGAGCTCAACCAGTCTGAGGCTTTCCAGGTTGTTCATTGCATCAATTTAATGCTTTCTTAACTTCCAGACACACAACATTTTTATCAGGTCTTCCATTACAACCACTGTGTGGTCACTGTGAAATTGACAACATGAGACAAATGTGGATTTGACCTCAAAATCCACCCAACAGCAGTTGGGACTAGCAGTTGAGATCCCAATATTGAAAATCACTCCCCACCTTTTTACAAATCCCGAATCTTCTTTATGCTTCTGTTAATTTTTGCTTAATCCAATACTCCTACACAGGAAGAAACACAGCACACAACAAAACCCAAACTACAAATCTCATGTTATAAACTATCTCCAACACCAATCTGAGAAATATCCACAAAATGTTTTTAACTGTGTTGTGTGACTAATCTTGTTCTCCCATACTTCTGTTGTTTCTTGTATAAATTGGATTGATATTGATGTCCGATAAAACATGAAGTGGTTTGAAGCAAAAATGTACAGTTTATCGATATGTTTGTGTGTCACTGAAAAGATGCCTTCAGCATATATTTTTATAGATTTCTTTTTTCAAGAACTGAAGTTCTTTACCATTGTTCCAAAGGTCCTAGCAGCAGGAACAACCACTTTGCGTTACTTTCACCATGCCTCCTTTCATTTTCAACAAGTGGACACAGGAAAGCATCCCAGAGATATTTAAATATGTACTTCTGGGCTGATACGAAATCAGTCCATTTGACCTCACATGACTTGCCCTGACTGGAAGTATCTTTCCGGGGTCATGGGCAGAGGTGTTTCCTAGAACCTGCTCACCTGATCCTTAATACTGATAAACTAGTGGTTCAACTTCTGACCTTCTGCAGGCATAACATGTGCTCTGTCACTGAGCTGTTTCTGCTCTTTAGTGAAACTTGTGATTATGTGGTTGTGCAAGCATAGGGTCAGGAACTGCCTGGGCAACATTGCAGTGCGTGAGGCAGAGCCTGCCCTTCCCTGTTGACCTATGCACCCTGTACTACACTGCCATGGGAGTTTTGCATCCACCCTCCATATGGCAATATCTTCTCCAGGGCTGCACATATCGACTGCTAGCTTGCAGAAGGGCCATAGCCCAGAGGCAGAGTGCATGTTCTAAATGCAAAAGATCCAAGCTCCAGGAGTGACTCGCAGGGTTGTGCAGGTGGACCTGCATTGCCCTCCTGACTTTTCACTGTTGTACCTCACTGCTATTTGCTGAGACGGAGAGGGGGGACAGCAGGGAGCTCAGCATGGTGTGGGTACAACGCTGGGAGTGTCAGATTGTTTGCACCTCAGACCCAGCATCAGGCTGAGCACCCCACTGAATTGCCTCTCTCTTGGTAACCAGCAGCGGCACATAGCATTGTAAAGTCCAGAGAGCAACACAGCCCCGCCCACACAGCTCTGTCAGATGCCACTGCCAGGTTCTTCACATATGGCTGGGAAAGACTTTTGCCTATGGCGCTTCAAATGACTTCAACTTCCATCCAGCCCTGCCAGCTTGGTCAATGGTCAGGGTTGGTGGAAGGTTTATTCTGCAACTAATTGTATAAGCTCCAGAGGGCAACAGGTTCCCCATACCTGCCTGTCCTACCTGCGCACAGGTAGGCAAATCCACCGTGCTCATTAGGAATAATGGCAAAATAGTCACTTTGAGGCAGCTGCATGGTCCTATTGGCACTAGGCCCCAAAAGCAGAAATAAGGATCATTGAGGTGAATCTTGGGGAAATGTGATTTTTAACATCTCTTTTTGTCCTGATTTAAATGTCAGATGTTTTAAGACCTTGAAATAAAAAGACCCTGTCTGCAAGAGGAAGGGAACTTTTTAATCTAACCATATACTTTTTAAGTTTCATTGTTGTGTAACAAAAAAAACCTACATTCATAAGCTTAAGATGGAGATAGCTGGCAACAGAAGGATTGTGAATCTTCTTTGATCTGTATTTCTATGGCAGGGAAGAGCAGTTGAGGATGAATTAACAGAAGCATTTTCCATGACCTGAAAATTAACAAGGCTGGTTTAGCTAGGCTCAAACATTCTTTTCTGTTATTATTTTTTCCTCGAGATGCTACAGTCTAAGGAAATTATTTATGAGAGGGAAAGGATTTGGGGAACAGCTAAGAAAATGAGTTGTAATTGAGAAGCTTGAAGAAATGGAATGTGCTTCATTAACAAATGAAAAATGACGGCTACCTGTAGTTAGCCATTGTTTTTCTGTTGGCTCCTATTGTGTGTTGGATTAGAGGCTGACTGTTTTGTCTCAGTTATAGTTTCACCAAAACAATGGTGCAAATAAGAACTAAGGGGATGTTCCAAACTAAAGATCTGTCAGGATGAGCACGTTAGGATGTGATGAATCTCTGGCACAGTCCCTCATCCCAGCTCAGATGGATCCTAGCTCCATTCTGCTCCATCACACAACCTGGAAACCCAGCAGAACTTAATGCTGGCCAAAAAGGGTGGTATAAGTTAAACTCTGTTTTAAAGGTTTGTTCCTCCTCTGACAGTAGTCTCACTCCTGAATGGGGTTCGGATCTGGCATACTTTATATTGTCTTAACTTAAAGTGGCATAATTTGTGCTGGCTTCCTATAATTAGGATTGATCTCTTAGCTGTGATAATGGGGTATTTGGATTAAGCGTCCTCCTATTCCTAAGAGGCCATGAAATTCAATCCATCTTCAGCATTCCCACCTTCAAGAGGTCTATGATTGCCTGTTAAAAGTGTATAATTACAAAAGTATCTCTTTACCTTGCTTTGTTTCTAAACCTGTTACTGAGAATTAATAACAGAGCTCTTATTAACCTTTAACGTATTTCCTTTGTGCCTAGCAATCTACCAAAATAGTATCCTCCTTTTGTTTCTGTTTACTTCCTTTAGAATTCTGGTATGGAACTCCTAGGGAATTTTAGGTCCTTTGCCTACGCTGAACAGTCAAAAGATATTAAAAGTCTTCTAGTATTTCCTCTTCTCCCATGGAGTTATATCTACTATCTAGGATGTGACGGTCTCACTTGCAACAGTAAACAATTTGTTAAGCTTCTTCACAATAACAACATTGTCTGTCATTAGTCTCTATCTCTGTTTCCAAGTAGACCTGCTGACTCCTTGTCAGTTCCTTCATAGGTATTTAAAGAACATCTTAATGTTCATCTTGATTTCCTTTGCTATTTGTGCTCTATAACTATGGTCGTCATTCTCACTCCCAACTGCCTTCTACTTTATTTAACTACACAGTTCATCTTCAAGGTTACAGCTGAAGAGGGTAATCAGCAAGGACCCAGTCTGTGGGAAGAGTACAGACAGATGCATCTTCAAAGGCAATCATTCTGAAGATGGTGACAAACTAAAATCTGTCCCCTGGTTTCAGTAACTTTGCTTCACCTTGGGCCCAACCTCAAAATATTGTAAAATGTTATGGAACAAATGTGTTTTTATACCTTAAGCCCCTATCTATTGTATAGCCATCACCATTTTTGCACGGTGTGAATAACTTTCTGCTTTTGTCTGTTCTAAACCTGCTGCCAATCAGATTCGATTTTAGGAGAGGCAACATCATTTTCACATTTCTCACACTATCCATCATAATAATATAGCTTCTGTATGCGCCTCTCTCCTTTGTAATTCTTTCCTCAAGTAGTCCTACCTCTTAAATATATCCTCCTCACAGGAAAGATGTCCGAGTGCTTTACATCTTAGATAAAGGTAAAGCGACCCCTGACCATTAGGTCCAGTCGTGGCCAACTCTGGGGTTGTGGCGCTCATCTTGCTTTATTGGCCGAGGGAGCCGGCGTACAGCTTCCAGGTCACGTGGCCAGCATGACTAAGCCACTTCTGGCGAACCAGAGCAGTGCACGGAAACGCCATTTACCTTCCGGCCGGAGCGGTACCTATTTATCTACTTGCACTTTGATGTGCTTTCGAACTGCTAGGTTGGCAGGAGCAGGGACCGAGCAACGGGAGCTCACCCCGTTGCAGAGATTCGAACCGCCGACCTTCTGATCGGCAATCCCTAACCTCCCTTTTGTATATCTGCAGCTCAGCAATATATTTTCAGCAAAGTGGGGATAAGAACCACACTTGGTATTCCACAAGTGATATACCAATGGTTAATATAACGACGTTTTGATACCTGCTGCTTTACTTTCAGTTCCTTTCTTTACCTTCCTGTTTTCTAAACTGAATTTTCCCCCTTTCCCAACACTAAACTAAAGTTTGCAGTGAGTGTTCATTGTGAGCCCTAGATCTATTGCAGCCAGTTTAGTGTCTATGTGGGAGAGATAATTCGTTTGTGATTCCACCTCTTGCTATGCTTGTTTTCTATTGAATGTTTTTTTATTGAATGGAACATTAAATCTAGCAGCTCCCTTCTACAATTTGAAGCAATGCAGGCCCTAGTGACAGTCCAAAAGTAATTGGAAGAAAATATCTAGCTCAATCCAGTAGCTTTTCTTATGACAATATTGCAATCTCTGAGCAATGGCACGTTTTGAAACATATTTAAAAATGTATTTTGGAGGTACATTGGTACCCATAACTGTTCCCCCCTCCCCCTGTTTCTAATTGTGTGTGATTTCCCCACACTCATCCAGTTTGTATACATGGAAAAGTGTTTGGGGAGAAAATAGGTGCTCTTTAATTTCTAGGGTAACACTACTGCATGCCAACCTCACATTTTGACTGTTTGCATTAATGACTATAAGAAATCAAAATGATTAAAGGTTTTAGCCTTAATAGAACTGTTTGTTTTTGCAATCTTACTTGTTTCAGATCTCGATCAGACCAGATAGTCATTTCACTTTACTGTTATAATATTGCATTGGCACAAATTTGGTGCAAGTATTAATACAAAATCAAGTTTCCTGTAGGGCAGTTGTTGGAAACGATCTTGAAACCAAAACCAAAATAATGTCAGTTTTCACTTCTATAGGTTCAATGTAACATATACATATCTGGCAGGCTGATGGAGGAGACCACCCCTTGCGCGTATCTGTGTGCCAGGAAACCGGAAACCATGAGTTTGAATCTTGATTTTTATATAGAAGTTTTCTTGGATGCCTCCTAGCTTTTGACTCTTGCATTCTTAATGCCTGTTTGTGGTTGAGAGACTGGATTTGCAGACATTTGCAACAGTCTCCAGATGAGTAACAGAACAATAAACAAGGCGCCAACTTCTAGTGTTAGTTGGAGCACCTGTAATGGATGGGGCATCAGGGGCCTCAGCTTTCCTTTCTTCTTTTGCTTAAGCATTCCAGGGTTGATTAGTGTCCTTTCCTTTAACAAAATCATCTACCGTTATTCTCTGGTTTGGAGCTAACAACAGCAATTGCATTAGTGCCTTATAGCCTCAGTGTTGAACAATGATCACGAAAGGTATACAGTGATGTATTATTCTCCTCCAGCTTGCAGAGACTACAGTGATCCACCTCCTTGCTGAGGATTTCTAATGATTTCTACTCCAAATGCAACAGGAACATAGCAAGTTAATTTTCTTTTGCTAGTTTTAAATAATGTATTGCTAAACATTGGACTAAAAACGGGAGGACTAACCAGCTAACCAACTTTTAATCAGTATCAACCAATGTATATAATGATGGATCTAGAAGGTGCTGAAAAGGCAAGGGACACTCCAATTGCAGGCATGCTTGGGGGAAGCAGACTATCTGGCTCCATTTCAATCCAGCTTTGGGCTCAAGTTCAGCAACAAAACTGCCTCACACGCCCTGGTTGACCTTTGTTAGGAGAGTGACAGAGGAAGAACAACCTTTTTGTTTCTCCTTAACCTCTCAACGTTTGATACCTGTGACCACTGTGTCCTCCCAGGGTGTTTTTGAGGGTTGGGAGATGGGTTTTACCATGGTTCCACTCCCACCTCCAAGGCCAATTTCAAGAGTAGCAATGGGAGACTACTGTTCAGCATCATGTGAGCTATCTTGTGGGGTTCCCTGGGGGTAATCTTGTCCTCAGTGCTTTTTAATGTTTAAATGAAGCATGTCACCAGGGATTTGGTGTCCGGTGTTATCAGTATAGTGATGACACTCAACCCTCTCTCTCCATTCCACCTCAAGTCTGGGAAGAAGGGAGAAGCCCAGTTCTGGAAGGCATTGCACGCCCTTGGAAGAAACAGGTGTGTAGCTTAGGAGCTACTCCTTGATCCATCTATATCAATTGAGCCCCAGGTGGCCTCTGTGACCAGCTTTGGTTAGTTCATCAATTATGCCCTTTGCTAGATAGGGAATATCTTGACCATAGCAATCCATGTTCTGATAATGTTCAGATTGAACTACATGAGAGCTACCTTTGGAGACAATCTGGAAGCTGCAACTAGAGCAGAATGAAGCCATGAGGCTGCTTGTGGGTACCTCTACCAGACACATACTATGCACTCTTGGAAGTTCTCGAATTTGCTACTGAACCCAATTTAAGATGTTAACACTGGCATATGAAGTGCTCAGTGACTTGGGCCTCCAATGTTTGAAGAAGCAGCTCCTTCCACATTGACTTGTCAGAGTTGATCATTAGGAGAGCTCCTATTGTGTTGGACACCCCCCCCCATTCTGTGGTTTGAGGGACAGTGGAGCATGAGGTCTTCTCTGTGGTTGTGGTGCATCTAGCACAATCGATGTCTGCTTTTCAATGATTGCTCAAGATGCGCCTCTTTGAGTGCATGTTCCTGCACTGCTTTTCTGCTATTTTGCCATTGTGACTTTATTTTATGAATTTAATGACATTTGAATTGTGATAGTTTTGTAACCCACCCTGCAACCATGTGGATAGTATAAAGTTGAGCTCTTATCTTATGGAGTCTTCTGCACAAACCTTGCATGGTGCTGATTCAGGACCCTAAACCGTGTTTTATATAAATGACTTTTATTTTGTTCTGTGTATATTAGAATGTTTTTTGTTGCTATGGCCGATGGCTGATGCAAATAAAGATTCATTCATTCATTCATTCAACCTTACATGGCGCTGTCCAGTGTACCACTAAAGAATTGGCTCACCTGCCTCCATGCTGTTGAGGTCAATGCTCAAAACAGAACATCATTTGGGCTATATGTTAACAGCTTTGTAAAATATTCAACAGGTACTACTGAGCTGTATTCTACATAACCTCTCATCACAATTGGTATGTAGATATGCACAAAACACTAAACCCTTTTTGTGTAAAAATTTCCAAGGACATATCAGTCTTGCTATAATCTTCCATTTCATTTAGGCTCCAAGGAATAGTCAAAATGGAGAATATGGGTGCACAGCATTATTAATTTGTGCCTGAAACATTTATTTATAAAGCACATTTATACAGCATTTTTTTGTGTTTTTTTCTTTTGCAAATACAAACTTTAATTTTGTACTCTACAAAAAGTCTTGCATATTCCTCTTTTTACAAAAAAAGAAACATTACAAAAATACAGACAATTTAATATGGTTTTTATACAATTGTCTTTAGTTGTTACTTTCATTAAAATATTGCTACCACAGAACTACAATATTTTTAGTCGACTATAAAAAATTAAGTCAATGCTTTTTGTTTTAAGCAGCAACATGTAAATAACACAGGTCAAAACACAGTTTATGATCATAGTGGATATATCTAAAATTGTTTCAGAAATAATATTTTACATAGTTAATTTTTAATGTTTTATACATTATTTATATAATATTTATATATATTTATATATATTTATATTTATTTAAAAAAAATCATAGCTTGCTAGAATTGAAATGATAGGACGGAGTTTGCATGGCAAAGATGTGCAAAGGTCAGTCTGCCCTGGTTAGCATCAGCAGTTCAGTCCTTTTAAGGTTTTTAAGAACTGTCTTTTGGAATTGCACCTGAAAGCCTAGAAGCGGGTCTCTTCCGGTTTACTTTCTGCGCGTGCCCTTGGTGTTGCTGAGAGCAGCATTTAGCCTAGTCTGTAATGAATAGTTGAAAATGATCCCTTTTCAAGCCATGGCAATTACAAAAGGGATTTGACTGAACATCAGGCTAAGACGGTCCCGCCCAGCAGTCCGCCCGATAGCTGGAGGAGTTGCGTTCTGAGTCTCAACCCCAGAGCCAATAGTGCTAACATAGACCAACAAGGCTGACCACAAACAAGGTATCTGTATGTTCAGAAAATACTTTTGTTATGTGAGTCAATGGTAAAAGGGGATTTTTTTTTAATTAAAAAAACTAGGCCACCAAGCATAATACTATGCAGGCTGGACAATTCATACAGTACTGTTGACATTAGATATTAGAGGCACGGGTCCCATATTTCTTGTGTCGTCCCTTATTTGCACCTGCAACCTGCTCTCCAAAGTATTAGTGATGATAATAATTGTGAACATGGAGAATGTCATACAGAAAGTGAGGGATAGGTGAAAACAAATATGGAATGACTCTTTACCACCAGGGATACTGGTGAAGCAGGCTGAGTTGCATTTAGAGAAAGTGGATTCTACACCTAGCCGGAAATAGAAAAATACTGTCTTGCAGAATTGTGTAGTGGAAATAGGCACTTTTCTAACATTTTACTGGGTATACATCTCCGAAACCAAAAGTAAGCTCCGAATTAGAATGGAGATAAAGAAAACCAATAAAACAAGAGGTTACACTTAGAAAGTGATCACAAATCATGAATCAGTGCTTATTTTTCATAGATAGTGCTATAATCTAGTTGGCAAGGATTTTTCTCTCCCCTCTCTCACTTGATAGGAATTGAAAACTGTCATAGCAAATGAAAGAAGCAGAAGCAGAGATGGCCAGTTTCCTAGAAATCATTTAGTGTTCATTAAGCTATGAACAATTCAGCATTCACTACAACATGAACACTCAGCCAATTGCACATTTAGAATTCCTGCATCGTGTTTTGATTTATTTCGTAATTGTTGCCTTTGACTTACTTGAACAACACCCATTTTATGCAAATGTTGTGAGTGTAAAAAAGGCCACAGAGTCAGACCTCATTGGTCAGGCAAGAGTCTCTCCCTACATTCTACTGTCTGATGAGATTGAGAGCAGCAGGTAGTTGCTGTCAGCAGTCATTTTGCAAAAACAAAACAAAAACAAAAAATATATATATTTGTCAAATGTCTACACCATGTTGTGATGATTATTCCGATCAAGGATATCCACAGGTGAAAGTAACTCCTTCCGGATTGGAGGTGGGGGCAGAGAAATCTTTGTTTTCTCCTTGAAGAGGTCTGAGACATAGAACACCTGTAAATAAAATGAATATATGCATTCAATATAAATATTCAGATTTTTACACCTGCTCCGGTTTATGTAAAGGAAATCTAAATCCTCCATTAATAAGTATAACAGTTCTGAAGTTACACTATCCTGCTATAATGAGAACCAGACTGAAGGTCTTCTAGACTGGTCCATCAAAAAACAAACAATTATTTCACAGGAGTCAAGCACTGCTAGATGCCTAGAAGGGACAAAGGCCCAAGGCACAACTTTGCATAAATGTCTAGTGCCCCTGGCGGGGATCTCACTGGTATCAAATTTGCAGCATGCCCTGGCATTGTGTAAGCAAAGAAAAATAAATTATGCTTTCGAAAAAGGGGAAAGGGACAAGAGATCTATCTGGAATCTGCAAGAAAATATCTGGAACTTGGGATGCTTTGGATGCCCCTCTTAAGAGTGCCCAACAGGAAAGAGAATCCTGATTAAATGTAATTGGACAGTGTGATTGAGCATCACTTTCTCACCTACTTTTTACTGATATGGAAAATGTCTTTCCTTTTCCACTGGATCTCACCCAGCACCCATTGGTTTCTTTCACTATTTTAATTCAAATACATTCACTGTGTGTTTGGATGGGAGATGTACTGAGGGGATGGGAATTTTCTTAATACAGAAGTCTTGAAGAATGTTATTTACAGTTAAAAAACAACAACAGCCCGGCACACAATCAATAAGCTGTCAACATCCATACCAAGAGTTCACATGGCTTCACTTCCTCTGGTGATTTAAATGGACTAAAATTAAACTTCCCTTTGGAGTCAATTCTCCGTAATTCTTAGTCAGTCAGGGTAGCTTGATATTTCCTCGCCTTCCCACCCACCCGCATCCCCTTTCCTACTGCCCTTTCCTCACAGCTAGAAAATTAAAGCTTAGTCAGGATGACTGTCCTGTCATTTTAAAGAAATAGTGTCAAGAAAGAGATATTCCCAACCACCTTTCCCTGAAATAATCAATGACGCATCCGCTCTTACGGATGTGAAAAGTCTCCCACTTGACAATTCAGAGAGGCAGCCACACAATAGGAAAGCCCTGGGAGGAAACTTTGACATCCTCCCTCAGCCAAAATCGTATCAAGTCCAGCATGACTGATGTACTTTCTCCCTTGCAAAATTTAACTCTGAAGCCAGAAAGGAAAAGGGTCAGACAGAATGCAAGCTCTGCTGACAGGAGAATAAGGATCATCTCTGCTATTCAATGCTAGAGGCTTGGTACAAACAAAACCCAGCTATTAAACACATATAATATTTATATACAACAACAATCACACAAGCTGCTGCAGACTTGTTCACTGGCTGGATGACAATTGGTTTACTATTAAATTTCCAATTTCTTGAGCATTGTGGTGACTGGGCCCAGTGTCAAGAAGTGACAGCCATGGGATGGTTGAGGATACAGTGAGATGTGGGCTCGCTCATCCCCATCCCCAAAATATCCTGTTTTCTGCAGGCTACTGTCAGTGTAAATCCATTGGTAATACTTTGAGTGAGTGGAACATACCGGACGAATGATGCCAGTGTCATTTGATAAGCAGACTGGAGCTTCGGACTGCCGTCTAAATACTGTATATGTTGACGGGAGTCAATGGAAAGCCCAAGGCAATTCATTCCCACCTTACCTGCAGTTACACAGGGGCTGCAGAATGGGATTCCAATTAACCCAAGAGCTACTCACGACTCAAACAAGAGCAGCGCACCTCCCCAGAACATAGACTGCACATTTTGAAAAGCAGAACGTGTGGCTACATCACTCTAGACCCATAGCTGACTTTACAGGTAGGAAGTTTGTGATGGAATAGTTTGTGCAAAATGTTCCCTTGGTGCAAGGTGCCCCATTAACAACTACCTCTCCATCCTGCCTACCAGGAATCCCAAAAAACAAGGTACAGAAAGGATAATGGGGTTAAATAAAACAGCTGATCCATGAAATATGCCCATCTATTGACAAATGTAATTCCGCGAAAATCCATCACTCTGCTTCGCAGTTGAAGTAACCTATGTGAGAGGCTCTTATTCCACTGGCGAATGTGTCCAGCAAGAGCATTATTGTTCATATGTTATGACCAAAAGCATTGCTTTTATACTGCTTTGAAGCTCCAGCAGGGTTAGAGAAGTTGTGCTCCTAATTCAACTTCCCAAGACTTCCATTAGTTAGGCTACTAGGCTTTTCAGAGTGAGAAATCACAAAGCATTTGATTGTTTAAAGAGACTGCTTGTTTTACTGGATGCAGATGTTTGCATTCAGGCTTCCAATTGTCTTGCTATGTTCCCAGATCAGTTACTTTGACATTTAAATATTAGCATTGAAGCAAACAGTTATTTCTCTGAGGAAACAGAACTCCACTCAGGAAAAAAATAGATGGTTGGCTGCAACCAAAGAAAAATAAATAGTAGTACCAACCTCTTTCCCTGGCTTATTTAAATTTCATGTTCTCTTTGAAGGCAACACTAGGGTTCCTGAACCAAAACTACAGTTCCTTTTTCTGATTGCCAGCATATTAAGTCTCCTGTTTCAAATGAAGCTATATTAGGGATGGATAGGCATTCTAGACTTTCTTTTGGTTCTGGAGAAAAAGGTTTCTTACCCATTATAACACTAGCCCTTCATAACGAGAGGAAAAGGAGCTGTGAACTCCTGACAGCAAATGTTGTCTCTGACTGTCCTACTCAAATCAATGAGATTTAAATTAGTCAAGACCACTTCTGACTACTTGCTTTTGTTGGACGGTGTGCAGTACTTGTGGTTCATGCTTGTATTCTATCACTACTTCAAGAAACTTGTGGTGGAGAATTGTAAGCGTCCCTTTGATTTTTTTTTGGGGGGGAATAGGCATACTTGGTGTTCTCTGTGTGTCTTCTAGATTTTGGAAGTATTTAAATCTTCATTTAATTTGAACACAACTGCTAAATGTCTGTGCCCATTCATCCATTTCTGTAGTATGGCAGAAGCAAGAGTTGGAAGGCGATTTTGACGCCATGCCTCTCATGTACCCACTTCCTAAGACTGGATTCAATCACGACGGTATCCACATTCTATACCGAGAGCTCCATGACAAATCAATTTGTGGCAGGAGTGAGTAGCGGTTGCACGGTGGAAGTGGCAGATGGGGGATTAGGTTCAATCTGGCCTGTATTTTCTAACTGGATAAGTTATGGATGGAGTGTCATCTTGGCTTTCTTAGCCTTTGCTCTGCAGTTCATGGGGTGTGTGGCTTTAAATCAGATATTTGGGTAGTGGCGTTAATTCCCATTTAAACTGTATTTCACTTTTAGCAAGGTTTGAGGTTATAAAAACACTTTGAGAAATCATGAAACATGATCTCCTAAGGTTAGAACAGTGTGTTAAACCTTCCTAATGCTTCAGCTGCTTAACACAAAAAAGGAGAGGGGTAAATGCACAGAGTGTTTTTGCTTGGATTTATGCCACTTCCTGTGGAAGGTGCTCTCCACCCATAAAGAAAACTCAGCAGCAGACAACAGGGAATGTGCTATATGATGCTGTAAGCTGGCAGCTCACCATTTCAACTGATCAATGCCCTTCTTAAATTCATTATATTAGAAAAGACTTTACTTGGACCCAGAACATTTTAGCAAACAGCTTAACATGAGATTAGGTGAATAGGAGAAGGAAATGGCCCCTAAGATTTGCATCTTCCTACAATTTGCCACAACACAATTATAGCCACCACAAAAGTGGTTCATAAAAGACATTTTGATTTCAGCCATTCTGATTGCATCTGAATTCCAAACAAAACAAGATCTTGTATGGTCTTGGATGAAACAAGTAATGCAACCCCCTTAGAGGCTAGCCTCAGCTACTGGCACCTATTGCCAAGAATCAGAATTAAACTGCAAGAACTCCGGGTCAAAGGATAGGACATAAATTTTAAATAAATTCATAAAAGTATATAAAGCACAGTGAAAAAGGCGAGTCTATGGCTTTTCTAAATCTAAGTCTCATAAGCAACACTCAACTTGCTTATGAACATTTAGGTGGAAGATTTCTGGTGGAACGCTCTGTCACAAGAGACTAGGTCTCTGCAGGACTTGACATCTTTCCGCAGGGCCTGCAAGACAGAGCTGTTCCACCAGGCCTTTGGCCAGGGCACAGCCTGACCCCCTCCTTTGGTAATCTTCACAGAACTCTAGCCCAATTAATTTTATAATGAAATGATTTTAGAATGTTGTATTATTTTATTGTTGTTGGCCGTCCTGAGCCCGGCTTCGGCTGGGGAGGGCGGGATATAAATAAAAATTATTATTATTATTATTATTATTATTATTATTATTATTATTAGGCCATTCCTTAGGAGCTGGAAATTATGGGAAGACGTAGGGAAGTAGTAGTTCCCCCTCTCTTAGTTTCCTTTTCTACATCCATGTCTGTTTCCCCACCCCCCATGGCTGCACAAGGGCCAGACTAAAAGTGACCAATACCCTCTGCACATCCTGATGAAGGACTGAAGCATACAAAAGGGCATCAGCCATGGAGGGAGAGGATTAAAAGGGAAGTGATGTACATGTGTGTGGTGTTTCTCAGGCAGCTGCTTCCTCCGTGGCCTTTATCTCGTCACAGGAAAGTCAGCCTATAGCAGCCGAACTCTCACCCCTCCTCTGGCCCAGTAAAACATGCCATCTGTTTACAGGTCAGGAAAACGGGGTCAGATTTGTAACTTGTCATTGGACAGGAAATGGTGAAAAGTGTCCTGCTCATGCACCGAGACCCTTATTGTCTGTCAGAAGCGTTTTTGCTGCAATGCATTGAGTTCATCTGCATCCTACTGCGCCCTAGCATTGCATTCTTCTTCTTCTTCTCTCTGTCCTCTTCCACACTTTGGCAAAGTTTTTAGAGCAACTAAGAGGAGAGCTTAGTCAAAGCCTTCCATTTAGCTATCTTCCAAATTGAATCCCCTGAGCTGAAAAACTGTTTTGTTGTGCAAAAAAGTTGCCCAAAGTATTTTCTGAATATATCCAAGAGCTCCTTCCAGGGTGATCTTTTGTTTGTTTAGCCCGTGACAGAAATAAATAAGAATAAAAATGCCACAGAAGCTCTGAAGAATCTTGTTGCTCGGTCTCTGTCACTTGTGGGGGCTCTGTCACTTCTGCTACTAAGTGAAATGTAAGCAGGAGATGTTCACCCACTGAAATTACAATTGAGGTTCAATGTTTATGTGGGAGATGCAGGACTGGGGAAGGAGCACTTTCTGGAAAACAAACTGATGGCCTGGGGGCATGGAGGGCGCTTATGCATTCTCCCCCCCCCCCGATTCTCTGGCAGTTTTATTATTATTTTTATTCCCAGCTAGATTGTGAAATTGCAAGTGAGGAGGGCAGGGCATTTGTAGGGGAGAACTGGTGGTTTTGGGAAGGAGTAAGCACCTGCCTGGCAAATCTCCCATATAAGAAGAAGAAGAAGAGTTTGGATTTGATATCCCGCTTTGTCACTACCCGAAGGAGTCTCAAAGCGGCTAACATTCTCCTTTCCCTTCCTCCCCCACAACAAGCACTCTGTGAGGTGAGTGGGGCTGAGAGACTTCAAAGAAGCGTGACTGGCCCAAGGTCACCCAGCAGCTGCATGTGGAGGAGCGGAGACGCGAACCCGGTTCCCCAGATTTCGAGTCTATCGCTCTTAACCACTACACCACACTGGCTCTCATATAAGTGCAATTCCTGTTATTGCATAGTCAAACTGCATCTTATGTGGGAACTCAGTGCTTGGAAATCCCCAGGTTTATTTACTTCACAAAATGCAGCTGGCCCTGATTCAGAGCACTGCATGGTGCTGATTGTGGAGTTGTGACCCTTTATCTCTATGCTGTGAAGCTCTGATAGCTTTCTCCTGAAGGTTGCGATGCCTCAAAAAGAGATGTTGATCTGGGCATGTTTTCTGGAACAAAAACATTTCTGCTTAGCTTTTCAATCTGTACTTGGGTACTGAGGGACTACATTCCTCACAGAATTCAAACAGTGGTTTGGTTAGCAATGGAATCAGTGGAGAAGAAAGAAAATACATATATATTCAGCTGCCTTTTGAGATGTTTCGAAACTCGGGATGGGGGGGGCTGCTGTAATGGTTTACACATTCCCCTCTGTGAACCACCCTGCTAATGTGCCCAGTCTAGTATGCATTCAAGGAGAACTCTTTTCCGTGCACTAAACATCACCAATCTAATCCTTAGAGGAAAATTATTTCACATGAACTTCACATGTTACATGTGAAAGGTTACTATTTGCTGTCCGTTTATCTTTTAGGTTTCTAACACTGCATTGCACATTTGTTTTCCTTATTTAAGTCTCCATCCCTTTCTCCCTTCTTTGTTTAAGTCTATCCTTCCCTGGTTTTACCAACTCCTGCACAATGCCAGCAACACTCTCCCCAGTGAGGTCCACCTAGCACTGATACTACCTTTCTGGTGCCAGGGTAAAGCTTTTCTCTGCTCTTAGGATGGGCTTTAACACTCAAACAGGGCATCACTGTCTTATGGATAAGATGCATGTGGTTGTTTAGTGAAAGAATTCTATGGTATGACATGTCACTTACTATGCAGTAAGCCACCAGGGCCCCTTGTACGAAACCAGCCAAGACATCTGTTGGATGATGTTTGTGGTCAGACACACGAGAAAGCCCTGTGTAAAAGGCCATCATAATCAGTGTGAACTGCAACAGGGGACGCAGCAGACGGGCTCCTCTCCAAGTGAACCTGGCTTGCAGGTACAGCTACAAAGGGGGGAAAAAAGGAAGAAGAAAGACATTAGGATGCTGTCTTCGCAAGAGTTGGCACCAGATCCAGTGGAACAGAATTGGTGCCAGGTTTACAATACGGCAAACAGAAAACAAACCTATCTTCAGGGCAGAGTAAAATAGCAGCCGAAAAAAGAAGTGTTGGGTGGCAGGGAGGATCTCTGCTGTCACTACCAACACTGCGAAACAGGTGTCAGCAGTAAGCAAAAGGTAGTAGATGAATTTCAACCCCCACCTTGTCGACCAAATTTGGGCCCCAAGTTCAAACCTTCAGCTCAGTCTTCGTAACTTCTTTTGTCTGTCATGCCATCCAACTTTACTGAGCGACCCACAGTCCTATGATTACAATTACTGGGGAATGGTGTGCTTTCTTTATCAATTTTTAACACACTATTTATAATTGTTTAAACCTTTCTTATGTCTTTCCTTGGTCATTTTTTCTACCTGATAAGAAAGGTTTATACAGTTATAAATAGTGTGTTAAAAACTGATAAAGAAAGCACACCATTCTCAGATGGAAAGTCCCCCCCCCCTTTATAATTTTGGCTTCCCCACTTCTGAACATTTTCCAGATCTGCAACCCCCTTTTTGAGATGAGTTAACTGGAACACTGCTGAATATTATTGCAAGTGGAGTTGCAGCATTAAGACTCAGATCATCTTATGTTTTTTTTCCTAAGTTGCTTTTAAATCCTAGCAGTGTTTGTGACCACTTTGTGACTTGAACTTTTAAAATGCCTTGGACCTAAAATACAGTGTTCGAAATGATACTTTTGCTTCAGCAAGGGAAAACGAACAAACAAATCAACAGCCAACCCAGGACTTGACCTGAAATGAAGTAGCTGAAATGATGTCAAACGGGTATTGTCTCCTGCCTCACCCCTCCCCACTTATCCTGGTCTGGTTTCCTCTTGAAAGTTGTGGGCACAACCTATTCCTCCAGTTCCTGTGGGAACCTTGGGAAGCCAAAGAGAGAGAGGAAGAGGCAGCAGGAAAGGCAGAAACGTTTGCCCACAATTCAAAGGAGCTGGAGGCTAAGCCAATCTGAAATGCAGGGCGAGGGGAGTCTGAAAAATGGCCAAGTCCTCCCATTATGGCTGCCTTCCCATAACACAAGGCAGGGAGATGAACGTGACAAGGTCACAGCAATGCCTGCTTGTATAATTGATGCAGTAAAAGTTTACAGTTGGAGGAAAAGCGAGTCACTGTAGTCTGATCACTGCTTACAAATCAAGACATGAATTAGGATGGGCTCATTCTTAAGCCAATAAACCATGGTTTCTCAGTCCAATATTTTTATGTCTGGAGTGGGACATTTTTATGTAGTTGCTTTGTTGAACCTGCCATTGGTACAATGCACAAGCACTGGTACAAGCCAATCAGTATATTTTCAGAAGAAAACAGTGCATGCCAGTAGTCTGAGAGAAGAAAGGTCAGGTCTAAACTTAAGAGAGCTCTTGCAAGCGAGAACTGCAAGCAAGGCAGAATTTTACCAGATACAGCTGTCTCTACCATGGCATTGCAGTTCTGAAAGAAGCTGTACCTATTGGAATTCTCCCTTGTCACAGAATCATAGAATTGTTTTATCTAAGCCTGAATGTATAAGAGCCCATTCAGTCATTAAACAGTTTAGAATCATCCTTCAACATAATATCAATTATTTCTCTTTCAACAAAACTTTAAATCACCATATTTGCTGAACAAAATTTAGTTGCAGCATGTGGAAGGTTAACTAGCCCAATCTTGTGTTCTTTTTCACAAAACCCACCCTATGCTGTCATCTTCTGCCCTCTTTACATCCGAAAGGTTTTCATTATAAAGTGAAACCAAGCTAAAGAAAACAAACACTTAATGTAAAAAAACAAAAAACAAAAATGAACAACCCAACTGAACTGAAGTTGTTTTTACAGCAGACAAAAAGCGAATTACAAGTGGTTTTTACTCAAGTCTCTATATACTGCTAACTCAGTCGTGGGAGGTTTACGGAGGCGCCAGTGTGGTGTTTATATAGTAACATGAAATGAACAACTGCCACTTGCAGACCAATAAGCTGCAGTGGGAAAAGTGGCGGCCAATAGCACAGAGGAGATAAGTGTGACAAAACCAAAGAGGGAGGGAAGACAGCAATGACCTCGTGGCCATATGTAGCCAGGGTTGCTGGAAAACCTCTCACATATAAGAAATCTGGCAGTGGCAGCATCACCACAGAGCAGACCGCTCTCAGGGCAACGTGCAGCAGTTCTGTGGCCAGGGGACTTCCAGTGATGTTAGTGGGAATGTCTGTGGTTAGTCAGGGATCCCAAGCAAATAAAAATGAGGGGCTCTAGTTCCCTTAACAAGTGAGGAGGAGAAAAATATTAATAGTTGCTTACATTTTTGTTACTTTTCAGATGGTTTGGATATAATAATAATAATAATAATATCACATACAACATATATTTGTTGTAAGAAGGGCTTTCATTTCATTTTCAGACAGTGGCTCAAAGCAGCTAAATCCACCATTTTCAACGTTTATATCATGTGTGAATGAATACGTGTCATCAGTGCTGTTTTTCTAGAAAGAGGTGCCGGAACTCACCATGAACTCACCCTTGTTCTCTTATAATGGCAATGGTGCCCACCTGAGAGGTGCCGGAACTGAGTTCCAGTGAGTTCCAGCGAGTTCCAGCTGGGGGAAAAAGCTCAGCGTGCCATGAATTTTACACAAGTAAACTCATGCTACCAGTACCAGCTGTGTGAAGGCTTCTTTGTTACTTCATAGTACTGCTCTGGGGAGATTTTGTGTTGTTTGAAAACACTTTGGAAAGATGGAGAGGCTCTGTTTGACACAACTGTAACCGTGACCCATATTCAAACTCTAAAGTGTTAGGCTCTAAAGCTGTCAGGGTTGCCTAACCTACGTCAAAAATTGCTGTGGGGATGAGTAAGAACACACTATAGAGTACACTGCTGATTGAGAAATGCTTACATTAATGATTAACAGTTTCTGAAGTACTGTAGGAAATTTTCAAATGAATAAGTACCTGCATCTGGCCTCATTTGAGCAGATGGGTTAGAGACACACAAAAGAGAGTAAAGGGGGGAAATCATTCCCTTTTGTTGAGTCTGGGGCTTTGAAATCAGTCACTGATATTTATCTAATGACTAACAGATTGGCCATGATCCCACTGAAATAGAGTCAGAAGTTTGCTATTTGGCGTTCTTGCAGACATGAACTCCACTGTTCATCTGGCTGTTAGAGTAAGTATAGCACAGCCCCAGGAACTAAAACAAGTAGCATTTAAGGTGGCCACCTCAGGAGTTTATTTCCTAACCCCGCATGGCACAACGACATAAATGTCAGTGAAGTTATATAAGACATTAATCCAGCAGCTGTTTTCAAATTTGGCTGGCACAATGCAACACCCTGTGGGCAACATTACCTGGCTTACTCTAACAACCCCTGGAGTCGGGACACATTTATTTAGAAAGCTAAATACTACCTAGATCAGGCTTCCTCAACCTCGGCCCTCCAGACATTTTTGGCCTACAACTCCCATGATCCCTAGCTAGCAAGACCAGTGGTCAGGGATGATGGGAATTGTAGTCTCAAAACATCTGGAGGGCCAAGGTTGAGGAAGCCTGACCTAGATGGTAGCTGGTGTTCTTCCACATAAAGAGGAGAGAGTAAATGTGTGGGTATTGTTGGACTGGCCTTAGTAGTGTCTGAACTGGGCAGAGAGAGCAGCAGCAGGAAACTAATGCAATTGCTTAATGGAATGTCATTAAGTCAAGAATGAGCTTTGGCCCAGCACATCTGAACACTCCTGTGAAGAAGCTTCCCTATGTCATTGTGGGTTTTCCTTTGGAATTCAGGATTCATCTGAATCCAATGCACACTCCTAGTACACAATGCAGATTCCTGTTGCAAATCAACTAAAACCATAACACACACCTTTTCTTACCTCCAACAAGAGACCAACCCACGGCTCTCCAAATAATATACGAGACTTAAAATAGATGCACAATGCATATGCTTCAAATGTTACAGTTTTAACTGGAACAAAACATGAGTCTATCATGGACTCATTCAAAAAACAAACAAATCCCCAAATGTATCAAGCAGTATGAAGAGCACAATGCTGAACTTGTAGGATCCAAAAAAAATGCAACCCTGACAAATTTAATGAAGATCCACTCCCTACAGGACTGGAGTGCAAGAGGGAGAACCCTACAGGCAAAACTGGATCAACCATGACAGCTTCTTCTACCTGAAGTCAAACGAGAGTAGAGGAAAATTAGCACCTTGTGGGAGAGTTTGACATTAGTCAGCACTTCGAGGTGGTTTTCATTTTGTTTTTTGTACGAAAGCAGCAGAGCAGGTTTTTATGATACGGTGTGCCAGGCCCACAAAGCCTGTAAAATTGCTTCTCTGCAGGTTGAGAATCAGCAATTGCCTGGGTGGGGGCAGTAGCGTACAGCGGTAGGGGCAGAGAAAGAGTCCAATTTTCAGTAAGTTGAAACTCACACAGCCAGCCTCCAGTTTTGCAGAAATTACATGCTTGTCTGTACATGCCATTTTCTTTAATGAATCCAAAACTAATAGTGACTCATCTAAGTCAAAGGTGACTTCTCTGAATGTTTGGGGAGCTCCCTGCCACATTCTAGTCTCTTACTTTCTGCAGCAACCATTTCCAAGAATCAAATTTGAACATTTATGAGCCAAACTAGCTGGGCACATTTCACGAACACCTTTCCTCCTATTGCCTGCACCCCTCCTTTTGTTTGACTGTTATTTGGTAGAAGGAGAGTGAAAGGTGTTTAAATGATTGCAGAAACCCCCAAATGTACTCAGGACTGCCATGCTCTCCCCTGACAAGTGCCTCTTCCCAGTACAGCCAAAAATAAAAAGAGCCTCTTCGAAGTACATTTTGGGCAGATGTGGGGCCCATCCTATCTCCTCAGGTCAAAATACACTCAGAAAAAAGGGGGAAGGAGAACTCTTCACAATCCCAATGGCTCTTGTATCAGTCATCCTCTAATTGAGCAGTGAAACTGCCATTTAGCCAGTGAGAATTCGCTATGTGATGATATTACCAGTGAAGCAAATTCAGAGTGAGGACATTTAAAAATAAAAATAAAAATCTGTGTTAGATTTGTTTGTCCTGAATGACATCACCAACTAGCTAATTCTCACTGAATACATCGGGGGAGGGGGGGAAATGGTGCCAAATAAGCAATTGAGTAGCACTGTGAATATAAGCAAAGAAGCATAGCACAAAAGATGCTATGTCCCCTCACCTCAACACGCTCAGGTGCTAAATGCATATAAAGACAGCGCCAAGTGTAATATCTCTGAGGAGAGCATTCTACAATTGGGGAGCGACCACAAAAAAGACTTGTTCTTGTCTAGCCACTATTTGCAGCTCCCTTGGAGTAGGGGCATGAAGAAGGGACTCAAGATGATGATGGCAGGGTCCAGATAGGTTCGTGTGGGGAGATGTGGTCCATAAGGTATTCGGGTCAAGAGGTGCATAAGGCTTTATAGGTCCAAGCCAGCACTCTGAATTGAGTCCAGAAACTAACTGGCACTGAATGAAGGCGGGTCAGGATTGGTGTTATATGATCAAACATCCTACTCCCCATCAACAATTTGGCTGATGAAATCTACACTGGCTGCAGTTCTGAACTGTCTTCAAAGGCAGCCCCATATATAAGGCATTGCAGTAATCTAAACTAGAGCTTACCAGAGCACCTTCTAAGTTAGATTGCTGTTGACCTGCAACTGTCATTATCTCGGACTACTGGCCATGTTGTTTGGGATTGCTGGAAGCTGTAGTCCAACAAGATTTGCAGGGCCACGGGATAGGCTCCCCTGCTGCAGAACATTCAGCTCAGTCCAATACATTAATATAATTCTACCATTTTGTGAATTCTCCATGAATTGCTGTGGTTACTATACCAAAGTGCCATATAATCACTATTTTGTTTTCACCTCAGTCCAAACAGTACAGAAGGTCTTCATACTGTTTTAAAATCAGTGAACATAAATGGCCTCTAAAGAGGTCCTGGAGAGTTTGGCGGGGTGTAGACATACAGGGTGGGAAATGGTGGAACCATTTCATGGCAAATGGAAGTGGTGATAGGTAAAACAAACCATTTATTCTGAAGTCCTCGAGACCAGCTCCATTGCTATAACCAAAGGACACACACTCACTCACTACTGCTATGATTATTCTTATATTTTTTTTTAAGAAGGAGGAAGGTGGGGGGACGACAAAAAATGAACCTTAGCCTTTTTCATGTTGCAAATCCACCTGCCTCCAGTTCACTGGCAATGTTATTTTACCATCGCTGAGAGGAAATGGTGTAAATGTTTACGGAATAACTTTGAAACATTTAAAGAAAAGTGAGAGAAAAATATGGGGAAATAAATTCATGCAGACTCCCAAACAGTCTGAAAGGCATGGTAATTAAATTATGGAGGCTGCTTCCATCATAAAGAGTAAAAGGGAAAGGGGAGGGGAAACAGCAGGGAGCTGTGTGTTAATTTATCTTTTGGGGCAGCAAAGAGAAGGAATTGTGTTGCAGAAAGCCTACACATATATATCTACTTATGTTTAATGTTTTTATAAGTTCAGGTCTAGGTTCTCCTCCCCCACCTGCCCCCAAATTTCATATCTAAGGTTACAGGAGATTCAGGGCCCACAGATCTTTTGAAATAGTCTCAGAAGAAGAAAAAGCTTTCCCTTAATTACATTTACCACAAATCACTCCCTAAATCTCTCTCCCTTTTCCTTCCAAAGAGCTTAGGGTAGTTCCACCCATAATTGACCTGTGCCGTGCTCTTTTCACAAGCTCTATCAAGCATACTTCCAGCAGCTACAGTCAGGAAATACTCTGGCATAACAAGCTGAGGAAAGGAAGGGCAGAGCCATTTTTCATTGACAAAGAAAAACAAGACCAGCCCCATAGTTTTGGATGAAACTATGTGGGCTAGTAAGTCCACCTGCCCTGCTTCCTGAAGAGCTACTCAGAAAGCAGATTACTTTTTTTTAAAAAAACCTAATGAAACAGATAATTATGATTTTGAATCAATGTAGGTAAATGACAAATAAAGCAGCCTAACATTATCTCAATTATGTTGCTTGGCAAAATGAAATACACGCAGGCTTACATTCCTTGAGCTTTGCTTGCTCTTGCTTTTTCTAGTGAAACTGAGATCGAAACAAGTAATGCACATGTGGTTCTTTTTTGGCAGGATAAACATTGCAAAGGAACAAGAAACTGCTGGTCTATCTAGCTCATTATTGCTTACACTGCCTAGGAGTCTTTTCCAACTGTACCTAGAGAGGCTGGGGAATTCAATTTGGTCCCCTATGCTTTCAAGGCAGATGCTCTTCCAACCTCTCAGCTATGACTATTCATGCCAACTTCTTGAAACCACAGCATCCAAATGCCTCTGCAGCACACCTGTTTTATAGGTCATAATCCCATTCCATAGGTCATAATTCCCAACTCGAAGATGAGGAACAAATCAGGCAGATGTCTGATGTTACTCTCTGATGCACATTCAGTACACATGGCTACCGTCATAAACAGGGCCGTCTTACCCATTGGGTGCTCGGGGTGTGGGGCACCCAGGCACCGGGCTCTCAGGGGCACCAGGTCGAGAGTCCAGGGCCCGAGAGTTGAGTCCGGGGAAGAGCCCACCCATTGGTCAGAGCACCACGGTGGACTCTGCTGTAGGAGGCTCTGTGCCATGAGTTCGGGGGCGACTGAGCCAGCAAGACGCTGAGGCAGCCAGCCAGCTCCACTCTCCTGTGCACCTGGGACTGGGCCACCGGGGGGGGGGGGGCACCAGGCAGATCTTTGCACCCCAGCACTGCATATGCTTAAGACAGCCCTGTTCATAAACCATGGTTTATGGTAATGTTGGGCAGTACTATTCGGCCCAGCGATTTTCACATTTTGGGGAAAGGGGTTTAAAGAGAAAACAGAAAAGAAAAATAAATTTTTAAATCCTCTCAGTCACCTTTCATTAAGGTAAGCCAAACGGCCAGATGTACAAAAAAGCTATTAGAATTGCGCCCCCCCATATATGTGTGTGTGTGTGTGTGATTCAAATTTGATTTATTTGGTCCCGGGGGGGGGGGTGCGGGCTGTCACCTGAACACTACCACCCAATGTAATGTCAAAAAACAAAGCTGGGCTGAAAACTTTGGCCCAGCATAAGCATTTACTCATTTCTCACACTGCCTTAAGAAACATTGATAAAACATGATTTCTTAAAGATACATGACCTCCTACTTACCACCAAATAAAGCATGGTATAGAGGGAGAAGGAAGCATGTCCAGAAAAGAATGATTTCCTGCAAAACAAAAGAAGCAAAGTAGCACACCTGTTTTGTTACTGGAGCAAATGGCCAAATGCCTTGGTTTTCTGCACAACACCTTTGCACAGTCATCAATAAAATCAAGTTTAACTCTCAACCCCTAAAATACCAAAACAGGAACAGCAATTTAAAATTACTTAAGGATATGAAATTAAACAGTCCACACTGCCGGTCTATATTTACTTATTTTTATGTCTCTAAGATGTCTCCTCCTCCCTACACATATACACTCATATAGATGGCAATTTTAAATAAAATTCTGGCATGCAGCCATGCGGCCCAGGGCACTTACGTAGCAGGTTTTACCATCTCCTAGTGCATAATCAGTTGGTCTCGCCTACCTTCTTGAGGCAGTTTGGAACAGCAAGTTTTTTTAAAAAAGTTATAATTTCATCTGTCTTTCTTGATATGAAAAGCTTTCTGAAATTCCTTTACTTTTTTTTGTTTTGTTATGAGTGACAAAACTATAGGTGCTTATCTTTATAAGTGGACTCAGATATTTGCAAGCCTGTGTAGCCAGATGTATTTGCTACAAGGCTACATAGCTTATCTGAGTTAAGTTACACCTTCCTCAAAAAATGCTTCCTTTGTAAGCAGCAGTGATTTTTATAAAGTTAAGTGTATCAAATTCTTTTAGTTGTCCCCCACCACCACTCAGCAGCTTTTTATAATCTTTCTCACCTTTTCATTCTTAAGTTCTTCCCTTGGACAATTATCCATTGTTTGTTTAAGGAAATATACTTGCAAATCTACCATTGAAACAGGACTTACAGTGATATTATTACACCCAGTGCAAGAGAATAAAAATTGGACAAATGACTTGCAAACTCGCATGGAGGTATCAAGACTAAAGGAGAGCTATTACGTTTTTAAATTTACGGTTGAGAAAGTCAACCCGCATGCTCATTCATTCAGGTTCCTCTGCCATTTTTCAAGGTGATTATGTAGGCAAACAAGGGTATCATTTTTATTCAAGTCGCAACACACTATTCCCGTTGGAAAGAGAGAGAGGAAGTTCTCACCTGGCTTCCTGAACTTTGCTTTCGTCATCGTTAAAACACTGGTACTCTTGGATATAACCCTGAGAGCAGTTGATTAGTGTAAAATTCGGCCGGCAAACCGCAATAAAATTGGGCCTCAAACGTCCAACAGACACTTTGGCGATGTCTGTGAAAGACTGGCTGATGGCACATCCAAAGGCAAAGCAACCCACTTGCTTGTACAGAGCTGCCACATAGGGGTTCTGGATGAAGGATCGAGATGTTTCCTTTAAACAATGGATCCGATAAAACTCTCCTATTATGATCTGTAAGGGAAAGATACGTATATGTTTAAGATAGATAAGAAATTATGCATCCTTCATGAGCAGGCCACATGTCAATACAATTTTATCGGAACAGAGCGTACAGGTGGAGCTTTTTTAGATATCCCATTTCTCCCCTCAGAAACAATCCCACTTCACTGTATGATTAATCTGGGGGAGACAGAGCATCATGGTGCCTCTCTTTCTCCACCCACTGTTGAAATGGGCGAAACATATACACTTGCGTTCCATTGCGTCAGCTTGCTGAAGTTCATGGACTTGCTTTGTTATACTGGGCCAAGTTTCTGTGATTCCCTCCTCTTCCCCCCGGTAATTATTTAGGGTCTTTATTTGAGAAAAACAGTCAAATGGCACCTAGTAACTCCCCTGTGAATGCAGCCAAAATGACAAGGAAGGTACTTATTAGTATAGAGACAGACAACATTCCCCAAACAATTTACACGTCCCAAAGTTATTACTAGAGACTATCTTATAAGTACAACTTGGAATGCAATAATAAATCAGAAGGCTTTGGGGGAATCTCTTACAACTGCAAAGGCTGCAAAACGAGAGCAATCATAGTAACTGTTATTCCATGCCTTAGCTTACAGGCAATGATGACAAGCCCAGTGATATCATTAGAAAGAACTTGTCTAGCTGCTTTCATTGGACGATCCTATCTACTTCTAAACACCAAAGGAACAGAATCAAATCTAAGTGATGTGGGTGCTTTTGGCATCTTTATATATATATGAGTCATTGGGCAATTGCACCTCAGACAAAGCTGGAAATAAGCTGCAGGTGTAGCCAAAAATAGCAGGTAATTCCACAAGCACAACAGTTCCTAAGCTGAGCTTTTCCAAGTCTGTCACTTGAACGGAGAGCTCTAAAAATTCTGCTCTAGTAATTGCAGCAAAACCTTAAGCGATGCAAGACACCTGGGCCAATTCACGTGTTTTTGAAAAGGAAGTCACTATAACGGCACTTCCCCATCTCTCTATTTAAACAGAGCTAGTTCACATGTCACATTAAACCATAGTTAAAATAAACTATGGTTTAATGCAAATGAGCATACAATGCTAAGGTGCGCTGTTGAAATCACAGATGCTTTGCTTCTTCTCCAATCCTGCTGGGAAGCAAGCTATGGTCTAGCTTGTGTCATCTGATCCCAGGCTCGTAGTTTCTCTCCAGATAAACCATAAGCAGAGACCAAGGTTTTCCTCTTTGACTGACTTTCATGGCTTCTTTGGGGTAAACACATCATGAGGGGTAGGGAGAGGCATTCCTGGTGCCATCACGTGACAGCAACAGGCCCAATTTGTTGTATTAGCCTGAGAGCTGGCACAGCAAGAGAACATTTTTTTGAGGTGGGGTGGTGGTTCTTTGCTCCTGGTCAGCACAAGTGATAGGGCTGTGGTGCAGTGGTGACCATGATGCTCCATTAAACCCTGTCACTGGTGACCATGGGTTTAGATTTCACTCTTAGCCCCGTATGATCTTTGAAACATTAGTCTCAGCTATATACTGGCAAAGTATGTGTTGTATATGCATTATAACATGGTGACACCAGATAGCACTGTGGAGTTCCGTTTTCGCCAACCCGATTTCTCATACAAAGTTTACGACGTGTTTAACTGAAACACTTCTTTGATGTGTCTAGATTCAGCCACTGTCCAATAATATTTTGTTAATTTATATCGCACTTTTCAGAGCCATCTCTGGACGGATGGAAGAATAGGCTCCTTCTCAACTCTTAGGTGAGGTAGGTCAGAATTGCATATACATTCCTGGGAGAGCATAGGTTGCTCTCCAATACATCAGTGTTCCTCAACTTGTTAAGCATGGGATTCTGGTAGATGGAGCAAACAGTTTTGTGGATCACACAGATAGCAAGCTTATTTCTGTTGTGACTCCACTGGGATCATTCAAAGGGGGAAAAGGAGGATCACAAGTGGCTGACTGCTACAGGACCAGTTATCCCAGATTGTATGCAGGGCACTAGTCAGTGAGCAAGGAAGAAACTGGGTTGCTTTACCTTTTTCTAGGTTGCTGAGGGTGGGAATAAGTACACATCTTCTGCTTCAGCTATTACATTTTAGATGTCACCCTAAATTGTCTAAATCTACACCTTTTGCATGTGATCAACATAGGTACAATTGGCCGGATTCCAGGATTAGCTGTAGCTCCTTGCTTGACTGCATGCTCCCATAAAGTGCAAAATGGTTCTCGTTATAATTTCTTAAAATTGTGGGAAACACAGTTCATACCTGCACACACTTTTCTGTTGCTCTTCCTACAATGCACCATGTTTCTGGGAGCACGACCCAAGAACCCTTGAACCATACACTGTAAGTATTTCCTGTGCCACATCTAGAGGGAATGTTCTAGACTTGACACTAATGCTATCAATCATCATTATGAACTTGGCTTCCTGGCTTCTTATAATCTCAAGCTTTTAAAGGCAGTTTAATGAAAATCAGGCTGTGAAATCAATTCCAAATGTCACACCTCCAGGAAAGAGGCAAAAAGCTTAAATTGTTCTTTGTCACGTTACCCAAGTAGATTTTTTGAGCTCTGGTTTTACATTTTTAGGATTTTATTAATTACTTCACTGTTTTTATACCTCTGTAATAAAATAGGTTCCTTTCCTCCCTCTCCTTCTACATGTTTTTTTTATTCTGGCCAACAGAAGAATATACACATTCAATGGCCAGAAAAATGCCTTCATGCAAATCAATCTCTGAAACAGCCAATAATACTACTCTCAACATGGAAACATTGCCAATTACAGACACACACACACACACAAATTATTTCTAATTTACTTTTCTCCCCTGCACCACAAAGTCTTTGTGTACCAACTATCACTAAAACGAATCTATAAAGCTATTTAGCTTAATATACTAATTAAGCAAAACAAGGAAATAACTATTAAGAGCAACAAAGCCTGCTTCACTAGATATGGAAACACAAATTTTTATATTGTAATGCTTCTGGGGGATTGTGTATTGTTGTTTTTTCAAGATTGTTGCCCAGCCACAAATGGCATGCAGGCAACATGCTAATATAAGGATGCTTAGAAGGTTCAGAAAGAATTGCTTTTCACATGTCACACCACCAAACAGCTTCCTTGCAGGTTTATCCACAAAAGAGAGAAGGAAATGGCTAGCTCTCTTATAGATGTTTCATAGAAGGGGGATGTCTGTTTTGTTGATAATAAGATTTACAAGAGTTATTAACAATGTGCCACAAGCTGTAAGTGTAGTATTCTGGGTATTCTTCTTAGAACCCCATGGTGGCGAGGAAAAGGAAGACCCTAGAGGGTAGCAAGCAATCCAGTTTACAGAACAAAAAAAATGCAAAGTTTAAAGGCTGCAGGCATAAGAGGTACTGAGGAGACTAACTACAGGAAACTGGGTTTCCTGGTTTGGGAAGGTTTGTATTGTAAGGTGCAAAACCTGAAACTGAATGAATATTCAGAAATGGAGGTAGAATGAGACAGTTGGGTGGGATGGGAAAGAAGAGAAAGGGACATGGATTCCCTGAAATTACAAGCATTCATGGAAGAGTGTCTAGAAAAAGTGTGGGCTAGTTTAGTTTCTTTTGTTTAGTCGGCAGAAAAATGGCACATACTGAAGAGCTGCGTTGTCACATTCCCCTCCCCCCACCGGAAATTAATATTGCGGTCCCTGGGGCTTCACCCAGGCTGTCTAGGTTTAGGAGCTAACCTGTTCCAGAATCCCATGCAAGCCCTGGAGAACACAAGTGCTGCACAGCTGATGGCTTATCTCGACTGTTGGACCATCTTCAAATGCAGGCGATCGGCCAAGGTCTACGTTTGCATGTGGGGCGAATAAAAGCATCTGAATCTCAGCATCTCCTCCTCTGGCAGAGCGCAATTAATTTGCCAGATGGCCTCTAATGGTTATTTACAGCCCGGGCCTCTCTCCGACAACCGTAGCATCAGTTTCTTTTCCCTATTGCTCATTTACTGGAGGATGAGTCTCTTACAAATCCCCTGTGGCTTTTGTGGACACTTGGGAATGCATTTCCACCACATATGCACGAGCAAAAGTGGCCTGTAGGAGCACTACATTCAAAAAGTACAAATATGTATAAGGGAGATGCACATGTGTTCAGCTGCTTCAGAGGAGATTCTATGCTTCCCAGCTGTCGTGGGATGGGGATGCAAATGATCAATGTAAAAACAAAAAACAACCACTGGAAATCTGCATTTTACAGTGGTTGAGCCTTTCCCTCCATACAAATGTGGGTCAGCATAAGAAACTGAATTAAGGAAAGAGCATAACAATAAGTGCTCCACCATTTTATTCCTAACACATGGAGCCTCTTAAACCATAGGTGCCTGTCCTGAGATAGACATGGGAATATTTTGACCAGGGCCAACAAAGTCTAGGGATTAATATTTTCTCTCGCTGCTGGTGGTCCTGGTAATTGCACAGATGTAGCAGACTGTAAATTGGAGACTTCAGCCCCCCACCAGCACAACAGTGTGTAGCCATGACCCGTCCTGCTTTAGCTGAAATCAGGGCCGGACCTTTAATGAGAAGCTGAAGTAGGATAAACTTGTTCTTTTGGCAACGCTGTCCCTGATTTAAAAAAAGGGGAAAAAAGAAAGCTCAAGCAACTAATTCAGCACAGATGTGCAAAAGCTGAAACTTCATCCTGAATAAACAAGTCTTAAAGATATTAAGCTCCTCTTCTGACTTGTGTCTCCAGCAAGTAGTATGCATGTGGTGTGAACTGCTGGAAACGCTTAAAGGGGAGCAAAGCTGGTAAGGGACAAAGTGCAAAATGGCCCAGTATTTGGAAAGCATGGCTGCAAATCTGTTTTCATCAAATCCTTGAAAGGTCTCTGTGCAATTAGTTTCTATTATTCAGTCACCCTTGCAATCTCTCCTGACCACCGCCAACCATGCTTCATTTTCAAGTTACTGTGACCCCCCCCCCAAACATCTAATAGGATGGGGAGATTTAAATAAATTAAACACACTTCTCTTTGTTTTGTTTGCACTGGTTTTGACTCTACTAAGTGCAACTGGTTCTATTTTTGCTTTAAACAAACTTTTAAGATGCTATGCAAGTGCATGCAAAGAGAGACATGAGGAAGTAGGCTAACTTTCACTTTAACTAGATCACTGGTTCAAATTTACGGTGGACTGGTAGTGCCTTTTCCTCTGCTAAGGTGAAATTCACCTCTTTAGAGAACAGAAAAGGCTCTGCATAATTGAGGAGATACATGTTTACATAGAAACAAGTCCTACTATGTATAACAGGATACATTCCCATGTAAGCATGCATAGGATTTGTGTTATTAAGTAGCAGAAGGTCACATGTCTCCTTTGTACAAGATGAGCTTTTCTTACAGGAGACAAAGTCGGGTATAGATGCCAATAGGGGGCCAGGCATTGCTTATTTACTGAAACATGCAGAGAGAAGAGCCATCAGTTACAAATGTGAGACTTTACTAGATGGCCAGTAAGTAGAAGTTTGCATAGAGGTTTGCGGCCATGACTTGTGGATAACATGAGGTCCTGAAAGGTCAAACCAAGCCACATTTTCTAAAGTAAAAGAAATACAATGTGGGGTAAGATTTGGGAATATTTAGGGGAGGTCTGGAAAGCACAATCCCCTAAGGCAATTAGTATCTCAAGGGTCTTGTGCATTCATATCCTCCCATGTACTGATGGAGACAAAGGTCACAGCCTCTGGTATTTACTTAACAAGAACTTTGTGGGCCTTGCAAGCCCCATAAAACATGACCTAGACCTTTTGCTCTAGATGAGGGAGTCTATTGATGACACTATATAAAATAAAGGGTTAGCAGTGTGAAAATGATTGTCTTGCTTATTGCCCCCCAATGCCTTTATGCCAGCTATGGAGTGTTTGGAAAGCAAATACATCAAATTTAAAGGGGATAATTAGTACTCAGTGAATTTAGGGTGAATTCCAGTGGTGCTACAATAATCCTGGCATCTAAGTAATGCCTTCTGGGTGGTGGTGGGAAATATATGTACTGTATGTGCAGAATGAGAGTTAAAATCTCACCACTGGTCACCACTTGGTGGAAAACTGTTTTCCTAGATGGTATGGTATATATGGATTTAAACAGCTTTATAAACTGAAAATTGTTGGTGTTATGGAATAGAACAGGAATGAGGATGTTGTGCCCCTCCAGATGTTGCTGGACTACAACTCCCATCATCCCTGACCAATCCTGATTAGTGCTGATGGAAGTTGGAGTCCAAAAAACATATTGGGGGGACAGAAGTTCCCTACTTCTGATAGAGAGAAAGTGAACGTTTACGTCATGCTTGGTGTTTTCTTGTTGTTTCTAGGTCTGCATGTATGCCTACATGATGTAGCAGCAATTTTACATGTATATTTATTGATATAATACTAAAAATACGACAAATTTTCCCTATCTTCTCCCATCATAAATAAAAAATAAAAATTCTAAATCCATTTCTTTGCATGCTTGATAAGATTGGCAATCCTCCACAATAAAAGTGCTGTATTGTTTTGTATTTTCCATACTTGGTTGCTTTTGTTGGGAAAGCTGCAAATATGGCAGAGAATCAGCTATTTAACGTCAGAGTGGCCGGGGTTTTCTTTCTCTCCCCCACACCCCCACCCAGTTTTTAATTAGCCTGCCATTTTGTGTTAGAAAGTTGACAGATTATATAGTCAGCTGATTATGTTTCCAGCCACATTTTCAGCACTAATAATACACACCACTGGCTTGCTCCTGATCAGAAGCAGATTCTGCAAGGAGCCCAAATGACGGTATGTTAGGCAATAACATGGAAATGAAAAGCTTTTTCACTTTCATTTATGGCCTTTCTATAATGGGAAAGGTCCCCTGCAGGATAAAATTCCTTCTTGTTTATAGGTTTATTCATTTTCTCTTTGAATGCAAAAATAACTGGTTATTGGGGCTATTTGGTTGATAGAGCACTTAGTAGGAACAGACTTTGTTGACAAATAATGGCAGGAGGAAGTTTTAATAGCTGTGAAGCAAAGAAACCTAGAATGGATGTGGGGGTTGGGGAGTCACATAAAGGTTGGGGAGACCTAACACAATGGTGGGCCAACCCAAGCACACAAAACTCTTGGATGCTACAAACAAGGGTTTTGCTATAGATTGCCCTCTGTCATTGTGTTTTATTTTGTTTTTATTTTATTTTTCATCACTTGAAGCAGCAGGAACTTTGCTTGTAGACAGAGGGAGAAATGAGTGGGGCTAGGCTAAGAGTCACAATGAAATGTATATGCAACCTGCATGTTAAAATTATGTGACTGATGAAATTATTTTTCTTAACACGCCGGGCCTTACGTATGGTCTTAGCCTGCTATGCAACTTAGCATTTTGAAGAATGTCCTCAAAGTCCTGAAGGACAGAACCTACAACTGGCAGGAGTAGGTCGTGTTCAAACAAGAGAAGTTGTCAATTGAAATACTTGCTGGCATTTATTATTATTCCCACCCTTCATTTGGGAAGCTCAAAAATGGTCTCCTCTCTAGACGCTAACAAATCTGAGACCTGTTTAAAACAATTATTCTGCAAATAACAATAATTCTATAAGAATGTTATAATAATTTCCGGCATAAAAAGGAAATTCCAGTCATGAGAGAGTGTGCAGGAGGAACATGTGCCAGCCTTCCCCTCCCCAACATCCTTGCATGTGCCAGTCCCCTGCCCCCATTCTACCCCTGAGGTTCCTGCTTTCAGCAATAAGGTCTGAGGTGCATGCAGAGCTCCCAGTCCCATTCAGCTGAACAAGTTTTCCATCCCATTTCTTACCTCACCCCTCAACACAGAAAGGTCACCAATGCAGGTGTTGTGGGGCAGGAAGACTCTTACATTCCTTGAGCCAACTGTAATTCAGACCTTCATGGAAACTATGTGTAAACTCTTGGTTTACTTAGAAGTACAACCCATCTTCCCTTTGCCTAATTTCAAATATAGTACCAAACCATGGTTTAGTGCTAGGAAAATAAACCTCAGGTTCAGCTGCTCCCTCTCTTCCTCTTCCCTCGTTACTTCTTGTTTTCAACAAACCATAGTTTGCCGATACAACCACACCATAGCTTCGGCTTGCCATGCAAACCAGGGTTTATTCCTAGTTTGTAGAGAAAATACAAATGAGAGTTTGTCAGGCTGGAGGTAACAACAAACCACAGTTTTCAGCCCAACACACAAACATAAGGTTCCTCTAGATTTGTTTTCTTAGCACCAAATCATAGTTTGGCGTCATATTTGAACTGAACTACTCAGCTCGTAAAGTGGTCATCAGTGCAATCATATGAGCAACCTCCATTCATAAGCCTGGGCTGAGAATATGCCTCCAATTACTGACAAAGAAATACCCAGTTGCCCCCTCTCCATGAAGCAGCATCTTTTTCAATAATGAGAAAATGTTTCAGAGATCCAAAGGAAAAGAACATGCAAACAGAATTATCTATCTTAATGCAAAGGATACTGGGAACACAGACATTGCCCCTTCCCTTCAGCCTCCCAAGTTTCAAATTTCCTTTCAAAATCTGCCTCCTTAGTAGATATCAGAACCTAATACTGTCTGCAAAACATTTCCAGGCAGTCAGTGGCTGGCTCCAAAGCAGAACATACTTCACAACCCAACATGAAATACGGGATATGTAAATACCACAAAGCGTACCAGAATGCAGACAATGTACACCAAATCCTTTAAGACGCTAACTTTTTGCCAAACAAGCACGTAGTTGCTGAGCTGGAAAATGTCTCCTACATTGGTTGTTCAATGAAATTTATGGGATTTGGCTTACTTGTATGGTTTTCCAATCTGCGCCCCATCCCGAGGGACGAGGGTAGGGTGAGCAAGGATTACTCACCTCCGTCACTGGTGCTGTGCAATGCCAGGTCTATAGGCAATAAAACCGCCACCCTGCGAGATTTCTTTATCTCGCAGGGGGTCGACCTGGCTTGTGTGACGGAGACCTGGGTGCGCGAAGGGGCAACAGTTACCTTACGAGAGATGGCGCCCCCGGGTTTCTCTGTCCTCCACCAGTCGCGGACTGTGGGCCGGGGGGGAGGGGTGGCATTATTAATCCGGGAAGATTGTCCTTTCAGGGCTCTACCATCGCCATCGATCCCCGGCATCGAATGTGTTGGCCTAGTGTGGGGCTCCGAGGAGAGCTTGGCTGTCTGGCTGGTGTACCGGCCACCTAGCGCACCAGCAGCCACCCTGTCAGGCCTGCTGGAGGCGGTGGCCGGCTGGGCCTTGGAGTTCCCTAACCTATTGGTATTGGGGGACTTCAACATCCATGCCGATGCCACTCCCTCCTCACAGGCTCTGGACCTGGTGTCTTCCATGGCGACACTAGGGCTCTCCCAGTTTGTTTCGGGCCCCACACATCAAGCAGGCCACACGCTGGATTTGATCTTTGGCGTCGGTATAGATGTGATCATGTCTCCTCCGACGAAGGTGCCATGGTCTGATCACTACGCTCTGAAAGCCAGGATTGACTTTCCACCCCCACCCTGCTTAGGTGGCGAGCCAATTTGGGCTCGCCCGCAGAGGCTGATGGACCCCGAGAGATTCCGCCAAGCCTTGCGGGACCTTGCTCCCCCTGGCGACTCATTGACTGAGCTTGTTGAGGGCTGGAATGCCCAGCTCCTGGCAGCCATCGATGAGATCGCACCTAAGCGCCCTCTGCGACCCCGCAGAAACCGGGCTCCCTGGTTTACCGAGGAGCTTCGGAAAATGAAGCGGGACCTCAGACGGCTAGAGCGAGTATGGCGGGGTGCCCGTGACGGAGCCTCAAGAACATCTTATAGGGCTTTTATGAAAACCTACGAGATGGCGGTGAAGGCTGCTAAGAAGTCATACTTCTCGGCCTCCATTGCATCCGCTAGCTCTCGCCCAGCGCAATTATTTAGCATAATCAGGTCTTTAACGTCCCTTGAGGGACAGCCAAATTTAAATAACAAATTGACACACGGCTGTGAGGCATTTGCGAGCTTTTTTGCGGAGAAGGTCTTGTCGCTCCGCCATGACCTCCCTGCCAATTTGGATACAATAAAGGAACTGGAGGCCCCTCGACTGTCCTCGGGTCCAGTATTGGACCACTTCGACCAGATATCCCCAGCCGATGTGGACAGACTCCTCCGAGCTGGAAAGCCCACCACTTGTCCTCTCGACCCGTGCCCGTCTTGGCTGATTAGAGCGTGTCCAGACGAGGTGCGGGCCCTCCTGGGGAATATCATCAATTTGTCCCTTGGCACGGGGACATTCCCAGGGGAACTGAAGGAGGCAGTGGTGCGCCCGCTCTTAAAGAAAACATCATTAGATCCTTTAGATCTATCCAATTACCGCCCGGTTTCGAATCTTCCGTTCCTGGGTAAGGTGATTGAGAGAGCGGTTGCTGAACAGCTTGGTGGGTTTCTGGATGAAACATTGGCTCTGGATCCATTCCAGTCTGGCTTCCGCGCTGGTCATGGGACCGAGACGGCTCTGGTCGCCCTAACAGATGACCTTCGTAGACAGCTGGATCGAGGCGGGTCAGGGCTGCTGATTCTTCTAGATCTATCAGCAGCTTTCGACATGGTCGATCACGAACTTTTGGACCACCGCCTTACCGACGTGGGGATCCAGGGCACAGTCCTTCAATGGCTGCGCTCGTTTCTCTCTGGTCGGGGACAGAGGGTGGCGCTTGGGGGGGAATTGTCATCGCGCCACTCCTTGGTGTGTGGAGTACCTCAGGGCGCGATACTCTCCCCAATGCTTTTCAACATCTTTATGCGCCCCCTCGCCCAGCTTGTTCGGAGTTTTGGGCTGGGTTGTCATCAGTATGCCGATGACACCCAACTCTATCTGTTGATGGATGGCCATCCTGACTCGGCCCCAGACACACTGACCAGATGTTTGGAAGCTGTGGCTGGATGGTTACGTGGGAGCCGGTTGAAGCTAAATCCTTCGAAGACAGAGGTCCTGTGGCTGGGACGGGGCGATATGGGATTGGGGGGGCAACTCCCATCTCTTGCGGGGGCGCAATTAGTGCCAGCACCGTCCGTTAAGAGTTTGGGTGTAATCTTCGACACCTCCCTTTCCATGGAGGCGCAGATTGCAGCTATAACAAAGGCGGCATTTTTCCATCTCCGCCAAGCTAAGCAGTTGGCTCCTTACCTCTCTCGCCCTGACCTAGCCACTGTGATCCACGCGACAGTCACCTCCAGACTGGATTATTGTAACTCGCTCTACGTGGGGCTGCCCTTGAGACTGACCCAGAAACTCCAGCGGGTGCAGAATGCTGCAGCGAGACTCCTTACGAGGTCTTCGCTGCGAGATCACATTCACCCAGTGCTATACCAGCTGCACTGGCTCCCGGTGGAGTACAGGATCAGGTTTAAGGTGCTGGTTTTAACCTTTAAAGCCCTATATGGCCTAGGACCCTTGTACCTACGGGACCGCCTCTCCTGGTATGCCCCACAGAGAAACCTACGGTCTTCAAATAAAAACATCTTGAAGGTCCCAGGCCACAGAGAAGTTAGGCTGGCCTCAACTAGAGCCAGGGCTTTTTCGGCTGTGGCTCCGATCTGGTGGAACACTCTGTCACAAGAGACCAGGGCCCTGCGGGACTTGACATCCTTCCGCAGGGCCTGCAAGACAGAGCTGTTCCACCAGGCCTTTGGCCAGGGCACAGCCTGACTCCCTCCCTCGGCAATCTTCGCAGAGCTCTGGCCCAATGGTTGCTAGTGGCTTGAATTAATTAATTTTTATAATGAATGATTTTAGAATGTTGTTTATGTTGTACCTTTGTACTGTTTTATTGTTGTTAGCCGCCCTGAGCCCGGCTTCGGCTGGGGAGGGCGGGATATAAATAAAATTTATTATTATTATTATTATTATTTTGGAAGGAACGTTTTGTCCCCAACTCGGAGTTTGTTTCTAGCGTACTTCTGGATTAGATAACTAATCATGCTCTTCATACAGTAGAGACTGCCTAACAACTGTTGTGTTCTCCAGATGTTGCACGCCACAACTCTGGCTGTCCCTGACCATTGGTCCTGTTGGCTGACACTGAAGGGAGCTGTAGTTCACAACATCTGTGCTGAAGAGCCCTCTTCAGATATTATGGCCCACACAGTTAATTTTAGGGACTGGGAGAGCAGGGTTAGGCCCCAGTAGCCTCATCCCTGCATTTCTAACTGCCTGGTACAGCCTTGTTGCCATTCACACTGCCTGAACTATGGCACCTGGTGTATATGAATAGGCTCTTCACACAATTTACCGTCCTGATCATTCAAGCGTTCTAAACTATGCACAGGGCCTACGCATGTAAGCAGGCTGCCTGCTTCAAACTTTCAGAGCAATGCATAGGCAGCAGCAAGGCCAAACCACCAGGGTCATGGCCAAGGCGGTAGTGGGAGCAAGCACAGCCTCCCCACTCACACCATGATAAGCATGTGATGTGTGCAGTGTTAGAAACTCAGATATATAAGCTAATCGCCAAATGGCACCTTAAGTCTGGGTTATGGTCGCCACAATGGTATGTCTAGGCGCCATTCTCCCCCCAGCAATGGTGTTCGTTACTATTATTGTGGTTCTTATTATTATCTCATTTCTACACCACTTTACATTTTAAAGAAAAAATCTCCAAGCGGTTTACAACACATTGAAACATCAAAAAAAACCCCAAACCACTACAGTGGTACCTCGGGTTACATACGCTTCAGGTTACATACGCTGCAGGTTACAGACTCCGCTAACCCAGAAATAGTGTTTAAGGTTAAGAACTTTGCTTCAGGATGAGAACAGAAATCGTGCTCCGGCAGTGTGGCGGCAGTAGGAGGCCCCATTAGCTAAAGTAGTGCTTCAGGTTAAGAACAGTTTCAGGTTAAGTATGGACCTCCAGAACGAATTAAGTACTTAACCCGAGGTACCACTGTATAAAACAAATTCAAGCTTCCAGGAAAATATTTCATATCCTTCTTTAAGCGACATTTTGCTTTCCCTGTATTTATTTACATAATTTATAGAGCTGCCCCATAGCAGAAGAACTCTAGGAAGCCAATGTGGTGGGGTGGTTAGAGTGCTTGACTAGGACCTGGGTTCAAATCCCCCACTCAGTCATGAAGCTCACTGGTTGACCTTGGAGTCAGTCACACCCTCTTAACCCTCTTCACAGGGTTGTTGTAGAGATTCACTGAGGAGGAGTTGTACCCTGTAGGTTGGGATATAAATACAATAAATGAGCTCTTCTTCTTACCTGCTTAAGAAAGCTGGAGGGCCCAGCCAAATGAAGATGTCAGTCGCCAAACTGGCATCCAGAGATCTCCATGTGCTTGCAATTTGCCTTTGCCAGTCACAGAATGCACCTGGCACCTGGCTAATTTCTATCACTAGATAATATCATAGCTTCTTGAATCAACTGATATACAGATTAATTTGGTCTGCAGTGTGATTTGAGTGGTAGCTATACTGAAAACTATTTTGTCAAAGCCAGTGAATCCACAAGCCACTTCCTTCAAAAGTTTATCCTTGTCAATTCTGTATTATCAGCAGTGCACATGATGACCCTGATGGGGTAACATGTAGTAGGTTTAGGGAACTATTCCATAATAAGTTGTTCGAAGATTTCAGTTTAAGAGCTGCCACTTAAGGTATGATCTGGTTTGCGTTAATTCTACAAACACATCCACGTTTTTCAGTAACAAAGTATTTAGAACCACTAATGTTTGATTAGTCGACATCCTAACTTTTATTTATGAACAATCAATAAAACAAAAACAGAACAGAAAAAAATAGGCATGTTGTTTGGTACTGGGCGTTTATTTTTATAGTTCAGGGAGCTGAAATAAAACCGCAGTCGTTTTGTCCTACTTACAGCAAGTATGGCAATAAGAATGCCTGCAGCACAAAGGACAGCATCGTTGATGGTCTCTCCACTTTTCAGAGGGTAGCGAATGCTTTCATCGTTACAGTAAAATCCCCGCTTATAGGGTGGGATTGTGCTTGTTTCGATTATCAGAAATGGCAGGCCAGCTAGAAGGAGAAAAGGAAGGGGGGAAAGAGTGTGGTCAGAAACACAAGTAAGAATTAAACAAGGAGCTTCGTAATCATGATTATGGCACACTGGGAAATACTATTTATTGGGACTTGCACTGGGAAATCCCATACAGATACTAGGGGGGGGGTTGCATAAACTTATTCAACACTGAACTATACTTTAGCCACCTCTCCTCCCCCAAAAGAAAAAGACATGCGTTTAAAATCAGTCAAATTCACAAGATTCTCTGATTCAACTTGTTTAAAGTGTCACAACCCTAAATCTCCCAAAGCATATAGAGGACAAAGCACAATAATAGGAACACAGGATGAAACCAACTGCGTTCTTCGGTTCAATTACTTGTAACAAGTTTCAAAGCCACATCATTATTTTTAAAAAAGCTAAATTTCAATCACTGAAAATATTTTCAACCTGGAAGAAAACAGAAGGTAATTAAGAATTTGATATTATTTCTAGCTGCCTAATACTATATATGTTTCCATATAGCTATTAATTGTGGTCTTGGTGCTTGTCATGCATGTATGTTTTGCACAGTGTCCTCTTAACATTGTCCTCATCAGAATGCTGCCCCATATTTTTTCCCCATTTACTATTAATGTAGAAAAGTATTTTTATTAAAAAAAAAACCTGTTGAAACACTAAATGCAAATTAAATTGGGGAGGAGACATAGGGGGTGGCATTTTGATTTCCTAAAGGTGTCATTAGAACACTACACAAAGCAGCACTGAGTCCACAGTGAATTGGCAAGTGGAACGACCCTATGCAAAAAGTCAAATTTTAAAATATAACTTTACGTTTTCCTTTTTGCTGAACTGCAGCATACATAGTTAGTGAGATCATCTACTACTGGCACCTTCATAAAGGGAACTGATGCACTGCTGCCTTCACAAGCCTAGTCAAAAGCTTGACTCATTGTACACAGAAGTGTGTGTTTTGCAACACATTCATAAAATAGTGAATAAATGTGTCAAGAGGCATCAACAAACCTCTGATTTTGCAACTCAAAATTTAGCATATTTGTATAGATCCAGGCCATCCTCATTCCACTACCTAAAACCTGTTGGAACAGAGTCAATTTGGATACAGAATATGTTTTCTGAGCCAACAATATATGATATGAATAGCCTTTTTATAAAAAAGAAAAAAGAAAAGAACCAAAATAAAATCCTTTGCATCCCAATAAAAAATTGCTGCCAAAAAGCTAACACTGCATGATGAGATCTGGTTTCACATCCACTAGAAGCAGCAGTTTAATAGTCAAACTTTGGGGATTAACCATACCATGGTTACGTGACTTATTGTTATTGCTCCAGTTCCTCTTTTTAATTGTTTTCATATGACAAGTCTGTAAAACACATGTTCCCTCAAACAATAAAACATATCTGAGAGCTAAATCGGGCTTTAAAAAAAAAGAAAAATAAAGAAATAGGGGACACGGGTTAAGGGGGAGGAAAGACAATAGTGTTCCTATAAATTATGTGAACTCTGGAATAATAAAGATTTGTTCCCCCCTTCATTCACCAAACAGCATGGGAGTAGTATTTCCACATTTCAATTATTTTCAGGACTGCCACCACCATAATACGAGCAAGACTTGACCAAGATTGTATATATTTTCCTTAAAAGCATACAGACATGGTTTTGAAAATGTGAGGGTTTTGTTTTTTTCTCCTGCAAACTTGTGGTTTAGTGGGATATTGCCAATTGAGTCTTGACATTTTTCCAGCACAACAGTAACCTCAGATTCCCTATTTTCATATGAGAAACATAAACATACCCTCAGGAGCCGAACGGATATTGCTCACAAAACCCGCGGCATGCCTAGACTCTGAGGACTGGGCTGGAGGCCATGCTTCCCCAAGGTCACCGTCCAGGCCAGGGCACACATTGCCGTGACTGTGGTGTCAGAGCCCTTGCTAAGGTAGCCTTGTTTCCAAGGAAGATCTCTTGGAGCACAGATTGTTTTGAGGAATTGTGTCACCACCCACAACTTCTGGCACAAACCCCATCTTCTGGAAATGGTTGGCGCTGAGGTTCCAGCATGGGCTGGTGCCAATGGCCACCCTGAAAAGGGGTTTACAGAAGATACTACTAGAAATCTTAAGGGGGGGGATGCCACAGATGAAAATCAAGGATGGAGGGGAGGGGAGGAAAGGAACAACAAAATGGAAATAGCTCTAGCTGCGCGACTGTTTACAGGAAAGGCTCCAGGCCTTAATTTCATTTACACCAAAATGGTAAATATGAAGTGTCTGTGGCAGTTCAACACCTCATACTATAACCCACCTCAATCAGTTTCCCAGGCCAGCAACAACCTACTATGGTCGTACGGCGAGACATCAGGTTCTAGTCAGGCAAAAATCATTCACTCAGACTCACTGCCAACACTGCTGAAACCAAACTTCAACAAGACTCGACAGTGTTTCAGTATAAATGATGGTGTCAGTTTTTGTTGGGATAAAACAAAACAAAGTTCCAACAAAATTGGAAAAGATGGATTTCCCGGGCATTCTAGTTCCCCGCTGGATTTGGTGGTTGAAATATCAGTCTCTGGGCTAAAGTTTAGTAATCTGAGTTTGGGAGAAATGTGACCCTGGATTTTTCAGCTGTAGCCATTTCAGAAGCTTATCTCTGAGACTTAATCTCTTTAGGCCGGTTCTGGGCATTATTCTCCACACATTTGTTTGGTGAGATTCAAATGTTGGGGTGCATAACCAGTGTGGGGTGCCTGCCTGCTTTATACCTGAAAGACCCCCTTGTGATTTACAGCCCTGCAGGATCCTCTATAGACAAGCTCAGCTAACATGTGGATGGTGGGCATGGGATGAGCAGACATGCCACACCTCTCTTCTAACAACTGTGGAGAGCTGGAGAGCTTTTAGGATCCTATAATTCCCAGCCTTTCTCCGTGAAAGATACAGATAAGAAGAGATGCTTGTTTAGTTTCCCAGTGTATCTCTTTGCCTCTGTAATGGCACAAGGAACCTGGGATAAGTCTGGACCTTTTACATGCAAAAGTCAAAACAGCAGCCCCATGGACCAGACCAGAGTCCCCCTGTCCAGTATCTTGCTTGCCACAGTGACCAACCAGACCAAGTTCAGGACATCCTCTGGGTATTCAGTGGATAAATGCCTTGGGACAAAAAGCTCCCATATAGCCACAATTGATAAACCCATGATTTCATTCACTCCTGTAACTCCAATTCCAGTTTGGCCTTTTTCTGTGTTTCTAAAGTGTCTGCTCAAGTGCCGTTGGAGAGCCAGATTCTGCAGCATCTTGAATAAGGGTTGTAGGAAGGCTTTCCTGTTATAGTAAGGCAGTGTGAAAGGAAGTGGTACCTGCTCCTTTTGTCTGTATTTAACTATCTGACTCTTCTTTAGTACTTGAAGGACGTATCCAGATTTGCTTTAATCTGTAACTTTAGAATTACATTTGCAACGAAGAGCAGGTCCGAAATGCTTTAAATAAGTAAACAAACGATAGAAATGGCTTTTTGCTTCAGTGCCAGGTCACCACTTATTTGCCCAGATGTTTTAAACTCCAAAGCCTGAAAACTGAAGAGCATCCTGCCTGTTCCTCTTGCTTTTTAAAAACATACACACCACACACACACACACACACACACACACACACACACACACACAATAATGCTGTTTTGTCCTTAATTGTATTATATGAGAGTTGAGTATTTTATTTCTCTTTATCTGGATCAGTGGTCTGCAACCTTTAAGACAAAAAGAGCCACTTGGACCCGTTTCCGAAGGGGAAAAAAACTGGGAGCCGCAAAACTCGTCATTATAAAAATAACTTTTTCGTCACTTTTTATTATTTCTTTGTTTGACCCCTCAGAATTACTCCTCCTCATAGAAATAAATGTTAAATTAACAAGTTACCTTTTGTGTGTGTGTGTGTGTTCTTCACTCCCCTTCAAAACAGTGACCAGCGTACATGCCCCCTTTCAATGCAGTGACCAGCGTACATGCCCCTTACAATGTAGCCGGCGGGCGGGCAGGAAGGTGACGTCGGGACGGTGCGTGACTAACACACGCACCGCCCCCATGCGATGTCACAGCCAGTACAGCGCCCGCCACAGTGGGGAGTGTTGGGGCGCACAGTGCGCCTCCTCCCCTCGCCAGTATCCGCCCCAGAGCCGCGGCAAAGGTGTAAAAGAGCCACATGCGGCTCCGGAGCCGCGGGTTGCAGACCCCTGATCTGGATGAAGGGCAGTCTGAAGCAGTCTTCACCAACCTGATCTCCTCCAGATGAGCTCCACACACTCTTGCCAGCTCTAGCAAGGACAGATATGCTGTCCAAAATAGCTGCAGTCCAAAATATCTGGAGATTGTCAGGTTGGTGAACACTGGTTTAGAAGCATTTCCAATGAATCAATTAAGAAGTAGCTGGACTACACGGGTTGTGGGCACTAAGGAGTTCAGCTAGGCCCTGTAGGAGTTGCTTTTGCTGCAGCATACACTGGAGGAGGAAGGGAAGGAAAAGGAAAAGGATGCTGCTTTTCTTTGGAGGAAGTCAAAATGACTTTCTGACTCCTCGCGGCTGGTGTCCTATGCAAAGCTGCTTCGGTGGAGAGCTGACATTGCATTCTGCTTTACATTTTAATAAGGGCTACTGCAGCTGGGCTGGAACTTGGCAGGCTTTGAATGTGAAATGTAAAAGAAGCAACATTGTTTTATTAACATCTTCCTCAACAATCAATTAATTTTTCTTTACCTCCTAGGAAACCTAACAACCTCAGAGACACAGGAGGTGATTTAAAAGGTGGGGAGGGGGGCATTGACTGAGCAGCTTGCAATTGATAGGAAATCAAAGGCCTCTTGTGCTGAATTCAATGCTTTGAAACATTGAACCTTTGAAAACCTAAGAGTTGGGTAGATTTGGGGAGCGTGGAGGATATAAGACAGGATAAGCTTTCATTGGCCACCCATTGATAAAGTCATGTGGGATATGTTACTGTGGTGACCCAAACAGGCAGCTCTGATCTTCCCAGCTGAAGTTTCACCTTTGCACTAAATTAAACACAGTTGCCTCTCCCACTTTCAAGTTTCTTCTTTTTGTTTTGGAATGAAGCATTGAAGAAACAGCCTCTTCAGCCCCTTGTAGACATATTAAGACAGAAAGAAATACAGCCCAGGAAAACCACCTCAGCTAATTTTCAGTGACTGCTACCACTCTGCTGTGTGGTCTCTAAGGTTTGTTAACTAAGGGAGCAATCTTAATGCCATTTCTGGGGAAAGCAGGGCTTGTATCCTAAACTGACCCATTTGGTGGAGAGTGGTCCCATATTTACACACCCTCTGAGTGACCCCAGGGCAGAGTTGGGGTAGATGTGCCCAGCATATAATTCATACGTTGCTTTGTTTTACAATGAGTTAAACAGAAGAAAGAGTATTCCACTGAGGAAAAAATACTTTTGCATTATCTCTGTTTTCACCGTGAGGCAACTGACTGTACAGTAGGGCAGATGTGAGTACAGTGGTGCCTCGCAAGACGAAATTAATCCGTTCCGCGTGTCTCTTCGTCTTGCGGTTTTTTCGTCTTGCGAAGCACAGCTATTAGCGGCTTAGCGGCTATTAGCGGCTATTAGCGGCTTTAAGAAAAAGGAAACAAACTCGCAAGAACTCGCAAGACATTCCGTCTTGCGAAGCAAGCCCATAGGGAAATTTGTCTTGCGGAACGACTCAAAAAACGGAAAACTCTTTCGTCTTGCGCGTTTTTCGTCTTGCGAGGCATTCGTCTTGCGAGGTACCACTGTACAACAAGGTAATGCTCTCAATTTGGGTTGAGAAGCCAAGGGAACGAACCTCTGAAACCATTCTGCACTGTGCTCAACTCTGCATATAGACAAGATGGGAATCAAACAGAAATTCGGGGGGGGGGGTTGTGTGTACATGTTTAGTAAAGCAAGGAACAATTTTGTCACACCTTGGTATAAAATCATAGAACTGTAGAGATGGAAGGGACCAAAATACTGTAAATCGTGAGGTCAAAAGGAAAGGAAATTCAGAGAAGTACAGATGGAAATAAGTACCCTATTAACAGTGGTCACTAATAAAAGAACAGACAACTTGGCACTGAGAACTCCATGACTGACCTTATGGTGACTATCTGTGAACAAAGGAACTTCAAAGGAAAGCTGGCAATGTAAAACCATTGAATTACAATGCACCAAGAGATTCAGTGCTATCCATTGTGGACTAAATTGACACAATGGATTTTTATCACACTACATGTGGCTACTGGCTCACCAAAGCCAGTATGTCTTTGTGTTGTCAACAACTGTATTTTGTGAACCATCACTGTTAATAAAGGTGATAATCACCATGCAATTTTCCTGCAACTCAGCAGCACTTCATGCTAGATTCTAACCAGTGCTCAGTATGTACTGACCATTCACCCTAGAGTTGAGCTAGAACTCAACGGAACTCGGTTCTGGCACCTCTCAGGTGGGCACCTGCCATTCTAAGAGAACGAGGGAGGCATTCATAGTGAGTTCTGGTACCTCTTTTTCTAGAAAAATAGCACTGTTCATAACCTTCTATGAAACAAACAAGTTCTGCAGAAAACTACACTGGCCTTTATGAATTCACATACATCGGCAACTGGTGTGTGTCATGAGAAAATAGCTACCAAACTTATTGCACTGAGTACAGCTAAGGCTGAAAAAGTCTTAGTTGGTTGACTGTCCGGGCTCCTAAAACCATCACAATAAACTTATCATTGGTACCTTCACAGTTTGATATTTTTGCAGATTTGGCTCTTAAAATATGATGCTGCAGCCTAGGAATTTAAAATGAGAGTCTCAGCTCTGATCAGGGGTATCTAGCAGAAATCTGAACCAATGGTCTTTTGTTACAAAAATATTATTTTGGATGGCTTAAGCAACATTGCAGATTTTTTCACTCCAAGTACTCACTGCAGATGTTTGAGTGACGTGTAATTTGCAGCAAGAATAATGACCTTGGGAGTACCTGAGCCTTATTTGCTCTATGGTGTTAACGAAATCAACTTCTTCTTATGGTTCTCCTTCCTACCGTGTGTTTTTTTTTGGGGGGGGGGCTGTTCTGTTTGGGCAAGCAAAGTGGACTACTAAGTAAGTGAAATGTTCTCAAGACAGGACATTAAGTCCCTATTTATGCACTTTTTATTAACATGCATGCTACAGTTTCAATTCTTGACATTCTAAGAAAATTGTGGTGCTTATATATTGAGAGAGAGAGAGAGAGGGAGGGAGGGAGGGAGGGAGGGAGTCTTCATACACTGGAACAGAGGGGTATGGGTCCAAAGCAGCAATATGGCTGGGCATGTTAAATCAAGGCTCCTTTTCAAAAAAAGAAGCATGAAGCCACAATTTTTCACTGTTCTCCATGTTAGCTATGAATAGTTCGAAACTTGTTCAGGTAAACTGGGGAAGCCAATGGACAACTCCCATCAACCCAGCCAGCATGGCCAAGCAGGAGAGATGATGGAAGTCACAGTCCAACAAGATCTAAAGGGCACCATGCTGGCTACCCCCCAATGAAATGTTGTTTCCCCCACACCTACCCAGATTCCACTACCACCCAGGAGTCACTTGCTTTTTCATTAGCTTCCGACAAAGTCTTAACCCTAAGAACCCAAACAGAAACCCCAATCCAGCTCTCAGGAAGAACAACTAGCAGCTGTGGTTAGTTGTGTGCACTGTACATCCCCATAGCAACAAAAGATGCATCTTGCCAACTCAAGGGGCTCAGATGAACATCCAAATGACACCTGAATTCATACCTAAAAAGCACATGAGTTTTTCTTCTATGTACACATACATCTGCTCGTTGGATCAAGACAAAAGATGCTTAAAAGATCATTTCCTCTTAGACAGGCTATTTCATTTTGGGGCTTAGGAACAGAAGCTGCACACTTTTTATTTTTTACAAAATGCTAACTCTAATCCTTTTCCCAACTCACAACAGTAACTTTTTACGCCTTGCAAACTCCTAGAGCTTCCAAAGACTTTCCCTAAGCTGCCCTCCCCACAAAGATACCAGAATATTGAAGAATGGTTCACATCTTGAGAAGAGTGGAAGTAGCCTGAAAGCAATTAGGTGGAAAGCCAGTCTCTTGTCTGTCGGGTTTCCATGTCTGAGTCTCTACAGTAATGCCTCTTAAGGCAGGCTCATCCCATCCTGTTGTTGTACTTGTAACCCAGGGCAGGGAAACATTTACAAGCCTTGAATTGTCACCAAATAAAGGTTTCACGGAGTCTCCGGTAACTATTCCTTGCTATTCCTTGTATGTGCTTTTCAGAGATGCAGTTCCAATCTGGACCCTATTAATAAATCCTCAATGGAGCAGGCAGTAGCAGAGCTACAGTTCATTTGTTCTCTTGGGGCACAATGTGTATAGTGTTCGTTCACAAATAAAAATGGAGAAGTCCCAGCTTCCCTTTTCAGAGCTCTTGTAACAATGCAGTGCCCTGCTGTCAGGCAATGTGTGAATAAATTGGAGAAAAAAGGTTAAAGAAACCTAAGGGAATAGCAGCCTCTTTTTCTCACTTTCATTCCTTCCACCCCCCGCTCCCCTACTTTTGCACTTTATTGCGGTAGGTTTTCGACAAAGGCACCCCTGTTCTCTGCACTTTTTTTCTCCTTCAGGGCTTGGTGCCAAATAACGTTATTCCCCTTCACCATGGTACTGCCATGAGAGTAGGCTGGTATGTTTGCCTGAAAATCGCAGGTTTTTCATGGAAATGGTTTTCGCTCAACAACTCCCTTTGTTAAAATAGACATGAAAAGGGAGAAGTGCTCAGATGAAATCTAATCATCAGAACTGGGAACATGGCACTGGGCAAATGCCACTGAGAGGAGCCCAAGTAGCAGCTTAAGTGGATAGTGCACGATATAGCTCTCCGGGTTCATTAAAGTACGTGTGTGATCCCTTTCGCAGGCAGTAACATTCTGAAATTTCTCACGGCCTACCTTATAACACTGCCAACATTATAAACCTATCCGATATAGAGCAAGAACCGTAAATAACTTTACAACAAGAGCCCCAAGAGCTTAATCAAAGAACGTTTTCCACATCACTGAATAAATTGGTTCAACTGATGCTGATCTGAAAGCTTCAGCAGTCCTCTCTTCCAAGACACTGAGCATCCTAAGATATACATGTGCATGTGTGTGTGTGAGAGAGAGAGAGAAAGAGACCGACAGACTGAGAGATGGATGGATGACAGGTCACTGTCATCTATTTCTACTTCCCCACTCCCTAGCTAAGTTTAAAAGCTGTTTTGTAGAGGCGGATTTAGGGGAAGTTCCAGAGAGTCTCAGGAGCACCGCAGGGGAGCCACAACTAAGTTATTGAATGGAAGGGGGGGCGAGGACGCCGCCGCTGAATTTTAGTGTTGCACAGGGTGTCACTGATATTTGAGACACCAAGGTCCGCCACTGTTGCTTTACTTCAGAATATACACATGCATATTTAGTTCTCTGAGTGCAACCCAGGAAACTAGTCCCTTTTTAAATCCTGCCAAAGTGAGCTTTTTGTCACTCTTCAATATGCTCCCCCCCTTTTTTTTAAGCCTGTCAAACTTCACAAACCGAGCAGGGGTCTCTCTCTCTCTCTCTCTGGCAGAAGTTCATTAGCTGCCTATGTCTTTCCATGGGTGGCTCGTAATTAAGCGTAGAATCTGTTGCCAGATTCTAATCTTCAAAGGAAACACCAATGAAAGCAGCTGCTCATAGATTCACAGGTAGATAAGTTTTGACATTTATGGAAGCAGCCTGCCCAACACCATATATATATATATATATATATATATATATATATATATATATGTGAATTCCTAGTGCTCCACAGGGATATATACTACACCATCTGAGATTTTGAGACACCCGAGTAAGCAAATATTTTTGCTTCAGTGTGATATATCTTTGGATACGATCAATCTATGGTATATCCCAATGAAATGACTAATCGGATGGATGACAATTGCTACATTTGTTCTCTGTGGACTAAGAACATAAGAAAAGCCCTACTAGATCTGACTAAAGATCTGTCTAACCAAGCACCCTGATTTCCAAATGGGTCTGGAAAAGCCACTAAACCAGACATGATGGCAAAGAAACGAGAAGCGTCCTAGCTCAGGGGTAGACCATCTGCTTAGCCCACAGAAGGTCCCAGAATGTTCAATCAATGGCATCTTCAGTTAGGACTGGGAGAAGATCCCTGCCTGAAACCCTGGAAATCTGCTGCCACTGTACACAAGACTGAGCTGGATGATCCAGTGGTATAATGCAGTTTCTTATGTTGGTGTGCAGTAGCCCTTCCTGGCTTTTATTCTCCATCAGCTGTATTCAATGGCACACTCCCTCTGAACATGGCCAACAGCCATTGATAGGCCTATCTTCTCTGGTTTTATGTAATCCATTTTTAAGTTATCTAAGTTAGTGACCACTTCAATGAAATACCATATTGAAACCCTATGCTTCCAGGCTCAACCACATAGACTTTAAGAACACAGGAAGTTGTATTATTCTCTACTCGGCTTTGTTTTCTCACAAGTTCAAACAATATTTCCCCCCTTCCCAAACCAAACTTGTGTGTCTGTTAATCCAATTGTTTCTTTAATTGATCCTCCATTTCCCAGTGTTAATTGCCACCTCCCCCACTGAGAAGGCAGATGGTCTCCCCCATCCCCAGAAGGGTTTTCAGTTTGAGGCTTCAGGCAAATTGGGACATGTGGGATACTGTGGGAATTAATTCATTATGGAGCTATGAGTTTCCGACACTGGGAAAAATATGCTTTGCAATGCCAAAGCAGGACATACAAGCCTCAGAGGCGGAACAGTGATATTGGAGGACACTACAGCTGCAAGCTGTTCTGAAGCACCAGGAATCAGCCAATAGTCAGTGGATCACAGAAAGAGTGCTGATAAAGCCCTGTGTATGGTGAGACTCTAACTGGGAAGGGGACACAGACACTAGTGAGGGGCTGGTTGGCAGAATGGGCAAGAGCTGAAACACAGGACCCTCTGAAGAATATGCTTGACAAATCCCTCGGAAATCCCAGATTTAAGAACAGTTAAATGCTGATATGCTGAGCATGTTCTTCCCTATTATAGAAAGTGGAGGGAGTGCTATATTTAGAGCTAGGTTCAAATCTCTGATCACAAACACAAGACTCCTTTGCACCATTATACAATAGCAAGCATAGATTTCTACTGAGAGAAAGCATGATCTAAGGGCACATGATGCAGCCACCTTGCTAAAGCTAAGAAGATCTAGGTCTCATCCAATGCCTGGATGGTAGACCACTCAAGAACCCCAAGTAAATTCAGTGTGTACATATGGGGGAAGCATTGGCGAATTATGGGTCCCCAAAAGATGCACTTGTTTTACTTATTTATTTGTACTTATAGCCTGCCTTTCACAGAGTGGCTCCATAGCAGATTATAAAAATCACAGTTTAATGATGATGATGATAATTTTATATGTCGCCCATCTGACTGGGTTGCCCCAGCCACTCTGGGCGGCTCTCAACAGAATTTTAAAAACACATAAAACATCAAACATTAGAAACTTCCCTAAACATGGCTGCTTTCAGATGTCTTCTAAAAGTCAGATTGTTGTTTATTTTCTTCACATCTGATGGGAGGGTGTTCCACAGGGTGGGCACCACTACCAAGAAGGCCCTCTGCCTGGTTCCCTGTTACCTCACTTCCTGCAATGAGGGAACCACCCTCGGAGCTGGACCTCAGTGTCTGGGCTGAATGATGGGGGTGGAAATGCAAAATATTATTTAAATCATAAAGCAACCCCCCATGCATGATACATATCTTTGTAAATGCCTTTCTGATGCACACAAGTTTTACATTTTTAGGTGTACACACTGAACTTCTCTCTGTACATCCAAAAAGAAGTAAAGGGGGAATGTGGCTTGGGAAAGTCCCTAAAAGTGAGTTTCAACATCCCATTGGCAAAACAGGAATAATAAATGCCTTTCTTTAGAGGGATGTAATGAGGTTGAGTGACCCAAGACTCGTACATCATTTTATTAATAACATAGCATATCTACTATATATACACTGTGTTGATGGCCTAGAAAAATATGTACAACAGTAAATGTAGCTGTTATCGATGGCAGAAATCTGAAACAAAGGATTCTGCCCTGAACTTTCCATCTTCATAATACACAATATATGAATCCTTGAAATATTTGAGTGGGAAAGTATAAAGTTCAAAGCCAAAGCCAAAGCCAAGCCTGCACAAATCTGTCCATTAGTTTTTATGCTGTCTGAATTGTGCATTTTCTAGGAGAGTTTCCACCTAGGGGGAAGTCAAAGGATCTTCTTCCTTATCAGGGCTGATGCTCTCTGAACAAGTGTATAGTATTTCTGCAGCTGACCTACATCAAATGCATTCTTCTGATAACCCGTATCAATCCATATGCTGCATTTACCAACCACTTCAACAGGGATCATCAACCCAATGATGAAAGAGAAGTACAGCAAGGAAATCTGTTATCTGGCTTGTGAGCTGTAAGTCATGAGAACTGCGTGCTGACAGGTCACACTGCCATTGTCCTTCCGCAGTACTCCAATCAGCCTGGTTTGTGAATAGTTCCACTGCTATCTTGGAATTGGCCCAGCCTCGGAGCTAAGAGAGGCAGACTATTCTTGAAGCCTGTAAACAAAAATACCATGGGAGATAGGGAGCAAGAGAATGGACGCGTGATAACGTATATCTCCCTACAGATTAGTGTTGCTATAGACAGGACCTTGGACTCCCAGTGGAGTTGGAGGGGGTGCCATTCGACAGATCAATGGAAGCTCAGCACGGGTTGGAATGCTTGCTAGCCCTAACATTAAGCAAACAATTAAAACAATCTTGCAGATGTTTGGCAGTCAAGGAAGCGAAGAAAGAGTGCCTATGTATATAGCAGGGCAAACCACTTGCATGGAGGTCACTACTCTTTTTTTTAATAAGACAGATAATTATTAAAATAGTCAAGGAAGTTGTCGTCTTTATTCTGTTTGTGATTTGTTATAGTCTTCCTGTCTTATGAACTTCTGTTTCTAGTAGAGGATAAGAATGACTATCCTGACCAAAGACACTCAGTAAAACATTAAAAACTTATAGTCTTTCACATCTGACACTCTGGTTTGGTCATAGTGCTAAACTATAGTCCAATATTTTGAGGATCTAAACGATCTTTAGAACAGGGTGGAGAACCTCAGGCCAGGGGGCTGAATGTGGCCTTTAAGCCTCTCTAATCAGACTAAGGGATGCGGGTGGTGCTGTGGATTAAACCACAGAGCCTAGGACTTGCCGATGAGAAGGTCGGCGATTCGAATCCCCATGACGAGGTAAGCTCCCATTGCTCAGTCCCTGCTCCTGCCAACCTAGCAGTTCGAAAGCATGTCAAAGTGCAAGTAGATAAATAGGTACCGCTCCGGCGGGAAGGTAAACACCATTTCCGTGTGCTGCTCTGGTTCACCAGAAGCGGCTTAGTCATGCTGGCCACATGACCCGGAAGCTGTACGCCGGCTCCCTCGGCCAATAAACCCTAGAGTCAGCCACGACTGAACCTAATGGTCAGGGGTCCCTTTACCTTTAATCAGACTAAGCCATGCTGCCTCCCCAGGCTGTACCATTCGCCTGTCTTGCTCTGTTCCATCCTTGAGTGCTTTTGCCTACCTGGAATGGGTGGATGGAGAGGTATGTGGTGGCATGTTCTGAAACCTCTAACTTGTGTGTGGCTGAACGGCAGCCTATTGTACAAAGATGAAAGAGCCACATCTGTTGCTCCACCCACTTTTGCTGCCACAGGTACGTGGCCCCTGGAAAGCTCCACACTAGGGAAATGCAGCCCTGAGTCTGAGAAAGGTTCCTTTCCCCGTCTTTAACGTCAACAGAAGCTGAAAATAAGGGGTGAGGGGAGCTAGGCCATCTCCTGATACAAAAAGATTTTAAACCATGCACAGGACATCAGCTTCCTGCATTGCTGGGGGCTGGAATAGATGGCTCTCAGGACCCGACTCTACAATTTTATGATTCACTTCTAACTGCTTTTCCAGAACAAGACAAAACAAAAATTCATATTGAGTTCGTTTTCCCTTTATCCAGTGAAATCAAAATCCACATGACTAAGTGAAATTGCGCAACCTGTCAGCATCTATCCAGCAGCAAGAAGAAAAAGAAGAAAAAGAAAAAGAAGGCAGTTGCTCAACAGGGGACTTCCAAACAATGTAACATCACTTAACAGCTTTTATCCTAGTGTAGGGGTCAGCACCGGCGTTTCCGTGCGCTGCTCTGGTTCGCCAGAAGTGGCTTAGTCATGCTAGCCACATGACCCGGAAGCTATACGCCGGCTCCCTCGGCCAATAAAGCGAGATGAGCGCCGCAACCCCAGAGTCGGTCATGACTGGACCTAATGGTCAGGGGTCCCTTTACCTTTACCTAGGGGTGAGCAGTCTTTTAGAGCCCATGTGCAAACTGGAGAAGCTGTCATGGGCACTACATGCACGCACACACGCACACACATCAGTCAAGCACACACTGCTATCCATTCTATTGGTTACAGTACAATGCTTCTTTTTAACCTAATTCAGCAGAGCATGGGGAACGTGTCCTGGAAGGCCTCTGCAGATGCCCTGCATCCATGGGTGCCGCAGGGGTGACTCCTGTCCTAGTTGCAGCTATAGCTAGAGTGGAATATATGATGAGGTCCCAGAGAGTGAACAGCAGTGCAGTCCTGGGTGTCTAGTAAACATGTTAATTCAGGGTCCTGTTCAGGTGAAACATCTGTGAACATGTGGGCAGGATTTTTGCACTGCCAGGGGGGTGGACTAGACGACCCTCAGGACCCCTTCCAACTCTACAATTCTAAGAGTCTTGGCAAGATGGTTGGGATCACATATGCCTGACCCCTGTCTAACTCAGAACACTACACAGAATTGTGAATAAATATAAATACCTTCAGAAGAGTTCAAACTGAACAAAGAACAAATCTTTACAGACCTTCAAAATTTCTGCCAAAGATAACACTTAATATCTGTATGTTTGTTCATTTCCTTCATTAGATGCTCCAGGAGGAGGGCAGTTAAAGCTGCACATTCTAAAATAAATTAAAATCGCAGAAACAGCTTGCACTGCATGGTTTGTTGACCTCATAACACCTTCAGAGCAATACACCCTTCCGTCTTTTCTCTTTTGATTTAAATTAACATTTCCGCATGCTTGAAAAGAAGCAAGTCTTAACCAGTCTTAAAAGGGTTTTGTTCACCATTAAGATTTCCTAAAATAAACTAGGAAGAAATAGGGAAATATGAGCCTGGCATTTTATTGCTGGCTTCCCCCCCTTTTCTTTTTTTGATAGCTTACAGTTTTCTCTAAATTGTAGTCTTGCTAATCTCTACAAGTAAAATTGTTAAGCTCATGTCATGCCAAGTGCCATATTATGAATTTCTGGCAGATTTTGCTTATCTGGTGTCCTTCAAATGTTTTGCCCTGTAAGTACCATCAGCCTCAGCCAGTCCCAAACATCTGGAGGGTACCAGATACAGTAGATCAGATCTATGCTATGTTGCATGCTCTACAAACCATTTTGCCATGAGTACAGAACTTTAGAATAATATAACTACTGAATACCCAAATCAGGGATGAGGAATTTATGCTGCTGGACACAACTGCTATTACCCCAACCACTGGCCATGTTAGCTGGGGATGAGAGTCCAATAACATCTCGAGGGCAATAGTTTCCCCAACCCTACCCAAACAAAAAATCAAAACAGAGTGGTGCTTTCCCCTCATAATCATTTATTGCAATTTAGTTACTTGCTCCTCCCCAACCCAATTAAATTTCCCCCTCCCTGCTTACATCCACCATGCTTCCAAGTTCTGCTACCTGGATTCAGATTGAAAAGAAGGGCAAATACATTTGCCATGATGCAGCAGACCTTAGCCTGTCCCTCTGCAATCAACAGAATGGGACTCAGTCAAGAGTATCCTAAAGCCAACTATTTCTGTGTAAGTTAATCATGTCTAACGTTTGCTGAAATGTGCCCAGAATGCAATGAGTCAACAATTTTTTTATAGAAAACTAGCATGTGTTTGGAAGAAGGATCTGCACCAAAAAGCAGAGAAGAGAGAAGCTAAACTGTAAAAAGAATGGAGAGAAAACCCCCTAAAGCTGATTCTGTAAGCTTTCAAACAAAACCATGCTGTTCTGAGTACTACTTCATTGCATCTATCCAATATATTTCTGCTCCTCTCCCAGAGCTCCGGATGCCTCTTCGACCCAAAACTGCTCTTGAGCAAAGCCAAACCTCAACTTTGCCACTGAAAAGCTTCTTTGTTTGCCATCTCTTTCCAATTCAGCATATCCTGTGACTGAACCCTGCAGTACAGTATAATACTCACAGGCCTTGGCAGCTGGAGAGTCTGCTAGCAGGTCTATGGTTCCCATAATAGCTTTCCAAACTTCAATGCCGGAGCATATTTACTATTAAGGAACTCTTTCCGGTGAGAGGCGGGGGACAGGGTGTGCAGGCAGGGAGAACAGAAAAATTAACAGGGTAGGAAGAAAGAGACAATATTAAAGAACGACTTCAAAAACTTTTCTCCTTAATTACTACCAGAGATCTAAGGGCATTTTCACCCCAGGTTAAATGATAAGAGGTAATCAGCCTCTAGCAGCATCTGTTGAAGATGCAACATAAAGATGGAAATAGTTTGTTTTGTTTCTTTAAAGATGCCACGTTGGGTAGCAACCATATGTTTGGCCCAAGGTCTTTGTGCTGAAGTCCTTTGCTTTGCTTTTTTCCCCTGAAGTAATTTTCAAGTCCTTATCATTTCTTGCAAACCTGATAAATACATGCTTTAGGGTTTGAAATCCAAACAACACACAGTTCAAATTTCCCATGAGTTACTAAAGTTGTTATTTCTAAATGGTCTTTTGCATTACTGGGTTTGACTATCACAGAGTGAGTGCAGGCCAAGAAATGGTCACAAACATGAAATGTCATCTTCTTTTATAGGAAATTAAATATGAGGATTAATTAAGGTCAACTAGCAGCGACATCACCTTGCCGACAAAGGTCAGTATAGTTAAAGCTATGGTTTTTCCAGTAGTGATGTATGGAAGTGAGAGATGGAACATAAAGAAGGCTGATTGCCAAAGAATTGATGCTTTTGAATTATGTTGCTGGAGGAGACTCTTAAGAGTCCCATGGACTGCAAGAAGATCAAACTGATCCATTCTTAAGGAAATCAGCCCTGAATGCTCACTGGAAGGACAGATCCTGAAGCTGAGGCTTCAGTACTTGAGAAGAGAAGACTCCCTGGAAAAGACCATGATGTTGGGAAAGATGGAGGGCACAAGGAAAAGGGGACGACAGAGGACGAGATGGTTGGACAGTGTTCTTGAAGCTACCAGCATGAGTTTGATCAAACTGTGGGAGGCAGTGGAAGACAGGAGTGCCTGGCGTGCTCTGGTCTATGGGGTCACAAAGAGTCGGACACGACTAAACGACTAAACAACAACAATAAAAAGCTCAACATATGCTTTCAGCTTGGAACTCTGCTGAATTACTCTTCAAAGTGTGTACCTGGACTCACATGTGTGTAGCCAGCACTCATGTATGTTCATATACTGAGAGAGCTTTAGGATCTTTTGCTGGAGTGATGGCATGTGCTTGTTATGCCCACAGGAAGCTCTCACACAGAGGAATAAGGAAAGCTTGGTTTATTATATGAAATAGGAGTGACAGAATATATTAAAATGCTGCTTCAGACAGCAATGTTGCAATCTAAGCAGGCAGCAAATTCTACGATATACAACAGCATGTATATGAACATACACGAGTGCCGGATGCTCACATGTGAGTCCAGGTACACACTTCTAACACTACATGCATAAACTCTGCCTGCTTCCATTCCAGCCACCTGCTCCTACTGGGTGGGGCTGCACATGGAAGAGCAACTGTCACTCTCCTGCGTATGAAAAGTCCTTAAACAAGTTGAACCATTGATCCATCTATCTAGGACTCCTTTAACAAAACTACAACAACTTCGGTCCCAGTGACACAAGTGGAAGATCAAAATCAGGAAGAAGCATTCACAGGTGATAGCTGGGGTCTGCTATGATGGTTTTGTAAACAAAAGCAGCACTAACATCATTTTTACTAATGGTTAAATGTAAACAATTGTCCAAGCTAAGCTAGGGCACATTAAAGTGGGTTTATAAACAGATCCTTCTAAGTACAAGCAGGCGGGCGTTGCCACGCTAATCTCCTAATCCTTCCACTATGCTATCAAAACTATTGGGGGAGCGATGTGAGCTATGCACCCCAGTGGATGTGCTGGATCAGTTCATCGGAACCACTCTCTCCAAACCTTTCCTACTCCCACTGAAACTAATTTATCAGCTGATGCAAAGCCTATTGATGTCACATACCAGTTCTCACTGCAAAGAATTGTGCTTTTGAATCTCCCTGCTCTAATAACCACAGAGAATCAGGAACAACCGCAGCCAAGGGGAAAAATCCAAGTCACATCCAACAGTTTTTATCGCTCTTGGTATCCACACCATACTGCCAATTTTGCAGTGGTGAAGACTCACTGGTTTGCGACCAACTGCCCTTATCCAGGATCCAAATAAACAGGAATTATGTGGTTCATTTAAACAAGAGGCAAGATTCAAAATAGCATCATGTGGCAGGCAGTGATAATTATCAGGATTGCAGGGAGGGTGAGATTTAAGTCTTGGCGCCAAGGGGACAGTGTCTCCCAATGCAAATAGTACCTCCAGATGAAAGATTTTCTATGGGGAAGCAGCATGAAATGAAAGGGTTAAAAATCCCTTTCCCCACTGGCTGCTATCCTGATAATTATTAGCTCTCCCCCAGCTATTATCTGCATTAAAAAACAACAACAACCATGTGGGTTAAATGCAAAGCCTGATTTAATGCCTAATTTGGCCCTCAGACTGATCACCTTTAAAGGCTAATCATGCACATGCCAGGGAATTAGTTGAAGAAGATGCTTGCTGGTGTGCAGTCTGCTCTGTGATGCCAGAAAAAGAAAAGGCTGGGTTTTGGAATACATTGCCTAGGACAGACATAGCCAAATCTTCAGAAAGCTTCTTTGTAACCTTAAAACGTGTGAGGATATTTCTCTCTCCCCTTAAATGGGCTCCCTCCAAAATTCTATTTGACTTTTCCATGGGTTTGTGTTTGTGAAAGATTCATGCCAAATGAGTAAAAAAAAAAAAAACCAAAAAGGACGTCGCAAAACTTATCCTTTTAAGGGAAAGGAGGGTGAGAGCAAGTATTCTTTCTCAGAAGCTGGCTCACACGCTACTCTAACCCTTAATGGCATTTCAACAAAGGCCTTGAAATACACAGAACCAAGCACTCCTTCACACGCAAGACTTTTGTCCTCAATAGGTACCAGCTCTGTGTAGGAAGGAAGAACTGCGCACAAGGTTTTACACAGTAATGTGTACCTGTGACAAAATAGACATGCAGTGGTGCCTCGCAAGACGAAATTAATCCGTTCCGCGAGTCTCTTCGTCTTGCGGTTTTTTCGTCTTGTGAAGCAACCCTATTAGCGGATTAGCGCTATTAGCGGTTTAGCGGCTATTAAAGGCTTAGCGGCTTAGCGGCTAAAAGGCTATTAGCGGCTTAGAAAAAGGGGGGAAGGGGGAAAAATCGCAAGACTTTTTCGTTTTGCGAAGCAAGCCCATCGGGAGATTCGTCTTGCAAAGCGCATCGAAAAACGGAAAACCCTTTCGTCTAGCGGGTTTTTCATCTTGCGGGGCACCACTGTATAGCAATGTGCATTCTTCACAGATGGTGTACAAGTTTTTGTTCCGTATTGTGACAATTGTAAGTGCAGGAGGAAAACAGCATTTTATCTTATTGATGCCTAATTTGGCCCTCAGTCCTTGGTTCTTGCTTTTCATGAGACAGTCATTAATGTGAATATTTACCTGGTCTCTGGGGGCCCTTCCTCTACTTGACTGAAGAAGCATAAACATCGTAATGAGACAAAGTTGGACTTGTAAACTTCACAAGATTTATTTAATTGAGCACTGGCTTTTCCAAAATCTGAAACGTGTTGTCTCATAGATGGTAGAGTGAAACCTTCAATAAGATCAATGCTAACAAGATAGTCTTTAGGGATCCTAGAGTGAAACTAGGGCTTCCATGTCTTTCAGATTAGTTATCACTTTAGACTCCCACCATCAGCAATAGTGCCTATAGGGGTAGTCAATATTATGCCCTTCAGACTTTGTTGGACAATAACTCCCATCAGCTCCAGCCCATGGTCAGGAATTATGGGGGCTGTCATCCAAAACATATGGGGGACACCATGTTGCTTATGCCCACTTTAATGAACTACAAGCAATGCATTAGTTGGTCTATCTTAATCAAACAGCAGGTGGTACAAAGTGTGCCAGGAACAGAAGTGTCAGTTATTAGGATACACCCAAATCATTCTGTCAGGAAATCCATGTCAAAAGGCAAAATAAGGGAACAAACCAGTGTCACCATCCAATCTTACTAAGGGCAGATGGATTCTACATAGAACCATGAGCAAGATTCAAAGAACGAGGTCCACCAGCAGGACCAAGCTAAACCTCTGTCCTACCTTACCATTCTTCTCAGACCATCATAGACTTCAGTAAAAGAGGAACAGAAAACAAACCCACAACAAAGAAGAAAGTTCAGGCACTAAAAAGATTCATCTCACCAAGTTGCCAGAGTGGTTTGTGCCTCAGTTACCCTTTGGTGGCTTGTGGCTTGTGGTTTGTCTGTCTTGTTAAAATAGGAAGTACTTGAGGTAGCAGACTCTATGCCACCTCCGAACTTCCCATTCTCCTTCTCTCTTACTTGTTTTTTGATAAGCAGCTTCCCAAGTTGTGACGAGTCCGTCTTCTTTTCCCTACTGCTCAATGTGCATGCACTGATCAAATTAGTGCTAATCAGAACGTAAGGAAAGGGAAAAGCAATTTCCCTCTTTCTTTGAACCAGGGCAAAAAATGAGTGTGGTTGCAGTCTTGGTGTATTTCCTGAGTTTAGCAGCGTATTAACCAAAATCTTCAGTGGGCCAAATTGGACATGACCATCATTCATGTGTCCACCCTATTCAAATGGAAAGCAGGGGATAGAGCTGGCAAAATGGGCCATTAACCTTTCGCCTCTCGTGCCTTACCTCCTGATAGCTGATTGCTCCAGCCAGGTTTCCACCATTCCTGGCCCCAGTACCAGAGGTGAGCTATGAATGGGCAGAAATGACTGAAGGAGTGAACTGGAGGGATGTAAGGCATGGCAGGGTTAGAACTTTTCTAGATGCTTAATTGCCACTAACTAACTAACCAACTAACCACTACCTGCCATCTTCTGCTAAAGTCTTCATATGTCCTTCCAGTAATTGGGAGTGTGAGATTATGCGGGAGAAGGATTTCCACACAGGCCTCAGTGGACCTCAAGTAAAACTGTCAAATGCTTGGTTTGGATACACAGATTTTTTTCCCCATGGAACTTATGATCGATGTGAGACTACTCCCAAGTGATTTAGTGAGTCGCATCAATTATCTGTAATCAATTAAAATGCTTTCCCCCCCCCCCCTTTTATGAGGGGGGAGACTTTCTGGGAACGAAGCATTTATCCTCTGAGGATCTATGAGGGCTGCCTGAGCAAGAAATACTGTTAACTACATTCAAATGACCAGTTTACCAAAACCTTCTGGGATTATGGTATTCTTTTCTCAATGCTTTCCTCAAAACCATGGCGACAGACTCTCTTTTGCTAAGGAGATCTTAGCTTGAAGTTCTTGGCCGGTTGCCATGGATACCAGGCTTATACAATGCCTGCACTGAAAAGCAACAGTGGGAAAGACAGCGAACTCGGGCTTCTGTGCAAATTACGGACAGCAGGGACTGACCTCTGCTAACAACTTTTGTGGCTGGGGGGTTGGGGTTGGGGAATGCCTCCCCTCCCCAGGACTGAAACAAATTTCAAAGAGCTGGAGCACACACATACTTCACGTTCTGTCCGTTTTTCGGCCCTTTTTGAATTAAATGCTTAACCAAATTCATTAAAAGGAGGGGGAATCTGCCTCCATTAGGTCTGGAAACAGAATTAATTTGCATGCTTTGGACGCTATTATAGCACAGGCAGAATCAGAATCAGGGCAACTCAACGGTTTTCTTAAAAAAAAAAAAAAAGGTTTTCAACATGATTGCACTAAGGACCAGTTTAGAAGAACAGCATTTTGGGATTTAAACATGCGATACAGTTTTGCCACTCACTTGTTGTCAAGTGCAGTGGGTAGCTAAAGGGTGTGTGTGTGTGCAGCACTCTGTCAAAATACTAGTATATTACAAGGCAAAGAGTTACTGTATTTTTCGCCCTATAGGACACACTTTTTCCCCTCCAAAAATGAAGGGGAAAAGTGTGTGCGTCCTATGGGGTGAATGCAGGCTTTCGCTGAAGCCTGGAGAGCGAGAGGGGTCGGTGCGCACCGACCCCCTCGCTCTCCTGGCTTCTGGAGAGCCCCACCACCAGCCCCACAAGCTCGGGGGACATCGGGGAGGCGCAGCGTGCCTTTCCCGCTGTCCCCCCACTTGGTTAGAAGGCTGGCGGGGGGGGGAGAAGCCTGCTCCTCCCCGTTGCCAGCCCTGCAAACTCGGGGGAGAGCGGGGAGGTGCAGCGCGCCTTTCCCGCTGTCCCCCCACTTGGTTAGAAGGCTGGCGGGGGGGGGGGAGAAGCCTGCTCCTCCCCGTTGCCAGCCCCGCAAACTCGGGGGACAGAGGGGAGGCACAGCACGCCTTTCCCACTGTTCCCCGACTTGGTTAGAAGGCTGGCAGGGGGGAGAAGCCTGCTCCTCCCCATCGCCAGCCCCGCAAACTCGGGGGGCAGCGGGGAGGCGCAGCGCGCCTTTCCCACTGTCCCCTGACTTGGTTAGAAGGCTGGCGGGGGGGGGAGAAGCCTGCTCCTCCCCGTCGCCAGCCCCGCAAACTCGGGGGACAGCGGGGAGGCGCAGCGCGCCATCCCGCTGTCTCCCAACCTGGTTTGGAGGCTGGCGGAGGGCTTCGCCCTCCCCCAGCCCCGCAAGCTCCCAGAGCGATGCCAAAGCTGCGCGCAGCTTCGGCATGGCTCTGGGTCCCATTCTGGGGGCTGGGGGAGGGGGAGCTTGGGCTTGCAGAGACCTTCCTGTTCTGGGAGCTGGGGTCAGGGGAAGCTCGGGCTTTCCCCGCCCCAGTCCCGCGCCTGGGGGGGGGGATAATTTTTTCCCCCTTTATTCCCCCCCCCATATCTAGGTGCGTCCTATGGGCCGGTGGGTCCTATAGGGTGAAAAATACGTTACTAAAGCCACTGTCCACGAAACCTCAAGTTGGTGATCAACAGAAGCACAGCAGTCCAGGCAGCTGATTGCACCAAATAACACAAAATTAGCTTCTGAAGCACCACTGTTTTCACTTGAAGTTCCAACTGACAGGTGTCTGTATTATTTATTTATTTTAGTGGGAAACTTGGAAAGGAATCTCTCTGAACCACCACTAATACAGGATCTTCTCTAGACAAATTTCTCAGACTCTGTGACCTTGCCTGTCTTCTACTTTCTGCCCTCCTCACCCAACCCAGGGCCACCCTGTTCCACAGCAGAGCATGCAGAGATCCTTGAAGGCAGACAAAACAACTGAGCCCATTCTCCATGCTATCAGAGGAAGGTTAAAGATGTACCAATAAGCTCAGTTGTTGTTTTTTGGGGTGGTTTTAAAATTTTATTCTGGTACTCCCTGCAATATAGGGACGTCAGAACACTTTGCACCCTTCCATTCCTGGTGTCAGACTGTAATACAAGAGAACATAGATAAGCATAAATGTGCTTGAAACTTTTAAAAAATGTTACTAAAGGCTGGAACTACACTCCCTTTTCTCTAAAGAGAGAGGCATGGGAGGGGATAGGACACACTGTTTTGTCTAGCACTAGGTCTGTTGTTTTGTCCAGTAATTAGGGCAAGGACCACAAGTTGCCCAGGTGTGAACTAGATGCTAAGCAATGCAGTGATGGTTATATTAGCTGCATCAGTGACACAAGATTGCTGTGACAATTATTTTCTTTCACCTGCAGGGCCCTTTCTAGCAATTCCAATGCAGCTGGGGATAGGTTACAGTGCACATATGTGGGGGGTGAGTTGTGTTTGTGTATGAGAGAGTGGGGTTACGTGTCTCTTAAGTGTGTGACAGAGGCAGGGAGAGTGTGTATCTGTGTATGAGGCATACAAAGACGTGTGTTTGTGAGAGAGAGGGGGGGGAAGGATGTGGTGGTGAAGGGGTGCTGCTGGGCAGTGCCCACTGCCATGTAGTTTCCAACTGACTGCCCACTGCTGCAAGTGTCCCTCAGAATCAAAATGATTGCCCACTTCTACTCACCATTTTGGCCTACCTATCCCTTTTAGGCACCTGCTAACTTAGCATGGAGGGACGCGGGTGGCGCTGTGGGCTAAAGCCTCAACGCCTAGGGCTTGCCGATCGAAAGGTCGGCGGTTCGAATCCCCGCGGCGGGGTGCGCTCCCGCTGCTCGGTCCCAGCGCCTGCCCACCTAGCAGTTCGAAAGCACCCCCGGGGGCAAGTAGATAAATAGGTACCGCTTACCAGCGGGAAGGTAAACGGCGTTCCGTGTGCGGCTCTGGCTCGCCAGAGCAGCGATGTCACGCTGGCCACGTGACCCGGAAGTGTCCCCGGACAGCGCTGGCCCCCGGCCAATAGATGTGAGATGGGCGCACAAACCCCACAGTCTGTCAAGACTGGCCCGTTCGGGCAGGGGTACCTTTACCTTTACCTTAACTTAGCATGGCAGGCTAGTTCATTAAAAACAACAAGCATCAGGTCAAATGCACCAGGGTGAGAATAGACTTCGTTTGTGAAGTCCCTGAATTCACCTGTCCAGGTCTGTCATTTCCCTGCCTATCTGTGCCCTCCTCAACATTCTACCACCCATTTAGTTTCCCAGGTTTCATCAGGACTACAGCTGGCAAAGTCTTCAAAATATAGGACCTTCCATACAACATTGTAAAGTGTGAATTACCCTGCTCCTTTCCTTCCTGCTTCTACTGCCCACTCTGCAATGATATCCAAACGGTCGCCTCTTTCCAGTCTCATCAAAATTGTTATTCCTTGCAGGCTGCACCATGCTGCTTCTTAAAACTCTGCCAAAAGGTACATAAAAGACTCATCTGATCTTTGGAGTCTGGAATGAATGTAATGAAAAGAAAGGGAGAGGTTTGCATCATCCACTAATGTCAGCCACAGGTTTCTGACGTTTAACCAATAGGTTCTGATTCCATCATTTTAGAAGCACTCTATTACTTCACTAACACTCCTTTTAACACAATCAACTTTTAACGCAATGATAACACAATCATGCACTGATTCACTTGTCAGATGTTACTAAACCTTGTCAGCAGCATATTGCCTGTAGGCACTGATAATGCAGAGGAGAGCTAATTTGAATTGTCCCAAGACAATTTATTGAGGAAGTCCTCTTGCTAAGCAAACACTCTGTGATGAAATCATATACAATATATACACACAGCTCATTATTTTGCAAGTTGAATCAATTAACTTCCCCAGCAAAATCAAGAACAAGTAAAGTAAGAATTTTCAGGCTGAGTCATATCTGTGGTCCATAAAACTTATTGACAAAAGATCAGACAAGATGCCTAAGGCAATCAGAACATAATAATAGTGATATACATTCCTAATAGTTACACTCCAGCCCAAGGTATGATCTAAAGGAGTCAACCTGCCCACCTGGTGCAGTCCATTCATTTTGGACTACAATTTCCATCAGCTCTAGCTCTGAAAAAAAATATCTCAAAATGGAGATTGAGTTTGGCTTTTGGGGTTAGCTTCCACTGACAGGCCTAATACCCAGTCAATCAAGTATCTTTAAAAAAAGCTTATTGGATAACATAAGAAGTAGAGTTTTATGGGGCTCAAGACTGAGAAAGTGACTGATTCATTTGATCTACTCCAGTTTGATTTTCTTTTTAATTACAAGTTGTCACTAGAGGGTTTTTTCCCTTCCTTAACCATGAGCATAAAAACTGTCAGCCAAATCCATCTAAAGGTGGCTTAACTCTCTGTTTTATCACTTGCCTACTTTTTCAAAGCAATCACAACTTCTGGCAATTTCACATGCTTCTCCTGCCGATTAGAGTCCTTAGACTTGTAACTAGCTGAATCATCCACCAATCAAGTGAAAGCTATACCTTCTGAATTTCTTTTGACAGCTGTCAAAACAAAAGCCTCATGCACAGAAGCCTGATTAAGGGGCTTAGTTTCCCACCAGCAAAAGAGCCTACGCATTGTGGGAATGTATAAACTCTGGTATGCTGAAAGTTGTAAGATATGCAAGGGATTAAAAAGCAGAATGAAATGAAAGCATGTTTGAAATACGGCACAATGCGGTGCCTCTGCAATGTAGGCCTTCAGGTGTTGATCCCATTTCACCAGATCAGTTTCAAAAACAGTGAAATTGCAGGACCCTTCCTCAAAAGTTCATGTAAGTACATAAGATTATTTAATGATATCGCCTTCAAATATGCAAACATAAACTACCCTGGGTGTTAAAGCATTTCCCCCAGTGTTTCAGTGGTCCATTCTCCTTCCAGCAAAAAAGGGAAATCTGGATGATTGGGGAGTTGTCATCATTCCCATATAAGGTCTTACTGCATCAGAACTACTAAAACAAGAAGGACTTTATTTTCTCCTAGTGGCAACCATATTGGCACACCATTCAGGGTTCAAAGCTGGCAATGCAATATGTGTAGAGAATTAAGCTGGTTGACAGAGGTACAAAGTCTGTTTCATGAGCACTCAAACACACCTGTCTTTTAACACCTTCTTCCAACCTGTAAAAATGGAAATGTTAATAATGGATTGCCCACTAGGATGTTATCAGAACTTATTATAAGGTGTGGTTTCAAATCAGGTATGCAAATATCCTGTCACCTTGGAAACACAGTGCCAATAGGAACCTGCCTTAAAACAATTCAAACCATTGATCCAACTGGGAAATTAGTATTGTTTGCTAGGACTGGCAATGCTCGCCAGCATTTCAGGATTGGTTTCCCAGGCTTACCTAGAGGGTAAGTCCTTTCCCTTACGTCTTGAGTGAATATTGGGAGCATGGGCTATTTATATCCTGTGGTTCCACTTTATCTGGTACACAGAAGGGTGAAAAGGCACTGGAAAAATGGCAATGGCAGGGAAAAAGGGAAACTGGGAAGCATTTCCAGGGGCTGCAAAACTCCTCCTTACTGTTTTGAGACTGTTTCCCATCCTTCACAAGCCTTACTTCTCAGGAATAACCAATATCTATATTAAAAGGCTCGTTTTATTATGATACAGAACAAGCATTTGCTGATGTAAATGCAACCAGCAATCAATGCTGAATCAAACATACCAAATCTGTCATAATCTTAGACTGCGGCTGCCAGTGCTTCTCCAGGTTGATCACAGCTTGAATAACTGGCAGTAGGGAAGTACAGCTGCAGGCAACACTAATCCAAAAATGCTATAGCAACCTCAGTAGCAAGTGGGGAGTCCATTCTATTCCATGGAGCATAGAGAAGGGGCCCTGCTAGCTGAGGCTGATGGGAATTAGAGTCCAATTTCTGAAGGGCCATAGGCTCCCCAGCCTTGGAGTAACCAAATGGTTGTCTTTATAGAAGAACATTTCTTATGCCTTAGGGTGAGATGCAGTTAATGATGAAACATAGAAATGGGCTAAGCAGAACTAATATTTCATATGTTCCAGTACCAACTATGAGCAATGGATTTATTATGTAATAGAAAGCAAGCTAGATTAGTGAATTATTGATTTCATTAGATCTTATATACTTCAGCATCATTCAGGTTGCAGTCCCGTTTCCTGTCTATTCTTTCTCTTTTGGCTATTAAATCAATTCAGGAATCCAAAATTCTTAAAGGAGACCCGTTATTTCTCAACACCCCCTATATAGCATTTGTCCTCTGTTCCAGGCACCAACACTTTAGGATGACATTTACTTTGGAAGTTATTCTTACAAACCACTAAGTCCAGCAGAGCTCACACAAGCAGAAGAGATAGCAAGCACATTATCAGCTCATTATCCCCCCAGTTGCTCTTGTTGAGTAATTGGCTGGTATAATAAAATAAAGCTCAGTAGCCAAATCTGGATGGCAACTGTGACATGGATATACAAAGTTGCCAGTCCAAATACTGGCCTTCTAAGAGGAGCAAACATTGAAAGTGTTTCAGCAAGCCTCAGACAAAATCTAGCAAGATGCTTTATATTACAAAGAGTTGTAAAAAGCCTGGAGAATATCTAATGCCACCATTAATACCTCAAGTTATTCAGGATATAAATAAAAGCAAAACCATTGAAAAAATAAAGTTTAATCTAATCAACCATCTCTGACGTAACTTCTCACAAGGTTGTAAACAGTCCTAAACTAAATGGGCAAACATTTCTATGATGAGGTCTGTTTGAAGAATAATCTTGGTAGGAAACAAGGGCTTCAGAAACAAAAGATATTCAACCAATTCATCAATAGAAAGTAAATAAATTCCTTGCCTGGAAATTTATTGATGACTTTAATTATTCTTAATCAAAATCCAACTTTTCCACCATTCAGATAAACAGTTTTCTTAATGATTAGGAGTAGAACATGAGAAGAAAAATTAATTCACACTAGGAGTAGTTTGTAAGTACCAGTTGTAGCCATTTATTTCTGACATAAGAAATTTAAGACTCAGTTTTTCCTGCTATTAGTTGGCTCCAGGTAGTCTATGCAAAACAATAGTCCAACACAGGATTTATTTTTATAATTATTATTTTTCTTTTTTTCTTCTGCATCTGTGAATAATAAAATGGAACATTCAGGTGCTTTCGTGAGACACAGAAAGTGAATTACTGCTAAGATGGCAAGGAGAAGAAGCTGTATACAAACCTGACCCATCATTCCAAATTTATCAGAATAATTGTGCAAGTCATACATGTTTGCTCAGGATTTACTCCCAGGTATAATATCTGTAGGATTCGAAGTACTGTACATGTATAGAAGATTTCACCGTGAATTCCTTATATTCAACGAGCCTAGCATATCTATACCTGGGTTCTATCATACTGAAAGCTAAATATGTTCTAGCTAAGTAATAAAAGAGAACTAATTTGAATATGCAAAGTCTTTTACCATCTTTACTTAATTTTCACTCACAACGTTATTGTTCCTGTTTTAGATATTGGAGGCTGAGGAATAGCAACTTGCCACTCAGTGTTATGACTCAGGTGGAACTTTCAATAATCCATTAACTCTGAACAAAAGTTATTTAACATAACACTAGATCTTCTCCAACAAGCTCTGGTTTTCCTTAACTAAAAAGCACTTGTTGCTTCAAACAGCCATGTGAAAAGCGAAGTGTCAGGTTAGGATTAGATCAGAATCAAGTGCTTTTGCAATCCTGCAGGAATATCTCCAATATGTAACCTGCACTGAGGAGGAAATGCACTTCTAACAATACATCATCTGAAAAGCTTGCAGCTGATAGCACAATCCTACCCATGTTTATCTAGAAATAAATCCAAAAACCTTCAAGGGGACTTACTCCAAGTAAGTGTCCATGGGATTAAAGTCTGAAGCACAGAATAATTTTGCCACACAGCAGGTATTTAAGAAGCTCATTCATTCCCATCACTGATAGTACACTATGTAATTGTAGTGCACTTGCTACACATATCTGGATGACTGAATGAGTTGAGTCTTATTCAAGTGTTCAAAAGGAATGGAGAGCTCAAACTAGGGAGAGGAATGGGAATGTGCACACTGGCCTAACCCCCAATGTCTCCAGGTGCGCTAGGGGCACCTAGTCCATCCATCTTCCTGCGCTGAGTGCAGAGGTCTGAAGGGAGCTTCTACATGCTTGGCTAAATGCTCTTAGAAATATTCCTAAAAGCAAAGTGGCATACATTCTGCACATCCTGGGATTGTCTATGTGTGAAAGAGTGCTGGCAGTCTCCCAATGCACGAACAGCACGTGCATCTCTCGGAAGATATGCAGTTGCCTGTGTTAGGTGCTAATGGCATAGTTAAACGTAGGGCAGGTGGTAAATTCCCTTGTTCTTCTCGTATGTGCACATGTATCACTAGCACTCTGAAGATGTTGTTTGATATGTCCAGGCCTACAGCCACTGTTATAGCACAGTGAACAATTGAAGTGGGGGCAGGGACCACAAGGCACTGGCTACAGAGCTGGGAATATATGCTAGCAGGTTCTCACACCTGGTTCCCCACACCATATTGATGGCAGCTGGGATAACTCATTTGGCACAGCAGTGTTTCCCAAACTTGGGTCTTTAGCTGTTTTTGGACTACAGTTCCCATCTTGCCTGACCACGGGTCTTGCTAGCTAGGGGTGATGTAGTCCAACAACAGCTGGAGACCCAAGTTTGGGAAACACCACGGTAGAGCAATAGATTCTTCATCTCAAGGTTGTGGGTTCAAGCCTCATATATTGGGCAAAAGATTGCTGCATTGCAAGAGGTTGGAACAGAAGTCCCTCGTGGTCCCTTCCGACTCTACAATGCTATGATTTGTGCACTCCTGGAAAGCTGACAATGCTATCCCTAGGCAGGGATAAATAGAGTTAAGTCATGCAATCTGATCCCTTGCATGCTCTCTTCACACCTCAAAAAAGGAGCTGGAAAAGATGCAGAAAGGGGTAACCAAGGGGGCTGAAGGCTACAACTTTTGGGGCTTTTATCTTGGAGAAAAGATGGGGCAGGGAGATAAAGGGGTACTTTTTCGCGTAGCACCTTAATTGAACTAAGGAATTCACTACCACAGCATGTAGCGATGGCCACCAATTTGGAAAGATCTAAAAGCAAATTAGAGAATTTCATGCATGATAAGGCTTTTAATTCCAGTATAAGAGGCCATATGATACCAAATACAAGTTCCTCAAGGGTTTCCCACCGGCATCTGGTTGGCCACTGTGGGAACAGAATTCTGGAATAGATATGCCATTGGTCTGCTTTTGTAGGACTCCTCTTATGTTCTTAGGATAAAGGATCCTATGTTTCTACTAATCACTTTTATGCTGTACATATCAAATAGTTCATTTCCTCCAGACACTAGAGGATGAAACTTTTTCCGCAGGTCCATATTCATGTGGGATTATAAAGCAAAAAGCTATTATTCTCTCTCTCTGCCTAATATATTTGTGCCTGATAATAGAGAACAGATGAACGATAAACTGCAAAAATTAAACCAAACTGACAGTATGAAGAAAAATGTGCTCTAAGCAGAAACAATCAGTGTTAAAAGGCTGTGGTATCTGGATAATTAAAGTCACATGCTGTTGTGCTCTTCTTTTCCTTCTTGGAAATCCATTCATTTTGTAACATTAGTGTAACTGAAAGATTCTTCAGCATGTAAACCATTAATAGAAAAAGTTGTTTGCAGTCCTGTAGCTTTCTTCCAATACTGGACCCTGCTAGATGTTCATACAATGTTACAACAGGGGCAGAATGACAAGATATGGTGCATTGGCTTAACAACTGAGGCAAGTGCCTCATTGGAAGCACAGGAGAAGACACAATTTTCACAGTGTTAAAACTCACAGCCTGATCCTATTTGGGTTCGGTCATAAGTAAAGCTCCCAGAATTCATTACTTCCAAGCAAGTGTGCATAAAATGTCACTTTGTGAAATTTGTCATAAGCTTAATGTCTTTCCAGAGGGGTAGCTGCCTTCAAAAACCATAGTCTTGTGGTCTCTTGTTTTTATCTTTTTCTTGTTTTCCAGAAGATCCCAACTCTTTTTAAGAAATTGATTATGGCATAAGCTTTCATGGCAATACATATGATTACTGAAGCACGAAATATATTCAAGAGTAGATACATGGAGAGCTCTAGTAGTCAAGAGGTGTGTTATTGTTGTTAACTCTCACCTTGTTAAATTGATCCTTGTGAGTTTTACCTACCTAGCATTTTCTCCGTGAACTTCAGACATCCAAGTAAGTATTATCTATAAATGCTTGTATCCCATAAACTAATTAGCCACTAAGGTGCCACTCCATAGTCATCTCATTGTAACATATCTGTACAAAGATGCACCATCTATGTCCATATTTCACAGAGTAGAGTGGCCCAAGAGCTGTTATATCTTTCAGAGTTGTCCCTGGACTATAAGTGATGTAAATCCAGCTATCAAACTCAGCTCACTGTTTCTTACGCACTTTTTCCTATAACTGTGATTCGCCCCCTCTGCTGTTACCACAATACTGCTTCCTCATTTTTAATGCTTCAAAAATTAATAAGCATTGTTGTTTACAATGCATAGCTGGTATAGCACACAAAGGTTACTCTCCCAATAACTAATGCTGAGGATTGGAACTCAAGTCCTTGACTCAATGTACCATCATGAATTGCCTTGGTGAATTACACGCCATCCACTACACCACAGTGCCCCCTAGACTCTGTTTACAGATATATCCCTTTTCCTTTTTTCACTTTGCCCTATAAACAGGTAATTATGATGATGGAGGAGAAAAATTTTGTGTGTTAAAAAATGTTCATTGAGCACAATCCCTCTTCATATTGCGTCTTTTAGAGTTAATGACAAAACACCAACTAACGTGAACTGAAATAGTATGACCGTGAACCCATCAAGAAGATTTCTACAGTCAAAAACTCTTAGAATTTCTTAAGTGATACAGAGTGGTTATTGATTGGTTCACCAAACACAATGGATTTCTACTCAAGAGAAATGAGCAGCAGACATAAAGATCTTTTAAAGATGCTGGTTCACTAAATGTTCATCAAACAATACATAAGAGAGCAGTGAGAGAAGATTCTCTTTTCCCAAAACAAAGCCTTACTCCTACGTAGCATCTCAAGTGACGGGGAACACGCCAATATTCCACTTACACTGAAGTTCTTCTATAGCAGAGCTATTCAGCTCTTGGGATTTAATTGCTCTTAACACGCACTGTTATTATAGACACATCAAATTGTGCAGATTGGACAGCAGTCAGCATTATTACAGATCCCAACAAAGCCAGGTGCTACTAGTGTAAACTACAGTGTCTCATTCCATTCTGTACCAGCTGGGATTCCCTTCCACAGTCTCTTAATGTCAATGGCTATGTTGCTTCTCACATTGCATTTTTAAGGGTACCTAAACATTTGAAGCAGGAGGAAGACTTTGAAAACACGTAAAATCACTCATTAGAAAACCTTCGTCTTGAATGTGAAATGGCCCTGATCTGGATTCAGTCAGGTGAACAGACATCCTTATTTTGTTCTTTCTCTAAACACCACAACCCCTCAAGCATAATAAATCACTGGAGCCAGGACACTCAGAGAACTTCAAAAGGGAGTAATCCTTTCAGTGTCTCCAAGCTTACTTAGAGTAAGAAGTTTGAGACATGCATTTTTACTTTTTCCCAATGGCAATCTGTTTAAAGGGGCAATTCAGCACTGTATCTTCACTATCAAGAGAAAACGGGCACCATATGACAACAGCACTGTTTGTTTTGTAAAGTTCTTTGGAGCACTGACAGTCTGAAGAAAGGAACAATCTTTTCAGATAGAGAGCATCTTTCTGCCCTGTTCCTAAAGCAGACAGATATTTGTCAGGAAGAGATAGGATATCCAGACATCCTTTAACACGCCCTTTGCACTACAATTCCCATCAGCACCAGCCAGCACAGCCTGTTAAAATGCTGTCCCAAACATCTGAAGGCCACCAGGTTGGTTGATCCACCTGAGTGTCTCAGCCCAAGCTTCTGCACGCTTCCCACCTTTTTGGAATACTCTTTGCCTCCGATCAAGAATGGTGGCATGAAAGCCACCATAAGCTAGCTAAGACACCATAGCTACATGCTAGGATTGTCACCTTTTAACATTTCCTCAGGCAGGGTTTCTGTGCCATTAACAGCTGAATGGTAGACAGAAATGTCAAAGGTGAAGCCTTTCCAGGCATGGAGAGCTAGCGCTGCTGGCTTTCCTGTTGGGTTAAAGAAACAAGAGCCCTAACAGAGAGGAAAAGTTTGTTCTTTCTTTGTTTCCTATACCCTTTCAGACAACTACAGGAACCCTCGTTTTAAGGAGTGCCCCCGTTTTAACCAAGACACACTTCCCTGGAACTCCACAAGGTAGAATTCAAAGCAGATCAAGTACTGCAGCACATGCTTTCCACTCTTAACACTGACAGGTCACAGATGTGTGTTCCTCTGTGTGTGTGTACCAAACAGCACAGCCAAACTTCACCTCTCCTCTCTTTTCTGCAAGCGACATTTTTACCCCTTCCCTGGGAAAACTGGGGACCTTTCAGCCACAAACTGGTTTGAGAGCAAAATCAGCTTCAGGACAACTGCTGCTAACTGGGTCTTTTCTTGAGATCATTGCAATTCCTTTCTCCTTTTTCTTTTGAAAGACACACAAAACACTCCCTCGCTCCCTTTCCCACTGCAGAAAATCCTTTGGAGGGCACCTTTGAAGCCTATTCTTTAACCAGGAGCAGCCAAGTGAAAAGCATGCCTTGTTTCCCTGGCTGCTCCTCAGGGGCCAGCTGGGATGGGAGATGCTTTGTTTACATATGAGGCTCAGCTCATTTGCTGGGACATCCATTTTATTTGGACGGGCACCAGGGCTGCTCTGGGTTTCCATACGTTTCTGTGGTTTCGCTGGGTGCTTTCCTAGAGTAAAATGAAGCCCTTAAAAAAAACCAAAAAAACTTCTTGGCATCAACAACGCCCGGCTGCCCTAGCTAGTGCATTTTGTACACACAGTACAACATATATTGCTACTTAAGAGCTCTTTTGCAACACAGTGGAGCGCTTTGCTTTGTTTCTGCTTGCTTTTTCCTCCCACATTTTTATCCTTTGGCATCATAACCCATCATGAAAGCAGAAAAGGTCAGGGGAAAGGGAAAAAAAAAAGCTTGCAGGATGCAAGATGGGGAGAGGAGAGGAATCTATTCCGAAGAACTGTCTTCTTGCAAAGCAGAGAGCGGCTCCAGAAGATTTGTTATGTCCCAGTCACAAAGTTTTGTGGTGTTTTGGTTTCTTTAAAATGCAAGAAAGGAGAGAGCAAAAGTGAGCAACCAAAAGAGAAAAGACGAAGAGTGGAAAGAAGAATAGGAGACTGGTTAGTTTTAGCAGAGAGACTGCTGGAAGGAGGGGGGAAATAGTTGTGCAACCCTCTGGAACGGCTTCTTATAAAATCCGAAGAAAGTGAATTAAGATGGGGGAGAAGGGGGGAGAGAGAGTCGCTCAAGTTTTAAATCTCACCCATGAAGAGGCAGAAGAGGTCGAGGCAAATGAGCAAAGCTTTCTTGCTGGGGCTTTTGCTGGGGTTGTTATTCAAGGCAGGGCTGCCGCCGTTCTTGCTCTCGGGAGCCATCGCCTTGTCGTACTTGTAGTTCTGCATGGCAAGCAGGGGAATCGCTTTTCCCAGCTGCGTCTCCTTCTCGCCGCTCGGGGGTCGCGCTGGGCCGGGAGCAGCAGGGGAATCCGGGCGCCGAGGCTGGGGCTGCTCGCTGCCTGCTCACGTCGGAAGAGCGAGCAGGAGGAAGGGGTTTTGCAGGCGGCTGCAGACTTTTGTCCTTGTGGCTGCCTCGGCCAGGGCCCTTCGGGGTCCGCGGGGAAGTTTTCCTCCTCTTCTTCTCAGGCAGTGGAAAGCGCGCGAGTAGCAGCTCCCTCGTCGGCTGCGAAGACCATGCAAAAAGAGCACAACACGGAGGGAAGCGAAAGTTTTTTAAAAGTTGGGAAAGTTTGGCGCAGCGTGATCGGGAATCCAACCAATCCCGGCTGGCGGCAGGAGCGGAGCTTGCAACTCGGCCAGTCCCTTGCCAATGAATGGGGAGAGAGAGACAAGCAACTTGCACACCCGGCCGCGTCGAAAGTCAGGCTCCGGCTGAGCTTGTGTGATCCGACGGGGTTACTTCTGCACTTTTAATTCCTCTGATCCTTTTCCACTCCTCTCTCTTTCCCCTCTTTTTTTAAAGGTTGCTACGGGCTATCCAAGTACAACCCCCTTCCTGAAACTGACATATACATATGATAATTAAACCCCCACCCCCGAAAAGAAAATCCTCTATATGCCCCTAGCGCCCCTTGCGTTCAAAACAAGCCTGCTGAGCTCAGTGAGGACGCAAATCTTGCTAAGGTTGAGTTTCTCTCTGACGATGCCCTCTCTTCCTCTCTCTCCTCCCGCCCTCGCCCTCCCCACTCCCAGTCTTTGCTTGGAAGCAAAGCTGGAAAAGTTTGCTTTGAAAACTTCCGCTGCCTTTTGGTATATCCTGGACGGAGCGTGGGATTTAATTCTTAGTGGGCTCCTGCAGATAACACTCTTCGAAGCCTTAAGAGTGAAACAGAACTTGCGAGAATATCGGGTTTAGTAGGACTCAACCCTGTTTTTCATAGAGCTCATCCCCGGGACATATATGAGCCTCTGAGCATGTGCAGAATTCCGTTCCCTGACCACTACATACAGCCAATCTGCAGGCACACACAACACCCACAACCTACACACCCATATCTGGGATTTTAAGGTGAAGGAATTTCTCTTGAGAGGGGAAGACTTTTAGACCAACTCACTAACCCTGTCTTTAGAAATTCGACCTATAAGCATAGTATAGCTGCCAATTTGTGAAGATATGCCGGTTATGGTCTATTCCAAAATCATGGGGTTAGCTGCACAAAATTCATGTGATTGGTGACTCATAATTTTCAGATACAGTATGCAGTTAGTTTTTGCCTCCTTGCTTAGGAGAATACTCTTTGTCTATGGCGTTGTAAACTCTTGCGTGGGTTATAGTTCCCTTATCCATCCCCCTTTTTATTTTCCACCTAAGAGTTTATCTTGCTAAATGAGGAGGGCCAGGACATGGGCATAGCCAGGATTTTTGTTACGGGGACAGGCTTTTGGTAGGGGGTGGCAGAACCTCAGATTTGTATTGCTTTTGATTGACTTGGGGGGCAACTGGAAGAAGTGGCTGTTCAGTAAGGTTTAGCAATAAGGATAAAGACACTTGGGAAATTGATGCTCAATACTTTCCCTGCCTGCCTTTCTGACACTCCAGATTCCAATCCCTCCAATGGCCCCCTGCGGCAAGTGAACAAAACATGGGTAAACATACAGTGTTAGTCAGTGATAGTGTACAGGCACCTCATTTGTGGAACTCCTTGTCCCAAGAAATTAGGTTATTGTGCTCTTTGTTTATGTCCCACCAGCAACTGAACACTTGCCCTGGGCATACCAGCATAATGTTAAATCCATCCAGGGCAGAAATGGCTCTGGGTCTTTTGCACCGCCACGTATCTCTTGCCTTCTCCTCTTTTCAAACCATTTTTTTTTCTTTACTAACAGAGTGGCTACGTGCTCTGTAAAGTACAGTCCTGATGAGACCCCAGCCATTTGTTGTCTTAATTTGTCTGGAGGTAAATTGTGTCATGGGCCCGAGCACGAAGTCTGTTAAGCAATGCCCCTGCGTACAAGTGAGGTCACATTGACAAGTAGCAACTGTCTTCAGATTAAGTCATTCTGTGGCATGAGTCACAGAACGAAGTTCTTGTGAGTAGCTTTGGGAAATTCAACAGATAAAGCACACACTGCCACTCAATCGCCCCCTAAAACACTCTTCCCACTTTCGTTCTCCTGAATGCTTTCTTGTTCCTTTAAAATCTGGCCATCAGAAGTCCAGCTGCTGTGTACTTCTGAGATATTTTACCTTCTGAGATATTTTACCTTCCCTCCCCCCACACTTCTCAAACCATGGGTGTAGCCAAGTTTTTTTGTTAGGGGCAGACTTTTGTTGGGGGGGGGGGCAGAACATCAGATTTGTATTGATTTAGGGGGGGCAGCTGCTCCTCTCCCCCCCCCCGGCTATGCCCATGTCTCAAACTATTTATACTCATCCCTTGTTTCGTCTTCCCATCTCCTTTAATACCTAGCTTTTCTCAGCCTACAGGAGCAGCGGTGAGGAATTTGCGCATTTATTTGTTTATTCAGATTTCTAAACAGCTGAATATATATAAAAAAATGAAATGGTATACAAAACCCTCAGTAAAACAGTATAATAAAAACACAGATACAAGCATAAAAACAGTAGAACAATATTATGTTTTTTATTTAAAAAAAACAGTATGAGAGAGAGGGAGAGCCACAATAACCTCTTAAAGTATCTGTACCTGTCCTGCCACCATCCTTCTGAGCACCTTATTCCCAAAAGGGAGCATTTGTGGATGAACGGTAGTTGTTAAATACTCAGGGTCCACACAGAGCTTTTATTTGTAGAAGTGGCCACATCACCATTTCTTTAAAGGTGCCGGGTGCCAACCAATCCCTTGAGCTTTCAAACTAAGCCTTGGTCTGTGAGAATCCTGCCTAGCAATAGCAAGGTTCCAAACAACAACCAGAAATGGTTGCATAGCCACAGCAGAGTAAGAGTCTCATATGGCTACCATTGTTACACGACTCCTGGGTAAAAATCTTATACTAAGCATTCCCCTTTGACCTAAATTAGAGGCCCGTTTCTTAAAACACGCAGGACAAACTGGGAAATGTTTTCAGAAAAACTACCTCAGCAAAGTCGATGGAAGAAGAACACACAGCACCCGTCAACGTGCCAGAGTCTCTCATCAAACATTTAACTTGATCAAAATCTTTTGTATCCCTAATTCAGCACAGACTCTCCTACAATGCCAAATTTCAAGTCAATTGGCTGAGCCTTTTTCGAACTCTAAGCCATAGAACATACTGCCCCAGCCCCATTTCTCATTATAATGGTGAAATGTGATTCAGATGACTCGCCCAGGGCTGGCCCAAAACAGTCTGGCATCACCCTCCCCACAGCGAAGTCGGGGTGAGTGAAGATCTACATCAGAAACAAGGGTGGGGGGTAAATATTTACCTCAGGATCTTCTACCCCTGTGGTTCTCCTGCCACCTGAGGTGGTCTCCTCACCTTGCCTCATGGGTGGGTCGGCCTTGACTCACCCTTCCTTAACAAGAGGACCACAACTGGGACTCTATAAATACCTTGTAAATGCTGCATGAATGATTGATTATTATAACAGTGGGGTTATTAACAGGAACACTTCCCTAATGCTGTGATAGCTTGAGACTGTTAATATGTGATTTATTTACGGTATTTATCTTTTGTCCTGGAACAGCTTATTTCAGTTATTGGGAAATTACAGAGATTTTTTTGATATATTTTTTTAATCCCCTTATAATTATATTCACTCTGCTTCCGTGTAACTTACCACTTATGTGTTGGCTTTGAATTTTTAAGGAATACAACTGTTTGCATCATTGGTACAGGAATGGGGGATTTTCCCACCACAAGCCTAAATAAATAGTGTGGGTTTTTCCATGAACCAACCTTTTTTTGCATGAGCCAACCTTATAAGTGCCAAAGATGTGCACAGAGCAACCTTCCTTGTGCTGGGGCCTTTCAGATACTGAAGGACAGCAACTCCCTTTGCTTCTGACCATTGGCCATGCTGGCTGGGCAGTGCTGGATTAAACACTGTGGAGGCTCCTAGGCAGTCAAAACCTTAGAGGGGCCCTTGTGTGCATGCTCTAGTGGGATAACATTGAACTAAGAAAACTTGATTGTAATTTTCTTTCACGATCAAATCAATATTATTTCAACCTGTTGTTGCAGGTCCCCTAAAAGGCATGGGGCCCATAGGCCAGTGCCTACTCTGGTAATCCGGCACTGGTGCTGGGGCTGATGGGAGTTGGGCTTCAAGGCAGCAGGAGAGTGCTATCAAGTTGGGGAAGACAGGTACTGCCATGTTGTTGTTGTCGTTGTTGTTGTTGTCTTCGTCATAAATGATCATGTTTCTAAATTGCTAAAACTTGGAATTTCAGAATTCAGCACAAATTAAAGAGGTAAGTCCAAGTAACCAGGGAAATCAGAACATCCTGCGCTTGCCGACAGATACAGTGGTACCTCGGGTTAAGTACTTAATTCGTTCCAGAGGTCCGTTCTTAACCTGAAACTGTTCTGAACCTGAAGCACCACTTTAGCTAATGGGGCCTCCTGCTGCCGCCGCGCTGCCGGAGCACAATTTCTGTTCTCACCCTGAAGCAAAGTTCTTAACCTGAGGTAATATTTCTGGGTGAGCGGAGTCTGTAACCTGAAGCGTATGCAACCCGAGGTACCATTGTACAGTAGTTATGGAAGCTCCAGGATGAGGTATGTCAGATGGTTTGCATAATGTAGTATGTGTTGGTCCAATCATTAATATTGGCACTGATCTGTATGTACTCAAATTCACACACAGGTTTTGTGTGCCTGTGGAGAGATCTGTCTTCATTCAAAAAGATCAGTCCCTTTCATTGAAACGAATGGGAAAGGCTTCTGGACCATGAATATACTGGATCAGGCCACTCCTTTTCATGCATACTTGGAGAAAATGGATGTGACTAACTTTGGGGCTCAAACTGTAGTCTGTAGGTAGAGGAAAGGCTTTAGAGATCCACTTTGCTGGATTATCCAGTTGGCGCTGCCCCTTAAGGAATTGTGGGTATGGGATCATAGATTTGGAAGGGGTCATGAGAGTCATCTAGTCCAACCCCCTGCAATACAGGAATCTTTTGCCCTGTGTGGGTCTCAGACCCTGAGATTAAGAAGCTCATGCTGAAGCAGCAGAGCTATCTATGGTGATTCATATTTGACTTCCAGATGTTCCAGCTTCTGCCAATTCTGGTACTTAAAGCCGTGCTAGGTTACATTCAATTGCCTTTTTATTATGTTTTGTTTAAAAACTCTTATTATGATCACAACAACGGGAAAAGAAGTGGTTTACCTGTCCTTGAAGAGGAAAAAACCAAAGCCGACAAAGGAAGTTGTGATGCTTGCATTTGCAAAAACTCTTTGGGATGTCCAGTTCCACCGAGGAATTTTAAAATGCACAAAGTCAAAAAGTATAATTATGTCTTTAGAGAAGAGAACAGAATCCTGCAGTGATTTTATGCACCCTTGTTTCAATACACAGGGAAAAGCCCCCCTCCCATACAAACGAGAGTTGATCACACACAACGGCTTCTATAGCATCTTGTATTTAAGCATCATTAATGTGAAAGTGGGTTGGGCAAGAGTTCTAGGGAAACACCAGTGATTGACCCTCTTTCCTCCCTGCAGAAAAACCCCCCTCTTTATGTCAGGAAATATTTGTAAAGAATTATGGGTGATGTTCAATATTAGTCACACTCATATCCAACATTAGTCAGTCACAGAAGACCCATGGATTTCACTGAGTCTGCTATGAGTATGACTAATATTAAATATCACCCTAATGTCTTCTCAGGCTCTATATAGCCCTTCTCTTGTGCCAAAGTGCATATGCTCACCCACCCTGTTTTACACAATTCTCTATCACAGCGATGACTGACATATGTCTGCCACTGTAAAACAGCTGTCTGGTGCCAACTCCTGACCCTCCTCCCTTTCTATCTAGTAAAATGCAACAAATCCCATGTAGCTCTCTGTCATCCATTCATTGTATATATTTTTCTGCCAAAATCTAACAATGCATGTTTGCTAAATAAGAATATGAAGGGGTGGAGAGTTCAAGCTGACTAAAGAGGGCACTGTGTGATGTCACTTCCCTTGAGTTTTCTGACCTGAAAAAAGACAAAATGGGTTTAAGCCTTTCTACTTCCCCCTACCTCAGAAATCACTCTCTTACCACAGCTTGTATTAATTGTAATAACACTACTACATAGCCTAGTCCCAAAGTTTCCACTTCAATGCTGCAGGAGATGGCGTTTTAAACTCTGCTAACTAAGTTTAAACGTTCTGCTCACATATGTGAGTAATGGGAAAGAAAAATTGTAAAATATATCCTATCCTGCCTATAAAATCCACCCAACACCAATGAAGTTACCCAGTTTGACTCAGGATTCATCCTAATATGATGGACAAGTCATCTAGGGGACCATCATGCTTTCAGAACTTCAGGCAGGGTGGCACTGAATCTGTATAAACACTACAATAGCTCAGTGGAGAAAGAATGAGCTTTCCCATGTTTATTTCACTCATGTCCTATCTCTCCCTTTGCCACAGCTTGATGGAATGTCTGCTGTTAGATAACTGAGCAAGAGAGGACAGAGCCCAATGGAATGTCAATAGAGTGGTTCTGCAGATCCATTTCTCCTTCACTCATTTCTGGTATGGAGTACTAATTCTTGTTTTTAAAAATAAAATAAAAATCTTACTATCAAGGAAATAAGAGATTGTTGGGAAAGAATGGACTTGAACCTAAGGAAGCAGCTGCTGCCACTCTTCCATATAATATGTCTTTCTGTGCCATAGCATGTTCATACATGAAAATCTTATTCTCCGATCCACATGGCAGGCTCTGAATTTCTGCTGGGCTTGCATTCCCTTTGAAGTTAATGCAAGTTTCACCCTTGTCAGCAAAGCCAAGGTCCACCATGTTTAGTCTGAAAGAACGGGGTGGACGTCCTCTACCTAAGAGTCAATCCTGCATCACACTGAATGTTAGATGAGTGACAGTCCACAACTGATTCTGAATCAAAGGCTCGGGCTCCCTGGGGGTTGAGGCTTCCATTTGTATTTGTCCTGGATTCTTATTGAAACAATGCCCTGCCCTCCCTTTCTACAGAAATCAACAACAGAAAAATGCAGGGCTCTGATCACAAACGAATACCTACTTTCTTGGGAGTCTACTCTGAGTAAGTCAAACGCTGGGTTCAATCCTTAGTTCTTAATGCCTATTTGAAGATATTCTGGGATGCAGCCTGCTATAGAATTATAGAAGGTGATGAATCATTTATATCATTTATGAATCATTTCTTCTGTGGCATCTCAAAGCAATTTGCAATACAATGATGAAAATATCTAATGCAATTAGACAAAACCAGCAGAATTAGATATAAAACAGTTAGCTGAAAGAGGAAAGCCTTCAACAGGTGTCATAAAGGCAAAAGAGATGTGGTGTGGTGGCCCATGGGATCATATTCCACAATTGTGGGACCACAGACAGAAAAACAAAACTCTAAGCCCGTGCCTAACTTCCGTCACTAGTTGGGCCTCTCAACAGGGGTTCCACACAGTCTTCAAGTTACAGCCTGGCATATATGAAAGTATGTTGTCCTTTAACTAACCTGGTTGCAACGATTTAGGGATTAGAAAGCCATCACTACCAGCACATTAAATTAGGACCAGAAGGACACTGGCAACAACTGTTGCCATTGCTGGTTCAAATCTGCTTTGGGGGAAACCCAGAAGAGATTTAGGACCCACAGGAGAGGATTTTCCATTGTAAAAGAAGGAATCCTTGTGCTGTTGGCACAATTTGCGTTAACCCAAAATGTTTAATCCAGTTGCTGTTTTCATTGGGATTTACGTCCTCTGCTGTGGCTACTGGCCCAGTAAGTGGGCAGTTGATCAGACGCTCTGCAGTCCCAATCTCACTAGTAAGTAAAATCCTATGGAACTCGGTAGTATTTGCTTGGATGCAAACCCCATGTGTGGGACCATGCTACACGGCTGTAACCCTAGGCAAACTTACACGGAGCAAAGGCTTGTGAAGAAAGTGGGACTCGCAGCATGCTTGTGTTTATTCAGAAGTAAGTCCCGCAGTCCAGTAGGAATTACTACCCAATTAGCATTAAATCTGAGAGAATTTGGATAGGATTAGAGATATACAATCATGCCTGGACAAATCAATCCAATTTCCAGTTGTTCAGATCTACTCTTTTTAATGGAAGCTGTTACTGCACATGCTCAGAAATTGCATACAAGATTTAGTATCCTCTAAGCAGTGTTAGGGAACCTGTGGCCCTCTGGGCATTGTTGGATGAAAGCCCCTATCATCCCCGATCATGGATTGCATTGGCTGATGGGGATTGTAGTCCAACAACACCTAGTGACCTGCAGTTTTCCTTTCTCTGCTCTAGGGAGGCCAGACTTGCAAGGAATATCTTTGTCTGCCATCTTCTGACGTCACATCGATAGAACAGCACCCAGATGCCAATGCTGTCCTCTCCTCAAAAAAAACTGAAATAACATTTTACTGGTTACATTTTATTTTTAAAGTTTGTCGAAGTGCAGCAAAGCACAGCTATTGTTACCAGAAAGATAGCCAAGCTGCCTGTAGGGTTAGCAATGTGAAAAAATGACTCTTCATAAATAGTTAGGTAATTGGAAAGTTATTGAGCTGTTTCCCTGATAATCTGCTTGACAAAGTGAATCAGATTTGATTCTGCTTTCTTAGAGGGTTGAGGTTTCTGTATTTTCAAACAGAAGCAGATGCTACCATCTAGTGCCTTTGGCAAGTATTGCAATCAAACAAAATGTTTAGGGTTTTCGAACATACGGAACCTCATCTTGTAAAATGTATTATGCTTTTTCATGCCGGTACAATGGTGTGCTCAGGTTTTCAATGCTATGGGATACTGTGTTTTCTGATTAAAAACAAACTCCAGATGAGTGGCTTCATGTGCATATTAATTTCAAACGCACGTTTTGAAATCTCAGCAGGTTGTGTGTGTGTGAATCTGCATGTGTAAACTGTTGTGCACAGTACAGCACATCTACACACACCAATCAGGGAAAAGCAGGGTGAGAGCTTTAAGTGAAGAACAGGAAAGAATATTTGGGATGTCGGCAGTTGTGCATGGAGTTCCTGGTACATGTCAGTGGTGGGGAAGCAAATCTGGACTCCCATCAGCCCCAACCAGCATGCCTAATGGTCAGAGACGATGGGAGTTGTAGCCCAATAACACCTGGGGAGGGGCACACAGGTTTGCCATCCCTGCTACAGACAATCTTCAAGCTGCTCAAGCATGAGATAATATTGGAAAAAGTGAAGAATTTTTCCACCTCCATAAAATGTAGGGGCATCAGACTATAACCTGTAAAAGTATCCGCATTTGTTATTATTAATTAAAAAAAAGCAAGTATTGTTCTTGATCCTTTCTCAGCTCTATCACCTACTCTCAGTCCCCGCCTGCTGAGGCATCTGTTCATTTCAACAGCTGAGAGGGATGTTGACAGGACCAGAGGAGATGTGGGCCATATAATGAAACCTTTGCATGTTTATTCATGACTTTAGGATTCTAAATGAGAGGTGTCAGTTCCTAGGTGTGGCAACACTCACATGAATGTGAGCCTCCTGCTTTGAAAGCCATTGAAATAGTAAATAATAGTTGGCATTCAGTCAAGGGTGGGGAAACTGTGGCCCTCCAGATATTAGAATCATAGAATTGTAGAGTTGGAAGGGTCTCTGAGTGTTATCTAGTCCAACGCCCTGCAATGCAGGAATCTCAGCTAAATCATCCCTGACAGATGGGCCACCCAATCTTTCCTTAAAAACCTCCAAGGAAAGCGAGTCCACAACCTCCTGAGGGAGTCTGTTTCATGGTCAAACAATTCTTATTGTCAGAAAGTTCTTCCCAGTGTTTAGCTGGAATCCTTTTTGGAACTTGAAGCCGTTAGTTTGTGTCCTACCCTCCAGAACAGGAGAAAACAAGCTGGCTCCATCTTCCATGTGACAGCCCTTGAGTTACTGGAAGATGGCTATCATATATTCTTTTAGTCTCCTCTTTTCCAAGCTATGGCTCCTATCATCCCTGAATATTAAGCTGGCTGGCTGGGGGTGTTGGGAGCTGGGAATCCCCAAAACCTCTAGAGGACTGCAAATTCCCTACCCTGCCCTTAAATAATCTCTTGCCATTTTCCCTAGCCTTGTGCTTCTAAATTCTGTTTGATTCAAATCCTCACACTCAAGCTAGACTAGGGTTAAAATATATTTATTTTGGCAAATGTGTGGTTTGAGCATAGTTTTTTGAGTATCTGGGAAAGGTTGATTTGTTATATATATATAACAGCATACTTTAACAGTAGGTCTTAGCAGTTCTTCATAAATGCAGACTTAAATCACCTAAAGTTATATATACAACTTGAGCTTCAACGTTGATAGAAAGATGGGATATAAAAGTTGAAATTATTATCTTGTGGCTTCCAAAATGGCTTAACTGTCAAATGTAAGTGTCTGGAGCAAAATTAGAGTAAGTGTGGCAGGCTATTAAGTAAAGCAAAAAGGAGAGTAATTATTAGACATTCCAGCAGAAGATAAACAACAGTATTTCAAAATCACAACATTGCCATATGTATATATTTTCAAACTCTTTTTCATGTGGCTGTAGCTCACCTTAGAGAGCTGTGTGTATACTACCCTATGTGTTATGTACACAAAGCAGGCATTTTTGGAGTAAGCTGGCAATGAAAGAAATAGTATGTGTGCAAGAGTCTATATAAAGGCTGGTAAATTCCGACTTTGTGCTGCAGGCTGGCCGGTTTCCAGGAGTAAAGTTTGGAAAGCGAGTAAAGTGGGATGCGGAGGCCGCATTTTCAGGTCACTATAAGGATAGCCTGATACCTTGCAATCTTGCCAGGGAATTGTTTGAAAACAGACTTTACTGGAGGGCTGCAGCTCAGAGGTAGAGCAACTGCTGTGCATGTAGAAGGTACAGTCCTTCACATTGGACAAGCAGGGCTGGGAATGTCTCCCATATGAAACCTCGCTTGCCAGTCAGTGTACACCATACTGAGCTAGCTGGACCAAAGATCTGATTCAGTTCTGGATTACCAAATAGGCAGAGTAAGCCTTGGCCTATGGGCCCCCATGCCTTTTCGGGGACCCGCAACAATGCAGCAAAATAATATTGATTTTCTCTTGAAAGAAAATTCCAATCGAGCTTTCTTAGTTCAATATTATTCCACTAGAGCGAGCGCACATGAAAGCTCCAGATATGAAGCTTTCTTTGAGTCAGAGGGACATGAGTTCCTGCCGACTCCAGATCCTAGTATAATATTTGAGATAATTTGCAAGGGGGCCTCCAAGATTTTGACTACCTAGGAACTTCCACAGGGTTTAATCCAGCACTGGTCTGACTTGGTATAAGGCAGCTTTTTAGTCCCTAATTAAAACATCAAACTGGTCAATGCCAACACCTGCTAAAGGACATACAGTGGTACATCGAGTTAAATACTTAATTTATTCCAGAGGTCCGTTCTTAACCTGAAACTGTTCTTAACCTGAAGCACCACTTTAGCTAATGGGGCTTCCTGCTGCTGCCGCAAAGTTCTTAACCTGAGGTAATATTTCTGGGTTAGCGGAGTCTGTAACCTGAAGCATATGTAACCTGAAGCATCTGTAACCCGAGGGACCACTGTACTCTCCAAGTGTCCCAATTTTCCAGAGACAGTCCCAGAATTACAAAAGCCATCCTGGCTTCTGATCTGATCCTGGAATGTCCTGATTTTCTCTACCAGTGTAGCTCAGAGCTATGGCTCTCCCACAAAGCAGTGCTGCTTCATTAGTTACTTTCTACTGAAGGAATTTATATCTACAATATTTACACCAATAGGTCTTTAGGGTTTCTAAAGACTGCCCAGTCCTGTGCTGACAATGCCACCTCCTCTATCAATTATTTCTATAGGGGCAGGAGACACAATGTATAGGAGCAGTGGTTTTAAATAGATGACCATACCTCATAGGAAGCTGTCAAAGAAAAGCAGAACAAGAATTGGTTCTGGGTGTTTAGCTTTCAAGACTCCAGAGTCCCAATGTTCAGCTGACAGCTCTGTGTGCAAAGCACCCAAGCTCTGACAAGCAGCTGATTGTTGAGGCTTGCAGAGTTCTACACACAAAGCTTCCAAGTGCAGATGGTCAGCTGATGGCTGCTGCAGGCAAAAAGAGGTCACCTGACATCACTGCATGATTGACAGGTGGGCAACCCCAACCACCTGCCATGTTTGGTCTATGGCAGGTGCAGGGAGATAAGTATCTGGCCCACCAGCCAAATCCAACTCCCCAATCCTGGTGAAAAGAACTGCTAGAATCCTTTCCAATTCTTGAAGGGCTAACTCCTTTTCCAACTCCATGCTACTCAGGGCATGCAACCCAAACGCATGTGCCTCTGGCTGTGCTTTAAAGAGCCTGAGATTTAAAGGCATCCCAGATTGAATTATATATCCCTCATGTATTCCTCTAGTTATAGTGCCCACTGCAAGCTGAGTCTGCAGAATTCAGATTTGTTAATTTCAGAGCCATTGTTTCTATAGCACATTGGCATGTAATGTGCTTTCACAACAATTCTATCAGGCAGCTCACTTTTATTTTTTAAACAGATGGGTGACATCATTAATAATAGCAAAAAGAAAAAAAGAAAAAAGAAAGAAAAGTTGAAGCACAGACATTGCAAGAGTTTCACTTAAAACAGAACTCAGGAAAATAACTGTAGAAATACCATGAAAAGGGTAGGCCGTAGTAACATAAATAGAAGAAAGTCAATCTTCATGACAACCCCCCCTCCCCCCTCCCCCTCTTATAAAGGCTCTTCTCAGCTTTTGTGCTGCAGTAGCAAATTGAGCTCCCCTATAGGTAATCTATTTTCCATGGTTGCACAACAGATGGTTTACTTTCCTCAAAAAGTCATTTGCCTCTGCTGTTCTCACTAGCAGACCTGACAACACATGTATCATTGGGGCTGAATAAATAGAGCAATGAAACAAATAATGACAGATATCTCCCCCAAACATAAAATGTTGGTTTACTGGAACCTCAGAGTAATGACCAGATAGATATTGAGATGGTTTTGTCTGCAATCTCAGTTCAGTAAAGGCCCTAGGTGGAGTGCTGTATGCTAGACTGTGGAAGTAACTCTCCAAGTTATGCATCTCTCTTGCAACATTGGGGTGGGGGAATGACGAGACTTGAATCAGTGCTTTGCTATGTGATGCCTTCAAGGTAAAGGGACCCCTGACCATTAGGTCCAGTCTTGGCCGACTCTGAGGTTGCGGCGCTCATCCCACTTTATTGGCCGAGGGAGCCGGCATTTGTCTGCAGACAGCTTCCGGGTCATGTGGCCAGCATGACTAAGCCGCTTCTGGCGAACCAGAGCAGTGCACGGAAACGCCGGTTACCTTCCTGCCAGAGTGGTACCTATTTATCTACTTGCACTTTGACATGCTTTCAAACTGCTAGGTTGGCAGGAGCAGAGACCGAGCAACGGGAGCTCACCCTGTCACGGGAATTCGAACCGCCGACCTTCTGATCGGCAAGTCCTAGGCTCTGTGGTTTAACCCACAGCGCCACCCGCATCCCAATGTGATGCCTTATCTTGGTCCTAAAAAATAAACCAGCCCATAGTTTGTACCTGCTTGGAGACCAGGTCAGTCTCCACCAACTATCTTTCCTAGTACTGCACATATATGAGCTGTGATCTCCCATGCACACAAGCAGCAGGAATTTTTGTTAAGTTTAAATGTTTATAGAGAATTGTTGACTTCAGGGCAGAGTCAAAAAAGCAAACTGCCTCTAGGCTGACCTGGCATGAACCCTCTCCATTGACAGCACTGCCCCCATCATATTTCCCCTTCCTTTACATGGCAGCAGAAGCTCATGATGGGGCTTCTATTAAGCCCTAGATGCAGGTGTGCTGACATCCAGGACAACTAGGAACCATGGGAAATTTATTTCCCATGACACCTAATATTTCTCCAGATTTGGCAATGCAATTCTGTGGTTGCACAAAGTACAGTGGTACCTCTGGTTATGTACTTAGTTCGTTCCAGAGGTCCGTTCTCAACCTGAAACTGTTCTTAACCTGAAGCACCACTTTAGCTAATGGGGCCTCCTGCTGCTGCCGTGCCACCGCCGCACGATTTCTGTTCTCATCCTGAAGCAACGTTCTTAACCTGAAGCACTATTTTTGGGTTAGCGAAGTCTGTAACCTGAAGCGTATGTAACCTGAAGCGTATGTAACCCAAGGTACCACTGTATAGAAAAATGGATATACTGGGGGTGGGGAATAAAGTATGCATTCAAATGCATTCTTGTTACTGGAACAGAGCAGAGTCTGGTGTTTGAGTTCCTATAAATACTGTTGAGGGGTGTGGTGTATAGCCTCCAACGTTCTGGGCAGAGAGGAAGTTCCTAGATTAGTGTGCCTTTTCTTCTTTTGTTCCTTAATTACTTGAGGGATATCTTGGGTGATTTCATGAGTGATATTCTGAATACCACTGGGTGGGTCATTAAGAGGTCTCACTCGTCATCTAGCTCTGTTCCAGTAACAAGAAGCCGAAAGCACCAGCCTGAAGATGACGAGTGAGACCTCGTCGAAACGTCGCACAGACACCCCGACTCTTACACGGGAAGACACCCGAAGACACCAAAACCTGCATATATATATATATATATATATATATATATATATATATATATATATATATAAATACCACACCCCTCAACAGTATTTATAGGAACTCAAACACCAGACTCTGCTCTGTTCCAGTAACAAGAAGCCGAAAGCACCAGCCTGAAGATGACGAGTGAGACCTCGTCGAAACGTCGCACAGACACCCCGACTCTTACACGGGAAGACACCCGAAGACACCAAAACCTGCATATATATATATATATATATATATATATATATATATATATGGAAATTGCTTTGCACAAATGTGCACATTAGGCAAAGTTCAAACTAAAAAGCTGGTGAATTTACCTGACAACTTTTTAAAAATTGAAAATTGATGTGGAAATGTGGAAAACGGAACTGAAAAAACAAAGACAGCAAGGGACAGGTGTTGATGGCGCAGTCGGGCAAAAGGTGGGGGGACAGGATGCATTCTTCTGTTACATTAGGCATACTTTTACAAATTAAATCCACCCAAAATACTCTATTCAGGCTCTTGTAAATTATAGTGTGGGGGATGCTCCATCTAGTGTTCATCATTCATGGTTCAGTAACATGTTCACTATGATGCAAGTTTCAATGAGTCAAAGAATTCTATCAGAACACGAACGTTTGTCCAGAATTGCTGTACAGATGCTTGAGATAATCTAAGTGTATACTCATTTATCTCTGGAATGTCAGGACACATCAATCTTGTGCAGCATGAAGGCTGCGAATCCAGAGTGACACAGCTGTCCTTGACTTTGCAGTAAGACAAGTTGCTGTCTTTTAGTCCTCCTTAGTCACTCTTGCTTACAGGGGGGAAACAAAACAACCATCCTCTTTTTCCATTCATGTCAGCTAACACCAAGTGTCAGAGATAATAGGCTCTCCCTTTCCTATTAGGGCACAATAACTACACTGTCCAAATATACCCTGTTATGATTTATGAGCTGTTGAGGAGATAGACAGACTGTTTCTTTTTTTAAAAAAATCAATAGTCACCATCTTTTGAAGGGGAAAAAAGGCATTAAATCAAGGAACCTTAATCAAATATTTCATTTATTATCATCAAGCGGCATTCACAGTGCAACGCTATGCAAGAAATCCCCTTGAGTTCAATGGTAGCTGGCTGTAGCAATATTCCCCAACCAGGTGCCCTCCTCATGTTTCAGACTTCAGCTCCCAGCAACCCCAACCAGGATAGCTATGTTGGCTGGCATTGATGGTGTGTTGATTAGGGCTATGGGAGATATAGTACAAAACTATGGGAGAGCATCAGGCTGGGGAAGGTGGTTGTGTATAAAATAGGAAAGTTAGAATGGTAGCCATCACAATTGTATTTTATATTCTATTTTGTAATTTTGTCGTCTTTGTAAGCTACCCAGGGTACATTTGTTGATGGGTGATCATAGGAAATACATGCATAGATATATAATGCCCGCAATCAAACTACATAAAATGTTATTAATTTTTTAAAAAACAAAAAACCACATGCTAAGCAACCATAGGAGAGACAAGGCAGAACTGAGAAAGCAAGGGCATATAAACCTAGCACAGGAAAGTCAGACTGGAGGTAGAATTCATTGCAGACTGGGCTTTCAGTGAAATCTATTACAAGAAGACTGCAGTAGGATATAGGACAAATATAAGCTGCATGCCCTGAACTGGCAGGATGATGGGGAGTTGGAAGAGAAGGAATAGGATCCTGGCATGGGGTTAAGCCGGGACTGAAACACACTGGGGTAAGCTGGGAATTGGGTTGGTGTAGGAAGTACTCATGGGGTGACAGAGGATGGTGAGGGGATGGAGGTCAATGCACAGGAACCAGAGAAGCAGGACCCATCACCAGAGCCAGAAGGGCCCCTGTCTCCACAAACACAGCAGGCTCTGAGGCATAGGGAGCAGCGAGAGGGGTTGCTTTAGGAGGCTGAGGCAGGCAAAGGTCCACAGCCCAGCTCCCTAGCTGGCCAGCTGGGGATCACTAGTTTGGTGAGGAGGTTTGTGATTCCTCAGTTTGAGTAGGCTCCAAACAGGTGAGGGTCACATCAGGCCCAGATGCTGCAATCAGCTTGCAATGTATAAAAGGGCAGCTGAGCTGAGATGCTGTGTCTGCTCAACTGCCCGTTGGTGGTCCTCAGCTTGGATGAGCCAGGTTCTCTGCTGAACTTTGGACATGTGGATTGATCCTGGACTGGGGACTTGACATGTTGACTTGCCACCAAGTAGGCTAGGGTTTCGTTAAGCTGATAAACCAATGCACACACTTGTACATGATCTCTTTAGTGCATGTAGTTACTTTGTTGAGTTGTTCTTATTTAGGTACGTTTGTTTCAAATGGTTTAACAGGGTTCCTTTAAAAAAAATATCATTTTGCTATCCTATATGTACTATCGGTGATAAATCAAGCAACCTTTAAAAATAAAAAGTGGAAAACAGGAAACCAAGTTGTGTCATCACATGGTTTCTTCACTGTTGGAAAGATAATGTTGCGCTTGAGAAATCTTGCCTTGAAAACAGTGGTTTCTTGCACGTGGTTATTATTGATGCAGAGGGAAGAGTAATAATGTAGGTATCTGTTCCAAATCCTATAAGAGAAACCACAATTTTACTAAGAATTGATGCTACAATGTCTTCCATTGTAAGATAGTGAATACACTGTCATACAGAATAAAAGGTTGTTGGGAATTGTTTACATATGAAAACAATCTTCCCACCCATTTCCAGTCTGCTGAATGCCACTATATTCAACCTTTTTATTTAAAAAGCTAGTTTCTAGACTGACATGTTTATTGCTTGCTTCCCTGCACCCCCTCCATTCACTTGAGCTGTGAAATATTCACTGAGGATTTAAACAGGCAACTAATGTTCTTCATATTGGCTGCTGTGAGAACAATCCTTTGAGGGGGTTGTGTTGATATCAGAAATAATGAGAACAATAGTAAGCATATTACTGTAAATTATACTTCAGTTTTCCTGTATTTAAAAAAAAAATATTTGGAAGAAATCATTCAAAGAAATACTCGCATTGCAAAAACGCCTTATCCTTGACTAAAAATAGCACAGCTATAGAGCGTCTCATGTGGGGCTTTCATTTTAATTAATATTTCAGAGCTGTTCCTTGCAGATGAAGAAAGTAAGGCTTCTATTCATAAAAATGCTGGCATTCTGCCACAAAAATGCTGCTTTATTGAGCAAAGAGGGAAAAGTTGGAATGTGTCTTTCCAGGAGGAATGCGTATTATTTTTATTTAATTCATAAATCCTTTTTCACCCCATTGACTAAAGGTGAACTTTTTTTTTAAAGAACTACTTCTGCTGAGAGGGTAAGGGGGAATGGCACTTAAAATAATCAGAAGAGAGACACTGCATTTAAAAGGGCTCATTAAAAAAAAGTTTGTTTTTTTTTTACTACAGAAAGCAGTGTCACAATTGTGCTGGGGCAAAAAATGAAACAGATCCAGACAATTAACAGCTAACAAACAATAATTTGAGTTGGCTAAATCAGCTTGAAATAGGGTGTTACAAGACAATTGAATTTAGCATCACAAAAGAAAAAGAAAAAAGTTTAAATAAGGTAGGTGTGAACCAGTTAAGGTATGTTCAAAAGCAGTGCCAGATTTACGTATAGGCTAAACAAGCTATAGCTTAGAGCCCCACTCTCTGGGGGGCTCAAAAAAAAAAAAATTAAAGGGAAAACCTGGATGTACATTTCCAAAATATAAGATAAAAATAAAATAAAACCTACATACAGAAACAGTGTTTGGTGTTGTGTAGGCTCCTATGATGTAACTAATGGGCCCCGCCTGCTAGCCTGCTCCCTAAAATATCACTGGTTTGCTCACTTTTACATCAATTACTTTGATAAAATACATATTTAGTTATGTGCAAATGGCTTTCGATACCTATTAGGTCCATAAATTACCGTATAGCATATATTCAAGACAAAAAACAGCGACAATTTGTTGTTGACAAAGGACAGCTGGCCACATAAAGGGCCCCATTACCTTCAGTAGCTTAGGGCTTCATCAAACCTAAATCCGGCCCTGTTCACAAGATTATTTCCTAAGAATATTCCCACCCCACTCCCTTTCTGAAACGCCTAAGATAGACATTGTACAAGACTTCCTGTACTTTCAGGGCAGATCTCTATTACAAATATTTATTGATTTTTATTACCAGTTTAACTGCAACGGCTTCCCTCAAAGAAACCCAGGAGTTGTCATTTGGCAAGAGGGCGGATAATTCTTTGTTGACAGCACCTCTCACAGAATGTCAGTCCGCAGGCCTCCCTGTGAAGAGGGAATGGCTATAAAACAGGTTTCAGTTTGTGGTGAACATGTGTGCTCCTTCTGACGCTTTTGTATTAATCCTAAAGAGAAGGAAATACAAGACAGTGCATGCTGTTTGAATGGGTGGTAGTGGGTAGGGAATAAACATTTACCCTGCTCCCACAACTGTATTTTTAAAAATGTGGGAGAATTTTTTTGCTATAAACTTTTGGTGAAATGAAGTTGTCCCCCCCCCCCAAAAAAAAGCTCTTCAAAATTCTACTTTGCAAATTGTGATCTTGAATAGTCACTGGGCTTTCGCTTAATATTTAGTCAATGTTGATACAAGAACATAGAGCATAAGATCTCTGCTGGACCAGATCAAAGGCTCATCGAGTCCAGCATCCTTTTTTTGTAAGATATTTTTGTTAGTTTTCAATGACAGTCCAATAATAAGCATCATTATAGCAATACCAATTCATAATACAATTATGAATACCAATCATTTAAATACCAAATTATATAATTTAGTTAAGAGTGACCTCCCACGTGCTAGATTTGACGGTTTGATGATTTTATTTCTGCATCCCAAAATCTTATTAGTTTCAATTACATTCAGGTCATAATAGTAATCCCTTATACAACTGCAATATTAATACCATAACTTCTATTTGTGTTGACACTTTAAATGATTTATAAAACTGAAAGTGAGGAACTCAAACTATATCTTTGTTCTTCTTGTGTGTGGCAATTATTCTGTCCGTGGTGTTTCGTCCTGTCCTTGTAAGATGTTATGTCTTTCCCCCAATTGTTACTGTTATCTGTCATACTTTGGGTGGAGCCGATATCCCATTTTTGCTTCAGAAATTTCTCCATCACTCCGTCCCGTGCTTTGTTGTTTTGCACCAAGAACTTTAACAACAACTGCAAAAGTCACTCTGTCCCAGTAAATAAACTATTGCCACCATTTTCCCTCTCAGCCTGGGAAGAATGACTCGATAAAGAACCTTCAGTTCCTTGGCAGTTCACAGACTCCTTTCATTCTTCCATCCAGCTGAACATATATGAGCAATTATACTTCTAATTAAATTAAATTCCAAGTCTTCTAAGTGTTATTCAGGTCACTTCGTAAATAATAAAGGCTGGGGAAGAGTCAGCTCTAAGTTTCCATCATTAACCTTTTGCAAAATAGAGCTTCCCTTCCTTTTTCCTTTTTTTACACACAGTTCCATTTGATGTTATATTCCATTTTTATAATCCCAAAGCAGACCACAGTGGGACTATTACATACCTTAATCAACTGGTTCTTCCTGCCTAAGTGTAGAACCTTACATTTTTTCCCTATGGAAACTCATTTTGTTAGTTTGCGCCCAGTTCTACAATCTGTTAAAGTCATCTTTTAAGAAACAAATAACAAAACCTATAGATGGTGGCTATAGTTTGTAGTTTGTCTGGAGTAAGATAAACCACAATTCCGGGTTCAAACATACTGCTAAGCCAAATGATGGCTTAGCTATAGGTAAGGTAAAAAAGGTAAAGGACCCCTGGACGGTTAAGTCCAGTCAAAGGTGACTATGGGGTGTGGTGCTCATCTCGCTTCAGGCCAAGGGAGCCAGCGTTTGTCTGCAGACAGCTTTCCAGGTCCTGTGGCCAGCATGGCTAAACTGCTTCTGGGGCAACAGGACACTGTGACGGAAACCAGAGCACACGGAAACGCTGTTTACCTTCCCGCAGCAGTGGTACCTATTTATCTACTAGCACTGGCATGCTTTTGAACTGCTAGGTTGGCAGGACCTGGGACAGAGCAATGGGAGTTCACCCCATTGCGGAGATTTGAACCGCCGACTTTCTGATCGGCAAGCCCATGTGGCTGAGTGGTTTAGACCACAGCGCCACCCACGTGGCAGCAGAAGGACCAGGAAAAAAATGAAACCGCTGCAATTTTTGTGGGTTACCTGTGCCTTAATTGTGTGTGAACCAATATAATACATCAGTAACATACACTGCCTGACTGGAAAACAATAGATAAGAACCTGGACTGAAAGTTTAGTAGCTGGTTATTCACAACCCCCTTATGTCTCTTAAAAGGAGGTGCAAGTATAATTGTCAGATTTAGGGCAGTGTGGGTGGTTCCCCTGCACATGGTGCTGAGAAGAGGGGGCACCAACCAACCACTCACTCTATATTTATATGGGTACCTACTGAGAAGATCCATAAAAAATTCAAATATACAAAAATGAATTATTGTGAAAATGAGAAATATTGGGGTGGGGATTTGTCTTTGCTCAGGGTACCACATTACCAAAGTCTGCCCCTGCAAGTATAGTAGTTTGGGATAGAAGGCATTGTTACAAAGCATTTGTTCCCTTCCCTTCAGAATTATTTATATACTGGCTTGTATCAATGGCTTCAAGGTGCTTCACAAAAATTAAAACATGGTTAGAGTGCTGGACTGGCAGCTGGGAGGTAAGGATTCAAATCCCCACTCAGCCACGACACTTCCTGGGTGACCTTGGGTCAACCGCAATCACTCAGCTAACATACTTCACAGAGGAAGAGAACAATGTACATCACCTTGGAATTCTTGGATAAAAGGTGGGATAAAAATGTAAACAATACAAATAGGTTATGAAGTAATCAAAGAATGAGAGGGCTCATGTGTGTCACTGTGCATTCTGGACATGTCAAAGAATTATTTATGAAGATGGATCAGCATTCTTCAAGAGAATAATTGAAAATGGTGGGGGCATAAAACAACCTCTGCATAAGATCATCTACGAGGAAATCTATTCAAGGAACTAGCAAAAAGTGTGTGAAGAGATAGTGACCAGATCTTGATGGGAGTATAAGAAGGAACAATCAAACCTAAAACGTTTAAGGCAAAGAACCCGAAAAATGCGTTGAAGTTATATTTGAGGAAGAAAGTTATGTATTTAATCTGAATTTGGTTTCAGGCTGAACTGGAAACAGTGTTTTAAAAAATTAATGCACCTTATATTGCCAATATACTTATGACCCCTTGCATTGTAACAGACAGACTTCTGTTCAATTGCAACTTACGAGTCGTGGGTGCTAGGTAGCTGAAAAATAAATAAAGAAATATTAAACTCTCCCTTGATTAATAGAGGATATTTGGTAACCAACAACATCGCATGCCTGTAGGCAAAGCTGTTTTTTTAAAAAAGGAAAGGCACCAACTCTTAATTCTGCTTAGCCACCTGACCTTTCCCTCTATTCATTTGTCTAAGAACTTTGTGCTCCAAGCAAGTCATCTGACAGCACTACCCATAATAGTGAATTCAGGTGTTGAGTGCCCAAATAGGCAACAGAGCCAAAATAGGCAAACTGAGAACACACAGTTGTCTTCTGCTACCTACTATCTCCCTCTAGACCAGAGTGTTTAACAATAGCCCAACAAGAAGCAGTCATTCTTTCTAAATTGCAAAGTCCCTGTGCTTAATACTAACTCGGGAGGGCTGACATTTATTGCCATTTACACTCCCTTGTTGCTTCACTTGCTCTTACTGCTGCCCCCCCAACCAACCAATTAAGCTTTTATCCCATTTTTCTAAATGACAGGATATCAACTGCTGCCTTCAGACAAGCCTATATGTTTCCTCTACTGAAGAATGAGATTCTGAACAATTTTTGAATCTTTGGATCTAGAACTGTGAGGGGAAAGTCTTCATCAGGCAAGGCCTTCTTCCACCTGCCTTGCCCCACCCTCCAGTCTTGCTTCTCAATTTGTATTGTACTGTATTACTTTATGCACTGTAACTTTCCATTGTTTTATTGATTAGTTTAAACAGAAATCCACTCTTAATTATAATACTTTCCAATTTTTATATGCTGATATTTAATATTCTATGCTATTCTAATGGATTTTTGAATATTACTTTATTTGATATAAGTTGCTTATTTTAAAGTTTTTTTATTATCACATTTTTGTATTGGATTAGATTGTTATAAGGTGTACATTCTTTGCTTCTTCAGCTTGGAAACCGCCTTGGGTATTGTGAAATAGAAAGACGGTATACAAATTAAAAGTGAAATGAAAATGAAAAATGAAATTTTGAAATGCAGCCAACAATCGTCCTTGATCACCAATGCTAAAAACTAGCAAACCTGAGGAACAAAAATAGATGCCTGGCACATTTAATGTCGTTTCAGATTTTTATCTACTTCCGCCAGCTTGCCTTTTCCCCGCCAGAAGCCGTCTCACTCAACTTCCTATGGATACTTCCAAAACCACACATTTGGCAGCCACCAACTCCACTCCAGCAGCGTGCCAAACATATTTTTCAAAAGGTGGTAAAACTATATATACATACCACTGTTCTTCTGGTCAAGGGTTAATGTGAGGGTCTAACAGAGCAATGCTACACATGTCTACCCAGAAATAGGTCTCTTTTTAGTTCAACGAGACTTACTTCCATTTAAGTGTGCATAACTGGATTGCAGCCTAAAACAGTTTGCACTGCAAAGTTTCAGCTCAGGAAGTTATCGAGAAAAGAAAAACACCCAAGCAGGGAGACTTAGAATGAGCTCCTCCTCTGGCAATTATTCAAGGAACAATGGAAGGACAGCTCTGCTTGTGTTCCCTTGCACAAGATGAAGGTGGACAAAATGTTCCTTCTGCAATATCGGTGACATATTGATAGACCTCCTTTCAGCTGGTAGAGCACGAGACTCTCCATCTCAGGGTCACACTGTGCCAAAGATTCCTGCATGGTAGTGGCCTGGAATAGATGATCATTGGGCTCCTTTCCAATTCTATGATTTTTCACAAGGCGGCTTACTAAAATAAAACAGTAACAGTAAGATAAGGAAGGGAGAGCCTGGATAGCTCACTTGGTTAGAGCGTGGTGCTGATAACGCAGCAGTATATTCCTGCACTGCAAGGGGTCGGGGGTGGACTTAGATGATCCTGAGTTCTGTGCTTCTAGGATCCGGAAAGAACCTAAGACCGCAAGACTGTCTCTGAGCATGTGTCGAGTGCAAGGCCGTACCCACAGTCTAGTCCAGCGAAGCTTGCAGGGGTGTGGGGGGGGGCACGAGCCCTTTCTCCTTTCGATGCCATTTTATAGAATAAGTTCCTTCCCTTGGGGGCCACCCGGCGCCTCCAGAAGCTCAGCGCCCCCCGTCCCTTACCTGGCCCCCTCCCTCTCCTGCCCTCCCTCTCCGCGCCGCCTGCCTGCCTCCGCCTCGCCTCCCCTCCCGGCCCTGCCCTGCTGCATTGTGGTCCGGCCCGGCCGGCGGCGGCGGCGGCGGCGGCAGCGCCGAGCGAAGATGGCTGAGAAGCAGCCGCAGAAGCACGACGGGCGGGTGAAGATCGGCCACTACGTGCTGGGGGACACGCTGGGGGTCGGCACCTTCGGCAAAGTCAAGAGCTGAGTATGGGGCGCGGGAGGGGCGGGCTCGGGGCTGCAGCCGAGGAGGGGAGGGAGAGAGGGAGAGATGGAGCGCGCGCGCGAGGAAGCGCCTCTCCAAGGCGCAGCGCGCACCCCCCCCCCCCCCAATATACGCACACGCGCCGCAGGCACCAGGCGACAGCCCCGCGCTCAGTTATCCCTCCGTCTCCATCCTGCACCTTTCCTCCCCAGAGCCCCCTCCCCACCCCCTGAAGCGAACACCTCCCCCACCCCGGTGCCCCCCACCCCACAGTATATCCCTTTTTATCTGAGGCAGCCACCGGCATAGGAGCCAACTCACAATACTGTAAAATGTTTGAGCCCCCCCCTTCCCGTTTCAAAGTTCATGGGCATTGCCCTTCAAATGGCATCCATGTCATGTGATCGGTTATGTGGGGCTTACCTGGGCCCCCCAATATTTTAGTCAAGTTGGCACCCCTGGTAATGCCATTCAGACACACACACACATGTGTATATGTGATCAATTATGTCATGGAATGTGAACAGTTATGTGTGGCAGGGCTTACCTGCCCCCCCCCAATATTTCATTCAAGTTGGCACCCCTGCTTTACATTTCCATCTGACCCTCCATTCAGCTGGGCTCCCAGTCCAGCAATTTCCCCTCAGCTCCTCCCATAAACACCTTTGCACTCTCCTCCCCCGCTGCCTTCAGAAACCCCACAATAGGATGCTGGGGAATGATGACAGGGGCTTAGAGAGTCAGGGTCTTTTTCTAAGAATCATGAATTGTAGAATTGGAAGGGACCACGAGGGTCATCTTGTCCAGCCCCTTGAAATGCAGGAATCTTTTGGCCAACGCTGAGATTAAGCATCTCATGCTCTACCAACTGAGGTATTTGGAAGTTCTCCTAGCCTTAGAAGACAAAAAGCTCTGGGCTTGAAATTGGGAGCACCTGGCAAGCATCCAGCACACATACCTTCCTCTTTTCTCTTTCAGTCAGCGCTGACAGTACACATGAGCTGTGTATATATGCTTTAGCAAAATAAAAGTGTCTGGGAGAGGGGTCTCTGCCCTGATGAGAAGGGAACGTGACACTGTGGAAAGGACTGGAGGGGATAAATAGAGGCAAAATGTGTGCAAGCCGAATGCGGTTACCCACACTGTTTGGCCTCCAGTTAATGAATCACACAGCCTTTCCTCCCTTCCTTCCTGTAAGATGTGCAATGCATTGTGAGCCCTGCCTTTGGCTGCTCTGGGATGTACACATCTTGCTCCCTCCAGCATTTGCACAAGGTGCAACAACATTGGACATCTTCAGCTCACATCACCTTGGTCTTTGGCTGCCCCGAAGTAGCCTTTTAGAATAAACTTCATGGGCATGCTGTCACCAAAGAAACAGTTTCAAGAGGAATAGCTCTGTTAGGTCACAAAACTCTTGGCTAACAGTTTAATTATGGCATCATCAGTTGAAATGAACTGGACTTCATGAAAGCTTATGCTGTTATAAATTCAACAGACTTTGAGGTGTTAAAGCTGAAGTGAACTGTAGTCCACAAAATCTTGTTTTATCACCAAAGAGGCTAATTAAGGAAGAGATGCTAAGCTATTAGAAGCTATTGCTATTATTATTACTATTTATGAAGTTGTTGTTGTGAGATATTTGTGAGATATTTTCCAGTGTTGGCTGGCAGAAAATGTCATTCATACATGAGTCTGATTCTTTGCAAATCCATGGAGAATCTTCACATCCTGAAGTATTTTTTCCAAGGTTGGCATGAAGTTAATGCAACACAATTCTATGCATATTTATTTAGATATACCGTAAGTCCCTTTGTGTTCAGTTGGGTTTACTCCCAGGTAAATGTACGCAGGATTGCAGCCATATTTGTTACATTTTTTTAAGGTGCTCAGGAGACAATCATGGTTCATTCTACCCATTTTATCGTCGCAAAAAGCTTGAAGTGGAAAAGTAGTGAACTGCCCAAGGCCACTCAGTCGTTGCGTGAGGATTGAACATGAGTTTCCTCAGTTTAAGTCCAGAACCACACTGATTTCTTAATCACACAGACCCTTCCATCTGTCATACTCTGGCCAAATCATATCCCAATCATTGCAAAATAAAGTCCAGGCTTGTCAACTGCCACTTGCCAAGTTGCTTGTAGGGAGCAAGATTTGAACCCAAGCAGGAAATTATTTTTATTCTTTTCCCCTTAACAGTCTGATCCTATGCATATTTTACTCAGAAATGAGTCCCACTGAGCTCAGTGAGGCTTAGTCTTAAATAAATATGTATAGGATTGTTGTCATCATTCATTGGTGTGCTACAGACTACTAACGTGGGTGGGCTAGTAAAACATTTTTTAGGGCTAGTAACTTTAATGGGCTTATTTGCAAGGTTGAAAAAACCTGTTTTTCAGTGGGTGTGAAAGGTTAGGGTGCAGCACACAGTAGCTAGTATCTAACTTTCTTAAGGACCATTGTAATAATTGAGCTGAACCATTTCCTATAATGTTGCTAAGGTCACCCTCTGAGTAGACCTACTCAGAGGGAAATACTGTCTTTCAGAATTCCTGCCTTATACCATTTAATTAAAACACAGATGCGTACACACACACACACACACACACACACACACACAGTAATGTGTTAAATAGTGTATCATAGGGAGTTGTTGTGCCTCTGCTTCATGGTTATATTAGGAACCTGAGTTACCGCACTACGCAACAAATAACACTGTCTCTCTTGCCTGCATCTCTTAAGACATTCAAGTAGGCTTAACAAGTCCCAAGGGAGCGAAACAATAATATCTCTGTATCAGTTCCTTGCTGTAAGCAAACGATGGATTACAAAGCAGACTTGTTTATTATTAATTATTAATGTATCGGCACTAAGAAAACCACAAACAGACACATGTAGGTTTTTTTTTTATTGATAACAAATGAAAGATGGGCTACTCAGTTGCAGCTTAATACTTTGGTTTGTTTGCTTTGCTGGTTTAGAGTTTAGCAAGTGTTCTGTGTGAACTACAGCAGGTTGTAGAATAGATCATCCTAAAGTGGTCACCAAAGCGGACAACTGGGACTTTGTTCCATTGGAACATAATTACTGGTACATTGTTGATCTGGGAGCCGCCAGATAAGCATTTATTTATTACATTTATATACAGGACTACCTTTTATCTTCCAAGGATCTTAAGGTGGTGTATGTGGTTCCCTCCCGCCCATTTCGTCCTCACAACCACCCTGTGAGATAGGCTAGACCATGGGATGGTGACTGGCCCAAGGTCACCCAGTGAGCTTCATGGCTGAGTGGGGATTCGAACCCTGCTCTCCCGGGTTGTAGCCCAATACTCTAACCATTACACCACACTGGCATAAGATGATAGACTTCCTTCTGACAGAAATAGCAGAGAGAAAATTCCAATTTCAAGGATGTTTCATACCCGCTGGGTGATATTCAGCTTTAGTTATAGAGTAGTCCAGCTGAAATCCAATAGGTTTAAGTAATTTGCTTGCTGATTTCAATAGGTCTGCTTTGAGTATGACTAACGTTGGCTATCACCCATTCACTCAGTGATCACCAGCATTGCTATCAGGTGCTTAGTCTCTTTCCCACTCAGTTATTCCCTAAAATATCAGAGTGATTAGGCCCTCACTCTGCCCCCTCCCCATGTATAAAAACACAAGCCTTAGCTGCATCCTCAAAAGAACGTGTAATGTGTGTGAGTTCAGCTGCAGGAGCAAGCTGTGAACTCAGTGAGTGCTGTTCCCACTACTTCTAAGGCCCAGATTATTTCATGCATGTGTATATACAGCTGTCATCTTTGTTGTTTCATCTCCCAGAGCAAAATATTAGCAGTACAGTTGTCAGGAAACATGTCGTGCTTTGCTCCTGTACAATACAAACGTAGCATTCAGGAAGTCGCAGGTAAAGATTTTTAGAGGCTCAAGATGAACGCATTATCGCCTGCTAATGTATGCAGAACAAGCTGCTGCTAGAGGTATAGGAATGATCAAACTAGGATAACTGTTACTAGACTAATTTGTGGCCCATATTTTTTTGGCTGTGGCACTGCAATAGGGTGCTGGAACAAAAGTTGCCAAACATGGGTTTGCTAGGATCCTGGGAGCATAGTTACAACCTGGAATATGAAGGGGTGTCCAGATGCTAAAACTGACATGGCCCTGCATGTTTTAGTGTTTGTGTAGATATAAGAAAAATGTTCTTATTTTGGCATCTGCATCATATTGCAGCAATGGTAAGAAAAGACCCCCCCCCCCTCTTTTATGCAGCTGCATAAAGCACAAAAGCCAAATCCTCTTTCACACTTGGTCACCCAAGGCATGAAAAGCTATATGATGTGCACCCATTTTGCTGAAGCAAATACCTCAGGTTTGCACAGAAACATATTGAAGGACTTGGTTTCACTCTATGTTTGGCTGTTTATGAAAACGCATAGTGGCTGCAGCAGGCAATCGAGGGATATGGAGCAGAGTGAATTTCCATAACAGGAAAAGGAATGATAATTCTTATTTAGCCCTCCTGTCGTTTCACAGCAATCGGTTGGGAACATTTCCCAGGGTTTATGTTTGCTAGAGAAAGGTCGAGATAGAGGCATAGATTTTCACTAGAGGCACTCATTGTCAAATGGGATTCAACCATATACGGGCATATTTATGTTGCACAGTTATGGTTGGTTTTATTTAGTGCCTTTGTGAAACAAACCCTCTCCCCCAAATATCAGACTTCTTGCAAAAAGGAACGCGATGGGGAAATGCACTAGAAAGGGTGGATAATGCTACCTTCATGTACCTTTGTCTAGCCTCCCTGCAAACAAATCAGAATAAATGCTCACTCCATAGGTCATATAGCTAGAGGAAAAACCCCTTTTCAGTGGTACCCCAGCTGTGGAATGCTCTCTGCAGAGAGGCTTGAAGTCTTTTTGGTGACAGGTGAAAAAAAAATGTAACCGCTTGATTTTTAAATCTAAAACCTGATTCATTTATTTCTTGTTGTTGAAACCTTTTTGTTATATGGATTTTAATCTACACTTTGTATTTTACTTCATTATTAGGGGAGGATAAAAATATGGTTGATCTGTAAAATAAATAAATACACTTGTGCGATGAAGAGCATAGCATCCTGTTAATATTTCCTAGCCTAGCCGAGTACATAAAAAGGAAACAAGCCCAAGTGTTTTTATTTGGAAGTGTGGCAAAGCACTTTATTTTTAGAACACTCATATTGAGGAAAGAATTTCAGACTGCTCTTATCTCTGCTAATAATAGCGACTTGCTCACCCTATACAGCTACTGCTTTTACCACTCTGTTCTGTTCTTTAGTCGGGGCCACAGTCACTGTCACAGATAGTCTCTTGCCTAGTTTTAACATTCCATGACTTTTAAATTAGAATGCAAAGCTGTGTGAGAGTTCAGTGAATTGTATCCTAAATGGCATTTCATTGTTTGCTGTAACAAGCATAATGGCTTCTGCTAGAACCTTACAGCTTGGGACGTTCTGTAAAACTCCCGTTTGTTTGTTTTTCGTTTCCAGAGGGGGTGGCCACGTTGGTCTCTTGCAACATGACACACACTTTACTGAGTTACAGATATGTTTGCGGGGAGGGCTGTAAACAGTAAGGTCAGAGGAAATGAAGTGCAGAAAAGCACAGACAGTGATAATTATGTAATTAGCATCAGTGATTCATAAAATGTTACTTCAGACATGCTGGCATTTGTAAGCCAATTAACACATGACTTTACTAAAAAAAAAAAAAAATCCTTTGTCTTAATCCAGTCCATAAATAATAGCACTGAACTCTTGATGCATTGTAATCCAACTGTTTCAAATTGAAGTCTCCCTTTAAAGTTCCTTTGCCCCCAAGATGGCCACTCTAATGTCACAGACACATATTCTGTGAGGTTGAAATATTGCCATTTCTGATCTCAAATTTGTGTCTTGTGAGAAAAGAGAGAAAGTGACTTTCAACTGCAGTGGGAGCATATTTGCTCACTGGAGTGAACCATTTGCCCTTGTTGGCAAAAATAAAAATAAAAAATTAAATCACTGGCAGCTAACATCCTTCTTCACAACCTACGAAGAGGATGATGAAATTGGGGTGGGAAGAACATTTCACCTTAGACTTAAAATTATATTATTACCTTTTGTTATTTTTGTTTCTGTTCCGGGCCAAATACCCCCTCATGACTGTCATTATTATCCAGTATACATTATACGTACTTCAATAAAACTTGAAACTTTTCTTTCTTTCTTTTAGTTGGAGAACACCAGCTCACACGGCACAAAGTAGCAGTCAAAATTTTAAATAGGCAAAAAATTCGCAGTTTGGATGTGGTTGGGAAGATCAAACGAGAAATCCAAAATCTGAAGCTTTTCCGACACCCCCATATTATTAAATTGTAAGTATTGCTGCCACTACTCCCATTGTTGTGTGTTGCATGAAATGGGGATACTGCTCTCAGGGACCCTGTGTGCTCCTGTTACTTTACTGTGTGTTGAATTAATATTTTCAAAGGTAACCTGCAATGCAATTCCAGGCACATTTATTCTGGAGTAAATTCCACTGAACTCCACTGAGTTTACTTCCTAGACACGGGTGGCGCTGTGGGTTAAACCACATAGCTTAGGACTTGCCAATCAGAAGGTCGGCGGTTCGAATCCCCGTGACGGGGTGAGCTCCCGTTGCTCGGTCCCTGCTCTTGCCAACCTAGCAGTTTGAAAGCACGGCAAAGTGCAAGTAGATAAATAGGTACCGCTCCAGCGGGAAGGTAAACAGCGTTTCTGTGCTCTGCTCTGGTTCGCCAGAAGCGGCTTAGTCCTGCTGGCCACATGACCCGGAAGCTGTATGCCGGCTCCCTCGGCCAATAAAGCAAGATGAGCGCCGCAACCCGAGTCGGCCACGACTAGACCTAATGGTCCTTTACATTTACTTATACTTAGAACTACAGCCTTTGCTTTTCTGAACCACAGTAAGCAGGATCTCTATTGGGATTCTGTTAATTTATGACTACGAGATTAGAGTAGAGGGAAAGTTATAAAATATTGTTGTAAAACGTTCATCTCATCATCTGGGAGCTTGTGATAGTAACATACAATGGCTGGATTATAATCTGTGCTCACTGAGGAACAGAAATAAAACTTGGACTAGCTGATGGATTTGAAGTAAATTCCTGGATTTTATGGAAGGATTTGATGCGCATTTGAGCAATTTCTTGGGCGAAGCAACTGAGTCTTCTTGTTAGATGTGCATTTCACTCTCTGGGATATTGTGGTTCTGTGCAAAAATGGATTTCTGAAAAGTAAAATATTTTGACTATTATACTTGGACTTCCCTATCCTCTTGCCACTACGATTCAATTTTACCATATTACTCGAGTCTGAGTATTATCTCCCATCTTTTCAAACATTCTTGAACATCTGTAGCCACAATGGAAATTTGAAAAGAGGGTTAGTCATAAGTGAGGTATAATTATTGTGCAAAGATTCCAAGAGATACAATAAGCTTATGGAAGAAGAAAGGTAAATCCGTCAGAGCCCAGAAACAGTTTATATCTGCCTTTATCATAAAGAATATAATAAAATTCACCTTAAGAAGTGGAAAGCAATTATGCGTGAAGTGCTAATTTTAAGGAAAATGTTAGTTTAGTAAGATTAAGTAAGCACTAGCTCTTGTCTCACTATTGAAAAAGATGCAGATAAAAAACAACATAATTTTTGTGTGTCTTTTTGTTAGGTACCAGGTCATCAGCACACCAACAGATTTTTTCATGGTAATGGAATATGTGTCTGGTGGGGAATTGTTTGATTACATCTGTAAACATGGACATGTAAGTGACTTTTTCCATTAAGGATAAATGTGTGGGCAGGAGGGAAGTGAATTCTACCGATCTATAATATCTTTGCTAAATGAGGGTTCTTTTTAAGGTTATTAAGGCCAAAAATAGAACTGGCTTCATCACAGACCTATCTGGAATGACTTGCAACTGGCCTGATGGCACTGCAGTGTCCTACACAGTCTTAGAGTGCAAACATTTTGCTGCTCCATCTTGCCTTGAACTGCATATCATTTGAATAAACATATAAGAAGCAAGGCAATAACCAGTAGCAGCTTCCTGGCTCTTTATATTTGAATGCGTTCTGGCAAATGAAAGCAGTTTGGTGATAGTGATCCAATCCTAAATATGTTCTGACATGTGTGCTTGTAATGGTGGTGCAATTTTTTGGATGACATTGGATTAGTAGAACAGCCGTTTCAGACGATGCTGAGCATTTATTTGCCGTTGCAGTATAATTTAGTGATAACTATCAGTTTACTATATAATTGCCCAGAAAAGACAATGAGCCACAGAATTTCCTAGAGTGTAGGTGATAGTTCAAGCTCAGAAGCAAGACAGAAGTGCTTGCCTCTGTAAATTTACATTTTACAGCCAATCAGCACAATTCATGGTTGAACAGTGTTTTATTTTTGTTGCCCAGATTTTCCTTGAAATAGAAATTATTAAATGCTTTTTAAAACAGAATCTAAATTCTATGGAAAAGCAGTAATAATAAACAGATTTTGATTGCACTCCTGTACACATGTACATAAGTCTATTTTAACTCAGCAGGACTTAGTTCTGAATAGACATGCTTAGGATTGTGCTCTTTCCATAGCGCCAATTCACAGGTTAGAGAGGATCTCATATCTATTTTTTCTTTAATCCTTTGGAAGCTATTAGCAGAATTGAAATGCTCTCTGCTGCATGCTATGTGATTGTCACCTCACCACTTGGACTGCATAAAATTCAGTATTTGAATTTTTGTACTCTGTAGTCATAATATTTCCTAATTTGATCCCTTGTTCATAATTTATTGAGAGGATATTATAATCTGCTATATAATTATACTTGTTATAGAAATATGTAAAATGTTAAGTATGTACTATCATTACCATTGTTTTACCACTATGATTAAGTGGTGAGGCGCATCCATTAATGGCCTAAATTCAGTTTAAAAATAGTGTTTCTATTAACAGACCTAGTCAACTCAGGCTGTTTCACAACAACTGCTAGGATCTTGCAGACTGAGACTGCAGCTAGGGGTGCCATTTTTGAATGCTCTCTAATTGGGGGATGGGACTTTCCGGCAAGTATAAAAACTAGGACACCAGGAAGGGTCTAGCCTGGAATAGTCCTTGTTGTCCTAGGGTTGTTTTCCTTGTGGGGTGTATCGGTAGGTGCCAGTGCCCGATTTACGTATAAGCTAAACAAGCTATAGCTTAGGGCCCCACTCTCTTGGGCCCCCCCAAAAAAAAAATTAAAGGAAAAACAACAACAATTGGATGTACATTTCCAAAATATAAGATAAAAAACCAAATAAAATAAAACCTATTACAGCAACAGTGTTTTGTGTTGTGTAGGCTCCTATGTTGTAAGTAATGGGCCCTGCCTGCTAGCCTGCTCCCTAAAATATCACTGGTTTGGTCATTACTATATATAGGATGCCTACATTCTGCATGGACTGGTTACGTGGCAACATGTGCAAATGGTTTTAGATACCTATTAGGTCCATAAATTACCATATATAATATATTAAACACACACAAAAAACAGTGACGATTTGTTGTTTACAAAGGACAACTGGACATATAAAGGGCCCTATTACCTTCAGTAGCTTAGGGCCTCATCAAACCTAAATCTGGTCCTGGTAGGTGCCATAAAAAATATGATCTCTCTCACTTGGTCTGGTATAGCTCATTCTACTCTCTTTCTCTTAAGATATGCACAAAGAAGAAGAGATTAAAAACTTCTACTTTTGCTTTAGTTTGTGATGTCTGAACTGAAGGAACTGTGACTTGTTCTGTGTTTAGTTTAAGCAAACCAGGATCATACCATGATATGATATCCCGCTTTGTTAACAGACCGTAGTTTGAATAAACCATAGTTTCTCAAGTTCAGGCATGACAGGAAACTGTAGTTAGTTGGTGCTCTCCTCACATGCTTGAGGGATGGGGGCAGGGGGCCATGAGGCTCATTTCAACAACACTAGTACATTATGGAGCTGTGGGACTAGGTGAAAATGTGACCCCACTCTGGCACATTCCTATTTCATTCTACTGTAGATCCGTCCCCAATAGCCTGGGGGGGGGGAGCGGATCTTAAACTGTGCTGGCTTTAGGTTTAAGGTTCTGGCCTGGGCAAGTTTCCTTGAGTGGGCTTTGTCCTCCACACTTTGCTGACTTGCCAGTAAAAGAGCTAGCAAGCAGGTGGCAGCACCTGCTGATCCTAATTATTACTGTCACCATCACTTATTTCCTCATCCCCCTCCCGTCCAAAACGAAAAGTAAACAAACAAACCAGTTGCAGCAGTGGAGAGGAGCAACAACAGGGCCAAGTCTTGGGCTTTGGATGATGCACAAGTATGGGCACCCTTAGAGGTCAGTCCTGATTTCAAAAGTGTGAGATGAAGAGGCAGGGCCTTCTACTTTGCTGTCTCTGGCCCCCATGTTTGGTTTTTCCAAATTGGTTGCAGTCAAGGAGTAGAAAGCAAAAGTAACAAGGGCAATCTAGATTCTTCAGTTTGCAGAGGCCTTTGGAAAATTACTGCCGTGGGCTGCAATCTGTAGCAGAGAAATTTTTCAGAGCTGAACAATTGATTGGTCAAAGCAGCACAGTTTTAAAGCTTAAAGGCCTTTAATTATTTGACACACTTAATTATAAGAGAATAGTGCAATGGAATGTCTCCTTGGGATGGCTCGCCTCTGTTTACTTGTTTGCTTAGTGTTGCTTACTGTAATTCTGTCTCTTGTGGCCCATTAAGGGGGCACATTTTGCCTCGCTGAGTATCCTTTCAGGACAAAAAACAAAAAACATTGAGCCTTGTTTCCCTTCCTGTGCATTTTTCTAGGTTGAAGAGCACGAAGCCAGGCGTCTTTTCCAGCAAATTCTGTCAGCTGTAGATTACTGTCATCGGCATATGGTAGTTCACAGAGACCTGAAACCAGAGAATGTGCTGCTGGATGCAAACATGAATGCCAAGATAGCTGATTTTGGTATGTGACCCCAGCAGCATTCCAGAAATGTGACCACCTCTATGCCAATTGCTGAACTGTCTCAGGGCTAACATCCTTCAAAGAACCCAGCATCAGTTTTCATCACCATTATCAGTTTCTTTGCTACTGTGAAAAACTTCCCAAGTTGAAAACATTAGTCTCGTCTTCACTGAGTATTAAACCTGAAGGTGGACGCTTACATAACTGGATGCTTCTCCATATTCAAAAGTTTTTAAAAAATCCTGGCACATAATAAGTTGATTTCAGGGAGAAGGGTCCTAGCCTTGCCATTTCCCTGGCATCTAGTTATCTACATCTTTTTCTTTATCTTATATGGTGGAACACTCAGCCATATGAACCTTCACCTGCAGACTGAAACAATACAATTCATACATTCACTTATCACCTCTAGGGAAAGCAGGCTTTTCTTGTTATGGTGTTGTCAGTGTGATTATAGATATATAATGGAAATCATTTACAAAATTATTTTGGATCTTTGCCACTTTTAACATTTCCTCTCAATATTTCATGCAGTTCCGTGTGGCTTCTTATACTATCAGGTTTCATTTATTTATTTTTGTCCCATTGACCATAATACTGCCCCTTAAAGCAGACAGGACAGGACTGATTGTATAGCACTGATATTCAGCTTCATGCTAGACATATAGAAACATGAGGTCCTCCTCTCTTCCCCTTGGGGCGTACAGATGCCTTCCCTCTCTAGGCCTCCATTGCACAGAGTTTACTCCAGCTCTTGAGTAACCTAGATGAAGGAACCTGAGGAAAGATGGTCCATTGAATTCTCTCCAGGGGAAATGCTTAGAATAAGCTTTGAGAATCTAGCTTTCAGTTTGAAGTAGACCTTTACAAAGACCTTTCTACCTGTAAGGAATTGTTTCTTAAGCAAATAATGCAACACAGTTCTAAGAGCCTTTTTAAATTTTTTAATCTATATCTTTCCCTTCTGCCTCCCTTGCTATTTCACACACAAACACCCTTCTCTCTCTTCTAGCAATGTCAACAAATGAGTCTTTCTTTCTCTCTCCCTTCCACAACCTTTTAGGACTGTCCAACATGATGTCAGATGGCGAATTCCTGCGAACCAGCTGTGGCTCGCCCAACTATGCAGCACCAGAAGTCATCTCTGGAAGGTAGAACATTAAAGACCAATGGATACCCTTTTGATCAGAGGCATGTTTTTGACATGGGATTCATTCATATAGCTGAGTAGTTAGTGGTCATTTATATGTGCTTAGGTAGTGTTCGTATGGCAGCATTCTGTCCTTCTGGTTGCACAGTTTGTTTTTAAGCAAGAAACAATAGCACCAAAAGGATTTAAAGTAGATACCAGGAATTGACCACCGAGGTTATTTCTGTTGACTGCACCAAGACAAGTCCAAAGAGAGCAGACACTTCTAAGCAACACTCAAGAGAAATGTTAAGGATTTTGGGAGAATGTAGGGGAGAGCAATCAAAGAGAAGAGGCTCGAGCAGTTCCAGTATGATGAACAGGCTATGAAATAAGTTCAGGGAGGATGTTATTGTAATCAGATGCTCTTCCAGTTGTCACTTGGATTCAAGGTGACTGTTTAGCATTGCTTCCTTTTTCCCTCTCCCAGCTACTTAGGGTGTCCTTTGGAACTTCAGGCAAGATACTGCAATGTCTTAAGGAACTGGTTAATGGCACCTTCCTTTTGTTCAGATTGTATGCTGGCCCAGAGGTTGATATCTGGAGCTGTGGTGTTATTCTCTATGCTCTCCTCTGTGGGACTCTTCCTTTTGATGATGAGCATGTCCCAACCCTCTTTAAAAAGATCCGTGGAGGTGTCTTCTACATTCCCGAATACCTCAACCGTTCAGTTGCCACCCTCCTTATGCACATGCTGCAGGTGGATCCACTCAAAAGAGCAACTATCAAGGACATCCGGTAAGGTCTGGTGCCAAAATTATAACTCGTTCCATACTAATATTTTTTTGATGATCTCTGAGAAGATCATCAGAGAAAATCAGCCAATATGTCCTTTAGAAATAATAATTTAAAAAAAGGAAATTGGCTGAACAGGGAATGGAGCTGACAGTTTGGAAAACATCTAATCTAACCAGCTTACATTATTGCTACGTTCTCTTTATTGCTATGTTCTTTACAATATTTCATAAGGAGTGACTGGGAGAAAGCAAGATGAAACATCACCTAATGCAACCTCAGTTGTTGAAATAGCAAGAGATACGCATAGCATTTGAATAATCAGAAGTGTCACAAGGATGGCCAAAATCCCTCAACTAAGCAGTACATGTCAAACTATTTATATGGTCCAAAATTACAACCCACCATAGCATTGTCTGTGTTTCTTTCATCTTCTGTTTCCAGCTCATCCCAATATCACCAGGAATGCCATATCCTGAAGCCTTGGCTGCCATTGTGAGAACATGCAGTGTAGTATATGACTAAAGAATGTTGTTGAGACTGCTTTGTCCCTTATAGCACATAGGTCACTACACCATGTGCTGTAAGGGACAAATAATTTATAGTTCCTCCTTTAATCAGCTTGTTTTACTCCTACTAAACTCTCGGAGGAGTGCATTTCGAAACCTCAGCCCTTTGAACTCAGAAGGGTTAAACAGGAATACATACACCAGCTTGACACTTATCATTTAACATTTTAGTGCCATGCTTGGTCTTTTATGATGAGTCAGATCTAGGATGTTGCATAAACAGTATTATTATTCATTAGAGAAACAATTCCTTTTAGAGAACACGAGTGGTTCAAACAAGAACTGCCCAGTTACTTGTTTCCAGAGGATCCTTCTTACGACGCCAATGTTATCGACGACGATGCCGTGCGGGAAGTTTGTGAAAAATTCGAGTGCACTGAGTCAGAGGTGATGACCAGCTTGTACAGTGGGGATCCTCAAGACCAGCTTGCGGTTGCTTATCACCTTATTATTGACAATCGGAGAATCATGAACCAAGCCAGTGAGTTCTACCTTGCTTCCAGCCCTCCCACTGGCTCTTTCATGGATGACACTATGCACATCCCTCCGGGGGTGAAGCCCCACCCGGAACGGATGCCTCCTCTCGTAGCAGATACTCCCAAAGGAAAGTGTCCCTTGGATGCACTGAATACCACTAAGCCAAAGCCGTTGACTGTGAAAAAAGCCAAGTGGCATTTAGGAATACGGAGTCAAAGCAGGCCTTATGACATCATGGCTGAAGTGTACCGTGCTATGAAACTGCTAGATTTTGAGTGGAAGGTAAGGAATACGAATTCTTTGAATGCTATTCAACGTTTGATAATGGAAGTTTATATTTTACTATCTGCATACCAGGTTTTTTAATACTTTGTAAACAACTTAGAAGCCTATTTTGGCCTTAAATGACATTCATATTAAACAATGCATTAATTAATTGTGCATTGATGCATTATTAATAATATTTAATAATGCATTAATTAATTAATTAATACCTCCGGTAAGTTCTCAGTTAACTGGCTTTGTTTATGTATTTGCTAATGCATTCAAATGCTGCCCCCTCAATATAATAATTCTCAGAGCAGCTTAGATCAAGAGAACAGGACAAATAAAATGCACAAGAAATATTTAAGGAATTTAAACAGTGGATAAAGTGAACAGGGAGATTCAATCAGAGTTAAAAGGTTCGCAGCCTGGTAGAGTGCAAAGGTCTTCGCCTGGTGCAGAAAGGACAGCAGAATAGGGACCAGGCCAGACTGCCCAGGGAGGTAGTTTCAGGACTGGGGCATGACAAACAAGGAGGCCCAGTGACCACCTGCCTCACCTGGTGGTGGGGACACCTGGAAGAGGGCCTCCAGCAACTATCAGAACATGGGCAAGTAGGCACTCTCCAGGTCCCCAGCTGTATTAATAATAACAGGCATAGCAATCCTAAATGGGGTTGAGGAGGAGAAGTGGAGCTGCGGATCTACCACTGCAACCCAACCTTTTCTAGCTCATGCTGCCCAAGTGGAAGGCCTACACACACACACGGTTTTTCATTTTCTTACTTTCTCTGTACTTCTGACCCAGGCTGGTGCAGCAGAGGGGCCTGAGGTTAGGTCCCCTCTGGGTCTGTGCAGGACTTTGGATCTGGCCGCCTCACCACCACTGGGACAACTGCTGTCCGCAGCTTTCTGCCCAGCACAGCTGGAATTTCTGGTTCAGTGGCTGGCAGTGAAGCATCCAAAAGCCATTCTAGCCTCTTCCAGCCATCAGCACCTGGGAGTTAGAATTGCACTAATGAACAGTCTTCTAATGGTCATGATAGTATTCGCCACGTCTCATCGTTAATTATTATTAGCTTACTCTCGCATCATCCTCTTTGTGAATATTAGCACCTTCAAAGCGGTTAAATAATGTATATTTTTAATTACTGACCTAAAGGGGGCGGGGGACAAAACACACTTTCTTTTTTAAGCTTCCTAAGCTTGAGGATAGGCAGATAATTCTGCCTTGCACAGTGGTAGGGATAACAGGAGCTCCACATTTCTAATTATAGTAGCTAATTCCCTTCTGGGTAAATAATCTTACTGAAAGCTCCTAATAAATAGATGTTATTTCTACATGGTATCCAAGAACTGTATGGTCAGAGGCGAAAATGCAATATTGTTCCCTTAAATCTGTCTTAAATAACTTGGTATTAGCTGAGTCTTCTTTTTGCCACAGAATTGTGGTAGTTGCTGGTTTCCACAGTATTTCCCTGTACATAAGGTGCCTTCATTTCACAATCTTAAAGTCAGTCACTTCCAGCCACATTTGGGGGTGGGGGTGAGCTTGATCTTGAGGATTAATGGTTATCTTTGTGAGGGTTTTCTGTTTTCCTGTGTATGCCTCCACCCCACCTTTTTGAGCTAGTGGTTTATGAGCAAGAATTAGTGTTGAAGCATCATTAGATTCACTTTCTTTCGTTGTTCTGATTTAACTTCAAGTCCTCACTAAGAAATGGAAACGCAGTCTTCTGCTGCCTTGCTTACTGACATATGCTACATTCGATATGTTTACTGAAGCAGCTGCTTAAAAAACAAACCGCGTATGCACTAAAGATAAATACATACAAATTTTAATTTAAGGAACCTGTGCTCCTTGCCTGTTCTGCTTGCTTAGATGTTGATTATTTCCCTGCTGCTGCTGTTTTGTTATTGCCTTTATTACGTTTTGTTGTGTGCATTTTGATTCTTTGTTTCTCTTGGCTGCTTTGCCTGTTGCTGAAGGAGAAAAGCAAGGTACAGGTGTTCTAAAATGAATAAATGTTCAGCGAATCCTCTGTATGTATGCTTGAAAGTAAGTCTCACTGTCTTCAGTTGGGCTCACTCCCAGGTACATGTACATAGGATTGCTTCCAATATCCTGTACAAACTGAACCCACATTCCATGCCAAGGAAAGAGAATTCTGTGACCTATACATTTTAAAACAAAGCCAAAATTGCATGTCTTTGCTTATTTTGAAATAATCTAACAATTTGCTTATTTGGAATAATACTTCTAGTCATTGTTAGGGCACAGAACTACGTAGGTAGAGAAAACCTTGCCTCCTAATCATCGCAATTCAGCTGTCCCCTACGTTGTCTGTTGTTAGAGCCATAATGACTAGAAACTTGTTGCTTATAGAAATAGGCCATGGGACACCCCCCCCCCAAATAATGTGGTCAATGCCAGTTTCCGCATTTGTACAGTTGGTTTTCTCGTTCACTAATACATAGCCCTCCCAAGTAGAAGCCCAATAGGAGAGAAGCTTGTAGTTAACCCCCATCGTTCTGCCCGGACACTGAGGTCCAGCGCCGAGGGCCTTCTGGTGGTTCCCTCATTGCGAGAAGTGAAGTTACAGGGAACCAGACAGAGGGCCTTCTTGGTAGTGGCGCCCACCCTGTGGAACACACTCCCACCAGATGTCAAGGAAATAAGCAACTATCCTATTTTTTAAAAGACATCTGAAGGCAGCCCTGTTTAGGGAAGTTTTTAATATTCAATGCTGTATTGTTTTTAACACTCGATTGGGAGCCGCCCAGAGTGGCTGGGGAAACTCAGCCAGATGGGCGGGGTATAAATAATAAATATTATTATATATTATATTATGGATGGCGGGACTAGGACTGCTGCTCTGATTACCTGACTCCTCATGTTGAAAAACCTCCCTTTCATGATGGAGGGAAGAAGGCTTGAGAAGAGTTTCCATGAAAGATATTTAGAAGAAAAACACAGGAAGGAATGGAGCAGGTGGAAGAGAGTCTATAACAGCCTGCCGTGTTCCATGCCTGAGCTTTTCCAAGAATGCCTTCCCCTCAGAGAACATCTCTTTTAAAACTAAGAACCAGCATCAGAGAGTGGGATGGGTTAACTAGCACATTAAGGACCCTGCTATGCTGGCTGGGGCTATAGGGGATTTATAGTTCAACTACATTCGAAGGGTTGCAGGTTATCCATTCGTGCCTGAACATAACAAGGGTTTAGCGTACAATGCAGGAGCCCAGTTTGGACTTTCTGAATAGAAAGCCTGCTAGCTACACCCCTGAGGTTCGTGCCCCATCTGAACAGTGTGGTGTGATGGAGAGAAATGTTTCTAGAGGGGGATCCGGGTGCATGTGTATAGGCTCCATCCTCTGTGATGGGGAAGGGGCAGTGGGGAGGGGCCGGCAGGCGAGACTCCATTGTCTACCTACACACAATCAAAGTCACCCAGAAGGGAACACCTTGATCGATCTGGCATTTTACTTCCTTTCTGTTCGTTTTGTAGTAATACCGTGTGCTGCGTTACTGGAAAACTTAAAAGTCTGTGTCTGTAGTTAGGGCCCGTTATTCATATAGGCTTATTTAACCAAGTGATTGCTTCTTCTTCTTTTTTAAAATGATATTTATTAGAGGTTTGAAAGTTACAGAAAAAAGAAGAAAGAAACAATAAAAAGTTAAACAAAACAGAACAATACCTTACAATACATCAAAAATAAAAACAAAAAACAATACAGCAAAACAACCAGAAAAGCAAAAACATTTAAAAACACATCTAATATTTCCGTGTCTTTACCTTTCATTTACTTGTTTCATTGACCTCCTCACACCTCCCTTTTTTGTATTCTAGTTCAATTAGCTATTTCAGCAAATCCTTTCCATCTTTCTCAATTTTTGTTCTATAATTTATCTTAACACAATCTAACCTTAAATTTTCCACTTTGGTCCATTAACAATCTATTTTTACTTAATTCTTTATAACATTTCTGCTAAAGCCATAAAACTTCATTCCAGCATCCTTCTAACATTCATTAATTTTGCAATATTTCTGTAAATATACTATGAATTTTTTCCAATCTTCTTCCACCGACTCTTCTCCCTGGTCTCGGATTCTGCCAGTCATTTCCGCCAATTCCATGTAGTCCATCAGCTTCATCTGCCATTCTTCCCGGGTGGGTAGATCTTGTGCCTTCCAATGCTTTGCGATAAGTTACGGGTGTCAAACACAAGGCCCGCGGGCCGAATCCGGCCCGCCAGACCTCGTCATGTGGCCCGTGGCATCAAGGGCGAGGAAGCCTTCCCTGCCTGCTTGCAGACAGGGCTCCAATCGACGCACCCCGTCGGCCCTGCCTACCGGCCGGTCCCTCGACTTTCGCCTGCCTTGCGGGCCGGGCAAAGAGGCTTTCTGCTTGCTTGGTCCAGTCCGGTGCTCGCTGCGGAGGAGGCGGTCCCACGAAGCCGAGCTCGGAGCCGGCTGCCTCCGCCCCTCGGAGCCTCCCAGGCGCAGCTGCTCGAGGGGGCGGGTCGCGCGCGCGGCAACATTTGGAGCCTGAGGGAGCTGCGGAGGCTGGCAGCGAGGGCAGGGAGCGAGAGCCACGCTTGGGACGCCGCTCGCTCGGGCCGCAAGAAGAGGCCACTGCGGCGCTGCAGCTGGCGAGGAGATGGCCGGGGGTGCGGGCGGCGGGGCCAGGGGCTGGCTGGGGTCGCCCTGGTGCACAGGGCCGGCAGGCAGGGAAGGGAACGCGGAGGCAAGTGGAGAGTGGGGACCCGGCGCAGGTCTTGCAGCAGGCGGCGCGCCCTGGCTGGGCTGGGAAAGGTGAAGCTGCTGCCGGTTCAGCTGCGCAGAGTGGGGTGGAGGGAGCCGGGCGAGCGGGCGGTGTACCACACCGCAAAGCAGGGGCGCCTCCCACCCCGAAGAGGACCGCGCCAGCATCTGGGCAGCTGGAGCAAAGTGCGAGCCTGCCAGCAACTTGGCTGCGGGAGCCTGGCTACGAAACACCGCCCCCCTCCCCACGCCAACACATCGGCTTTCTCCGGGCCGGAGGACTTGGCGGATAGCCCCCTCCCCAGGAGCAACTGCAGCAGCTCGGGGCCCCAGCAGGACATCCTGGCCACTCGCGCCCGCAGTGCCGCTGGGGCTCCCTTGCAAGGAAGAAACTGCTGCTGTCCAAACTGCAGCTCCGTATCCTCCGACTCCTGAGTGCGGCGAGGCAAGATTTGCTTCTGCTCTGCTCTGTTGGGACAGGCTCCTGTCTCCTCCCCGTTGGAGCTCCAGTCTGCCTGGAAGCCCATCTCGTCATCTTTTTAAAAAATCATTATTATTTCTTCTTCTATTCTTATTTAAAATCGTACTGGAATAGGTATATTAAATAGTGTATAGGTTCAAGACAACACACACCAGTGCCTAAGGAAAAATAACTTTGATAAAGTCCTACAGATACAACCGGCCCTTTGAGGGTGACCAAACTGCTGATGTGGCCCCCCGATGAATTTGAGTTTGACACCCCTGCGATAAGTATTCTTGCTGCTGTTGTAGCATACATAAAGAAAGTTCTATCCTTCTTTGGCACCAGTTGGCCGACCATGCCCAGGAGAAAGGCCTCTGGTTTCTTCAGGAAGGTATATTTAAATACCTTTTTCATTTCATTATAAATCATCTCCCAGAAATTCTTAATCCTTGGGCATGTCCACCAAAGGTGAAAGAATGTACCTTCAGTCTCATTACATTTCCAGCATTTATTATCGGGCAAATGGTAGATTTTTGCAAGCTTGACTGGTGTTATGTACCACCTGTAAATCATTTTCATTAGATTCTCTTTTAAGGTGTTACATGCCGTAAACTTCATACCTGTGGTCCATAACTGTTCCCAGTCAGCCATCATAATGTTATGTCCAACATCTTGTGCCCATTTAATCATAGCAGATTTCACCGTTTCATCCTGCGTATTCCATTTCAACAGCAAGTTATACATTCTTGACAGATTCTTAACTTTGGGGTCTAACAATTCTGTTTCCAATTTTGATTTTTCCACCTGGAAGCCTAGTTTTTTGTCCAAATTATATGCCTCCATTATTTGATAATAATGGAGCCAATCTCGCACTCTATTTTTTAATTTTTCAAAACTCTGCAGTTTTAATCTGTCTCCCTCTTGTTCCATAATTTCCCAATATTTCGGCCATTTGGCCTCCATATTGAGTTTTTTCTGAGCCTTTGCTTCCATTGGTGACAGCCATCTTGGGGTTTTATTTTCTAGCAAGTCCTTATATCTTATCCAGACATTAAACAGTGCTTTTCTGACAATATGGTTTTTAAACGCTTTATGTGCTTTAACCTTGTCATACCACAGATATGCATGCCAACCAAATACATTATTGAAACCTTCCAAATCCAAGTGATTGCTTTGCAATAACCAAGTGATTGCTTTGGGGCTGACTTCAGGGCCAAATATTTGTTTATTTAATGGAGCCTTTCTAATCTGAACTCACGCATGCTTCGTAACAAGGAGGTAAAGACAATTCCATGAATGAACAAAACCATTGTATTGAAGGGGGGATTTGCAGGTCTCTTATAAACTGGAGTAGCTATAAGTGGGTCATCACAGAACAGAACTGAAGTGGGCTAGACTGGTGTCCAGCCTGCCCCCCCCCCAGTCTGCAAATTTGTATTAGGTGAGACAAACCTAACCTTCATTATCCAGAAGTGGAAAGAGGGGCTGCATCTGATATCCTTGCACAAAAAGCATTTCTGGGTATGATAGGTGGTTATGAAGTGTTTTGAAAATATAATTTCTTTTCTTAAAGGACACTGAGGGTAATAGTCAACTAAGGTTTATTCTGAGTAGACCTAACATAGTCATGTTCATGAATTTCAGTGGGTCTACTCTTGAGTAAACCTTTGTTGGAATGCCATCAGTTGACCTGCAAACCTGTGCAGGATTGCACTGCCAGCCTATGCTTAAGGCAGAGTTGTTTTCTTGAAATGTGAAATTGCAAAAAAAGAAAGAAAGAAAAAAGACTGTTTCTCCTGTGCCATAAACCCATTTTTCCTGAAAGACAATTACATGTTTTAGGTGGTGAATGCCTATCATCTTAGAGTCCGCAGAAAGAATCCAGTGACGGGAAATTACGTGAAAATGAGTTTGCAGCTTTATCAGGTTGACAATCGCAGCTATCTGTTGGACTTTAAAAGCATTGATGGTAAGCAGGAAATGTTGTATTGTAGAATAAAACCACAAGCGCGAAGGAAGTTTTTTTCTTGTTGTTTTAAACCCGCTTTCCCCATCTACTCTTTTTATTTTTTATTTTACTTTATGATATCTCCTAGTGAGGACTGCTGTTCCAGCAGTACTACCTTAATCTTTTTGTCACCTCTAATCTTAACTGTGACAATTTAATTGCAGTTGGGTAGGTTAAGAGAGAATTCTACTCCTAGCAGGATTCACAATAACCCTTAAATGGATAATTCTGTTGCAAACCTTTTCTGATCATAAACCATTTTGGAGTTCCAAATAATGAACTTTTGCAGTGAAATTCTTCCCCACCTCTGTAGAATTGTTACAATTGCTGCTACTAGTTGAGACACAATATTTTTTTTTTACAGTGCAGTCCCTTACATGCTCAGAAGTAAGCCCCATGGAGTCCTATAGGACTTTTACCCAGTTAAGAATTCATAAAATCATAGAATTGTAGAGTTGGAAGGTACCCTAAGGGTCATCTAGTCCAACCCCATGTAATGCAGAAATCCTGCCCACAGCCATCCCTGGGTGGGCTCAAACCACCAACCTTCCGGTTAGCAGCTGGATGCACTGACCCATTGCGCCACTGGGGGCACTGCAATCTTACAGTACAGTAAATTTCACTTTCATTACACCTAAGAATCACTTCAGTTATTCATTGTGTCCAAAATAATACTGTAGATGTTTATGCAATTTTCTTAGCTGTTTTACGTAAGGTTCTTCGTCATCAAAGCTACACATTTCAACACAACAGTCAAAGCTTGTGAATATTCAGCTAATTACTATCAGTGCTTCTCCCCCCCACAGAACTCAGAAGCGGTACATCCTCTTCCTTGGCACCAGCCCAGTTAAATATGGGATAATCAATCTGTGGCTCTCTATATGTTTACTCTATTATATTTCTAAATTTCTTCCCACATACAGAGGCATCCCAAAGCGATTTGCAGTAAAATACAAAGCACCTTAAATATTCAATAAAACGATGCAAATATGAACTATTAAGTGTGCATTCCAAAGAAAAAGTCTGCAACTCCCACCTGCTCTTTGGCTATGATGGCTGAGCTAGTGGGGATTCAAATCCAACATCTGGAAGGCCACAGATTCCCCTTCCCCAAGTTAATGTGCAGTTTAGGCTGCAATCATATACATACTTGGTTGGGAGCGAGGCCCATTTAACACAGTGGGACTTACTTCTGAGTGAATACACATGGAATGCAGCTGTCCAACAGCAGCGTCCTTTTAAAGCCAGCAGGATGGAAGCTTGAAGAGCAGTAAATTCCATTGAAATAGGCTACAACCTTAGGGACACAAGAGAGGCAGATGAAACAAAGTGAAAGGATAGTCTTAGGCTTGATAAAGAATATTTAAAAAGATGTAGCAAGAGGGAGAGTCAGCTGGCAGTGTACAGAGCACAAAAAGAGATGCAATGGCTGTCTTCGTCAAGAGTCTGCAGAGAAAGTGTGGTTTGAAGGAGATAGGCAGAAATGGCTTGTTTTCTCCTGGTCCAGAGGCTCAGAACCAAACCAATGGATTCAAGTTACAAAAAAGAAGATTCCAACTAAACATCAGGAAGAGCTTTCTGACCGTAAGAGCTGTTAGGCAGTGGAACAGATCCCCATGAGAGGTGGTGTACTCTCCTTGGAGGTCTTTAAGCAGAGGTTGGATGGCCATCTGTCATGGATGCTTTAGCTGAGATTCCTGCATTGCAGGGGGGGTGGACTAAATGTCTCTTGGGGTCCCTTCCAACTCTACAATTTTATGATCCTAAACTTCTTTGTGGCACAGGAACTCCTGCTTTGTGGCTCATTCCCGCTCCCCAAACTTAATATGAGAGAGCCGTGGGGGAGATGGGTGAGCAATGGTTGCATGGGTTTCACTGTAGTTTATTATATGTGTCCTGAAATGCCTTCCGCATATCAAGCTTATCTCAGTCTCTTCTTGCAAGCCACACCTTCCGAAGAGAGACTGACATAAAGGCATATGAGCAAAGTCAGTTGCCGGAGAAAGGAAGAGTAGCCTCCTATCAGCCTGAGCAGATGTTTAAAACCTTTGTTTTCTGTTTGTGCCTTCAAGATGATGTCGTGGAGCAAAGGTCAGGCTCTTCTACACCTCAGCGCTCCTGCTCCGCAGCCCGCTTGCACAGACCGAGGCTGAGTCTCGATTCCGCCACCGCCGATTGCCAGTCGCTTCCTGGGTCTCTCATGGGCTCCTTGACCGGGAGCATGACCTCGGTGACACCTCGTCTCGGTAGCCACACCATGGATTTCTTTGAAATGTGTGCCAGTCTCATCATGGCGCTGGCTCGCTGACAGGTATCCTTCGGAAGCTTGATTTCTTTGCAAAAGCTGCATGTCAAAGGATCATTTGGGCACGTGCAGCAAGGAACCCAATCCTTGAGGTAGAAATCCCAGATTCGGTACCCAGAATATATGATGTATATTAAGGGAAGTAGGCAAATGTGTTCGATTTTATGTAATCTTTATTGCAGAATTTGCTTCATTCTTTTTGGAGGTAGAAAGCAGTGGAGGAGGGCTTTGGGCCCGTTGTCCAACAGCTGGTCACTGTCCAGGCTCATCGCTTGCCACACTAAGCTTCAGTTATGCAGGAAACAGCAACGTCTGCCAAAAATCTGAAAAATGTCTCCAGTCACAGAATCCACAGTGCCCCTGCCACTGTAAACATATCAGTGCAATAATGTTCCTGAATACTTGAGTATTTCTCCAAAGGATTCTGAAAAAAAATGATTTCAGAAAATGTATACTTTATCTTTCTGATGGGGTTGATTTTCACTTTACGCATGTGGAAGAAATTTTCACCTTTGCTGTTCTTTCACCTACTGTAACATGTAAAATCACCTTTTGTAGAAGGACCGTAGCTCGATGAGAAGTGCAATTTTTGATTGTTTTCAATCCCACATATCAAATATTTACAGGTTTTAGTCTCAGGCATCTCTGGCTAGGAAACAGTTGATGACAAGCCTCTGTGGCCAAGCTGCAGTGTAACATTCTCTCTCCCTTCCCGAGTCCCCGCCTCGTAGAAGTGCTCTTTGAATGTTCAGAAGTCAACAGGAATCTTGTTCCCTGCTCATAGGTTCATATGAATGAACAGCTGCAGCCTAAAAGTGCATTCCTCCATTCTAAGCACACTTAATGTAAAGTATTGCACCACAGCAGGAAAAACCCACAATTTCCTAAAACAGTGGAGAGCAGGATTTAAATTCTGCCAACCATTATAGTCAACAACAGTGGCCTGACTCTATTATAATATTGTCATATTGTGGCAAAATAAGAGAGAGAATCAGGTATTACCATTGAGGAACAATGCACAGGCAGTTCTCCATTCAATATATCCTTTGATTTAGTCCTTTTCTGAATTCTGCACACTCTTAGCATAGTTTTGGTTACGGCTAGGGTGTTTCACACCCTTGTAGAGACTTGTAGATCATGGGTGGCTAACCTGAGGCCTTCCAGATGTTGTTGGACTCCAGCCCTAATTGCTGTGACTGGGAATGAGGGGGACTTGTTGCCCCAAACAAACAAACAAAAGGTGGAAGACTACGGGTTAGCCACCCCTGCTGTACATCCTCAAAAGACAAATCTGTTAGAATGAAAGAGATGGGTCAGTATGCAGAGTGCAAGGCTGTAATTATACAGCAACAGTGCTAACAAGGTGCACAAAAGGACACACCATTTTGTGTGTGTATACACACACACACATATAATATATGCCTGCAGTTCATGTACCAGACCCACCTTGCCTCCTCTCTTGCTGCCCAGAAGTGACTGATGGGTGTGTGTACATGTATCCTTTGCTCTCCCCTCTTTGGATACTGAATCTGCTAGCGGGCGATCACTAGAAGTTAGTCAGCACTTGAATGCTGGAAAAAGCCTTTTGTGACATGGTTGCACAGGGCTACCGTCTCAGTTAGTAAACATCCCACAGCAACATTTTTTCACAGCTTTAATTAAAGTTTTGCATTTGGGAGTTTCTGTTCTCTCCAAAGGAATTCTTTCCACTACAGCCTTTCATAACCATTTTGTGCTCACTGCTGTTCATTGTCCTGGGCTTGTTAAGCTCAGACCACCTACTATATCCCATAAGCAGTACTCGCAGCCTGCTCTTAATCACATTATTAGTCTTCCATCAATCATTGCAGCCCCTGCCTTGTACCAGAAATATCAAAGCACAAGGCCTGTATATTTAAATGAGGAGCAATCATTAACCCCATGGCAGCTGTAGAGCAGATAAAGATTGCTGTAACCATCTATGTAAAACTCATAATAGTGGGATGGGGGAGAAAAAATTATATCTTTCTTCAGGAGTGAGGTCCTTTGATAACACCCTTGTTCACCAGCATAAAGCAAGATAATTAGAGAGTGTATTCAGCAATACAGCAGGAAAGAGGGTAATGGATAAAATTAGGAGCATTAAGGTAAAGAATCAAATGAAGAATATCCTGGCTCGCAAGATGAATGGACCTCCGTTCAGGACTGAGCCTGGGTTGTTGTTTTTTCTGCTGTGGCTTCATTCCTCTTTTTTACCATATCTGCTTGATCCTGATTCCAACACAGATCTTCATCAGCATAACCTCTTCAAGAAATGACTTCTTAATTGTAAACAGATAAGGGCATTGGCAGGATTATTGTAATAACCTGCAGTTTCATAAGAGTATATATTTAAAGTAGATGAGTAAAAGAATAAGTTAACTTAGAATATGCAGGGAATGATAAAAATAAAATTAAGGAATCTCCGAAAGAGGAGGAAGGAAGTTGAGTTTTGAAATGTTAGAGTAATTGTAAAACTATTGAAATGTATATAACTGACAGTCATAAAAAAGGGCTTTAAAAATGTTTAATCCATGACCTTAAAAACCAAACCAAATAAGTTTTTAAAAATTCAGATACAGGAGAGCATTTCTTGTCACAAGGCCCAGCTGGTCAGCATTCCGCTACACAGCCAGCTGTGGGAGCAAGAGCAGGGCAGATTGTGTTTGCCATAAAGGCTAGACAATCTGTTTTCCACTGATGAAGACCAGGCATTCAGTGCTCAGGAAGAACCAGTTGCTCCCAGGCCCTATTGTCTTTTGAAACATACTAATATGTCCTAAGAGAGATAACTAGGAATCCACAGTGGACTCAGCCCCTCAAGGTGTGTACTTTGTCTGGGATTTGGGTCAGGCTTCTGTAATCCCCAAGATCTGAAAATTTACTAGGAGCCAAGAGTGTTTCCCAGTCTGCTCCTTTTCTCTCTACAGTTAGATCGTCAACATCTTTCAGTGCTTGAACCATCGTTATGTTGTCTTTTGCCCCCTTCTTTCTCAATTCACCTTGTTGCTTCCAACCAGCTCTTCACATCTGCTAAAAATAAGACATGCGACTCACTGTTTCCATACCTTGCCCTCCGTGACCTTTTCCTCTATTCAGACTTCTGTTAAATTATAAACACATCAGCTTCCGCTTTCCTTCTTCCTAAAGACTGAGCCAAAGCTAGTCCAACATAGAGCTGCAGTGGGACAAGCTTTGTGTCTTGAATGTTTTCTGACCGCGTGTAGTGGGCATTCTCCAGTAGGGCAGCAGGCAGATAATCAGTCTTGAATGTTGCAGTGCATCAGCCATGCTGACCCAACATTGGGTTGCCATCTCAGGATGTACTTTGTTCACAAATGGCGTACGGTTGGCCCTGAAGTAGCCCTTCACAGTGGTAAATATAATATAATGTGCTGTTTCATTAGGCAAAAAGAAAGAAAGGTATTACATACTCCACAAATCACAGGTGCTCATGGTCATTGTCTCACAACCGAATGAAGAATTATAATACAGAGGGAGGCTACACCGGACATACTTGTCATTATGTTGACAAAAATATATTTTGGCAGCCTCATGTGGGGTTCCCTGCGTGGTACAGGCCAGTGCCCTTGAGGTCTAAGGAGTTTGTTTGAGTTTTGCATTTCATTTTGAATGTTCTTCCTAGTGACAAAGACGCTGGCTATTCCCCCCAACCCCCCAAAACAGGACAGCAGCCAAATTTACCTTTCTAATATAAGAGCGGATAGAATCCCTTCCGTGTGCTGTTTCATGAAAGCTGGAATGTAAATTTGACAATACTGTTCCAGACCTCAGGGCTTCAATGTACCTCCAAAGCTTAATTGACTGTGACCTCTACTGATATACTCATAAAGCAGGAATAACTTGTGTTTTATTGTTCCTTTTCTGCAGGATAGCTGAAGGAATCAGGTTTACTAAATTTGCAACATGCCATTTTTAAAGGGTAAAAACCTTGCTTTTAGGATGACAAAGCTATAGCTTGTGTGGGATGTTTCAGTAACATTTTGGGTGTGTGTGGATTTTTATGTCACTTTTCTCTCAATAACTATTAGCTGCTTTTGTTTAATTTTATAGTGGGCTTGATATCAATTGCCCGATAAACTAAAAGGAAGCAGAATAGGCTCCAAGTCAAGACAAGAGGGCCAAAAAACTACACTGGGGCCATAAACAGTTATTTAAAATAAATAAATAGTAATAATGGGAGAACAGTTGGCACAGCTTTAGTCAAAAGCCTCTGTGGGAAAACATTTGCCAAACAAGTCGTCTCCATCATTGTTACCGCATCGTTTTATCAAAACTGTTTTTCAGTGTCCCGTTGGTTCTGAACTACTGCAGGATATTCATTTTCCTAGGAGGCACTATGGCTTACTTCACACAGTCATAGGAAAGGACTCGCCTTGACTGAAGGAGTAGCAGGCTGTACCGCTGGCCCCGCTCACCCAACATTGCACAGCTTTCCTGTCCCAGACACTGAACACAGGCATGTACGGTAAGTGGGGAAGCCTCTGTGCTTACATCTCTACATGTGTAGGCTCCCCCAAGCACCCCACCTGTGCTCAGTGTGTGGATGCCAGTGTGGGTAAGCTGTGCAGTATCAGGGGCTAATCTCACAGAACCCCTTCACATGACTAATACATGAAATACAGGCTATATTCTGTGCAATTCTGCTTCTTTGACTTAGCCCCCAATTCTTCATTTTGAAATGCTCTGAAAGCAGAAGCTCACTCCATATAGGGAGCCCATCAGTTTGGCCGAAGGAAATAGTTGGGAGAAGAAAGGTAGCGTTAGGGAAGAGTTAGCAATATAACTATTTCCACTACCAATTGAGTGGAATGTCATTGTCTTTTCCTGGGCTGTTAAAATATTTCCCAGGCATAGTGTATAGGAACAGGTTTCCTTGGCCAACTCTTAACCCTTACTTACATGACAGACATAAATTCTTAAATTGCTACTTTTAAATTTAGCACTTTTATTGCACTTTACCTCTTTTTAAGAAAGACACTACTAATATTGGGAGCGGGGGAGGGGGGAAGAATCAGTGCTACTTTTTAAATAAATAATTTGATACTGCCACAGGCTAGAGACGGAGAATAGTTTTATTAGTATTTCTGAGTGGTTATAAATTATTTGTAATGTCAGTCGCATCTGGGAGCATTGGCCGAGATCTGGCACCACAGACATTGCTTGCCAATAATAAAAAGCCACATCTTGTGTGGCTACATCCTCATTGTCATACTTCCACTGTGGCAAGAATTTGAACTACAATTTAGAAGCATCTGAGTGTCAGGTGCTTCAAAACATCTGCCAAAGTGATCACCGACATTAAAGACTAATTGCTATTCTGCCCTTAAAAAGGCTGTGCTAACCTTTTGGGGTCCGTGAACACATTTGCCATGTGGGCAAATCATTGTGGGCACCATCCACACACCACACTACAAGAGAAGGCTTCTTTCAAGCCTAATTCCAGTAAGACAAGGGAATGTACCGTATTTTTCGCCCTATAAGACGCACTTTTTCCCCTCCAAAAATGAAGGGGAAATGTGGGTGTGTCTTATGGGGCGAATGCAGGCTTTCGCTGAAGCCTGGAGAGCGAGAGCGGTAGGTGCGCACCGACCCCTCTCGCTCTCCAGGCTTCGCGGACCTCTCCTCAAGCAGCAGGAACGCTCCCGCTGCTTGGGGAGAGTTGCCGGCATCCCGAAGCCTGCGCGCGCTGACCTCAGCGCGTCCAGGCTTCGCGGATCTCTCCCCAAGCAGCGGGAACGTTCCCGCTGCTTGGGGAGAGTTGCCGGCATCCCGAAGCCTGTGCGCGCTGACCTCAGCGCGTCCAGGCTTCGCGGATCTCTCCTCAAGCAGCGGGAATGTTCCCGCTGCTTGGGGAGAGTTGCCGGCATCCCGAAGCCTGCGCGCGCTGATCTCAGCGCGTCCAGGCTTCGCGGATCTCTCCTCAAGCAGTGGGAACCACCGCTGGGCTCCCACGGCTTGCAGAGAGCTGCCTGTTTGGGGGCTGCGGTCGGGGGAAGCTCGGGCTGCCCCAGCCCCGCGCCTGGGGGGAAAATAATTTTTTCCCTTTATTTCCCCCCAAAAAAACTAGGTGCGTCTTATGGGACGGTGCGTCCTATAGGGCGAAAAATACGGTATGCAGATAGCCAACACACACGTGCAAATATATATTTGAGCAAGCAGAATAGATGCATTTATGCAAAGCTGAGCACTAAAGCACAATTTTCAGCTGCTGGTTTAATGGCGTATTGCAGATAAGAAACCACTAGCTATTTTCTAGAAGGAACACTTGATGATTAAGGATTTAAAATAGCACAATATAATACAGCATAAATTCTGTAGTCTTTAAACTATGTTTCCAGTAAGGGTACTAACCTTGCACGAATTTTTTCCCCCAGTGGTCCCTGCTGCATCTGTGGTAGAATCGCACCAATTTCTTCGCATCACCACACACTGAGTCATATGACGTAATTTACAGGCGTAGCTTAGTAAGTCTAGGCAATTTGCCGTTTATTATCAGTGGTAGCATATTGTTTTCAGGAGGAAGATCAGCCTGAGCTAGAGAATACAAAACCGTGCCTTCTCATATCAGCTGCTAAAAATCACAAACGATTCATTTCCACTCATTTAGTGCGCTGCCTTCAGTACCCTAGGTGCAGTTTTTTTAAAATACTTGAAGTGTGCTTGCTGTGTTCTCACGTTGCCTCAGTGTTTGCATTTGCATGGGATAAAACTTCTTGTTGGAAACCTCCTGTAGAGTAGCAGCTGGGATGCCATTGTGGAAGAGCCATATAGGTCAGTATTTGTGCTCATGCTTTTTATATGCAAAAGGCCCAGATGTCAATCCCCAGCATAGGGTTTGGAAAGATGACTGACTGAAGCCCTGCGGAGCTGCTGTCACTCAGTGTAGTTAATACACAGTTATTTGAGCCAGTATTTTCTGACTCAGTATAAGGCAGCTTCCTAGGTCTTGGGGCTGAATACTGTGGCACCTACCCTAACATTTTTTTTATCCAGCTTTTTTTAAAAAATAATTTGTCACTCCTTTCTTTTCTCCACTCCAGCCCCAGGTTATCCGTGACTTATTTGGGCTTCAGGTTCATGCCATCCAATGTTTAACATGTTTGCTATTAAGATTTGGCATGCTTTTATAGGAAGCTAAAGTGTGTCCCAATCCACTACGTACAATGTAGAGGAGGAGATTCTGAAGGATGCCCCATTCACTTCAAAGCAAGTAGCAGGCCCACAGGCACAGCTCTTTGCACATGTAGGGCTGCCCTTCCATTGAAGTGAGCAAGAAAACATTTGTGGGCAGGAGAACTTCCTCTATGCACACTAGATCAGGTACCAGGCTATGGCTTACACTACAAGCATGTCAGCATACAAGCAAAAAGTAACAGTCAGTGTTCTTATGCCTTTCTTTGATGTTTCTCCAAAGCAGCTCCCATGCCCGAAAAGGCAAGCCATTACTCAGTTCAAAAAGTTGTCTTGTCTCTTCAGGGGTGACAGTTGCTTTCAGGAAGAATTAATATCCCAAATGTAATTTCTCATACTTGCACGCAAGTGACTTTGACTCAAGAACGTCATAAGCTATGTGGCAAATTGCAATGTGTTGATTTTTCTGGTTGTGGAAATTCTAAGTTACTGTAAAATTAAGCATTTAAACCCTTAGTAAATGCAGTCTTCTATGCATTGAACAGCAATATTTCTTTACACACATTTACTAGACAAAGAAACCTGGTCACAATATTAAATCTTCTAATTCTCTATTACCCTTGCGTTCAGATAAAGTATATTCTCCCCTCAAAAAGCCTTGAATCTCCTGCTGAAAATGCCTTAACTGATCAAACTTATTTATGTAATTTATTTATTTAGTGTCTCAGTGTTCATTAATGCATTTCTCTCCCTAAGTGGTGAATGTATCCTAACCTCACAAAGCTCTGAAATGAATACCAATGATACAGTAGTGTTTATTCTTACTTTGGAAGTGAACCCAGTTTTTCTGTGTTAAGAAACCTTTGTATGTATATTTTGTAAATCTAGCAGCATTTTCTTCTTCGGTGTGCACAACAAAACTGCAGGCCACCTGACAACTGTGTCCTTGAACTACTTGTAACTTGAGTAATAGCAGGGAAGCCTGTGTCGTGCAGCTTCTATTATGTAAAAATGGAGGAATGCCATGAACTCTGGATACCCAACCTTCATTAGTGGACAAAAGCGGAGATAGGCAAGCTCTCTCAAGCGTACCTGTGGATTAACTTTGATCTCCCAATTGTTGTCCCAAATTATTATATTTAGAGCTAGTCTGAGGGCTCAAAAGAATGCTCCAAGTCCAGCCAGTTTTCAGAGTTCCCAGATGCCATACCTGCTAGCCCACCTTCCTGAAACTAACTTCCCCTTTCCTTTTGGTCCTTGAGAGAAATAAAATATTTCATGTTTCCCTGGAGCTTCCAGGATGCTGCTTATCAGTACAGGAGGAATAGAGAGAAAGAGGCAAAGAAGGAAGGGCCCTTGCATGCTACCACTTCTGCCTGAAAAGTAGAGAGGATTCAGTTTTGGAGAGCAGGAGCCAGGGGAAAGGTCTTTTGGGGACTGCAAGAGAGAAGCCTAAGAATCTTATGAGAAGCCTAAGAATCTTATGGCTCATATTTTAATTCAGTCTCGCTTCTCAGACATCCATGTCCAAATCCAATCTGAGCTGGCTCCCCTGTTCAGAGAGGAAAGCAAGTCTGGATGATCTTAAAACCGATCAGTGTTTTGCATATATGACAGTGTTGCAGGGAAGGCACTACTCCCTGCCCGTTTAGTTTTGTAACTTAAGCAGAAAATGAAGGTTGGGTGGCTGCAGTTTCACTGACCTATTTTGGTGTTGATTTCCCCCTCCCCTTTTATTGTACCACACTGTTTGTGATTATTACTCCATGGTTGACATTTGCACTTTAATAAAGAGATGAGAATCTTACAAAATGCTACATGCTTGAGCTGTTCTTGTGATAAAATCAAAGGACTTAAGATACCTTCTGTCTGCTTATAGCAAAGTGAGGTATGTCTTGAATTATCAGGGAGCAGCGTGTGGAAGAAAATGCTTAGCAAGTTATCAGAAAACGCGAGCTTCCAGAGAATTGCCATTAAAAGTGAAAAATAATCACGGGGTGGCACACAGGCAGGCACAATATTAAGGAAAGCCCATTCGTATTGCCCACTAGAAATAAGGACAGAAAGCTAATCTAGAATTTGTTCCCACACATACTATTTAATGGTATTTTCCCCAACAACAACTTCAGGCACCCATGTAAAGGTACAGGGCCTGAAATAGGTTTTCTGCTAAAAAAAAAAAAAAAGAGTCCCAGATTGTAGCACGGTGTAGGGAAATTCAGCTAACTGACATGACTATCAAGGAAATATCTCAATTTTTGCCATCAAAATAATCCATTTTTCATTCCTACAATCCAGCTCCGGTGGTTGCATATCAAAGAGACTGACAAGCCAAGTCAAAGTAATTAACGATAAGTTTATCTAATGTGGAAACTGTTGATTTACACAAATCCACATTTCTTCTGAGTTTTCTCCCGAGATTATGGAAGTTCAATATTTTGTGCTGACGAACCTGTGTTTTGTAGGCTTAAACCACTTTGAAAGCAAGCGTGCATGTCAGCACACTTAATTCTGTCCACATGTTAGAAAATCAAAACTCCAGAGTATCAAATTCTAAAGAAGTTCTTGCTTGAGACTGGGATTTGGCTTTTATTCAGACTTCCCCCCACATGCTGTACTATCTGGTCATTGTAACAAGTGCCATTTCTACAATTGGCTTTCCATAATGAATCATGTTTTCTAACAAAGCCAATCAATTGTTATAAAATCTCTTAACAACATCTTGAAACAAACAGAAACTCTAATTTGATTGTGCAAACTTGAAACAATGCAGTTTTCAAGGCCTCTGTGCACTGTGCATTAGTTTTACTTTGTTTGGTGAGTCTTCTAGAATGTTGTTGTTGTTCTTTAGTCGTTTAGTCATGTCCAACTCTTCGTGACCCCATGGACCAGAGCATGCCAGGCACTCCTGACTTCTACTGCCTCACGCAGTTTGGTCAAACTCATGCTGGTAGCTTTGAGAACACTGTCCAACCATCTTGTCCTCTGTCGTCCCCTTGTCCATGTGCCCTCCATCTTTCCCAACATTCAGGGAGACCCTGGAAAAGGGTCTTTTCAAGGGAGACCCTCTTCTACAGTAAGTTCAGATATTCATTGCACATACTTCCATTCAACCCTTCTTTGCACAGTTTACCAAGGGATGCCTGGCTGTGAAGATATTGTAAATCTAGAGGGAAACTAGCCCATTTACCACAAAACCAGAAGAAGAGGCCAACATGCATTTGTGTCAAGGCCTCTCATCTTTGAACTAGGTCCCCCCCCCCCCCATGGCCATTTGTTCTTAACTCAAAGCTACTTTCTTTTATTTAAGCTACTTACAGATTAAGTTAAATAAAAACAGGAAGCCAAGTTTTAAGCAGCATCGCCTTCAAAAACAATCTATTAAATGTCAATTCATACTTCATTTTATTTACATCTACAAGGAATGTTTCAAGTATGCCAACAGCACATCTAATATGTACAGGGATTGATGCAGATTTAATATAGGAGCATACAGGACAAATGCCAAGGCTTACATTTTCATCACTGACAACACACACACAGACCAGCTGTTTCACACACAAAATGGTAAGTATGCGGGCCATGATCCAAGGAACCAAGGTGATTTCTGCACACGCACAGGAACTTTACATGTTCTCCATCTGTCATAACTGAAAATCCTCTTGTTCAGGAGGGGATGGGAGCTGGAAACAAAATCCGACGAAAGCCTCCTATACATATGCAGGTTCATTAACTATGTGCGCTGGGGTCTTGGGATCCCTGCAGTTAGCTAGAATCTAAATTATCAAGTCACACAAATGGCACAGCATGAACTTGAAAAACAATTTTGAACTTGCAATATTGGAAAGCAACCATGCTCAACTCCTTGTCTATCATTCAAGCAAGTGGCAGCTGTTAACTGTGAGCTACTGAAGAATTCAAGCTTAGCATTCAGTTTGCCATCGACAACTCCATTCTATTTCTTCCCACGCAAAGAAGTTTCTTACTGGTGCTTATTTTCGGTGGATGCCATCGATACATCATCACTTCATAGGAAACAGTTGTGCTGCAGATGTACAGTACTAATGTCTGCTACAAAAGAAAAGGCACAAGTTTATCCCAGCTTTGCACATGGGTATTTATTTATCGGTGATAAATACATTGGGAAACAAAAGAAGCAACTCCCTTAGTGTTTGACTTAGAACGCAGCAACTTTAAAATATGATCATGGAGCATCAAGAAAGTGTAAAACAATGCAGCTACGTAAGAACACGAATCATTCCCAAAATAAAATTATAAAGGAGCCTCTTACTTTAATTGTCTCAAAGAACATACAAAACTACCAGATCCTGCCACACTAAACCTCAAGCAAAAATGCTTAACATCGGGATAAAAAATACACAAAACCTACCTGAAATTCAAGTGTTCTAGTAGCACAAATCCATCTAGGAAAGAATAAAATAAATTATATTCATAAATCTTAATATTTTAGGCATATGCAAAATCCTCCAAACATACCGTTATTTTTCAATCTATGATGCCCCTTATTTGGGGGGACTCAGATTTAAGAAAATGGGAGAAGATGTATCTGTGTATAAGATGCCCCCTAACCTTTGACATTTTTAAGGAAAAAGACCTAGTCATACACGGAAAAATACGGTAAATGCCTTAAAACTGGTGAATAGTCAAAGATAAGCCAAGAATAAGTTTTCCTAATTCAAACTGTCAGAGTCAAATACTGATCCAAGTAAACAATCCATAGCCCATCATTGGTAGCAGAGTTTTGGTTTCTGGAGAAAAGGGAGTCTGGTTCTCAGCTGTAGAAGGGTCTGGGGAGCCCAGAATTTCATTTGAGCTACTTACACATTCAGATTGCTTCCTTGCAATACCCAATGCCCAGTTTGTGATAATTGAGACTACCAACTCTCCTCTCACCCACCCATACTGTTTTGTTTAAAGGTAAAGGTACCCCTGCCCGTACAGGCCAGTCTTGACAGACTCTAGGGTTGTGCCCCCATCTCACTTAAGAGGCCGGGGGCCAGCGCTGTCCGGAGACACTTCCGGGTCACGTGGCAAGTGTGACAAAGCTGCATCTGGCGAGCCAGCACCAGCGCAGCACACGGAAACGCCGTTTACCTTCCCGCCAGTAAGCGGTCCCTATTTATCTACTTGCACCCAGGGGTGCTTTCGAACTGCTAGGTTGGCAGGCGCTGGGACCGAGCAACGGGAGCGCACCCCGCCGCGGGGATTCGAACCGCCGACCTTTCGATCGGCAAGCCCTAGGCTCTGAGGCTTTTACCCACAGCGCCATCCGCGTCCCTGTTTTGTTTTGTTTTGTTGTAAACTGTTTTGTTTACGCTATGCTTAAAACATGGCTGTTCCATTCAACACCACTCGGAAAACTTACATTTGCCTTCAGAATTCCGACATATCAATTGGTTCCCTTCCGTAATATCAATGACTTCAAGTTGTTCGCCTGCCGTGATCCTCAAGTCAAGTTTTCCTTTGGTCAAAGTATTTGAGCAGTGTGCAACTGCGGTATTGATTACCCCAATCTCCTTATCATACTGAGAGAAGGGAATAAGAAAATAAATAAAGATGCAATCGAAAGTACACTTACTGGAAAAAGACCCATTGAAAATAATGGGGTTACTTTCAATTAAGCATAGGTAGCCAAAAGGGCTTGGGCATCCTGAATGGCTCTTTGAACAAAAGATATACACAAACTTACATCACAAGCTGCTTTGCAAAGTCTCATGTTTCAGAAGTAGGCTGCCACACAGCATCAGGATGGCTGAGCATATGGATGAATGTTTGAGAAATGCAAGGCCAAACCTTCATTGGGCATGCAGAAGAACTAGTTGTATTATTATTTGGATTTCAGGCTATATCATGAGTTAGAACATTTCTAATCACTATTAGAGAGGATCTGCAGCCTTCTGAATAGACCATGAAATATATGAATGATGCCTACAGTTTGTTTGGTTTTGTTTGTTTAAAAATAATCCTAGTATCCAACCCACCAGGTATTAAAGGTAAAGGTAAAGGACTCCTGATGGTTAAGACCAGTCGCGAACGACTCTGGGGTTGCGGCACTCATCTTGCTTTACTGGCCGAGGGAGCCGGCGTTTGTCCGCAGACAGTTTTTCTGGGTCATGTGGCCAGCAAAACCAGAGCAGCGCACGGAAACGCCGCTTACCAGGTATTAGGGCTCCCAAAATATAGCAGCAGCAAGGTTGATTTCCCCAAAGTCTCAGAAGCAGATTTAAAATGAAAATGAACACTAGATTTTTTTAAAAAAATTAGACTGTTTCAGTTCAACTCTATTAAATAATAAACTATGGAAAACATTAGGAGGGGACAGCTAGAAACATGTAACAAGTGCTGTCTCCAGCATCGTAAATCCTAACCACCACCACCTAAAACACTATAAAGATCATACAAACACCCTCATACCTGAGGGTGTTCAGCTGCTGGAAAGTGCCAAGCATCAAAACTGGGATAATCTCTTAGGAGGTTTATGTCCTGGCTTACCAGAGACATCTTATAAGTAGCTGGAAATACTCCCGACTGGGCTGAAGCAGCTGATTTGAAAACTCAACATCAGATCTAGAAAACATTTCCTTGTATTGGAGCCCGATTTTAGTATGTTTCTAGCAAACGTGTGCCATAATGACTGCTGCGTTCTGCAGCCTACAATTCTTCAGGTACTTCTATACTTTGCAGCTCGCAGGTTTCTATCTGAACCAACGCCCAGAATCCTTGGCAAACTGCTGAAAAATTACCTATGCAACTAACGACAAAATAATTTAAACAGAACAGTTTTCTGGAACGTTGCAGCTCACAGTTCTGTACATGACAGGAGGTGACAGATTGTGCAATAGACTTTCATGCACCATACACATGCAAGAGTTGACTCTGCATTGCAGGTAACCATGCCAACATATTCCAAGCTTTTTTGTAAAAACAGAATAAGGAAACCTACCATGAACTTCTCTCTAAACTGCTTTTCTTCTTTTGTCATCTTGCTATTCTTCTCTAAAGCATGTTTCTTGACTTTGAAGAAATTTCTTGAGGAAGGCCTATGAAGAAAGAATATACATACGATAAACCAGCAACTCAATGTAAGCAATTCAGAACAAAAGTGTGATGGTATTGGAATAAGATGGAGGCATATAAGAGCACGTTTCACAAGTGAGAAGAAAGCATCCGTGTTGAGTATACTTATCTGGAAGCAAGTCTCACTGAACTCAGTGGAACTTACTTCTGCATAGACATGCAAAGGAAAATGTCACAAATTTCACTGAACAGACTTCAGAATAACATGCATAGGAGTCTCTTGTAAGAATGCCATTTAATCTAGAAGATATCATTTGTAAAAGTTATTAAGGGAGAAAATTTATTAAGCCAAATGTATTTTCTAGTCAACATAGACTTTATATCCAATTTAAATTACTTCTATCCTGCATCTCTAAATGTTAGCTTTACAATACAGGAATTGTGTCTACGTATGCACGTAAACTTTTTAAATACCAAAAGGACAAAAGAACAGAAGGACACTAGCAAATATTAGAGAAATAAAAAATTACAGCCTAGTTTGGAGGCAATGAGAAACCATGATTTGTTGCTACAGAAGTGAGCCTTGGAGAGCCTTGGGCTTGGGTTCCCTCTCTTCTATCAAACATGATTTCAAACCAACCATGGTTCCCTTGATGTCCAAACACAGGAACATCCAGTTTGCTTAAACTACAATTAGTGAGAGAACAAGGTACGATCAAAGCATGGTTTCAGAACCCGATTTATTTTCACTAATTATAGTTTGTGGAGCGGGGGATCAACTACAGTTGCTTCAAGGCTTTCCATTACTAATATTTAGTGAGGAGCAAAGAGAGTGGCTTTATTTTAGGATAGATTCCCATAGCTTCCTGAAGCAAATAGGAAATAATGACAAATACACCTTTTCATGGCATTTTGGGGCCGTCAACATTTCTCCACCAACCCTTCTCTTTTGACTTGAGGAAATTTAACTTCCCATTTTATGAATCTCATTTTTCTCTCCAGAGAAAAGGGGAAACACCAGGTTTCCTAATGGCACACATGCTGCAAAAAATGCTGATGCTCCAAAGAGAGACAATGAGTATCAGCGACATCAACCACAATACCCCACACAAACAGGCCTCATTTCATGCACCACTGAATCACAAAAACATTTTCCAATAGGAATCATGTAGTTACAGCAGTACACAGACTTGCAGTTCAATAGGTTGCAAGTGGAGAACCAAGCAGTTTTATTCAGCTATAGAGCTGAAATGGATTTTTATATATATATAAAAAATGTAAACATAGAACAGATGTCAAAAATTAAAATTTCCTTCGAATGCCGCATGAATTTCATCTCCATGGCTTTCTACCCCACGAAGAGACAGTTATACATTTAGTAGTCAATTATTCTCATGCTGCTGAAAAACTAATTCTTTTTTATCATGCTCATTTGCACCATCTCTATCTCCGACACACATTCTCACACTGCACACATACATACATTCATATAGACATGCAGTGCACACACCCATTCATTCTCACTAACATTCACACACACATCCACACACTTTCTATAACCTCCCCACCTCATCCAACTGCAATTAAACTTGAAGCTTATTTGCAATCTAATTGAGGCAGGGGGTGGTTTTGTTTGGGGGGAGGTGTCACTGTGTATGATGACAGGAGGGTTAACCCTTCCTTCCCAAGCTGCAAGTCTTCCCCTCAAATGCCCCCTGGCTCTGTATTTAGGCTTGAGAAAAGTCTCCTATTGCATTCAATAGGAGGCTTTTTCAAGCTTACGTGTGGTGTGGGAGGTTGTGGGGGGGCGGGCTGCAGAGCTCCACATGGGGAGGCCTCCTAGGCAGGATGTGACCACAGGTGCCAGCAGCCCGCGCGCGCACACACACACACACACACACACCACCATTGATTCAAGACTCAAGCTTGTCATCACATCTGTTAACCTAGAGCCATTGCCACAATTCACAAACTGGGCAGGGGTGTGTGTGATCCTGGATCCACACGAAAAGCAGTCTATGGGGTACATCTATGCTGCAAACCTGTTTTGTTTTTGTCCTGCTATCATGGCCCCTCCAAAGATTGCTAGAAATGTGTTGCTTGGGGAGAATGCCAATAATTTTCAGAAATCGCTAGCCCCCTTGGCACAAAGGGGATGCTCTTAAGATCTGCTGAGACTGTAGTATAAATAAAACCAAATGCATATCCTTCATATTCCGAGGCAGATGGTGTGGCTCAAAATGGAGTACTAGAGGTATTCTTGCTCAGATAAATTCACTGTGGACTATGTATTAAGCAAGCATACCGGGAGGTCCATCTTCAGAGCAGCAGAATCATTTACATAACATTACTGCTGGCAATAGAATTTTGGTTATGAGAGCAAAATGTCATTTATCACAGTTTTTACCTACTTTGTATCATTTTGTTCTGCGTCGATGTTGTCATACACCATGCTTTCTGGGGCCATAACATCTGTTGTCAAAAGCACATGTGGATGTTATTATCTGTCATTTACAATGTACCTAAACTTTCCTAAGTGCTGTACAAAGATTTTTAAACAGGCCACATCCCCTGCCTACAGGTTTATAATCTCATAGACATGACACAAAAGGAGACAAAGTGATCTGGAGCAGGGCCATAGGTAAGGGGTGGTGATGTGGGCCCTGCCAGGGGCACAGGCGAGAGGGGGGTGCCAAATCGGCTAAAATATGTCCATAAATGTGTCTAGAAATAAAAATGTTGATTATTGCCTCATAAAAAAAGGTTTTTAAAATTGGGTGAATTGAATGGGTGGAGGAAGGGGTTTGAGGAGAAAAGAAAGAAGAACTAATTTGTCCATGGATGGGGGTGCAATCTGGATGGTTCTGCCAGGGGTGCAAGACCACCTAGCTACAGCTCTGATCTGGAGCAGGATATGGGAGAAAAGGGAAACACACACAGATGAGCAACTGTCCATTAAAGTTTCAGCATTGCAACAGTTAACTCAGTTACAAACAATACTGTAATCCAGGGGCTGGACTCCAGCTCCTGTTTCTCTTCTACAAGCCATTTAATGCACAAATCGGAAATTAAACCTGCCTCAACATCTAAATCAATTCACAAAGCGTCTAATTGTTCAAAAATCTAGAAAGTGGATAACCTGCTCTTCAAATCAGGGAAATTGCCACCTCTCAAATCCTAGGCAACTTGCTTGTGGCATGAGGGTCATTTGCCTTCCCGGCACCTGTATAATAAGCCTTAAAATTGCTAAGCAAGCAGTAACCTTTGAAAATAACATTCTGGTTTTTATGAAATATAGCTCTGTGGGTTTTCAGTGCACACAAAGGCAGATTCACCCTGTAAGATCAGTGGCAGTAGGTGCATGAAAATATGTCTGGGTTGCATTTAGTTGTAAACAATTGTTATGATGTAAATTATAGGCTGTGTTATAAAAACCAGCAATTACATCTCGTGACCTGTCTACTTCTCCATCCTCAGTGTCAGAGACACCTCACCTCCACAACCCCAATGTGTTCAAAAGGGAGGCAGTTTCCAGTATGGGACACATCAGCTTACCCAGATTTGGTGCAGAACTGGAAAGGATGCTGAGGAGAAAAACAAAACAAAATCTAAGTTGTGTGTTTCAACATGGTTCATAAATTTCAGTACTGGTTGTATGCAATTAAAGACTTTGAAGAAGGCTTTTGCATCCTCACACATCCACTTTCTCATCACACTTACATTTTGGATGAACATTAGAACAAATTGTTAAACATCTGCTACCTAACCATATCCAGTACTGTTTACAGTATTATGCTAACGTGGCTAAGTAACACCGAGAATAAATCAATGCTGCAGGGAGGAATAGAATATATGAAAAGACAAGGAGAAAAGTGGTCTCAAGAGTTCATGAGCTATTTGACTTCTACACATAGGACTCTGTTTCTTATCAGTCTTAACCAGTGTTAATCAGAGATTATGGGAGTTGGAGTCCAACCCAGAGGGCTGCGGTCTCTCCATCTGTGCCATACACTCCTTTTGAACCCAACTCTTTTAAAACTCATTTTAAAAAAATCCTTTGTTGTTGTTTAGTCGTTTAGTTGTGTCCGACTCTTTGTGACCCCGTGGACCAGAGCACGCCAGGCACTCCTGTCTTCCACTGCCTCCCACAGTTTGGTCAAACTCATGCTGGTAGCTTCAAGAACACCATCCAACCATCTCGTCCTCTGCCGTCCCCTTCTCCTTCTCCTTGTGCCCTCAATCTTCAGGATCTTCAGGAGCCTCAGCTTCAGGATCTGTCCTTGCAGTGAGCACTGAGGGCTGATTTCCTTCAGAATGGATAGGTTTGATCTTCTTGAAGTCCACGGGACTCTCAAGAGTCTCCTCCAGCATCATAATTCAAAAGCATCAATTCTTTGGTGATCAGCCTTCTTTATGGTCCAGCTCTCACTTCCATACATCACTACTGGGGATCCTTACGTATCCATATATCAATCATGGCAAACACTATTTTGTAACTAACAGCAGGTACCAGTTACAGATAGGTAGCCGTGTTGGTCTGCCATAGTCAAAATAAAAAAATTCCTTCCAGTAGCACCTTAAAGACCAACTAAGTTAGTTATTGGTATGAGCTTTCGTATGCATTCATTGAAGAAGTGTGCATGCACACGAAAGCTCATACCAAGAACTAACTTAGTTGGTCTTTAAGGTGCTACTGGAAGGATTTTTTTTATTTTAACAGCAGGTACGTAATTATAAGAGAGTTACATTTGTAAAGTCCTGGGGGTGTTTTGTCCAATAGAGCTCCTTCTGACTTGAGCAGCAACAAGATCATAGGACCAGTGGAAGAAGAGTGGGCAAAGAGGAGAGCCTAACATGACTACACTATTCTAAGGTGAGCCAGCTATGCAGAGAGGCTGATGCAGAAGGAAGTCAGCTGAAATGTATGCAAGCACTAGTGAGCAGCTGAGCATGAAACAACTGTTCAAGGTGTTAGAATTCCTTTGGACGGTTGCATAACAGATCCTGGAATTACAAGTTACATAATCATTTTCTTGAGAATCCTGGCAAGGGTGGGGAGAGGGAAAGTATGTAGCTAGAGCATTTACTCTATGTGTGGATGGTCCCTGGTTCAGTCCCCAGCATGCTGCGGTAGGGCTGGGACAGATTCTGGCCTGAAGCCTTGGAGAGCTACTGCCAATCAGTATAGACTAGTGTTTCCCAAACATGGGGTTCCAACTGTTTTTGGACTACAACTCCCATCATTCCTGACCACTGGTCCTGATGGCTAGGGCTGGTGGGAGTTGTAGTCCAAAAACAGCTGGAGGCCCAAGTTTGGGAAACACTTGTATAGGCAATACTGAACTAGACAGAGTAATGGTCTCTCTCAGCCAGCTTCCTATATTCCCCCGTGTTTTGATCCTAAAGAGATACAAAAATAGATAAAATGTAATTACACTGGGCAACAATTTTTTACTTTTTGAATGTTGTCTAGATTTCTACAACTGATTTAAGGTATTTTTGCATTGCTGAATCAGGAAATGGCATCCGTTTCTCTCCATCAGGTCAGGTTTACTGTAAACTGAATGGTGGGCATTGATAAAGGTAAGTACACGTAAATTGCATGTTGCTTCACCATTTTTCAAACTTCAGGGCTTGAACTTCTGTTTCTTGGAGCTCCTGGAATGCTCAGCAGCACGGAGGTCTCTCTTCAGAGTCCAACAGTAGTCAGCCATCATGACTGCGTCCCAGAGTCCCTGATACCTGGTCTCCATCTCTTTCATGTCCTGATGGAATCTCTCCACCTGCTCGTCACTCATTGTACCCAGGTTCTCAGGAAACCGGTCCATATGTGAAATTAGGTAGTGCATCTTGACGCTCATGTTGCAGCCCAGGTTTCTGAAAGCAGTCAGCATGTTGTTGACAAGTTCTGCGTAGTTTCTGGCCTTATTGTTGCCATCAATACCACTCTCCATGCTGCTCTGTCCCATCTGGAGCAGCCGGGGAGTTATGTGAGGCTGCTGTTTGTGGATTTTAGCTCTGCTTTTAACACTATCCTCCCCCATAGACTGGTGTCCAAGCTAGAGGCGATTGGACTCTCCAACTCCACCTGTCTCTGGGTTTTGGATTTTTTGTCAGAACGTTCCCAGAGGGTTAGAGTAGGGTCACACATGTCCACAGCCCTTAGCCTTAACACCGGCTCACCACAGGGTTGTGTGTTGAGTCCCCTGCTCTACACTATCTATACGTATGACTGTACAGCCATCTATTCCAGCAACAAAATCATCAAGTTTGCTGATGACACTACGGTGGTAGGGCTCATTTCAGGAGGGGATGAGTCCGCCTATCGGGATGAGGTGGAGCGGCTCTGTGTTTGGTGTGGAGAGAACAATCTGGCTCTTAATACGGCTAAGACCAAGGAATTGGTGGTGGATTACAGGAAAAAAAAGGCGGACATTCAGCCCTTGTATATCAACGGGGAATGGGTGGAGAGGGTGGCGGAATTCAGGTTTTTGGGAGTAGCTATCGATCAGGGCATGACTTGGAGCGCACATACCACTGCTCTGGTGAAGAAGGCCCAGCAGAGAATTTATTTCCTCAGACTTTTAAAGAAGAACAATCTGAGTGAGAGACTGCTGGTGTCCTTCTACCGAGGCTCCATAGAGAGCATTCTTACATACTGTATTTGTGCTTGGTTCTCCAGTTGTACAGCTAGGGAGAGGAAGGTGCTCCAGAAGGTCATAACCACAGCCCAAAGGATTATTGGTCATCCTCTCCCATCTTTGGAAGAACTGTACGGTTCCCGTTGTCTTAGGAAAGCAAATAACATCCTGCAGGATTCATCTCACCCGGGACACTGTCTGTTTGCACTACTGCCTTCTGGCAGAAGATATAGAAACATCAAGTCAAAGACAAATAGACTGAAAAACAGTTTCTATCCAAGAGCTGTGGCCCTTTTGAATGCTGTAACTCGTTAGTGTGACCTGGGAGTTTGATGGGTGTGGTGTGGGTGTGGCTGGAATGTGGTTTGTTTGGTTGTTGTTGTTGTCTTGCTTTTGTTGTTTTAAGGGATGGCATCCAATTTCGTTGCACTTTGTGCAATGTTGCACTTGTGTAATGACAATAAAGAATCTATCTATCTATCTATCTAAGAAAGTTCTTCACTACCAGGACAAATGCCTTCCATGCTTCCAGTTCCACTTCGTTCATCGAGTTTCCAAACTCTGGATCTCTGATGAGCTGACGGATCTAAGGACCGTCAAAGATGCCAGCTTTCAACTTCTCCATGGTCAATCCTGGAAAAGCCTGGCACAAGTAAATGAAGCAGTCACCATCCTTGTCCAGAGCCTTGGGGAACTGCTTGATTAAGCCGAGCTTGATGTGCAGCGGTGGGAAGAGTATTCTGTCTCTGTCCACCAGAGGGTCGTTGATGACGTTCCTTTCTTTGCAAGGCACCAATTCCTCCCGCACAGGTCAGTCCTTCTTCGTGTAATGCTGAGCACGGTCCCTACTATCCCACATGCACAGAAAACATGGGTACTTGGTGAAGCCAGACTGTTGTCCCAACAAAAAGTTCACCATCTTCAGGTCAACACAAATAAACCACTTATGCTGATCATAACCAATTTTCTCCAGACATACTTCACCGCTTCATAGTTCTCCTTCAGTGTACTCGAGTGAGCCAGGGGTATAGAGACAAACTGGTTGCCGTTGTGTAGCAGAACACATTTCAGTGATCGCTTGCTGCTGTCAATGAACAGTCTCCAATTTTTGGGTTCGTACTGTGGCATTCCAAGCTTAAGCAGAAGCTGCGCAATATCTGCAAAGTACACCAAGTCCTTCTCTTCCGAGAAAAAACGGAGGTACTCTTGATGCCTGTTGCGCAAGAAGCTGATGCGAACACTGTCAGAGAGGAGGTTTTTTCCCTTCAATCTGGATGCCAACAGTTCGGCAGAGTCCTTTGACAAGCTGAGGTCGCGAACTAGATCATTCAACTCCTTTTGGGAAAATGGATGTGGAGCATCATCTTCAAGAATCACTTCTTCTTCTTCATGTGCTTCAACACTGGAGGCATCTTCGTCACTAATGTCAGGAAGTTCTCCGAAGATAGGCACTGAAATTTCATCACAATGAGCTACAGGACGACGTGCTGATTGAAGATCAGGATACTTCATGAGGCCACTGCCCCATTAACTTAGTTTTGATCCTCCAACTTTATGCTTTGCTGAACCAATTTATGGAAGATTTCGAGGTTTTATGACTTCAAACTGATCCCTTTTTGACATAATCACCCAGAACTATCGGACCTGAATACTTCTTGTCATTAAAATAATCATTTCCAATCAAACCAATTATTTGACAAGGCATTTCACCCCCACCAACTTCTTCTAAAATGCTCCACACAAGCGTACATGTGAACAAAAACGTTAAAAAAGACATGTGGCCATAGCTCAAAAACTTGACCTGATTGAGCAAAACCAATGTGATTTTTGGATTCAGCGCATCAGATTCATCCTAAATCAGCTGAAAAAATGCAGACAACAAATTTGTTGTTGACCAGTGTTATCTGTTGAGTATTAGCAAGCATTTGACATTATCAGCTGCCCTTTCGTCTCTCCAAATGCCAGAATTGGGGGCTGACAACTTTTCAGTACAGACACAGTTCTGGGCACCAGGCAGTTTTATAGTCATATGCACATGAAGCCAGATAGTAAATAAAGGAAAATTACTTTGTTTTCAGGATAAAGGGCAGCTGTTGATTTAAATTAAGACTACATACCGTGAATTCTCTTTTAAGCGTGAATTTTTCATTTTGAATTTTCCTTTCTTGAAAAATTTCCCAAGTCCCTTTAATTTTTCTTTGACATCACTAGGTAAAGAAAAGGTTAAAAACATAAGATTAAATCCAGAACTGGGAAGTTATGCACATTCATCCTTTATCACCATTTATGAATGTGAAGTTGATTGGCAATAAGGTTAAGACTAGCAAAAGGCAGTCATTCTGATCATCGCAGATTCATAATTAATATCTGGAATTCAATACCACAATATGTAGTCATTTCTACTAACTTAAGAGGTATTTGAAAGGGGTTAGACAAATCCATGGTATAGAGGTCTAAATGGAACATGGGTGTTCTGAGGGACTACTAGAAACTATTTATTTATTTAAATGTGCATCTTTCCTCTTCACCAATGGTGTTCAAAAGTGAAAATTCAGAGGTCTTCCCCTTCATAGTGTATGAAAACCTACTTAAACTGCCGGTTCTGAGGTAAAAGACAGGAAACAAAGCACTCACTCTGACTTGGTTGAACTATAGCCTTCACTTCGAACATCCTCATAGGTTTCTTCACAGGCATACTCTGAAACTTGATAGACATTTAGATCTCTTTAATAACACAATTCCCAGCAGTGAATTATTATCTGAACAGAAAGTCAAATGCTTGGAGATGTTAAGGGATGTAGCAACAAAGTTTAATGTACAACAGACCTTTTATTATGCCTTATTAACATAGCACAAGCATTTCTTTTAAGCCTTAAGGAGTAACCCCCTCTGCAATCCAAACTCGGTGGCCAGCCACCACTGCATCCACATTACTACTACAGTACTATAGACGGCAACAATTTTCTGCATGTCCAACTGATACACAATTGCCGATTTGCAGGTCCTTTGAGGCCTGGGAGAGGGCAGAACGGGGGTGGGGAGAGCAGAATAGGGGGGCTTATGTGGGAGGACACCTGTGCAAAATGGTTGCTGCCTGTACAGTGCTCAAGCTGGCCAGGGCAGATGGAGGGCAAGAAAAATGCCTCTTCCCTGCACCAGCTCCCCAACTGGTAAAGGAAAGACACCTGGATCAGACCTGTTGCCATCACATGATGGCACAGGAACATCTCTGTTCCAACAGTGCCTAGCTCCATCCTCTCCCCTGAAATGCCCTGTTTGGGCATGGGGGTGGGGAGTCCACTATCTACCACCTGTGGTAGCTTCTGCCTGCCTACTCTTTGGGTATGGAGAAGTGGGGCCCTCAGAAGCAGTGACAGAGCAGGGCTGGATGGAGGGATACCTCTGCCTCATCCAAACCCCTTCCAGCATGGCAGATTGGTGTGTGTGTATGGATTGCCTTGTAAATTGTTGTGAAGGAGAAGGAAGGGTCAAGTGAATTTCAAATTCAGCACATCCTTCAAGGGGAATAACCAACAGGACTACTTCCACATAAAAGAAAGGAACTATTGGAAGGTCAATAAGCATTGAATTATTCAACCTGTAAACCTCTACATGAGGACATGTTAAATGAGCTATACCTATATGGTGCTTTAACTAGTGTCTTTAAAATACCAACTTATTTTAATAAGTTTTGCTAATACTATACAGCCCATATACTCCCAGAGCAAAAAGAGAGAAGTCTATAAAATAACTGAACCAGAAGACCAGATTAGAAACTAGCACTTTCCCCTCAACTAAACCTCAACATAAAGACACATTTAAAACACAGGGATAACTATGACTTCCACCATCACACACGGAATGGCTGCTGTTAAGTATTATTGTGGGCTAATCAGTCTCTCATAAAAGGGCCATTTTTGTCCCTGACGGTACAATTATAGCCCCTGAACATTTTAAATGCAGTTGCTTCAAATATAGTTAAGAAGGCAAATTGAATCTGCTCACTCACAAGGGGTTTGACTCATGCATAGTTGGAGATAGTTAGCCACTAACTTTAAGGCTCATTGATTTCAGTGGGCCTGTTCAAAGTATGATAATAACTGACCCAAAGTCACTCAGTAAACTTTTGTGATGGATCCATACGATCACTTGGCCTAACTTAGGAAAGCAAGGGTAGGGGGTATGCTGCCTTGAGCTCTTTCAGTAAAAAACTGTAGTAATACAAAAAGCTATATAATAAAGGTCCCATCAAAATAACGGTGAACAAGAACCTCTCAAATCACTGAACATGTGCATAAGCAGATTAAGAAAACATTGAAGACAGCCCCAAAGGGATCTGGCAGAATGTAGTGTGCATCCTATTAGCGGGGACTAGACATGCTTCAGACTCGGAAGTCACATCATAACAACTCCATACAGCATGGATGCAGAACTTGTGTCCTCCTAGATGTTGCTGGATTAAACTCCCATGAGCCGTAGCCAGCATAGCTGATAGTCAGGAATAGTGGGAGTTGTAGTCCCAGCAACATCTGGAGGGCTACAAGGCCCTTGTTCCTGCCATGCAGCCTCAAGAGATTTAATGGATGGAGAAGAAAGCGTTATTTCTGATTCCTAGAAGGTTTTATCCTGTACAATAAGAAAATAGACTGAACACCAATTCCTATTTTGTACATTACTCATCAGCCAGAGGTTATCAGGAGACCACAAATTTGGATTGGCAAAGGTGTTCTGAACTAGGATTATAATGCTTTTAAAAAAGCATTCTATACATGCTATTTCCACCTATCTATTATAACCCTTGTTATACTTGTTTAATAACTTTATTTTATTTTTTAAGAAAAAGGATAGTGTTACTTTCACACTTACAGGTATCTGAAGTCACTGAGCTGTGGGCATCAGAAGTTTGACTGCAACAGAAACAATTTTAAAAAGAGTTGTGATGAATATGTGCTTCAGATTTCGAAAGACATTTCCAAAACTTACATCTACACCTGGACACTCTGTTAGTACTCACAGTTCTCTCTGTATTCCTTCCACGTCATCATACACTTCCTCATGAACTTGCACCACTTTGGGAGTCCTTGGAGCCAGACTTGAATTCTCTTCATCTGTTTTCAAGGCTTCCAGGCACACATAATCATCTGAAACTAGAGCAAAATTCCTGCTTACAAGCTTTCCCGAGCCTATACAAAATTGATGCATTACCTAAACTTCTTAATGCTGCAATCGCAAAGCAGAATCCTACGTTTCTCAGGTAGGACTATCATGAGTGTATCAACCTCTCCACGCATGTCTCCTCAAAAATCTACAGCCAACCAACATTCTCAGTCCTTACTGCCTGCTATGCTCCCAGCCTTCTTAGGACTCAATAGTGCTTGAGAAGCTACAGCATACTGATGTTTAACAACATCCAGTTTTGTATCTCATTTCTCTCCTAAGGTTTGACCATAATGTTACAGTAGCTAATCAAAAGGGTGACTTTGGGTGGGATCTGTGGTAACAACAACAACAACAAAAGCACAACCTTGAGGATGGATGTGTAGAGCAGTGGTTCCCAACCTAGGAGACACTGGCCACTGGGAAGGGATGTGGAGTTACCCAAGGGGTCCGTCCACAAAGAATGTGGCTCGATCATTTCCTCTGCTGTCCTCTTCTGCTTCACATCTCTAGGAGCGCTGTGTTATCGCTGAGGCATTTATGACCATTGGCAAGCACAAGATTGCCACTGAGTGAAATGTTTCCCTGCTGTTATTTCTTGGTTAGCAATGTTTCCCTGCTGTTATTTCTTGGTTGGTAGTTAGTGTGAGGTGCATTTAAAAGAACAAGTGGTGGCAAGGCATGGAAACAGCAAGTTTTGACCTTGCCCTCCATGCTTCTGCTGGTTTGTCTGCAGAGGTGTGCTGTGCCTAGGTTTTTCTGGACTTTGATACTGCACTACACATAGGGCATATTGGCAGGAGGTAGAATACATGGCATGGTGGATTGAAGGCCCTTCATTGGATTTTAGCGGACTACATACTGTGGACCATTGATGGGCTTCATTCATCCTAATTACTGATTTCATTCGGGCGCCTGAGTTTTGGCATTATCAGGGAGTATTTCTAGTGCTCTGTGGGAATAAATTCTGTGGACGAGGGTTGCCTAATTTTTGGGTGGGGGACTGGATTAGGTAAGTTTTAGGGGCAGATCTTTGGAGGCTGTTTTAGGATTTGCTACTCATGCCCACTAGCTTATTTAAAAAATGCAAATAAATAAAATAATAAATATAAATAACAGATAATTAAATGAACTATATATATAAATAGCTTTATTTACAGAGATTAGGGAATTCACTGGATTATACAAATAATGGTTCTGATTCTATACAGAATATGCTACATTTGTATCTATGAAAGTTTGCATTTTAATTCATTTGAGGATTACTTCAAATGGGTTGCATTTGAGTTCAGTTGGATATAAATAAATTTGTATTTAGTTGTAATTTGATTGATTAGTTGGGCTATCATTGGGTCTACTGAGGAAATGAATAAATTTCTAATTATAAATAAAAATATATGCCATACATTTAGCAATTGATTAATAGGGTTGATTGGTGGGTACATTGGGGAAATGAATGAATTTATAGTTATGAACAAGTTAATATTGAATACCTCTTAGAATTAATTGCTTGAATTGATAATTGGTGGGTTACATTGGGGGAATAAATAAATATTTTTTGCCACTTCCTTTGATTTTGGCACATTTACAAATTAATTGAAAAGCATTATTGAGGTCATAATAGTTGTTTGCCATTATGTGTTTTTTCAATTAAAAGAGCCTAAAATGGTGACAATTAGCATGGAGGGCATATTCAATACTTGCAAATACTTGGGGCAGATAACACTCAACAAGAGGTCATTTATTATGAAAAGAAAGAAAAAGTGCATTCTTTAGTTTCCAAGTTTTTAATCCGAATATGTTGTTCTCTGGAAGACAGCAACTTGAAAAGAATAGACATGATGATAACAAACTGGAAAAAAGAATATGTTTCATATCTTCCTTGAAAGGGAGCGAAACATAATTTAAAGCGTTTCCCCATTCATCTTCTTCAGGTAGAGCCACATTTGGCCCTTGAGCATTCAAACCCTACCCACACCCACCCAAACTATTCCATTCTGTTTTCTCTCCGCTATCATACAAACCCTGCTGAGGCAGGCTAATGGCTTTCTGTGGGAGTCGCAAATGCATCTAACGGCTGGATTAAGCTTTAACACAGCAGTGTTTATACTTGGAAAAGATGTAACAGCATGAAACGAGCCCAGCTTCCAGCTCACAAACACTGTGGCGAGGCTCTTTTATATTTGAAAGCAGAACAGGTTACATTAGGGAAGCTGTCAGAGAAGATTCACAAACAGCACACGTGTCATCACAACATTTAAAGGCAGCACCAACTTTTTGCCAAGAGAATTCGCATGCATAAGAGAGAGGGGGCTCATTGTTTGAGTGACAAGACAAGCTCAAACTAAAGTCATTGCACAGCAGGACTGGAATAATTTAGAAAACAAGGTATTGTTCTATTCTTAGCTGATCAGACAAACCTGATTGGGGGGGGATTACAGCCATGTACCCCATTTATCTATTTAATAAAAGTTCTGGGTTCTTCTCCAACTGTTCTCATGGAAAAAATATATATCGTACCTTATGGAGCAATTAAAGCATGAATTATCTAGCTGTGATTGTTACAACAACCCCATAAGACAAAGCCAGAATCATCATCTCCATATTTCCCAGGGGGGTGTAACTGCACAGTGTAAACCGTACTGTACTCAGATTAAATTAAAGTAGTAGCAAAAAGTAACTCACCATTTCCATCTTTTGCCAGCTGTACCCTAGCGAAAGATGGTGCTGTCTCCTCTTGAAGTATGCCCTTCTCACCTCTATATTCTCCAGTGATTTTTGGTTTAGCGAGCATAGCTCCTGGGGCACAAATCTAACAGTAAACATTGTGAAATTCAGGTTATAGCCTTTTCAAGACATTCCTTCCCTGGTTCTTGTTATATCGAACAATGACGTGACAGTCACTATCTGTGCATGTTTGCATCCCACCTTTCTTCCAGCTTGGAAATCAAGGCTGTGAGAAGGTTTGAGAAATCATCTGGTGGTGGTGGGAATATGGAAAAGGCTGGGGTCCACTATGGTCATTCCTGAGCTAACAAAAGATCACCAGCATTTCCACTGACTAATTTTTAAGAGTCATACTTGATGTTTGCTATGCACATGTACTTTAAGGCCTAAAAGAGTAGCACCACCACAGGGTATTCCCTTATGTGCTTCTATTTAAATATACCTTGGCTGATTCTTTAGCTTGTTGGCGTTTTGTCGTTTCATGATTCCAGGGTGGTCCTCTCTCTCCTGTATCCTCTGTTTTAGAGCTGAAATTTCAACATATATTGTAACTCATGCCACAATATTATAAATATAATATGGAGGTCTGCATTAATATAGCTCCAAAATATATTTCAGTGGACATCTAAGGTAGCTTTAGAATAAGACTATACATATATCTTCAATCCTATTCACTACAATAGATATACATTCCTGTTTGGGAATTTTGTTTGGACTGCAAAAAGGTGGGAATGATCAAGAGTCATACATATTCCCTAGAGCAGCTGTGTATTGGAGTTTACATTTATCTTGCAACTTTCAAAACAATCCATATACAGTGGTACCTCAGGTTAAGTACTTAATTCGTTCTGGAGGTCCGTTCTTAACCTGAAACTGTTCTTAACCTGAAGCACCACTTTAGCTAATGGGGCTCTCCTGCTGTGCCTGCGCCGCCGGAACACGATTTCTGTTCTCATCCTGAAGCAAAGTTCTTAACCTGAGGTACTTTTTCTGGATTAGCGGAGTATGTAACCTGAAGCGTCTGTAACCTGAAGCGTCTGTAACCTGAAGTGTCTGTAACCTGAAGCATCTGTAACCCGAGGTACCACTATAGTTTGTTTGAACTGCGGTGCTGTCTTATCACCTGCTATTTGGCTAATACCCCACTGGGCCTTCTTGTGGCAGCTACTCCTTTTCTTGTTGGTCCTTGCTCACACGTACACACCTCCTTCAGTGACCTGTCAAAGCCACCACTGTCTTTTCCTCACAAAGGCATTAGCCACTGAAACACCCAGGTTAAGTTGCTATAGATTGCCATTTTTCTAGTGTTTCAGCTGTAAAAATTAGGATTGATAAAAACAGGCGGTAATGAGTTGAATCACAAAAATATATGAAAATGCAAAGTCTGATGAGTAATCAAGTGGACTAACTCTGTAACGTGTTCCACAGTAGTTTCATTCTGCTTTGTCCATTATTAGGAGACAAAACTCATTGACAGTTCAATAAGGTTGCATGCCCATCATTATGTAGCATAGCCATGTTCTAGGCTGGGGTAGGCAACCCCATGGGGGTCATTTAACCTGCCCACAAGCTGCCCCCGAACCAAGCCACCCGCTTAGTGAGTCCCCACGCACTGCACTAAACCAGCGTAGCATGGCATGGGGACGGAAATCGTGTCTGTGCATGCTCAGACTCCAGAAATCGTGTCTGCGCAGACGCCAGAAAACACGGTGATGCATGCTCACTCATGATCCGGCCCACAGAGGGATCTCCGCTGGAGTGAACCAGCCCTGGCAAGGTCAACCTTGCCAACCCCTGTTCTAGGCTATATGTTCTAGCACTGAAATAGCAGCATCTCATAGAGGGCAAAAACAGAAACTTTTGCCTACAGGAGGTTTGCTCCCTCATGCTGTTAACCAGTGTATTTTGACTCACAGAACCTATTTTAATTTATAATACTCCAGATTTGCATTAGGTGAACTAGTTCTTTGACAGAATGAGGGTGAAATCTATTCAGAGTTTTCAAACAAACTCAGAAGATACCTGTAGATTACTCCTTTGATCTGCCTCCCTCATGGCAACACTCCCTCATGGCAACAGATTTTATCAGGGGCTCAGCAATACAGTATGCTTCTAAATGTCCCCAGCAACATCTGCCACACACCCAAAAAGGAACCAGCAAGCCCATCACCATCAGTGGACGCAGTCAAGCCAGTTCTGCCTTTGTTGATCTCACTTATGTCTATTGCTGACAGTCAAGTTCACTTGTTCAAAAGTAATGGAAATTAATGAGCGATAGTCAACCAAGTTTTACTCAGAGTAGGTGAACTGAAATTAATGGATCTAACTTAGTCATGTTAATCAATGTCAGTGTTGCTACTCTAATTAAAACTTGCCTGAATACCACCAAATGTGCTTAAATTTGGGAGGATCATTTTTACAGTGATTTGGCACCACTGTTATTTTTGTGCCATGCAAGTATGTCTAGAGCAGATTACCAAACATTCCAAAAGGAAAGATGTAGTAGTCACAGGGCCCTGATATCTATTGATATCTATTGATTTCTATTGATCTATTGATCAGCTACCCTGCTGTCTATTGAAACTCAAACTTTGCCAAGAATATAATGCCCAACAAATTCCTTAATAGCCTCACTGACAATATCATTTCACAGAAGGTAGAAAAAGCAACAAGGGGACCACCTCTCTTGGATCTGGTCCTCACCAACAGGGAGGAACTGATCGATGGTGAAACTACAGGGAACCTTGGGAGGAAATTAGAATGATCTCTTGGGTTTCATTATACACAGATAAGAGAAAGTTGAATGTAATTGGACATGCACTATGGACTTTAAGAAGGCTGATTTCAAAAAGCTTAAGTAACTACGGATCGAAGTCCCATGGTCCCGTGCTCAAAGAGAAGGAGTCCAAAATGGATGGGAAATTCTTAAAGGTGAAATATTGAAGGCGCAAGGGCCTTCAAAATTCCAACAAGAAAGAAAAATGAGAGACACCTAAAGCAACATATGGCTGCATAAGGAGCATCCAGATGAGCTGAGATGTAAGAAAGGAATGTATAAGAAAGGGAAGAAAGGGAAAACCATGAAGGAAGAGTATACATAAGTAGCCAACAGTTGCCGGGAGATGGTTGGGCAGACCAAAGCTCAGAATGGCTTGTAAAAGAAGTTAAAAATAATAATAATGGTTTCTTTGGCTAGATTTGAAACAAGAGAAAGAACACGCAGTGCCCAACCTAGAGGTAACTGAATAAATGATGCAAGGAGGGAGCTGCAGCCCAAGATATGAAAGGAGGTGGTTAGGGAACACCTAGCTCCTTTAAATTCAAATCTCCAGGGCCTGATGGGTACTAAAGGGTACCCAAGGGTACTAAAGGAGCCTGTGGGTGTAATCTCAAGCCTCTGTCTATAATCTTTGAGAATTCTTGGAGAACAGGTGAGATCCTTAAAGACTGGAGGCAGGCAAATATTGTCCCCTTCTTCAAAAAGGAGGAAAAAGAAGACCCAGGTAACTACTGACCAGAGAGCTTGACACTGATTCCAGGAAAGGTCCTAGAACAGTTGGTCTGTGAGCACTTAGAAAAGGATAATTTGAATGCTATGACCCAGGCTTCCTGTTTCTGCCTGTGCCAGGAATGGAGGTCTTCCTTGACATCTCAGGGAGCTACAGACAGAGATAAACAAAGAATGATGGGGGGAACTCATTCTTTGAATTCCTCTCTGGGTGGGAGAGGTATGGGCTTTCACCTGTGGATTGCCCTGCAGTCTGGCACTCCCTATGGAATGCGAGGGCAGGCAAAGGCACTGGGTGCATGGAGCACTCTGACTGCCGTGACTCCCCCCCCCCAATCCGTTCCTGGAAACAGAGGATATCCTGCTAATTGGGCTTTAATTGGAGTAAAGTACAGGCGCGTGCTAGGAGCGATGAGATGACAAACTGCGGAACATTTTGGCTGCAAGGATTTAAAGGCTGGAATTGAGATAAGGTTTCGTTCAGTGCCAGAGACAGTGGGGGGAGGGGACTCCATGGTTGTTTCTTCAAAGTTTTTCTTCTACATTTCTGATTTGGCAACCCTCTTTGGAATGCAACATTAAAATATAATACAAAATGTGAGATTGAAAGGAACTGAATTAATATCATGGAATTTAGCATCAAACTGGAACTGCGTGTATGAGTGGAATGGAGGGAGAGAGAAAGGGAGGGAAGTTTCACTCTTTGGAAGGACTATGTTGGAATATAGAAAGAAAACACCCCTACTCTCCATTATTTTCAAAGGAAAGTGAAGGAGACAGACAATTTTGAATGTATTCTAACTGGAAGGATAACTGGCTATAAATGTTCAGCTGAAAGAAGGAAAGGAGTCTGCCAGCTGCAAGATCAGAGGTTTCCATATTAATCATTGGAGTTTAGAATCAGACCACTCTTCCTAGGTTGAAAAAATGGTGAGGACAGTTTATTTGTTGGAACAGAGGGATCTCTAACAAGCTCTTGAATCATGGGATGAAGTGACACAGAGGCTTTTGGAAAACTGAGATAACTGCTTCCCTCGAGTCATGATGGGAAATATCAACAGTTGGAATAATGAAGGACACAGCACCATATATGGTTGGGACAACATCACGGGGTGGGGGTGGGGAATATCACACACAGGAAAGAACAATGATTACAGACTAACTCACTTGAAACTTTATAAATTACTTAATAAATCAATATGAAGTGAAACCATAAGATTGTAGCTGTTGTATAAGGGATTATTATTTTGAAGGGGATGTAACGGAAATTATTAAGATTTTGGAACACAGAAAATAATAAAAAAGGAACCCATCAAATCTAGCACAGGAGGAGGCCACTTTAACTTAATTGTATAATTCAGTATATAAATAATTGGTTTTAATAATTGTATTAATCGGATAAAATTGGCATTGTTATAATGAGGCTGTTATTGGAATGATATTGTAAAATCAATAAAAATATGATTACTATGACCCAGCACGTGTTTCTCAAAAACAAGTCATGCCAGACAAATATCTTTTTTTTAAATGGAGTTACAAGCTTGGTGAATCAGGGGAATGCTGTGGACATAGTGTATCTTGATTTCAGTAAGGTTTTTGACAAAGTTCCCCAGGATACTCTTGCAGAGAAGCTGGAAAAAAGTGACAGATGGGATGCTGCAAAGTTCTGTCCTGGGCCCATTGTTGTTCAACATCTTAATAAACAAATTGGATGAAGGAATTCAGGGGATGCTCATCAGATTTGCAGATGACACCAAACTGGGAGGGGTAACAAATGCCACTGAAGACAGAATCGGCATTCAAGATGACCTTAACAGATCGGAGAACTGCACCAAACTAATTAAATTAATTTCAATATATACGAATGTAAGGTAGTGCACTTAGGCATCAAGAACCAGCTGTACAAATGTAAAATGAGGGACAGCTGGATTGCTAGTAGTACGTACAAAAAAGGATCTAGGGAGGGTTTTAGCTTAACATGAGTCAACAGTGTGATGCAACAGCAAAAAAAACAAAAAAACAAAAAACAAAAAACCCTAATGTTGCTCTGGGCTGCATGAACAGAAGCATAGTGTCCAGATCAAGGGGAGTATTAGTCCTACTCTATTCTGCCTTGGTCAGACCACACCTGGAGTACTATGTCTAGTTCTGGGTGCTACAGTATAAGAAGGCTATTGACAAGCTGGAACACGTGCAGAGGAGGGCAATCTTAAGAGGAACGATTGAGGGAGTTGGGTATGTTTAGCCTGGTAAAGAGACGACCAAAAGGAGATATGATAGCCATCTTCAAATATCTAAAGGGCTGTCACGTGGAAGATGGAGCAAGCTTGTTTTCTCCCGCTCCGGAGGATAGGACTTGAACCAATGGATTCAAGGTACAAAATACAAGGTTCTGATTAAACAACAGGAATAACTTTCTGACAGTAAGAGCTGTTTGACAGTGGAACGGACTCCCTCAGAAGGTGGTGGACTCTCATTCTTTGGCAGTTTTTAAGCAGAGGTTGGATGGCCATCTGTCAGGGGTGCTTTAGTTGAAATTCCTGCATTCCAGGGGGCTGGACTAAATGACCCCCAGGGTCCCTTCCAACTCCACAGTTCTATGACTAGCACTACTTGGCACAGAGATCAGGAAAATGTTTAGATGGCTGGTCAAACAATAAAGGTACAATGGTTCCTGTCAGGAAATAAAAGATGAAATATAGTGTTACACCAAGGTCACTGCCTAACTCCTTTACCTTCCTGGATAAGCTACAGAATGTTTGGTGATATGTAGGCCTAGGTTCCAAATTCACACACATTTACAGATAGACCTTCCTTATTCCTTCAGCTTCAGTTTTAAGTCAAATAAATCAATAATTAAAATCCAGTTGTTCCAGGTATCTTACTTTAAGAAAGCAAGGGCAAAAATATAACATGAAACTCCAGAAAGTACACTTACCTAGGTGTGGCAAGGAGAAAACTTTGTTTCTGTGCAAAACACAAAGAAGAGAACTTCAGCTTTCATAGCCTGAAAAGTCAGGTCAATCACGCAACAATGCAGCGTTGTTTGTCTTGAAGCAACATGTTTACTCAAGAAATATCTTGATCTGCATCTGTTCTTTCATGTACTTAATATGAAACATGGCCAGAATCCAAAGACGACACTAAATTACAGTGTGTTTCCATGTGCGTACAGAGGTGTGCATGCCTGCCAATTTTCCCTTCTGGACTAAGTCCCTGACAACAAACTGATGGGCATTCCAGAGGGTCTGCCACTCTGAAGGGTTTGCACAGAGGGAGGCAATCAGCTGGTGAGAAATGCATGGCTGAAAAGCCCCCATGTGCAAGACAGTGTGTGGGCCTTTGAATCCCAGGCAGTGTTCTTCATTTACATAGATGAAGCATGTCACCAGGTCTCTTAGCAAAAGATTTAAAAAATGTCACAGGCAGCTTCAGCTCTGTACTAAACCTCCCACGTTGTGACTATGCCCATTTTAGTAGACTTGGTAATATGTTCACCTGTTGAAATGGGGGTGAAAAGGAGTGATGGCACATCAGTTGGTCAGTGTTATAAATAGTGTTCAGTATTATAGGACCAATCAGTTACAGAACCATTTTTACATTAGATGCAACACCATGATTTGGAGCTATGTATATGAGCCATGTGCTCACACACTCCCTACTTCCCCTCCCTTCATGTGCTCTGATTTTGTACATCACACTTACCATAGTTTGAGAATACATACCTCGATATTCTCATTTTTCCCAGCCTTGGAAGCTAGAGTAAATATTTTTGTAAAAATTAGTATGTTCCATCTTCATTTCATTTAATATTATTAAAGCCACTAATCATAATATGGAGTTTAAGCTGCAATGGTAGGTTACCCAACATTTCTCACCTGGGCTGCTATAAGCTATGGAACCATCCCTCAATATAACTGCAGCCTAGTATACCAAAAGGCGTCCTAGCAAGACTCCATGCATTATTTGTATAATTAGAGATATAGTTTATTGTCACCTGCATTCAAACCCTGATAATTACGCAAGTGAAGTGTTTGAGATTTTCCATACAGGTACAAAGATAAAAGGCTAAAGGGGGGGGAGGGGAAGAAAGCTAGAAAGACGGGTTAAAGGTTAACAAGCAAGGGATTAAGAACTGTGACACCAGTTACGCAAAAGCAAGAGACCAAAGACTTCCAGACAAAGCAGAGAGCCAGGAGCTTTTTGTTGTGTGAGGATAGCTAACTTTTCAAAGGTGGTTCACTGCAACACTAACCAAACTGGATGCTACACAACTTTCAGAAGACATCTGAAGGCAGCTATTGAAAAGTTGTTATTGTTTGATGTTTTATTATGTTTTTATGTATGGTGGAAGCCGTCCATATGGGCAGGGTATTAATAAAATAATAACAAACAACAACAACAACAACAACAACAAACAGAAGCAATGACTTTTGAGTAACTTTAAATGGCATATGGCCACCACAGTTCAGAACCCAACTTGGCTCCCACTCAAAAGTGGCACTCCTTCCCACTCCTTAAAAGTATCTGGGAACTTGAAGAGGAAGATGGGGAATATCAGTGCAGCAAGGTCCAGCTGCTGCCTGACCTGGCCAGCCATCAGTACCAAGCCTGCCCACACAGCATGCATGGCATAAGCATACCAACTGTTAATAGACTTACGATGTGTAATTTCTTGAGCAGCATTGGTGGAACTCTCTGGCAGCTTCAGGTAGGACATTGTTTCTTCATAAGTGCCTAGTTCCTCTGTTTCAGGACTAAGAGAAATGAGGGGAAAGCATCATTGTTTTGGAGACTCTCTTGGGGGAGATGAAAGGATTAAAATCTCTCTGAAGAGGTGCCTTCCTCAAAGAGTGACAGACTTTAAAGTTCCTATCCAGATACTGACCAGAACCATACAAGCTTAGCGAGAGATGGAGGGAGGGAGGGAGAAAGAGAGAGAGAGAGAGAGAGAGAGAGAGAGAGAGAGAGAGAGAGAGAGAGAATATGTAACAACAGCAGATGACTGCCCTGTAAGTTCTGAAATATTAAGAACTGCATGCACAACACAGCAAAAAAACTTCTAAAACACGTATCTATTAAGAGACTGGGCCCTGGACCTTACTTACTGGCTGCCTATACAGCCCTGCATATAAAGACTAAACTTTGTTTGCCAGACATTTGGAGCACTGTTGGGACATAAAAAGGGGTAAGTGCAGCAGAAGGCACTTCTGGCCCAAAGGGCAGCCTTAGAGAAGTTTCTGGGGTTGCTTCATGAAAGGTGCAAGCAGGATGACATCAATGACTAGGGAGCATCTCCTGTGGTTCAGTGCCAATGGGGCAAGTCAGCCTCCTGTCTCCTGCTAAGAGCTATTTTCCCAACATACTGTTAACAAATGCTAACAAACAACAATAAACCACATTTAGTGGCATATTTTTAAAGAGCATGCTATTAAACTGAAGCAAGCAAATGAATGAATCTGCCAGCTACCCAAGGGGTAAAAATCCCCGCCTCTATCTCATCAAGCCAGGAGCACATTTGTTGACTGATTTCTCCATAAATCATTTCAAAAGATGGACTCGACAGAGCCAAATGTGTCGTGCACAGGTCCCAAAGCAGGCAGCTCAGCTTGTTTATCAATGAAGCAGCATTGCCAACATGATCTTGTTGTGTGTAAGTATTACAGTGTTAGGTTTGCAGATGGTCAGCTGGGCCAAAGACAAGAAGCTGCCAAATATTCAACCAGGTGCCAGGGATGCTTGCAATCTTACATCCAACATTTGTCTTTTTTAAAATATACTTTTGTTGTCCAGGACAGTGTTTCTGATGTATACATTAACCCAACTAATAAAACCAGGCTTCTATGGAAACTGAACCAGTTGCTAAATGGCAACTTGCCTGGGACTAACGTCCACTCACCCCAGCACCTTTGCATATAAATCTTACATTTAAAGTCCACACCATTCTCCAAAGAACCCTAGGAACAGCATTTTGTTAAGGGTGCTGGGAATTGTAGCTTTGTGAGGCATAGGCTACAGTTCCCAGGATCCTATACAGTGATACCTCCGGCTGCAGACAGGATCCGTTCTGGAGCTCCGGTCGGATCCCGAGGTTTCCGCAACTGGAGGGACTGCTTATGCACATGCACACGCTGCGAAACCCGGGAAAATACTTCCGGGTTTGCCGCATTCGCATCTTGAAGGATACGCAACCGGAGGTGTGTGTATCCAGAAGTACCACTGTACAGAGAAGCAATGTGTGGTGTGTGAATGCAACCATTAGGTCTTGGGTACTTGTCTTTCCTCCGAGCTTAGTCCAGCTAAGTTGAAGCACATCTCTCCAACCTCAGCAAAGCTGCAAGATGTCACGGCAGTCAATGCCCCAGTTTATTCACCAGCTTACACATCTTGCCGAACTGATATAAGCAGTATAGATTTACTTTTGGCACATTTTATCTGCTCCCCACAGCACCAGATATCCAAGACACACATACACACAGAGAGAAAGGTCCAAAAACACAAGCCGTTCTCGAAAGGCTGTCTAAACAAAGGCCACCAGACAACAACTTATGCAGCTTAAGCCCACGCTTGCTGCCTAAACATGAGCAAATGCAATCAAAACTCTCGCCTGCTGACAGCCAGCGATAACAATAAAAGTTAGTGCTCAGCACCTGCGGATTAAACTAGCTTGTGTGTGTTTACAGGAACAGGCCTCAAAGCTTCTAGCTTCAGAAATGTCAAGCCAGAAAGAAGGAATAGATAGGGAAAACACTGTGTGGGAGCAGATCTCTTTAAAGAGGGAGGAAAAGCAAGTACATTGCTGCACAGAGACATACGTTTATGTTCACCACAGGTTCAAAGGAGTACCAGCAAAAGACAGCTAGATGTAAAAGAGAATGAGGCAGAACTGGGTCTGTAGTCTTGTAATAGGAAAAGTGAAGAAAGTACATGAAATGAAGTCTCTTTTGCCAGATTCCTGTGTTAGCTATTTGGTTTTGAATATGAAACAACTTGCATTCCTGGTTTCCAGAGAGTTAGTGATTCTTTCTTGAAGCAGGGATGGGGAAACTGTGGCCTTTCAGATGTGGTTGGACTACAACTCCCACCACCCAGATCACTGATCACACAGACTGGAGCTGCTGGAAGTTGGAGTCTAACAACATCTAGAGAGCTTAAGAGTCTAGATTTTCAGGCAACATAAAAAGAGGTGCACTTACGTTTCAGGAGTCATGTAGGCGTCATCCACAGCATCTGAAAACAAATTTTTGTAATGTAAAGGAAACAATAACTGCAACCACACAGTATGCCAGAGTGAAATTTAGTGATGTAGTGTCCTGGTGGTTCCATTCCTTGATCCTAGCAAGAGTCCCAGAAGAAGCTGAATTCAAACAAGCCTGTTGCAGTGGAGAAGACAACCCAGGCAGTAAATGGACAGGATTGATTCCAGACTTTGAGCTTGTCTACACTTCCATTTGTCCCCAAGGGCATACCTAGGGGTAGGTTAGGTTGACTCCCACCAAGAGCCACCAAGTGATGGGATGCATGTACACAAAAATCATGCCTCTTCTTGTTCAAAGTAGCCCACCCAACCATGTACACACTCCCTCTCGGTCACCAAGACATGCATTTGAGATAAGTGCTCCTTCCTGTTCTTGACTGGAAATTATCTCAATTTCTTGTCAGCATCCACCAGCCATTGCTTTAACAATGCCTAAAATCCAAACAGAGAATGCCTTACCTGGAATGTTCTTCTGGAAGGGACCAAGGTCGACATTCGGAGGCCTTGGTGGTTTCTTTGGAGGAGGACCAAGTGAAATAATGGAAGGAAGTGGTTTGGGCTTTGGGCTTTTTTCAACCTCATCCCATCTTTCTGTAACAGAGGGAAGAAACTATATTAATGCTTTGGTAGGGAGAATGAACTTCCATGCTGGAATTTTGCAATGGGTGAAACTAGTGTTTTTTTCTTCTTCTAAAAAAAATGTTTAGAGGTACTCTTTTTTCCCTATTCATATTGAAATACTGCCCCTCAGTGAGGTCAAACTTAGGTTCATAAAATGTTTAGGGGTATGTGTACCCCTGCATACCCCCCAGAAAAAAAGCACCGAGTAAAACAGACCAAACAAAAATCATGGTGTTCCTTTTTTCAAGTTTTGGCAGATACAGTTGCCCCTTTCCAAATGATGGAATTGACATACATTGACACTTTGGCTGTCGAAATGGGTTCTTGATTGCTTAGGTGCACACACAGCAGATATTGGATTATTATTATTATTTTTCTCAAGTGGGGGAACCGACAATCTGGATGCAAGACACGGCATTCACAAAATTAATTGCTCTTTTGAGAAAGAAAGGAAAAATTTACCCAGCTACAGGGATTCTAACCACAAGCCTGAACTTCCTTCCCACCTGTCAGAGCATGCTTGGCAGAGTTGTAACCCAGTAGGCAAGAGTAATTACAGAGTTTGTCATTCACTGACCTATAGGAGTCCAATAGAGTAGGGCTGTGTAAGTAATAGGCTTCCTGGGGGTCTCTGTGGACCACCTTGCTCTACATGTCAAAGCCATCAGAAAAGGAAACCTGTGCATATTGGCAAATATACCGTTCTGTCACATAGCAACAATTTAAACTGCACTCATGACTAATAGGAAGAGCCCTTTGGCATGGTACAAAGCTGGCAAAGTGCACAGAAAGGTTAGCCAGCATCCTGGAACACACACACACACACACACACACACACACACACCTTATCTGATTAGTCACCTGCAATTCATTGTAAGTTGGCAAAATAGCTGCTGAATGCTAAGTTCCTGTAAGGCAGCTTGTTCCAGTAAAGAAAGAAAAAAGATGTTTTTCGTAGTTGGCATTGGTCCTGGATTTTGTAAAGACAGCATGTCAAACCAGAAGCTTCCTGGCTGGAGGTTTTTTCTTCTTCTTCAATTAGCAAAAAGGCAATGCAAAGATTAGTTTCAGCCTCAATGTTGGACTCCCAAGTACTGGTCTGGCCCAAAACGTCTACTCCAAAGTTACCATGACAGCAGACAAGTGTTAATATTTATAAAGAATGGACATTGATTAGCAGCTAGGTACATTCACTTCAGGAAACCGGTCAAATTGCAGAAATAAGGAATGCATTCAGATTGCCAATTGTTTACACAGTGCCTGCAAGTACAAGTTGATTATTAGGAGGAAGAAAGAGGTCACTTATCATTGCCCTTATTGTGCAATTATAAGAGGGGCTACTGATTAAAATAACCTAGCAGCATCTCAGTTTATTTTACTGCATACCCTCTCCAGCTGTGAAGACTGATCAAAAATACATTTTAAACATTTCTCCAGAGTTTTTTTTTAAACAACACAGCTGGAGAACTACCCTTCTTCATGCCACACCTTCTGAAAAATTAAGCGGCGAGGGTATTTTTTGCTCAAAACAATGTAGGGACTACCCATGTACATTTCATGTTCTGTTCTGAAAGTCTAGGAAGCATATAAAACCTACTCACATTATCCCAAACTGACTGGCTTTTAGCTAGATACTAGAAACATCATAGGCAAGTTCTTTAACACAAAAGTATTGTTGCCCACTACTGACTTAGGGCTACAAAATATAGACAGGTAACATGGTTTACCGTTTGAGCATTGCGAGGTCTTGCTTGGCCTGTCTAAGTCATTAGTGTCTTGGGGGGAATCAGCAACTTTAATGGCACCGTGGGCCAGTGTTTCTGAGCTTGCATTTCTTGGTGGAACAGGTGGCGAGACTGTGGGAAATGGAACAGGTTCGACCTGTAGACGAGAAGGGGTGCTTGGTGCAGAAAGCACTACTGCTTGCTCATTTTCAGCTGCTTTTGCTGGAACCTCTGGAGTGACAGCAACGTTTGCAGTTTTGGGCTGGGGAAGAGACGTTGTTCTGTTTGAACGCTGAGGAGGGGTCTCGGACCCCTTTTTGTCACTCTGCAACAAAGCGCTTTCCCAGATGTTCAGAGTATTGCGGAAAGAATTGCTTGCCGGTGCAGTTTCTTGAAGGCAATGATAAGATGCCGGACGTTGCTTTGGTGAATCTTCCACCAGTACAACTCTTGCACAAACTGTCTCCATAATGTCTTTGCTTTTTCTGTCTTCATTCTTCCTGACTTCAGGCAATTCGTGAAGCCGGGCCCTTGGTAGCACCACAGGCTTGATTTGTACTATTTCAGACTTCTGCGATAAATAACTGAAGGGCGCTGTCTTTTGCTCAGGATCTGGAATTTGTCGTCGGCACAGTGGCTTGGGTTTAGGATGGGATGCGGGACTACCATCAGTATTTTGCTGAGGGAGGGTTGCTGCAGGAAGGCTCTTTACAGGCTGGAGCAATGCACTGGAAAAATTGGAATCATTCTGAAATTTTGCTCGAAGTGCTCGGAAGTCTCCAGCTCTTTCCTAAAATAGCCAAGCATACAAGAGACAACTATCAATCATATTTTTAACAAAGCAGTTCTAAACCAAATTGAGAAAGAACCCAGACTGGTGTAGTACTGGGTGAGATGGTTATGCAATCAAGTCTGGATTCAGGATAGAGGAGGTTCATGTGAAAAGTATATTCTGATGGGGCCCCTCTGGTGTCAGTGGACCTCTTGTAGCTTACCTGATGACAGTGCACAACTAGATACAGAGAGGAATTGGGTTCGTCCTCTTTTCACAGTGGGCTGGCCTTATTTAATTTTTCCAAATGTGCTTGTGGATTGGAATATGACTGCCAGATTATGCACGGTGGATTTTGTGCTGAAGTTGCGCACATAAAATATATATTCCCTATGTTGAAAATGTATGTATTTTATAGGATATGTGTGTACAAAATGCATACAGTTTACATGCAGATTTTTCCATGCCTGCCCCTTTCTTAAGGCTGCAAAAAATGAGACAAACTGACATAGGACTGACTGCTATTGAAAATGACACAAAATAGATTTAGGCATATCTGTCCAATTCATTGCCAAGCATCTGGTTCCATCATGAAGGGACAGTGTGGGCAATTTAAATGGACCCAGATGCTCCCCCCCCAAAGAGGAGCACAGGACATTGTGAGTGATGGACACTGCTGGGGTACTGACAACTTCACAAGGAAGCTGTGCCTGTGGGATGAGATTGGACCAAAGCTTAATTTCTAGAATTTGGGGGGTGCTTCACATCCAGATGCCCATCTCAGAGGCTTAGCATCCCCAGCCAGTGTCCTGATGTAATTTCTTGGAATATAAGATCGTCGTCATCTACAGTGTTTACTCTATAGTGACCCCACCCATATCTAAAATGTCGCAGCACACCTTGGGAGCCTCAGAAACTAGGCACTGGATGTCAAATTCCACGGTTCATGAAATGTGGCCATTTCTTACTCGCTCTCTTTTTGGAGCTACCTGTATATTGTGAGCTGCCTTATAAAAATCTGAATGTGCTTGCTCGGCAGGAGGAACAGCAGCCATGCAGATCAGCCTTGTGCACAGAACTGTGCTTGCCTGCAACAGCTTGTTGGATCAGAAAATTAGGTGAAACAAGACAACCTTGGACAGAAGCCCCATTATGCTGAAAAAGAGACACAGATGCCTTTAATGAGAAGGCAACACAGCAGAGCCTTGTCCTGAGATTTTATTGAATTTTGCGTAATTGCATCCAACTTATTAAATACAAAACAGTTTCTCCTGAATAACCCCTTTTAGTCAACGCTATTATTTTCACATTACACAGCATGATGCAAAGCACCTAGGAGATGTTTCAATTGCTCCGATTGTACTGGAGCAGCCAGCTGTATGATACAACTCAGTACTATGCCCAAGCCCAGTCTGGAATGTATATGCAATTAACATTTCCGTAAAGGAAAAGACAGACCAAAACCCCTCTGATCTTCATCCAAAACGTCACACTGAGTTATGACTACAACCAATGGAAGCCAAGGCAAAATAAATGCCATTGTTCCTTCAGCATGGGTGCAATATCTGCAGGCGGACTTTAAGATCTGCTCAAACGCACAGCACTGTTTACGGTGCTTCACTGCAAACCAGGTGCTTCTTTTATTACCGAATTCCTCATCAGAGCTGCAGAGAGAAGCCACCATGAAAAATGAAACCTTTGCCAGGTTGCCACCCCCTAACTAGAGATAAGCTTCTTCTTTTTTTAAAGTAACAATTGCTTTGTGATTTTATTATGCATTAAAAGCACAGCTGAAAACTACAGAGTTGAATCCTGGAGAGCTCTTCCTGTTTCTGAAAGGGCAACACAGGTGCTATTGCTTTCCCAGGCAGTGCATCCAGGAGCTCGCTGGGGTACTTCGCCCCTGAATGCCAGAAGCATTAAGTGCTTGACTGTTTCCATGGAAGCATTTCCATAATGTGGACATATTACCACCGGTAGCAGTTTAAGCTCAAGTTTCCAGTCTCCCTCAGTTCACTATTTTTACTTACAACAAGGACAGATGTTTTTGCTCTGTTCCATTTAATTATTTTAACATTGAAAATGTCCTGTTCTACCCCAGCCCTTGACATTCTCAGTTCATTTGCTCCAACTTATCATTTACCAGTTATTTCTGCCTGGGTGGAGAGTAGCACAGAGAGTAAACTAGGGATTGTGCCAACGCTGAGGCTCAGTTTGCTGAACCCCATGCAGCTGCTGAACCTAACCCACATACTCACCCCCCAAAGAAGGCTGCAAACTGTAGTTGCTGCAAATTGTAGCTCTGTGAAGTACAGGTCCCAGAGCAGAGCAGGATGTGCTTTAAAGGTATGGTGTGTATATAACCTGACTCTCAAATTGTGGTTTGGTTTTTAACACAGAGCCTGCTGATGATGAAAAGGGTGAAATTAGCTGCCAATCTACTATTTGGGCACTACTAAAATCCACTAACCAACATTAACTCATTTCTTCCCCTGTGTTTTCATATTACAGATGAGGGAGGGAGGGAGGGAGAACACAATAGGCCTTGAGAAGTCAGGGGGCATCTTGTTTAGCATTAAAGCTGGCTTGCAAAGAAATGGAATGATGAATTCAATAATTGGGGATGGCTGTGAGGTTGAATGGTGTGTTGTGGTGTGCTCCTAGCAGATCACTTGACCAGCTGTAACCACAACTCACCCAGAAAGAAAGGGAAGAGAGCAGGAAGTAGAAGCTATTAACAGGGCTAAAGGTAAAGGGACCCCTGACCATTAGGTCCAGTGGCGGACGACTCTGGGGTTGCAGCGCTCATCTCGCTTTATTGGCTGAGGGAGCCGGCGTACAGCTTCTGGGTCATGTGGCCAGCATGACTAAGCCGCTTCTGGCGAACCAGAGCAGCGCACGGAAATGCCATTTACCTTCCCGCCAGAGCGGTACCTATTTATCTACTCGCACTTTGATGTGCTTTCAAACTGCTAGGTTGGCAGAAGCAGGGACTGAGCAACGGGAGCTCACCCCGTCGCGGGGATTTGAACCGCCGACCTTCTGATTGGCAAGTCCTAGGCTTTGTGGTTTAACCCACAGTGCCACCCGCATCCCTCTTATTAACAGGGCTACCAACATTTAAAAAGCCAAGTGCTTAAGTCAAATTTGCAGCTCACTACTCAGCAGGGATGCCAACTTGAATAAAATTGGGGGAGGGAAGCCCCACACGGCATAATCTATCAAAATATGTGGCACATGCATACTATTTGAATGCCAATGCCCATCAATGGGGGGGGGGGACACATCAAAGGGACCTTGGCCCCTAGAAGTTGGCTCCCATGCGACCTAGGGCTATGCCACTCAGGCAGATCACTGTCCCCGGTTTACATGTAAGAGGGGAAAAGTCTGTACAGCAATAAACTTGCCACTTCAGCTCTAAAAGGCATGAAGGACTCAATGCTGGGTTTGTATGCTCTGGAATGAGTTCCCAGATTATTTATTACATTTTAATCTCATTTTTCCTGTTAACAATGTAACTTTAATGAGCATAAAATGTGATGGTCGTATGCACGGAAATAAAAAAGAGGTTTGCATTAGGCAGCATCTAGGAAATGCGGAAGGAGACACTAGAGATTTCTGTTCCAGCTAAGTGATGACTAATCCCTGGGGCACCTGAGAACTCAGCTTCTCAACAGACAATAGAGCCTGCAGCAGCAGGAGCTCATTTTAGCTCAGTGATCTGGAGCAAGCAAGTTACTTGTATAGGATTTCTCTCTGGGAGCAGAGAAAGGAAAGTTAAGGTCTTTAGGAAGACTGGACTGTATTGCTAGTTTAAGAGCAATGTGTTACTTTGTATTTTGCAATGTTAGTTTTGTAACTGGTTTAAGACTGCAGAAAAAATCTTTGAAACTTGGGGTGGAGAGCATTAATTTTGACTCTGCACAATCAAGGATGCAGATCAGGGATTCCATTTGCAACAACTCTTCACACATCCTTCCAAAGAGGCCTAGGCAGCATGCACCTCACCCCCATCCCCACCCCCACCCCCACCCCTGCCTGTCCAGGTCTATATTATGCTCAATATGCAACCCTGTGAGGTAGGTGAGATTTGCTCAAGTTTGCTCAGTGAGCTTCATGGTGGGATGGGCATACCAGATACTATTTGGAGGATACAAATCAGCTTCCCCAGTTTTTGTTTTTGTTTTAATACTTTGCACAAGACTGTAATCTGCCAGTTCCACAAAGCGCCATTTACAGGAATCTCTTATGGTTCCTATTTATGGAACTGATAGGCTTTGTAAATCTCAACAGGAACATTCTGCAGATATCATTTGTTTACTCAAGACAGTACTCTGACCCACAGCAGCCACAATTGCTGGAATTTTGCCACATGCTCCAGGTACCATCAATCAAGTTTGATGACATCCAGAAAGTATAAACTCGGGCAAGTTTTCCTGCAAATCCACCCACAGTTTCTCAAAAGACTAAAATGTAAAGAGGTTAGCCAGGTAGTTTCATAGCCAAATCAAAGACACTAGAATGACTTTGGGAGGGAAAAGAGAAGAGTGTATCAGGGCTGTTAGTTTAGCAGTACAAACCTAGGCATATTTTCCCAGCAGTAAATCCCACTGTGTTCAGTGTACTTCTCAGTGAGTAGATTAAGGATTGCAGCCCAAACTCTTAAAATAAGAAAGGGACTATGGTGTTTACAAATGGTTCAATGGTTACAAAGAATCATTAAAGGTTATGTTCTGCTCCCCTCCCCCCCCTCCCAAAGGGTTTAAACGGACGCATCAAGAAATAAGGATGTGGAAAATTTTCAATTTAGATGCATTTAAAGCCAGCTTTATCAAATTCATAGTTTCTGAAGCTGAAACCCTGCCATCCTTTGAAATTCACGCTCCTCTGAAGGTTACAACGCAGTTCTCCAACCAACCAATATTGACAAAAAATGCATATGATAAGGGGAAAGGGTGCATAAAAATAAATTACATTCCCGAAAATAGCACACTAAATGCATAATATTAGGAGAAATTGCTTGCAAAGATGTGTGCATTAGTCAAAACTGTGCACAAATTGTACTTACTAGGAAAAATGTGTACTAAAATGCAGAAGAATTTTAAAATAAATAAATAAACAAATTGCAAACTGCTGCAGAAACATGGAGATTGGAAAAACCAAGAAACAGAACTAAAACTGTCAGGAGGAAGACTGGGCTCCTGCAGTGCAGAGATGTGCAGAAGAAAGAGTTCAACAGGTATAGTTTCGCTCTGTGTGTCAGTCAGTGTCTCTCTCTTTTACACACACACACACACACACACACACACACACACACACACACTGCTGAAAGGGGCAGCCCCAGGCTGCGCTCGGCTTCCCTTTTATAAGCACTTCGGGTAGTCTCAGGCATGTGAGAACCATAACCTTTCATCAAGAAATCATCCTGCACTTTTTGAACCCCATGTTTCCCTCAGAAGGATAAGGTTTCAACCCTAACATTAGAAAGTAAAGAGGTGCATTTGTGGCCAGGTTAAGGCACTGATTGGGAACCTCCAGTGGTTCCTGGACTACAACTCCATCAAACCTGACCCACGGGCCATGGTGGCTGGGGCTGATGGCAACTAAGGACCACAGATGCCCCCCTGCATTGGTTTTTAACCCTGAACATCCCCATATAGTTATAGCACAACTGTGATATCTCCAAAAAGTTGCTCTTTTCTCTGGACAGGGTGGGGTGGAACTTAGCCCCACAAGACCAGCACAACAAGTTTCCAGCAAAAGTAATAATAGGGAGCTAAATCCTGAAAACATTTATGCCTCCCTATCAGGTAACCTCCCCCAGCGTTGAACCGGCTCCCTGTTCTTTGCAGTGATCCACGTAGAGCTACACACCATGTTACAAGATAAGCTAAAGAAAAACTGTTTGAACAGCAAACAGAGGCAATGCCCCAGAAAGACACATAAAAAAGCAGCAGAGCAGCATTTGTAGTTACCATTTCCATGTTTTCTCTTGCTTTCATACCTCCTTCTGAGGTGGCTCAGTGTTGCAGCCCATTTTTGAGCGTGTGGGTAGTCTGCTCCCAGAGCAGAGGAGTTTAAGGAACTTCCTTCCTGGCAGCTCAGAGTAATCCTGCAGCAAGAGCCAGTGGGCTTAAGGTGGAGCAAATGCAGAAGGATCACACCTGGGCTGAAGGACTTGGCTCCTCCTTAACCCAACCCACTGTGTGTGTGTGTGTGTGTGTGTGTGTGAGAGAGAGAGAGAGAGAGAGAGAGAGAGAGAGAGAGAGAGAGAGAAGGCAGACTTGCTTCACCTGCAAACAGATCTCCCCTTTTGTTGCACACGAACCAGGCATGCCCATGGAGGAAATGTCAGTCTTTGGAGAACTGTTAGTGTAGCAAAGGTATGCTAATGTCATCATGGGTTGCGGCTGCACGGCCTTGATTTTTGAGGGAAAGGCTGTACAGAGCAGGCTGTGCATTTTGGAACAGAGATCACACTATACACACAGCTGCATAAACTAGTTTTGCACTCATGTAGCCCAGATTCTGTGACTAAATAAATTATGCCAATAATTTGGGTGTCGTTTGGGTTATATATCTCTCTGTGGAGATGCAAGAAATCAAACTAAACACTCACACAAAATTCAGGTGCTGCTTCTCTGAAATGCGGTAGGGAGCATGGGCTACTTTCATGTGGACCTCAGTTCCAAAGCCTATCAAGTGCATCCTCACTTACATATCCCCGCCTTGATGTAGCCATAGATATTTTTTTTTTGTTGTTGAACCGATGCCAGCACCAGTGACCCTCTCCATGTTGAGAAAAGATGGCTGGGAGACAGAAATGTTCAGGAAGAGAGGTCTTCATACTTTGAGGGGAAAAGGCCAGAGAAGTCATTGTAAGACATTAAAGAGATACAAAATAAATTAAATAAAAAAACCCTAATTATAGCCACTGGGGATACAAAGTAAGGAGAGAAGAGAGGAAATCAGTTAGATGAAAAAGAAGTAATGATAAAAAGGGAAAGGTGTGAAAGAAGCAAGCAATTTGAGCAGGGAAATAGGGTACAAATCTATCCTTAACATAATTCAACAGGTATATTAAAGGATAAGAATGAATGTTGGCTAGGCTAGTTTATGCATTGCAGCAGGAATGCGGAACCAACCTGTAGCTCTGCAGATGAAGAAGGATGGACTAAGAATGGAGGGGGGGCTTATCTCTCCCTTTGGACCCCCTGGGAAACTATGCATACCTGCTGTACTTGGAACTGGGTGTGGAGAGTGCAGCTGAATGGGACACAGGTGAGGGCAGACTGAGAAAGAGCCATCTGCCTTGGACCTGCCCATAAAAAGCAAGTCCACAGTGAGAATCTAGGGTGATGGCCGCTATTTCCATGAACTCTTCTCATTGTGAGACTTTTGTGGGTGAGCTGAGAGTTTGTTTGGGCCCAGGGTGAGAATACAGAGGCCAGGAGGGAGGGTGTGTCAGAAGGAAAATGAATTTATATAGATTAGTAACTTTGTAATCATGCAGCATTTTTAAATGTAACTGCAAATTTATGTAAGTTGTCAGTTGTTGCTTCGGTTTTCTGTACACCGCTTAGAGATATTTTAAATATAATAAGCTTTATGAAAATTAAATAATCAATCTCCCATCAGCCCCATCCAGCATAGTCTGTGGCCAGGTATGATGGCAGTTGTAATCCAACAACGCCTGGAGGGCCACAAGTTTCCCATCCCTGCATTATAGCTTCCAAGTTCAGGGAGTTTTAAGCCATTCTGTATGCAAGGAGAATGGGCAGTTTTTTATACATTGTCCCAGGTTCTTTTATTGTGGTGGTGGTGGTGGTGGGGAATCAGAATGCCTGGGGTGAAAATGGCCTTCCTTGTTTTGTGTATGGCAGACCACGTGCTGACAATTACCACATGGAGCAATTTAAAGCAGCCTTGACGCGGCAGCAACGTATAACTCAGCCCCAAGTCAACATCCCATCCTTACGCTGACCCTTGATGTGTGGCTGTCTTTTTAAATGCCATTCTCTTCCTCTTTACCAGCAGTAAGCCTGAGGAAGGACAGCTATCATCTTTCATCATACAAGCAGTGCTTTCTCTGCTATAAATCTCGCCGTACAACCAGGTTTCCTGAAGCCTAAATGCAAAGTTAAGATATGGGAAGAGACACTTCCCCAGAGCAAAAGAGCTGTGCTTTTATTGCCAGGTAACGGAGATCAGTACGTTCCTTCCCTGTGTCTGAAAGTGGGAGCCAGGACAATGGGAGACTCAGAGTTGGGTTCCAAACAGTCATTTCTGGGTTATTATTGGAAGGGTAAATAACTATAGAACTGTAAAGCACTTTGTACACTGAAAGGTGCCTTATTTTTAAAAAATCTATTAAGCTGCTCATTTCTGCTCTTTAGTGAGCTGCTTCTTGGAATCTGACCTATCACTTTTTCCCCCCAGGACAGGACATAGCAATTACTTTATATCTCTCTAGTGGATAATTGTTTATAAGCACAGCGCTGTGAATTCAGTAAATCTGAGAATGAGTTTTCACAATCACACTTGTACTGGCGAAAGGGAAGTGAAACCATAGAGTGTGAAGGGGTTTTTTTGTGGGGGGAGGCATTAGGCTGTCTAAACCCCTTCTAATTTCTGGATCCAGCAAAGGTTGAAATCTAATGGAGGATCCCATTGTTGAAGTAGCCAGGCCAGCTTCTAGTTAAAGAGCCCTAGTGGATGGGTCATTAGTCTAAAGAAAGGAAGTTGCTTTGTGCTGGAGGGCCATGGGTGGGCCCCCTCCCTCACCTGGCTGGTAGTGACAATAACCAGAGCTGAGTTGTTTGTGTGAGCTGAACTGCAAGTAGGCCATTAGAAGAGGTCAGGGCATGAGAACCATGATTGCTTTCTGCTTGAATCCAAGGCTGTGGCTATTGGAGAAGCAAGACCCTCTTGGGGTGTTAATGCTGCGAGTCCTTCCATCACAGACTTAGGTTGTATATATGTGTAAATAAACCATATATCATAAAGACGTCACAGTCTCCACTGTCCCTTGTTCCCAAGAAACTGAATCCTGGGTAAGTGCCTGGAACCCCAGGAATCTCACACTGCTTGGAGATTAGGGTGGTGTACAAGAGTATGTTTCTGTTCTATCATCACCTGAGCTGTGCAGTTTATTTCATAGTGCTGATGCCCAACTCTTTGAAGAGTGAAATCCAGCTGTGGAAAGTCATTTGTTACTTTAGTCTGTAATTCTGGAGCTGGTTCATCACCTGATTGCAGCTCTGCTTCTTTCTGAAAAGCAAACCGATTCTCTGTTAGAAAAACACTGGGGCCTAATTTGAATAGCAGAATGTCTGGCATCTGGTGGGCGGGGCTTTTATGTTGTGCTATGGAATTGGCCCCTCCCTTTGGGTATTCAGTTAAGTTCAGTTAGAGAGGCCAACTGCCATTCCTGCCTCATGTTGTTTTAGTTTCTCTCAGACAGTATGTTATTGTGTTACAATGTTTTATTATTACTGAAGCTTTGCTTGACATATATGTGAGCCGCTTACTTTGCTGAAAGAAAAGAAACTCTGCTGAAGAATGATGGAATATTCTAAACTGGGGGGGGGATATTCCTAGTCTGCCAGGAGGATTGGGTTTTTTTAATCACCCCCACCCTCTAAAACATTCTCCACCCCCCACCCCACTGGAATGGCCTGGTCCTCAACACACGTTCAAAGCAATCCAACCTTGAAATGTCAAGGGAATGAATGTGAAATGTCAAGGAAGGAAAGTAGGACCCATACTTCAAGGAAAGGAGTAGCATAGGAAGTTGCCTCATACTGAGCCACAATTGGCTCACCCTGACTGTCAGCTGCTCTCCAGCATTTCAAACAGGGGACATTTCCAGCCCTACCTGGAGATGATACTTGGGACCTTCTGAGATGCTTTGCTGCTGAACTATGGCTCTGTCCTCTTGCTTTATGGAAGGACTCCTAAACTGACTTATCAGCTTGTTGAGGCCTGACTCATAATGGAAGAGAGTTTTACTACAAGATTCAGCAAGACTGTGTGCTCCTTTGAAAATAGCAATCAATGTCATTCCTGAAACACAGCGATCTCATGAGAGTGGCAAAAGCCCAAAATATATAATTTGATGTGGGGAAATGAGATGAGGGACACTTTAATCCTAACTGGAGAAAGGGATTTGCTCTTGCAGTATTTGCTTTTATTTTGAGACAAGCGTTACAGATCCACCTGGATTTATCCTAGGACCACAGGGCGAGTGTGGTGGCACTCTATAAGCCCTCCAGCTGTTTTATACCAAGTTAGACCATTTTCCCATCTCCTTTAGCATTGTCTACACTGACTGCAGTGGCTCTCCAAGACTTCATGTGTGGAACATTTCCAGCCCTACCTGGAGATTCCAGGAATTGAACATGCCACCTTTTGCTTGCTTGCTCTGTTTTAGACACCTGCTGAAAACCTGTCTGTTCCAGCAAGCCTATCCAGATGTTTAATTTTGTTACTTGCATTTGTCTCAATGTCTTATTGATTCTACCTTTGCTTTTAATGATAAATGATAAATGATGATTCTACCTTTGCTTTTAGTGATAAATGATGATTTTAGGCATATTTGTATTTAATTGGTTTAGGTATTTTAGCTATTTCATTCATTTATTTATAATGCTATCTGCACACCGCTTGGGGAATTTCTTTTGATCAAGCAGTTTTATGAGTTCCCTCAATAAATAAACCAACTGAATGAGTGTTTTGTTAAATGTAAATTTTATGTGGACATAACAAACCTCATTGAAGCAAGAACTGTTTTATTTTGTGTGTGTGGAAGGGCCTTTACAGTCTAACCATATGCATATTTTATTGAATTAAAGTTTCATTGAGCTCAGTGGGAATGGCTGCCAAAGGGGGCACAGAATTGCACCCCAGGCTCCTATGTCCCGCTTGCAGCTTTCCACCAACCTTCCGCAGGTGCCTTTCATCCCAGTTTGGTATGGCCAGTCATGTTCAAATTGTTGTCTGAAAAGGGTTTGGCTGCAAATCTCCACTAGAGGGTGAGCTAAGCTAGCGATACCCATATTGGGTTTCTTTGATGTAATTCCTCCAGCATTTGAGGAAGGAAGGGGAGGGGGAGAGAATATCCGCAGCACTTATTGATCCTTAAGTTAAACACAGACAAGGTGGGTAATGAAAACTTTTACTGGGCCAACTTATAAATTATTTGCCAGACCAATAAAATTTATTGCACATCTATTATTTTTCCCCTCAGCAATTTTTAAGAGAGCTCTAGCCAAACAGGACAATGAAAAAACCAAAACAAATGGGAAAGTGTATTCTGGGCTGTCAATTGCACTGAATTCCCCCTATGCCTGACCAAATGCTTCTGATATGCCGCTCGCTGTGTCCATAGATGGGGCTGTCCTTGAGATAACAACCTTTCCCAAGTTTGCCCAGGACAATCTCAACCAACTTGAGCCACCCCACAATTTTTCTAATAGGCACCTCAAATCCTAAATATCCTGGTTTTATTTCCTCTCTTGTCTCCTGAACAGGCCAGAGGGGAGAGGCAAAGAAAGCATTTGAATCTGGCTTCTCCTGAGTCATACCACTCTCCATAATGGAATGCAACTTCTGATGAGTCTTACCACTGATTCATCCAGCCTCGTATTGTCTGTTCAGATTAGCAATGTCTCCTGATGGGTTCAAGGTACAGTCCCAACTCTGCTACCCGATAACTAAAGGTGTCACTAAAGCTGCCAGTATACTCTATAGACCATGGGAGGTAAAAAAGCAGGGCCCTTCTCCCCGCACCACTTTTAATAGCTATCTCTCCTGCACTTTGACGTTGTTTTACCATTTAGTTTCACAGCCCAGGTCAATCAAGAGTGTCAACCTGCAAATGAGAACAATATTAGGTGTGTGCCTAACATGTCTAGCATGTGGAAGCACCCAGTTACATGGGTAGTTGTGGTCATGAGAAAGGGTCCATTGTTCTGCTGTAGAGCACGTGTTGTGCATGCAGAAGGTCCAAGTTTCAATTCCTGGCATTTCCAGCTCAAAGGATTGGGCAGTAGGTGCCAGGAATGACCTCTGCCTTAGGATCTGGGGAGCCCTTGGCAGTCAATGTAGACCATGTGGACTATAGGGATGAAGAGTTTGATGTAGTATATAAGGTGGCTTCCTGTGTTCTTATGACATAACGATGGGCTCATCCTGACTTCCTTTTGTACTCTGTTTCTAGGCACAGGTCTGAGCTTTAAAGCTGTGCGTCTAAGTGAGAGGATAGATAGATAGATAGATAGATAGATAGATAGATAGATAGATAGATGATAGATAGATGATAGATAGATAGATAGATGATAGATAGATAGAGGATAGTACTAGTGCTTTCCCTGTGAAAACTCATGTTTTACCACTACATCGGAGCAAATGGCAAATGAGTTTTCCATGGATCGCCACTTGCTCCAATTCAGTGGTAAACCATGTTTTCCCCCCCCCCAGGGAAAGCACGGGGGGGGGAACCCTGCTCAGACACAGAGCTTTAAACCTGTACCTGGAAAGTGCAGCGCAAAAGGAAGTCTGGATGAGTCCTGTCTAATAGCATTTATCCACACATTGAACAAAAGGAATTGCATTTCCACAGACCACAGCAAAGGAATGTGGTGTGTGTGTGTGTGTGTGTGTGTGAGAGAGAGAGAGATATTTGGTTCTCAGGATTCATTTTTAGAACTGGGCCATTTGGATGCAAGATTTCTGATGAGTCAGTGGAGGCAGCTTCAAGCCTTCTGCCTCACATCTCAGTCATTGCCCATTTGTTTCTCTTGCCTGCCACCCTATAAGGCTCTTTAGGGCTGTGCCACTAGTGACTGATGGCTGCCACTGAAAGCTGCTGTTTGCCTTTTATGCTTATTGCAAATAAAGGGTTGCAGTAAGAGGGCTACCAGAATTGTGCTGAGACTCGTGATCTCTGTCCAGTGTGACAGAATTAGCACCCTTCTCCCTTTTTGTTCCTTTCATACACCTGAAGTTTCATCCAGGTACGGGTCTTATTTTATGACATTCTGTTCCGAGATGGGGGCAATTTTGTGATCTGTGACCATGCATGGATTCTTTTTATGCCTTTTGGATTTGGTGTGGGAAACTGAGCTTGGAGGACAGTTTCTTGAAGGTCATTGTGCCAGCCAGCCAGCCAGCCAGATTGATAGCAGGATATCCAACCAGTATTTCAGGCTAGTTCAGCTCCTCATTTTCTTCTACGTATGTGGAAGTATAACTTTTAACTATCATTTTCAATATGGAACACCTTGCAATGGGGAGACTTGTTATATTTTACCCGCAATTTGCTCCGCTGCTTAAATCGCTCTAACCCTCTCCTGCCCCCTGCAACACACACACACTACAATGACCTACCTACCAGCACTCTGAAATTGGAGATGTGCTTGATTGCACAAGGCTGTCCGCAGCCTTATTTCTAGAAGAAGATCCACAAATAACTTTAATCACATGTGGTATGTTTCTGATGCTGCTATCAGGAGGCGGAAAATGGATATAATGCTTCTATAATATCTCTAGATGCTGAGAAGGGAGGCATTTGACTGTGCAAAGCAGCCATTTATATTAAAGGTCGGTCAGGCTTTGGACTTGAGAGATTCTCAGCGGCTGGGGTTCACTCAGCATATAGAATTAAAGGTGAATTTCATATTTTAAGTTGCCGCTTTCTTCTCTCAAATTGCTTTAGAAAACAAAGATTTAGATCCCAGTGATGCAGTGACTGAGTAGGCAAACATGACAGCCGTTATGAGCTGAGCAATAACTCACTCTGCCTCGGATGCTAGAAACTGTTTTATTGAGACAGGCAATGGGGGAAAAATGAATTGCCATTTCCTTTAGGGCCCTGTACTGTGTACATTTTGTTTTTCCTAAGTGAATTCTTCCATAAGATGCAGTGCACTATTTTGCAAAGCTCTCCCGCGTGACAATCCCTGGGTTGCCAGGTGGTAAGTGTGGGTGACTTTGCAGAGGTCCAATGAGGCATAGATTAGTTTAAAGAGTTAAAGGTGTGAGCAATCATTTTGTATTTTTGTAGCAGGATGACCCATATCCACTGCCAACAAACTGGCATTTTAATACATTCTTGGCTTCATATGATTCAGGTTTCACCAGGGCTTGAGCACTGAACCGGTTTGAATGTCAGGACTTGGCTACAAAGGAATAAAAAGGACAACCTCAGCAACTTACTTATCACACTCCATTCCTGACTCATCTGAGCTTAAACAGGACAGGCCTCCTGGTTTAGAAGGAATGATGTGGACATAGACTGGACCCTCACACCCTACTTTTTAATCAGTCAGTGGACATGTGTCCTGATACTTGGTTAGCAGCTCCCATGACATGAGCAGACAGCCATTTACCAAAGGGTAACGCGGGTGGCACTGTGGGTTAACAGAGCCTAGGACTTGCTGATCAGAAGGTCGGCGGTTTGAATCCCTGCGACGGGTGAGCTCCCGTTGCTCGGTCCCTGCTCCTGCCAACCTAGCAGTTCAAAAGCACGTCAAAGTGCAAGTAGATAAATAGGTACCACTCCAGCGGGAAGGTAAACGGCATTTCCGTGCGCTGCTCTGGTTCACCAGAAGTGTCTTAGTCATGTTGGCCACATGACCTGGAAGCTGTACGCCGGCTTCCTCGGCCAATAAAGAGAGATGAGCGCCGCAGCCCCAGAGTCGGCCACGACTGGACCTAATGGTCAGGGGTCCCTTTACCTTTAACTTTGCCAAATGGTAACTCAGCTGGATAGCTCAGTTGGCTAGAGCATGGTGTTGATAACGCCAAGGTTGCAGGTTTGATCCCCGTAAGGGATAGCTTCATATGCCTGCATTGCAGGGTGTTGGACTAAATCAGTCTTTCCCAAACTTAGGCCTTCAGTGGTTTTAGGACTACATCTCCCATCATCCCTAGCTAGCAGGACTGGTGGTCAGAGATTATGGGAACTGTAGTCCAAAACAGCTGGAGACCCAAGTTTGGGAAACACTGGACTAGATGATCCTCAGGATCCATTCCAATTCTATAAAGCTCATGGAAGACTTTAGTGTTCTCCTGCCAAATGTTCAGTGTGTACCAAGGGCAGCTGTGTGATTACGTTATCATCAGCCCACCAACTGTAGAACACTCTTGGGAAGTTATGTTGTGTAAAAGTACCCCCTGCCTACAGCACCAACCTGGGCAGTGTCCTAAATCAGAATGCGAAGCCATTAAAAGATCCAGAAATACTTTCCTCTCTGCAACTACCTCCAGCTGCCTAAGCTAGAGTAAATTTGATATTGTGTCAAGGATGAGGTTCAGTGCTTCTGACTGAAAAGGAAGCAATATTACTAGCACCAGATCTCTTGGCACTGTTAAATTGTATGGCTCAGGCTACTCAATTACTCCATTCCACCAAGCTCCCAAAGCATACATATGTAGAGATTGCATGCATTGATTTCTACATACAGCCAGATTTTTCTAACCAACATGGACAACTCAGAGTAGTTAATGATAGTTAAAGGCAACATCTGCCTCTGGAGGTGCTCAGCATGTTAAAAGCTCAGTGCAGGAAGGAGAAAAATGAGAACAAATCCTCTAGTATCTGGATGCAAAAGACGGTAACATTGCTTTTCCTTTTCTTAGCCTCACAGAGTGCATAAGAACAGACTTCTGGATCAGGCCAATGGTCTATCTAGCCCAGAATCCTGTTCTCACAGTGTCCAGTCAGATGCCTGTGGGGAAACGCACAAGCAGGACTCAAACACAAGAGCACTCTTGCCTCCTGTGGTTTCCAGCAACAGCTTTTCTGTCTCCAGTTGTGAAGGAAGAACACAGTCATCATAGCCAGCAGCATCTGGTATCCTTATCATCCATGAATTTGTCTGATCCTCTTTTAAAGCCATCCTAGTTGGTTGATATCACTGCCTCTTGTGGCAGCAAGTTCCGCAGTTAAACTATACATTGCATTATGAAGTGCTTTCTTTTATCTATCCCGAATCTTCCAACTTTCCACTTTATTGGATGTCCATAGGATGTTATGAGAGAGTGAGAAAAAACTTTTCTCTGTCCATTTGCTCCATGTGATGCAAATTTTTACAAACATCACTAATAATAGTAAGAAATAATTTTATTATTTATACCCTGCCCATCTGGCTGGGTTTTCCCAGCCACTCTGTCATCTCTTACTCATGTCGCCTCTTACCTTTTCTCTTAACTAAAGCTGCATTTCCAAGTGATGCCCACAGCAGTCTTGGGTGGCTGCTACGACAAGGTCCTGTACACAGTCAACTTCAGGTGGAAGACATCACTCGTCACCTGTTAGCCTGCCCCTACCCAAGAAATTGCTTTCTGAAACCTTTGTTCACACAAGCAAGCAGACAGACCCCATCAGAAATGATCATTTCTTTTGAGTGATAACAATAGCTTCATAACTCTGTAATAAACAAAAATCTGCCCTTATTCTCTTATGGGGGACACAAGAGCCCTTGTAGAGTCCTTTGTAGGTTCTCCATTGGCAGGAGAAAATAACAGAGGCCAACCAGAGAATACAGAGAAGCAAAGCAGCTCGTAAGCCTGATCTTTATTGAACTGTTGCAACAGGGTGCTCCCCTCACACACAGGAAAGGAGGAGGACCCAGAACCCAGGTGTGCCTGCCCTTATATAGACATTTTAAACTCCTTGCTCTGGAGCCCAACACCACCCCTCCATACATCATACATACATCACAGAAGGGGTGTAGCCCAAGACCACCCCCCACAAACATCATACCTACATCACAGAATTAAAAAGCAGAGACATCAACTTGCCAACAAAGGTCCGTGTAGTTAAAGCCATGGTTTTCCCAGTAGTGATGTATGGAAGTGAGAGCTGGACCATAAAGAAGGCTGATCGCCGAAGAATTGATGCTTTTGAATTATGGTGCTGGAGGAGACTCTTGAGAGTCCCATGGACTGCAAGAAGATCAAACACATCCATTCTTAAGGAAATTAGCCCTGAGTGCTCACTGGAAGGACAGATCGTGAAGCTGAGGCTCCAATACTTTGGCCACCTCATGAGAAGAGAAGACTCCCTGGAAAAGACCCTGATGTTGGGAAAGATTGAGGGCACAAGGAGAAGGGGACGACAGAGGACAAGATGGTTGGACAGTGTTCTCGAAGCTACCAGCATGAGCCTGACCAACCTGCGGGAGGCAGTGGAAGACAGGAGTACCTGGCGTGCTCTGGTCCATGGGGTCACAAAGAGTCGAACACGACTAAACGACTAAACAACAACAAAATCACAGAAAAGGTGGTCTACAACAGAAATTTGAGTGCAGGTTACCTGTTAATGGTCACTTGATTGGATACGCTGGGGAGCCTGGCCAGTCTTTTGTAATGACAAATACTTAGTTCCTGAGCCAGGTCACAGGCTCGCCCTATTCATACACTGACATACCCTTAAGACAGGATTTGTGAACGAAAAGACAAAGGGGAGGCTTTTCCATTTTCCTTTGACCTTGCAGAGAAATATTTGAGGTCAATTTGAGGTCAATTTGGGAGAGACAAAATGGTTTCAGGACTTTTTCTGTGGGGTTTCAGACATGTGATTTATATATGCAGTTATGAACATTTATCATAAGGATATATATATATAACATATAACTGCATATATAAATCACATGTCTGAAACCCCACAGAAAAAGTCCTGAAACCATTTTGTCCCTCATATATATATATATATATATATATATATATATATATATATATATGCTTTCGTAGATTTTCACGGGTACAGGAATGCAGGTTTTGGTGTCTTCGGGTGTCTTCCCGTGTAAGAGTCGGGGTGTCTGTGCGACGTTTCGACGAGGTCTCACTCGTCATCTTCAGGCTGGTGCTTTCGGCTTCTTGTTACTGGAACAGAGCAGAGTCTGGTGTTTGAGTTCCTATAAATACTGTTGAGGGGTGTGGTGTATAGCCTCCAACGTTCTGGGCAGAGAGGAAGTTTCTAGATTAGTGTGCCTTTTCTTCTTTTGTTCCTTAATTACTTGAGGGATATCTTGGGTGATTTCATGAGTGATATTCTGAATACCACTGGGTGGGTCATTAAGTGTAGATTAGTTGCTAAAGCTTTCGTGTCTTGACCTCTTGAGCTTGTGAAGAGTTTTTCTGAGAAGATGGCTGTGCTGCATTTAGTTGTGCTCTGGCTTGGCTTCGTGTATAGGGGCGAGCTGTGGTTTTGTGCCTTGTGCCAGCCAGATCTGTGTAGGGATTGCAGGGGGGTGCAGCATCCGGAGGTGCCACTATAGTTTGGCTACTGGATGGAGTCTGTAATATGTCTGTGGAGAGGGTCTGGGTTTGGGTCTGGTGTGGTTGATTGGTGACGGCGTTCTGTGTGCCTCTGGTTCTGGTGTCGGTTTTTGTGGGGAGGGCTAATTTCCAGATGTCTGGCAGGCGGGACGTGTCGTCACGCTTGTTCATGTTGTGAGGGTGTTTCTCTATCTCGATGGCTTCCATGATTATTCTCTTGTGGTGATGTTCCATGTTAAAGAGCAATTTGGAATCTGCAAAATTAATTTCGTGTCCTGTTTCTTTCATGTGTTGGAAAAGAGAGGATGTTTTTTCTTCTTTTTTGACGGCATTCTTGTGTTCTGCGATACGTGCATTTATTCGTCTGTTTGTTTGTCCAATGTACGTGGCTGGGCAGACTGGGCAGTGGTATACCCTGCAAAGTGGTATACCCTGGGCAGTGGTATACCCTGGGCAGACTGGGCAGTGGTATACCCTGCAAAGTCTGCCCAGCCACGTACATTGGACAAACAAACAGACGAATAAATGCACGTATCGCAGAACACAAGAATGCCGTCAAAAAAGAAGAAAAAACATCCTCTCTTTTCCAACACATGAAAGAAACAGGACACGAAATTAATTTTGCAGATTCCAAATTGCTCTTTAACATGGAACATCACCACAAGAGAATAATCATGGAAGCCATCGAGATAGAGAAACACCCTCACAACATGAACAAGCGTGACGACACGTCCCGCCTGCCAGACATCTGGAAATTAGCCCTCCCCACAAAAACCGACACCAGAACCAGAGGCACACAGAACGCCGTCACCAATCAACCACACCAGACCCAAACCCAGACCCTCTCCACAGACATATTACAGACTCCATCCAGTAGCCAAACTATAGTGGCACCTCCGGATGCTGCACCCCCCTGCAATCCCTACACAGATCTGGCTGGCACAAGGCACAAAACCACAGCTCGCCCCTATACACGAAGCCAAGCCAGAGCACAACTAAATGCAGCACAGCCATCTTCTCAGAAAAACTCTTCACAAGCTCAAGAGGTCAAGACACGAAAGCTTTAGCAACTAATCTACACTTAATGACCCACCCAGTGGTATTCAGAATATCACTCATGAAATCACCCAAGATATCCCTCAAGTAATTAAGGAACAAAAGAAGAAAAGGCACACTAATCTAGAAACTTCCTCTCTGCCCAGAACGTTGGAGGCTATACACCACACCCCTCAACAGTATTTATAGGAACTCAAACACCAGACTCTGCTCTGTTCCAGTAACAAGAAGCCGAAAGCACCAGCCTGAAGATGACGAGTGAGACCTCGTCGAAACGTCGCACAGACACCCCGACTCTTACACGGGAAGACACCCGAAGACACCAAAACCTGCATATATATATATATATATACACACACATCCTTAAATTTTTTATTTCAACACAGGGAGCAGCCCTCTGTGCACTGGCTGCAAAAGAAATTAGGAGGAAGGAGTTAGATTGTTGTGGTATTTGGAGGTGTTTAATTGGAAATCAAGCTGGATTTGAGTTTGTCGACATCTCTGGTAACCGCTCTCTTACATCATGGAAGTATGGATGTATGTGATCTGCCTTGTTTTATTGGCTGGTACTGTTGCTGCGGGTTTGTCATGGCCTTTGGCTGGAACAATAAACTTAAATTGAATTCAAAAGTATTACAACCCCAAGGTGTCATTCCTGGTCAGTCACCACCAGTTCAGACCCCCACAAGCATATTTGTGAATTTTAGATTTTTTGTGTGCTGAAAAAGTACCAAACAATAACCAACCACACACACCCAAAACTTTATTTTTTAATGTGGCTCCCTTAACAAGGGGGTTTTCTATAAAGGAAACCATTTTTGCCTAATGACTACTCAGAGGGTTTCAGTTCAGTTCCACTGATAGCACTCACATTGACTTTAGTATGCAAACAACAATTTCCCCCCTTTGCCCAATGTTCGGGAATCTATTTCCAAAATAGTGATGTCCTTCAGTGATGTCTTGGCCTTTTGTTAATGATTCACAATACTATGAGAGTTCAGGGTGCAACCTTCTTTTTTAAAAAGCTCACTCTACAAAACAGGTACCTGGAGGTTTCCAAACCAAAAATGGAAAGCATTTGTTTTTATTAAAAGAAAATGTGGTTCCATCTGAGTAGGCTTTTTCCTCCTACGATTCTCTTGATAGCTTATCTACTATCATGTCAGGATACAGTTGCAGCACACAGTAAGCTAACAGGATTGCCATCCCAGAGGTAAGTCTATCTCCATGTAATTTAAGATACTGCCTTACATATAGAAATTGCTGTCTATCTGGTCAGTGCATCAATTCAGACTGAGAATGAGGCATGTGGGTCCTATTACTTTTAAGCAGCTAGCAGAAAACGATTTATACAATAGTCCCATCACAATATGGTGAGAGGGCTGAAACATGAACCATTTTGAAGTCTTATAATTATACCTTTTTTAATACGTTTCCTTCTGCACTACAATTTTTTCTTCAAGAAGATTTCATTCCTCAGTTCTCATCTTTCACATATTCTAATTTGATATGCAGCTTTTAAACTGCCGTTGTTTCATAACACAATGAGCTGATACGGTATTTCATATTATTTCAGTGATAATGAAGTAATTCAGACAAAAGTGAGAGAAAATATATCAAGATGCCGTTTCTTCTTTCTTCTTCTCTTTCAATATCTTATTGGATAATAAATAATAAATAATAATGTTGTGTGTGGGTTTGGGTTGTATGTATTTAAATCATGTATTAAAGAAAACTCTATGGGGCTTTTCCCAAGCTGCTAATTGCAAACTGGACCAAAGGAAATATAATGTAGAAAGATCAAAAAGTGGTATCAGTAATAATTGGGATATAGACGCAGGGAGGGGGGAGGCAGAGGAAAGAAAAGATACATTTAATTATGAAGGCTTATTCTAGTAATCCTTACAGAAACCAAATAAAGAACAGATTTTTGATGTTTGATGAAGTTATCAAACAAAGCAGGATAATGAAGAGGCACATTTTAAATCTAGGTGAAGGTGAACTCACTGAATACTTTTCTGAAAGCTGAAGGATAGAGGCATCACATCTTTCTACCACCACAATATATGTACACACACACACACCCCTACACCCCCTCTCTCTTTGTTTGACTGCTGCTTGTCCACAGACACCCTGCAATTTGATCCTACACACACTGATGTGTATCCACAGGCTCATCTCTTGAGCATTTGAGTTTTTCATTTAGTGTTCTTTCTTCTGTAGCTTCTGATGAATCTCTCTTCTAATTATCAGTAGAATTACCATAACCCTGCAAAAAGAAAAAGAAAAAAAATACACAGCCTCTTAAGCAAAAAACAGCCTGTCTGTCACACGACAAAACAGGCTCTAGCCTACACCACCTCACTCCTGCCAGGATAAAGTGTCAGTTTTTAAGGTGCCCTAGGAGTCTTTGCTGTTTTGTTCCGCTTGTTGGCGTTAACAGATGATAACCGATAATGATGGAGCTCTAGTCAAAAACCCAACAATAACAAGTAATTCTGGGACCATCTCCTCCCCTTCTCCATCAATGAATAATCAAACTAGATGTGTTCCTTATTATGGAATATGTAGGATGCAAATCATGGCTATGTCTCACAGTGGGAAAATACATATTTTGCTTTGTTCTTTGTCTAGGCTCCTTTTAGAGGATATACCCCAAAGGGACACATCCTCACACTGTTGTAGCTTGCAGGCTCTTGTTAGTCACTTGACAGAATTTCAATGCGGGAAACACAAAGGCCACAGATACAAAGAGCTTCTTTAGTTGTGCTCACTGGGACTTTTGCCCTCTTCCCCCTCCCTTCCTCCTTCCAATAGCAAGCTACTTATGTCATAGGAACATAGGAAGCTGCCTTACATCAAATCAGACTACTTGTCCAGACATCCCTATGTTGTCCACTACAGGGGTGGAGAAACTGTGGCCAGCCAGATGTTGTTTGACTACAACTCCCATTAGCCGTTACCATTGGCCTTGCCGACTGGGGCTGATGTGAGGACCACAGGTTCCCCATTCATGTTCTAATTTGACTACCAGTGGATCTTGGGGATCTCAGGCACACCATCACCTAATACTGAATCCTTGTAAATGGAGACACCAGGGCCTGAACCAAGATGTTTAGGGGAAGGGCAGTGCCCCATTGGTTGCCAGGTTCTCCAGCAGAGGCTGGGAGAGATTGCCTGTCTGAAACCCTGGAAAAATGCTGTCTGCCAACATAGACAATATTGAGCTTGATGGACCAGGGGCACCTGAGGTGAAACTCCCCACTGCCACCCTGTGATGGGGGCACAAACTCTGTAACAAGTCTTCCCCACTGGGATGGTTGTCCTTTAGGGCTTTCTCATCCCTGCCCAGTAACGGGGCTTTGCTCCAGCTCTTCCCTTCAAGAGAAACCAGTGCAAAGCCCCATCACACCACTGTGTCTGTCTGTCTGTCTCTGTGTGTGAGAGACAGTGGCAAAGCGGGATGGTGGAATGCCTCCCCTCTCTGCCCCTAAGCATTCCATAGAGCTTTGCCACCAGCCCCTCTCTGCCCTTAGAGGCCGAGGAGACCAGTGGCAAAGCTGGGGAGCAGAACAGGTGTGCCACCCCTTGAGGTGATGCCGACTGAGGTGGCCGCCCCACCCAGCCTCATGGGTGGGTTGGTTCTGAGATGGACTAGTGGGTTTGACTTAGTAAAGGACAGCATATGGAGGATGTACCTCTCCCATCACACAGTGTTTTTAAAGTCTTGTCAAGATACAAAGGTTGTTTCCCATGCAGCATGGGAAGGGGTAGGGGGAGATAAGAGTGCCATTGTTCCTGCTCAAGAAACACAAGACCAGAGTCCTAATCCCATTTGGGGGATGTTGATATTCCATGCCCAAAATTCTCTGTCAGGGCAGCTCAGGAGTTCATGTCTGCCATGGCAAACATGGGTCTGTCTCAGATAATTTCAGCAGTGCCCTCTCAAGATTTGGGCTTTGTGATGGATGGGATGAGGGTAATCTGAGGGTGGAGGAACATGATATAGTTCCATGGTCATGGACAGATGACCTGCTCAGGTCAGTCCATTCACTGAGGCCCACCTTTATGTCTTAAATAGCTATGGGTGAATCTGTCAGTTCTCTCAATTCCTCATTTTCCCACTCTTAGATTCAATTCTCTATCATCTATCTATCTATCTATCTATCTATCTATCTATCTATCTATCTAGATGTATCTCTCATCTCTCATCTATCTATCTCTCATCTCTCATCTATCTATCTATCATCTATCTATCTATCTATCTATCTATCTATCTATCATCTATCTATTTATCTATCTACGGTATATCCTCACAAAAATGCATTAGCAGTTTAGTGTGAATTTCTCCTAATTAACACATTTTTGTATGCACTTTTGACTAGTATGCACATTGTTTGAAGCAGTTTCCCCTAAGGTAATGCAATGTTGCATGTTACTTTCACTTCTGTATGCCTATTGGTGCAAATTGCATAACTGAATCACAAAATTCAGAGATGTGCAACTTGCAAAGGATATTTGGGTTTCAGTTCAGGTATTGGTTTGAGGACTGTGAAATAGGTAGCTGCTCATTAAATGAAATATGGGGGGAAAACACCTCTCCCATGCCACTAGTTTCAGCATCCCCTGAAATGTACTTACTTGGCTGGGAGAAAGCATTTTCCATGGCTTCACCTGCACTCAGGCAGTCGCTTCTGGGGGAAACACAGCCACACTCCTCCTTTAATGGCCATCAAGAACTTACTAAAAAACCAAAGAAACACATCCTTTTTAAAGCTTCTTTGGGGTGGATCGCTGCTTTATTGTATTAGTTCTTATCTGCATCTTTTGGAATAACTTTTACTGCAGCTGTTTCTGTGTTGTTATTTTTACGGTTCTCTTTAGTGTTTTTTGCAGCTGATAAAGTTGAATTATGGTTTGACTTTTTTGCTAGCTTCCCTTACTTTTTTATGAGGGAGAGAAGGTTATAAATGTTTAAAATAAATAATTAAAACTCAGCTCATGGTGCTAGCTGCATTGTTATTTGGGTAAGTCCCAAATTTTCACCCTCCTTGCAGCAGATATGCTGTCTGTCTGTCTCTCAGGCTATCTATCTAACTTGTTGAATCCATAGCCCAGATTAATGGTTGTGTCTTGGGTCATGTCTGGCTCATGCATTTCAAAGGAATCGTGTGAGCACCTTCATCTGAAAAGATTTAATGGGGATTAATCAACCATCCTACCTTTTCAGAGCTGAACAGGATCCGACACAATCCTGTCGGATATCTCTGGAGAATGTTGCAGTTATCGTGTAATGGAAAGGCTCAAGAGATCACTCTAAAAACTGTATCCATGAGCTTCAAACATTATCTTAGAAATTACCTTTCAACTCAGGATGGGTAACAAAAGCAGCTGATGTCATGCATTGTGTATGGGCCCTGTGACACTGATTGCCAGTCTACCAGTTTTAGGGAAGGGAGGAAGGAAGGCAGGAAATAGTAACTTTCCAAAGACCATTCACAGGCCAACTTTTCAGGCCCAAGTCCAGCATTCTAGCTACAGTATTGTACTGTTGGCTTTTGAAGCCACAAAGACTGCCCAACAGTTGTTTGTATTGCAGATGGCACTGTTTTTAAAAGCCTATTTTACTTGTATTGGAATGGATTTAATTCATCTGCATCTACACATTTAATCTGCTTGCATTGGAATTTATTATTGATTTTGTTGAGCTTTAAAGGAAACCCACAGGACACAGTATATTTTCATGGAGCATTCCTGACTCATTTGTATCCATTTTAGCCCTGAATGTTAAATTTGGCCTTATGCCTAATGCTTCCTGGTTTTATATGGAATTTGTTACAGGATCAGGAAGAATTCAGAGTGAGTAATGCACTCTGTATTATTCCTCACCAATGGGAATATGAAATCAGTTAATTTTGTTTTACATGGACAGGCTTATGTGGGCCTATTCACACAGCCATTCCCAGCTATAGTTGCTATGTAAAACTCCAATGTATGCCCAGCCTTCATTCACCTACTAATGTACATATACTGCCACACACATAATCCAGCTTTTGATACACAATCACAATATCTGTGAGCAATAGACTGGGATCGTATGGGCATAAAATGTAGTGTTGTCCAACACATCAAAGGCAACACATCAAAGGCAAAACCCAGGATGCCATTTATGGGACACCATCTTTCTGATTTTTCTCAAGAGAGGATGATGGCCATTTTGGGTGCTGCATTCTCATGTGATTTCACCCCCTAGAAAGCGTGAATTATATGAGATCATGGTGCCTCAAATGGCTGCTGTCCTCTTGTAAGAAAAAACAGGATGCCCCAGTTTTTCCAGGACACTTGCAGGGTATTCTAGGGCTGTGCAATGTATCTGGCCAAATCGCAAATCCTAAACCAAATGGGTATGATTTGGGCCAAATTAGGACTCTTCTGCATTGGGTCAAGGCAGCCCCAGATAGGGTTGGGTTCACCTGGAGCAAATCTAGAGTTGTCAGAAAGGTATGGGAGGCTCAGGCAGCAAGGGCAGGGAGGAGGAGATGGAGATGGTGAAAGCAGAGGGTTTCTCCACCACCTTAGCCCCAGGGATGTACAAGGCCCTTGGTTTGGGGGCTGCATAAGATCAGGTTGTGATGAGGGATGCCTCTACTGGAGGTTTAATTAGGAATAATACCTCAAGTATGGCAGCTTTCTGTAACGTAACATAGATAATAATCTATTCTAATCTAATCTAAATTATAAAATTCGTTGTTCATAGATGAATGCAGCCTTCCCAATCTTTTCATCAATAGAAACCCACAGTAAAACCACTTCCATTTTTTTAACATGAAAGTCACTTATCCATTGTGTGCTTTGTGCTCCTCACACAATTTTTCAGTGTTCATACTTCTAAGCCTTGACTTTAAAAACTCATAACTTTAGGAATACATAGTGTATTTTCACCTGACCAGTAGAAGGGAGACCAACGCAATACTCTTAGACATTTGGCATAATATAAACTGGCCAAAAGGGGAAACTTGGATGATCACAAATATAGAAGAAAAATGTCAAGTCTTCACTTTAAAGGACCATTTTAAAAACTGCTGCACCAAATGCATCCTCATGATAATTTTCACCAGATTACAACTTTTGCTAAATAGTTTTTCCTTGACAATTGCATACTGTGATGGGACAAATCATCTTGATTTTTTTAAGGAATACAATAGCCGAGCTTTAAAACTATTGAATGCAGAAAATACCAGATGCCTTAACTATATAGCCATTGCTGGGGCTGTGTAATTTTCTATCTCCAAAATGGGAAGACCCTTAGTGTGTACAAAAGGAAAATCACAAATAGCCGGCTGTGTATTGTGGAAAAAACCAAAAACAAACTAGTTTTGACAGAACTTCTAAAGGTTTATCACAGCAAACAGCTTCCCACATGCATCTCATACATATACTGATCACATTTGCTCTTATCCAGTTATACCAATGGAGAATGCATTAGGGCAGGATTAACAGCAAAACAATTAATGCAGCCCCAAACCCGATACTAAGAACTGCTTTTGATTTCAGGTGTGCGGGCAAATTGTAGACATGCAGTTCATCCCTTGAAGCATAAATCAGGCACATTCTAACATGTGTTCGTTTCACCTACATGTTTTGAAGCATTATCCAAATGTGAATTGCTGTTTAATTTTATTTTGCTATTGTAATGCAGTGGCTGCCGTGCACTTGGAAATGTCATTATCTTGGCACTTTGGTGCTGAGATGCTGTGAAAGAAGCCAAAAACAGGATTTGATTGTAACCTTCTAATTTTTTGGCATCTCTCCACTGTGCTTCAGGTTGTTTTGCTGCTCTTTCCCCTAACACAACTGAGTCATATTTTCCCCCTAGTGCTGGGGAGGAAGTTAACATCCAGAATTATTTATACACATAATAGGACCCCACAGTAACATCCATATGTATTTGTGCACATAATAGTCTCTGACCCACTGGGGGCAACCCACATGCAGAGGCATGTTTACACACATTGATCTCCCATTACCACCTGTGCAAGTTTAAGTTGCTCTTGAAGCAGCAGTAATAATAATAATAATAATAATAATAATAATAATAATAATAATAATAATAATTTTTTCTTTATACCCCACTCTTCCTGGTTCAGAAAACTGGGATCAGGGCAGCTAACAACAAATTTAAAACACCTAATTGATGCAACAACAAAAAAGCATAAAATACAGTATAAAATGTGAATAACAATAAATTCAGAATTCAAAAATCAATTTGGGGGAAAATCCATCCAATAAACATTGGATGATCACCAGGGCTAGTATTGGGAAATATTTTTGCATCTTCACTCTTGGGTTACACGTGAAGGTGGCACTCCAGTCTAGAAATCCATTGACCCTTCTGAAATGGGAGGACACGGTGTAATCACCCTACCATGTACTATCATTTCAGCAGGAGAAGTTGGGTTAGAGAGAGCTCTGTAGAAGTACTGATGAACTTGCTGGCTTTTGAACTGGGTGCGTCCACCTTATCATTACTTTCTTATCACTCCATCTGACTTTGATGTTCAGAGGTGAGTGTCATTCCTTGCATATCCAAAAGGGCACCAGCCATGCACTAGAGGGTGACATCAGTAGGCTTGGACGAACCCCAAGGTGTGCAGACATACAAAGGCTTTCAGAAGGGAGAGAAGAAGATGGGAACCCCCAAACAGCCCACTGAGACCTGAGGATGCTCAGTGTCCATGGGATGTTTTTGGAGTGTGTGGGTGGGGGGATGGAGTGGCTGGAATCTTGAACAGCATCACTCCACACTGCAACATTTTGCATGGTCAGGTTTCAAAAGCACCCAAGAAGCCTCTATGTACACAAGGTCCGCAGATGCTCATCTTCCCACATGTGGGTGGCAATGTGGCTCGATGGTGGGGATGCAACAGGGTGGAGGGCAGTGAATAGACTCCCATTAGAATTCTAATTGCACCAGGCTTTGAATGCCTGAATAGGGCTATTCTCTGTGCAACACCAGGTGGCCCCAGTTGGGAATGCACATAAGAAGGTGGACAATCACACTGGCTGCCCCAAGAGATGCTTACTTCCATAAACAGATTTATTGTGCTGGATTGGGACTGAGTTTAATTTTTCTTACATTTGGTGACCATCAACAAAGGACACCCATATATATGCATTTGTGAAATATGGTATTTGCAAGTATTTGGTGCTTTCGCTTATGACTGCTGAGAAATAACAGCTTTTCATCAAAACACATATAATTACACTTCAACCATTTATTTACTAATATGTCATGGGAGTCCATTTGAAACCTCACATATAAACTTCTATCACTGTAAAATTGACTCTCTCTCTCTCTCTCTCTCTCTCTCTGTGTGTGTGTGTGTGTGTGTGTGTGTGTAAGTGTGTAAACTAAGTCTAATTTCTTAAAAGTTGCTCTCTGCCCGCGGGCCTTGAGAATAAGGCTGTGGTCCTAAGATATAGGGGCTGCAGAGACTGAAGCTAGTTTAACCACCTCTTCACCGGACATCCTGCTGGGCTCTGGTGAGGGTGGAGGAATGCTCTACTTCTTCATCTGTTTCTAGGCATCAGGTTTTTTTCACACACACACACACACACACCCATTTTCTCTCTCAGTGGGAAGGGAAAGAGGAGGAAAAGCTTTAGGCACACTCAGGAACCTGTCTAAATCCCCCACCCTACTTCCTGTAGTCAGTGCTTAGGCCTGAATTAAAGCAGGACTGTCTGAGAGGTGCTCAGTGAAAGATCCTTTCAAAGGGTATCTTGGGGCCCCTCAGCTGTAGATATTAAATCTATTGCAGCCATGCGTATCCTGCTGAAAATGATTTCCACAGGGAGTGTGCAATATAGGGACTTTCAGCATTGCCAATCACTTTTATTCTCCTCAGGAGAGCAAGAAGACAAGCTGGAACACCTGCTCCCATCGATTGCCGCCTAAGTCAGTGGTCAGGGTGGACCGAATGTTTCCCTTGTCAAGGAAGAAAAGTAAGGATCCGCTCAAATATAGCCAAGCGTTCTTTATAGCTGCCTGCAGTGAAAATAGACACAAACTTTGAACACAAAGGGCAGTATCCAACCTCTGTCCCATCGGCACAAGGATTTCCAGAGGCACAATGGGACCTCCCACCTCTTCTTCCTTGTACAACCCATGCCTTCCCCAAATCTTCTCCAGAGGGTTAGGGAACCCCTGGAACAGATTTGAGAGGGGGGTGCATCAGGGGAACAGTGTCCCATTGCATAAGTGAAAATCATTGCATTGGTAGAATGGTGACTTAACACTACACTGAATACAAGCCAGTGGTTTACAGTTGAAAACAGATGCATGTTTACCCAAGCCCATTAAAACCAATGGGCCTAAGCTGAGAGATGGCCTATGTGACCAGCAGTTCAACAAAGCAGGATGCCCATGAAGGATATAAGAAGAGCCCTGCTGGAATGGAGACAGCTTCATATATGCATGGAGTGCATGGGGCAAGCCTCTTGCACAGACAAGTAGTCTGTATACACATGCAGTAGAACTCTCAGTCATATGACATTCTATCATGACTGGATTGGCTTTCAATCAGCCAGTGAAGTTACTCTTCCATTTAAGATATTGGGAATGATTTGACAGGCATGGAAAAAGTCAACTGCAAATACTTCTGCTGTGTTGTTAACCTTCTCATCCCTTCACATTTCTTCCCTATGAGCTTCAAATTGTGTTTTAAGTAATTTTTTGGTTTTGGCAGGCATAGCTGTACTGATAAAGCCTTAATTTGTTTTACATTTTTAATACTTAAATAATTAATGCTTGCTCTTGCTAGGTTAAAATATTGTATAGATCTGTTTTTATTGCCTCCTGAATTCAAATTTTATCGTTTTGTATATATATATAATTTATGGCAGATATCCATTTTTATTTTTTAAAAAATGCATATTATAGCACAGATATCGAACTTTGCAACAGCCAGCCAAATACAAGGGGAACATATGTACCGGCCACCTTTGGGATGAAGCTGCGTGCCAGTCAGCAGGAGAATGTATTGTGAGCCAAGACTGTGGAGCTGATTTTCGGTGTGAGGAGACTGGTGAGTATGATGCCATTACAGATCCATTAACTGATCCAGTGATCCTGCTCCACACCATTAACCCATTTAAGGAATACGGAAAAGGTACTGATCTACTGTTCCATGCAATAAAGTTAAAGGGGCACAGTGGCATCTAGGAAAAGAAGGAATCGCCTAAGGATCTGCCAAAGCCAGCCCTATCATGCCAGCCCTATCATAGCGTGAGGTGAGCTTGATCCAAAGGTTCAAAAGGACAATGTGTGCAGAGAGTGCTCTGCTGCACATGCAGATTCTGGAATGACTGCCTGACCAGCTGCACTGTATCCTCATTTGTGCCAATCTCCACATGTGTAACATTTTGTGCTTGCAACAATAGATCTGCAAACCTGCAGCTGCAGGGCCAAGCTAACCCTGGACTTTGGCCCAAATGGTGCCCTCTGGGTACAAATTTGCTGAGCCACTGATACACCAATTGCTTTCTTGTCTGCTCCCCGCTCAGGTTGAGTGCTGTATGGCAAAGCTGTTGTTATAGTGTGAAAAGCCACACCTGCCTTTTTCTTCAGGAACACTTTCCACACTGCTGGCTAAAGCAGGAGAAGGCAGGAATCTGCTCTTAAGGATGTTCCTTGAGTGTTCGTGCCTTAGCCATCATTATTGCAACAAATTTCTCGAGCACATTCTGCAACATCACAGCGCCAGCCCATTCTTTAAGCTGACAGTGTTCATTTCTCCAAAAAGTAGCAGCAGGAGACTTTTAGGCTTATAGTTGCTTTTAAAAACCATAAGCAGGGATAACAAATGCATCCTGGGAGCTTTGACAAAGTGAACCTGACAAGAAGAAGCACACGGTCTATTCATAATCCATTATTTAGAACTGAAAAGGTGCCCAGCTAAAGCTTTTCCTGTCTTACCGCAGTGGCAGAGGACAAGAAAAGTTTCAGGATTCTTTCTGCAACTAGTTTTGGGAGCACCCTTGAAGCAATGTGCTTTCCTTCATTCATACAAAGAGAGATCTCCAAAGTCTGGAATGATAAAGAATACAGTAAAGGGCACCAGGGCCTTGAACAGGAGATTCTTGTAATGAGTGTGTAGTTCACTGAATCATAGAGTTGGAAGGGATCCTAAAGATTCCTGCAATGCAGGAATCTCAACAAATTCAGTCACTATATAGTTCATTCCCTAGGTGGCACAGGTGAGGGGCTGTAGCTCAGTGGTAGAGCATCTTCTTTGAATGCAGGACATCACAGGTTCAATCTCTGGCAACTCCTGGTAGAGTTGGGAGAGGACCCTGCCTGAAACCCTGATGCTGTTAATCAGTAGAATCATAGAATCATAGAGTTGGAATAGACCACAAGGGCCATCGAGTCCAACCCGCTGCCAAGCAGGAAACACCATCAGAGCACTCCTGACATATGGTTGTCAAGCCTCTGCTTAAAGACCTCCAAAGAAGGAGACTCCACCACACTCCTTGGCAGCAAATTCCACTGTATTGACCTTTCTCAACATTGGTTCCATAGATGTTGTTGGACTACAACCACCATCATTCTTAACCAGCATGGCCAGTGGCCAGGGATGATGGGAGTTGTAGTTCAAAAACATCTGGGAACCCAAGGTTGAGAAAAGCTGATGTAGACCATACTGAGCAGGATGAAGCAATGGCCTGATTCCTTGTCAGGCAGTTTCCTGCATTTATATGTACATTGCTTATGGATGGAGTCTAAAGTTCCCTCGTGCTGAAAGAAATATTGTTTTATAATAATTGCTAAGGTTAATTTGGTTAAAAACAACAACAATACAGATGCAAGAAATGTGAATAATTGTGAAGACATGAAAATTTCCAGATAGACTGAAGGAAGTCTGAAAGTGGAAAGGTTAGAATTGGATGTATAATTCAAATGGAATGTTTTCCTTTTATTGTTATATTTGAAACTTTATAAATAAAAAATTATAAAGTTCACTCGTGCTGTTTTGTTCTTGTTTAAGGAAGACAAGAAAGTTATTGTCTAGTTTCCTGGCTGGTCTCTCTCTTTAAGCCTCCAATAAGTGAGGCCCAGTTGCCAATGCAGGCCTGAAACTGAGCCCAAACATTTACCCCTCTGCTAGGACCAACACTTTTAAAAACCTTGCTGCAGACACAGATTCCTACTTCACCTATCTTCTCATGGTTGCTTCATCCTGCAGCATGGCAAGGTGTGTTCTGCCCATTGCTTCCTCCCAGTGATACCTTGCAGGTATGGTTAAAAGGTGTTATAGCAGCTTCTAGCCCAGAAATAATCAGGTGACACAAGGGCCCCTATAGTAAGGTTACCAAACGTTCCCGTTTTGCAGGGACAGTCCCCAGATTTACAGATCAGTCCCTTGACAAAATCCATCCATTCTGACTGAAGTTGGAAAGCGTCCCTGGATTCATTGGAAAAAAATCTGGTGACCTTACCCTATAGGGCCCTAAAAAGCAACAAAACCCATTAACTTCAGAGTTATGTGAAGACATAACAATTCAAATTCTAAGTGCTTTTCACTGTCAATATAAAAAGACACCTGGAGTCGTGTGCAATTTTGTACATGATATCTTGTTGCATTTGACTGGGAAGTCTGAATAGGAAAGGAAATTCCATGCCACACACACAAAACCACTCCTGTTCTCAACATATTTCTCTTTGAGTATTCTTCACAAAGACCTCCTGCTCAGTCAGAAAGTGACAACAGCACAACCTGAGCAAGGTCCTACATTATCTTTGTGATTTGGTTTAAGTGAACCATTAAGTCCAGCCTTATCTAGCTAGAGCAAACATGGATTCTAGAAATGGATAACAAATCTTTATCTGCGCTGCAGGTCGCTGCATTAAACGCCACCTTGTATGCAATGGAGAACCAGACTGCAGAGATCAATCTGATGAGGCAAGTTGTGAGGATGCTGAAAGATTCTGTGATGATCTGGATCCAGTCCCCGGGATCAGTAAAGTTGCACAGGGGTGAGTTGCCCTACCCAAGTATTATGGTTCTTACACATGATTTAAGCATTGGGAAATTTTCTCTTTAATTTTAACTTGCTATGTTGTCTAGTTTAGAGAACTCCCAAGTTTTAAAACTTCTTACATAAAAGAGAGAAACAGGAGTCCATGTATTTATTTATTTTCATGGACTTTGTCTTATAACTCATGAGCAAATTGTGCCTGTTTTGCTCTTCCACATGAGCACTGGCATAAAACAAACCACGATCCCTCACTCTGCATTAAATTCAGATCAGGAATTGTGGTTTGTTATATTCAAGCTACAATTGATGAGCCTAGAAGGAAACAAGAAGGATTGTATGGAATGAAAGTGAGAGTCTCTCTCTCTCTCTCTCTCTCTCTCTCTCTCTCTCTCTCTCTCTCTCTCTCTGTGTGTGTGTGTGTGTGTGTGTGTAAGAGCACTAGCAAACTCTCCTTACATGCCTGCTCCTGTCTCTTTTGCTCCTGAAAGATACAATATCCTTACACAAAAAGAGGCACAGATAGTGTACGATCCTGCATTCTATGGAGGCCAGTGTGAATCTGTCTATAACGGAGAATGGCGAGAATTGAAGTATGATGCGGCATGTGAACGTCTGTATTACGGGGATGATGAGAAATATTTCCGAAAGCCATATAACATCCACTACTATCAGTTTCTTGTAAGTATTTGTAGGCCAACATTAGCGGTAAGGCTGAGTGGGCAATTGGACCTCAGCCAAATGTAGACCCTTGCAACACGTGAGCTCCTCTGAAGTTCCATATCATCTACTGCTACCTTTTAAAAATTTCCACTGTCCAGAATATCACATTAGCATGTCATATCAGTTTTAGGTGTTATATATATTTTTTTGGGGGGGTCTCTTGATTACATATTATCTACATATCAACCAGATAATATGTGAGCGTGGAAGCATATGCAGATCCCTCTGAACCCTTTCTAGCAGATTTATCTGTAAGACACTTACCAGTGGGGGGCCCCATGCATCTTTCCTCTGCCAAACTTGGATGCCACATGCAATGCTTTTGATGTGCACACCCCTCTATACACTGGGCACAAATGGCTTCTCAAAAGTCTCCTACTTGAGGATAGAGACATCAGGGAGACCTGATTTCTCCAGGGGAAGGATAAATTATCCTACAGTTTCCCAGTGGTAAGGCTTACCATTAGAAGTGACAGGAGCACAGCTCTTTTCTTTTGTGCCTCCTAAGTGGGGTTTTTTTGGGGGGTGGGTGGGTTGAGGGGTTGATGCTACTGCAGGTGACATGACACCTCTGGCAAGTGGCAGTCAGTGATTGTGTTGGCAGCCTGGCCCCCATTTTGTATCTTCTGAAATGGCCTGAACTCTGGCATTGTTCTGGGGCACTGGGGTGGGGAAACAGTGGCCTCCATCAAAAAATGGTGGAAACGATTCTGTAAAGTAGTCTCCTTTCTTCCACCATGCCCTTCCTGATCACATGCTTAATCAGGGGGGTGGGAGCAGGGAGGAAGAAGGAGTGGCAGTGGAAACACTCCAGCTGAGAAGAGAGGGCTTGCTGCTGCAGGTCCTGCTTGTCCAGGGTCTTCAGGAAGGCTCTTGAAAGGCAGTTCCCTGCAGCATCAAAGCCCCCGAGGGTTGCATGTGAAGATGCTCTCTGCTCTCTGACCAAGAGCATGGAGCTCTGATTGAATCCTCTGTGGGCTGCACAGGGGTCCGTGCACAATTCTCTTGAAAGCGCTCTTGCATAGGGCTTTTGGGCAGCCCCTTGCTTCTAGTTGAGCCTCTGAAAACCCGGACTGATCAGGATTTCAGCCCCACTCATCAGCTGATGAACAGAGATTGAACCCCGCTGCCTTGGTTGCACAGCCCTGTTCCCTGCTGGAAACAGGAGTATGTGACCAATGCAGGATTTAACCCCGTCCTCCCACACAGTGGTAGCAGGAAATGGGCATGGCTTTAGGGAAAATGGCCTTGTGGCCCAAACTGGGCTCCCTGGTAGGCAAGGATTGGCCAAAGAAGTAGAAGTTCCCCAGCCTCATTATAGAGGCTAACCACACAGACACTTCATCCAGTCATATAAAATCCTTACAAAAATGCAACAATGAGTTAAAACAAGATGTCATCCTGGTGCATCATTTGAAAAAAAAGTCTTGCAGCACCACTGAAAACTGCTCAGGCTTGGTTTTTGTTGAGTCTCCAGAGCAAAGGAGAATCACCCCCCATTAAGCCAATATGCTAATCTAAAATATCTCCATCCAGCTAAGATGTTTCTCTTTTCATTTCAGGCACATGCTGATTCTGGCTTTTCTTCAGAGTATTTTGATGATGCCAAGGACCTACTGAATGCCATAAAAAAGGACACCTCTCGAAGTTATGGCTTTACATTTGGCATAAGCCCTAAAGATGTCCCTTTGTCTCTGAGTATAGGCATTGGCTTATCAAAGGGTCAGGGGACCCTGAGAAATTTTACTGAATACGCAGCAAAGGTAACGAGAAAGCAGGCGGAGGGGCCTTCTTACTCCTGCGATGCTAAATCGCCCAAACACTCTGTTACTGATATTGCTTTATTTCCCTGCCCACATGTTTTCCCCTTGAAACAATAATCATCCTACCTTAATTTGTTCATGTAATTGCACGTGTGATCATTAGCAATTCTGTTTGCCTTCCTTATTACACTGAAGCAAACAGAAGCATTGTAATGGGAATGAAATTGAATTACAAGAGAACAACGCATGCCATCTCGCCCCATCCCTCCTGTTTCATGGTGACATTAAGTATATAAATGAGTAAGTGCTTGGAGTGGTGAACAGAGTGGGGGAATTTAAAGAATTGCACGTCAGCAACAGTTGTCTTTGGGGAACATGTTCCAATGTCACAAATATATCTTGTTTAAATTAGTGCAAACCTGAGTGAATGGCTGCGAGAAGCATTTGTTTTCTTAATGGATATGAAATCTTTGGGAAATCCAGAGATGTAAACAGAACTGGGCTTTGTGTTTTGTCTTGCTTAAGCGTGGAAACCTTGTGTAATGGGTAGTTGCAAGCAGGGACCTATGGTAAGAAAAGGTAAAGGACCCCTGGGTGATTAAGTCCAGTCAAAGACAACTATGGCGTCTCTCGCTTTTCAGGCCAAGGGATCCAGCATTTGTCTATGAACAAATGGATGAGGGAGCACAGATTGAATTGTAAGGGAGCAGAAAAACTACCTCCCCAAATTAAATTATCAGCTCTGCAACCCTTGCAAGCCCTTTGATGTCTGAAAAATACTTTCCTGAAGTTCCTGAAAGGATCTGCAGGGAGAGGGGCAGTTAGGCTTGGAGGATTCATAGTACATGGCATGTATCCTTTGGTCCCTGCCTTGCATATCACCACTAGCTGTCCTCAAGGTCATAATTAAAGGTAAAGGGACCCCCAACCATTAGGTCCAGTCGTGGCTGACTCTGGGGTTGTGGCGCTCATCTCGCTTTACAGGCCGAGGGAGCCGGCATACAGCTTCCGGGTCATGTGGCCAGCATGACTAAGCCGCTTCTGGTGAACCAGAGCAGCGCACAGAAATGCCGTTTACCTTCCTGCTGGAGTGGTACCTATTTATCTACTTGCACTTTGATGTGCTTTCAAACTGCTAGGTTAGCAGGAGCAGGGACCGAGCAACAGGAGCTCACCCCATCACAGGGATTCAAACCGCTGACCTTCTGATTGGCAAGCCCTAGGCTCTGTGGTTTAACCCACAGCGCCACCCACATCCCCTAAGGTCATAATTACATAACCAAAACTCTGTAGCTTAGGATTGTTCCATAAAGAAAAGAAAGATATAGTCAGCCCTGCAACAGGCGAGATCTTTTCATTCATTCGTACTCTATAACTAGAGTTGCTTCTCCATCTTTAGAAATTATTTCCTTCAGTTTGCTGTTTAATCAGATGATCATTATCCACAGCATCATTTTAGATCACCCACTGGGAAAAGTTCTCAAGCATCCCAACATGTGTTGCTTCATGCTTGAAATAAACTGGGATTGTATAAAATGGGGTGGGAAACCTTGTTCACTCTGAGGGTCACATTCTCCTGTGGAGAACCTGCTAGGACCCACATGCAAGTGATGCACAGGGCCAGAGGCCAAAGGATATGACTCTTCCCTTTGTATAGCAGGCTGCGTTCTAGCCATGCAACACTCACAGGTTTATACCCACACACTCCTTTTTGTCCAGGCTACAAGGGAGTGTACCACTGTTCAAACACATTGTAGCTTAGCAATAAAATTAGATGGGGGTTCAGGGTAGGCTGGTAAGGAGCATGGTCTGGTGAGGTGGAATGGCCTAAGAAAGAAGAAGAAGAGTTTGGATTAGATATCCTACTTTATCACTATCCTAAGGAGTCTCAAAGCGGCTAACATACTCCTTTCCCTTCCTCCCCCACAACAAACACTCTGTGAGGTGAGTGGGGCTGAGAGACTTCACAGAAGTGTGACTGGCCCAAGCAGCTGCATGTGGAGGAGTGGGGAAGCGAACCCAGTTCACCAGATTACGGGTCTACCGCTCTTAACCACTACCCAAGGGCCAGGTAGAGAGGTATGGAGGGTCAAATTTGCCCCCCCCCAAGGTTCTGCACTCCTGGTATAAGAGCACAGCCTTGCCCTATTGGTCTCTTTTGGTGCCCACCAAAAAGAAAGAAGAATATAACTTCAGAAAAAGGTGGGTAAATTATGTATTTTGCCCTGCTTCATCTACAGAATGTTGGATTTATTCGAGCTCTTACCAAAGTACAGACAGCCCGTTTCAAGATGAGAAGAGATGACATCATCCTGGATGAGGAGATGCTTCAGTCTCTGATGGAGCTTCCAGATCGGTACAACTACGGAATGTATGCCAGGTTCATTAATGAGTATGGCACCCACTTTATGACATCTGGGACCATGGGAGGCATATTCGAATACATCCTTGTGGTCAACAAAGATGAGATGAGAAAAAGAGGTTTGCAGGTTTAATTTATTCTACCCGCTTGGCACATTGTAGGATGGAGGAAACTAATTTCTTGATACACGTAAAGCATATTGATTCAGCAGTATGTTGTAATGACCCAGAAACTCAAGATTCTTATTCAACACACTGCTCTTTTATTCAACAATGTTATGAACTTGCATGCCCAAACTTGTGTCTTGGAGTTAATAAATAATTTCCTTCCAGGTATAGCAAAAATAACAGCAATGATAACTCCAGGAATTTCTTGTCTTTAGCCTTGAAATTTCTGCATTTCAAAGCGCACGAGACAGCATCCTGCAGACAGACCTAGATAAATTCAAAGGCATCTCTTGACTCATAAAGTGTAAACAAACAATGTTTTTGGCATTGCACCTACCATTTTACACAAGGTGGCTTTCAAACTGCAGAATGACAGAGTTCTGCTAGCTTCAGCTTTCAGCAAATGAAGGCATCCAAAGACAGCATAGTTCTGCCTACACTTTGTGTTCATGTAGCCAAGCTTCTGCAGTTGTTGCCATGCACATTTCATGATAGTTGAAGCATAAACCCTTCTAATCATCAATGGGAAATTTCCTATAATAACATGATTCTCTTGTTCATTTCTGCAAAGCCATCTACTGTGTCAAAAAACCCAGAACCTGCTGTGCCTTCTGTGATACCAGTATATTAGTTATTCACATTCTCTTCCAAAGGTTCTGGTTTGGTGACTTCATGCTGGGATTCTCTACGGAAAAGGGTGACATCAGCAGCACCAGGCTTAGCCAGGTATCTCTAATCTTAGGGAGACTAGTTCAGCATCCCTGGTCTTCACAGTGTGTCTTGGCTCTCACCCAAAACATAGCAGCAGGTGCACCTGGCAAGGAAGCAATGCTTTATTAAGGCAGATTAACAGTGCAGATTCAGTTGTGAGGAAAGAGCCAGATATAGTCCAGAAGGTTTTACAAGGCAAAGGGTTAGCAGGGAAAGTCTGGTCTAAGAGCAAGGGCTAGGGTTCATGAATCCAAGATAAGTAGTGAGAATTGCACAGCTGCACAGGAACTGTGAAGTTGTTCCAACAAGTTTCTCCACCTACTCACCAAGCTTTTAAGCAGAGGTGGAGAATGCCCAGCTACTCACGAGAATCCTGGTTGTTTGCAGAAACTCCTGGCACACAATTAAATGTGTGTAATTTTAGGGGTTACTGTCCGCAAAGAGAATCCTGACCCACTGTAGCCCTTGTTTATTTATTTGAATGATTTATATCCCAGCATTCTAAGCTGAAGTGTACTTAAGGTAGCTCATAATAAAGCAAACTGGCAACACCATCATGGGCAGGGACCATCACTAGCAACTTACTAGCAAGTTGTGCACTCTGTTATTTGTGCCACTGCCTACGTCTTTATCAAACCTAGATTAGGGTCAGCAGGATTCCCAGTGATTTTCTGGATGAGTTTCTCTGTCTCCCATTTTCCCAATCTTTCCAATCTCAGTTATCCACATTTCCACAACAGCTTGCGATTACCTTTTTTTTAAAAAAAAAAACCTCCTAAAAACTCACTGGCATTGTAGTGACAATTTCTCCTAATATACACATATTTGCATGCAGTTTTGCCTAATATACATTTTTGCAAAGCAATTTCATCCCTAATATAGTGCATTTTCATCTGCTATTTTCACTAACATTTATGTACACTTTACCGCCATATTTCATTTTTTTGTACACATTCCTTGGCTGGAGAACTGCATTTCCAAATTTGGAAGAAATGTGAATTCTGAAGGATGCCTGCATTTCAGTCCTTTTATTGTTTTGGAAAGTGTAAATTAGGTCAGTTCACCAACTGAATTGAATCCCCGTTCCTGCTTGGGAGTAGGGAGACTGCTATAAAATTCCCAGTCCCCCGCCAGCCAACTGCAGCCCATCATCCCTCCTCTCCCGTTAATTTATTTGTCCTTAATATTCTTCGAAAAGTGTCTTTCCTGGACATGAAGGCTGAATGATAAAGAAAAGAGCTTGCCAAGAGGGGCTTCAGGAAGCTGACTGCCAAGTGAAGAGGAAGAATGAATTAGCAGCATCTAGACAGAGCCATTATTTTACTTTATATTTTGCTTACTGTATTTCAGAAGTGCTGTGATTTATTGCAACAAGATGGCCCTACTGTAAGGAAGAGGGAAGTTGAAGTTCTAAAAGAGACAAAAAATGTGTCCCAGAACGGACATAATTTTTACTTTTATGTAGGATACTTGTATAATTTCATCTACAGTGCATACCATAAAAAGAGGGCACATTTATCAAGCTGGTGCTCTGGTTAAGTGCTACATTGAGTAAGGAGACGCAAATCAATGGTTCAGTGAACAGCAGCCCTTTGCTTCAGCACGGCCAGCGTCTGAAAGCAAATGTTTTCTCAAGAATTATGGGTTTTTATCCCTTCTTTTAAATATGCTGGTGATGGATGCAACTGGTACCCACTCCGGCATGGATGGCCTGATGAAATGCCGCAGAAAATACAGCCTCGAGGGCTTGACTGCTGAAGCTTGCCTTCACAGTCAGGGTCGGAGCAATTGCTAGATTAAGACTGTGATCCTATGTACATGTACTTGGCAGCAATTTCCCATAGCCACCCATTCTGGCTTCTGAAATTTAACCAGATATTGCCCATGCACTTTCAAGCATGTTTTTACAGTTGCAAGGCAGAAGGTCCCAGATTCAATCTCTGTCATCCCCAGGGAAATTGCCCCCCCCCCCCCGGGAGCTGCTGCCAGGCCATGAGCAAGAGAGACCAATGCTCTGACTTGGTATGAGAAACCTTGGGTTGTTCCATTTGATTTTTTTCTTCTTTTAATGAAAGCAGAACCTTGTACCCACAAAACAAATGCTACACTTGGGTGCATGTAGAACTGCAGTTGCATACAATCCTAGCTTTTTTTTATCTGATGACAGTTCCTGTGGATGATGATGATGATGATGATGATGATGTTGATTGTATTATTTATACCCCGCCCATCTGCCACTCTGGGTAGCTCCCAACAGAATTAAAAGCACAATAAGACATCAAACATTAAAAACCTCCCTAAACTTGTTAGAAAAGATAATACAGTGGTACCTCTGGTTACGTACTTAATTCATTCCAGAGGTCTGTTCTTAACCTCAAACTGTTCTTAACCTGAAGCACCACTTTAGCTAATGGGGCCTCCCGTTGCCGCCACGCTGCCGCTGCGCAATTTCTGTTCTCATCCTGAAGCAAAGTTCTTAACCCAAGGTACTATTTCTGGGTTAGCGGAGTGTGTAACCTGAAACGTATGTAACCTGAAGCGTATGTATAACCCGAGGTACCACTGTAATGAAAGCGGTGGGATTCCCCATGCTCACCTGAACGCTGGTTGGTCACACTGCTGCTGGTGGAGAGGTAGATGGCAGCAAGGTTGGTGTGGTGCAAATGCACCGGCAGGTGGTCAGATTGACTCCAGTGTACCTCACCCACGTCACAGCCACCACGCCCCTCCCTCTCTACCTCCCAGGGAGCAGCAGTGATGTGACTCACCTGAGCTCAGGTGGAGCAGTGGTGCCTTACCACACGGTCCACTGAGGAATGAAATGAACTGTCATTTGTTATGAAAAGGAGGGTTTGTCGATCTGCAAGGAAGTTAGAGGAAAGCAGAATCCTCGTGAGCAGCCCCAATGTTATCTTTTACTCTTTCTTTTGAAGGAAAACACTTTTGTTTTATGACTTTGCTGAGAAACAATGCAATTTACTTGTGGTTTATCACTACACAGAAAGAGATTTTTTCCCCTTTTGTGATTAATTCAAAAATTAAAAGCATAAATCAATCTAATTGGTGGGCCATATTCATATCATTGGATTTGCATCCCGTAATAAGCAATCTTGTTTACTCCTTCCTTAAATTGCCAATATTTTGTATGATCATCATTTTGCTGCTTCTGCTGCATTCAGATTGATCAGCCTTGGTTTCTTCCCCCCTGTGGCAACCAATAACAAATTGTATTGACTGGCCTTTGCTGAAAATAATTACTTAACAGGAACAATAATATATCAATTAATCAGAGTGTAGTTCAACTTTAATTTTATGGCACTCAAACAGTGATAAACAATAATCATTCCTATTGCTTACAGTAAATATATTTCACTCGGTTGTGTTGTTAACAGTTGTAGACTAGTTAAGCACAAGCCATTGAATACTATAGATTTATTAATACACTGTCAGCAGGCAGCAAATGAATATAAATTCAGCAATTGGGGAAATTTGTTTTATTAGCTGTGGTAAAGAACTGACCAAGCTATAACTTTATTGAGAGCCTTCTCGCTAGGGAGCTAGAAGCCCCAACTTCTGTTAATTAGAAGTCTTGCCAAACAGCGCAAGCCCCACATATTAACATGTACACTTTCAGGATTGAAAAAAAGCAAAACTCCAAACTGTGGATTAACTCTGGCATCTGCTTTAACTAAAATCTCATAACAGTAGCTGATTTGGATTAAAATTTTCCATTCATGTGTTCCCCTTTTCTCCCTCAGTCTCTGCCTTCATCGCAGCTGCAAGGAGAATAATTCAGAAACTTTTGCTTTCATTTTTAGTTAAACACAGTTTGTTGTTTCATTCAAATGTGACAAACTGTGGTTAGTCTTAACTATGGAGTAGAAGAAGCTGCCTTGTTTCAACAAGCCATACTTATGGTTCACCACAGTTTAAAAGCTTCCAGTCTCCTCGTGGCCACACCAGAGGGGAGGGGAGGAGAAGCATGCAAGCCTAGAGTTTGCTCTGGATCCTTTCCATTATAATGCTCCATAGTTTTATATAGTATTTACTCCTTTGTCCACATATATCCAACTTCTCAATGGCTGATTAGAGGCACTTGTGATTTGGGGTGGGGCCAGGGAAAGTCTTTGCCCAGGTCCCTTCTTGTCATGCTAAGGTTGCAGTGGTGTGTATACCAGTAGTGCTATTTTACATTTTGTACAATCCCTAAGCACAATGTTAGCAGCACCAAAGCAAATAAATAACTTGAGTAGCTGGTAGTCCTTCTAGTGACTCTGATCCACACTGCTGGTTGGAACATCCCCTTCTAAGTACATGGTGCAGCCAGATACTAGAGGGAGGTGAAAGGGGACATGACCCAGCAGAGAGCATTGAGCAACAATGCTGTATGATCTGTCAAAGAAATATCACCCTTTACAATTGATGGGAGACAAACAGGGCTCCACAGGGCTCCTCCTATGTTTCAAGAAGAAGAAGAAGAAGAAGAAGAAGAAGAAATCAATAGACGTTCTGCTGCTGACTCCGATGGAAAATGAATGAAGTTCTTTGCCTGTCGTAACATCAATGTAACCAAATGACTACTGAGCCTTTTCGCAGCAAATTCTCTCAAAACTGAGATTACAAATCAGTGTTGGAATGTGTAGCTTCAGTTGCCCTCACACATTTCTTGGTGGTGTTCCTAACCTTTTTTAAAAAAAAATGGGCTGGGGCTTTATTCGGTGGCAACTATAGAATAAAATTTATATTGTTTTCAGAAAGCAGAATTGTACTTACTGCTTCACTGGTGATAGCTTTCCAGGTTCCAGCTATTGATTTTTTCTTTCTTTCTCCCTCGGACAGTGACTAATGAAAAGTAGCTCAAATGGATCTGTACGTTTTCGAGTTATTGTTTGCATACATGTATTGAGTAACATCTTAACACTTGAAGATTTATAGTCAGTATCTAGGGATATAAAACTGTGATTGACACTTGCCTTCCCTCCCTTTCCTTCAGGGGTTACAAGGGACATGGTAAGCTCCTGTTTTGGTGGATCATTAGGGTTAAGCTATAACCTTGACGATACGGACATAACCATAGGTGCCAAGGTGTCCTTCAAACACTGCTCAAAGGATGCAGGCCAAGACACAGGTAGGAAATGCATCCACATTTTCCAAAAACCTCTTCCTCTTTTTCATATTTGAAAAGGGTATATTTTCCTTCCAGGAAAGCTGAATCGTTTGCTAAAGTCATTCCTTCGTAATCTCAAGGACCACACCCACAAGAACAGTCCTATACCCTCCACTTTCTTCCAATGGGGCTGGTGTAGTAGAAAGTGCTGTAGAAGCCAGTGGGACCTACTTCCATATCGTGTTTAGGGAGAGGTGCATTTGATAATGATAATGCTTAATAATAATAATAATAATAATAATAATAATAATTTATTTCTACCCCACCCATCCAGCTGGGTCTCCCCAGCCACTCTGGACGGCTTCCAACAGAAGGTTAAAAATACATTAAACCATCAGTTATTAAAAACTTCCCTAAACAGGGCTGCTCTGTTAAGTGCTCATGACGCTTCATTCATGCAAGGCACTCGATATGGAGCTTCTATTGTGCTTGATCAGGAGGATGCAGCTAGGGCAGAATGCTGCAGCACAGCTCCTGACAGGAGTGAGACCCTGTGCTCAGAGGAAAGACATGCCTGTTCGTGGCTCAGTCACTTAGCTGCTACCAACACCACCATTTGCAACCTTAATGTCGTCCTATGTGTCCCGTTAGTAAAACAAACAAACAGCAAATAATTTAATTTAAAAATCCTTAATTGTCTGGCATTTTCAGGCACTTTTACCACCTGCAGCTGGAAAAGTGCAATGCATGTGATGCTATTATAATACTGTTATTACTCTCATCTTGAATTGCCTTTAGATAAAACAAATAACAAATAAAATAAAGATCTTCCTAAGTGAGCTCAGGAGCACACAAGGGGCATTTGAACTTCCTTTGGCATCTTGCCTCTATGAGTGTCTGCTAGGCCATTGCCTTGTAATAGCGCCTTACTGGCAAATGTCCTCCACTGAGTCACCTTGACGAACCAATTTTGACTCCACTAGTGGATTCATAGAAGCGAACAGTAATCCATTTCATTGCCCAACTTTCCAGACACTCAAAAGGAAAAGGCAGTCATCGAGGATATTATTCCCCGGGTTCGAGGCGGAGACGCAGCCTCGATTGGAAGGCTGATGGGAAGCTGGAACGCCAATGCATACCGTTATTGGGGGAGGTCATTAAAACTTAATCCCACTGTTATTGATTTTGAGGTAAGCCTTTTTCTTTCAGTTGTAGAAACGCCACATCTCCAAAGGATTGAAAGTGTACTAGACCAGATCATTTTATATTTTTATTGCTATTCCATCTTAGGACAGGATTAAATGTAATGGGCCACTGATCTGCTGACCTATTTCACAATGAGCAAATGCATTTTTTTAAAGCAGCACCTTCGAAGCAAGGGAGATAAGACACAGAATCTATCTCGAATATCGAAGTTTCAGTTCATTGCAATGTGGCGACTAGCTGGCCAAAAAGAAGCTTTAAACAGTCATATTCATCCATGTTATATAATTCTTGGAAAAGGAGAAACAGAATTGTGCACATTCCCCCTCCCCAGGATACCAAGTGCAGCTCTAAAGCAGGCATGGCCAAACTTGGCCCTCCAGCTGTTTTGGGACTACAACTCCCATCGTCAGGACCAGTGGTCAGGGAGGATGGGAACTGTAGTCCCAAAACATCTGGAGGGCCGAGTTTGGCCATGCCTGCTCTAAAGAATCCTTTCTGCAGAAGGATTCATATGCACAGACAGGTGACATGGAAGTGGCGCAGGAGACTTGTGGAGTGGACTTGTGGAGCAATGGGTATTAAGAAGTCCTGCTGGGGGTGCATCTACAACCATGCAGCTTTGATGCCCGGTCTCTGATAAAGGACAGCAGAGAGATGGGTGGATACGAAGCTTGCAAGGATACTCTCCCAGTTCAGGTGGGCATTTGGAGCAGATGCTTTGTGGAGCAGAGTATGGGGAGGCAGTGTTGCAATCCATCCATATTGGACTTCTAAGGCAGGCTAGCTGTGCAGCACCAAGTGAGAAGCTAGCTCCACAAAAGGCTAGAGGTGAGTGGAGGCCTTAAGAATCTCTCCCCACAGCCCATGTTTCTCAAGCTTTAGCCCCTGGTTTGAAGACTGTGTGGTTGTAAAAGGGACAGCCCTGTGGCCCGAAGGGGGTGTGCAACCTGTCTGCTGCACACCCTGCAGCATTGGCAGTACCAGAAGCTCCTGATTTCTCTGCTGAGCCAGGCTTGGTGGGGTGGCACCCAAGAGGGTTCTGGCTTGGCAGCTGAGAAAGAAGCCATGATGTGCTCTAGAAGGTCCTCCTCCAGAGCAAGGCATTGTGAGTGAGGCCGCATGGATGGAGCCTGCACCACCGCTCCTTTGCTGCAATGGGGGCAACTTACCATTTAAAGTGACCTAAAACCATTATACTTGTTTACCACCGTCATCCAGTGCACTATGGATGATCTCACCTATAGTGCTTCACTCTGAGGAAGGACCCCTCTGAGCTGCTGCTTTGTTGGCAGTTGTGTGGACAGGTGAATGGGAGGGGGCTTCAGAGTGACTGCGGGGAGGAAGGTTGAGGTGATGGGGTGATGGTGCTTTGTTTTTGAGGCTCATCACGAGAAAAGGCTCTTAGCAGTTCCTGGGTATTCTCTGCACAGATCTTCCATTAATGCTGCCCAAAACACACTACTGTTTGCCTGTAGCCTACTCTATAACCTTTAAATGGCTGCTGCAGGAGCTCTGCCAGTGCTTGTAGCTTTGGAGCGGATTCAAGCACCCAATAATTAGTTATGTCCACTTGAATGTCCCCTTATCTTGACTCATGGTTGTTTGCTAAAAGGCCTTGTGTAAATATTGTTCCGAAACATCATTTTTCAAGGCCATGTCGCAGCTCTTCTGTGGAAATCCCTACCGCCCTTGTGAAGTACAGAAAGCAAAACCTCTGCAAACAGAGTGTCCTGTGTGGTCCCAGCAGCTCTAAGCGTTATTTGTATCTATATCTTGCTCTTTGCTGTTCCTTCCTGGGGGGCTCACTGTCCTCCTTTGCGCACGTGCACATACACGCCGACCTACACACCCACCCCAGGATGATTGTTTGACTGAGGGTTGAGACAAAATGGTTTCCCTGATCAGGTGCAGGGCAATCCTGGTTTTCTGTGGTTGGTTTTTTGCTTTGCTCTGCAAGAAGCTGTTTTTCATTTGTTAAGATGAGCTGCTGCCCTGGCAGCATATTTCTGCTGTGTTCCTGCTCTCTGCTTGTGGTACATGATGGCTTGTGCTGCAAAGACTGATCGTGAGGATGCATGGCCCTTCTGTGGGTGTGGGTGCCTTATGCCCTATGTCACAGCATAATGGGGGAGGTTGTGACCTGAATTGCAAGCAAGCTCAGTCTACTGTCCAAGTGCTGACTATTGCAGGGCAACTGCAAGGTCCGTGCTCACACTTCCTTCTTACGGTTCCTTAAAATTTGGGCCAGAAATACCTTCAAATTTCTTCAGTCTTCCAATAGCCTTTCAGATAGAGGGCTGATCTCTGTAAAGTAGGACATATGACTGTGTGAGGTGTCCTTAGTAAGTGAGAAGTTTTCTTCAGGCCACCCACTGCCCAGCATCGTCAGGTAGCCTACCAAAGGGCTTTCCAAGCTACTATTTGACAGTTATTCTGCCAGTTTTGAGAAGCTGTTTCTCCTGGGTATTTCATTTCCAACCCTTTACCCATCCATTAGCAACGTCACGGATAATTCCCCATCTGTTATTCCACAGCTGCAACCCATAACTGAAATATTGCCTAGAACCAACCTTGCCAATATTGAAGCCAAAAGGCAAAACCTGAGGAGAGCCTTGGATGAATACTTAATCGAGTTCAGTGCCTGCCGCTGTGGGCCGTGCCAGAACAACGGTGAACCGGTGCTGATGGGGTCCTCCTGTGTTTGCGAGTGCCAGCAGGGTTCAGAAGGCCCAGCGTGTGAGAACACAAGACAGAGGGGTAAGGTGAAACCATTGGAGGGAAAGGTCTGCTGAATACATCATTCTGACTCTGGCTAATTGATACCCCCCGAGATCTATCCATCAATCAACACCTCCTTTCGATGCCTTTGATCATCTTGCATGCCAGGCAACCCAAGGGGCCTTATACAGGAATAAAATTAACAGCTCAAGTGATTATTATAAGTAAGCCAGGTTAAGCAAAGAAGGTTTTAGAGGTAACAAATGTTCCAGAGTCATAAATCATACCAGAGGCGGCAGGACCTGAGCCAAAGTATGGCACCAACTGAATATTAATGTTAAAGTCTTGCAGCCTCATCCCTGGGGCAGATGTGGGTGTGCCTAAGCTGATTTATTTCAGCAGGTTTTGGAGCACCTAAATCTGCATAGGGTCAGGCCAGTCCTCCTGGCCAGTCTTGCTCAAGGTGCCTTTACAAGTTTCCATTTCTTGTCTTTAAGTTTCTACTCATAATGTATTGTGTCACAGGTCGTCCAACGGATGGTGGTTGGAGCTGCTGGACACCATGGACTCCCTGCCAAGCTGGATCTAGAAGGCGGACAAGACAGTGTATCAACCCAGTTCCTCAAAATGGTGGAGCCATGTGCGCAGGGAAGAGTGTAGAAATACAGGGATGCTAACATCTTGTCATGAATGGGTTAATGAGTTGGGTTGCCAAACAAGAAAATGATGGTATGAGTGCTGAGTCAAATGCATTGGGCCATTAATATCTGTGATAAAGGTGACCAGCAGAATGAATAAAGGGGAGGGGACTGGGGAGGGGGCTCAGTGCTTAGGGGCTAACTACTACGGCAGCTATTCTAGTTGTCATGTATAAGGCTGCAATGAAAAGGAATATAGTATTTTCCCCCTAAAACAAAATATGAAAGGAAAGGGACTGCAGTGAGTATTACTGGCCTGCAATATCACAGATTGACAGTTACAACAGGGCTGTCCATAAGCTCACCCTCCACATGCACCTTCAGTTTGCGGAGCAGCACTGAATGTAGATGAGCTGCCTCAGGGTTATGGTTGTGCAATTTCCTCCACCATGAGACCTGCTTACAACTAAATCACTTCCACATTTCGATGATGTGGCAAGTGTGGAGTCAGTTGGAAACTGTGCATGGAGGAACAAGGTGTTACACAACCACTTCACTACAAGGCCAAGTGGATACAACCAGAGTTTATTGTGTCTGTAAATCTCACGGTTGATTCATATAACCACTTTTTATGCCTCCCCTTGTTGCTATGACTGGACCATTTCAGCAGTCTAACAAAGCCCTGTTTTTCTTATTCAGCCTCCACAAAAGGCCATTTTGTGTTAGTTTTGCAATAGTGTGCTAAATCAGGAGCTCATGCATGTAGTTTAACACTGCCATTTTACTTCCATAGTAACAAAAATGTTACCCTGGATGGGAGAAAATAGTGCTAGGTATGGTCATGTGATGATTGGGTCCTCACAGTCTTCAAAGACTGTCTATTGAAAGCCTGAGTCCTGTTAGGACATTTTGATGTGACATTTCCTTCTCAGGCTCGTGTAGAGATACATTGGTGGGGTGAGAATCGCAATCACTGAGCAGACCATATACATTGCCTCTTCCATTCACCACCATCAAGTGAACAAATTTCTGAAACAAAGCAATCCTCATCCTTACATGGTACTTAGATTGTGCAAAGAATATTGCACCCTTATATACTGTGCTTCTTCTAAGTACAATTGATTCCACTTGGATAGCCCTTCCAGACAATTAGTCCCCTAGGTCTTCAATCCCAAAGGAAGCCTTAGCGTCCTTTTTAAATCTCTCTCTCTCTCTCTCTCTCTCTCTCTCTCTCTCTCTCTCACACACACACACACACACACACACACAATACTTTTGGAGCCCATGGAATCACACAACCCAAGCATTTGACCCAGAATTCAGTGCAACTCTTTTGGCAGTCATATCAAAACACATTCTGTAAATTCTTCCGATCTGGTTCTGAAATGTTGGCAGCAGATATGCATTTATTTGAAGAAAGTGGATCAATCTGAATTGTTACAAAGATAATAAAAGCATTAAAAAAACCACACACACACAACCAGATGTCACTTATGTCAGAACTACATAACATATAGTGCAGCGCATGCTTACAAGTGGGCAGAGGGAAAATGCTCCACAGATACCCTCCAGCCTATACATGCATCACAAAGAGCTATACAGAAAGGAAAGAAGGGCTCATACACACCATTCATCTAATTCGTTCAATTTATACATTTGCTAATGGCATTAACTGTTTATTTGCTTGAAAAATGCCACATTCCTGATTCACATAGAATGGACTGGATATCAAAACAGGGGTGACTAGTGGACAAGAAAACCTGAATAATGCTTTACTTTTGTTCCAAGCAGATACACTGCCAACTTCAAAGATTCTAAAATCCAGGCTGCTATAATTTTTAATGTAACGTGATGATGAATAAAAGAATCATAGCCACATGCAGCCTGTCCACAGAGGACATTGCTGCACAAATGAGGCTATTTTCCCTTTAAGACTGGCCATGAATCATCTATTAGAACACCAGCATTTTATCTCCAAGGGTTCCAGAGCTGGAGATGTTAACAGTCCAGTTGATTTAGGAGCCCTTTTGGAAAACAAGACATAAATCTCAGTACAGGAATATGCACAGGATTGAACTGATTCCAAAGACTGTACTTGGGAGTCCACAGCAATATGCTTTGAATGAATGATTGCAAAAAAGAATAAAAACAGGCACAAACAAACCAATGCACACAGTGAATACCAACCATGCTGCATTTGATTGTGCTGTGCATTTTGCAAAGGGATTAAAGAATCATGATGGTGGAATGGCTGTCAATAATAGAGGAGGAGAAAATCAAGCAACATCATGCTTAAAACCAGGTTTCCAGATAGCCCCTCTCCATTTGCTTCTCCACCCAAAAGAGTTGATTGTGTCTTTCAGTCGGCTTAGCTGGAAGGACTAGAGGGCATGGACTGGTGAACACAACAGCTGCCATAGGCTAGAAGAGCCATGAGAACAATCCTTGTGACCAATGGGAGAGTGCAAAAACTGGGAAAAGAAACCTATATCCTCTGACTTTGATGTGCTAGATGCAGGTGTGTGGGTGCCAGGAGGTGCTGGGTTTGAACTGGGAATCTTTGGAATTGTGAACAGTGCTCCATGTCGTGATCCATGGAACTACACATTACAGCTGCTGTAGGTAGTTTAGGGCCTAGACTGACTCCATCTAACTACATGAAAAGAGCGGTCCTGAATCAGACAATAGGCCCTTTCATCCTATGCTCACAGTGTCCAACCAAATGCCTCTGTGAAGCCTATAAAGTAGGAGAAGAAGAGCTTGACACACTGTCCCCACTAAGGCTAGATATTGGCTCCTCCTGAAAAGGAAGGGATTTGAGGTCTTTCTGGCATGTTTCTGTATCCAGTGGTTGTTATTTGGCCCTGACATTTGACTCGAGTAGGGATAACTTAGAGGAACTAACTGAGCAAAAGGACAAAATGAGCACATTCTTCACACAGAGCTGCACTCAGAATGGTTATCTCACACCGGAAGAGACTAGAGTGGTGGGACATAGATCCTCTCCTGACACTGGGGCTGCTGCTGCTTATTTGGTCAGGGTTGGGGCGGTGGCAATTTTGGCATGTGGAGGTACACCCAGCACTTTCCATGCTTGATGAAGCAAAATGGAGAGGACAATGAGAGAACACTACTTAACAAAATGCCTTTTAATAACAGCCGTGGTCTTGAGATGCATGTTTTCCAACAGTATATCGATGAGCATTTAGAATTTATCGTAGCTTCACTAACTCGACTGCTTTACACCCTGGAGGATTAGACCAATGCTTCATGTGACCTTTCTAGATAGGAAAAAAGTCTTCTTCTTTTTTAACGTTGTGTGTGGAATTTTTTTTAGCTCTTGTCAAAACGAAAGCAATTTGCTTTTGTTCGAACGGCTATGCCATGCTGTTCTAAACACCAAGATTTGATTTTTCTGTAGAAAGAGAGAAACCAGCTGTATAACGCTTTCAAATTGATAATAATTCATGGTTTTGTACAGATGGTGCAGTATTTTGCCATTTTTATAAAGGGGGAAAGAATCTCTATTTTTCACAGAGATCTGAAACCACATATATTAGCTCCAGTAATCCTTTAAGGTTATGATCTCACACCAGGCTCCAAACAGTGGTTCCCAGCTTTGCTTATACTTCCGTTACATTTGAGACCCAGCGTAGCTACCTGCTGTATGCTAATGTCCAGAATGCACTGCCCAACCAGAGAAGGGAGATGTCCACAAGCTACACATGATGCTGATAACTGGGAAAGATAGTCTCGTTTCTTGTTTGGGCCTGGTGGCTTCATCACACTTCTGTGAGGTCCGTAAAGAATTAAATGAGCGAAACTCAGACACCAAACCAAATTGTACACAGCCTCTGTGTGTTCTTCAAGCTTGTAGTCATAGAAACATTTCAGCCTCTGAAAAATAAAATAAATGCAACCCCTTCTCATCACATCCCCCACCCCAAAATCTGGAAGACTTTGTAATTTGTTCCAAAGGACTGTGGTTTCATTTTACTTCCACAACAGCCCATTAAGTAGGCTAGGCCAAGAGAGAATGATTTTATTAGGACCGCTTGATAATTTGTGGCTGAATCATTCCCACACTTACAAGGCCAACACTTTGGGTACTACTGCACCAATCTGGCAAGCATCATGTTTAAAAATAAGCAGGCAAGCAGGCTTCTTGTTGTTCTTGTTTTTGTTGGTATTGGTATCCATCTGTCTCGAGAGACAATGGAATGTGTCTCCAGGAATGCAGTAAAATTGCTGGAGAATCACAGCGCCTGCTGTGGCTGCAGAGACTGCTAACTGCTAACTACTGCCTCCCATGTTGTTTATGCTGCATTAGAAGCAGCAAAGTGACCTCTCCAGAGTGCAGGCCTGGACAGTGTGTTTGGAGGTCCTGGGCTGCCCAGATGACAAGAATCCCCTGTATGTATGTGTATGTACAGCATGTGTATACAGGACTCCCCTGTGTATATATCAACATCTGGAACTGTATTACCGAAGCCTAATATTCTACAGCAGCAAACTATTTAGGACTTTAAGGTGCAGCTACGTGGATATCCCCAACAGGTAGTATGTAACCATCATGGCTGTCAACCAGCTTTCACTCTTTCTGAACTTCTGATACAGTTCTCAGCACACACAAAAAGCCAAAATGCATTCAGAAAGGTATATTCAAAGTAAATGTATTTGGAGAAATGCGTATTTTGAGAGAAAAATCTGTTTAACTGTGGATGAAAATCTATTTAAAGATACATATTTTAGTAGATATGAAATGCACATTTTTGTCTATATGTATATATATTTTTAAATGCTAATTAACAGAGAAATAGGACAGTATGTATATGTGCAAATGTGACATAGACTGAAAACAGACTGATTCACCAGGGACCCACCCTTCCAGTACACAAATTGGATGGTATTTAAAAGGACACTAGAAGTAAAAGAGTCTTAAAGGAAATAATTAGCAGTAATTGAAAATGGAGAAGGTGTATGCTGGCAACATGTTCTTCAAGACAACCAGAGATCACTCTGGGTGGAATGTCTAATTCAGTCAGTAGAATTCAGCCCCTATTTCCTATCTCCTTCCTGAAGAGTTTAATATGTCTGAGCCCTGGCAAAAAGACAAGGAAATGTACAGGAAGGCTATACACCGCGAGCCACCTAACAAATGGCAGCAAAATGCCCCTTTTGAGGCTCTCTTCAAATGTCAAAGAGAAATCTCCTCAAGCCCAAGGCATCCCCCCTGCCACACACACACATTTTATCCGAGGCTCACAAATCCTTAACAATGAAAAACAGGAGTTTTGTGCAATGAAGCTGAAGTGCGGAGAGAGAGAGAGAGAGAGAGAGAGAGAGAGGGAGGGAGGGAGAGGGAGAGAAAGAGAGAGAAAAGAGAACCTGCCTGCCAGGCCTGTAAAAGATTATGAGCAATTACACATTTACAGTGCTAGTCAAAGAAACTAATATAAGCTGTGCTGAAGGGCCCAGCATGTGAGCCATACCAGATGAGATAAGGCGCAGCCATTTTCTGGCCTAAATTAAAAGCTCATAATAGGAGATTTTCTTTAAAAAATAATAATACTACCCTTGCCATCCACTTGTAACGAAGGAATTCTATCCCCATATACATACTGACACACATTCGAGGCAGCTGTTATCCTACATATTTTGCATTCCCATATTTCTGGGAAACCTTATTTCTCTGTGTCCGACTCATGTGATGGTGGCACTTGGGTTAAAAGGTATGGGACACAGATGTGGATGTGAACAAACAGGCTTATTAACAAAAAGAAGAAGCAGTGTATAGTAAATGACTGGAGGCTGTGCACCTTAGGTTTTCAAGGTGCAGAATCAAGATAGGTAGATAAGAGAACTGCTGAAAATGGTAGAGGCAGAGAAAGGTGTCTTCTGTCTGTATGACAGTGTTCTCCCTCTACCTGACTTTCCAGTTCTCTAAAATCAGCCCTCACCAATCTCAAGATGTGGCTCCCACACTACAACGCTCATCATACCTGACCAAGCTGGCTGGGTCTAAGGTTCAGATTTAGGGTGTTGCAGACAGTTCCCACGCATAGGGAACCAAGCTAAGGGGGTGCAAAATCAAGAAGATCTATAATTGAGAAGATCCATTGGGGGGTGCCAATTTTGGGGCTCACTTCAGAAGCTTTATTTACCAAAGATTACCAAAGTCTGCCCCTGCTGGGTCTCATAGGAATTGTAGTCTAACAGCATACGAAGAGCATCAGGTTCTGGAAAGCTGCCATATAGGTTAGGATTTACTTTTTACCGCAAGCGAAACAAACAAAAAATGAGAAGAATCTTCACTGGAAAAATTGGCTGCTGATCTCCAGAGGTTTGCCTTGCGCATGAGAAAACATACTTGGGCATAATAATGTGGGGTTGTGAGTGAATGGGAGAGGGAGCAGTACTGCTCAACACTACACATAGCTGAAGGAATTCCTTCAGGAGTAAGTGAGGTTAGTCACTTCCCAATGAATAGGTAGCTGCTGGTAACCACAAAGAAGAGGAGAGCTGAGGCAGGAAGAAGGTCAGGATGGTGCAAGTGCAGCAGCAGAGCCAGTCCAACACTCCAGCCATTGCATTTGCACTGTGCTGACTTCCCCACTGCCTCACTCCTCCTAGCTGCTGGCGGTGAGCTCCACATCAGGAAGCCAGGTAAGCAATGTCACCCTGCCAACCTCTACTAAGAGGAAATTGTGTGTTTATGCAAGAACAGGGAACCTTTGGTGCTCCAGATGTTGGGCTGTATCTCGTGTAATGCCTGACCATGCTGGCTGGGTGTTATGGAAACTGGAGTCCAGCAGCATCTGGAGGGACACATTTCCCCACCCTTGTGCATGTGCAAAGAGGCATTTCCAGCATTGGATTCAAGTGTGTGGTGTATATTTTGATTTCCCCCCCCTTGGGCCTGGTGAGTTATCTAGAGCCCCCCTGAAAAACCCTTGTCTGCTTTAATCCCCATCAAGAATGACTTCTGTCGTCATTCATATACTGCATGGTAGCCTGGATTGTTTGTTGTAATACTGAAAGCCTTTGCTCAGAGAATGTGCACTCTAATCCAGAGCAAATATACGCTGGTGACTCATGCTCAGAGTAATTGCAAAGGAGAAAAAAATGAATAAATGTGGAGTTTCACCCTTTTTAAAAGTACTTGCACTATACATTTATAAGTGCTTACTGCCCTAGGCTCCTTTGGGAAGAATGGCAGGATATTAAATAAATAAATAAATAAATAAATAAATAGCAAAATTAAATCTGTTTCCTGATTAATTGAGCCTCTGTTTAAAGAATTAATTGGCTGAATATCATGGTCTTAGGGAAAAAGCCCAAGAAAATATTTTGATTATTCCCAATCCCTTCATTTTCATAATGAGATGAACACCTCACTGATTATTATTTTTTGCAAAGTCTCTGAGCCCCCCCTCCCAGCTCCCCAATGCTGCCACGCTGTCATGAGTCCTGATTTATTTTAGCTCAGTGAGCCATTCAGCATTATGATGTGGTGTGTGTTTGAAACAGCAGATGCAATTGATAGATGCAGAATGAGCTTCCAGCCTCTTGCCAGCTTTGCTTCATATTTATGCTCAGGAACGATGGTGAAATTTACATAAAAGAATTTACTCTTGTCCAGAAAACAGCTCAGTCAACTTCCATTCTTTACTCACTCGAAAAATGACAAGCAGTTCTGAAACCGGGCCAAGGTGGTGGTGGAGCTCGTGTAAAAACACTCCAAATCGTAATTCAGCACTGGAAATTCCAGGGACATCATTTTTCTGCTTCTTTCTCTGTACACCACTCACATGAAAATGGTCTATTGTGACGCCTTGCTTCAGATATGACCATGGCTGGCACTTAATCAGTTTTCTTTGGCTGTGGGTGCACCTCAGAATTAGCTCTTTTAGTTTTCAGATTTGGACTTCACCTTTTCACCCAAATGGGTTTCCAACAGCAATAAAATGCAAAGTACAAAATAGCAATCAAAGGGCATAAAAACCAGCATATTTACTGTGGCCATAATGAGCTAGCTTATGAGGCCAAAGGCCTGCCAGCAGAAGGTCATTGGAGACAGGGGAGCTCAATGGGCTTCCCAGAGCCTGGAAATAGCTATGGAAGAGCAGGAGCAGCTCACCAGTGGCAAAGCCATAGCAATAGCCTTCCAGCAACGACCACTTGCTTATAAGGCAGGGCGAAGTAGTGGTGTGGTCAGGGCAGAGTGGATGGATCAGTGGAGACAACCTAGTGCTCCCACAGTGGGCCATGCAGTCATGGACTCCCCCTCTTAGTGAGTGGCACTGATACCTGCAAGATCACCTGTACCAACACTGCTTCTGCCCAACAATTAAAAGCACATAGCAGGTGACCTAGTCTGTTTTACATCACTCCTAATGCAACATGCTGACTCTCAGCGTACAGCATAATGGTTAATCTTTATTTGTGTGGATCAAGTGTTTTTGCCCATAAGCTTTATGAATTTTAATTTATTTCATTTCATTTTTACATTCAGTTCCAGGTTGCTTGCGAAGGTCTTTCTTATAGAGGGTAATCTACAGGGGAAAATCATCCAATGAATAAGCATATCATTATAACACAGTTTTGAAATTATTGGGTGTCACAGGGGTATTTGAGAGCACTTCACAATTCACTTTTCTCCCTTTAAGGCAATATCTAATTGGTTAAACAATTTACGTTCAATGCAATAAATGGGAAACTGAGTCTATCGCCACCACATTGGATTCAAGTTTCACATTTGACGAGGCTGCTGTGATTGAGATTTAAAGCTTTCATTTATCTCAGCAGGATGAAGCACCCTCCAGTGACTATTAGAAAAAAGTGTATTTTTAGGCATTCATGGGAAATATTCGATTGAAGTTCAGCCAAATAAAGAAAAAGGTGTGAATTTCTTGATGTCAGAGTAACAGATGACTTTTTGTATATATGGAAATTGAAAAAAACACAGTGCCAGATATTAAAAATATATATTTACTGCATGTTCTGAACATGTATCTATTAATTATATTTTCCATATGATTTATATTCTGGTTCAAAAGGTCATATGTATTCATTCAGAAGTGTACAGAAAAGTCCTGCACAAGGGGACCATCAACACTGCTCATGCAATGTGATTCCCTCTATCCATTGAACTGCATAGGAAAACATATATCAATACTTTTGTCAGAGTCTCCATGCCTGAAGGGAGTTTCTATATTAGACCACAGCCATTTAAAGTGTCTACCTAAATAACAATAATAACAATGTAAAAAACTAGAATTAATACTAGTGGAAAATAGAAAACGTTTTTAGGGCCCTTCTATTGCTCTTCCAAGTAACTTCTCAAATATTTCACTAAGCAGTTTCAGTGTTTGGCCCCATGCATGGCTTGCCACCATTTTGCACTGCTGGGTTGTTACATTCTCGCCTTCTTGTCCGTTGTCCTCCAGAAGCTGCAGACCAGCTAGACCAACAGCTCCAGTTCCCATCTATAGCAACATCTAGAATAATGAAAGATTAAAATCAGGGTTACTGTAAAAGTATTACAGATTTGGTGCTGGCCTGGTGTCAATCCTCCTCTCTTCTGCTAGTTCTCCTTATTTAGGTTCTGCCCTAGCAAACATCTTGGATACAGTGAGAGTGACCATGCATCAAAGTGATACATTTAGCTGTGAGCAAGACGGATTTGAAATTGATAACTACACCTGAATCTAAAAGACATTTCTTTATCACACACCATGCTACTGATTCGTTTAAAAATCTGGAACATTATTCAGGGTGTAGTAGCTTGAGAACTTACTTCATTAAGGTGCCTTCTCTAGATCAATTCATAGCATGAACATGGAGGTTAAGATATAGCCTCATGATAACTTAACCCACCCAACACCTTAAAATGGCCACGTAAATATTTATAGTCAGGCAAGAGGTACAGGTAGTTTACATGTGAGGTACAGATGCTTGCATTAGCAGGGGGAGCTCTGAAAGTGCAGATCTTCCAGTCTGCAGCAGATACATTTTTTCAAAGGTGTCTTTGCTCAAGAAGGAGGCTGCCCAGCCCTGAGCACTGGGGTGCCAAAGAGTTATCGAAGGCACTGATCAAGCTGTCTGTGAACTGACTCAATCCACACTTCCAAAGATCTCTTTTCAGGTGGGAGCCTGACAACCATTGCAGAGGGATGCCTTTAACAGCACAGACTGGCAGTTAGCTGGCTAGATCTATACCTTGAAAGGTCTCCTTCCTATGGTAGGAAGTCACCCTGAGCTGGGAGGGAGAAAGCAAGAGGGCCAGACTAGTAACAAGCAAGGGAACACACAGTTCTAGGCAATCTCAGGATTTGTACAGCACAGGAAAAGCAACCAGGTGGTTGCAGACTACAGATCCCACTATCCTTGACCATTGGCTATCCTAACTGGGGCAGATGGGAGTTGTAGTCCAAAACATCTGGAAGGCATCTGGGATAGTGCATGTCAATGCTTTCAGAATAGAGATTAGAACTGAGAGACACACCCCCTCTCCACCCACAAAATATACATATTATAGAATTATATTTTACTTTGGCAAACCTTCCTAAATGAGTAAGAAAAGGATAGGTAGCCTCCAAATTGCTTTGGACAGTTTAAATATAAAGCCGTATGTAAATACTTCTAACTAAAAACAAACAAATACATCATTCTGTAGTCATTTTCACCCAATAGTTTGTTCTTTTTCTTTATATATATATAAAAAATCCTTTTAATCTCTTACCTGTCCTTAGTGTGTTTTCACAGGCAAGACCCCGATGTCCCAGGGGGCATATACACTCGCAGTGAGTCCCTGAAAAACACAGTAAGTAGAGTCAACCCATTCTTCTGAACCCATTTTATATATACACACAAAGCCTCAAGAAGCAGGTGAAAAAAAATTGTAGTGCAGAAAGGGTAGGAAGCAATCAGCACAGTGTTGGCTCTTTCCCAATCCTTTCTAAAGAGGTGGCAGTAACAACACAGGAAAAGCTGACCTTGTACTTCTGCAAGAGGGTTGTAAATGGGAGTGCTCCTCGCCCTTATCTCAGTAGTGATGAAACTATGCTTATCATGAACACTAGTCTTCAACTGGTTGTTCAGGAGCCACTACTAGACTGAAGCCTGATCTGACAGTAAAGAAAGAAAGGGGTCCCTAGTTGCATGCTTCAGTTAAAGGTGGGGCTGGGTCCCAAAAGGTTGCTGATCTCGCAGAACTTGAGATGCACCAAGCCAAATGCAACCCACCACCAATATGCAAGGGTCTTGGTGAGCCTCGTGTTTTGCCAACAGGTGATGTGCAAGTCCCCTGAGACCCTGGAGAGCAACTGCTAATCAGAGCTGGCCCTACTGAGCTAGCTGAACAAACGGTGTGTCTTGATATCAGACAGTTCGCTCTCTCCCTGTCTTTGCACTGAGACTTATTGGGTAGCTGCTCACAGCGCCGATCATTCTTGATGTACTGATACCCTAACAAAGTATGAAGACAGCTTCATGTGTCCGAGTGACTCATTTTATTACAATTCAAAAATTACTTTCCCCTGTGCAGTGAAGCCAGTGTCATCTTCAAAGCAAGAGCAGCCCAAAACGTGAGCAGGGTGGGGGAAGCACTCAGTGCAGAATCTCTGGTGATGATAATGATAACAGTCTTTAGCAGTTGCAGATGGCATTTCATCTTCCAAGAGCTGGGAGAAACACTAATTAATGGCCAGAGAGCTAGTCAGCTTGCTAAGCTTAGCAAAGCTATTTCCGAAAGAGATTTCAAGCAGATTGCAACTTTGTGTTTTATGCATAATTGAGTTGGAAAAGCCTTCCTAAATGTAAATGATTAAGATTACATTCCACTTGCCAAAGCGGCACAGTCCGCTATCTCGCTGCACTGCCCACGAAACAATAGTGACATTTAAATGAATATCTCTTCTTATTATATTCCCTTCGTGATATTTAATGGGGAAACGAAGACAGCTGGGGCAAAAGCACACTCTCTCTTGATCAGTGATGTCGGGCATGAAAGGGGAGAGGCCAGATCTTACCTTTCAAGAAAGCATTTCCATTGCCCTGGCACTGACTGCAGTGACAGCTACTCGTTTCCTGTTGGAACTCTTCCAGGGCACTCCTCAAGTTTTGTTTCAGAGTATTTGCATTTGCAAAGGTGGTGGCAGTTGCTAATTCATACAGTGGCTCCACCTACATTGAGAGAGGAGGGGGGGGGAGAAGTGGTAATATACTTTAAATTAAAAATGTTTTTAGAGTGCATTGCAGTCATCCAGTCTTGAAGTCACCAATGCCTGAACCACTGTGGTCATGCTTTCCTTGTCCAGAAACAGCCATGGTTGTCGCATCTGTCACAGCTGGTTAAAGGCACTTCAGGCCACTGAAGTTACATAAGTTTAAGTTTTAGATTATAACTTCCATCAGCACTGACCATGCTGGCTGTGGACCTCAGACCCAGCACCAGTGTTTGCTCAGGTCTGGCACTGACCCCAGGGCTCAGAAGAGCCCCTCATTGGTCTGAGCCAGATGTGCCACCCATCACTACTCTCCCCCCAAACCAAGTGGTGGGTGGGCATCAGTGGCACCTTTGAAAAAGAGTTCAGCTCAGCTTCCCTCCACAGTCACTGTCTTCAGAGTTAATACTTGAACACTATATCCGTTATATCCACCCCTCGCAATCAGATTTTAATAGCTATTGTTAAACTAGAGTTGGGGGACCTTTTTGGGTCAAGGTCCATGCTCCTGTGATGGTAATCTATTGGGGGGACAACCTGCTTGTGGGTAAGGTACAAACCAGCCAGTGGGCAGAGCCCTAGTTCCTCTCTCTTTATCTGTTATCAGCTTTCACTCTCTTTCTGAACTCTCCTTTCTCCCCAGCAAGTGGAGGAGAGATTGCTATCACCAGAGATCTGAACTGTTAGCCTACAAGGGTCTTTTGAAATGAGGCTCAGGGCTACATGCAACCCAAGGACTACAGCTTGCCCACCCTTAGGTTTCAATCCAAAAATGTGCCAATGGGAGGAGACCAGTAGAAGGTGATTTTTGTATCCCTTCCTCCTCCAGAGTAAACACTCTGGAATAGGGATGGAACAGAAATTCAACTCAGTTTTCATTTCAAGCTGAAGCGATGAAATTTTCACTTTCCAAAACAAAAGTGTAGCCATCCTTCAGAATTCGCACATCCAATTTTTGCAATGCAGTTCTCAAAAAAACCCCACAATGTTTGTATAAATGCATATATATGGAGTAAGTGTGCATAAAAATGAAGACATTGGGGGGAGGGAAATAACATACAAAAATATATTTGGGAAATTGCTTGCAAAAATGTTAAAGCTGCATATAAAGTTGTGTTAAGAGAAATTTGCACAAGAATGCTAATGAATTTTCATGAGGATAATTGCACATTGCTGCAAAATGTGGAGAACTGAATTTATGATCAGGGAAATGCGAAAGAGGGAACCAAAATTGACAGATCCTCCAATCTCTACTCCTGAATTGGGTGGAAAATGTTTTTTTAAAAAAAATGGCCGAGGACACCTTCCATGAGAGCACCCAACCCTTAGGAGAGACATGGGAGCTCCTTGGGGAAGTCAGGGCACTGTAATCTTCTACTGACCGCTTCCAATCATTTCTCTGGATAGAAACTGTAATGTGAAATTTAATTGATCATGTCTTTTCTCTTTCAATTATATAATCAAATTTATTTTTCCATCTTGATTACATCACAGTTTCAAATCCAATGTGAAAATTTGAAATTCACATACTTAAATTTTAGCAAATTTGTACAAGCCTTGTATCGCCAACCACATTTCAGTGTGTCAGTATAGCATTGTGATTGCTTTACATCACCTTCATCCGGATGATTTCAGGGTTGTACTGAACAGCATCTCCCCACTCTTGCATCAGTTCTGCAGTGGGCAGGTCTTTGTAAGCAAGTGTTGTTATATATTCGCTTGCACCTCCACGAACAAGGGCGACAAAGTCATCCACAATTTTCCTTTCTGCTGTGTTATCTGTAGAGGCACAATTAAACACATCAGTTCAGATTACATGTGCACCCGTACATGAATATTTATCATCTGATAACTGTAACATCAAGCAATGATTTAGACAAGTGGAAAGACCTCCTGCATACAAGGCTGCAGACGGAATGCCATCCTTCCTTCTAATAATGAACCCAGGGTGTTTCAGAAGGATAGGAAAGGGAAAGGAATGCTCTTTTCCTCTGAAGCTTTCCAGAATCTATAAAGACACTCCCTGGCAATAAAATCCCCTGATGATAAAGCTTCAAAATGTTCAGGGTTGAACCTTTCAAACCTCTAGTGCAGGTATCTGGAACCTTTGGTGCTCCAGATGTTGCTGAACTACAACTCCCAGAATCCCTGGCAATTGGGCATGCCTTCTGGGGCTGACAGAATTATAGTTTAGCAACATCTAGAGGGCCAAAGGTTATCCACACCTGATCAAGTGTTAGTAGTATAGCACAGCAGGATAAGGCAAGGTAACTTTTTTTTTAAGTGCCCATCAAGACTTCTCCACTCTTGAAACTTCCCCAACCCTGACCTGAATAGCACAAGATTCCTGCACCAGGTTGTCCAGAAATGTGAAGAGGAACACGCCACTTAGCAGCTTGGGACACTGCAATGTCCACTTGTATCACCTTAAATTTAATATTGTTAAACAGAGGCAATATAAGCAATGAGCTCAGGTGAGTAAGGAATTATTCACTGTTTTATGCAATCATTTTAAATTATTTTTTAAATTGTATCTTTGTGATCCTCTAGATTAGCTTTCTGGTGTCCTCAAGAGATTTTGTCTTCAAGACATTTTGGATCACAACACTAGTCTGTCCCAGCCAGCATGGCTATTCAAGTTGTAGTCTCAAACACCTGAAGGGCAACAGATTGGGGAAGTCCGCTTTAATCCCTGTTTATAACTACTATTTTATAAAAGTATCAAAGATCAGTCATGCCTTACTTTAAATTGATTTATTTAGTGTGTCTTTGGTAAACTGCTGATGGTCCTTTTTATGCCTTCCTTTTCTCTTTCTTCGTTTGTGTTATTATTTTAGTATGTTTTGAAGGATATATACAAAAGGGCTGCTATTTTCTGTTTCCTATGTTTGTAACAACCACTGAAACATTATAGCAGCCCATTGTTTTTCAATGGACTGGTACATTTCAAAATAAAATACGCTTTTTACAAAACTGTCTCCCTTAAAACTCACGTTTTATCAACAATTGCAGTCACCTTTTAGCAAAATCGTTTTCTTTTTGAAACAAGTATTTTGTTCATGAATGAAATTTCTAAATTAGTGTGTGGATTGTTCACATCCCTTGATCATGGTTCACTTACCTCCAATTTCTTTTAAAATGGCATCACAACCTGCAATTGATATTCCAGCCGATAGATAAACACCATAAATATTTCCACCAACTTTGACTCCGTGATTTGTACAAGACCGGACATCACTTAAAGAGTAGCCTTAAAGAGAGAGAGAGAGAACACAATATTTATTAAAAGAAACAGGTTTGGATCCGAAATCCGTGTGAGTGTATGACACTTCACTTCCACTATCAGGAAGAATGCACCCAACCCCAGCTGCTCCGAGTGTCTCCTGATCCTCTGGATCCACGTTGCTGGGAATTGCAACAGAGAGAGAAAATGGGATCATAGGAACCAAAGAAGCTGCCTCATATTGAGCGAGACCTTTGTTCTATATACCTCTGCTTTGTCTATAATGACTCTCCAGCATTTCAGGTAGGTAACAATCCCAGCCCTACCTGGAGATGCTGGGGATTGAACCTGAGACCTTCTGTATGCAAGGCAGATGTTTTCCACCACTAAGCCAAGGCTCCTCCCAATTGGCACTGCGTAAGCAGAAAACAGTGGGACGCGGGTGGTGCTGTGGGTTTAAACCACAGAGCCTAGGGCTTTCCGATCAGAAGGTTGGCGGTTCGAATCCCTGTGATGGGGTGAGCTCCCGTTGCTCAGTCCCTGCTCCTGCCAGCCTAGCAGTTCGAAAGCACGTCAGAGTGCAAGTAGATAAATAGGTACCGCTCTGGCGGGAAGGTAAATGGTGTTTCCGTGTGCTGCTCTGGTTCACCAGAAGCAGCTTAGTCATGCTGGCCACATGACCTGGAAACTGTACGCTGGCTCCCTTGGCCAGTAAAGCGAGGTGAGCACTGCAACCTCAGAGTCGGCCACGACTGGACCTAATGGTCAGGGGTCCCTTTACCTTTACCTTTAAGCAGAAAACAGCTAGAGAACACCCCAGAAGGCCATATAAAAACAGGTGCCTACCTGTCTACTTGGAAGGAGGGGGAGTTTAACCCATTGCGCTCCTATGGTCTTGATGGAATCAATCCTCTGTTCCTGCTATTTCCAGTGGGAGGAAAGCTGTCATTAGCACCAACGGGAGCTTTCTCCCCCTTGCAAATAGGGGCTTATGCATGAGCTGAACAATGATGAGTTAAAGCTCCCCAACTATTTGTTAAACAAACAAACAAAAACAGCTGCACAATGCCAAAGTATGCAATAAATATCACATCTACCTTGGCCCTTAGAGAAAGACTTGGGCTACTATCTATATATCAATATCAATATCATCAATATCTATCTATCATCTAAACATACACACAATGAAGGATACATTCTTCACTAACAGTAGTAGTGTAATATCTTCTATTCTATTCTCTCCCTCCACAGCTATGTTTCCAAAGAAAATAGCACCCTTCACAAAGCAATCATGCTTAGATTGGGGGGGGGGTGAGAGAATCTCTCATAGGCTCCAATGGGTGCTTCCCCTGGAAGTCTGATTTCTATACAGGGGTGTGAGGGCTGAGGTGGAGAGGCCACAGGCTAGATGTGTCATGGCCCAGATATGGCCTAAGGGCTAGTAGTTCTTGTCCTATCCTCTTGCTATCCAATAAATGAGAAAACAGATTGCATGAGATTGGAAGCACTGAATGAGGTTTTATCTTCACGACCAGGAATTTTACAGCTTCCCATCTCTTGAGCTCCCACATCCCCTGAAAACTCCCTGGAAAATGCCGTGGGACTTCCAGAGCATCAGCCACCATAGAAATGCTGGTTGCACAGAAGTGCTTTGTTTGTGTGCATGGACTTCTCTGGATCCGAGTCACTGCATGTCATAGAGAGGAATCCAGTAAGACCTTCTACAGACAGTTTGTCAAGCTCCTGTTGCCAATGGGTAAACAAGAGACTGAAGCTATTGATTAACAGCCCAAAGCTCTCTTTGTTCTACACAACAAACACTAGCCCTTGTGAAAGCACCATCCATCAAGCAGTAAGAGCAATGTCAGATAGGAGAGTCGTCCCAGTAAATTATTTACCACTCCTAAGAGTCCTACGATCTGTATGCTTACAGAAATGGAGAGGAGTGGCACAACTAGAAACCTTAGAGAACCTACAAGATTGAGAGGGGGTTAGCTTCAGATTTTATCAATGGATTTAGCCACTTTATTGTTCTTGGAAAGTGTTTCCAAGCCATTTTCAAGTGGTTGAAAAAATACCTTAACAGTGCAACCTTATATACCCCTGTGTGCACAAAGTATGTTCCACAAAGTTAAACGCAGCTTCCTCCCTGGTACTGGATTGTAGCTTAAATGACCATCATTTCTGTGATGCTTATAGGCCATAGTCATCATACAGAAGCAACAAAGGAAACACAAAACATTGCAGATATTTCTGCATGATACCAACCTATGTAACAATAATTATCCCACACTAAATTTCCACTTATTACTTATTACTTCCTTGTAATAAATGCTGGGATTATTATTTTTTTAAAAAATCCACACCTTCAAGTGGTTTGCATTGATCTAAAATAATAAAAGCAGCAATATCAATATCACACACTAAAATGTAAAAACAAAACAAAAATGGAGTCAGTATTAAAACCTGGAGCTAAAACTGCCAGAATTAGAAGCTTTTTAGGCTTTCCAATTGTATGCATCTGTCACCCCTCCTTTGGGAAAGGATTCCATTAAAGAGAGCTGGAGCCACCACCAACTTCTTATGAATGACAATTTTGCCTTTCTTGGTGGCCGGTTCTGTAACCTTATTACTTCATCTCAACTCTTGGGGGTGAGGGAAATGAATACTGTATACAAGAAGGCATGGTGTCAGATAAATACCTTCCTTGTTCCTTAAGGGACTAAATATCAACATGACTTGTTACACTGCCTTTATTTATCTTGTTTCATACTCAGGAATTAAATTCTAGATTAAAAAATTAAATAATATATATGCAAGTTTCCAAGGCCCCCAGTGTAAATGTACAGAGCTATAAGCCAAATGGTTAGGCCTTGAAAGTTCTGTGTCAAAATGATAACCAGGTCCATTGGGTTCGGGAGTCTAAGATAGTGGGATTAGCAGCATCCCACATAATAATAGTAAATGCTCAGATCAGACAGATGGTTTTAAACTCTGAGCAAATAATAACAAACAAAGTCACCAGCAGACAGATACAGACATGTAATCACAAATATTTGTTGCTGTCTCATTGAAAGAGCCTGACAGTCAGCATCCAGCTAAATCAAACAAACAAATCTCTTCGCAGGAAAATGAATTAATCAGGTAACTATTGCTTTACTCAAATATGCCACCTTGTGTGATGTCAAATACCTATGCTGGGTTCAGAACATTGTTCCATGTCAGCATAAAACAATCTGGTTTGTCTACAGCCGTCTCTGCCCACATACCTGCTCTTTGAAGCTGCTCATCATTCAAGATCAAAGTATATTCATAAATTCCACCAAGGGTAGCTTCAGTAATGTAATGTGTTCCGTAGTCTCTGTAGAGTTCTCGATATTCCCCATAGCTGTACTCTAAAGGCAAGCGAAGAAGTCTCTGGAAGAACTCATGGTGAAGCATTAAATTCCGACTCTTCAGTTTATATTGGGCAACTTCCAGTTCGGAACGGGCATGAATAAATTTTCTAGACTAAATTGAAGCAAATGCATTCAAATGAGAGATAGGATATTTGTAAAGTCTTCCACCATTGCATTACAGGCCCCCATATATATTTATACAGTACATCCATAGATATATTTACAACAATCTGTGTTGCTGCTTGCATTAAATACATTTTGGAAATACAATAAAATATGAAAAATATATCACACTGAACCTCAGTATGAAATAAATGTACAGGTGATGATACTGCTGCTTTGATTTATTTATTACCTTTTACATTTGTTTCAAGGTGACTTATAAACCACTACAAATAGATTTTAAAACGGTACAAAAACAACTGAAAATAGGTTTTAAAATGATACAAAATGAATACCAAAGGTTGGAAAAGTTGGTTGGAACAGCATCATCTTTAGTTGTTTCTAGAAAGCACAGGTATTCTCATAAAAGATGGGGGGTGTGTGTGCACACATTCACTGCACCCATTCATCAGGTCTCCTGGAGAATCTGCACATAATCCTTCCATGAAAAGAGAACTGTACACATTTCCTAGTCAATATACATACTCCTCAACAGGCTTTGGGGAATGTGCATAGATTGACTGAATTTTGTACATTCTCCAGCTGTTATTTTGGCTGCATTTTGTACATTCTCCAAGAAATATGCACATTCCCCAGTCACTATGCAGTCTCCAAGAAGCACGACTTTTACCCCCTTTCATATTCAGAAATGTCTGATATGTGCTCCCCAGGCTGCTTTTGGCCCACTGCCTAATCATACATGGCCTAATCACTGCCTAATCATACATGGCATTGGGTAACTAGCAGGAGTGGATTTAGGATGGTGCAAAGAGGGGGCGCCATCTCAAAGTGCAGCAAGTGAGGCAATGGGCTTTGGGAAGGAAATATGAGGCTCTTAGAGTCCTTCCTTTTCCTTCCTAAAGCCTAGTTAGTGCTTTTCCAGCTTTGGGAAGGCTCTGTGACTGCCTTTGGGAAGGCAGTGGAGCGAGCCAAATATTGGCTTTGCACAGGGTGCCATAGTACCCAAGTCTGCCATGGTTCACAAGCCTGTTCTGTGCTGCCCCACCAACCCTACTGAATAATGATTTTGCCTTGGGTGAAGCCAGAAATAACACTGGGTCTATGGACCTTGCGACAAAGATATCCAGACTCATGTCTAAGCCAAAAATATGAGAAAATGTAATAGTAGAGTAACCTTCAAGAAAGTTGTGCCAGCTAGATGTATATTTTACATGGGGGGGGGAGGGGGGATATATGTATAGCTAACTGTATTCACATGATTCATTCATTGAAATAAATCTTCAAGTTTAATTAGGAAATTAAAAATACACTAATTATTCTGGCACTGCATCAAATTTCCTAATGCACTTGATAAAAATAATAATAATTGTCAGTGCTATTTTTCTAGAAAAAGAGGTGCCGTCACCATGAACGCCTCCCTCATTCTCTTAAAATGGCAATGGTACCTGAGAGGCTGAGTTTCAGCTGGAAAACCCCTCCCCTCATAATTGTGTTGCCTAAGTATAACCATTTTTTAAAAAAAATCATATCAGTGATAATAAGGTTTCTTCTCCCCATAATTTTGTGAGCTGAAGAATTTGAAGATTTTGTAGTGCTGAAATCCAGTCCCGCTTTTTAAGTATCAAGTGGTTTGTTTTGAAATAAATTCTACATGGATCGGTATCATCCTCCCGCAATGAAACTGCGAGTATTTCATGCAACCCACACTGCTTTCCTGAACAAGGCATTTCAGTGGATGCACCAACTCTTCCAAGGTGAATTGGCTTGCTTCAGTCTATAATTAAACTATGTAAGGCCTGCAAGCAGTTTTCATTATATATTACTGTCATGACTGCCCTGCAGTGGAATAGCTTGGTTTCTTTGCTTCTATTGCCATATTCTGAACTGACAGCACCTGTCTTGTTTCACCAGTCTAACATTAGCATGGCCTTTTATGCGCATGCTGACATCCCTCTGGAAATTCCAAGGACAGGAAGGCAGCCATCTCAGAAAGTACCCTTGGAAAAACAGATTCTTAAGCAGAAGTGAGCGGTGGGGCATTAGGGCTTTGAACCCAACCTTCCTGTCAAATTCCTATCATACCTGCAGGGTACTCTCACACATCCCCTGTAGCCTTATCCAATAAATGAAAATGCACACTTTCACATGGCCAGATCTTTTGCATACATCCCTCCACAGACGTTCATTCCAATTCCTTCACAATATATATGCTTGCTGCCCATCTACATCACTGCGCAACTTTCTTTCTGTGGAGCCTCCCTGAAATTATGGATCTGTGTAGCATTATGTTATTGTTTGTATGGCGGTTTGTTTGTTTTTAAAGTATATATAGATCACTTTTCAGGAAGACCTCACAAAGTGGTTGGTATCACTTTAAAAAGAAAAGGGGGGAAAGATTACCATACAATAAATAGGACAACTCTTTTAGAAAAAAGCTGTTACTGTATCTTCTTCATTCCCCCTCAGGGCATGAGGTTATGTGATAGTTGGCATATAGGTTTATAATAAATCAATAAAAACATACTTTAAAATAAAATAAAAAGGAACATCTGTTTGGGAGGGGAAAGCAGATAAGAGTGTTTGGATTCAGGGCCCCCTAGGTGGTCACCACTGACACCGGTGACAACATGGAAATCCTACATATGAAGCCAGGACTGCAGAAAATGTGACCCAGCAAGTCATTGTAGCTGCATCCGCATCATACATTTAAAGCACTACGAACCTACTTTAAAGAGCTATGGCTTCCCCCCAAGAATTCTGGGAGCTGTAGTTTTGTAGGGGTGCTGAGAGTTGGTTGGAGACCCCTATTTTATCCTCCTAGATCTATGATTTCCAGACTTGACACTGACGAGAGATGGATTGTTAAACCACTCTAAGAACTGTAGCTCTGTGAGGGAAACAAGGGTTTCCTAACAACTTTAAGCACCCTTAACAATCTATAGCTTCCAGTATTCTTTAAGGGAAGCCATGACTGTTTGAAGTGTGAAGATTGTGCTTTAAATGTATGGTGTGGACTGAGTAATGTGTCAGAATGATCCCAGACCTGAACCATTGTTTTGGAGCTAATTCAGAAAGGGTGATGTGACAATAGAAAGAAATCTCTGAATATAATGATTTTCAGCTCTAAATGTGGTGTGAAAACATTTGAGCAAAACTAAAAACACCCTTACTTTTCCTAACTTCAAAACACAGTACACAGTGTTTCTAAAACTGTCCATGTTCACTAAAATGAACCTAGAGTTATGGAGAAGCATGTTTACCGTTGAAGAAAATCGTTTTGTCCTCTGAATGTACTTCTGGTACCTCTGGTCATCATTACTGTAACCAACTTCAAACATGCCTGGTATTTTTATGCCAATGCTGAAGCTTTGTTGTTTCGCTTTTGCCTTGGAGACATTCTCTTCAAAACTTGAATAAGATTCATATTCAGTCAACGCAAATTCATACTTGCCTTTGGTCTAAACAAAAAACATGAATAAGGAACTTTTTGTATCCTGATTCCACACCTAAAGTTATCATAATTTTTGTGGTTTTCATTCTATATATTTATTGCAAACCAATAAAACCAATAAATAAATTTATTGCAAACCAATATTCTGTATGTGACAGCAAATAAATGGCATTCATAATTAAGTAAATACATAGTTGTCCACATGCAGACATGTTTTACACATAAGGCATATGGCTTGTTGGTAGAAAGTTAAGTGCCTCAACAATATATTACAGAAATATGTACTGCTGATTCATTAAAAGAGAGACAGAATCCTTAGCTGCTTTGCTGAAAATATGAAAAATCTTCCTTATGAAGGAAAAATGCAACTCATAATACCTGATATTATCTGTGGAGAGGTCTTCTGGATTATCTCTAACACACATATGTAGAGTACTTGAGAAAGCCCAAGTGACTTGGACTTCACATAAAACACGTAAGCATAAAACATAAATATTTGGTTGAACATTATTTTTACTTTAATAAATGACTTGATGCATCAACAATCCTAGGAATTTTAACTGCACATACAGCTCTTCAATACATACCTCTGCCAAATAGCTTTCTACATTGTATGGTTTTCTGAAATTGGTGTCTCCAATATACTGGGGAGAACATGCTCCAGCATAGTATTTATAGTCTAAAACCCATCCTTCCAGGTCATTTGTGAAAATATTTAATCTGGGGAGATGGGAAATGGATAAAGTTGCCATGCTTAGACATTGGTTATTCAAAGTAAGTTATACATCTTCTTTTGGCTACAAATTTTAGTTCATATGAGGCCTGTTTTGGCCTTGGAAAAATGACACAATTTTTAAAAAAGCAGTAATGCAGCAAATGGGGGGGGGGGTGTCAAAATTGGGTCTGTAATAGCTGCCTATCAAGCATACTGATTTTCCCAGACACAGTGAACAAATTATATTCTGTTACCATCCAGGAGAAAACCTCCAAAGCATTCTGATTTTTTTCATACTTGCACTACTTGTAACCCACTAAGCTGAACAGAAGCCAGCAGTCAGGTGTGGCAGTCCATGAGAGTTAAAATGGTGAAAACCTGAAACAGTTAAAACCTGTTCCATTGCTTCCTTTCTAGACGTATATATAGGTGGACAGGGCCTTGTGTGTGAGGCAGGCTATAGTATAGGCAATATGCTTGGCAGGGGGTTGGACTCGATGGCCCTTGTGGTCTCTTCCAACTCTATGATTCTATGAAAAACATAGCAAGTTGCCTTATACTGAAGTCAGACTGTTGGCTCAATCAGTTCAGTATTATCTATACCAGATTGCAGCTACTGTGCTTTCCAGAGGGGATGGGAGCAGGGGTCAGTGCACAGGAAACAGAGCAGCAGGACCCATCACCAGAGCCAGAGGGGTCCCTGTCTCCACAAACACAGCAGGCTCTGAGGTGTAAGGAGAAGCAGCAGAGTCTGTCTTGGAGGCTGGGGCAAGCAATAACCCACAGCCTATCTCCCTAGCTAGCCAGGTGGAGCTCGCTATGTGATTCTTTAGCTGGAGTAGGCTCGGAACAGGTGAAGGTCACATGCCTCGTTAAGCCCAGATGCTGCAATCATTGAGGTGCTGTGTCTGCTCAACTAACTGCCTATGTTGATGCTCCAGGATCTCTGTGGGACTTTGGGCATGTGGACTGACCCTGGACTGGGAACTTGACATACTGACTTCCCACCAGGTAGGCCAGGGGTTTGGGACACCCAGGGTGTAGATTTTTTTAATTTTAAAAACGTTCTAATATTAATTGTATTGGACCTTTGGCTAGAATGTATTAGTCCTCTTTTGGTGTGCCTGCATTTTATGACTCTTGCAATAAACTCCTTTCCTATCTGACCCTGTAAGTAGCACAAATGGTCACTCAGGATGTTTTGCTACTTCTGCTTTGAGCTAGCATTGGGGTGAAGAAATCTGGCATCTCCTTGAGAGGTTCCAAGGAACAGATAGGGACAGGAATGCCAACAACTGGGTGGAAGGCCTGGTTGCTAAGGAAACTCTGATATAGTAGGACATTTGAGACCCAAATGACCAGAGCCGTTAGGGGCACCAGAAGGTATTTGCAGGGGCGAAGTTACTGGTATGGAGCCATGTGTGTTTTACTTCTCATGACCTGTAACCTTTCTTGATGTTTGTAGGAGGGTGTTTAAGAATGTTTCAATGTTTTATAACTCTTTGTGTGCTGTGTTTGAGCTACTATATAAGCTTTGTTCTGTTTTTACTCTGGTCAGACCTTTTTCTGAAGTACCGTAGTGGTTCGGGTAGAACAACCATGTTAAGTTGAGCTATTAAAATAGTATCTAAGCTTGCTGTAATTCTTTTGGTTCCATGTTTTAGTTAAAAGCTGTCCCCTTGCCTGGGTAATGAACAGGTGGAGGAGAAGTAGATTCTTCCCATGAGTTGATGAAGGTTCAGATGTAGCTAAACTATATGAAGTTTCTAACACCTGTTGTAAAATTCTGCTGCAACAGAGTAACATGGCTACTTTTCTAGGAAGTATGATAATATGTCTCAACCCCCCCCCTTTTCTCTAAGCAGTCATAGAATTTATTGATAGCTCTTTATTGATAGCAGGAATGTGAAATCTCAGCCAGGCCCCTGAGCCAAATGTGGACTTCTAGGCCTATTTATCTGGCCTTTGAGAATCCCCAAAGCCATTTCCCCTCCCTGATTACCTCATCTCTTCCCAGGCCACAGCCTCACCAGCCTAGTTTCACACCCTCCTTGAGTGTTTTTGGAATGTTTCCTTGAACTCTGTGGTCTGAATGTAGGGTAGGGCTGGGTGGGTGCAGTAACTAGCCTGCTGAATAAAGGTAAAATTTACATTTGTTGCTCCGCCTACTTTTACCTCTGGTCCCACCCACCATTGGCACATAGCTCTGGGGAAGATTGCCCAGAAGTTAATGTGACCCTCAAGCTGGAAAAAAGGGTTCCCACCTCAATTCTAAAGGTAGAACTGCAAATTGTTCCATTTGGCAACAATCCTGTTTCTGGAAATATAATGGAACTGCTTACCCACTTGCTAGCATTTGTATTCCCCAGTATTGTTCCATCTCCTGGCTGCACTTTTTATACACTTTCTTACAATTTCTTTCATCTGACTGATCCCCACAGTCATCATCTCCATTGCAAAGCAGCCTCCGATTAATGCATCTCCCTACAACACAGAGTGGGAACACACTAATTAATTGTTAATCTGATATTTCCCTTTAGCTCAATCAGTGCAATGCTTTGCCCCTGACCCCTGAAAATGTGAAGATGCAATTATCAATTTATTTCAGGGAAAGTGCTTGGCTTATCTGCTCCTTTACAAAATCGGGTTTAATAACCAGGCACATTTAATTGATTAGGATGAGTCTGCATAAACATTTTTGTAATATTATTTTGAACTTAAATTAGCGGCAAATTGTATTGCATTTCTTAGGCGAAAAGTCATCACTAGCAGAAAGAACTTGAGAAATATGGTACAACTGTAATTGCAACATGCAGCCAATGTATAACCTAGCAATCTGGTTGAAATATAGAATGTACTGAGTATTGAGGATCATTTTTTTGAAAAGGCAATGTTTCTGTACTTTAGAATTGTGCTGAAATGCTTGAAAGCATGCTCATATTGGCTTTGTTTGGATGTAATAATAAACTATGGTTTACTGTTACATCAATGTTCCTGTGCAAACCTCAGGCTCACACCTTCCCTGTTCTGCTTTGCACTGCCATGAGAAGCACTGCCAGCCTACCGCTAGGCAGAGTAAGGCAATTATCTCAGGTGCAGATGCTAGAGAAGGTTGCAGTAGTCCCTTTAAGTTCCTCCTGAGGCTCTGTTCCTCAACAATTCCCCTCCACTGGAGATTAGAAATATGTGTGCAATATGCCTAAACTAGCCTGCTGTCCTCAGGTGCACAAAGATATACATACAGACAGATGCTATCACATTGTATGTGTTAAAGCAAGACTTAACTGCTAGTTAGTTTCTGTACATGAAAAGGGGTGTGTGGAGCATGTTGCTATGTGCTTCAGACAACAAGATGGCTTGGGTCAGTCCTGGAGGAAAATGGGAAGCTTTCATTTCCACTTTTTAATTAACGGCCGATTAGTGTTATGTCATAAGCTGGACAAACTGTGGATAGTTTTAACTATGCTTTGCTGAATGCAAACCTCACTTTATGATGCTCACTGGTGTCCATACACCTTAGTTCAGATTAGCTACAGTTTAGGATTCGGATGAAACATTAAACTGTGGTCAGTTGGAGATGGAGGTGAAATCTTCCAATCTCCTCACTGTACTTGTGCAAAAGAAGAGACTGGAAGGTGGCCACTCAAACCCAAGGCTTGCACTGTCTCATTTATGTTTTGAAAAATAACAGTTCATCATTATATTTGAATGAGGCCACTGTCTGCAAAAAGTTGAGAAACTGAACAGCCTGCACTCAATGTCCTATGCTGAGAAGCAGCAGTTGATGGGCCATGTTTGAATACTAAACCTGGATCTATAGAAGTGGGTTAATACAATGCAATGGCTTTAACCTTGGGTTTATATCCCTGTTCTCTATTCCCCAAAACTACAATAGGATGAGTTACCTACTAGTGATTTTTAACTGCTGTATTTTAATCTATTGAAAGCTGCCTAGATTGGCTGGGGTAACCCAGTTCGATGGGTGGCATATAAATAAATTATCATTATTATTAGCACTAGTAGTATATAAATATGTCCACCACCTAAGGATTCCTCATCCATAAAACGAGTCTAAGCAAATTTGTACTGCAAATCCTACTTATGGCACTCTTGAGTCTGTTTTCAAGACCTCCTTTCTGCCCTGCCATAACTCTTATTCCTGTGCCAACTTCGTGCCTTTCCCCCTTCTCCTTGACCCCCCAACAGCTCCTGGTTCTGCTTCCACTGCTTTCTTGGCTTGAATAAGACCCTGCCCTAAACTTCTTGAAAACTGGGACCGCCTGCTTGCTATGAAAGCAGAATCTGCCAACGTTGCATATAGCCTAATAATGCAAAGGCTCTTTCCCATGGCATCCCATTTGCATTACCAACTTAATGCTTCCTGCATCCTTTCATCACTTGCTGCAACCACCAAAAAAAGTACAATTTCTGTAGGAATTCCAAATGTTGCCATTGCATAAAAAACAAGCAAACACCAACCTGGAGTTTCCTGGCTGCAGAAATCGAGACAGCACTGCTGTGTCTAATAAATCCTCATTTTTTTGTTTTATAGTGAAGTTTGAGGAGAAAGCTGATGAGGAGTAATTCTTAATATATTACGAATGTTGATGATTGTTGCTGCAGTATCTTTTTTAAAAAAATACGACTGCAATATTTTGAAATTCTAGCTGTGTATAATATGAGTCATTAGAAGAGCTTGGGAAGGCAGTTTTCTTATTTTTCTTGCTGCAGTTTATAACCCAGAACAGATCTGAAATTCTTTGCAGCCTGTCTAGAGCATCTATACCTCCAGCACCCTGCCATGTATACTGCTGGAAAATGCACACGCAGGCATGATTACCAAGCAGGCTTGGGCATAATGTAATCCAATAAATTTTAACAGCAGACATGAGAGAAAGCACGTGAGCTTCATTTTGATCTGTATGGACCTCTTAAAATGAACCTAGAAAGGGAGCCGGGAACAAATAAATTTTGTTATGATAAAGCTAACAGAGAGCATATCATTTATGATTTCTGAAACATGACACCACCAGGGGTACACAGCGGGTGGAATTGAACATTGTGCATTGTGTAGGAACATGGACATTCCGTCTGTACAAGCACTGCACCTCGCAGATTGGAACTGTTTAAACTATGGATTAAATATGAGCATGTAGTATGCTGGTGTACACTGTTGATGTTACAGGCACTTCACTCCTTCCCTGCTCATGCTCTATATGTGCTTCCAGGAAACAGTTCATCGTCTGACTTAGTCTGAACTCAGGCTTGTAGATTGTTTTCTCCCAACAAACCATAATTGGTAAGCCAATAACAACCCTTGGTTTCAATTCATGGTTTGTCAGGAAAGCAGCAAACCCAGATTGGAATTTAGTGCCGGACCCAGACTCTGGCCTGATTCCCAGCAGTGCAACAGCAGAAGTTGCTCGAGAGAAGTGAATCGCCCACTGTTTTGCATCATTCACCAGCACACTGTGTGTTCGCATATAAACCATAGTTTAGTTTAACTGTGGTTTAAAATGATGCGCAAACCAGGCCATTGTTGTTCCCTGTTGTCCCATTCTTCTTGCTGGTTTTATAATTATGTTTGTTTAATAATGCAAACCATATCAAATTTCAGTTGTGACAAATCAAACAATGTGATTAAACTCTACAGTTTAAAAGGTCTGCCAAGAGTATGATTTCATTCACTCTATTAAGTTCAAATTTTCATTCACTCTATTAAGTTCGAATACAATTCAATACATGGGGGCTTAGCCACTGGCTTCAAATTTAGGAAAACCACTTCTTATTCACTAACCTGTGGCACACACAAAGCCTTCACATCTAACTGTATTCCTGCAAGGTCTGTTTGTAACGCAGTCTTCAGTTTCTTTGTCAGAGTAATCACACGGGTCACCGCCAAACTGAGAAGGCCGTTCCACATGGACAAATCTGTACTGTAACAGAATAGAGATTATGAATTCCAGGTCTCCTAAATTAAAAAAGGCATGTATCCCAGATATTCCCTAGATCTCTGCTAGTGGCAGCACCAAGCATCAATGGCAAATATCAGATTTCTTCCTATTCCATCTCTGTGGTTAAGAAGAAGGCATCTGATGGCATTTTATATATATATATATATATATATATATATATATATATATATATATATATATATATATATAAAATGATTAAATGATCTCAGAATCAAAGCAGAGCCCAGTTCCCGATATATAGGTAAAGGTAAAGGTACCCCTGCCCGTTCGGGCCAGTCTTGCCAGACTCTAGGGTTGTGCACTCATCTCACTCTATAGGCCGGGAGCCAGCGCTGTCCGCAGACACTTCCGGCTCACGTGGCCAGTGTGACAAGCTGCATCTGGTGAGCCAGCGCAGCACATGGAACGTCGTTTACCTTCCCGCTGGTAAGCGGTCCCTATTTATCTACTTGCACCCGGAAGTGCTTTCGAACTGCTAGGTGGGCAGGAGCAGGGACTGAGCAATGTGAGCTCACCCCCGTCGTGGGTATTTGAACCGCCGACCATGCGATCGGCAAGTCCTAGGCGCTGAGGTTTTACCCACAGTGCCACCCGCGTCCGATATATACCAACTACCAAAACAATCAATCCACAAATCAATTTACAAAAGAGAAGGTAAAAATAAAGTACTAGTGTTAAAATTTATATCACAACATAGTGCAAGCGGTTTAACACTGTCTGGCCGCTGTGAGAATAGGATGCTAGGCCTGATCCAGTAGGCTCATCTTATGTCATATATACACATTAATATCCTGTTAATGCCCATGCAAATGTATAGAACATATGTTTCCAAGTTGCTTTCAGAATGACAGTCAGGGATGTGTGTATGTTGTGGATTTTTGTTTTTGCTGGTTTTTATTCAGGGCTATGTTCAAATTAAGGAGTTCTCAAGGCTAGATCTCCCATGATTATGTGTGTTCTATAGCGATTAGGATGGCAGAGAAATGTCACCAGGCAGAATGAAGTTTTGCACCTTCATAACCGTGCATTCGATCTCTAATATATGTGTGGGATGTACCTCCTTTGTGGGTTGAGGGGAAGACCAAACTAGTACTGCTCAAAGTATGCAGAATGTTCTCTTTTTGTTGCCATACTGATTGGCAGATAGCTACCCTTTTTGCTGTTTGAGGGAATGGTTTCCCCTGACTTCTTCATTACCCACCCCCCAGTACTTGCACCTTCAGAGGTAGGGAGAAAAAGAGTGATTTGGGACACTTTGGTGGCCTGCCTGTGAAACTCCTTTCCCAGGAAGACCTGTCTGGCTGCTGTTCTGTTGTTCTTCCGAAGTTGTGGAAAACTTTTATTCCCTTTTTAACGAGTATTCTATGTGGGGCTGCCCTTGAGACTGACCCAGAAACTCCAGCGGGTGCAGAATGCCGCGGCAAGACTCCTTACAGGGTCCTCACCACGGGATCACATTCACCCGGTGCTATACCAGCTGCACTGGCTCCCGGTGGAGTATAGGATCAGGTTTAAGGTGCTTTTTTAAACCTTTAAAGCACTATATGGCCTAGGACCCTCGTACCTACGGGACCACCTTTCATGGTATGTCCCATGGAGGACCTTACGGTCTTCAAATAAAATCATCTTGGAGATTCCTGGCCACAGGGAGGTTAGACTGGCCTCAACCAGAGCCAGGGCTTTTTCAGCCATGGCCCTGATCTGGTGGAACGCTCTGTCGCAAGAGACCAGGGCCCTGCGGGACTTGACATCTTTCCACAAGGCCTGCAAGACGGAGCTGTTCCACCAGGCCTTTGGTCAGGGCCCAGTCTGACCCCCTCTCTCCATCTGTAAGCCTCATAGAACTCTAGCCCAATGGTTGCCATTAATTTGATTCTGAATTGATTTTAGAATGTATTTTAATCAATTGACTGTGATTTTATGTAAATTGTGCTATTTTTACTGTTGTTAGCTGCTATGAGCCCGGCTTTGGCCAGAGAGGGCAGGATATAAATAAAAATTTCTTCTTCTTCTTCTTCTTCTTCTTCTTCTTCTTCTTCTTCTTCTTCTTCTTCTTCTAGTGTGGTGTAGTGGTTAAGAGCGGTAGTCACGTAATCTGGGAAACCGGGTTCGTGTCTCCGCTCCTCCACATGCAGCTGCTGGGTGACCTTGGGCCAGTCACACTTCTGTGAAGTCTCTCAGCCCCACTCACCTCACAGAGTGTTTGTTGTGGGGGAGGAAGGGAAAGGAGAATGTTAGCCGCTTTGAGACTCCTGAAGGGGAGTGAAAGGCGGGATATCAAATCCAAACTCCTCCTCCTCCTCTTCTTCTTCTTCTTCTTCTTCTTCTTCTTCTTCTTCTTCTTCTTCGAATCATAGAGTTGGAATAGACCACAAGGGGCATCGAGTCCAACCCCCTGCCAAGCAGGAAACACCATCAGAGCACTCCTGACATATGGTTGTCAAGCCTCTGCTTAAAGACCTCCAAAGTAGGAGACTCCACCACACTCCTTGGCAGCAAATTCCACTGTCGAACAGCTCTTACTGTCAGGAAGTTCTTCCTAATGTTTAGGTGGAATCTTCTTTCTTGTAGTTTGGATCTATTGCTCCGTGTCCGCTTCTCTGGAGCAGCAGAAAACAACCTTTCTCCCTCCTCTATGTGACATCCTTTTATATATTTGAACATGGCTATCATATCACCCCTTAACCTCCTCTTCTCCAGGCTAAACATGCCCAGTTCTCTTAGTCGTTCCTCATAAGGCATCATTTGCAGGCCTTTGACCATTTTGGCTGCCCTCCTCTGGATACGTTCCAGTTTGTCAGTGTCCTTCTTGAATTGTGGTGCCCAGAACTGGACACAGTACTCCAGGTGTGGTCTGACCAGAGCAGAATACAGTGGCACTATTACTTCCCTTGATCTAGATGCTATACTCCTATTGATGCAGCCCAGAATTGCATTGGCTTTTTTAGCTGCCGCGTCACACTGTTGGCTCATGTCAAGTTTATGGTCAACCAAGACTCCTAGATCCTTTTCACATGTACTGCTCTCAAGCCAGGTGTCACCCATTTTGTATTTGTGCCTCTCATTTTTTTTGCCCAAGTGCAATACTTTACATTTCTCCCTGTTAAAATTCATCTTGTTTGTTTTGGCCCAGTTCTCTAATCTGTCAAGGTCGTTTTGAAGTGTGATCCTGTCCTCTGGGGTGTTAGCCACCCCTCCCAGTTTGGTCTCATCTGCAAATTTGATCAGGATGCCCTTGAGTCCATCATCTAAGTCGTTGATAAAGATGTTGAATAAGACCGGGCCCAAGACAGAACCCTGTGGCACCCCACTAGTCACTCTTCTCCAGGATGAAGAGGAACCATTGATGAGCACCCTTTGGGTTCGGTCAGTCAGCCAGTTACAAATCCACTGAGTGGTAGCATAGTCAAGACCGCATTTTACCAGCTTCTTTACAAGAATATCATGGGGCACCTTGTCGAATGCCTTGCTGAAATCAAGGTAGGCTACATCCACTGCGTTCCCTTCATCTACCAATTCTGTCAAAAAACGAAGATCAGGTTAGTCTGACATGACTTATTTTTCAGAAATCCATGCTGACTATTGGTGATTACAGCATTCCTTTCTAGGTGCTCACAGACTGTTTGTTTAATGATCTGCTCCAGAATCTTCCCTGGTATTGATGTCAGACTGACTGGGTGATAATTACAGTGGTACCCCGCAAGACGAATGCCTCGCAAGACGGAAAACCCGCAAGACAAAAGGGTTTTCTGTTTTGGAGGCGCTTCGCAAGACGAATTTCCCTATGGGCTTGCTTCGCAAGACGAAAGCCCATAGGGAAATCTCCAGGGACCTCTTTTAAATGCTGGTGGTGGGGAGCAAAGCCTTTCCCCCCCCTCCGGCCTTCAGAAGAGGTCCAGGAAGGCTGGCGGGGGCCGAAAGGCTTTGCTCCCCACCGCCAGCATTTTAAAAGCAGTCCGGCATAGCAGGGAAGCGCTTCCCGCTATCGCGGACAGCTTTTGAAGGCAGGCGGGGGGAGCAAAGACTTTCGCCCCCCGCCGGCCTTCAGAAGAGGTCCTGGACCTCTTCTGAAGGCCGGCGGGGGGCGAAAGTCTTTGCTCCCCCCTGCCTGCCTTCCGGGGAGAGCGGAGAAAGGCAGCGCCTTTCTCAGCTGTTCCCGACGGCTTTTGAAGGCCGGCGGGGGGCGAAAGTCTTTGCTCCCCCCTGCCTGCCTTCCCGGGAGAGCGGAGAAAGGCAGCGTCTTTCTCCGCTGTCCCAGATGGCTTTTGAAGGCAGGCGGGGGGGGGAGACTTTCGCCACCCGCCCGCCTTCAGAAGAGGTCCAGGACCTCTTCTGAAGGCCGGCGGGGGGCAAAAGTCTTTGCTCCCCCCTGCCTGCCTTCCCGGGGCAGCGGAGACTTCTCTGCTGTCCCGGGCGATCTTAAAATGCTGGCGGGCGGGAGCGAAGCTTTCGCTGCCGACCCCCAGCATTTTAAAAGCCCCCGGGGCAGCGGAGACTTCTCTGCTGTCCCGGGCGATCTTAAAATGCTGGCGGGCGGCAGCGAAGCTTTCGCTGCCACCCACCAGCATTTTAAAATCGCCCCGGGACAGCGGGGGCTTTTAAAATGCTGGCGGGCGGCAGCAAAGCCCTCCTGTCCCCGGAGCTTGCAGGGCGGGAGGTGGGGAGAAGGGCTTTTCTTCCCACCCCCAGCCTTCAGAACAGCCTTCTGAAGGCTGGCGGTGGGAAGAAAAGCCCTTGTCCCCCCCCCCAGTCTTCAGCCTTCAGGTCTGAAGGCGGTTTCCCTAGGAACGCATTAATTGATTTTCAATGCATTCCTATGGGAAACCGTGCATCGCAAGACGAAAAACTCGCAAGAAGAAAAAACTTGCGGAACGAATTAATTTCGTCTTGCGAGGCACCACTGTATTTGGGTCCTCTCTTTTCCCCTTTTTGAAAATAGGGACAACATTTGCCCTCCTCCAGTCTGCCGGGACTTCGCCTGTTCTCCAGGAATTCTCAAAGATGACTGCCAGTGGTTCTGAGATCACATCTGCCAGTTCTTTTAATACTCTTGGATGCAGTTCATCTGGCCCTGGAGACTTGAATACATCTAAACTAGCCAAGTATTCTTGTACTATCTCCTTAGTTATTCTGGGCTGTGTTTCCTCTGCTGAATCATTTGCTCCAAATTCTTCAGGTCGGGCATTGTTTTCTTTATCGGAGAAGACTGAGGCAAAGAAGGCATTGAGGAGTTCAGCCCTTTCTGTATCCCCTGTTTGCATTTCACCATCTTCTCCTCTGAGTGACCCCACTGTTTCTTTGTTATTCCTTTTGCTACGGACATACCCATAAAAGCCTTTTTTGTTGCTTTTAACCTCTCTAGCAAGCCTGAGTTCATTCTGTGCTTTAGCTTTTCTGACTTTGTGTCTACATGTGCTGGCTATTTGTTTGAATTCCTCTTTGGTGGTTTTCCCCCTTTTCCATTTTTTGTACACATCCTTTTTTAATCTTAACTCAGTTAAAAGTTCTTTAGATAGCCACCCTAGCTTCTTTAGGCACCTTCCATGTTTCTGTCTCATTGGTATTGCTTGACGTTGTGCTTTTACTGTCTCCCTCTTAACAAACTCCCAGCCATCATGAACTCCCTTTCCTTTTAGTATTACTGTCCATGGGATCTCACCCAGCACTTCCCTAAGTTTTATGAAGTCGGCTTTCTTAAAGTCAAGAAATTGAGTCCTAGTATGCTTGGCTGCTCCTTTCCGCTGTATAGTAAACTTCAGAAGAGCATGATCACTCACGCCTAATGATCCTTCCACTTCTACCCCACTAACCAGGTCATCAACATTGGTTAGGACCAGATCTAAAATGGCTGTTCCTCTTGTTGCTTCTCCCACTTTCTGGACAATGAAGTTGTCTGCAAGGCCAGTGAGGAATCTGTTTGACCATATGCTCTTGGCTGAGTTTGACATCCAACAAATATCCGGGTAATTGAAGTCCCCCATTACTACTATCTCCCTTCCTTTTGCATGCTTGGCCATCTGTTCCAGGAAGGCATCATCTATGTCCTCCGTTTGGCTTGGGGATCTATAGTAAACTCCCACAATGAGGTCTCTGTTATTCTTCTCTCCCTTAATTTTGACCCAAATGCTCTCACTTTGGCTTTGAGGTTCTAAATCTTGGATCTCTTCACAGGTATACACATCCCTGACATTTAACGCCACTCCTCCTCCTTTCTTGTCTGGTCTGTTTCTCTGAAATAGATTGCATCCCTCCATTATTACATTCCAATCGTGGGACTTATCCCACCAGGTTTCAGTGATGCCTATTATGTCATATTTAGTTTGCTGTACCAAGAGCTCAAGCTCACCTTGTTTATTTCCCATGCTTTGAGCATTAGTGTACAGACACTGAAGTCCATTAATCATTCCCCCGTGTCTCTTATTTAAGGATTTTTTCCTCCCACCACTAGGTCTGCGTGCTGTTTGCTCCATTTGGTCTATGACATTTGGATGATCATCTTCATCAATTGATAGACTCCTACCTTCAGGAGCACTGTCTCCCTCCGCCATATTAGTCAGTTTAAAGCCCTCCTGATGAGGTTTCTGAGATTTTTGGCAAAAACATTCCTCCCAACCGTTGTGAGGTGCAGCCCATTGTTTGCCAGAAGTCCATCTTCAAGAAACTGCAGTCCGTGATCTAAGAATCCAAACCGTTCCTGTTTACACCATTTGCGAAGCCAGCTGTTCACTTCCATTATTTTTTCCTCTCTCCCTGGGCCACGTCGTTCAACTGGGAGGACAGATGAGATGACAATTTGTGCATTTAATTGCTTCAATTTCCTGCCCAGAGCCTCGTAGTCTCTTTTGATCTTCTGGAGGCTATTGCTTGCAGTGTCATTGGTTCCCACATGAACCAAGAGGAAGGGGTATTTGTCAGTGGGTTTTATGATTCCTTGCAATCGTTCAGTTACATCTTGGATATTAGCCCCGGGGAGACAGCACACCTCCCGAGACATGTTGTCAGGCCCACAGATCACTGCTTCTGTTCCCCTCAGTACTGAATCCCCTATCTCCACTACATGCCTCCTCTTAGGTTTGGTCGGGGTTCTTCCGTGAGGTGTCTGTTCCAAGGTCGCCTGCACATTCCCTGAGGACTGACTTTGCTGATCGTCTTCATATACCTGATCGACTGTAATGAGGGAGAGATCCTCAAATGGAGTCTGTTCTTCGTCTTCCATGCTAGGGGAGAGGACTTCAAAGCGATTGTGTATTTCTAAACAATCAGAGCGAACCCTGGGCCTCCTACTTGTTTGAGTCACATTTCTCCATATATCTGGCACCTGTGTTGGTGAACTAGCCTCCTTCTCAGGGATGTCCCCGTCTCCTCCTTGGTGGAGACAGTGTTCTCTGTTGCTTCCAAGAAGAGCTCCAGCTCTCTAATTCTTTGGAGCGTAGCTACACGTTCCTCCAGTTGCTGGACTTTGTCTTCTAAGAGGGCAATCAACATACAATTGCTGCAGGTAAAGCTGCCTGCAACCTTTGGCAAGATGGCAAACATTGCACAGGAACCACAGGCTGCTGCTGCTGCTGCTGCTGCTTCTTCTTCTTCTTCTTCTTCTTCTTCTTCTTCTTCTTCTTCGAATCATAGAGTTGGAAGAGACCACAAGGGCCATCGAGTCCAACCCCCTGCCAAGCAGGAAACACCATCAGAGCACTCCTGACATATGGATGTCAAGCCTCTGCTTAAAGACCTCCAAAGAAGGAGACTTCTTCTTCTTCTTCTTCTTCTTCTTCTTCTTCTTCTTCTTCTTCTTCTTCTTCTTCTTCTTCTTCTTCTTCTCAGCATTGATTCTGAGAGGTCTAATTCTGATTAAAGCCCAGAGCCCAGTTTTCTCCCCACTAACACAGAATAATGGCCTGGCTACATGTTCCTTCTTGTATCAGACAATACCATGCAGGCTGTAGGCCACTTAAGCTCTTAGCCCATAAGCAAAGCTGGCCAGAGATAGGATGGGGGCAAGCAGATCATCACTGTTGATAGGAGTCACACATAATTCATGCACCCTGCAGCTGGGAGCATTGCTTCGATGAGAGGATCAGGGTGGAAAGTCAAGGCTCTAATTTAATGCTCTGAAGTAGCATGCTGGCAAGTCCTGTCACCGCAGGCATCACTCCCTTGCCTTCACATCCCCCTTTGCCCCTGGATTGGCAATTGGGGAATTAGGAGAAAATACCCCTGAAGAAGCCAGTTCTGGCTAAGAGACTTCTAGGTACTGACATCTCCTCTAGGAACTGCAGCAGTTTTTGGATCAGCTGATGTCGCTGAATTGGTCCTCTGCTCTTGGTGGATGACTCCTGCCTTTCTGCTTATCTGCCTGCTCTTCTGCCAATCATGAACTCACCTCCCATGCTCCACCAAACTGCAGATGGTTTCCTCTCCTTGGGACCACTCTACTTTTTTAAAAAATGTTCCCAGCATCCTCACCTTCTCCCATGGTCTCCAGAAGCCCTTCTTGCTAGCAAAGGTCCAATCCTGCCCAAAACTACTTACTAAGTGCCTGACAGGGTCCCAATTTCCATTACCTCTGACACCCTCCAAAATCCTCCATCCAGAAACACTAAGTGAGCAGGTCTGTGGAAATCTCTGGGGTTTGCTTAGTACCAGATACATGTATCTTCCGTCCTGCCTTGTCATACCATTAGGGCACATTTCAGAGATCAGATGTGCTCATGCAACTATTTTCTATGATTTCATATTTGCTGTGGGCTTTAACCTATGCTGCCCCTGTTCATTGTTGACAGGGTGACTAGGAGGCCCATATGCAATGTATCACCAGTGCTGTCAGTTTCATTGTGATGCTGTGAAAGATGTCATGGGAGAAAGGCCTCAAACTTTTACTGGCTTTTGTGTACTTTCAGTCATATGCTCTAGTGCTGATAAGCTCTATACCTCTAGATGCAACAGCCGGCATGCAATAAAACCTTCTCAGTTACAAGTTCAATATTATCTGTGCTCTCCTCGGTTTGCTATATCCACTTTTCTTAGCATCTAATACAATAGGGCTTTCAGCTGCTATTCCAATAACAAAAGTAATGATGATAAATAATCATATGTAAGCTGTGGCTTTGAGCAAGGCCAAAGAATGACTACTCAAAAAATGAGTAGCCTTAGCATGGTGACAAGATGATATTATACAGCACTTTTGAAGATAATGGGAATCTTACCACTAATGTCTGTAACAATCAAAGCCTTAGTCTGAAGACACTTTGTAGGTGGAAAATGCTCAAGGATGAAAAACGAGCGGCTGTGGGCCATAATCTCCCAGCCAAAAGCAAGGATATTGAGGGTGCTCCACACAAATGGGCTCTACATCAAGAGTGCTCTAGCATAGCTACTAAAGTGTGGCAACTCCCCAGTCACTTTCTGTACAAGAAAGACAATAAAAGGCTTGCTCCCCCACTGCTGTGCAAAGTGCTTTGCTGACCCCATGCTCTATGGTTAGCTCTAAGGGCTAGCAAAGCACATTGTGCTGCCCTCCCAAATGGCACACAGCCAGCTGGTTGCTGGGCGTTTTTGTGAAATGCTGCACAAGGGACTGACAGGTGTCATTGACCTGACATCAGATAATTTGAAAGGAGGGTTGTCCTGCCAACCTGTCAAAGGTGGCCTGTGGGGGTGGGGGAGAATAGGAAACTGACCCACTGGAGCAACAGAAAACATATCTGCTCCATCTTTGCAGTGGGACTGCAAGCAGGCTGTTTAAGTGGATACAAAACTGGATTGCCATTAAATACTGAAGTTGGGATTATGATACCTCTGTTGAAAATAAGTGAAAGTAAGAGAAGACAATGGGTGGTGGACATGCTCATTTTTAAATCATCGCTTTCTCCAGACAGCACTTGGTGCTGATAATTTTTTTTTGGTTTTTTTAAAATTTACCATTATGAAATGTGGACAACCAAACAGATATGTGCAGCTGAACAGGTACAATGAGGTCTTAAATTCAGACCAGGTATTTGGGCCCCATAAATTGAACTGAACTGATCTGATTAATCTGCAGATTCCACCACCTGGGAATACTGGAAGAGGAAGCGGCGTCTATGTTGTGCTTGTGTAAGTGCAACTCTGGTACCTGTTGGCTGAGCTGGTGTGATGGCATTGGACGCTCATGAACTTTCCTACTGTTTAGGGAATAGAGCTTGTCAAAATGATTGTAATCCAACTTTTGAAGGAAGGAAAAGTTGCTGGTTTGACAAGGATTGCAGCACAGTCCCTTGGGATGAGAGTATGCTTGAGGGGCAGGCTGGAGACTAGAAGTGCATGGAAGCTAAAGGCCCCAAAGGCAATGGGGGTGAATGAAGGAAAAAGAAATTTGGGGCAAGATAAAAATAATGGCTTGAGGGAAGGGAGCAAAGGAAATGAGGACAAACTAAGTTTCTTTTCTCATCCGCATTTTTTAAAAACTTTATTTCAAAACAAAATTTTATATTGTTGCTTTTAAGGAAGGGACTCTGGGGGGGGGGGAGCCACATAGATCAGTATGGCTTTGTATGCTCTGTGGAATGTCTATGTATAGATATGAGAACACAAAAGGCCACCCACAAGGCACAAGTGGGCATTTTTCAGTGCTCTGCTCTGAAAAATGAGGACCCAAGGAAATGATGTGTAATAGAGTCATGGAGTTGAAAGGGAGCCATTTTGATTTGAATTAATCAGCCACTTTGCAAGCTTCTCATTGCAATACATTGAAATACCACACAAACAGATCACAAAGACACTCACCCTTTTCCTCTGGCAAGGATCGCAAGTGCTCCATGATGACCAGCTGGAAAGTGTACAATCGATGGGCTGTGGTGGGTTGCTGGGAGACCGGCGCCATCTGCCTTTGGTCACATTGGTATCAGCTCCATATAGTTGAAGAGAACTGTCTTTTTCTCCACTGCATTTTAATAGAGGGAAAGCTGTTTTTTCATTAGGGCGCATGTCAATCTGTCTCCTATTTCTTAATGCCAGCACCCACCTGAGCACCAGTTTAGAGCACTTCCCATTCACAGAAAGAGAAACGAGGTGTCCAGTTAAAGTACACAACAGTTTTGCCACTCTGCCTTGTGCAAAATTCAAGTTGCACAACCAACTCAAGTATTGTAATTGCTGCACGAGTGAAATCCCACATAATGGAATTCTTGTGTGATTACTAAGGATGTGTGATGCAGAACTCTGCATGGACCACTGCATGCCCATCAGCATACCACTGAGGGGCATTTATTGTTGAAAACAGTCAACATACAACCTCAGTGCCCAGTACTAATGGGTGTATAGATAGTATCCAGAGTTGATGTTGCATCTCAGCTTAAGATGATGCCAATTGACCAAAACTCACTGAAACTCAGTAAATGGTGAGACAAAATCTAATAAGCCCAGGCTGAATTTAACCTGCCACTTTGAAGTCCCTTCCTAGCTATTGGCTGAATTGCTATGATGTCACAAAAGCTTGATATTCAGAGCTTATTCACTGTATTGAAATAGTGGTCCTCCCTCCACCCTTCCTGCTCCCCCACAAGTATATGGTTCTCACTAGATTAGGTAACTGATAGGTGGATTTGTAGCTGGTTGACTGACCGAACCCAAAGAGTGCTCATTAATGGTTCCTCATCATTCTGGAAAAAAGTGATGACAAGTAGGGTGCTACAGGGTTCTTTCTGTCCTGGGCAGGGGTGCTGACATGGAACCCAGGTTATGGGTACCCAGTGGAGCCCATGACATAACGTGCCATCATGACATCGTGACATATTGATGACACGTTGTGTCGGTGGCTCAGCGGCACTTCTGAGGCCTCGCAGAGTCTCAAAGGTTACATCCGAGGCCTCGCAAGACCTCTGATGCGACTTCTGGTTTCTACTGGAAGTCGCATTCGGAGGCCTGGCAGGGCCTCTGACATTGCTTTTAAGACCTTGCAGAGCCTTGGAGGTCACATCTGAGGCCTCATGAGTCCTTTGATGTGACTTCCGGTTTGTACTGGAAATCGGGTTTGGAGGCCTGGCAAGGCCTCTGACCTCCTCTGGGAGGTCGTATCAGGTCTCTAGTAGAAACTAGAAGTCATGTTGGAACCCCATGTTGTGAGAGCTAAGCAAAAATAAAAATTAAAAATTGTGGGTGCCCTGGCATCCAGGGTCCCCTAGACCTGACATCTGTGGTCCTGGGCCTATAGCTGTTCAGCATCTTTATCAACAACTTGAGGGCATGCTCATCAAATTTGCAGATGACATCAAACTGGTATTCAGAAGTATTAATGCTTGAGACTGGAAATCGGTGGGGAGCAGTGGCTAGCCTGTGCCCTTCAAATGCTGCTGGACTACAACTCCCACCACCCTCAGCCAGCATGGCCAGTGATTAGGGATGATGAGTATTGTAGTTTGGCAACATCAGGAGGGCAACAGGTCAACCATGCCTGCCTTATAGCCTGGCTGCAGCTTGAACATGGACAATTTGTGGGAATCTTTCATGCCTTCACTCTGACATGCATATGAGACAGAGATGGGACACAGAGTAGTCACAAATGGCCGGGTTTCCATTCTGCCTCTTTAACATATGAAGGGATTTTATAGGTTTTAATCTATATGTATCAGTACAAATGGAGGAAGGTAAAACAAATGTATACACACAACCAATTCACTTTCTGTAACTAATACAATACCTGATAGGAATCTATTCTGTTCCTTGTATATTATACAACCCATCAACGGTTTCCCACGAAACAGAGAGAATACTTCATATTTCAATTTGACACACTGACGATTGTTACCTCCATGTAAAACATTATGAGTCAAATGTTAAGCCCTTTTTTCTCAGACAAGGCTATTAATAAAAACCTGATAAGTTTCTCTGTGTGCATGTGGTGTAAAGCCTTTGACTGCACAAATGACATGAAATAATGCTAGAAAACCTCCTGATATCACCAGCAAAAAGAAATCTATTTAGTGATCATTTTCAGGGTTGAGTATGCCTCTTCAGATGTTCTATATCAGAAACATACGGAAACAAAACATAATAATAATAATATATAGAAAAGAAGAGGCAGTAAGGATTTGCGCACTAGCTGTGCCCCCGCCACTCAATCATCCTCCATAACATGATCTTCTGAACCTGGGAGACTCCGCATGAAGTCCTAAGTGTCTCCTCCTGCATTTTAGAATTGGAGTCCTAAAAGACTGCCCTCCAAGTTATGCTTGCTAGCACACTTATCGCTGCCCTCTTCTTCCTCCTCCTCCTCCTCCTCCGTTTTCCAGAACGACATATAACGTATTTTACTGCTAGTCTGAAAACTGTGTGGTCCACCAAGCCATATTCATATTGTTAAGCCTGTTCTACTGCTGCCTTCTAGGGTTGGAAAAATGGGAGGGGGAGTGTCAACTGCTTGGCAGAAGGATGCAGCATTTGGCTTGGGGGGCCTGCAAATTGTGCAGTCCTGTTTTAATGAGCTCCCTTAAGACTAGGGAGGCAAGATGCGCCTGTTTCAAAGACACCTTCAAATAGGTCTCATTGCATTTTCCAAGGAATACAAAACATGGCGGGGAGTGGCAGTGTTTTGCCATCCTTAACACACAGATCCATGAGTCTTATTTATAAATTTTTCTGGAGCAATAAGCATGCCTTGTTGTCGCAACTATTACTTCCTACAATCAATTTTCTGAAAGTCTTTGGGAATGTAATCAAACTTTAATTACAAAAGAAATTAAAATGATAATTAATTTTTCACTGGCAGTTAATAAAAGCTTCCATTCACCTTGATTATGGTGGGTTAAACACCCAGAGCAGGGTGTAAATTCTGCTTCGAGGAGTAATTTGAAAAACAACAACAACAGCAAGCCAGAAATAGAGAACAAAGACAAGTGCTATTTTCTATAAAGATGAAGAGAAATAAACAATGCAGAAATAATTAAGATGGGAATGCCACTGGCTTCAGCAATTTCTTTTAGCAGAAGCAGGTTTGCAACAAGTAGATTTACATGACGTAAGTGTACATTTTACACCGCCATGATATAGTCCAATTGCTTGCCCAGTTAAGAAAATAATTGATACTTCTCTTAATTGTACTGCTTACAACTTAATCAGGCATTGAAGGGTCTGATCGAAAGTGAAACACAATATACCTACCTGACATCTGCTTAACACTTTTTGTCATATTAAAATAAATGAGTGCTATTATTAATATTAGGAACAAAAAGCAGTTAAGTAGCGAGGGGTGGCTGTTCCTGGCATAGAGTGCAATTCTGCAGAAGAAGATGACAAAAGGGGTTGATGGGAGAAGAGATTATACATAATGACGGTCTGACGAAGTTACAACGGGGCAGCAGTGTAGGAGAGGTGGAGGGCTTTAAAAGTAAGGATGAAGTGCCTGAGGTTAACATGTAGGGAAACAGAATTACATGATCAAACAATAGGTGAAAAATATGAATTTAGTGTGTGTGGGTTTTTTTTAAAAGGGGAAGATTTTGCGGAAGAGGGTGTTAGTAGGAAAGAAGTTATAGTCGTCTTCCAGATGACTTCCTGATAGACGTAGATGTACAGGAAAAGGCAACTCTGGGAAATGTAAAGGATGCAGAGTTTGCTTGGCTGCTAGAGGAGAAGGACAGGAAGAAGTCAAAGGTGGCCCTTTAGTGGCATGCCTCTGAGAAGGGCAGGCGACAATACCTAAGAAACCCAGAGTGAATATTCTTTAAGTATTACACTAGCACTGTGGAAGAACCATGTCCATGTGTTTATCCTATAGGCATCAGTGTGATATTTAAGGGCCTACAGCCACATGGACCTTTCCCACAGAATCCGCTCTAGTGTTGCAGGCCTTTAAATGTTCTATAAGAACAGTGGGATAAACTTATAAACAGCAGCACAGCTCCTGTAATGGAAGGTGAAGGATTAATGGTTGCAGACCTTCCAAGTGTCCCTGTTTTCCAGGGGCAGTCCGGGATTTGCAGAAGCTGTCCTGGTTCCAGATTTGATCCCAGAATGTCCTGGGAGAAATCCTGTAGGGTATGGAATAGGACACCCCTATTTCATTGGATAAGTGTTGGAAGATATGTGGTTGACAGCATGGAAACAGAAGGTATCACCCATATGAAGTGGAGTATGTGAAAAAGTGGAAGTGACAAGTTGGCATATACAATATTCACTCCCCCCCCCCCATATCTTAAATTTTAGACTCAACTAGGCAAGACAGCCACAGGGAGAAAGATGTTACTGAATATCAGAGCACCATTTCACATACTTTGGAGTCTCCAAGCGATCAGGCTTGTTCAAATGCATGTCACTTTGCAACATGTTCAGTTCAATATGGTCCTCCTTTGGTAAAACTTTGCTACTAATCCAGAAATAGCTCAAGAGGCACTTTCTATGTACCACACAAATATCAGAACAGAAGGTTACCATTAAACGTCACTATCTATCACGTTACCATACTGATATTGGTTTGAAAAACAATATTCACTTACCTGTAGCAATGCAAATTTAAGAAGCTTATGCTTGCACAGATCACGAAAACTCTGCTCAGCCACGAACAAAAGAGTATAGATGCTGTACTCATGTTTTAAAGTACTGTGGGAAATCTATAGCAGGTTTCTTTACTAATTCCGTTTGCTACTGTGTTTGAAAACAGTGGGGCGAGCAAAGTGGATTAGTAGCTGTTTCCCAGCAGGCAAACAAAAGATAAGCTACCTTCCGACAAATTTAACAAAGTTTACTGGTTGGACAGAGCCTTCTACTGGGCCGCTGGAAAACTGTTGGAGAAATTTGGAGACATGAAGCACAGCTCAGGACCCGTTTACTGGCCTGTCTTTCATAAATCTAAGGCTGCAATCCTATAGCTAGTTATGGAGATTTAAAATTGGAATTCTGTGCATAGTAACCTTGGTGTAACATGCCTTATTGGACACACAGTGGGACTTACTACAGAGTAAGGAGGCACAGCAGGGGACTGCAACCCCTGTTAACTTCTACCTATAATTGGCTTCCCATTTGTGGATTAACATTACAATTCTTTGTATTTAATGGTGCTTAGTCTCAGGTAAGTATAGGATTTCACTAGTAAAGTATTTAAAATCTTAATTTAGAAAAGATTTGAATAGGAAATCATTATCGCCCTCAAAGCCCAGTTACTACTTTTCTGTTTTCATCCTGAAATAATCAATCACAATGAGTTAAAACACAGAGACTTCCTTGATTCTGGAGGAAAACTAAACCATCTGCTAAAAGATACTGGTCAAGATCGATAAATGCTTTAGGGTTACACACACACACACTTATTTTTAATTGTAGCTTTTTATCTCATGGCAGCCACATCTTGAATAATACACTGCAGATCATATTCTGCAGCTATAACCACTCCCCATCAGAATAAAAACAAAGGTCATGAAAAGAAGGGCCAGTGTCTACAACTAGACACAACTGCTTACAGTCTGATGCTTGGTTAAAGGAATATTTTCACTACCCGTGATGTGGATCTGGCAGTCATAAGCAGGTGGGAATTCCACAGATAACAAGGACTGTACTGATTTAATTGTAGTTGAATGCTTGTGCCAGACCTCAACCACCAGCAATTGCTTCTTTTTCCTACCAATTATAAATAGAGTCATGGGCTCCTTTAAATAATGAGTTGAGCACAATCTTATCTTAGATGGCCGTTAGTACATCAAATTTCTAAGGAGGTTATGTTGATTTATGTGTAAATGTATTTGTAAGTTTTTACAAACTTTCAAGGCAGCTAACAATCTGATGCAATACAACACCATTAAAAAACCCCAGAAGAATTGATAAAACAAACCATAAGCCAATTGTAAAAAAAACAAAAACAGAAAACAAAACTGGGGGAATAACATTATAGAATTCTATTTGCAGTGCTACCACTAAAAGGGCCCTGTTTTCAGACATTCTCCTTGAGGAGACCTGGAGGGCAGCTTCTACACACTTTAACTTGTTTGGCACAAATTCTTCAGGTACAGTCATACCTCGGGTTAAAGTAGCTTCGGGTTGAGCGTTTTTGGGTTGCGCTCCGTGGCAACCCGGAAGTAACAGAATGCATTACTTCCGGGTTTCGCCGCTTGCGCAGACGCTCAAAATGACATCATGTGCATGCGCAGCAAATTGTGGCACATGCAGACGCACAGACATAGGTTGCGTTCGCTTCAGGATGCGAACAGGGCTCCGGAACGGATCCTGTTTTCATCCAGAGGTACCACTGTATTCTAATTACTATCATGAAATCTAAAAGACATGAATTACTACAACATACATCCCTTATACATTTATAAGTCCCATTCAAACACAAAGCTAAAATAATAGAATTGTTTTATTGCAACATCATTTCTTTACAACAAGCAACTTAGCAACAACCATTTAACAGAACTTGTGCCATATCAGCCGACTTATTATGGGAAGTGCTCAGGAAAGCCTGAGTTCTGCCAACTGGATTCTCAGCAGATGGCCTAACCGATAACCTTTCCCCTTCATCGGTATTCAATGAAGACTAACAATTAAGAAAGATGGTTCAGGCTGTCCAAAGGTTTTGTCAGCTTCAAGTCCCATTGGTCCCATGACTAACAAAGATGTTTCTAGCAGTGGCTTGACCTTTGATGTGATCAATTTCACTGTTAATCATTAGTGCACAGATAAAATGCCATTTACTGGAAAGTTTGTGGATCACTGTTTGCACAGAAGGCAAACAGTATCACCTGAGATTATAGATACAGAAAATGTTGTATATTTTGTAAAAAGACAATGCAGAACCGAATCCGTTGACCTACAGTGAGTGTAGTTTAGAAACAACAATAGCACCCAATTACTAAATAGGGAAATATAATTTATAATCTGTTGTTTTTCCAAAATACTTTTATTTATTGTTCTGCAGTGTTAACCAGATATATGTTAGAATGAAAATTTACACAGAAAGTTAGCAATCGTATTAGATACAGTGGTACCTTGGTTTGCATACGTTTTGGCTTACAAATACGTCAAAGCCAAAGTGTGTGTCCCAGTTTGCAACCTTTTTTTTGGATTACAACTTTTTTTTTTTTGATTACGAACAAATTTTTTGGGAGGCCCCGTTGGTGAAAGCACACCTTGGGTTACAACTGGTTTTGGTTTACAAACGGACCTCCGGAATGGATTATGGTTGTAAACCAAGGTACCACTGTATTTTGGTTCAAAAGTATCGTAAATGAGACACCTAGCAGACATAACTGGGTACATCTTTGTACATACAAGAGTGGGAACCAGACTGTGAAGACTAATATATTATTCAGTCTTGATTCAAATTAATGGTCAGAAAAGAAAGTCTTAATATTAACTTGCATGCCAGATCGCAGAACAGGTAATATCAAACTTTCAGAGATATTTGCTATAATCCAGTACAGAATCAGCAATGCTAATTTGCTAACATCCACTGTTGTCATGCTGCCCTGAGAAGGTTGGCCACGGGTGAATGTAGTCCTCGAGTCAAAAAATGGTTAGCCACTCCTACACTAGACCCCTGGTGGTTTATTCCATCAAGTAGTATGAAATATTCGAGCACAGTGGTACCTCGTGTTACATACAGCCCCCCCTTATGAATGCTGCGGGTTACGTGCTCTGCTAACCCGGAGGTAGATGCCCCCTTGTTGTGACCTTTGCCCTGGGATGCGAGCGGAAGTCACGCTCTGGAGGTGCCCTTAGCGAAAGCACACTTCATGTTACAAATGGTTTCCAGTTACGAACGGACCTCCGGAATGGATTATATACGTAACACGAGGTACCACTGTATTTGAAATTTCAGTTGCTATTAAAGTTTCTGCTGGCTTCAACCACTGGCAAAATGGCTTTGTATATTTTCATACTGACCATAGTAAGTCATTATTCTTATTTGACATAAAGGAACTTGGATAAAGAAGGGACGCGGGTGGTGCTGTGGGTTAAACCACAGAGCCTAGGACTTGCCAATACTTGCCAATCAGAATGTCGGCGGTTCAAATCCCCGCGACAGGGTGAGCTCCCGTTGCTAGGTCCCTGCTCCTGCCAACCTAGCAGTTCGAAAGCACATCAAAGTGCAAGTAGATAAATAGGTACCACTCTGGCAGGAAGGTAAACGTTGTTTCTGTGTGCTGCTCTGGTTAGTCATGCTGGCCACATGACCCAGAAGCTGTACGCCGGCTCCCTCGGCCAATAAAGCGAGATGAGTGCCGCAACCCCAGAATCGGTCACGACTGGACCTAATGGTCAGGGGCCCCTTTACCTTTACCTTAACTTGGATAAAGGACTCATTCAACACCACCCAGAGATCCAGGATTGATGCATAACTGACACTTACCGTACTAACTGTTCACCACAGTACCACATTGTCTTAATTGTTAGGAACATACTCAGTATGAACATAGTTCTTTCCGCCAACTGTTTACAGGCTTTCCCCTTCTTTTAAAATTTTTGACTGGGGTACCCTTTTGGAAACATGAATGCACTGAAATGTTGTTGGGTCTAAGAGAGCTATGAAATCGGATTATGGAGATAGCAATTTATAAGGAGAGATATTTTGCTGCTAATAATGCCTCAAAGAGGCATGGCTTTTGAGTACATCATTTGTTTTATTAGCTTTCTGATAAAACTTTTTGAGCTTGATAGATGGGCTGCAAGGCAAACATTTCCATGGAGATAAGACTATTTGGAACTGGGAAAAGCTAATTGCTGGACAGTTGTTTCATTAATGAGCCTGATATCCCTTTCCTGCAGCAGAATAATTTCAAAAGGAGATAGGTAATGCTCCTGGAGGGAATTGGAAAATCTCAACAGGGTATCTTGTGTTATTTCTCACTGCCTCACAGATAAGAGAGAGGTCATATGATGTATATATTTCCGTTTAGAACCAATTCTGTTTACAACCAGAGGGGGTAAAATTGCATCTTCCTGAACACACATTTATTTTAAACCTACAGGCCCCATTGAGATATAATCTCACAATTACCTAGTTACTTCTAAGCAAGAAGAGGCAAAAATTAGAAGTAAAAATATATCAAAACTTAGGCCCAATCGGATGCCTTTGTGCTTTGCATGTTGTTTTAGGCAAGCCCAATTGTTTTTAAAACTATGGCTTGCACAGATAGCCTATCCTGGAGGTTGCCAACAGGTTGGCTGGGGCTGATGGAAGTTGTAGTCCAACAGCATCTGGAAGGCACCTGACTATCTCTGACCTACATTGTCTCAGGACAGTGTTCATCAGCAGAATTAGAGGAACAAAGGAAGTTGTCTTATAGAAAGTCAGACCGTTGGCCCATCTAGGTCAATATTGTTGACACTGACTGACAGGTGGCTCTCTGGTGTTTCAGGCAGAATCCTATTTTATTTTTTTAAGTATATGAATGTGTCTTTACTCATTGAAAAAAGGCTTGTGAACACAGTGCAAGATCCAAGTGGAAGAACACAACATACTAGCAGTTCACCACAACCTGCAAATGTTATATTTACAAAAGTACAGTTTTATGGTATTGGGACTATAGTCAGGAATGGAAGTGGTCAACTTTATATTTTGTCTATCACATTCAGCCTGCAAAAGAATGAGAGCAAATAATGCTTATGATTTTAAATGTTTTTATTTGTAACAGTATTACATGGTGTGTTACAGAAATTAATGGAAAATTTCTAAAAATTTGTTGGTTTTTTTCTGCTGAATGCATTACACATAAAGTTAAGGGTGAAAAAAAGATGTTCAACAAATGGTTTTTCCTCTGAGGTAAAGTTAAAGTAGATCTAGAAATGTACTGCAAAAAACAGTCATTTTTATCTTTCTTTTCTTTATTAAAAAAATACGTGTCGGAATGCAGAAATCAAAATGAATAAAGGTAGAGAGTAAACATCTTTGCAACGAAGGTGCCCAGTACATTATTTGATCATAGGTTTTGTCAGACAGTTGAATGACTACGATCTATCAAAATATTTTTTTAATGACATGGTTGGAATCAAGACAGTACAGGATGGTGAGTGGGATTCCCTGGTTTAAAATTTAAAGTGACAAATTTAGTGCTAGTGAAGAGCAGGATGGGGAAAGCTTGTTGACTCCCCTGAACCTATTATGTATCTATCAAATGGTACAGTGTAGGCTCCGATATTATTTTTCTTCTAGGCTATGGCAAAAAATGAATCTTCTGATGGTGGAACAGGAGTCTCTTGTTTCAACCCCACCCTACCCCCCAAAAAACCCACAACCAAATGTTTACATGGAGCAAATTTCTTTGTGAGTTCTGATTTTGATATCCAAACTTGATTCTCTTTTATAGCTACTGTGTAGTATTGGTTACATAAACTTTTCCCATCCTGGGAAGGTTCTTCAGAGTCGTATGGTTACAGAAATCTCCAAACTATGATGTGAACGCTTTGGTCATTAACTGAAAAGCTAATGAGACCACAACCTACTCCAAAGTTTTATGAAGAACTGCAATGTCACCTTCTTCTAATCCAATATCCCAACACAAAAATGGTAAATAGTAGGGTTGCCATATTTATGGAAGCAAAATTCAGTATACAAAAGTTGAACTTTTTTCCGGCAATCATCCTCAATCTTGGACATTTTACCAATTTCCCATAATTCCCCCCCAATACTATTTTCACCGCGGAATTCCGGATGTTTGGCAACCCTGTAAATAGCTTTGCTGCTAAGGAAGAATGTAGCATTTTCTATTAAAATCAATAATTGGAAGATTATCTAATAGGAAAATGTTTTCATTCACTTGGTTGAACTGAAAATATAGAATCCCACACATTTTAAATCCTACTGGGAATATATTTTTTTGCATCTTTTTTTGATGTGAGTTTGCCACAGAGATCCTGACAATTAGAATAGAGAGAAGAAATGACAGGAACAGTGCATCAGATCTCACTTCTTTGATACTGAGCCTATCAACATCTAGGGTATCATTCACTCACTGGCAAAGCACACATTCAGTATATATTTCACAGTTACAGGCTGGAATTAGGAAATTTAGTTGCCAGCACCACCAAATCACCATCCTGTTTAGCTTTCAGCTGTGTGTGTAAAATGCTTTCATTAAACCATTCAAACATATGGAAATATACAACTCCAAGCCTACACAAATCAATGGAAAAATACACAGAAACCTTGGTGTTATGATATAAAAACAAAAATCTGCATAACCCATTAAGCAATTCCTCATTTGGGTTCATTAACTTTTTTTTTAGTGCTAAACCACTAAAATTCAATATATTGTGATCTGCATAGGAACTTCAGGAAAACACGTTTGACCTGTATAACAATTCTCTGTAGGCCAAAAATATATAGATTCTTTATGCAAATTATGTGCTAAGGATAGGAACCAAACACTGCACTTTTCTTACATAAATGTTTTAAAAAAGAGAATTTTAAAAAAGTTGTTTCTGATTTGTGTGTAAACAGTTTTGAATTTTTATTTTCTAGCTATGAAATGGCTATGGAATGTACTTTTTTCCCTTGAAAATGTACAGTATGTAGTAATTATGTGTGTCATAAAAGCAAGAAAATAAATCATGTGTTACCCATCAACTTTACTAGTTGCTGACAACCTAATTGCTGCTGGGAAATGCACTTTATTATAAGCATGTGGGGGGGGGAACCATACGAGATGCAAGAGCCACAGACTGGGGGTTTCCACACTTCCAAAGTACTGCCATTTGCTACCTTCTCTACAGTGTCATGGCATTATTAAAAGAATTCTCATAACATTTTATATTTACAAAAAAAAACCTGGCAAATTTCATTCAAACTCCTTAAAGCCATTTCCCCTTAAACATTTAAAGAGTTTTATGGTAAGTTTTTTTTTCCTTTTTAATTTCAAGTTATAAAATAAAAATCCCATTTGAATTTTTCTGATGTACAAAAAGTGATAAAGATGAACAATTTGATCACAGAATCAGTTTCAAAATTCATGCCATCTTCATCTTGGTTAATAAAGTCCATCCCAATCAAATCCAGAAAGCATACTGGAAGTATTTGGCAAACAATTTTTTTTCTCTCTCTCTCTTCAAAAATGGCACACAGAGAAGAAAAACACTTGTCTGCATAGCATTACAGCAGCAAGATATCAAAGAAATAAAAAATATTCCTTTACTGGTCTTTGTTTTAAGAGTCCCCTAGGAAATAACACTGTTAAGTCTTTTTCTTCTTCTTTTTCTTCATCAAAATATTTGATGTCCTTTTCTACCCACAGCAGAAGTATTCAAAACAAAAAAGCAGCATTTCATCTCTTTGATGTACTGTAATTTCAAAAGGTCCATTTGGCAACGTTTCCCAATCAAGATGGATAATCAGCAGAATGGCAATCCATGGTTTCAAGTTAAGGATAATTTTCACAGGAGGCGTTTTGCTGCTAGAGTCTGTCACCTGTCTGTAAGAAAAGGGGATAGAATGGAACACTCAAATACTTTGTCGTCGTCCCCCCCACACACCTTCAAATATGCCATTATGGAGTAGTATTGGGCGGTGGTGGTGGGGAATACAGCCAGATCAGTCTAATATGGTGATAAAAAGTCACCATATCATCAAAATGTGCAGCCACAGAGCTCAATGGCTGTAGAATTCATGATTTTTTTCCTGCTTTTTTATATTATTAAATGATTAGCAGTCCTTTAACAGATTTGAACTGATTACTTCCATAATGTGGTGCACTGGAAATGGCAAAAAAGTGACAAGGCGTGGTGGGATATGCTGGATAGTTGAAACTTGAGGAAAGGTTTTGCTTGGATATCAGAACTGTGGAACAAAACAAAAGTGTCATGTTCTGCCATAGAGAGTTGCCACTGGTTGCCAAAACATTTTGCTTGTTGAACTGATGCAGTGAGGTGATTATCCTTTATTAGATGAGATCAACTGCAAGAAAATGTGGGAGCCAAAGGCCTGTCAAGGCTGTAGTTTTCTGTTTGAGTCTTGAAGCACCACAAGCGTGGGTCAACGCTATTTCTTAGGTCTGTTGATCTGGGCATAGAGAGGCTCTCTTTCCTGGGAACAATAGAAAGAAATGTGAATAGAGACAATTTTAGTCATTTGTATCTAAGCAGCAGATTTCAAGGGAGTAGGTGAGTAGAATAAAAATGCTAAAGAAATAGCATTTTTATTATTTTGAATTATGATGGTGTTTGAAAAGGCAGTAATAATATAAAAGGAATCAGCAATTCCACATTGTTTATTAAGAACCCAATGTTTATGTTTAAGTTGAAATGATTATAATGAAATAGAATTCATGTACATTCACACTACAATTGAGACCAGAAGAGGCTAAGTTTGCAATTATTGTTTTTAAACACACAGAGCAAATCGGCCCATTGCCCTCACACCCTGAAAGACGATTCAAGACAGCTGACTAAATGGTAAAATGCATATGAGAGAAGCAACCCTCTATCTCATGGGAATGTAAGCCATTGCATTGTGAGTCCCAGGCCTGGGAGCCAAGGACGGGGAGAAAAATCTCCCTTTTTGCTGAGCAAGCCTTGGGTATGTGAAACCCAACCTGCACACCTGGCTCTTCCTGCGGGGCATTCATCATGATGTGCAAACCATATCCTTAGCATTCTTTCAAGTACCAATAAACCTCAGACTATGGATGATGACTCACGAGTGCCTATTACCACCATAATGCCTCGGGGTGGCAGTGACATCTTATCTCTTCTTACCTGCCAGCACTGAATGCCAAACAGCCAAGTTAACCAAATCACCACAAGATACCCTACAGTGCGAAGTAGATAAAAACAGGGAGTCCTAAGTCCCAACCAGGGGCTCCCTCTAAACTTCTCAACCCCCCACCCCAAAAGTGGCTCAGGAAAGCCCACTATAGAGGGGCAAGACAAAATGAGGGAGAAGGGGGTGGCAGTGTAACTTTAAATACTGGACTGTCCCCTCCCATGACACACTCCTCCTCAAATGACTAGCTGTCCTTTCCCCCTGGGAGAAAACAGCTTGAGTCTCTATCAAGTCCAAGAAGGTGGGTGGATGAGGCAAATTCAATCCTGCTGAGAGCAAGAACATCATTCAGCTTATAAACATGCAGTTTTAGTTCAGAGGAATAATGACAAATTGTTTTCCTGTACTCCAGTTAAATATTTCACATCTTCTACTATGAACTTTTCTGTTGGTGCATTCTAGCAATGAGATGCAGGAAGGCTTCACTCCAAAGTCAGTGTAGGTTTGATTAAAATAATAATGGCTAAAAATAGCAAAACAATGATTGGTGATGAGTTAACAAGAAGCCCAATGCGCCATATGTCACCTTAGCATTCCATGATACTATACAAATTCAAAATCCAAATAAATGTTAAGTTAGTGATACCAGCCAGATATATCAGCAGAACTACCATGTAATAAACACATTGCAAGCACTGGCAAGTTTGGCTATAGAGCTTCCTAAAGGATCTAAACATTTCTATAAATTGCCCTAGTAAATTGACATCGGGATCTTGCCCCACTATGAAATCCTGGTGTGGAGCAGTGCTGTAGGACCTATGCTCCCTCCTTGTCGAGTCCAGCAATGGGCACATGCAAGTGATGAAAATTCTGGAGAACTTGAAAGCTTGCTCACAACTTTGTGACATTTGGGTTGGTCTTGACAAAAGTATACTGTGATGGGTTATTTCCAAATGGAGTGGTGGTGTTGGTCTAAAAAAAAAAAATATTTTTCTTTGTAAATAACTAATTTAAAATTCTGGAACTCTGTTTGCAGGGCTTGTAGGTAAAAAATGAATGAGTTGGAGCATGTAACAGCAGCATATTTTGCATTCCACCCCACTTCTCAAGAAGAAGGGTAAAGGTAAGCATACCATATCTTGTCTTTATGGGTGATATCCAACAAGGTCAGTCCACTTGGGCAATGGATTTTTGCTCAGGCAAATGGGATTTCTACTTCCTCTCCCCCTAAATAATCTGCTGTGGAGGCTAGGGGACCCTCAACAGGGCACAAAGTTGGGGGTGGAGGGGGCCTCAGAAGGGAGTAAAGGGAAGTCCCATCACCTCTACTATTGTGATGCTTGATCTTGGCCCATGAATCTGTAGTACCTATGCAGAGAATCTAAGCATTTCAAATCAGGTCTTATTGCACACATAATGAACATTATGTCCATCATCATATTTACCCTAGTATGCAAGAAATAATAACAATTCTATTCCAAATTTGGGGAAACTTCAAAGATTATGCTTACATAGATTGCTGCTGCATAGACCACAGACAGACACAATTCTGGCTAGTTTACAATACAATAGTACTTGAAAGAAGGACAATTTGGCCTCTAGACTTCATAAATTTTGATGGGACCTTTCACTCTGCTCTGGTGTAATCCTCACTTTATCCTTAGAATAATGGCCTTGAAGTTTCAGAAAAGATCCAGCTATCTGTTGTCAGTGTACTTTGGGTCATATCTTTAGCAGTGAATAGCAAATGCACATGGTTGAACAAAGTAAATTAAAAAGCCATTTATCACCTTATAGTACCAGAGGTGCATGAGAAGTAAATTAGAAGGGACAGGAAAGAATATGTAAATAATAAATAATGCCAAGATAAGAGAGAGGGCCCTTTCCTGGGTCAATTGTCATGAACTGGACACTGAAAAGCAGTACCAAGATAGCCAGCAAATTATACCACAAAGGTAAATAAATATATAAATCTCTCCACCCCACAAAATGACACTTAATATTAAATCTGTAAGACCCTTTAATGTTAACCAACTCAATGTAGCTTTGTCCTACAGACACTAGTTAACAGGGTATAGATACATTTTTTTAATGGCCTTCAAAAATTATTCCATAGAACTGGCTTTTTTATCTTCTTTATAGCCTTTGCAAAAAAACCACATTTTTAACAAGATTGTTGCACCTCAATTCCCATTTCTTAGCTATCAAAATTATCCTCTAATTCAGAAAGTCACTGCTAAGGCTTCAGCTTAAAAATGATCACAAATAGCCAGGGCCGGATTTTGGTTTGATGAGGCCCTAAGCTACTGAAGGTAATATGTCCAGCTGTCCTTTGTCAACAACAAATTGTCGCGGTTTTTCCTGTTGAATATATGCTATATATGGTAATTTATGGACCTAATAGGTATCTAAAGTCATTTGCACATCACAAAATATGTATTTTATCAAAGTAATTGTTGAACTGAAATACAATTAAGAAGAAGTATATTAATAGTGAAATAATTATTAAGCTCTAACTGTATGCAGGTTTTATTTTACTTGTTTTTATCTTATATTGGTGTTTTTTCCTTTAATTTTTTTGGGGGCCCCCAGAGAGTGGGGCCCTAAGCTAGTTTAGCTTATATGTAAATCCAGCACTGCAAATAGCCTTCATGTAGCTTAGTACTGCTACAACTAATAGTACTGTTTGCTCCCATTATTATTTTTCTAAGAGAACTACCATTCTGGACCTTTTCTTCAAGCTAAAAGTATTACCAAACACCTTATATCCTTTACTATTGTCCCTGTATTCTTTATTATCTTAACAGAGACCATCCCTTTTTGCTAGTGGAAGCCAACCAGACAAGGTGATGGGCAGAATTTTTCTTACTGATGTATGTAAGGCTGGCATAAAAGATGCATTATGAACTTAAACTTGCAATTCTCCCAAGGCTGCTTTGACCTCTGCGCTCCTATGTAGATTTTAAGCAGAGTGTTTTCCTTCTGGCTGGCTGAACAGAAAGTAGAATCTCAGCTGATGCATTTCAGAAAATAAGTCTTCTGCTTCCTGATCATCCAGTCAGAAGGAAAGCCCTGTGTTGAGACTCTGCTGCAGAGAAAGAAGGTCAAGGAATCCCAAAGGAGTAGCACCTCAGTCAAGATTGTAATGTATCTTTTATACTACAAGCTAGGCTTCTTTAGAGAGCCAGATCCAACAGTGGAGGGGTAGGCGCAGGGCTGTTCTGCTTCCTTATGGTGAAGGGACCCTTGCTTTATGTATTCATTAATAACAGCTGCTATGTATAAAAACACTGTGTGTTTTTAAAGTTCTGCTTTGCACTGGGCTTCATGATGAAAAACAAGCCTCTAATTGTGCTTTGCTTGGTTATCCCGTCCCTATGATGAGCTCATTTACAGTACTCAGCATAGCAGGACATAGTATTATTTATATATCACCCCATAACTTGAATATCAATAGTTATTAACTTGTATAACTAACATGTTTGCTTCATGTTAACTACCTTATTTTTCGTCCCATAGGACGCTCCGTCCCATAGGACGCACCTAGTTCTATGGGGGGGAAATAAAGGGGGGGGAAATTCCCTTTATTTCCCCCCCAAAAGCAGGTCGGGGAAACAGAACCAGGTCGAGGAACAGCGGGATGGCGGCGCTGTGCCTCCCTGCTGTCCCCGAGCTTGTGGGGCTGGCCGAAGTCTGCCCCGCGCGAGGGGTGCTCTGCATCAGGGCGCCCCCCCCGCGGGGTGGCAGCCTGCTATCCGCAGCATGGGGAGCCTTGCGGGGAACTCCTGCAAGGCTCCCCATGCTGCGGATGTCTGCCTGGCACGGGGGGCGCTCTGCTTCAGGGCGCCCCGCCCGTCGGGTGGCAGGCTGCTATCCGCAGCCTAGACATCCCTGCCGGACCTCCTGTAGGGCTGCCTAGGCTGCAGATGTGTTCCTGAAGCCTGGAGAGCGAGAAGGGTCGGTGCGCACCAACCCCTCTCGCTCTCCAAGCTTCAGCAAAAGCCTGCATTCGCCCCATAGGACGCACCCAGATTTCCCCTTCATTTTTGGAGGGGGAAAAGTGCATCCTATAGGGCGGAAAATACGGTACTTGGCAAAATGGTTATGGGGCTGAATTTAGCTGGACCATTTTGACCTACAGTAAGTGGGCTGTATCTGGTCACTGTTATCCTGTGAGACAAACGCACACTTGGCCCAGGCATTGGGGGAAATGTGCTCACTTCAGATTATAATGCAGACCTATCTAATGTGCCCTCTGCGAATGAATACATGAACTGGAAAAAGGAGAAAACAAAAGAGACAAATTTCACCATTCATAGTTCAGCTTAGCAGCCCAGGACTAGCTTCGAGTGTTCACAGAGAATCAAAGTGCTCTTGCGTGTTGGCAACATTTCTGAAAAGGGGGCCTAGAAGGATAAACAGCACCTGAATCAACCCCCCCAGGTAATTTTCAAAATATAAAGATCTTTACTGTAATAGTGAAGCCAATTCATTTATGCATAATTATGTCCCATGTTATTTGAAGGTAGACCATCGACTATAGTTAATATATGCAGGTCCTCCAAGTACAGGTCCAAATATGTTAAATGACAATAGGCTCACCTACAGGAATGACAGGAAACTAAGCACCATTGTTCTCCTATCTCAGTCCAGTTCTCCTCAAATTGAAGGTTCTGCGCTACAGGTGACAACATTTAGGCAGCAGCCAAAAGGAATGTGTCAGAGGGTAAAAACTGCATGTGGCTGCTCACTGCTACAGAAGGATCAGCCCTTTATGCTGACAACCCTGTTGGGTTCTGACAAGTGGGATCATCTTTAAGGATGGTCCTGGTTGCAGGCAGGCTCCCAGGCCAGTTCCTCCCCCCCCCCAGCATGGGCGGAGTAATGCCATCATGCCAGAGTGGCACCACGATCACCCCGGCATCTTGGCCAACCACTTTTGTGTGGGGTGATCGTGGGGGGGGGGTATAAAAGTGGCAGCATGACACATGTCAGGCATCTGCTTCATGCTGCTGAACACTCACCCTTTATTTTAGAAGAAGAAGAAGAGTTTGGATTTGATATCCCGCCTTTCACTCCCCTTCAGGAGTCTCAAAGCGGCTAACAATCTCCTTTCCCTTCCTCCCCCACAACAAACACTCTGTGAGGTGAGTGGGGCTGAGAGACTTCACAGAAGTGTGACTGGCCCAAGGTCACCCAGCAGCTGCATGTGGAGGAGCGGAGACACGAACCCGGTTACCCAGATTACGTGACTACCGCTCTTAACCACTACACCACACTGGCTCTTTAGATGTCCTCTGGCCTTGCTTTGGACTTTGGTTGGTTGCCTGTCTTGGCATGGGGGCCAGGTAGGAATTTTTCCAGTTGGCAATGGCCACTTGGTTTTCGCTTACCTCTTAGCCTACCTCGTCACAACTTTGTAAGGTTTGGCGGTTAGGCATTGGCTCACTGAGAGAGGGGTCCATTGACCAAGGGTATTCCATTAAAGGAATGCAGGGCCTGGATCCTGTCTGATGTCTCTAGGGCCATGCCAGGCCTCTGGGGAGACCGAGGAGAGCTACAGGCGGGTTCCCCCGATGTGGCTTCCTCTTTGGGTGGTTTACCCTTATTGACTTCCTGCAACGGGGGCAGGAGTCCGATATACAGTGGTGCCTCGCAAGACGAAATTAATTCGTTCCGCAAGTCTCTTCGTCTTGCGATGCACGGTTTCCCATAGGAATGCATTGAAAATCAATTAATGCGTTCCTAGGGAAGCCGCCTTCAGACCAGGTCCGGGGACAGTCTGTCCCCGGACCTCTTCTGAAGGCTGGGGGGGGGACAAGGGCTTTTCTTCCCACCCCCAGCATTTTAAAAAACCCCGGGACAGTGGAGGACTTCTCCGCTGTCCGGGCGATCTTAAAATGCTGGCGGGCGGCATTTTAAAATCGCCCCGGGACAGCGGAGGACTTCTCCGCTGTCCGGGGCGATTTAAAAGCCCCTGGGAAGGCAGGCAGGGGGGACAAAGACTTTTGCCCCCCGCCAGCCTTCAGCAGAGGTCCTGGACCTCTTCTGAAGGCGGGCGGGGGGCGAAAGTCTTTGCTCCCCCCCGCCTGCCTTCAAAAGCCCTCCGGGACAGGCAGGCAGGGGGGAGCAAAGACTTTCGCCCCCGCCCGCCTTCAGAAGGTGTTCCCTCCCCCCTGCCCGGCTTCGGAGCACCGTTCCGAAGCCAGGCGGCGGCGGGAGGTGTTCCCTCCCCCCCGCCCGGCTTCGGAGTACCGGGAGAAGTGATCTCCCCACCACCCCTTGCTTCAAAAGAGGTCCGGGGGCAGCGGGAAGCGCTTCCCGCTGTCCCCGGACCTGGGGCTGCGGGGAGAAGATCGCTTCTCCCCACCGCCCCTTGCTTCAAAAGAGAAGACCCGCTGTCCCTGGGGCAAGCTTCGTTTTGTGAAGCAAGCCCATAGGGAAATTCATCTTGCGAGGCAACTTGAAAATGAAAAAACCTTTCATTTTGCGAGTTTTTCGTCTCACGAGGCGTTCGTCTTGCGGGGTACCACTGTAGTCCTTTGCCAATACTGCTCACATTTCTGTAATCAATAAAGTTGTGGCCTAAAATTTTGCCCAATAACCAAAATTCTGTGTCAGTGTGAATTTTATTCTAACAAGGGCTGGTTGGGGGGCCTTGCCACGCAAACTGCCTTCCTGTAAAAAATCCTGCTATGCCTTGATGGATAAAAAAAATAAAGATTGTAATACTTTTGAGCAAGTGCTGCCTTTTCTTCACAACACTAGCCAAGTCTTTGAAGAAATATAAATAAATGTACTATTGCTCCTTGCTGCCTTTGTCTTGTGAACCACAAATCTACATTCTCTGAATTGAAACAACATACTGCTGCCTAGGAATAATGCTGCACTCTTTCTTTTTTGCAATTTCAGTGAATGTATTAAGACATCTGTCCTGGCTTTTGATTTAAAAAACCACAGCAAGGCAAACATTTTGCTTATCAGTAGATTGCAGATTTGACTACTAACAGCACGGTTGTCATTTCTTTAAAGGTTAGTTGTGAATTCCAAGTTTGAAAGCTTCAGTTTAAGATTGCAGGTAGATGCTAAGTGCAACGTAGTTCCAGATATAGGAACTGATAAGAGACTCGGTTATTCAAATACAAAGACTTTAAGATACTACAGAAAAGAAGTGCTAACAACACAGAAAGCAAAATGACATTAAAAAACCCAAGTGGGAGAGTGCACTTGAACACCATATTTACTTGAATCTAATGCTCGCCTTTTTTGGCCAAATTATGTTATGAAAATTAAGGTGCGCATTAGATTCGCTGGCACATTAGACTCGAGTAAATATGGTATATACAGAGGCAGCATAAACAAGATCATTGAGTGAAGATAATATAGCTTCCAAGTGCATCACTGAGTGCAACAGAACCCTGTGTTCATGCCAAGTTTATTCACTTCCAAATTCTAAAGCCCTCTATAAATATGAAGACCTCTCTCTCTCCCTCTTACTGAGAGAAGATGCTTAGCATTAATGAAGTAGGACTGAAGATATTGGGCCTTGTCACAGTTTTAACTATTGATCATAGAGAACAAACTTGGACTATTCGCCCTCTAAATATTGTGGTAGCTTCAAGGGAAAAGAACAGGTCCATTCAATTCCTTAATGCAGCAGTTGCCAACATGGAGCCCTCTAGATAATTTAGGCCTCCATGTTCCATTGGCCTAATGGTAGAGGGTCATTGGAGTTGTAGTCTAAATCATTTGGAGGGCACCAATTTGGCCATCCCTGTCTTAATGCTTTTTCAGATAGACTATTATTTAACTCTAGATTTCCCCTACCTGATGAAAGTGCGGGAGAGCCAAAATGGAACACCTGCTCATTGCTCCCTTTAAACTGTCATAATGCTAATATGGAGCCATACAATGTGCAAACATTAAACAGCAAAGCACAATAGTATAGTTCAAACTGATGGGGAAAGTGGGATAAAGGAATACTTTTATAGAGACAAAGTTATTGAAGAGTTTGACACCCCCTTAGTTGTATACTGCTTAGAAATCTAAAGCCACAAATGACAAAGCAAACATTTCAAATTTACCTAGTGAGACTGCACAGACTTCAGGGATGACAGTGGTTTCAGGTGAGGGCAGAAATGGTTTTAGGCTCATGGGAAAGGGACTATTGGATAGCAGCTAGTACATTCAGATATCTGTGGTTGGAAGCACATTCTTAAAAGCCTGGAAACCGATGCACATTATGCACTAAAAATAAATCCACCATTTCCATTAATTTGTTTCATATGCTCCATACACAGAAAGATGAGCAATAAATCACATAGTGCTTGAACTGTTTCAAATCACAGCGCAGTGTAATAAAAGAAACATTTTTCATATGGCAGCATTGGAATACATTGAGATGAGATGGGGATGTTCAACACTCACAGGCACTGTAGCATCACAATCTTTCTGACAAAACACAGATGCCAGAATAAAAATAGCCACGGTCACCCTCATAAAACATCTATCAACACCCACAACATGCAGTGTGCAGTTAACGATTAAAGCAATTGTGTTGCCTTAGCATTTTGTCATGGAAAATATATATTTAAAATGATAGGGTGGGTTGTTAACCCATAGACATCAACATTGTAATTTAATATTTTCATTAGACCCTTTAACTAATAGGTTTTCCAATTGACCATTATTGTGGCCACAGAGTGGGAAGGCACATCTTAATTTATTGATGGTGCTTAATTCATTCTCTTAAAAAATATGTTGCACTGCTGATGTCATTTCAGTCCTGGATGAACATTGCCTGCCACTTTGCAATTTCTATCAGAAAAAGATAAAATACACAATATACAAATATTTTAAATACTAATCATGAATACCAGAAACTGCAGAGCGTCAATATTCTGTAAGAAAAACAACAACTATGAACCTGTTGTTGATAATTTCTCATTTCACAGTTGCTGTAATATATATTTTCCCTAGGGTTGTATTATTTTATTATTATTATTATTCTGACAACACAAAAGTGCACCACTTAGAAATGGAATTATCAACCAGTGATGCATCAATGGTGTGAGAAGTAGTGAAATGAAGGTTTGAAATATTCCATTTTGTATATGTGGAATATATTATATTTGTGGCTAGCATCAATGTAAATGAAGGCAGGCAATGGTGAATATGAATAGCTCAAAAGTGACAGAGAGAAAAGGACAGATACCTACCCCAACCTGCGCTATCTAGCTATCGCCCTGTGGACTTACAGTATCACCAATGGGCTCACCAAATGGATCACTGTTGGATGAGGCCTGAGATCCATCAGGCTAGAATACAAGAACATAACACCTTTTTTTCTCAACAACAGAAAGGAAAACAAAGTCAGCAGTTATTTTCATGCAGTGGGTGCATTTTAACATGAATGCCTATTGTGGATGAAAATAATTTAAAAGTCATATACTACAGCTGATATTTCCTAGGACCAACTGGTGCCAGTGGGCCAGCCCTGAATAGGATAGTAAACTGATTTGAGCTCACAGAAACAGTTTTTTAGGTTAGTGCATTTTGGCCAAAGCTAACTTTACCTTCAAGACTTGGTCAAGAAGCAGACAAATGCCTAGTGCATGGCTTCTGCTTTAAGCCTGCCTAATTAGTGGTTCTAGTTTGTGATGAGCCATTCATGTGAAGCAGTTGCCATGGCCACGTCTGACTATTTTTGCACCGCAACTCAAACCCAGCCAAATATGAGTTTTCAGCAATGTGAGAGCAATCTGGATCTGTGTATGGTGCCCATAACTGGTTTGTGGTCATCACAAGCAAATTTGGACACCACAGATCTGAGACCAAGTTGCCATTATCAATGTGAGGTCATGCTTCTGCTGTCTCCTTGCAAGTGGGGCAGGCACAGAATCATGCGTTAGCTATTGTATTCACCACTCGTGCTATTCAACTTAAGCCAAGCCATGTGATTGTACTGACAGCAAAACGTATCCATATTGTCACCTACCCAAGCCACTACACATTGACCTGTGAAGGGTTGTCCATTCCCAGTATTAAGGTGTATACTTACTTTCATTTTCAAATGTCACTGATTCCCCCCTCCCCCTGGGAAATCAAATGTGTTGTGCTATTTTTACAATGTCTGAAGAAATCTGCCAGCTCCTCCCCCTGGAAACAATCTGGTCATATAAAGCATTCCTGTTGAATGCTAGAAAATGGAGAGCATGGATTCCCTCTTCCCTGCCAATCATCCTCCCTGGCTTGCCCTGGAGAAAGGAGAGGGAAGAACTCACTACTCCGTAAGATCCTTCCTAGGTTGAGTTCAGCCTGAAGGGGGCAAAACTCGACTCAGACACTATGAGTGCCAGGGGCTGCATTTTGAACTCCACCTCCCCATTGCATCACACCAAAGTCTCTGAACTCCTTTGTCTTTCTGCCCCAATATCTTTGTGTTTCTAAGGCAGAGCTGCCAATTTATATTGGCTACAGTGGTGCCATCACACAAAGCTTCGATGGCACACTGCTTCTGGTTCTTGAAATCTAATTCACAGTTGCTCCTCCTGAATTCTGTCTCTTCGAAGAGCCGGCAGGAGGAGGTAGATACGGACTAATAAATCATGAGAGAACAATCCAGCAGAAATGTATAACAAGCAGGAACACTCAAATAGACTGCATAAGCTGACATGTAGATAAAAATGTTAAGTTAATCTGTGCAATCTTCCATTTTGACTTACACGTTTTTGCTTCAGCAGTATACATGCTAGTCTAGCACATATCGGTGCTGATGGGGAAACTGGAAGAGTGAAGTGGGAGCACTGATCAACACTCTGTCCTCTGTAATTTACATTAGTTGTGAGCAGTCAGGAGAAAATCAGAAGAGTTTGAAGAGTGGGGGAAGGGGGCTGGGTTCATTATTTCTCCTTCTGTTTGATTAAACATTGCATCAAATAGGGAGAAAAATTGAGGGAACATTTGCGTTCATATCCTAACTCTATTTTTTGTAGGGCAACCTTCATTGCCCAAAGTCAATGTTAAGTGTCTATAATTGGACTAGGAAACACTCCTCTATTTTCTTCTACAGTCCAATTTTGATGACTGAATACTACCTTTAATGTGATCTACAGCAAATGTTTTAGTACTCATGCAAAGTAGAATTTGACTAGAATTTTCAAAATTTTCAAAACTGTGAACCATGTACATAGTAACTGAGCAGTTTATGGGTTAATGATTTGGAGTTGCCCCACTTACCGCTTCCTGTTCTTCACTTTTACTTGGACTTTCAAAGCCCTCTTCAAAGAGGTCATCTGCAGCAGGGTCACTGGTATGAGATGCTGAGGATTTGGATGGAGAACTTTGTCTAGGAGCAGGAGTTGGAGCTGAATAAAGACAATAGAGATAATTTGAATTGAGTGGATGACTGACTCCTAAATAACACCAGAGAACCTGCTGGCATGTGTCTGGGTGGGCTATGAGCCAAGTGCCACTGTGTGGTTTTGCAATCCCCCCCCCCCCGATTAACAATAAATGGATCTGAGAAACTTGTCTTAAAAGGCAAAAATTGCTCTTAGTAAACTGTTTGGGAACCATTGAGTTTGACAGTTTTGAAAGATTCAAAATATTTTAATTTTAGTTTGCAAAATTCAGCAACCTCTTATCATTCATATGACAACAAACAATGTCCTGGGTTTACTTTGTTTTTAATTTATGCAGCAGTACCAATGCGTTTATCTTAAAATCTTTAACAAAAATTAGATAAATATATATAAATAAATAAATAATAGCTTTCTATCACTGGAAGATGTCCATCTTTTAAAAAACTACAGATGCCTACTGAGTCATTTCTTGTAACTACACTGTGAAACAAATGAAGTATAAAATTAGCAGTAGTCCACTGAAATCACTTGCAATGCAATTGTTGCAGTACCATCAGAAATACACATTAAGCACACTAAAGGAATGTTGCTTCAGTGCAGTGATGATCCATCACCACACCTGCTTAAATCCAACTCCTCCATCCAATTTTATTGTGTGTTTAAGCACGGGAATCATCTCATCAGCAACTCTTAATTTAGGGTTGATTCACACAAAATGTTTTTGCAACAATGTAATCACAATGCTCAAGTAAGGCTGGTAATTATGAATCCAAAATCAGTGGGCCACCATTGCATCAAGCACAGCTTCCATTGGAGGAGGGGGGCAGAAACCCTCACCAAATTTCTGGATTTCCTTAGCTCATGAAGATAGCAAACCGAATCCCAGCTTTGGGAACTTCCAAAGCCGATTGTGCAAGCCAGTTTTTATGCATATTTAAGATGACACCATCTTTCAACAACTAAATTACACTGTCTTTCAAAAATGAAATTCATTAAAAGTAGTGTGTGTAATTAATTACGGACATCCATGAACTCCATGCGATTATCCTCGATTTCATGTCTTCCCAACTTCAAAGACGCCCAATTTATTTAATTTTTAATTACATTCATGGATACTTCTGACAGCTCCATCTCAGAAAAGGGAAACAATGTGTGGAAGGTTGCGGCAGAAAAACGGGGAATACTCACGTGAGTTCGTCGATGGCGTCGTAGAAGTCACAGGAGTCAAATTTAACTGAGAGATGTCAAAGTCATCACAATCATCTGCTTCCTGTGCCATCCCAACTTTGTTAAAGTAACTGGAGAAGGCCTCTGAGGTACAACTGAGGGAAGGCTGATCTGGTTTTCGTGATGGCACTGGCGGAGGCTGAGCCATCTGGAAATCTTTGAACATTTCTTTTCCTGCTTGCTGCCTAGGCCTATCTGTCTGTGGACTGGATCTGGTGGAATCGCTTGTAGGTGGAACGGTAGCAATGGGAGCAACGGTACCTTGAAACATGGCTGCTTGTAAAGGCAATACAGTTTGTGTTGGCATGAAGGCAGCAGGCTGAAACTGACCAGCTACAGATGGCCATGGTTGCTGGGTGGGAGAAAATATCCCAGGTTGTCCCCATGCAATTGACTGTCCTCCCTGCATCACCTGAGCAACTGGAGGCTGAGCACCCATGGCCAGTTGTTGTTGAACAAGAGGTTGTTGTCCCCAGAAGGAGGGCAGGACAGCTCCCATTGCAACATAACCTTCGGGGGGAAAGAGAGCGGGGACAATTTCAGAACAGGAAGAGCAAAAAAAAAAACAAAAACCGAGGGCAGCCAAGGAAGAAAAGTAGGTCAGATATACAAATGAGTTTGGGTGACTTCTGTTGCTCCACTGAAAGCGTTGTTGGACAGAGGCATGGGGCAGGTTCAGAAGCTGTTACTAGACTACATGCAAAACTAAATCTATTTTAATGAGGCGGCATTTTCCAATAAATAAGAGAAAAAAGGGAGTGTTCCTAATGATGTTTTCTCTGCCCTTTCTTCTGAACGGAAATCTTCTATATTAGAGTATTTGTTTTGCTCATTCACCCAGCCTATCACAGACCAGTACTTAGTTGTACCAGTACTTTGCTTCCAGTATTTTTAGCCTGACATGCAGCTTTGGGAAACATATAAGCTTACTTTATTCTTGCATTTTCAGTAAGTAGGTTAACAAAAGGTATTGTCTTCACCTATTCCATACCGTAGTTTACATCTAAACCCTTTTCTTTCCATGTTGTCCGTTGCCCATTTATTACCCACAAATTTATCAAGCTAATTGCCCAAGGTGATATTATGTTTCTGAAATGACCATCTGTGTAGACTTCTGATCCCCCCCCCATTTATACTGGACATTAGCTCCTTACTCACTGGATTTCAGCAGCTGCAGTTATCACACAAGGGCAGAAAAGGTATCTAGATATGGAGAATGTCAATCATATATCCGAGATTTTGAGTAACATGAAGAAGTTGGACAAACTCACACAAACTGTATGCAGAAAGGTGAAAGTAGTATGGAAAAAACATTTGCACTCACCCTGCCCCAGTGTATTCATACAACCCCCACCCCCTGTCCTGGCATCTGTAGTCAAACAGCTATTGCAAGTTTTTGGAGCACTGCAGATAGCCTACAAGACCTATTTGATCTGACTGATTAAAATAGAGCATGCACATCATTTAGAACTGTATTTCTGGCCCTCTGTGAGAGTAAAGGTCAGCAGCCAAGCCCACACTACTGCTTTAGAGGAGTAGGGGACAGCTATATAAAGCAAGACTGCCTCCCCTCCTCAGTTGTGTTTTGTCCTTCACCCAGCCACCTGCCCCTTTGGTGCAATGTCAAAACATTCCAGTTGCTAAAGATTTGTGGTGTTTTCCTCAAAGATGGGCCTAGGGCTTAATGGTCTCCTCCTACCTTTGTGAATTTGGGACCAAGGGTAGGTAAATATAATGAATATCCCTACACAAGTGCAATGTAGATTATACGAAGAAATGCACAAAAAGCAACAGTCTGGTGAGTGCTCTGAAGCACTTTTAGAAGATAAAAGGAGTATCCTCATACATAACTATTAAAATCTCAAAACAGGTAGGATTGTTAGGGGTTCTGAATAAATGTCTCATATCCACAAGGATGGGTGTGCGTTACACAGGCAGAACTCCCTCGGCACAATGAAGTGACCATGAAGTAGGGAGGTGACTGCTCCCCAGACCATTTGGGACCGGCGGTGATGGAAGGGAGTTTTGTCACCAGCATTTTAAGAACCCATTGCAAAGACTTTAAAGTTATACTTGATAAAAGTCTTTCCCCACTAAAAACCTAATCTGGTGTTCCATCTCATTAGCGCTGGGGTCGTGGTGCTATGATAGCTCCACCATCTCTATGAAACCCACTCACCCACCCCAATTATTATCATCTGTTCCCACTCTCCATGAAGCACATGTGTAATTGGCCTCATTAACCAACATTAATAGGAAAGAGCAGCCATGTGTGCTTAGCCTTCAAGTCTAGTTTTAGGTTTGGATAAGGTAGGACAGTGTTTGAATGTTCGTAGTCCAGGCTGCACTCCAAATGAAAGATGCCACTTCTTTTCTAAGAGATATTCTTAAAATGTAGCCAAAAGATCCATTAGCTTGCAAAAACATTTTGTATGAAGGCCTAGTTTCAACATTTTACATACATCACTTCTAATTCTTCTATGTTTCAGCTTCTTTTTTTTGTCCATCCAGCACACCTTAACATGGGAAATTTCATTTAGCTTCTTAATTAGTGGCTCCCTCTCCTTAAAAATCATGACCTGGCTGAGTATACTAAAGCAGCATTCAAATGTTATTCCCTTTTCTCATTTTAATGTTTACTCTACCTAGATTTTGATTATTATTATTTTTGCTAAATGGAGATTAAACAAGTTTTGCTGATGAGGCATGTACACAACAATAAGGTAGTCTTTATATTGCAAAAAACCCTACACATTTATTTTGCTATGGAAAGAAGCAGTTTTCTTGCTTTATGTTTCAAAGCCAGCTGTTAGCATGTCCACAGCTCTGACTAGATAAATCCAGGCTCATTTTGAATGTTTGTATTAGAGTGTTCCAAAACTTCAACATATTTCATTTTCTGGACAATGGGATGTGTACGGTAACAAAATAAAAATAACACACAGAAGCGGAAAATGGGATAAGATTCAAACCACACCTGCAATCTGTTAGCAAATTGTTATACAAGTAAATGTGCAAGTATGCAGATATAGCCTAATTTAACATCAAAGGAGCTGCAGGCTGTCCAGTCAGGAATGGCTGGCAGGGTGATACTGCCCTTTATCTCTTCTGGCTGTGGTGTTGCTACTGCTTACTGGAACAGTGCAGGGCAAAGATCAGGGCTGCACAAGCACATTCAAACTCCTACACTGTCCCAGTAAACAGCAGAAATATCATCAATACACTGTACCAGCTACTTCTGCTAGCAATCAAGGGACAGGCTTCCTAAGTCTGTATGTCCTTACACTCTTCTTCCTAGCAAAATCATGTAATATATGCATGCACATGCGTATGCACTTGCTTTGCACAATTTATTCCAATCACAAAGTTTAATTTACTTGAAAGCAGAAACTAGAAATTTAGTGCAGACCACACACAGTTCTGGCTAATTCACACCTAACATTACAGTGGATTTTAAAGAGACAAACATACATTTTCATTTGTGTTATTTCTTCCCGATAAAGAACTACATAAGCAAAAGAGGATTTAAGCAAAAGCAACTGCTCAACAAATCAGAAGTTGTAATGGGGAACAAATGTATTGTCTGTGTATTATTCCAAGCTTCAGAAATGAGGTTAAGCTATCATTGTTTGCATTTTGGACACCGAAGAACAGTGAAAAACATAAAACACCAGTCTTTTTTCTCCTGTGGCTACTGGAACTCCAGGAAAATCAAAAGAGAAAAGAAAGTGGCCTTGAGGAAAGAGGCCTTAAGCAGTTTGAGAAAGAGATTGCCCAAATGCCTTCAGAAGAATATGGAAGGATTTAGGAGCTGTTCACTGAATGAATCACAAATGGATTGCCAAAATCTTAAGGTGTAAACTGTATCTTCTGGGTTGGGGGACGTAAATAAGATGCCTGATGTGAGGTGTTCATTTTTTTCTGTGGATTTTATATCTGTAATGGGTCATTCACTGCAGTCATTGGTTAATGAGCAGGTATGAGGGAACTAGAACTAACTAAATCTAGTTACAGATAGGTAGCAGTGTTGGTCTGCCATAGTCAAAATAAAAAAATTCCTTCCAGTAGCACCTTAAAGACCAACTAAGTTAGTTCTTGGTATGAGCTGTGTATCTGAAGAAGTGTGCATGCACACGAAAGCTCATACCAAGAACTAACTTAGTTGGTCTTTAAGGTGCTACTGGAAGGAATTTTTTTATTTTAACTAAATCTACTCATTCATCAAGGGTCTAGATGTTCTGATGTACAACAGAATAGCTCCCATTAAAAGCCACATATGCTCAGACTGGCCTTTAAGTTCTCAAGTTATATAGCATGATGTGAAAAACTCACCTGAGGGTACAGCAGCAGTGCTGTAAGGTACAGAACTAAACACATCTGCACCAGCAGGAAGTGACTGGGATGAAGATGGGATAAAGGCATCACCTGGAGTTGCAGGGGTCTGTAAAACACGACAAGATTAGAATGTGCTGATTAAACAGACATGGGTGGCATCTCAGTTGTGGCTTCTGCTGCCAAGAACTGGCTCTACATCCTTTTTCCTAATTAAAAAAAGCGACAGAGAGGAAAGCATAAGAGAGGAGATGCAGAAGAGAGAGAGCAGCAGAAAGGTGGGGAGGGAAAACAGCATCAACTAGAAAACAGAATGGGAAACTGCATCAGGAAAATCTCTTATGATTTGTAATGTATTAAATAAACCCGAAAGTGTTCTTCCCCAGCTCCTAGGATATATGCAAATTCCTACAGCACCTGTTCTCTCCCACCCCCCATGAAAGGTCTAAGGCTGTGTGATATTAATAGCTTCACAGGGGATCAGTGTAAGCAATTAGTGCAGAAAAAGAAGTAGAAAGGTAATGAGCAATTTTACATAGGGAAAAATTCAAACTGGGTAAAATGATTGCAAACCTTTTTGAAATTCTTTCAGCTTCAGTATGGGGCATTGTTAGTCATGAATATCTAAATGCATTATGCTGCTACAATAAGCCTGCTGAAAGTGGCATGTGTGAAAGAGGCAGGACATTTCTCTCTGGTACTTACAGGGGGAGAGGTTACATCAGGAGGAGTGGACATGTCCCCAAACAGCTCTAGTTGGGTAACAGCCTGCAAAGAATTGCAAAAAGAAAGAACAAAGTTTTAGGCATGTCTCATCTCTTATCCACTGAGCAACACAGAAGCCAGTTTTGTAATGGAAAGCAAGAGTAACTTCTCAAAACAATTTTTTACTTGTAATTATTGGGGGCCAGTTTGTGAGGCAAACCTGAACAATTGTCTGTCATTTCATTAATATCTCATTGGCACTCTAGATATTAAAGGATTTAAAAAAATAAATAAATCCAAAGATGGTGTGAAGAGGGAAATCTTTACACAGAACCACCTCCTGATCAGAAGACAGGATCAATTTCTCCCCCCTGCCCTTCGTAGAAATTTCCTCCTCATAGAGGAAGAAATTTATCCAAAGGTTGCACTGGCTTCAGTTCTACTACCTTGTCAATGAGTACCCAGACAATGACCTTTACAAACCTCCCACAAAGGATGCTATGTCCATATCATCCTCTCACCAAGTGAGCTGTAATCCATCAAATGGAACAGCTCCCACTGTCCTATAGGTATCTTCTACTGACTCCTTGGGTCACCTAAACCATTGTGTTCTAGATACATTTCTTCCCAAGGCAGGCTGTTTAAAGGCACCAACAAGTGTGTTTTTTCCACTAATAATTTACATCCTTCAGACATTTAATTTGCATCAATCCCAATCTCTGGGATGAACTGTTGGGACAAATGTGGCAGAACCTGTTTCTGAAAACCTATGAGAATTGAGTTGCATTTGGCAAGGGAGGAAACAATATATATATTTTGCAGCGTGCCAATAAGGAACATTGTCCCTGAAGAAGGTATTTTTTGTTTCTGAACACATTATGCAATAATAAAATATTTTGGTCATTTTGATACATTTTTCTGATTTATTTCTGCATTCGGTCTCTCCACCCCCCCTTTTTTTGGCAGCCTGCCTCCATCATCATAAATGCCTGTCCCACTTCAGGTTGCCATCAGCAAATCATGGATGGGTACGCTGAATATGCATGAAAAAATCCAGGTTGTGGGTGCTAAAATCATACTGCTGATAATGCCATATTAAATCTGGGCTCCAGTTGCAATATTTGGACTTTATGGGCATTGGATTTGAGCATGGAGGTGTTTCCCAAATAAGACAGCCATTTACAGACACCCAGCAACTCCAGAGGCAGAATCGGCCAGTCTTCTCAAGCCAATCTTATGATTAACCATTAAATAATGTACGCTGTACTACTCTGTTATTTCATTACTGGGACTCTCATGAACTTCACAGAGCCTTACTTTCAAATCAGCATTCAGGCAGAGCTTTAGAGGTGTTCAGTGTGCAAGCTAACTATAATGCTCAAGCAATTCCAGTCTCTAACAGTCTGCCTTCCAAGCGTGGAGCTCTCTGTCTACTTATGAACAAATTCTACAAAAAGGATGTTAACTACCTGAGCTTGAAGGAACTCCAATTAAAGGCCCTCAAAACTGAAAGTGAACTGGATGCTTTTTATAGCACAAAACCCTTTAAAAAAATGGAATTTGACACCTGCGTTGTCTTAATATGAAGGAAAAGGGATTAGCTATTCCACATGTAAACGCAAGAAAGGCAAGGCAGATTTTCAGATGCTTGCTTTGAAAGCATTTGGTCCTGTAAAATGTAATCATTTAATAAGATGTCATTTTAAAGGTTGTGTCCCTTTTGTTGCAAAAAAAAGTGTAAACAAATCCATTCCTTTAAAAGATACTTTCAGAAGGAAATTTCTTTACTAATTATCACTGGTAGATATTATTTTTTAGCTTCTGCAAGACAAAGGGGCTCTGATAAAACTGTGCTTCTTGGTAATCTTTAATTTTATGGTACCTTGGGAGCCAGAGAATTATTTTGGGATGGACAGGTACACCCACCCACCCTACAATCAAGTAGGTTATAAGAAAATGATGGAAGAGAAGCATAGATGGTAAACATTCCTGTTGTATAATGTACATTGGAAATACTTCACAGATTTTGAATTAAGTTATTCCTGGTCATTACAAGAACATCTACCAATAAATTGGAAAGCAAAACAGATTAGGTGAAACTCAGTTTTCTGTGTTTTTGAGTTGCATACTGTTGTCTCACAGTGTCCTAGCGTACTCAACTTTCAACTGGGCTTGCGAATAAGGCACAGCATTTGAGACTGTCACTGTAATTGCAAAGTGAATTATTGGACATTCACAGAATGATGCCAGGAAAGAAAGATATGATAAACTGATGAACAATTCGAGGAGGTGCATTAGCATGCAAATAGTGAAGCTGATCAAAATTAATTTGGCTAATATAAATAAATGATCTCTTTAGAAGCTAATAATTTTCTTTGAAAGAGCATATTTGAATTTGATTTACTAGAACATTTCCCGTGATGGCTGCATATTGAAAAAGTGCCTCTACAACTATGGGAATTAGGACAGCTGTTTAGAGGAAGTGTTTTTAAAATAAATGCTTTTAAGTGATCCTGACCAGGCTAACAGGCCCATCTGCTTTTGGAGGTAATTGTGTGGGGGATGTTGCACATAGGAACTGGTCAACAGATACACAAAGCAGCAGGTGCAGATCTACAAACTGACCGTATGACTACATCATCCAGCCTTATCTTTCTTCTTTTATTTTTCCTTGCTCCCCCATCCTATTTTGTGTAATATCTTTTCTGATGAACAGTTCTGGAGAACTTTAAGGCTCGAAACACTTTTGTGTCATTTTGGTTGATTCTACTAAAGTTACTGTTCAACTGTGGATATGGGAGTTAAAAATACAAAACATTCAAGTGTTTTCTCAAGTCTAGGCTAACCATACCCATTTCTGTGGGTTTTTCCTCAGATGACTTCACCTCTGATGTTCTACCCTCATAGTGCTGCACAAAAATCTGTTTTTTATTTGGCAACAGCTTTTTAAATTTTAGTGAGCAGAAATAAAGCGGTGCAAATAAGGTTGCAATACAGCGAAAGGAGCGTAGGAGGATAACTGATTAGCATATAGCCCCATCCCCACCATGTAATCATTCATCACAATGCATAATTTTAGTTTTAGCTGATTCAAGCACTATAACTCCTCTCACACACTCTGCAATGGAAACATACTCTGTGAGTAAAGAGCATCACAGATGCAGGGTTTTTCCTATATCTGCCAGAATCCTAAGTGTATTTCTGTTGGTAATTAAATATTTAATGATATTTAATTATTAAAGCATTTGTGTCTCACCCTTCAGGTGTACATGCAACCACTCAGGGCAGCTAACAACATGTAACATCAAGCTGCCTGTAGAATGGAAACATTTGCATTTGCACTCTGTCACCAGTGGCAAAGAATCTCCATACCTTACATGCTGCTGCTGCTACTACTGTAAACTGCTTGTTAAGCATCTGCTTGTTAAATGTGGATCTTGCTAGATGCAATTTGTATAGGAAAATTAGCTTAGATTTCATATTTTAGAAATTTAAATATCTAATGTACAAAGGAAACTCTGAGAAAGAAAATATGGGACTAGCTAGAGTTTATTTTACACCGTTATATATTTGCTGGGATGGAAAGGCAGCCGATGTATGACACACATATGAATGAGTTGTGCTTTTTTTTAGATTTTTGTTGTCATTTCTTTGTGCAGAGAAAGAGAACTCTAAATGGTAAGTGGCAGAAATTTTGCAGAGATCATTCACCACTGTGGAGGTGCTAGAAGGTGACTGTAATTTTACCTCATTTCTCTAACTTTTGACTTGCTTTGTCTTTGGGACTATGTCTGGGGCTTGCCTTGGATGGAAGGCATTACTAGGGAAAGATCCTGTCCATTTTCTATTTTAGAACTACAGGTCAGACTCAAACAGCTTCTTCTCAGGTTTTATGAAATTTCAGCATATTCAAATTTCACAAGCTGTTTGAGTAACACTGTGTGAATGACAGATAAAGTGTTAAATATATGGATTATAATCAAACATTTGTGCTTTCTGCCAACATCTTAAGAGCTTGTAGTAACTGGCACTAATCTCTGTTTAGTCATACTCTGCTAACTAGTTTGGTGAGTTCATCTATTTCTACTGAGAATTCTCTTACCTGAGTGACTCTACCAAGATTTTCATCTATGTCCAACAACAGGCTTCCATTCTCCAGCTGTAATGCATGATTGATGAAAATGAAAGTGAATGATTTATGAAAATGACATGTTCTGCTGAGCACAACAATGATGACTTCAACAATTATTGATTTTACTTCTGAACAAGAGCTATTTTATAGTTTCCTGGTCAGATGCTTTTGCTTGCCTCAGTGATTATATACATACTATAAGTTTTCATGGTTATATCGTACAAAGAAACAGAACCCAGCATGGAGAAGTGAAAATGAAGGGTTGGGAATATCCATTTAAGAAAAACCACAGGTCTCAGTGGCTTCCCTTGAGTTCTCTGGGCTGTATAAATGGACTATAATATGGGACATTGAGGCAAGGGGAAAGAGCACAGAAGTTCTCATACACAAGGGTCCCTAGGGTGAGGATGACTTCCACCTCTACTGTGTCCTACATATATTTCCTCATATATGAAAATGGTCAACATTCACTCATAAGAGAAAAATAAATCCTTGCAACTGAACACATTACAATGGACAGAAACACCACCCATTGCCTATAGTTATAGGGATGCCATGGGACCCACACCAACCATTGGATTTCACCATTATTTTCTCTGAGCAAAATCACTTCTCTATTAGGGAAGGAAAAATAAAGTTCCAGAATGAATCAGAAAGTCCCTTCAAAATGAACCAGGCAGTCCTTTTGTATTTTCTGAATCTGGAGAAAAGCTCTACAACAGACTTCCACAATCTGGTGCCCTCCCAATGTTTTGAACAGCAACTTCCACCATCCCTAAGTCATTGGCCAAATCCTAGAGAAGAGACTTCCTGGTTTATTTTTAAGATGTTCTGGGGTGTCCCAGGGCTTTCGTGAATGTAGATTTTTCTCACAACTTTGGCTTCCTTCATAGGCTAACAATACTGAAAGGCAGGAAGAGGCTCATATCTTTCAAAGCAATTACTTTCAATTGTGGCTTCACATTTTGCTTAATAACTCTCATTCTAACGGGGCTAGAGATTTACTTTTTAAAAAAATAATGCCAAGGTCCCCTTGTTGGTTGTGGGCCCAGTACAGATAGCCCCTGAACTCCACCTCTCATCCCAATGGCCCCAGTCAGCATGTGTGCATCTATAAGCTATCAGTTGGCCCAATGCACCATTTAGGCTTAATTTTCCTTTTGTTCTCCTGCCAGCAGGAGAATACCGGCATGTAGTCACTACTTATGGACTCGCTTTAAGAAAGGCCTACAAAGGTTAACCAGCATATGATTTCAGAGGAGCATGAAGGCAGAGATGCAGTAATAGATTACTTTGCTACAAATCATGTACGTTTTCAGAATCTAAAACAAATTATCTTTTTTCTTGGGACAGGATTTATCTTGTTTCTCCTCCTCCTGAGCATCACTCCAGCTGTCCTAAAAATCCTTCACTGCTGTCACGCTGAGTCACGCTGTGCCCTCAGCTGCCTTGCTGAACCAACACTGATTGCTCTTATGAAGCTGTCTGGAGAAACAGCAACAGCGTAACACTGGAGAAACATGTGTGCGGCGTTCAACAGACCATTAGCAACAACCTGATTGTGCTATGGCAGGACCTCCCAGAAAATAGTTGCCTGCCATGTCACTGCATGTCCCAAGTGCCCAATTATCATGGAGCACTTGGGCTGTATCCTCCATCAGTTCTTGTTCTGCATCACTTGCCGCTGAGGAGATGCTTCCTAAGGGTGAGCCATTAGTGTCTATTAGACCGTGGAAAAGTCTTCAGCGGAGACTTCACAGGACTACACTGCTCTAACTGGGGGCAAATATTTGGCACCGTTTGTCTGTCTTTCCTTAGACGTTTCAATACAAAAGGTTTCTCCAATTAGAGCAAACCCTCCTGCACCCCCCACCTGCTTCTTCCTAGCGAGCTGCAGAAACAACCGGCAGCATAGCAAGACGTTAGATTGCTTGATCTTTCTGTATAATTGCAGCCTTTGTGGATTTCTCTCTGTGTGTTAAAATGTAAAGGCTGCTTCTAATTACTTGAAAATCTGTCTCATCACAGATCAAAACATACACACACATACCCCACAGCTCAGTCAGTGAAGAACACACAAGCAAGTTGCCTGAAGGGGTAGGGGGAATAGCAAAAACCCTCCTACCAGGAAGGCATTAAGCCTTTCAACAACTGTTGTGTCTCCTCCTGTTGGCATACAGAAAGAGAGGTTGTAAATGTTTCAACCCGAAGTTTAAATTAAAAGGCACCTGTTTGGGTTTTGTAAGCCTCTCCATTGCCACAGCATTTGTCACTTGGTGGAAGGGAAAAGACAAAATCATATTTGTTTTTTAAAATAAAAATTTGTAGGAGGTTAGTGAAACAACAGGATACAATGTAGTCTACCTGTGCTATGTTCATTGAGAAACACACCCACATCCACACACCCACCGGGGGGGGGGGGAGAAGTTAGCTTGTATCCCATGCTAATTCTACTCATCTAATAGACCAGCTGAAGTTAATGGATACAACTAACTTAAGTTCATTAAGTTCAATGGGTCTAAGTTGGGCTAGCATTAAATAAAATCCCGGGTCTTGGATTCTTCACCTTTATATTTGACAGACAAAGCAAACAGTTTAGACAATTGGTACATTTCAATTCCAAATAGCCATTCTCTTTTTGAACTCCTCCTGCTGCTAATCTGGTGCTTGTTTTTCCATCATATTCTATCATGTTTGTGCCTTATTTTACCACCTGCCTTTTGAGCATGTCTCATTCAGTCTAACGGAGCTTGTATAGAATTGATTTCTGATGAATTTTGCCCAATATATTTAGGTCCGCAAACCTCCTAGGAATGTATTCTCCGGAATCATTTATTCCTTGCATTAAGTCTCCTTTGTGCACCCACTGTTAATATTAGCAAATGCTCTGTGGGAGGCCTCCAAGCCTTAGAATAGTTTATTAAGCAATTAATGAAGTTTTTAATTCTTAAAATCTTTGCAGCAGGAAACGTTTGAGCAAATCATAAAAAATATCACTGTCTTGACCTAATGGATAGAGATGCTGCTTCAAAAATCTAATAAAGTAGTTAATTGCTTTGTCTCTCATCTCCATAATGCATTATTAAAAAGCCTTCTCAAAACTGACACATCTCAAAAATGCAAGCTCTGGAAGCTGAGAACAATGCTTTCTAGTCTCTATTGTAAATCATTCCTGAGCTGCCAGGGGACTCCCACATTGGTGTGTGTGTTTGATTTGAAACTGCCTGAAGAAGTGCTCTGCTGGCTTGGGCCAGTGGCTCATTTAGTCCAGCATTGTCTTCTCACAGCTTCTTACTAGATGCCTAGGAGAAGCCCACTAGCAGGACATGAGCCCAACAGCATTCCCAGCAACTAATATCCAGAGGTATACTCCCATCAACAATGGATGTGGAACACAGCCAGTAGCCTTATTTTCCAATAATTTGTCTAATCCTTTTTTAAGCCATTGAATTTTGGTGGCTATGCACTGCATGAAGAAATACTTCCTCTTGTCTATTCCGAATCTTCCAACATTTAGCTTCATTAGATGACCCTGGGTTCTAATATTATGACAGAGAAAATTTTCTCTGGACACTTTCTTCGCACAATGCATAATTTTCTACACCTCTATCTTGTTTCCCCCTTACCTTTTCTCTAAAGTAAATAGCCCCAAATGTTGTAAGGCTTTTGAAAGTACAAGTACAGTGTGACTACTGGATCTCCCCTATCCATATGCTTAGTGACACTCTCAACAAATCCTACAAGGATAGTTAGACTTGCAGAAGCCATGCTGGTTGTTCTTCAGCAAGGCTTCTTCATCAGCTTGCTTGGTAATTCTAGCATTAATAATGCTTTCCACCAGCTTTCCTGGAACAGACGTTAATCTAACCAGATTGTAATTTCCCAGAAAACCCCATCACCACCTGACCTCTTTGTAAAAACTGGTCTTACATTGGCTACTTTCTCTGGCACAGATGAGCTTAGGGACAAGTTGCACTTTTTTTCTTTTCTTCACTGAAGGTCAGCAATTTCACATTCAATTGAAATTAGTCTTGGGTATCCTCTGGACCAAATTTCATTATATATTGTCAATATTACTTTTTATTTTTGTTTATAATATTAAAGATGTTTATATGGCTTAATTTTTGCTTGTGTTAATGGCTAAACCCAAACAGTATCACTATGCTTTGTTTCAAGGCCCACAAAGTAGGAACTGAATCCATAGTTTGGAGCTGGTTTATGAATCTTGGCTTGCTTTAACCACAGTTTGTTGTTAACTTCTAAACATAGGTTGGTGAGGACTGCTTAGAAAGTTCTCATTAGTGCAGCGAGTGTTATGAGTGAAGCGTGTTATCTTGTTCTTAGTTTCCTTTGTATTCCTCACACAGTTTTCAAATTCATCACTTCCAGATGAATGTCTAGGTTAGGTCAGCTAGCCACTGCTAATTATTTTCAAATTGTAGCTTAATGTATTTATAAGCAAGTGTTCGCATTAAAATCTTTCGACGTTGAACACAATTCATTCAAGGAACATTAAGCATTCCACCTCACTTGTTGACTAGCTTCAAAAGAAGAACTTCCTCAGATAATCAAAATGTGTATTGAGCCATTTAAGTTTATTCTACTCAACTTGATTTTTGTAGTCGAGTTAATTCAAAACTCCTCTCTGATGTGTTTACCTTTAAATAGGAATCTCATTAAATAGCATGATTTACAACAACACAACAAACACCCAGAAATCTTTGTAATGTCTTTCCTGACTTAATTCCCTAAGGCTGTTTGACACATCTAAGCATTTATGTGCACCTCATGAAATGCCACCTTATCATAATTTTATATAGCTTATTTGGTTTTTTAAAAATAAAAGTGACTATAGGATTGTTAGGCTACAGTCCTACCATTATAAATTTTAGCAGCACGTAGCATAACTTTTGACTTGGTTGTAGCCAATTTATCTGTATTTGGCCTCATAATGTAAGTGAATACGGTAGCAAGCTTATTTAAATGGGTAAAATACAAATGCAGGCTAAGCTACAAGGTAAGGTGGGGATAATACTCTGAAATCAATGGAAAACATGTTAAAATGCAGGCATTTTAGAGGAAACGCACTCTGGTTTTTATGAAAGGTATTTGGAAACAAGCAAGAACAAACTTCCAGACTGCAAGCCTATAGTCCAGTGGGGGATGCCCAAGGAATATAGGATTTGACAGTTTCCAATGGTGGAAACACCCTCTGTATTGTGGAAAGGCATCTGCACCCAGTGCCCTTCCAAGGTTGGAGGCGTGTCATGAGATGCTCCAGAATTCTCACAATCCTGACACATCCCTCAAACAGGAAGCATAGTAGCATAGCATAGGAAAAACACACCTCTCCCTTCTTTTGCCTTGCTGCAATAAGCCCAGCACACACACACCTACACCCCCCCCCACCCCTTTAGTCAAGAGGTGACCTGCTTAAGCAAGATACTTGATTCTTGGCCCCTAGGTCTATGAATCTCATTACACAGAACATTATGCAAATATGAAAAAAACTCAAATCCAAAACAAAAGTGTAAATCTTGCTGTAAATCTTCACAGTTATATGGTATTGTTAATTATCTGTTTAGAGATTTCAAGAATGGAAGCTTGTTTTTTCCTCCTCCTAGAAATAGTTCCTTGGTTCACGAGAAAGGGTAGTCATACTGTAAATACATACATATAAACATGCAAGCATAGACACGCCTCTTACAAAGTCGAGCCACATTATTCATGTCCTTGAGAGCAGACACAGCATGTTTGCCAGTGCAATTTATATTCAACATGGACTAGTAGACCCCAGGATTCATGTTATGGAGAATGAATATGTCCTCTCACTTTACAGGTTGCACCCACAGTAAAACTTGCCCTTCTTTGGTAATGCTGCTGGGAAGGATCCATTTTTGTTTTGCAAGACCCCAGAAGTTGATGAGAGAGGGAGCAGGGAACCCTTTGCCCATTTAACTAAGGTGGGATTTGATGAGAGAGGGGACCAGTGAATGTGGGTTGGGTCACTGGTGCCTGAGGTAAGGAGAAAATATTGAGGAATAAGTCAATTGTGCTGCTTTCAGACACTTTACTGAGGTGAAATAATTAATTATCACCATCATTATCCTTCTCTTTTGTTTACCTTCTGCTACATGCCCTGGAGCTGAGTCATTTCTATAGGTTAATAGATATTCCTCCCGAGTTTCCACTATGAGGTAAATAACTGCAGCGTCCTCAGGTACAGGCTGGAAGGAGTCTAGACATTTTACTAATAAAAGTAATATTTTTGCTCTACTTTGATATTACCTGAATAGCATAACTGCAGTCTTTTGCTATGCCACTACAAAATCAACAAATCTAGGTCATTTGAGCTCCTTCCAGTGCCATATTTTTTTCCTGAGCAATGCTAGCATGGGAACAAGTCATGCCATGGCCTCCTCCATGTGACCAACCATCAAAAGAGGTGCTTCCAATCTATCCAATAATGTAAAGGGCGGCAGCGGCGGGGGGGGGGGGGACGGACTTCAGCTGTTTTGTTTGAAAGCATTAAAATTTAAAAACGATCCCTGAAGCGTTTCCTCCGGGTTTCTATAGACTGTTCATTACAGGAATCAACTTGATTACAGCACTTATTTTCCCATTATAGTGGCATGATCCAAAATCCCACATGCAGAACCTTTCCATCCTCATCAATTAAAGAAACAAAAAAACAAAACAACCCAGTCTCTGCATATGGTGATTCTCATGGTGCAAGTAGATAATTTCTGTAGCCTTAGAAGTCAAGGAAAATTTTCCCTGCACAAACTGAGATCTCCATGTACACTGCATTTGCTCCATCACATCCCAAATCTGTATATGTTGTGTAGTCTGGGGTAAAATTGTTTTGTAACCTATTAACACATTTTCAATGGGTAAGTTAAGCATTTTTTTGTTGTGGACTTCCTCAAATATTTGAGAAGGTATAAGTGAGAGAAAAGGGGACTGTAACCATTCAATGGTTACATTCAAATGGATGGCCATTCAAATGGATCACCTTGTCAAACCTAGCCAAAGAGTGCAATTACATTAGAACACACTATCTGTCAGTTAGCCTTATGCAGAGAACCATGTGTCCTTTGGGACAGCAAATAATATGTAGGTTGGGTTCTTACCAACTAGGTGCACTCCCACCCACATTACACAGACAGGCTTCTCTGATCTACAGCTTTCATTGGTGGCAGAAACAAGCAAACAATCAATTCATAATTATAATTCACCATAGGTGCCATTTACCGTAATAGTAAGTTCTCCAGCAAAATCCCCACCGAATAGGAATGATTGAAGACCAGAACAACACACTTACATACAAGTAAATTTGCATGGGAGAACATCATGATAGGATGTGGCAATCATATACGTGGCAGATCCCAATTCTAGGACATACCTATATCACTACTATATTCATATCTGGTGATCTAAAGATTTAATTAAAAGAAGATTCCACCTAAACATTAGGAAGAACTTCCTGACAGTAAGAGCTGTTCGACAGTGGAATTTGCTGCCAAGGAGTGTGGTGGAGTCTCCTGCTTTGGAGGTCTTTAAGCAGAGGCTTGACAACCATATGTCAGGAGTGCTCTGATGGTGTTTCCTGCTTGGCAGGGGGTTGGACTCGATGGCCCTTGTGGTCTCTTCCAACTCTATGATTCTATGATTCTATGAATTTTAAAGGCAGCTAAAACTTGTATCTGACAAATTAGCTCAAGTTCAGAAGAAGCTAACAGCTTGCAGATTTTTTTTTTCAATTTTCAGAAAGAAAGAAAATATTCTAAAGAGCTGGAGTTAAAACAAGCAGAATACCACTTTGAGATTCAGTAATGCCATATTCAAATTGAGAGGATATATTACATTTTATGAAACATTGGCATAACATTTTCCTCATATTTAAGATTTTGCCAGACCTTGTTATCTTATGCTTTTTCAGGATAAAATAAAGGGAAATTCTCTATTTAATTCCTTAGACTTAACTTAATAAGAATACATTTTATCTTGCATTAAACTGACAAATGTTTCCCTAAACTGGCAGGAAAACTCTTTTTCAAATCCTGTAACAAGAGAAGCTATTTAAGAAAGTACCAGTGTTCTCTACTGAAGAGCTGAAGGTATAAAATTTCTGAGTGAACAGGCTTGGTGGGATGAGAGATCATGTGAATTATAGCTAAACACATTGATTTAAGATTACCCCCCTCCTCAAAAAGGAAGATAGAAAAGGCTCTCAGTAATGTTTTTTTTCCTAGAACCCCCTCAACAAAAGGAGACAAAAACTATTTCATCAGTGCCGGGCCAATATGTGAAGGCAGTAACAGGCTCTCCCCATTCTTTGTGATATCAGCAATGTTTCAGGCCATGTGCAGACAGTGGGAGAAATGTTTGCTTCCCTGTAATGTGGCATCTGTTAGTTTTAAAGGAGTTTATGCACACAGCAGTACACGGTTTTCCAAGAGGGAAACGCATACTTCCTCTGCTACAGATGCCCTGCATCACATCCCTACACCTTTGTTTGCAACATGCTTTTGAGCTAGCTATTTGAGATGGCTAGAAAGCACCCTTCATCACTTGTCTGGTGGTATGGGAACTGGTGGAAACAAATTAGCACAAAAAAACAAACTGTACATTTTCAATGAGAATTTTGATAAAGTTACAACTTTTATTATGTTTTTTGGAATATTAATAGATGGAAGATGCTTGCTTTCAGAGACAGGTGCAGGTGCTCTCTGAATTAGAGGCAGGAGCAGTAATTTGAGAATAACACACATAACAGTAACACACATAAATTTCTTAATTAAAAATGTCAGAAAAAGTCTTACTGACAAAGTGTCTTTTTTCAATTATGTTTTTTTTTCCCCTGGTCTGGGGGCCTCTTCTTTTTGACTTGTTGCTAGTGATAGTGTTGCACTGCTCAGCAATTGCAACATAGCTGGGATTTTGCAGTACCTTTGTTTTCTCCCTTGGTGTAAAAGCAGGCTTCCCTGGATTGTTATATGATGTTTGGACATGTGCCCTCTTCACACACCCCAAATTGGTGAGGATTAGAGGACAGGAATTCATTCAGAACCAGGAGAGGAATAATTGGTGGATCATTCCAATAGGAAACATTACACTAATCAGTAATATAATTGCTCCAGGAGAGGTGACTATGCATCTTGATAACTGATGTCAACATTTTTCATTTTTTAGTTTGCAATATTGTGGCATTTATAGCCTTGATATTCCTGCACTCTGCAAAAGTATCAAGTGAGGGAGAAGGATTTATTGTTGAAACACATTGACAGCATATTGAAGTCCCAAGCAGAAAGTTAAAGAGAATTTGCACATCACAATAAACACAGGACAGCAGTGATGAGTTCTCCTGTTCTGAAACATGAATTCAGATTTACCCTATGCGCCAATGTATTAATGCTATATTTGTCCCTACCCCAATCTACACTATTTGTTCTTATTGGCAAGATAGAAATGTGAAGACAAAGGTAATTTTTGCTTTGAAGGAGCAAAACTTGAAAATCAAAACTTAATGTGACCTAGAAATTCAGTGAAGGAACATATTATGTAAGAAATATTAATGTTTCCAGTGCAATTTCTATAGCTGAGAAGTATTTCATTCATAAAGACAACTTCATCTCACAACTGCCATCTAGCAAATACTATATATGCTCAAGGAAAAAATAAATGCAACATTAATGTGATTATAAATGTCTAGATGGAATTGTGGAAATAGGTCTCCTGCCTTGCTTAAGCAAGCTGCACACATTGCTGGAGGGCAGTGCCTGCAGATGCTCCCCCGAACGCCATCTGGATACTACTTTTGAATCCAAGGTACAAGAAAAACCTACCAAGGTACATTTAATAATACGACATGGCAGGAAGGCTCGTCAAATGCACACAACAGTGATATGTGCATTGCTAGATACAACCTAACAACATTCCATGAAAACATATAGAGCATGACACAAAGTTGATAACATAGGTTGCAAAGAAGACAGCAGCAGCTGCATGTTGACTGCTTACAAACGCTTCTGCTACAATGGTGCAATTTCTGCACTGAGACAAACACTTTCCACCTTTGCTACTCAAGCTTTGCCATTAATGATCACCAGAGTTCCCCTGACAAATTGTACTAATATCAAGACAAATAAACAAACTATGATTCTAGCCCTACAAGTACATCTGTAACATGGGGTTCATTCTGTATCTCTTGCTGGGTGAAACGTCTATACACACACACACACACACACACACACACACACACCAAACACCATCTTTATTTTAAACAAACTAATAATAAAAAAAATCCTTTACAAGTAGATCACTTTCTTTTTTGCTTGGCAAAACCAAATTCTCCTGGTCTGTTAAAACCCTCTTTAGTTTTGCACGTACAAACTACTGGCATTTTCAGTCAGTTTCTTATCTGAAAACATGGATTTAAGAGTTGAACATCCAGTGAATACAGAAATCTAGACCTGGATAAGTTTTCAGAACTATGGTTTAAATTTCACTGGTTAAATCTACTTAAACATTTTGTAGGTCATGATCCAGCAGAAGCTTCCATTCATTAATGTCAATGGGGCTTGTGCAAGAAAGCTTCTGTTGGATTTTGACCCAAATGCTAAGAGAGTAGTTAAGGGTTAGTCTTACTTACTAAAAGCAGGTATGAGATTGAACTTAATGATCTGCTTTGAATTATACATATGGGGGAAATCTCAAAATAGTGTGAGTGGTGCCTGTTCATGCAACAGGGTGTCTGCTTTTCCTTCTTCATCCTGCAGTCCTATGCATGCCCCCCATCCTCCAAAAGAACTGCCCTGGAAACTCTGGATGGGGACCCACTGTTGTCCAGACAGGTGAGAAGACTGCCCACTGCACAGGTGAGAAGACATCACTGGATCCAAGTCATTTTTGTGTGTAAGCAATCCTGACTAGTCTTTTGCAACCAAGCAAACAAATGTAATATTAAAATTTGGGATGCTTAGAAGTTAAACATGAACAGATTGTTGTTATTGGTCCCAATTTAAGCTCAAAATTTGTGAAGCTCATGTGTTAACCATGACCAGATTATCATTAGTGTTCTGAGCACTACTATTCCTTGCTGAGCTTCTAGTAGGAGATACAAAGAGAGATTCAGTATATTTCATTGCCAACCTTGACATTCACAAACCTTCATCTGATTATTGTGAGTCATTGGATACTAAGGAGAATCCATGGAATTACTGACTTGCTAGCCATAGTGAGTTTTCCTCCAGGATCTTTAGTATCCAAATTGGCTTTCGTATTTGCATTAGTAAAAATATTTTTGTGACTTGTAGCTCTGAGTAACCACTTGTACACTTACATACATCCATGCACATATATTTGTATATTTCAACAAATGTGAATAACTACTATTACTTCTACTACTGCTATATAAGAATGCGACAGAAACACAGCTTAAGTAGAATAAATCTTTCCAAAAACCTACACCCATTCAAATCATAACTGATGTGGGTTGAGTCCTAATATCCTGATTTGCAAACAGATGACACCTACTCTGCCCAGGGATACATGACTAATCAATGGCAGGCAATGGGGGATTGTGGAAATGCGGTAGGGATACATCTTTATATAGAACTGTGATGAGTTGTTTGAAAGCCTTCATAAAATTGTAAACAGATAGTTTGGACATGTTGATGGGAAGATTAGGTTTTATTGTGACTTGAGTGACAGGCTTAGTGAAGGGTATTTACGGTTTGCCTCCTGTTGCTAAAAACACCATGACAAGCAGAACCTGACATGTGTGCATAATGGGAAGGCTTTGGGGGGAAAAATTATAAGAAAAAGAGCTCATTAAGAAGCTTGTATTTCAGCAAGCTTCATTTTCACATGCTGAGAAAACTGCAGCATTGGGGAGCCACACAAGGCATGGAAGATCTGCGATTTGGCAAAGGCTGCTTTACTTTGACTTTGCTCACACGCATTCCCAAAAGACTAAGCGGGAAGCTCTGTCCAAAAGTGGCAGGGAGGACTGGTCAACATCAATATCAAAATAGGAAGGAAGGAAAGAAGGAAAGGAAAGGCATAATGCCGTCCAGCATTTATACTCAGCAGAGACACCAAATTAATTTTGCAGAATACAAATGTGTGTAGCTGTTATACACAATTTATTTTCACTCTCCAATTTCTACCCAGCAGATTAATTATGATGTCCATATGCAGCAGGAGAACAGGAAAATAGCCTTGCCAAGGCTGCTTTCCCCAAAATGAAAATGAACTGTCTTACATCAGCCGCAGTGTTATAAAGTACAGTGAATTAGAAAGAGGAGAGAATAAGGAAACACTTCTCTGTTGTTAAAGTCATTTAGCCAAAGTCATTTGGACATTCATGTGAGCAAGGTTTACTATTAATAAAGTAAGTGTCCATGGATATCTAAATCAGATAGAGGCACACTGGGTAATACAGGCACAGAAATTGAATTTTAGAGCGCTGTCTAATAGAGAAAGCAATAAATTGGGGGGGGGGTGAAGGCAACTGTCTTAAAGACAAAGATGGCTGTGTATAAAAGAGAGAACATTAAAACCAATGAGTGGTTGAATAAGATATTGGTTTTAATGTGTGCTTTATTTATTTTTAATTTGTAGAATTGCTGGATACCTGCCTACTCTTCTTTGTGCCTCTTGTACACAGGTGAGAGGAGAGCAAAATCCTGTTCTTTGCACACTAATGGAGAATTACTGATCTGCTTTGCTTCTCAGCAATGCTGTAGCTAAGTCCTTGTTCCCAGGATAGGGAGCCAGCCTTGGAGTAGACCTGACAGGGGGACATTCTCCCTCTGGGGTACTTTTAGGCTTGGCTCTTGGCTTTGTGATCTGTCATCGACTTCACCCCCCATTTTCCCTATGTTCAGTGTTTGCTCCAATGCAGTATATAAAGTAGTGGAGGACAATGTGAAATTTTAGTGTATGGATATGTAAATTGTCTTTGTTTTCCTTAGAGTGTGGTGCTACCAAAGTGATCTAGATTCATTAGAAAATCTGCTATGGTAACTCTGCCACAGGAGGACTTGCATTACTCTGCTCACCAACCTCCCTGTGATTCCCCGCACAGCAACCCATAAAGCTTTTTCTTCCCATCCCATGGAACTACAAAAGCTCGCTTTTCCTTGGGCCTCTTGGGTTTTTATTCATGGAAACCCAGCGCTTTGATATGGCACTACAAAGCCTGCAATGGAGGCTGCACAATGACAGCCTTACATTTTTATGTATATAGGAAGACAAACCTGTGAGTGTTGAAGAACTATTGAAAACTTGTTACTCCTGCTTTGAATGGCATATACTTACACTTACAGGTTGACTTTTTGGCACATCATAAACACCTTCCTTCTTTTGGCTAGTAGGAACCTGTAGTAATAAATAAAAATGTAGTTAAGATTAAGGTAAACATACAAATATTGAGAGGTAGTTGTAGTTGGTAGCTTGAAGAGTGCTATGCGTGATCCTGCACTTGTGCAAAACTGATACTTTCTTATTGTAGTGAAACAGACAGATTACCATAGTCAGAGACAGTCCTCAGAACCCAGGTACGCCATAATCCCCATTTCTGAGATCATGGTCATATGGGTTTCCCCAACAGGCCCAGCTCTCTGGAAAGATACCCATTTATCCAACTGGCACTCCTGCCAAACAGCCAATTGAAGTAAACAAAACCATCAAAATATATATCCCTCAAAAACAAGCTAAAATATCTACAAGAAGTTGATTTTAATTTACAGTATATATCTAGGCTTTGAGCATCTACTGGTTAAAATATCAGTTTCAGATCCACATTTGTAACAGTTGATCAGTTTCACCTTTTAAAACAGTAATTTAGTGCTTCCCAATGCTCATGCTAATGGTCTTGTACATTTTGGAAGGTAATGAGTGATCTAGACACAACATCTCACCAAGCGACCCCCTGCACCATATCAGAAGCAGCAAGGGGTAGTTTACAGTTGTGAGTCACAATACAAGTCAAAGCTTGGTTTTCAGCCAATTACTGTGCTTCTTTGAGAGGGCTGACAATGAGCTACTTTATACCACTCAAATATAGATTTGTTAATGGGGAGAATACTTAGTTTAGAGCTGAAATGTATGTAGTCTATATACGATAACTTAACACCAATGTGTCCAACACAAATTAAACTAAAACTTTTTTCTATGTTATACACAATATTCAGGGTAAAGCTTTCAAGGCAATATAAATAATATATACCAACATAAAAAAGGCTGAGAAAAAAAAGAAGTTATTAGAGAAATCACACCATACAAATTATATCTGTACTTGCATGAGTATGAAATGGTACACATGTCATTGGGATAAATGAAAATGCTTAAAAGGAACTTTGGTCTATGGAATGTGCTTGACTGACTGCTGGAGGCAATGAGAACACAGATGGAGCAATTCTATACCTGATAAATGTTTTCTTCTGTTTCAGGCTCACGGATTGGCTCATGTCCAGCCTCAAACACAATGTACTATTACATCAGCAGCAAAGGAGGAAAGGTCAAAGATGAATCAGAAAAGAAAAAAGGCAATTTGGAACTTCAGAAGAAATAACCATAGACAAGTAGTAAAGAAGCAGGTTCAAAGTACAGGCTGGCTTAGGAGCAATTGACTTTTGCTGAAAGGCATATCATGCAACCTTCTTTTATGGAAGAGAAATAAAGGAGAAATGGAACTTTGCTAATTGTCATTTTGACAAGTTTCCTGCTGTTTTCCCCACGGAGATACAACCAAAGGCTCAATTCTGTTCCCACAGCAGCTACTGGGGATTTTTACTGTGGACTTCTGTGGGATCATAAAGAAGGCCCTGGGCTGCTGAGGGCACTTTTAATCTGTTCGAGGGAAGGAGGGAGAATTAGCAAGTGCAATGAGTTAAATTTCAGCTTCGATTTTCCAATAGGGGGCTAATTTTTACACTATATTTGAGTACGTAACATTATTATTATTATTGAATTTATATGCTGCCCTATACCTGGAGGTCTCAGGGCGGTTCCATAGTCAAGATCAGTTATGAACAAGTGTTTATTTATGACGGTGAAATTTATTAAAGGAAGTGCAATTTGCATGAAACAAAAAGTTGACTATCATTGTCGCCTTCTTAAATTAGCGGCAGGGAAATCTGGCTCAGAGCACTGGTCTCAATGTGACTATGCCCCGCAACCCATGGCCACCTGCCCCACACAGGTGTCGTAAGGTCACAACAGAACAATGGGAAGTTTAAAGTGAGCATCTAGTTTTTCTTTTTGCAAGTGGGGCTCCTTGTCATGGCTTATCAGCTAAGCAGCACTGAAAAGTAGAATCAGCTGCACCTGCAGCTGAGGAGTCTTGCTTGTACCTTTTTGAAGCGGTTTGCATTCAAACCGCTTCGTAAAATGCAGCTAGCCTCTTTGCAAGGGCACTCCCATCACCAATGGCTCTGCTTCAAATGGCTTCCTAAAATGAAACTCTGTTTTATGAAGCAGTCTGAAATGCAGCGCCAAAGGCATAGCCTTTTCCTATGGCCTTCTGGGCTCATTGATTTTTTCCCCTTTATTCCCCCCATGTGTAAGGTAAAGGTAAAGGGACCCCTGACCATTAGGTCCAGTCATGGCTGACTCTGGGGTTGCGGCGCTCATCTCGCTTTATTGGCCGAGGGAGCCGGCGTACAGCTTCCGGGTCATGTGGCCAGCATGACTAAGCTGCTTCTGGCGAACAAGAGCAGCACATGGAAATGCTGTTTACCTTCCCGCTGGAGCGGTACCTATTTATCTACTTGCACTTTGACGTGCTTTCGAACTGCTAGGTTGGCAGGAGCAGGGACCGAGCAATGGGAGCTCACTCCGTCACGGGGATTCGAATCGCCAACCTTCTGATCGACAAGTCCTAGGCTCTGTGGTTTAATCCACAGCACCACCGGCATCCCCCCATATGTATCCCCCCACAAAAAAACCGCACACACCCCTCAGTTTCCTTCCCTTTTATTCTGATAGAAGAGAATGAAATGCACAACTTTCAGGGCTAGCATAGTTTCTCTCCCATTCCTGGGGTGTTTTTTGAGGATGGGAGGGCTTTGATCCACTGCTGTTTGCAGCATGACACCCCCAGTGCCCCATCTCTGCTGTCAGTGGGACAACAGCTACAGACCCTTCCATAGCTTCACTGAAGACGCATATAAGTTTGATTGCCCTCTCCAAGAAGGCAGATCTTTAAAATCCCATGGCCTTAGAACGTCCTCCCGGGTACTAAAAGATTGCAGCATTACTATAATACATTCGGAATTTAGTATTAAGAATACTACCTATAAATCAGTGTTTTGAAGATATTTGATAATTTTTATAGCTGACTTATTAGACACCTAAATTACCGTATTTTTTGCACCATAACACTCACTTTTTTCCTCCTAAAAAGTAAGAGGAGTATATTTCTTTTTTTAGCACTGTCACTCAACTTAAAAGCTTAATCACATCCTTAACTATTTCTGAAACTCTGTTTTTATAAAGCTTCAGAAATTACCTGGTAAACAGGATCTTCTACATCTTCCTCCAAAATTGTCTATCGCAAAGAAAGTAGAAGAGACAAAAAGGAAAGAAAGTGAACAGCAGGTGTACAAGAGCCTAATATTGAGGAAAGATATGGCACATTGTTCAGTAAAGGAGGGCTAGATATCTACTCAACCTTGCATTGCATATATGAAGGCGCACATCAAGGAGGAATACTCTGAAATTCTTCCAGTTTTAAATATCACAAATTAAATATTCATGCAACCATTTCATATGTCTACTGTGCTCAGCTTTGTTATTCTCAATCACTGCCAAATTGTATTATGGCACTACTGATAACAGCAATATTCACAGGCAGCAGTGGAACCTGTAAATCTTCTATCCACTGAAACTAGTAACCAGTTACCAGTGCTCAGCATCATAAGACCCACCCATTTAATGCTACAGGTAAGAGATTAAGTTTGCATGATTCCTGATTTCTGTGGCAAAGGATCAGTTTTATTCTTTGTTCCTAGGATGTCTTAGCACAACAGTCCCAAATTCTCAGTTGTTGCTTTGTCACTTCATCAGTGTACACTTCTATTAAAAAATAATTAGATACCTGATACACTGCTTGTTCACACTGTTTATCTTTTTGTGCCTTTTTTTCCAGCTCTTCCCTTTGTTTCAATTCATAAATGAGTTGAAAGAGGTCTCGCAAATCCAGAATTACAGGCTCCGCCTACATAAAACAAATTAAGAGTATTTCAATAATATGGGAAAGACGACTAGCAAACAAAATGTGACCTTTCCTAATGAAACAGCTGGTCTTAAAAACACTTATTTAGTAACGGTATAATGGATTCATTTAGATGCATCAATGGATTCTTATACTCTTACTTGTGAGTAAACCATTTAAATTATTACATTGAAATTAGTGTTAGTGCTGAAGTATGAAATCATCTGATTCATATAATGAATTTGTATAGTTTGTAATGTTTGGCTGTAATGCAAACTTGTCAACATTTTTGCTGGAAGTTCTTCTCTGACTTCAAACATTAAGAGGTTCTGCTCTTGCTTTGTTAATGATCATTAGGTCATGTCAAGACAAGACCACCTGATTTGTAAGCACCTGGGCCCTTTAACGTTAGCCCTTTATTCTCAGTGTCATTGTCATTGATCAATGTGAAATTATGTGACCTACAAAGCCAGCTGCTTTGTTGATGCATGCACAATGTTATCTAATTTTAATTTCCTCACTGCTAATGAAACTATCATTGTTTCCTGGAATTACATGACCGGTCAACCCAACTGAAGTGAGGTCAATTCTCTTGACGGCTTCTTGAGAATGCTTTATGTGATTGTTGCTCCCTATCTATATCCAAATCCCTCTCTTGTTCCTATGTGCATGTATTTGGGTGCACAGAGTGAGTGAACTTCAAAGCAACTCTCTGTCATGGCTAGTGCTGTAGGAAAACTGCTGGAGGACTGAACCAAGGTGCAGTTGCTAAGTGACGGGGGAGCAATATAATAATGTGCATGTAGCAATATTATGAGATGAAAGAGTTCTCAGGTGAGCTTTTTCCAAATGCTTGCCAACAAATCTCATACCAGCCAAACCAATTCCAAAATGAACCATAGGTTCATCTCAGGTTCCATCTCAGGGTGGAAATTGTATATTTAGGACCATTTGTTCCTACTTAATGTCAGACACCAATTAAAGTTCTGTGGAAATGAGTTAAATCCTGGGTTAAATCTACAAGTCAAAAGTTACTGAAGATAGGCTTCCACAGCCATATTGGAACTTTCATAACAATGTCTAGCCTGTGCCTGAAGTCAATGTGACTAAATCTACACTACTCTAGCTTAACTTGGTTATTCAAATTGAGTTCTTAGGATGGCAGCCTTAGGCATTTTTAAACACTCCAAAACACACCCTTTCTCATTGAATTAAATACCTTGTTTATATTGGTCTAGCTGCAAACTTTAACTAGGCAAAGGTTCATTTCTATATAAGCTAATTATATTTGCAGATTAATGGTAATTATAATTATGAGCATAAAAGGCATTGCTTATATTTATTAGTGGTTTCTAATACAATGAAATGAGAGTAGACTATGCTAAGTAGCTATTTGTTTTCCATCGTTTTCTATCTAAATGAGTCTAGGACCCTAAGTAAACTTATTTGTATTCAGCTAGTGTTTCCAGTTTAATTAGAAAGGAAAATAATTACTAATTAGAAGGAATACATCAAGAAAAAAATTGAGAAGGGTGAATTGTATTTCTTTCTTTCCAGGACTGGTATTGCTAAACTGCCATCTCAGAACATTTATGCATGCACTTCTGACAGCATTATATACTGCATAAACAATGCTTGCAGGCTGCCCTTTCAAAGCAGCACTGTTCTAGACAGAGCTATCAAACTGAGTTAAACTGCAGAAAATGACAATAATCTTGATACTTACTGCCTGGGCTGTTTTTATTGCCACAAATCTATGATTCCCTTCCTTTCCGCACACATATCCGAAGGCCCGATGGTCTGTGATATCCTTTGCGATGTATGAAATTTCATGAACTGCATGATGGTGCTGTAGTAGCTGTTCATAAACCAAAAGCAAAGAAGCACAGGGCATATTTTACCAAAGTTCACATTTTTTACTGAGACATGTAATTTACCTTTGTGAGGATACACCTGAATGACAATGATGTTTCAATAAAAAGCGAGGTATATATTCTTCAAGACTATTTTTGATTGATTTGATATTACGCTTATAACCATTTTCATGTTTTGTATGCATTTCATCCAGTGCTTAGTGTTCAGTCAGATTACCCCCAAAGGCGCACTCTTTCAGTGTCTCCCAAGACAGACAGATGCCAACAACAACAACAACAACAAACCTTCCCTGTCTGTCACCACAGGTTCCTTCACTGCTACCTCACAGTTCAGGACTTTCAATGTAGAGTGCTCACTGATGGTTACTCATCCCCTCAGGGTTCTGTCCTGGGCACATCAACAGTATAGTGTCCCACTCAAGGGAAGTAATAATACCACTCTATTCTGCCTTGGTCAGACCACACCTGGAGTACTGCGTCCAGTTCTGGGTACCACAATTGTAATATTGACAAGCTGGAACATGTGCAGAGGAAGGTGACCAAGATAATCAAGGGTTTGGAAACTAACACTTAAGTTCAATGATTGAAGGAGTTCAGTATGTTAAGCCTGGTAAAGAAGAGACTGAGAGGGGATATGATAGCAATCTTTAGATATCTAAAGGGCTGTCAGGTGGAAAATGGAGCAAACTTGTTTTCTCCTACTCTAGAAGCTAGGACCTGAACCAATGATTCAAGTTACCATAAAGGAAATTGAGACTAACCATCAGAAAGAACTTTCTGACAGTAAGAGATGTGACAGTGGAAAAGACTTCCATGGGAGGTGGTAGACACTGCTTCCTTGAAGGTTCTTAAGCAGAGGCTGGATGTAGATGTACAGTTAAGTTGAGATTCCTGCATTATAGGAAGTTGGACTGGATGACCCCTTGGGGTCTCTTCCAATTCTACAGTTCTGTGAATCTGTCGCTGTTTTCTCATGTGCACTAGGACAGCTTGTGCTGTTAACAGCTCCTTTAGCAATCTTTTGTGCCTTGCAGACTGTCACAGACTGTGTGTGTGGTCAGCAGGTGGTCAGCAGCCTCCATTTACAACTTGCAAGCAAATACACTTAGCCTAGAAATGTGAACAAACATGTGTAGGTCTGCACAGAACATGCTAGTACAATAGTAACTTGTCAGCGTGTTTGTTGTACCCCAGCTGAAAGGGCTTTCCACTGTTTCCAGAACCGGAAGGCCATCTATTAGTGCAAACAGTAGCAGGGTTATCACTTTCAGATAGCGGTAACCTTTCAGTTTTCATCACCCAGCTAAGTAACAGTTCTTTTTACTTTTCAACATGTGAAAGACTTGTCTGGCACAGAGGAGAGTTCAGCTCTGCAATTTCACTGCTCAATATAGCCTCCTGCTTACTGCACTGACACGTACATTTTTATTTTTGAAAAATAGTGCTCTTTCTGCCCAAATTTGTCTTCCATAAAAAAGAAGCTTTATGTTTAATTAGCAATATATATTTAATTAGAATTGGGGGGGGGGTCCTCTCTGCATTTTTGTGTGTGTCAGCTGTTGAACATTGCTTTGTATGCAAAGAGACAGCAAATGTGAACGTTAGGTGCTTGGATTTTATATTGTGAAGTTCTACAAAATGCAGTAAAAAAATAAATAAATCCAGAAAATATCCTTACAAAACACTTCTACATCATTGTTGCATCCTAGTAAAACTGAACTGAAAAAATCTACCTCCAGTCAAAGGCAATATCAGGGCAAGATATTTACAGATGCAAACAAACCAAATCCTCAGACATTGCTTTAAAATGATCAATATTTTTGCTAACATGAATCTTCTAGTTATCTGCACTTTTTATCCAGCAATAGATTTCTATGGGCCACATGTTATGATGAACACTTGAACATCTGGATAAACTAGCTGCTGACCCATTAATCAAAGTGGGATAACTGAGTGGTGATTTCTGTGAAGAGAGAGGGAAATCAATATTCATGTCAACTTAGGCAGACCTTGTAGTGTTCCTGCCCTTCAGTAATGGGAACCACATTGGTCAAGAAATATCTATCGCTAGATTGATATTGGCTGACATGTAAGCTGATGATGCCAAAGTGTTACCTTGCAAACTGTACCAGGCTATTAAGAAGTAAGTTAAGCATGCCTACAGCAATAGCTTTGTCTGTATTTAATTTAAGGAGTATTTAGAAAGATGACTGTCAAGAGATTTAAAAAAAAATCTATGAAGTTTTACTTTATCTTGGCACAGGAGATATGAAATATTATACTGCAGACTCTGATATGACAAAACGCTGGTGCATGTTGATTAGAAACATCAAACTGTTAGACATCAATTAAATCGGATAAACTGTTTAATTGTACGTATTTATGTGAAATGTTGACAGATAACGAATACACCTCTTTCCCCATACAACTGTATGTTTACTACTTTTAGTATTTTGGTTTTTTCCTGGGGAGCTGAATTGGTTCCTGTTTAACACAACACACTAGCAAACCCTATTGAAAAGACTCACCAGCAAATCCTTCTCACAACAGTAATTCAGAGTCAAATTAGCTTTACACTAAGCAAGAGACAGGAGACCCACAAGCTAAAAACATCAGTATTTATCGATGTTTCTAATGGTGAATGCCTTTTGCTGGTTTTATTCTTATATGCTTTATGAGAACTTGATAAAGAGGGAGGTAAGGAAGAAAGAAAATAGTAAAATGAAAAAGTGCCTTATCTGATTAATAAAGTGTTGCTTATTGCACCCATAATATAATGTATGGATAACTTTGAGAAAAACAGTACTTTTAGAATATATTTTTGGAAATCCAGTTATGAAACTCTGAGTCATTGCAAAATGAAGAAGAAGAAGAAGAAGAAGAGTTTGGATTTGATATCCCGCCTTTCACTCCCCTTCAGGAGTCTCAAAGCGGCTAACATTCTCCTTTCCCTTCCTCCCCCACAACAAACACTCTGTGAGGTGAGTGGGGCTGAGAGACTTCACAGAAGTGTGACTGGCCCAAGGTCACCCAGCAGCTGCATGTGGAGGAGCGGAGACTCGAACCCGGTTTCCCAGATTACGTGACTACCGCTCTTAACCACTACACCACACTGGCTCCAATGGCTCATTAATTTCAGCTTTTTCGTGCCCTTGCTTGCACATGGGATTTAATAGGCTACAATTAAATTGCAAAACAGATAAAATGAAAATTACCCCTTGACTTTCGTGAAATATAGTTTAAGTACTAGCCCAGGCATAGGCAAACTCGACCCTCCAGACGTTTTGGGACTACAACTCCCATCATCCCTAGCTAACAGGACCAGTGGTCAGGGATGATGGGAGTTGTAGTCCCAAAACATCTGGAGGGCCAAGTTTGCCTATGCCTGTACTAGCCTTTGCATTAGCAACAACAACAACAACAACAACCACTTTATTATTTGTACCCCACCCATCTGGTACAAAACCCATTTCCTAAGGCACTCTGGGCGGTTCCAGTACGTATGAAAACATAGTAAAACGTCAGACATTAAAAACTTCCTGATACAGGGCTGCCTTCAGATGTCTTCTAAAAGTTGTGTAGTTCTTTATCTCCTTTACATCTGATGGAAGGGTGTTCTACAGGGAGGGCACCATTAAAATAATCTATTGGAATGTTGAAGGTTTCTTACAAACTATCATCTCCCCCCCCTCACACACTTAGAAGCCAGCCTCATAACATTCACATGTTGAATTTTCACAGTCTCTTTCCTGAATTTGTCTCCAAGCCTGTTATCAACTTATAAGTGAAATACAAACTATTCGGAGGGCTAAAGGATGAGAGAACATGGAGATAATACAGCTCTTGGAGGAGTGCTGGATTGGCTCTTCTGGAGTGTTTGTATTTCACTGACATCCACACTACCCCCTTTCACAGCCCCCTCCCCATATCGGTAAGCAACAGTGACCCATCCAGCTAGTAAATTAGCATAGTTACTTTGCTCCACTTGGTGAGCTGCTTCTGCTAAGTAGTACTAGAAGAGATTTGTTTGTTTAATGTACTGCGCTTCATCCATAGGTCTCAAAGCGGCTCAGAACATAAAAATGCAATATAAAAGCAGTTATTCACTAACCACCTGTCCACAATGTTCTTCAACTGGACATTGTTGTCATTTTTTAAGAAGGAAACCAAAAACAAAAACTAAACTAAGCAATGAAATCACTACAAATAAACACATAAAAGCCAACAGAAACCGCATGAAATCCTTCTAATATAGGTTTCAAAAGCCAGCACAGAGACTCGAAGTTCTAATACACCCCTAACATAGTTCAGTCTGGACTTGCTGGGGCAGAGGAAGATCAAAAAAGCCTCCCCCTCAAAATAAATAAATAACTGATTTTGACTGGTTGTGTTTTATATTGTTAAGTTACTTAGTGATTTGTTTTCTTTTTTGTAGAAAGCAATTAAGAAATGTAATAAAAATAAACAAATGAATAAGCACAGTATCAAACATCACTGGTGAGGTGCCATCATTAATTTGAATACCACTTTCAAGAATGTCCTCTCCCTAGAAAGTGCCTGTCTCACCTCATTATGCATAGAGAAAGGGCTGTTATGTAGATATGTACAGGAGAAGATGCTCCTTCAGGTAACTGGCTAGAAGACATTTGCAGCTTCAAAGATTAATGCTAACACTTTGCACTCAGCTGGGAAATCTTCCCGGTTATCAATTAAACTTTGTTATATCTTTCCCATGCAATCTGATATTTTATTCCACTGCATCACTACTTTTACAGAGGTTTCTGCTCATGGATCCACTTAGCTATTAATTTTATTTTCTCTGTCTCCACTTATACCTGACTATATTGGCAAAATTGAATGGATCTAGCTACTTCAACAATCTCTTGATTTTCCCATTTCTCTCCAGCTTCTAGAAGTCTGTCATAAAGCCATTCATCCCTTTCCTCATTCTGCCCTCTTCTTTCTTTTTCTGTGGCCTTCAAGTCATGGTGAAATCAATCAAGTTGATCAATTAAGCACTTAGAACGGCCAGGAATCACTTCCAATAAGAGGGTTAGCTTCTGTGACAAAGACACAACAATACCACAGCTACCCTGTTTTTAATGAGGGAATTTATTTATTGAAAGACCACAGTATTAAGGTTGCACTTAAACTAAAGGAAACCAGTTAAAGCAACCAATCTCCCAGTAAAGCTACATTAAAAAAGGTCCATTCCAAAACCAAACAGAACACAAATATCAATAAAAAATGCAGGGGAAGAATTCACAGGCATTATAGACACAGAATATTTAACGTTAACTTGCTCTCAGAGCTTGCCACAGAATGTGAATAATTCAGATCTTATTTATGAATCGCTGTGGCCCATGCACATTTTCTCAATTCTCTGAAAAGACTGACAGACTGCCCATCACCTTTTGTTTGAGCTGGCTGAAGCCTATTATTTGTGTCTTATAATCTATGGGTGATATATAACATTAATCAGAGAATGGCCGCTGAAATCAATAAAATTCTAAGTCCATTGATTTTAATGGATCTGCTTCAAGTATGACTTAGTTGGCTATCATCCTATTTCTATTAATAGCATCTTCTATAAACAACATCTTCTTCCTTTCGAAAGAAAAGGGGGGAAACCTTCCATAAATGCAGTTCTATGAATGAAACAACATGTACCTACCCATGCAGCATATAATGGAATATGGAACACTGGTTATGCAGATTGCTTAGCATGGACTGGAGAATTATAGCCTCTACTTTCAGTTCCTTTCAGTTAAGTTGTTGTGCCTGCTGCTACCCTTTCCTGAATAATTTCATCTCTTCATATTCCTATTTGAAATTACCTAAGCTGCAATTATGAAAAACTTCCTTCACATATTAATCATATGAAGAGGGTCCATGCACTGAAAGAAGGATCTTTGTCAACAACTGTTTTTTGTGTTGAAGATATGGCATATGGAAATTTATGGACCTAATGGGTATCTAAAGCCATTTGCACATGCAGAATGTAGGTACCCTATATATAGAAATGAGCAAACTAGTGATATTTTAGGGAGCAGGCGGTGCCCATTACTTACATCATAGGAGCCTACACAACATAAAACACTGTTGCTGTATGTTGTATGTTGCAAGAAGCCAAGTTACAGGGAACCAGACAGAGGGCCTTCTCGGTAGTGGCGCCCTCCCTGTGGAACACCCTCCCACCAGATGTCAAAGAGAACAACAACTACCAGACTTTTAGAAGGCAGCCCTGTTTAGAGAAGCTTTTAATGTTTGATGTATTATAGTATTTTAATAATTTTTTTGGAAGCCGCCCAGAGTGGCTGGGGAAGCCCAGCCAGATGGGTGGGGTATAAATAAATTGTTGTTGTTGTTGTTGTTTATCTTATATTTTGGAAATGCACATCCAGGTTTTCTTTCCCTTTAATTTTTTTTAGGAGCCCCAAGAGAGTGGGGCCCTAAGCTATAGCTTGTTTAGCTTATACGTAAATCCAGCACTGGTAATACCGAATGCTGTTCATTCGTTTTTCGGCAGTATGAAAAAAAATGCTGAAAGTCAAAGGCTTTGCTGAGCATATGCAATACCTTAGGCCCCTTCCAAATAATCATGCCAGTGACATTTTTATTATTGTTATTACTGCTGCCATTTTCATTACATTGCATTTTGGACTGTTTTTGTAATTAATAATAAAACATCCTGGAACTATGAAATGAAGGTCAGGCTTTATTATTTTTAATCAATGAATTAAAAAATTGTCTTTGGCCAAGGACTAAATCCAAGATTCTATAACCATCAGTAACACTGATGTTGCAGATGTGCTCCAAAGAAATGACTGCAGTTGCTAGTAGGATCCCATTTTTTTTAAAAAAAAAATCAAAAATCCAGATTTTTAAAAATAAAATGTAATGTCAAACCGGGCCTCAGGCACAATCCAGCCATTCAGTTTCACTGTATGCCATGCATTGTCAAAAGAACTGCAGTGGTTGGAGCATCAGAAAGAAATGCTCCGTGGCTTTTCAGAGTTATTCAAATAGCTCATATAAGACTTTCAATGCATATTGCGATACATGACAATGATACAGTCTTGCACATGCCAGTGGCGCTTTTGCACTGTTAGCTAGAGGACATGGAACTCCATCTGCCACAGTGACTGGTGGCAGTCCCCTGTAAATATGAGACTATAAAATAAGAATGCAAGAATAGCTCTTCGGCAGCAGACGAAATGCCTACACTGAATTTAGATTGTTCAGTACCAATGTGAGGCAGATCACTATTGCTTCCATTATTGCTTTTTTTACAAGGGAAACTGAGGCTTAAAAGATTTTCCTAATGCTAGGCACAAAAAGAATGGCTTTACCAAAAAAGCTTAACTTTTTCTGAAGGGAAAGGGGAGGTCACCTTATTATTAACTCATTCTTCTATAAGACTATCATATTTGACTTTAAGCCATTAGGCAACTGTGTGAAATCTTGGTGATAAAGTATGGGAGAAATTTTTAAAGGTGTTTTCCCCCCCTCCACACACACACACTAATGTTCTCTATGTATCATATAGGAACAACATCCTAGTGCACTAAAATGGATCTGAGCGTTTGGATTTTCGGCTCAAATGAAACTCAGAAGAGGTGGAGAAGTTTGATCTGTTCTTCAGCTAGAGGTGAGACTTTGATGTAAAGAGTCATGCAGCTGTATTACATAGAAAGTCACTCCCTTAATAGCAAAGATTGTGTAGTCTCCTAGATTTTCAAAGTTTAAATGGAGAAGCAGACACAGTTTGACCATCCTGTCCTGTTTATGAAGCACAAAGAGCAACTACAAATTTCAAATCCTTAAGATTTGAGGCTACTTTATTGAAAAATGAAGAGTTTTCAACAAGTGAAGTTTACTTCAAAAGAGACAAGTGTCACCTTATCTCTGTGGACATTACAGAAATATTACACACTTTAAGTTACCTCCTAAAAGTCATTTCATGAAGACAATGTATTAGACATGGCCCCAGTAGAATCTATTGTATACTTAGGGTCATATTCAATGAGGTCCTACTCAGAGTAGACCCTTTGAAATTAATAGACCTAAGTTAGTCATGTCCATTAACTTCAACGGGTCAACAATGAGAAACATTAGCACTGAATACCACCCAAAATATACACAAAACCATGCTCCTGCTTCCATTATTACCATTTTCAATATAAATCATTTTTTTCTACCCTGTTTATATTTCATTCAATCGCAAGGGGTTCAAACTGGTTTCTAATCATATAGCACTCCAAATTTGAAGCATTAATAAATAATAAGGGAAGACTCACAGCCATAAATGTTGAAACATGCACTGCTCTATATAATTTATAGAAGATTCTGGTTAGAAACTACTTCATTTTCAAAAGTCATAAAGGCTCAAGATTTTCCTGGGAGAGATTCTGTAAGTGTGATCCAATATAGTTTCAGTCAATACAATAAAATACAGGAAAAGAAATGACTAGGGTTCATTATAAAGCAATAGTGACATTTTTTTATCTCTGCATTACAAGACAAGACAATGCACAGGTCATTATGAGCAGAAGAAATGCCAGATTAAGAGTTCATATTTTCCTAGTGGCACATTGATTATTTAATTTCTATACCGCTCAATATATTTTAAATACTTCTAAGCAATGTACAAAAAACTAAGGCAACAACAACAGACAATATTATAAAAATACAGCTCCATATAAAAATGTTGCATTAATACAAAGTTACTCACATATATAAATCAATTTCAGTTCATTTTCCTTTCCTCTCTTCCCTCTCAACCTCAGGCTTCTCACTCAGAATCAAACAAACCTTCAGCTCACCCACAAAAGTCTCACAACAAGAGGAGTTCATGGAAACAGCCTAGTCTCTCCCTCTAGACTTGCTCTTTATGGACAGGTATTTCCTCAGGCTGCCTACAGCTGTGTCCTATTCAGCTACACTCACACAGGTGCAGCAGGTTTGCTGAGTTTCCCAGGAGGTGCAAAGGATGGGGAGTGACTTCCCTCCACTCACAGCCCTTTCTGTCCTATCATCCTCCTCATCCACCAGCTGGAATCTGCTAGAAGCTTCTCCTATACAATTTTATTAAAATGGCAACCACCATTTGTTACTAGATCCATTCCTAGATGCATCCACTACTTAAGTCCACAGCATGTGTCTCACCAAGAGAAAAAGAGCCATATATTCCATTTGGGGTAACAGCTATTATCTAGAAGTACAGGAAAATGTTAAATTATCAAAGGCATGAATTTCCTTAAGCGAGAAGAAGCCTCTTTTTAAACCAGCCCTAAGTTCGCAAAATGTACTAGCTAATACGCATTTCTACTTGCCAACTTCTCTGTGCTCACATCTGTTAATACTGGTGGTTAATAGCCTTAAAGTCTTCTCTATTAAGATTCCTGGAGGCTCTTCTTACTTGCCAGAGGTGGCCGGCCAAGGCATGTAGGCTCCTCTAGGCATCTCCTTACCAAGGATGCAAGAGAACTGAGGTACGTCTCAGATCAGAGACAGCCAACACTGTCCCCTCCAGATGTTGTTGGACTACAACTTCCATCATAAAGCTGACTGGGGCTGATGGGAGTTGGGAATCTAAATCTGGAGACTACCATGTTGGCTCCTTCTGCTTTACACATTTAGACGGATGTAAGTCCCCCTGAACTCAGTCAGGTTTACTTCTCAGTAGGCATTTGTAGGGTTGTACTGTTAAAAGAGTAAACCAGGTGGCTCAATTATGCATGCTTTTTTTGGTGTTACAACAGATTGTATAATGCTGATAATGCATGGAAATTATTTCAGAACAACTAAAGCTGATTAAAACACAGCAGCTAATTATATTTCAGCAGCTTTCCCTGTGTCTATGAAATAAAACAAAAGATGGTATTTATTCAGAATATTAATGGCAGCACTCTCTGGCAGGTAAGAGGCAAACCCTGCAGAAACAAGGCAGCTCAACAAAGCATAATGCATGGGATATGAAACACAACCCAGCGCAAATGGGTGAGAGGTACTAGTCCTACATGGAATAATGCTAATTGCAGGTGAAAATCTTGTTCAGAAAACCACCTTCATGATATCCTTATACATGATCTAGGAACTTGTCCGTCTTGTCTAATGACACGCACACAGCACAACTGAGCAGTCTACACAACAAACTTTCATCAAACCAGCAGTTATGTCTACCCACATGCTGCAATACATGGTGAAGAGCTGATTTGGACAAATTTCAAATCCCAAATAGAAATGACTTGAAAGGATTCTGGGCTCGCCAGAGCTGAAATGGAACTCTGTAAGATGGCTTGTGTTGAAGCAGGCAGTGGCGTAGCGTGGGGGGTGCAGGGGGGGCCAGCCACACCGGGTGCAACATCTGGGGGGGCGCGCTCGCACTCGCCGCTCTCTGGCCCTACCTGGCTCACTCACTCTCTCTCACTGCAGTGCTGGCTGTGCGAATCTGATCCGAGCCGCTGGGTCGCCGCCCACTGTGGAGGGGGTGGGTGCCAGGCGTGCGGTGCGGAGAGAGAGCAAGGGACTATCTGGGGGAGGGACAGTGCAGCGGCCGCCCAGCGCAGCGCTGAGCGCGGGAGAGAACCACACCAGACCAGCCCAGGCAGCAGCAAGAAGAAGCTGGCAGCGGCGGCAGGTTAGGGGTTAGGGGGCGCAAATTACATGCCTTGCCCCGGGTTAGGGGGCGCAAATTACTTGCCTTTCCCCGGGTGCTGACAACCCACACTACGCCGCTCACCTTGGCAATCCAGCCAAGGTGGAAGCAGGGACTCACCTTGGCAATCCAGCCATGAAAAGAATAAGAAGCAGCTATATCCATGTGCTGAAAGTGAAAGGTAATACAGTGGTACCTCGGGTACATATGCTTCAGGTTACATACGCTTCAGGTTACAGACTCTGCTAACCTAGAAATAGTACCTCAGGTTAAGAACTTTGCTTCAGGATGAGAACAGAAATTGTGCTCCAGCGGCGCGGCAGCAGCAGGAGGCCCCATTAGCTAAAGTGGTGCTTCAGGTTAAGAACAGTTTCAGGTTAAGTACGGACCTCTGGAACAAATTAAGTACTTAACCCGAGGTACCACTGTAGTATCTCTAAGCCTGCCATAATGTCAGGGTGGAAAGATGAGGAAAGAGAGAAGAAACATCATGGTCAGAGTGAGGAAAGGGTGCAGAGGGCCATCTCCATTGTTACTTACAGGCCAAGCTTGTAATCAGATGGAATTATTGCAACTATAAATTTAACCCCTTCATATTCTGCACCTCCAATTTTTGTGAAAAGTCTGTCTGTTTTTCTGTGATATGGCATGTTTCAATAGGCAATATGGATATTTTTTGACCAATAGTATATAGAAAATTATTCTAATCCTAAAATTTGCAGAAAAGCCACTGCACCCATCCAGTTGAAATTTAGCAGGATACTCCAGTTCTGTGAAAAAGTATGGAAGAAATTATTGCATTCTGTGTGTGCAACTGTTCAGCATTTCACTTTGGCCAACTGTAGGTCTTATCCAGGTTTAACTAAGACATCTGCCAGTTTCACCATGATCATCCCTGCTTGACAACCACCACAAATATGCAACATGCCATCCCATTCAATCTGGTATGTGTATGGCAGACCAAAATTAAATGTCCATGCAGTACACAAAGAAAGCATTACCCTTCTGACTCTGAAGGGGGAAAAGCAACTTGAAAGGAAATGACTGCATATGCTGTTGTACATTTGGTATGAACTTTCTGAATGCTACATCATCTGCGGCATGGAAAACTTTTACTAATAATTTCAGAATAATTTTGTGCATTGCTTTGCACAAATGTGGATTTTATGTATGGAAAATGTGGAAACTGTTGCCCTTGTGACATTTCACTGATATACTGTTTGTGAAGTGTTTTACAACATGCTAAGTGGAAATTATTTTATCTCACATGCATATAGCTATATTGCTCATTTTGACCATAGATGGGTACAAAGATAAGTAATACATAAAAATTTCAAATTCTAACTGCTAGGTGTTGTCTTGTTGTTTTTTAATGCAGCCAGCAGAGGAAAAGATCCTGCAGTTTAAACGTGAAAGGCAAAGCTAACTTGGCGCTTTCATTCCAATGAACATAGTAGTTTATTATTTTAGGCACAGACCCTGGCCGAGACCACAATGACTCCACGGCTCGTGAGCAAATAAAAGAGGACAAATTGAATGTGATAGCATGGAGAGAGAAAGAAAAAGTGAACAAAGAGCAGGATGCCAATTTGTGGTTTGATAGAAGAACTGACTACAAAATGGGCCAGGAAGCAGGACTTCTGAGCGTGAACATGATTGAACTCTTTCCTCAGAAGGGGCTGTTTATTCTCTCGAAAATTAGCAAAACACTATGTGGCTGCAAATGAATGGTCCACCACTGAATCTGTGTGACCTGGAGCCTTTCATTCAGTTGTGTCACACAATAGGCGACAGAATTTCTCACTCTTGGAAGGCAAGTATAGAAGAGAAAGGAAGTCGTAACCTTGGAACATTCTCCAAATATGAATGGGCTTCTCTTCAGATAACCGGCCTCTTAAACATGGCTTAACTATAAATGGAAAATAAATCTGCAATCCCAGTACACCTTCCATAAGGAGTGACTCTACTGATAAACCAAGGAAACGTTTTTGTGAGCTTCTCCACAAGGAATTTCTAGAGCATTTTCTCCTGCCCAATAAAATACTGGAAATGGCACAGCCAGAAAACACTTGCAAATAAAATGGAATAAATTATACACCATAAATAACCAGGTAGATAGATTTGACATCCTCATCATCAAAAAAACATTTTATACAGACACGATCAAGGATCTAAATGAGTAAGGTATCTAGAAATGTGTTTACACTAAAGTCATTGATATAAATTTCATATTGCAGGCATTCATATTGTCTAGATTAAAAATCCATTCAACATGGTTAGGAATTCAGGCAGGGTTTTCACTGGTTTATTGCATGTAACTGAAAGAGTGGAGTTATGTGTTATGCATTATCACTTGGCATTAAATTGTGCAGCCTCACACTTGTCCTGTAAAATACAGTTGTACCTCAGAGGTTGAACAGAATCCATTCTGGAAGTCTGTTAGACTTCCAAAACTTTCAGGAACCAAGGCGTGGCTTGTGATTGGCTATAGGAGTTTCCTGCACTCAATCGGAAGCCATGTCGGACGTTCGGCTTCCGAAAAACCGGAACACTCACTTCCGGATTTGTGGCGTTCAGGAGCTGATTTGTTTGACAACTAAGCTGAATCCTAGGAGCTTGTCACATTGGGTTATAATAATTCTTCTTTTTTTTAATTAAAGCAAGATGGCATATTGGAAAGCCCTGCTGGGGAAGTGTTCGCACAGGACAAAGATCCAAGGACTTCATGGGCAGGATAAAATGCAAAAGCTGATTTTGGCCCCTTCTTACTTTCATGTAGATTAGGTTTAGCATTCAGCTTCATTCTTTTTTCTCTCATCTGAATCTCAAAGCAGAAATTACAATTAAATACTCAGTACACCAGCTTAGTTCAAAACAGGCATAACTCCTTTGAGTTGTTTTTACTTATCCCTTTTTCTGGCTTTTTGCTGCAAAATCAGAGGCTAAGTCTTTGAATGGGTCTCTAACACTGTGCTGCTCTCACCTTGTATTTAAATGCATGCAATGATTCTTTCATGGTTTTGAAGCAATGTCTCTTGCTCCCTGGGTACATTTATTTATTTTAGGAAGAAATATAGTCCCCCCCCCTGCTTTAGCAACTGTGCACAGCATGATTTCAGGGTTGTTGTTTTTTTGTTCTCTTAATCAAAATTATCACTTAATTCATTTGATTGTTGCACAGGTCTCATATATTCCCCCCCTCTCAAGCTTTTCAGGGCATCATTGAAAATCTGTTCATTCCAAGTTCATAGGCACATATAACAAAAGCAAGGAACAAAAATATGAAAACAGCAAAATAATCATGTTTTCTATCCCACCCCACCCCCCCACCCCGGAATCTGAATGGCTACCTACTCCAGCCAGGAAACATAAGGTTATATTTAGTCCACCAGACATCGTGGATCTACGCAGTGGTGGAGCTTCATGCTCCAGCACAGGGGGGCAGAGAGCAGGCAGGAGTGGAGCTGGCGTGGCCCCCAGGGGCGTGGTGCGCTGCCCACAGGGGCGTGGTGCACATCCTGGGGGCATGGCATACTGCCTGCGGGGGCATGGCACCCAGCACGGGGGGGGGGGCCGCGATGGCACCCCACCAGGATCGCGCTGCTGGGGGCAGTGAGCTCCCCCCCCACTCCTCTTCCTCTGCCAGTGAATCTACGTCACGAATCAATTTTGGTATTTGATTCCAGTATTTAAAACAGAGAAACCTTGACTGATACAGCATCAGTAATCTTGAATTACACCAAATGAAGAGCCATAATAGTCACCATATCCCAACATTATCAGATTTACAGTGGTTGGTTTTTTGTTTTTGTTTTTAATGGTTTATTCTACTTCCAATCACTAGTATCAGCATCTCCTGCATTTTGTGCAAAAGAATAAAATGTGTTAATTGAACTTTGCATCTGGCACGCCAACACAATGTATCAACAGCACCAGTATTGCTGGGAAATGTCAGAAATGCTACTAATACAACTGCTAATAGCAGAGCAAACAAAAAAACTGAAAAGCAATTGGTGAGATATAGCACACTGCATTGAGAGAAAAATATCGGCTACAAGTGGGAGTAACTTTGCAGACATACAGGAGAAGAAGATATTAAAGACAAATAGACACAAGACTTTAAACAGGGACATCACTCTTTGCTATGGCATTTTCACCACTTGTGACAAAACATTTCAGTGGTTCTGAGATGGACTCCTTTATTATTATGTCAAGAGTTCTCTTGTCAAGCACTTTCTCTTAGGCTGGAATGTCACCCGCAAAATTCTGCTGGTGCTAGAAAGGGTTTTCAGCTATACATAAATTCAGGGCAGGGTTGAATGTTGGTGTGTCCGTATAGGGTAGTAGCTATGTATAATAAAAATCAACTGAACAAGTTAGTTCTGATTAAACTACTGTATTTTTCGCCCTATAGGATACACCAGCCCATAGGACGCACCTAGGGTTTTTTTTTGGGGGGGGGGAAATAAAGAAAAAAAATTATTCCCCCCCAGTCGCAGCTTCAGCGTGTCCCACGCTCTGGGCAGCAGGCTGCTATCCGCAGCATAGGGAGCCCTGCGGGAACTCCCGCGGGCTCTACAGGCTTGCTGATAGCTTCCTGAAGCCTGGAGAGCAAGAGGGGTCGGTGCGCACTGACCCCTCTCGCTCTTCAAGCTTCAGCGAAAGCCTGCATTCGCCCCATAGGATGCACACAGATTTCCCCTTCATTTTTGGAGGGGGAAAAGTGTGTCCTATAGGGTGAATAATACGGCAATTCATTGGTTTCAATGGGACAGTTGTGACTAGTTTAGTTGAATTGAGGGCCAGGTCTTGATTACTCTGAACACTGCACATCTTAAATCATTTATATCAACATATTATATCAGACAGAAATCAAAGTCCACCCTGAGCACCTTCTGGCTATAGCAGAAAAATTAAGTCCTTGTTAAACTTAAAATAGTCCATATATTACTATGTGGACATTATTATTGATGTTATTATTGTGCGGATAATATCATGCTCTCCTGCCAACCTAGCAATTTGAAAGCATGTCAAAGTGAAAGTAGATAAATAGGTAAGGTAAACAGGAAGGTAAACAGCGTTTCCGGGCGCTGCTCTGGTTCACCAGAAGTGGCTTAGTCATGCTGGCCACATGACCCGAAAGCTGTACGCCGGCTCCCTCGGCCAATAAAGCGAGATGAGCGCCACAACCCCAGAGTCGGTCACGACTGGACCTAATGGTCAGGGGTCACTTTACCTAATATCATGCTAGATATACACCTATGAATTTTGCTCACTCTAAAAGCCTGAATCGAATCTAGCGCTGGCAGCAAAAAAAGCTCACCTTGAATTAACCGTAGAGAACAGAATAGATGCCTAGCAGTTAAGGCAAACACTTTCATGGATAGGACTTGCATGATATGGTTGTACACGAGTTGAGGAAATATTAACCCTATATGAGTTTTGGGCCTCAACAGATTGAGACACCCAAGTTAAGCCAGTTAAAAATGTCCTGCATCATACTCCATTCATTCATGTACCTCTTTCCTGGCAATATTTTCTTCCTATAAAAACCCCTGTTTCCTGAGGGCATTTATTACATTACACTTCAGAATTTTTCATACACTGGGGGTACACTTCATACACTTTAATAATCATCTAGCCTCTTCTTGCTCTAGATACCATCAGCAATACTTTTAGTCTGACAACCATGAAAATACAAATTATTTTCATCCCCCCCCCCAATTTTAATGCTGTTGACCTTCCAGTCCAAACACACTAAGAAAGGAAATGAGAGATATCTTCAGAACTTTAATAAAATGTAAGGCATAACGTGAAATAACATTTAAGGATTTTTTAATTGTTGGCTGCTTTGAGGGTATTTTTTGGGTAGCAAGGCAGCCTGTATATTTCAACATACTGATATTTACAAAAATTGCAAAGCTGAATTCTGCAGGTGCCGACAGTTTAAGATGCTGAAGATTTTCAAAGAATCTTGAAAAAAAAATATCCATCGGATTCCCCACCCCCCAGAACAGACACCCCCTATCTTGCATCCATTTCTCAGTTCTTAGGGCTTTCCCCTCCAAGCTGATCCTGGAACATAGCAAGAATCACCTGAAATCTGACTTGTGCAGGTTTATATGGTGCCAAATTTGTGAGGCTGGCAGGTGCTACATGCAATGGTTGGCACTGTCCCACTGCTCCTGAGGCAAGATGCTACCATCCTACCAAAATGTTCACCATTAAAAATGCATGGCTATATTATCTTGATATTTGCTGCCAGCTAAATTGGTGGAAAAGCTTGTGACGGTTTCAGAAGTCAATTTATCACATGAAAAACTTGCTGTAACAGAAATTAGGTCATAACAGCAACATTGGCTTCAAAACTGGGTCAGCCATTAAGAGAAACTTTATGACTGTGCACAACTGAAAGATCTAATCAATGGATTATGACTAATATACCACGTTTATGGCTCTTATTTCTATGTGCGTATTGCCTTGCATTGCCCTTTTACACATGGCAAAATATGAAATTAAAATTAAAGGATTACAGTGGCACCTCGGGTTAAGAACTCAATTCATTCTGGAGGTCTGTTCTTAACCTGAAACCGCTCTTAACTTGAGGTACCACTTTAGCTAATGGGGCCTCCCACCGCTGCCGCACCGCCAGCGCGCGATTTCTGTTCTCATCCTGAAGCAAAGTTCTTAACCCGAGGTACTATTTCTGGGTTAGTGGAGTCTGTAACATGAAGCATCTGTAACCTGAAGCGTCTGTAACCTGAGGTACCGTTGTATAACTGGCTACTGCAGATATGGGACTCCTGCAGTAGTAGTAGTAGTAGTAGTAGTAGTAGTAGTAGTAAATTATTTGTACCCCACCCATCTGATTGGGTTGCTCCAGCAACTCTGGGTGACTTCTAGGCTTTTGCTAACTAAAACATCTGGGGGGGCACCAAGTTGGGGGATGCTGTCCTAGCCAAAAAAACAAAAAAAAAGGATCAACCCTACTTCAACCAGCAAAGTGTCATCCTGAGTTCTGCTTCCTGATCATGCTAGTGTGTGACAGAATGCTTTGAACAGGCATAAATTAACTGGAGGCACTATATTATGAAATCATTATTCCGTGGTACCTACCTATCATTGGGGCATATTGCAGCCTCTTGAAAATCACAGAAAACTTGTGCCACCCAACAGAATTTAATCAGTCCATGAGAGATTGTTCATAACAAATCTGTCAGCTTCTGAGATGTCATGGAACTATCTGTTCCTTCTTGCTGCAGCAGAGTATCATATAAAACATCAGGCGATATTTTATATTATTAACAGGATGCCATGTTCGCAAGCTTCACAGAGCATTGGCTACATGGAACTTTGGCCCAAGTTAGCATTATGCCTCTTGTGTCCTCATGTGGGAGTTTGTTGCCATTTTTTTTTAATACCTCCATACTGGTTGTAGCGTTAATGTTTTTGATTTATTTTTTTTACTGGAGTCCACATTTTTATTTATATTCAATATATGTATTCTTAACCTCAAAATATGTCTTTATATGTATATATCAAAACATGACAAAACCATTAAATTAGGAACCAGGTTTACAGTCTTAAAATAATCCTGAAAATGTCAAAAATCTATAGGCTGTTCCCGAGTTATAAATTCTGCATATCGATCTCAGCGATATCATTTTGAGGAGACTCAAGAGGACTAATTATGCCAGCAAGTGAGCGAATAGAATAAATAGCACTTGGCATATTTGCTTCGGATATACATATTACACACTTTAAATGTCAGAATAATAAGGAAAGGAAATGTTTGTTTTTTTAAAAACCCTTCTATCCTGATTGGCCAAACTTTACCCTGCTTGACATACCCTCATAAGTTAAATGTACCCACATATTTCACCCGTTCTACTTCTGGGAGATTGCTAAAAAAAAATACTGAAGAATTTTTGGTATATTGCAAGTCCTTGTACGCATCAGAAACTAATGATTTTGGGGGGTTTTAAGACAGCTATATTTTCACTCAATAATCTTGAGGTAAGAAAGACGGTGCTGTCCTGTACAGCTGTCAAATACTGTCATACCTCGGGTTGAAGTTGCTTCAGGTTGAGCGCTTTCGGGTTGCGCTCTGCGGTGACCCGGAAGCAATGACACCACGCGCATGCGCAGAAGCGGCAAATTGTGACCCACACATACGCAGACAGGTGTTGCGTATGGGATGTGAAACTTATAGCAGTCAAGTACAACATTCCTACAGTGGACATGTTAGGGGATATTTTTGTACCACTCAGGAGAAAACGTCCTGTTTCCTCCTGAGCTGGGACAGACTTCCACTGCATGTGACTTGATGTGGGTGTGGCCTGTTGTTGGTAGAGGAGCACATGGCCTCCATGTTCTGCTTTCTGTGTTCTCCATTTTTGTTTTCCTATGTGTTAACAGAAGTGACTTCTCAGTCGCGGTCACTTGGGACCTTATGGGACAGTTCATGTAGATCCAGCATAGGCAACCTTGGCCCTCCAGATGTTTTGGGACTACAATTCCCATCATCCCTGACCACTAGTCCTGTTAGCTAGGGAACATGGGAGTTGTAGTCCCAAAACATCTGGAGGGCTGAGGTTGCCTATGCCTGATGTAGATATATAGTTATGTAACCTAAGCCTGCCTTCAGGGATCTATCAGTGAACCTGAATGAATGTGTGAGTAAACTGTTGTTGTTGTTGTTGTTGTTGTTGTTTAGTCATTTAGTCGTGTCCGACTCTTCGTGACCCCATGGACCAGAGCACGCCAGGCACTTCTGTCTTCAACTGCCTCCCACAGTTTGGTCAAACTCATGCTGATAGCTCCAAGAACACTATCCAACCATCTTGTCCTCTGTTGTCCCCTTCTCCTTGTGCCCTCCATCTTTCCCAAAATCAATGTCTTTTCCAGGGAGTCTTCTCTACTCATGAGGTGGCCAAAGTATTGGAGCCTCAGCTTCAGGATCTGTCCTTCAGTGAGCACTCAGGGCTGATTTCCTTCAGAATGGAGAGGTTTGATCTTCTTGCAGTCCATGGGACTCTCAAGAGTCTCCTCCAGCACCATAATTCAAAAGCATCAATTCTTCGGCAATCAGCCTTCTTTATGGTCCAGCTCTCACTTCCATACACCACTAGTGAGTAAACTACTTTTATATTAAATTTAATCAGATTCTCATGTCTGTTCTTTTTAAGGGAGGGATTAGAAGGGATCTTACCAGGAATCTTAAGTCGTGAGGCTCAGACAAGCCAGCAACAAGCTAACCGCTGTGTAATTTTAAAAGGGGGGTGTTTGGAACTCTGCTAGGATATGGAACTTGCTAGCACAAGTTAGGAATGGTATCATTAATTAAAATATCCTTTCCTGCCTCCCTAATCATCCTCACAAGATGGAATCAAAAAATCCATGCATGCATTTTGGACATACTTCCCCCTCCTCAAAACACAGCCCTCCTCCCACAAATAGCAAAAAGAATTACAAACAGTAAAATTAAATCATCCCACGTTAGTAAGAGGGACAGTATATTTTCTTTCTCCAGTGTTTTAGAGGATTAAAGTGTTAAGTGGAGTGAAACCTCACCAACAATTGTTCTAATTCTTAGTGACAGTATTTGCCTTGAGTGACACTTTCCATCAGAAAGTGCAAGTACATCAAGCACACCCATCAAGACTTCAAGTACAAAGACAGATAAAATATTAATTAAAATGTATATTTTTTCATGAATATTACATTTGCAGTACATGAAAGTACGCTATAAATGCAAAGGAAAAAATTGCAGGCAAGATTTCTGACAGTAACCCAAATACATTATTTTAAGCTCTAATTATGGAGCAGTTCCTTTAAAACCATCCATCTAAAGTCAGGCCTGCCAATGCCAATTTTTAGAGAATTTGCTGGTTTAGGGCTACACATTGATTTTTTTATTGTGATAAATTAAAATCCAATATTAGCCAACAAGATACAAAGCGCACAAAAATCAACATTTGTCTCTTTTAAATTAGGTCAGACGTATGTGCATGAGTAACGCAGACAAATGAGAGAAATCAGACATGGGCATTTTGTGAAATAAGTAATAATTTGGCAAATGATGACATGACAATGAACTTATCCAAACTGGGGCAGTGGGGCAGAGCCAGAGGACAGGATTATAGTCCACACAGGGATGAAGCAACTATCCATGATTTTCAGTTCCAGCAATGAAATTATTTGTTTTAAGATGTGAAGTACGCTAAATAGTCAGAAGCTGCTGTAAATCCATGTGTGGTTGCCCCATGTAGAGAATCAATGAACTGCAGGTGGCAACATCCTCAGTGAAGAACCTTCCTGATTGACCACCAAGGCTGATCACTGGATCTTTCTAGGCAGAAAGGAGTAGGAAGAACTAGCCTTTATCCAGATGATCCTTGCTTGAGAAACAAGGTCTTCCTGAATCCTAAGTTATTATTTGGGCCAGCTTCCAATTTGACCTCAAGAATTCACTTGCTCTTTGGTTTGAACTCTTGACTTGCCCCTTGGTCCTGTTCTTGACCCCTGTTCTGTCTTGGGGCTCATAGTTCCTGACTCACCTCAGACTGCTTTCCATGGCCCAATCTCAATGTGAATATTGCAACTGTAGCAACCACAGCTAATTAACTACTTTCTCTTCTTTATTGTGCACTGTGGAACATCTGGCAGGATGAGGAAAAGTCAGAATCAGCAGAATAAAGTGATTGTAGGAAGAAGGGCCTGCAACTGGGATTTCTCCTCATTTTATGACATCGACAGTAGCAGGTTCTCAAGTGAGAACTAGAATGAGAGCACACCAGTTGCAGGCCTATATCCTGTAGTGCATGGTGTGTGGTGCCACAACTCACTGATCTCCGGTCAGTCACACTGTTGTTGCTTACTGGGCGATATAGTAGGGTGGGAGAGATGGTGGTGCAGTGCAAACACGCCAGCAGAACTAATCCTGCTGGTGCTTTTGCCACTTCCCCTCTACCTCCCGGTCAGCAGCAGCAGCAGCAGTGTGACCAACTGGAAATGTCACACTGTGTCACACTATCCACACTATCCACTACTGGAATGACAACAGCAGACTTCACTCTCTTATAGCTTTAGAAATTATATTATCATTCTGGCCAGTGAAGCTAAAAATCCTCTTTTTCAGGTGCTAGCATCTTTGTGGATGCTTCCTCTGACTCATACTCATTTTTTTCTCATTCTAGAAGTCTGGGGAAGACAATTTCCCTATGGGCACAGGAACTGCTGTAACTTGGAAATGTCCTAGTAAATCCCAGATACTGCCATAATGCCTCACAGATTTCACATCCCACTTCAGATACACTGGAAAGGATGAGCTTGGCGGACAAGTTCATGAAACAATGGCAACTCTTCCTTGGCATCACTTGTAAATTACAGGAAGCAGAATGCAACACTTGCATAAGGTTATAAGCTTAGATAATCAAACAGTGCATCATACTTTGAATATATAGTACCCAGTACTATCCCAATAACTCTTCATAATTGACACTGCATTATTTACTTGTAAGTTTAATGATCTTGGTTATCCAATAACATAATATTAATTAGGAAAGCTAATTCTATCTGCCATCAGTCTGGTTTTATTTCTAGCATCATGCTAAATAGTTAATTTATATAAAAATTTAATTGAGATCCTTTTTAAAATTCAAGAGAGGGCATAAGCCACGGTGAAGATAATTATAGTTAAGATAAAAGCTGTTTTTCAGTGTGTTCTGATTTTATTTTTAATGTTTAACTTAAGCCCCTGTTAATCCAAAATAAAATTGTTTAAGTGATGGAAATATAATGATTTGACTATGAGATAATTTCAAGCCATTCTTTAGCCTCTGTGTTATGAGATTTTAATATAACAACAACAACAACAACAACAACAACCAGCCACTACCCTTTTAGTACATACTTTCAGCACTTTACATATGGACACAAAACCCTCCTCTCTTCCCTCCCCCATAACAGAGACCCAGAGTGCCAGCTTGGTCCTGCGACCATGGGTGCCTGGAGCCCTGGCACTGAAATTTGTGGGTGACCAGCCTCTTCATGAGGAATTTTGTGGGTGCTCAGACACCCAAGGCCTCAGGGAGTTGGCACCTATGACAGAGACAGTTTAGGCTTCCTTTGCAGCCACAATCTGAATAACAATAATACACATGATAATTGCATCCCCACAATTAAGATCATGTGTAGTTTGACACAAAATACCAGTTCAAATGTTTGTCTTTCACATGGAAATGGACAGAAATGAGACCTTAATATGTCCTACATCACCTTATGTATTCTATCACAAAAGCCCCTGGCCCTAGTTTTAACAACTTCAAGGTATGTGGATAAAATCATATCAGACATAGAAGTAGCTTCATTGAGTTACTGTGTCAAACAAACAAACAAAACAATAACTACGCCTTAGTTATCGAAGGCTGTTGCTTTGATCTGCAGCAGCTGTCAGAAAACTTTTTTAGAAGGGGAGCAGTCCACTGTCCCTCAGACTTTGTGTGGGGGCCGGACTATATTTTTTTTTGGGGGGGGGAAATGCCCCATAAATAACTCAGAGATGCATTTTAAATAAAAACACACAGTCTACTCATGTAAAAACACCAGGCAGGCCCCACAATTAACCCAGAGATGCATTTTAAATAAAAGGGCACATTCTACTCATGTAACAACACGCTGATTCCCGGAGCGTCCGTGGGCCGGATTTAGAAGGCGATTGGGCCAGATCCGCCCCCCCGGGCCTTAGTTTGCCTATCCATGATCTACAATAAGCAATTTATAAAGCATTTCATCTGTTTTGTGTGACTTTATATTGGTCAAAAATTACTGCCCAGCGACAGGAAGCTTTCAAGGATACAAGTACCAAGAGATTCAATTGTGTTGTCTGGTGTTATTATTTTACTTACGCCTGTCTTCTCATCAAAGATTTTGATTCCTCCAAATGAGATAGTTAAAAATATTTTCTGCTTGTGTTCCCCTTTTGAACGAGTTGCAGCAACAATTCCCTGTTGGGAGAAAACAGAATGGTTCTGATTTAAAATAATTTGACATTTTGTCTCTGCCCATTGTCTGCAGACGTTAGTGAGCAGTGGCAGTGTGTTATTCCTTAAAGAACTGAACACTTTCAACTTTCCGTTGATTTGGGACAATATATTCTCTTTTATCGATACTTGTTATTAAGTAAGGCCCACTGAAGTAATTGGTACTGACTTCTGTATAAATGTACTGAGGACTGTGTTGGACACTGGCTTCCATAGGCAGATCCACTTTACATATCAATTTTCAAAACACCCTCCTGCTATGAACTGTGTTATTCATTTTTCATCTGAAACCATGTAGTTTTGCCACAATCAAAATCTTACTGTACTGATAATTTCCCTCTTCTTTTTTCTGCTGCCTTGGAACACAGTAGGAATGTTTTATTTCTAGGTAGGTGAAACTGATGAAATTTGCATTTTGGGAAGTAGGTTGAAAATTCTTAGTGTCCACATTCTTTGCCTCTTTTTTCTGATTTGAGTCCCCCCCCCTTTTATATTAGCTTTCTTTTTCTTTTTAATATCTAGATTCATAAAGAATTATATAATCACAGAAGCAGAACAACCAGAGGACTAGTCCACTTTTTCCTCAACAAATAAGGCCTCTGACTGATCATACAAAAAGCCAAAATATGGTGTTTTATTTTTGATGCATTAATTAGAACCCCTTAGACAAACCACAACCACAGTCTTTCTCTTTGCCACATTAGGAAATGCATTTATTATTTAGAATATAACACTGTTGCTAGAAGCAGCTGCATAACTTCTGTTCCAATTCATTATTTTTAAAGCTAGTGTAAATAGTATCATCAATACTCTTTCCAATAGCGATTTCTGGTACTGAGTATGAACAGGATTGTAGCCAAAATGGGATCTCTGAGAAACAACACGGCAGTAGCAGATGGAATCCTGAATAGAGAACAGTAACTTCTGCAAGCATTTGTTGCAGGTCTCATTTGTGGCAAAAAAAAAACATCATCAGACTGTACAACTTGGGGCTAAACATGGGGGAAATAACATGCTTTAATGCTACCTTGTGTAAATGAACAAAAACATATATGAAAAAAGGTATCCAGAAGAAAGATTGTAGCCCAGCTTTCTTGCAGACATGCTAGTTTTCCATACAGATGGATTTATTTTTTCTCTTGAGGACACATACAATCTCTAATCTTGGGCAGTACAGTTTAGAAAGTATCCCCACCTAATCTGCTGTATGCATACAATCCATGCCCTACTTCAGCATCTATCAAATTTAAAATGTTACAGATCCCCTTTTATGGTATCTAGTTATGGTGGAGCATTATGCTTAATTGCATAACACTGTTCTTGCAACAGTCAAACTTGTGACACCACTGATGAGCTAGTGTGGTGTGATGAGTGGTTGTGTGCGGTAGGGTGGCGACTGGGAAGAAGTCTCAGAAACTAGGATATCTAAGGTGAGTGAAGGAAGGAAGAAGAAGAGGCATTAAACTGAGATAAGAATAGGTAGAAACTTGGAGAAAATAAAAGGAAAGGAACTGCAGATACCGAGTACAAAATTTACTAATACTATTACGATGCTTTGCTTCCACATATAGTCATTCTATATGTCATTATTGTTTGTTTCTGTTTAATAAATTAGATTTACTACTTAGAAGTCCTTGCATGGATATTCTAGAGGTGGAAGCTGTATTTTCTACATATATTGTACTTGGTGCCATGGAAACGAATATATATTTGGAGTATCTACTTTCAGTAATGTTTTGTAATGTGAAACTGACAAAAGCATGCTATTTGGATGCACACTTTAAAAAAAATCATCAATATTTCTAGTGTCTATTCACAGCAGTAATATTTTCAGACTCTGGTATGTGGTGCTTACAAATTACTAATCCCAGAACTGAAAGCAGCTCTCCAGCACACAACCCTAAATCAGGCTGTTTGCACATCCATTCGGTTGTGCTAACTACCCTGAGACATTCAATCAGTCCTGTGTTATTTTCAAGCTCAAGGCAACAAGAGTAATGTATACTCTCCGATCAGTGTTAGAGACCAAGATATGAAAGCTAGGAGCTAAATGGTGCCTTAAACCTAGGTTATGGACACAACAACAGAATGTCCAGGCACACTTTATAACAAGAATACAGTGCTAAAAATAAATGAATTGCAGCTAAAGTATGATGTTCATTTTTCACCCACTGAGTACAGAAATTTTGCATTCCAAATTATTATAACATGACAATGCTAGTTTATTTTTTGTTGGGGCAGTGATTTTTGCTTTCTGGAGATTTATCGTGAGACATCACAAATATTCCTATAATAATATGCAACCACTACTCATGTTTTTGAACTGTTCTGTACACACAAGTTAACATTCACTGCATCCCTATGAATTTTAAATTTAAATCTTTATTGTGGTCCAAAGACCCATCAAAAATTTCAGAACAAAATACGATTAAGACAGCCAACTACAAAAGAGAAAGGAACTGGGGCGATCATTTTGTTTTGTCTCAAGCATTATGATCCTTGTTTCTTTTAACTTCCAAGAGAAACTTTGCCACGGCCAGTGTAATATCATTAGATCTGACAACCAAAAGATATTTAATATGGGAGGCTTCAGATTTTCCCAGCAGATTTGCCAGTAGGTGTTTGATCAGTTGGTCCCTTGCTTGCTCGTACTGTCCACAATGCAATAAAATATGTTTCATGCAATCAACGTCCTGAGAACATAAACAAAGCCTATTCTGATAAGGGATGCCATCAGTCTACCATTTAGCACTTCCAATGGAAATACATTTAGTCTGGCTTTGGTAAATAAACACCGATAGGTTGGTACAGACAGGTTCCTAAGATATGAGGGTATCTGAAAGTCGTACCCATATCGGATTCCTGCTGCTACCAGGCCACAAATTACTTGAGATCGAGATCGCAGGTCACTATGTGAAATGTCCCAAAGCCTTTGCTTCGGGGATTCAAGGGCGGTGTCATAGCCCCGTTGATACAAGAGGGCATCCCTATCAAATGATGCAAGCTTATGGAAGGAATCTGGCACAAATGGTGACTTGTCCCAGAGTCCAAATGCAAGTGGCCAGGTTCTATGCCCTTCATGTAGGCCATTAAATAAGGATGCCTTTAGTAGAAACAAATTAATATGCTGCAGGTAAATTTTCAGCAGAAGGACATGAATATTTAAAAAGAAATAAATAAAATCATCCCAGTACATGGTAAAAACCAATAGAGCAGGAGCAAACAGCAATCTGAATTTGTGACACCACCTGTTTCTTTTGGTTCTAGTAACCTCTCAACATTACACAGGCAAGTCTCTCAATTATGCTAACAGGAATCAAACATTTTGGAGGAGAGATGGAAATTGAGACCCTCTGGGATGGAGACAAAAGGGCCAGCCTAGCCTTGTTAACAGCCAGAAGCTCCCAAACCACTTGTTGGCAGATGGAACCAAGGAATGAATGAGAAAGAAACTACAAACAGTTTAATCTTATGCATGTGCCATGGTACATGCTGCAGAGACACAAAAAGAGCCAGCTTTTCAAATTGGGTTCTTCCTTAATTACCAAGTACTTAAAATCCCTTTCCAACTTCTTATTTTTTTAAAGAATCGGACAAAAATATTGTAGCAGCACAAGATGTGTGTGTAGTAAATGTCAACATATAAACTATAAATACGTACATCATATTCCACTGCACGTTTATGTTGCTTCGTTTTATGTCCCTTATCCTTACCCCATTTGCATGGACAATGTTGTTTCTCGGATCAGAGATTTTGTTGCGAATACATATAAGTTTACTGGGAACATTTGCTTCTGCACCATCTAAAACAGGGGAACCCGTGGCCCTCCAGATGTTCTGGGACACCAACTCCTGTCAATCCCAGCCAACATGACAAACAGCCTGGGATGGTGAGAACTGCAGTCCAGCAACATTAGGAAGGCTAGGGGTTTCCCATCCCTGATCTAAAATAAGAAATGACCTCCAAAAGGCATGGATCTTTGAATCCAAAATCTCTTCACGTATTTCCCTCCCCTTTAAAATGTGCTTGGTCTTCCCCGTGCCATTATCACCACAGTCAATGTGATGATGTCACTGAGGGCAAGCAAAGCGGATTTTCCTCCATTTCTTTGCATTGATACAGCCATGTGACTAAATCTGATTGGCCATGTCATGACTTTTAATAGGAAGAAGGGCTTTAAAAAAATTGACAATGAAGCAGTCTATCAGGGCTCCAAACACCAGGGAATCGGTGCAAGAACATTGTTGGAAGTGATCTTTCAGGTAGCTCTTTGACTCCTCAGATCCCCTTTTCACATAAAAATGGCTCAGTCCAAATAAGTAATACTTTGATCAATAACATTTTAGGGGAGGGGGGGAGAGTTTCACAACACCTTTAATTTCATCATGGAATCTTGACATAACTTGTCGCCTCGTGCCGCAGAAACTTCGTCTATCCCAATGAGTTTTGCTTTGTATCGAACACCGTCGCCTTTAAACCTTTTTATTAAAGTGGCTTCGCTGCGATCCTGACCTGAAAAGAGAGAGGTGCAGTTTTGAAATGCATGTAATTTTATGAAAGCAGTAGAAAAGCTAAAGGTCTACAGGCCAGTTAGATGTGTTAATCTGTTTTGTTGTCTATATGTTTTATCAAAGTCCAAGTTTTTGAACCATTTTTATTCAGACTGCAACCGTGTGTGTGTGTGTGTGTGTGTGTGTGTGTGTGTGTTGGTAGTGTGCATTTCTACTCCTTAACTGGAATGAATTGAATTTTTAAATATTATTTTAGTGCATACCAGTCAAGTCAACTTTCAAAGCCACAATCCATCTTACAGATGTTATCTCCCAACCACCACCACTACTGAAGTGTGACCAACAGCAATCTGCTTAAACAACTTAGTTGATGGCTCCTACACACCAGAGGGCAGTGGAATAGAGGAGGGCTGATGCAGGTCCTTCAGTACGTATCCTGCTATGCGTTTCAAAAAAATGTACAAGCAAATTTACAATCACCTATGTCCTTCCACACACTTTTTGGGTGGGTTTTTTAGAACAACAACAGCAGGTTGTATGTATAGCATATCTGTCTACATGCTCTGTCAGTATGTAACTGGCATAATCGAAACAATAAATTAGAAGGCGGGAACAAACACAACAGTGAACAACTAATGGTATAAACTGGAAAGGTGAAAGTTGCTCCTCATATACAGATTCAAATTAGATTATTCTGGTTTAATTCAAATGGGGGAAATGTGGGTTAACAGCTGAAAAATGCTTCAATGTGTACAAGCTCTCAGACTATCCCCAATGGAGGTCGCCAGCAAGAGCATCATTTGCCTTCCATGTGGAATGTTGCAGCTGCTACGAAATTTTCTACTACGCAACATGTTTTACAATCATTATTCCACATGCCTTCACAATTAGCCCTGCATGATAAGCTAGGATGAAAGAGAGAGAAGAACTGGCCCAACTCCAGCCATACTGGAACACTCAAGTTTGGCTGAGATTTGAACTTTTGATATCCCAGGTCAAAATCTAGCAATCAATCCACCAAGTAACATGTATGATACCTTCAACTCAAATTAACAATGCTGCCAGTTCCCCACAACTTTGAACCTCTGAGAACCACAACCTCCAACATTCCACTTTAAAAAAAATAATCACATTTATTATTTTTAGAAGACATCTGAAGGCAACCCTGTATCAGGAAATATTTAATGTCTAATGTTTTACAATTCTTTTATATGTTGTAAGCCACCCAGAGTTTAATAGTTGTTGTTGCTGTTGTTGTTGTTGTTTATTGCCCTACAACCAAACAGTTCCAAGGACAGGGCACAATGACTACAATTACAGCAACAACTTCAGCAAAGTGCAGTAAAAGTAAAACATTATGCATCATAAAACAATACACATCATTCTAAGAAAATTATAATAATTCCAAAATTTGTTTTTCCTCCTGTCCCATCCCCACAAATGGTTTTGAAAATAATACAATAAAAATCACTAGGACCCCTGCATGCTTTCCTCTAGGGAGATGACAGCTTGTAAATTCTGTGGCTGATTGATTAGTTTCAAACATGGTGAGATGCCAACAAAACCTCACAGTTTTCCACCCACATCATCTCCTTATTACACCAAGTTCTCGTCTGAATTTCCAGACAGTATTTATCAAATGGGTTGTATCCTCATGCTCTTAAACAACATTTTCTAAAAGACTAATGGCACATGGATGATGAGTCAGAAACTGTAAGTAATTTTTAAATTATGCTGGAGGGAAATGCTGAGGCAGATGTTACTACTGAGTGCTAAGAGCAATAAAGTAACATTTGCGACACTAAGCTCTGAGGGGGGAAAATCACATCTGGATGCACAACAATGCTTAACATCACCATCAGGCTATTCTACATGCCGTTCATGTGTGTAAACATTCTTGTCTCAATTATTTTGTTTTGCAGTAAATAAAATCTAATTTGCAAACTCTTTTTGTCAACAATCTTCATTATATCTAACAAGTTAGGCACTGCCACAGTTCTTTCTTCTGTGTGCTTGTGTGATATGGCACAACAGTTACTCCTCACTCACTGTTGGAACACTTAAATTCTAGCTGGCTTCCGATTATCTAGTCACTTGCGTGGTCATCACAGCACACTCCAGATGCTGTGGACTACAACTTTCATAGTCTCTTGACCACTGTCCTTGAGAGCTCTAGACCACAACATCTGGAAGGCATGATGCTGTCTACATCTGAACCAGGCAGAGCCTGGACTTCCCATACCAACAACCTGGTGATGTTCAGTTCTATGAACCTGGTGATGTTCAGTTCTATTACATGAATTTCCTGTATCGTTTGTGCATATTCAGCATTTATTTAAAAAACCGTATAATGAGAAATAAAGTGCTTTGATACAATTGAAAGGCTGATCAGTAAACTGCGGAGGTGGCACATATTTATAAAGTAGATGAAAATAGAATAAATGAATGCTAAAACCAAACAAATGGATTAAAAAATCCTTGAAAAGAGTGAATACAGATATAAGGGCTGCCATCTGTTTAGTTAATCATTTGCTTTGATTTTAACCCATTAGTCAACTGATTAAAATAAGCATTTCTGTGGTTCAATGTAAGTATAATTTTGATTATGCATAGTCCATGTTGTGCTTTTTATACAAGCCCTTTCCACCATCTCTGCATGGACATCCTTAGGAATATAAAGTGGAAGCAGGAAAGCATAAACGAAATAAAAGTAGCAGTGTCTGTAGGGGAAAAACCTTATTTGGGGGTTTCCCATTCTAAATTTAAGGTAATGTTAAGTGCAGTTCTGTTCATATACTATTCTCACCCCCAAAGCTCTAAACACAATGGAGTTGGGACTTTTTTGGATTTGCACACCTCTAAATTTTCGCATAAAAAAAAACAGATTCTGTGTTGCAGGGTCATATTCACAGGATCTCTCCTGTGAAAGGCTTTATGTCATACCTGAGACCTGTAAGCATTCTTTATCACACACAGGGATGTATGGAAATAGTAACATTTGAAGAGACCCCTTGCCAAGGCATATTCTCATTACACATGACAGCATTTAAAGGGAACATATTGAACAAGATCCCTGGGTGTGATTTAAAGCAGCATAAATAATGCATTTCTGAATTATAATATATTGTAATACTGCATGGGATGGTGAAAGAGTGGAAGCGTCATTAAGCTGAACAACAAATTTGGAAGGCTGCATGGAAAGCCCAGAGCAGAATTAATTGACCAGCTTTCTATTCCCTAAAGATGCGTCCGGCCTTATTCAGTTTTTCTGCCCTGTGATGTATATTCTTTTCTTGCTTCTACATATCCCTTCTTTCCTCTTCACTGTTCTCTTACTCATATAGGTAATTTACCCTTGTGGCTGTTTACCTCCAGAGGTATTTTACTGAATGATGCAAGTTTTCAGAGGAAAGTGAAATATCTTTCAAATCTCAAATTACTACTTACCCATGTAACATATGTATATTATCAGAACACAATCACAGCAATGTGCTTCTTGCTGAATCCAGGTGTCCATATCTGTGTTTCCCAACCTTGGGTCGCCAAATGTTTTTTTGAACTACAACTCCCATCATCCCTGACCACTGGTCTTTCTAGCTAGGGATGATGGGAGTTGTAGCCCAAAACCAGCTGGAGACCCAAGGTTGGGAAGCACAGGTATACACTGGTACTGATGCTGTTATAAGTGACTCAGCAGATATTGCACACTGTGCTCATACAATGGCATACTTAAGCCTAGCTAATTAAAACGTGTAATTGTACAGGTGTTTGCAAAGACCTTGTATCTGAAGCATTTTAAGGGGTCTTGCCACTAACATTTAATTTGTGTAAGTGCTGTTCTCCTTTAAGACATGCATGTGCCATATGGAAACATTCCTCCTCTGTGACTAGCAGTGATGTCGCTTGCTGTCGAATTAGAACATCGCACCTGGTTGTCTTTATCCTTTTCAGTCAACCGATAAATCTTCATAGCTCTTCAATGCATTTTTGAATTTGCAATTCAAGCAAAGGCAGTCCTGTTACCACTGGCTGTTTTACATAGCTCAAAAAGCTAGCAAAAACTTCCCACCCTCCCATACACAACAACGAAACAATGACATTTACACAAAACAAAAACTGAACTAAGACCATAGAACCTATTTTGGAAATTAAAGCTGGGGTCTGAATAGTTTTGAGGTTACTTATTCTCACCAACAGATCACCAGAAGTGATCATGAAAGATGTCTTATAAATCACTGATTTATATCATATTCTTGTGTGAAAGCCTCACCTTGCATTCAGGTAACAGTCCATAAACCTTTCCAGAGCTTTTAATGTATGCTAGTATTCAACAGGACTCAGGCCTGGGAACTGTCTTCCACACCAGGGCTGAGTCATGGAATATGGAAAGGAAAAATAAAAGAAGCACATCTGAGCATTCAGAGTTTCTTTCTCACTGGGCAACCTGTATCCAACATATATTCAAGTTTAAGAAGCAGGGCATTCATAATAGATGGGCATAGCTTCCAGACAGGTAGATAACAAATTCTGTTCTGTCCCTGTATGGAGGGGGGGGTTGCATTTGCTATCGGAGCCAGAGTGGGCCTGTTAGGTGCATTCGGGTGAATATTGGCCAACAGGGCCGTGGTATCAATGTCAGGTTCATATCCCAAAGGAGTACGCAGTGAGGGGTAAAGAGTTTTCTCAGGCCCTGCTGTGTGATCACAGCATGTGTCTGGCAGCTGGCTCAGGAGATGGGAGTTGAAACCCTGCTAACAGTACACCTCACTTCCCACACTTCACTGATTTTTTAAAATTTGGTTGAATTATTCTGATTGCAGATCCTATAGTTGTTATAATTTAATAAACCAGTCACCCATCTTTCTTGCCTCGAATCTTCATGGGGGTGCTGAGAGATTATGAGTATTAGAGGCATGGTGTTGAACGAAAGACGTATCAACTAGAGAAACAACAACAGCTGAGGCTGAGACCAAGTTCTGCGGACACAAGCTATGGAGAATGGGGGTTTTGTGGATTAGGGAGCCTAAGGCTTCAAACCAGGGAGAGCTCATTGCAAAATGGTGAGTTAATGCCTGCTACAGCTCTACTCATAAAGGACTTTGAAAGGAATAACAGGCTTCTTAATTGACCACCGTCCTTTTAGCTCAGCATCCACTAAGAAGCCTTGTCCTGGACGAGACTCAGGGTAAATAGAATAGCTCGAAATTTAAAAAGATCATATTTCCAATCTTGTTTCTTTTTCTTTCTTTCTTTTTTAAAAAGGCAAAACATTTCTTTGCAACATCCCATAACCTAGAGTGAATGATTATATCCTTTTATTTAAATCTAAGTGCCCCTCAGGGCATAGTGTGAATCATCTGTTTCTTAAACTTTTAATGTATAACAATATTATCAGCAAAGACAATAGCATGCCTTAAGCAGAAGACTCTATAGTATGACACTGCCCTGTCTTTTGCACTAATAAACTGCCCACACACTATCTGTCATACATTCAGAGTATAAACTTGAGGTAACATATTTTTCAAACCTCAAAGGGATCTGATCCAGTAGCACACACAGCCCCGCTGTAAACACTCTATGTTTTCGTGGAGGCAATTAGCATTTTTATAGCGCAGACATGGTGAGAATACAAAACACTGCAGTCAGGAATGACCTCTAAGGTGCTACGACACCTTAGAAAAAGATTAACCCTCAATCAGGAAAGGACTTGCATTTGCTTCCCCCATCTTTTACCTAATGGGGAATACTTCGAAATCTCTCTCTTCCTCCCCACACTATGCAACAGAATTTTATTCAAATTTACCTCTTTATTATATGGTCATAGACCCAACATTTTAAAACCAAGAACCATGCATGTAAAATACATGTCCTAAATACATTAAAATAGGCTGTAATACATATGTTATATAAGATGTCAGGAATACCGTATTTTGCGCCCCATAGGACGCTCCGGCCCATAGGACGCACCTAGTTTTTTTTGGGGGGGGGAATAAAGGGGAAAAAAATTATTCCCCCCCCAGGTGTGGGGCTGGAAGAACCAGGTCGGGGAACAGTGGGAAGGCATGCTCTGCCTTCCCGCTGTCCCCCGAGCTTGTGGGGCTGGCGATGGGGAGAAGTGCGCTGATCCTGGGATGGCAGGCAGCTCTGCGCCGCCATCCGGAGCGGGGCGGGACTTAGCGCCCCGCTCCCGATGGCCGCGCAGAGCTGCGCTGATCCCGGGACTGCAGGCAGCTTTGTGCGGCCATCAGGAGGGGGCGGGGCTTCGCCCCCGGCTCCCGGTGGCCGCGCAGAGCTGCGCTGATCCCGGGACTGCAGGCAGCTCTGCGTGGCCACCGGGAGCGGGGTGGAGCTTCGCCCCCGGCTCCGGTGGCCGCGCAGAGCTGCGCTGGTCCCGGGACTGCAGGCAGCTCTGCGCGGCCACCGAGAGCTGGGCGGAGCTTTGCCCCCGGTGGCCGCGCAGAGCTGCGCTGGTCCCGGGACTACAGGCAGCTCTGCGCGGCCACCGGGAGCGGGGCGGAGCTTCGCCCCGGCTCCCGGTGGCCGCGCAGAGCTGCGCTGGTCCCGGGACTGCAGGCAGCTCTGCGTGGCCACCGGGAGCGGGGCGGAGCTTCGCCCCCGGCTCCCGGTGGCCGCGCAGAGCTGCGCTGGTCCCGGGACGGCAGCCAGCTTTGCACCGCCATCTGGAGCGGGGCGGGACTTCGCGCCCGGCTCCCAGTGGCCGCGCAGAGCTGCGCTGATTCTGTGACTGCAGGCAGCTCTGCGCAACCCTCGGAGCGGGTCTCCCGAGGGTTGCGCAGAGCTTCCTGAAGCCTGGAGAGCGAGAGGGGTCGGTGCACACCGACCCCTCTCGCTCTCCAGGCTTCAGCGAAAGCCTGCATTTGCCCCATAGGATGCACACACATTTCCCCTTCATTTTTGGAGGGGGAAAAGTGCGTCCTATAGGGCGAAAAATACGGTATATAAAAGATGTCTAAAATAAGCTATACAACACAATACATAAGGTGGACACTAAGACTAAGTTTCATTAAAAAGGGGGTAAGTAAATAACATAATCAGATTAAAATTTTGATGTGTTTAATTAGCGGTCAGATTTTTGCAGCCAGAAATCTATCCACAATCTCTGTTAATAATCTGTTCATATCTGTCAAAAGGTAGGTCAGATACCATTCAGAAGCCCTGGAAATTTTGAGAGGTAAAGGTAAAGGTAAAGGGACCCCTGACTGTTAAGTTGTGGGTGAACATATCAGACGACACAGCAGTTCTTCAGACAGCTCTTCTTTATTCAGATGCCAGAACAGAACTAACTGAGGAGCTCAGTCAGCCTGCTTATACAGAGCTCCAGAACCATTGTAACTGTTGCAACTTTCTAAATTTACCCAATCACAGAATGTCACTTTTCGATCCTTCATTTGCATACAAACTATCCAATCACAGAACGTTACTTTCGATCCTTCATTTGCATAACTATCTACAGTATCCCCCTGCTGGCCCAGGGTGAGAACATCAGTACATAACACTGACCATTGGGTCCAGTCGTGACCGACTCTGGGGTTGCGGTGCTCATCTCGCTTTACTGGCCGAGGGAGCCGGCGTACAGCTTCCGGGTCATGTGGCCAGAGTGACTAAGCCACTTCTGGAGAACCAGAGCAGCGCACAGAAATGCCGTTTAGCTTCCCGCCAGAGCGGTACCTATTTATCTACTTGCACTTTGACATGCTTTCGAACTGCTAGGTTGGCAGGAGTAGGGACCGAGCAACGGAAGCTCACTCCATTGCGGGGGTTCGAACTGCCCACCTTCTGATCGGCAAGTCCTAGGCTCTGTGAAAACAACTCTGTCCTGGAGGCCAGAACCTGTAAGCTTAGAAGCTCCCCTGCCATTGCATCTAGTCCAACCAGCTTCCCCTAAAGTCAGCCTCATACCTAAAGTACTTTAAACAAACATATATCTAGCTTTCTTTTCTTGTCAGCCTCCAAGGTCATAAATAAGTGAGGCTGCATACATAGCATAGATTTAAAAGCACATTGAAGCACACACACCCTAAAAATAATCCAGGGAAGTATAGTTTATCCCTCACCCAGCTACAATTCCCAGCATCCTTAACAAACCACAGTTCCAAGCACTTTTTGCGGGGGGAGGGGAGAGGATGTGTTCTAAATGTACAGCATGCATAATTTTCTGGAACCTTCTTCATGCAGCACAAATGCTCTACCACTGAGCTTGTGGCCCTTCCCATCGCTACCACCTCACCACCACAGATAATTACCCAAGGGTTATTAAAAAGAATCTCTACTCATATGCTATAGTGTCAAAAAGCCACCTGTTAAAATTGAATGGGTCTGTCATTAACTTAAGTTCCGTGGACATTTTCATACATTGATTTAAGCCTTTCTGCCATCCTAGCTGGCTTCTTCAAAGGCTCCTTCTCGTGGGACCTGCCCAGGAACATAGCCTATCCACTCCTTTTAGAAGGTGCTTGACACCTGCTTCAAATTCAAGGTGAACTCCTGTCTCCAGATGTCAACAAAGATCAACTTGCTCCTCCCAGCAGAGTTCTTCTAACACCTGCTTACTAAGAGAATGGTGGGAAATTCCTTCCTATTGAGATAGCAACATGCACATGTGTTTGTGCGTGTGTTTATATTTTTGTGCAACATTTTTATTTGTTTGTTTGTTTGTTTGTTTGGAAGTGAACACTGCAACTGACACTGCTCCCATCTTTATTTTTATTTTAAATTGCTGCTAAACTCCCACTGGTTTCAAGAGGATGAGAATTTTGTACCCAATAGGACTATACTTATGAAGATTATTCCAGAGCTTAGGTGAATTTCCATTAGAGTTGCATTTCAAAAAATTACCCATAATTGTATGTGGAAATACAGTGATACCTTAACTACACCATCACGTTATTTAGATTATCATCTCAGCAGTGCTTTCATTTTGTTTAGCATTGTCATTCATGGTAAACTCCAGTTGAGAGCTTTTTACAGCACTTTGCATGATTAGTACTTGAATAGCATTACTATATTCAAATGCCTCTGTACATCTCAATTCCTAGCACCAAGGGTATAATAAAGGGCTATTTTCTGTGTTTATTTGCAATCTGCCATTTTATACCATCCCTCCCACAATATTAGACATGACTTTGAAATGGAAGTCAATTGTGTATATCAAGGTGTGCTGCTTTTTCATTCTTTTGATTGTTTTGTTTGGTTTTAAGGGTTTCCCTCTCTACCCAAGCCTCAGCAAATAACAGTAGATATCTGAGGTGTGCATTTCATCATTTTTGTGAGATAAACTAATGGCAGATTGAATTATTTCTTAATAGCACAAACCGGAATTTGTGATTGAGACAAGAGGGCAAAATTACCGTGATGACCTCTGTATAAATTACATTTGATTAAACTTTTAGATAAATCTCAGTGGGATTGTTTAGTGGAAGTCTACTGCAGGAGACACTGACTGAGTACATGTTTTCCAGGGTAATGGAAGCAAAGAAAGATGATCAATTTCACACTCTAGTTCTAAAGAGCTGACTGATGAATTTTAATTTTGAATTTAGGACTTTCAAGATAAAGTTATATTATTATTTCTAGAAAGACCATAACAGCCGGAAGCAATTATGTTTCGATTATGCTTTTTTTCTATAAATGTTTGTTAATATTAAAGTGGAGATTTCATTAGAGTGCCTGTGGTATAGAAGAGCATTTGCAGTGCAAAAGTCTAGCTTTGGAGCCCACTTATGTAGAAAATTTAAGAACATGCAGCCTGCTCCTATGCAAGCTTTCTGAGTGGTAAATCCTACTGTGTTTGATGGGCTCAATCCTGCACATGTTTGAACTTGCTCATGAGGACAAGAAGAGTTTAAGAAGGTAGCACAAGCAAAATTTGACGGACGTCAACTCTTCATCATTGCAACGGAGAAAATGAAAAGAGGAAATCAATTTAAGTTGCTGTAGGCTGAATATGATGGTTGATTTATAAAACAGTTGTGAAAAGTCTGACTCCAAGGCCCTTACCTCTGAATATCCCATTGGTAGAGCTTGAGCAGACTGTGGGTTAATGAGTCATGAGAGAAATAAAATCTTTACATATTTAGAGATGAGCTGTTCTTTATTACTGCTTCACATTTTCAAGGACTAAGTCACATAATAAAAAAAAAACAGGTTCAGTGCTAAGTCCTGATGGGCCTTGGCTCAAATATAGGGACAAACTAGATGTGACATACAGAATGGTATTTTCCGCCATTCTCTCTCACTGAAAAGCAGCAGCAAAAGCTGCCCTCAACGGCTGGATTGTGACTGGAGGATGTGTGCTCAAAATGGCACCCATCAAGCTGTTCACCAAGTTGATTTCCCACATGCAAGTAAAAAGCAGCATGTGGAAAACGATTACCAAACTGCAAAGGATATAGTTAAGTAGTCCCTCCCTGCCTATTCTTTTAGTTGGTGAACTTGCTAAAACTGTTTTTGGTTCAAAAGGAAAACAACATGGAACTTTGCATAATATAGCCTAATGGTACTTACTTGGGAGTAAGCCCCATTGAATTCAATAAGAATTATTTCTGAGCAAGCATGGTTGAGATTGCACTGTAAATTGGCCAACTTCCGGTTAAATGTTGAGGGCAGTTGTAAGAATGATTGGACAATGAAACAATCTAGGGCTGAGCTGAAACTCCCCAAAATTTATCTCCCTACATATTTAGGATGCAAACGGCAGATCCATTTCAGCGATTTTATGGAGGCATAAAGGGGGCAAGAATCAGTGGTGAGCTGTCAGGGACTGGCTGAACGATGAGGAGTGGTGGGAGACGCCAGCCAGGGAACCCCCAAGGGAAATCCCAGAGGAGGAAGGCTGAAAGTTGGAGGTGATGCTGCCCAAGGTTTGGCCAACTACCATTTTAACATCTCAGGATTCAATAAACTGTACACAGGAAATGGCCCTCGCTCCAACTATGGAGCACAGTTTCATGGTGAAACATATTTGTGGGCAGTTCTTTCGTTCAACTATCTGAGAAGAAATGACAGCTGCCGCCAAATCAAGGCCTCCAGGGAGCACCATTGCTAACAGGACCATGAAAAATCGAAAGGCAGTAAAAAAGAAAGAAAAAGAAACAAAGTAAGTTTGGGGAAGTTCTTTATTGTCTCTGAAAATGCTGGAGTCTGTTCTTAAACCAAATCTGTTCTTAAACCGAGGTACGCTTTCCCTAATGAGGCCTCCCGCCGCCGGTGCCCTTCTACCATTTGGCTTCTGTTTGTAGACCGAGGTGAAGTTTGCAAACTGGAACACAACTTCTGATTTTGTGGAGTTCGTAAACAGAATACAGTGGTACCTCAGGTTACATATGCTTCAGGTTACATACGCTTCAGGTTACAGACTCCGCTAACCCAGAAATAGTGCTTCAGGTTAAGAACTTTCCTTCAGGATGAGAACAGAAATCGTGTTCTGGCGGCGCGGTGGCAGCAGGAGGCCCCATTAGCTAAAGTGGTGCTTCAGGTTAAGAACAGTTTCAGGTTAAGTACGGACCTCCGGAACGAATTAAGTACTTAGCCTGAGGTACCACTGTAGTTCGTTAACAGGGCTGTTCATAAACCGAGGCATTTGTATATTTTGCTCACCAGTTGTATAGTTTTATGAAGAAGTGGTCTATACAGTGGTGCCCCGCAAGACGAATGCCTCGCAAGACGAAAAACTCGCTAGATGAAAGGGTTTTTCGGTTTTGCGTTGCTTCGCTAGACGAATTTCCCTATGGGCTTGCTTCGCAAGACGAAAACGTCTTGCGCTTTTTTAAAAGCCGCTTGAAGAGGTGCAGATGCGACAGACCGTGCTTCGCAAGACGAAAAACATCGCAAGACGAAAAGACTCGCGGAACGAATTCTTTTCGTCTTGCGAGGCACCACTGAACATTTTTATGTAAATAAAAATAACTTGCTTAAGCATTGTTCAAGGGGAGTTTCCACCTTGATCCTGAAGTCAGGTGTCTTACTGATTTTAAATGAGACCTTGTTGTGTCTCTGTCTTTGGGGAAATCATTCAGTGACACGAAAGCAGAGAAGGCCTATACAGATGAGGGTCAGAGGGGGTCTGCCTCAGGGATTCCATGAGCCTGCCTAAGGGCACAACAAGACATTACGAAGGGAAGAGACAGGAGCTTTGGCAGTTGATGAGGCAAACACAATGTCTTTTGTGTTTTGCAAAGATTCTAGCAAGGGCAATAGAATACTGAGAAAGAACCCCCCCTTCCCCCCCTCACATCCTATGCATTTTCTCATTCTCCCTGTTTTAGTATTACTGGTTTGCTATTGCTTGAACATGCATGCTGAGCCTCCATACTATGCTCTGCTAAACACACTGCAACATAACGCTGGTTGTGTTCACAGCTTGAAGCAACTTAGGTTGATCTCAACCAAGGACAGTCACTATTTGTCCCAGGCAAGCAGCAAATTGAATGGTTAGATTAAAATAAGTCAAAATAAATTGAATGTTTGTCAGTTAATTCAGTAGTATTCTAACACCCACCCACCCACCCACAACAAACAGTAAGATGTAAATAGTCATAATATAATAATAATAGTTTGAGTGATCAAAGACTGTATGGAACCAGTAGTATTTAAGAGGGGAAATGAATTCAGTTAATAAAATTGATCCTCAACAAAGGCCTTAAAATTATGTACCAACTTTTTATTGCCAACGGGGGAGCAGAAAACTTGTCCCAGAGGCAAGCAAAATCACTGCTTTCCTTTTGCAATCCAACGTTTTTGAAGAAGAAATTATTTTCATTTGGCCTCCCACTGCCTCCTCAACATCACAGAATGTCTTTCCCTGCTAGGGAAGCAATAGGAGGCCAAGAGGAAAGTTGCATTTTCCTTGAGACTTTGGACTAAAAAAATGCTGTCAATTTCAAAATTACAACAGTGGCAAAGTGCTTCTTTCAATTGGTTCCTTTCATTTTTGCTCCCTACTGTCATTCCTATTGTCAAAGTGGCAGCAGGAGACAGTTAAACAAAACAAAGCACAAAAAATATATAAAATTACTGCCGGCGCTCACCCTTGGACAGAACATTAACAAGAAGAAAAACATCCATACATCATACATCATACACCATTCCCAAGGCCAAAAGAGGAGTGTCACGCACCCCTTTCTTAATGCAGCACTATAATTATTTTGATTTTGTTGCTTTGTTTTTAAAGTTATATCAGCAAACATTCAGGGTAGAAGGAAGGGAAATCCTAAAATACATTACAAAAACTAAAAAGAAAGGTTTCCACAAGCAAACTGTAAGCCATCTTTGAGGAGAGGGCTTTAAAAGAAAACTTAGAATTATTCAATAGCAGAATTACTTGGTTGTTGTAGAGACTTGAGATACAGAAACCGAGAGCATTGGTAGATCAAGGGACCCAGGTAGATATCATGGGAATATATTTCGGAATCGAGGAATAAATAATGTATAGGGACAACTGATTATTTAAGAAGTCAACTATATATGAATGCTCATGCTAGCAAGCATAAAATGCAGCATCTCTAATTCAGAAGAATAAACATAATTTGGGACTCTGGGAATCTGCATTACCAACTGCAGCTCAGATTAGAATGTGAGGTTCTGTCTTTATTTCTGCAGTACAAAATATGGTACTAAGCACTATATAAAAATAGTCAAAGAAATCAGGTTCCTGTACAAAGTGCTAACAAACAACCCAAACTAGTGTGGAAAACCAGCAGAAAATGAACGGGAGAACGAAGGTTGGAAGAAGGAACAAGAAACGCATTAATATTCTATGATGACAAAATCAAACTTATAACGATTATAAACCACTCAAACAGTGGGACTTGTGTTGTAGGCCTAAATCGTAAGTCTGATTCACACATCACAGTACACCATAGGCTGGATCTAGATACATCAAAGAAGCGATTCAGTTAAACGCATTGCAAACACATACAGTGGTGCCTCGCAAGACGAAAAGAATCCATTCTGTGATTCTCTTCGTCTAGCGGTTTTTTCGTCTTGCGAAGCAAGCCCATTGACGGATTAGCGGATTAGCGCTATTAGCGGCTTTTAGCGGCTTATCGGCTTATCGGATCAGCTGATAAGCGGTTTAGCGGCTTAGAAAAAAGGGGGGGAGGAAAAAAAAACCGCACGAACTCGCAAGACATTTTCGTCTTGCGAAGCAAGCCCATAGGAGATTCGTTTTGCGAAGCACCTCCAAAACAGAAAACTCTTTCGTCTAGCGAGTTTTCCGTTTTGCGAGGCATTCGTCTTGCAGGGCACCACTGTACAGGGAAATCCGGTAGGGAAAGACGGGACTAAACAGCGCCATCTGGTGTCACAGTGTTATATCACGTATACAACGCATATAAAACGTTTTTTCTTTACCAGTCTAGCTGAGTCCATAGTCTAAAGCAAACTATAGTTTATTGTGAATGAGCAGCATGATGGGGCATTCTGCTTAAATCATGCCTACAATGCTCCTTCCTTAGCTAAACCAGGAGGAAACAAACCACAGCACTGACTTAGTGTTATGTGTGAACCAGTGCTCACAGTTAGTTTCCATCCAAGCAAACCACAAGAGGAAGCCAAGATTAAATCTTGGGTTCCTCTCATGGTTTTCTTTGAAGTAAACCATGAAGATTGGTCCACATGTCCTAGTTCAGCAAAGGGAGGAGAAGAGTAGATTGGATCTGAACAAGATAAACCAGCACTCGGCTAATTCACAGTAAGCCATATCGGTTTCTGATTTTGGCTTACCATCAGGAGAACATTGTTCGGGGGGTGGGGAAACAAGTAATTATGATTTACCAGGAGTCTAGAACTAAGAAAAGAAACTGCAGGAGATAAGAGGGAGTATATTGTCATAAGACGTGTTCACATAGTATCAAACCATGGTTTGGTGCTATATCTAAACTATCCTACATACATAAGTATGTTAAATATGTTACTGCAGCCATATGGAATCTAGAAAGAAGTATCTTCCAGTAGTTTCTTGATGTGTATCATAATACACATAGCGATCCTTGGGAACTGACCTAAATCTAGCCACCTTTTGGAAGATAGAAACTCAACTATACATATAAATTCAGCTCAAATCCCATCTCAGACAGGAACCTCCTCTATTGCCTTTTTGGTGGCTGCTTAAGTCTTTCTTTTCTCATCAAGCCTTTTGAGTGGCAATCTTTATCTGTACTGGATTTCGAAATGGGTTTTACATGTGACATGGTTTTAATTGGTTTTACATATGGGATTGTTTTTAATTGTTAGTTTTCTCTATAAAATATTTTTGAGGTATTTTAGGAGAAGCAATTCATAAATGGAATCAAATAGTAAATAAATAAAAGAAAAACATGTGCATCATTTGGAAGATCAGAACAAAGAATGGGTATGCAGATGTTATGTTTGCACCACATCTTAATAGATACTTTATGCTTTGTGTTTAATCTGTTCTGAGTCTTAGCACAGGATACAATTAGACATGTCAAAGAAATACAACGAAATCAGACTAAAATAAAATACGCAAAAAGACAGCGAATGTCAGTCTCAAGGTTGCCTCCCAGCTCAACCACTGTTATTCGTTTAATGCTATTGCAAGGAATTCCATACAAAATAATATTGTAACCTAGACAGAATGTGATTAGTGTTTGCTTACTGAAGAAACATGCATATAAATGCTCTGAACACTTTCACTTATGACCTTTGTTTTTCATGGGAAAAATCCCAAAATAATAATGCAGGGGAATAAGACAAGAACTAAAAACACCAGCAGAGTTTTGCTCTTTGTGCAGCTGGTCTTTTCTGGGTAGCAACAGCCTGGCAATTAGGACTCAGCTATACAGCTGCAAATATAACATTTTAAGTGTGTTTTAGGTGCAATATACAATGAGACACTAGATGGCAAGGGTCAGTTATGGAAAATTCAATGTGTTTTTAAAAACGCTTTTTAAAAAAGCATTTTCAGAAGAGTTTTTAATATGTGCAGTGGTACCCCGCAAGACGAACGCCTCGCGAGACGAAAAACTCGCAAAACGAAAGGTTTTTTCGTTTTCGAGTTGCCTCGCAAGACGAATTTCCCTATGGGCTTGCTTCGCAAAACGAAGCTTGCCCCGGGGATAGCGGGTCTTCTCTTTTGAAGCAAGGGGCGGCGGGGAGATCGCTTCTCCCCACCGCCCCTTGCTTCAAAAGAGGTCCGGGGGCTTCCCGCTGCCCCCGGACCTCTTTTGAAGCAAGCGGCTGCGGGGAGATCGCTTCTCCCGGTGCTCCGAAGCAGGGCGGGGGGGGGGGGGGCGGGAACATCTTCCCCCACCGCCCCGCTTCAGAACGGTGCTCCGAAGCGGGGCGGGGGGCGGGAACACCTTCTGAAGGCTGGCGGGGGGCAAAAGTCTTTGTCCCCCCCTGCCTGCCTTCCCAGGGGCTTTTAAATCGCCCCGGACAGCGGAGAAGTCCTCCGCTGTCCCGGGGCGATTTTAAAATGCCACCCGCCAGCATTTTAAGATTGTCCGGACAGCGGAGAAGTCCTCCACTGTCCCAGGGTTTCTTAAAATGCTGGGGGTGGGAAGAAAAACCCTTGTCTCCCCCCCAGCCTTCAGAAGAGGTCCGGGGACAGACTGTCCCCGGACCTGGTCTGAAGGCGGTTTCCCTAGGAACGCATTAATTGATTTTCAATGCATTCCTATGGGAAACCGTGCATGGCAAGACGAAAAAACCGCAAGACGAAGAGACTTGCGGAACGAATTAATTTTGTCTTGCGAGGCACCACTGTATATTGATTCCACCTTAGAGCCCAGCTGTGGGGCCATCTTTTCTCCATAAAAGGGAGGAAAGTTTGTGACTTTGAGGTTATTAGCCAAATGCTATTACATTTGGAGGGGCTCCAGTTGCACAGCTCTTACAGTAGACTATATTCCAACTATGCAAGATGGTTTTTGTAGGCACACATATCTCCAAACAGTCGTTAAGAGTCGTCAACAGGCTCATCTCAGCTATCTGCCTATCTCCCATTCCCACCACCCTTCTGAGTAATACCCCTCCCCACCTTCTCACTATATAGAAGGATCTGGCAACTTCTGTTTCAGTGTATCTGAAGAAGTGTGCATGCACACGGAAGCTCATACCAAGAACTAACTTAGTTGGTCTTTAAGGTGCTACTGGAAGGAATTTTTCATATCTCCAAACAGACAAGGACACAGTTCAAGGTCACATTCTAGCCAGGAAAGAACATCAAGGAGAGCACGGAGCAGGAGCTGTGAAGGGCCTAACTTGGGGAGGGAAAATGACCTGGTCCAAGTTCTAAGGGTCAGTCTCAGAGGTCTGGGGGCTACATCACCCTCCCACAGAATGAGGTTCCCCATTCTTGCTGTATATATTTACGGTATACAGGCAGATATGATTTTAATATATTAATGTGCCTAAATCTTACATATGTTCCACTGTATTCCCCCCCCTTGTGTGCTTTGATGAGAAGAAAACATCCCCTTTAGAAGGATCAAAACATATGAATTTGTTATATTAAAGAAGTAATTGCCATCTCAGCTGAAACCAGGATGAAGCAAAACCAGCCTTACACCTAAGACATGAATGGAATTGTTGTGTTATTTTCTTAAAAAGATACCTGCTAACATTTTAATACACAGTTTAGGGAATGAAGATATGTACAGCTCAGAGATAAAGACTAGTAAAATTTGTTTATTCCTCCAGGAAGTCCAGAGAGTACAAGTGATAGGTGAAGCTGAGAGAAGTCTCCCAATAAGCTGTATATTATTATTATTATTATTATTATTATTATTATTATTATTATGCTGTATGGCTCAATCACAGATTCAAATCTACCGTATTTTTTCGTGTATAAGATGCCCCCATGTATAAGACGCCCCCTATTTTGGTTAAATTAAGAAAACACCCTCAGCACTACCTGTGTATAAGATGAACCCCAATTTCAAATCTAATATTTTGGTTTAAAAAAACCGCCTAGTCTTATACACGGAAAAATAATTCAAAATGGTCCATGTCCAGTACTATAAATATAACCACACTGGCACTCTGAATCCTGAAACCCTCTATTAAAAATGCAGAACAGCATAAACTTCCAAAATATTAGCTTATGGAGAGGCAGAAAGAGAGTTTAGACAATTTAATGCCAAGAAATTCCCACTGCAGTTCAACATGTGCCAAGTTAATACGAACAACAACGATGCTAACAATAAAAATAATATTAACAAATGAACAGCAACAATGCTAAATGTTGTCACGGTGAAATCTGGACTCAGGTTTGCAGAGTAACAGTGCGGCTTCAAGGCAGGAAACTGACCATATGCAAAGGACGACCATATTAGAAGGCATATTTGTGTCAGTGTGTATCTGCTTGTTTCTCATGGAGATTTTGCTGAGCTCCAAGAGAAAAAAGGAACTGTGTGCTTCACAGGCTATTTCACTATACCCGTGCCAATGCGCTTTTCATGCTTCCCTGTAATGAAATGTGCATTCACTACCAGCACTATTTATAGAAGCAACACTGCAGCCTTTGATATGATGACAACATGATGGCATGGTTTTCTTCCTGGGAGCCCCACCTGAGCCATCAACAGAAGAATCTTCTTATTGCTGGCTTTTTCCACATGCCTGCCTCCCCTCATCTTTGAACAAAATTGACCGCATCTAATCTTTTGTGCAAAAACAGCCTAATAATTTAACATTTGCATGCAGATTAGTGAACTGTAAGATAGAGCATCACTATGCTAGGTTAGTGTGCTATTAACTAGGGGATTCACAGGCGTATTGCATGCTAAGTAGGTCAATTTCTAGTCAGATAATTCTGGTTATTGCCAAGTATTTATTCATGAATTTCCTAATTCAACATACAGTATTTAAAATAAGTCATATTTATGTTTTACTGTTATATTTAAATCATGGCTCCCTGTGTCCAGTTTTATCCACCTCCACATTTGCTGGTGTCACTAACCATATATTATTCCCCCCCCCCTTGCCTTATTTATGTCCTCCCTAATAAAATAATCATACTCCTGTTTGCTCTTGTTTTGTAAAAGTGAGAACAGGAAAGGGAAAGAGTCTTTAGCCACCAGAGACATTTTGCATACTTATTTGTTTTTATTACAAGTGCCTACTCTGTAAATGTGCACCAAATTTAGGATTTGCGTTTGTGTGTGTTTTATTTTTATTACCAATAAAAGCAGCAACCACAAAACAATAAAATGTCCACAGTTGCACATCACATATTCTAGGTAGGATGCTTGAGGAATTCAGCTGCCATCATTTCTGATATGAATGGATCTGATTTGCGCCTCTTAGACAACATGTACAGATTTGGACTTCATTATCCATTGGCTTCTGCATTTCCTAAACGTTGTGAATCAGTTTTTGGCTCTGAAAACATATAAATGCAATGGGAGGGATCTGACCGATGAGTCGTGCAGGCAGAAGCCCGTGCAAACACTTCTGCTGGTGCAATTAAATTGGCAAGGTGGAGGGTCAGTAGAACCCCCAGAACAGCATGCAGAGGAGGGAACATTGGTCTGTCTGGCAAGCTGAGATGCTTATACAGATGGAACATTTGTAATAGCGCAATGTAGACTTCCGCCTCCCATAATATGTATTGATATATGGCTATAGCTAGCTAGATAAAATTGCTTTGGGTTTGTTTGTGGTTTTTTTTTGGGGGGGGGAATGGTCTGATACTCACCATGAAGTTGTCACAGTAAGTGTTACACTTTAAACATGGGGGGAGGGTAGTGTCGGTACTGTGTACCCTTAAGTACCCACAGTAAAAATAGTGTGTGTGTGTGTGTGTGTAGATAGATAGATAGATAGATAGATAGATAGATAGACAGATGATAGACAGAGTGATAAGTCAGGGAGAATTATTGGGGTTTTTAAAATTAAAAATGTTATTGAATAATACTCATAACTGATTACCTGTTATTGAGAGGAATTCAGTCATCCATACTCAAAAATCAAGGATTTAAAACTCACACTCCATAGATGAGTGGTGAAATTTCATACAAGTAAAGCTGCGGTAGCAAAGCTATTACTGGGAAGGACTAGACAAATGACTTAGTAGCAAAGGAATATATTTTTCAAATGAAGGTGGGCAAATTTTTTGACAAACAAGGAATGGGGTGTTCTGCACCTAGAATCAGCCACAGTCAGATACCAGGCTGGACAAACCACTAGCCTGACCCAAAGGGAACAGATTCCTTCACAGTTTCAGAATTTTAATGCAGACCCTCCAAGTGTAGACCCGGATTTACAGAAGCCGTCCCCGTTTCTGATTTGATCCCAGAATGTTCCACTTTTCCTTAAGACGTCCCTATTTTCACTGGAGAAATGTTCGAGGGTATGGCGTTATGTGACCCCTAAGCCAAGGAGATAAGTAACTATACAACCTTTAGGAGATATCTGAAGGCAGACCTGTATAGGGAAGTTTTTTAAATGTTTTATATGTTTTTGTATATGTTGGAAGCCACCCAAAGTGGCTGGGGCAACCCAGTCAGAGGAGTGGGGTATAAATAATATAATAATTTATTATTATTATTATTATTATTATTATTATTATTATTATTATTTAATTAAATAAATAGGACATCTCTATCATCAGAGAAATGTTGGAAGATATGTTAATGTATGTTGGAGCCTGCAAAATTACTGGAAGTCAGAGTGCATGGAAATGCCGTTTACCTTCCCATTGCAGTGGTACCTATTTATCTACTAGCTCTGGTGTGCTTTTGAACTGCTAGGTTGGCAGAAGCTGGGAGAGAGCAATGGGAGCTCACCCCATTGCGGGGATTTGAACTGCTGACCTTCTGATCAGCAAGCACACAAGGTTCAGTGGTTTAGACCGCAGCTCTACCCATGTCCCGCTATTAATATCATTAGAACATTAGACTATTAATATCATTGGAACGTATCTATCCAAAATGCATGAAAGGCTGTAATAATACATGAAAGCTAAAATACATGCAACAAATAGAGGCTAGTACCAACTGGGCTAAATATGCAAGGGCTACATAATCACAGCTGCTGGGGGGGGAGTGCAGCTGTGATCACAAAAATAACTCCCTACAGCCCTGTTTGGAGAATTCTGACAGTATGAACTGGTCCTTAGTAAATAAACAGCTAAATATAACTTTGGAGCGTGTGGAAAAACCGAGCCACAATGTATTTTGCCCTTAATATCACAGTTTGGCTCTGTTTCACATCAGCAGGAATTTCTTAGGGAAAGAGGACGATATGCACCATCTCCATGTTTGTCCCAGTAGACTTGAATGCAAAATGAATGCAATACCTTGGTTTGCCAGTGACCTTTTTAATCAATGAAAAATAGAGACTGCAGTTATTTTTAAATACTTTCAATTACCAGGGTCCTAATGTGAACTTCCTAAGTGCTCTTTCTGCTATACTAATCAACTGCAATCATTATCCCTTTTTGTCTAGTTAGTCCTCCTGCTACGATTTAAATGGTATGTTTTGCCTCATTTTTAATCATTTTCCTAATAATAATAATAATAATAAATTTTATTTATATCCCGCCCTCCCCGGCCAAAGCCGGGCTCAGGGCGGCTAACAACAATAAAACAGTACAAAAGTACAACATAAACAACATTCTAAAATCATTCATTATAAAAATTAATTAATTCAAGCCACTAGCAACCATTGGGCCAGAGCTCTGTGAAGATTGCCGAGGGAGGGAGTCAGGCTGTGCCCTGGCCAAAGGCCTGGTGGAACAGCTCTGTCTTGCAGGCCCTGCGGAAGGATGTCAAGTCCCACAGGGCCCTGGTCTCTTGTGACAGAGTGTTCCACCAGATCGGAGCCACAGCCGAAAAAGCCCTGGCTCTAGTTGAGGCCAGCCTAACTTCTCTGTGGCCTGGGACCTTCAAGATGTTTTTATTTGAAGACCGTAGGTTTCTCTGTGGGGCATACCAGGAGAGGCGGTCCCGTAGGTACGAGGGTCCTAGGCCATATAGGGCTTTAAAGGTTAAAACCAGCACCTTAAACCTGATCCTGTACTCCACCGGGAGCCAGTGCAGCTGGTATAGCACCGGGTGAATGTGATCTCGCAGCGAAGACCTCGTAAGGAGTCTCGCTGCAGCATTCTGCACCCGCTGGAGTTTCTGGGTCAGTCTCAAGGGCAGCCCCACGTAGAGCGAGTTACAATAATCCAGTCTGGAGGTGACCGTCGCGTGGATCACAGTGGCTAGGTCAGGGCGAGAGAGGTAAGGAGCCAACTGCTTAGCTTGGCGGAGATGGAAAAATGCCGCCTTTGTTATAGCTGCAATCTGCGCCTCCATGGAAAGGGAGGTGTCGAAGATTACACCCAAACTCTAAGACCTTTATGCTGGTGTCTGTAGGCATTCAATGGAATCTAATTGTTGATTATACACATAGTCATTATTTAACAGCCTAATGTAATGGTTAGTAATATATATATACGAAAGCATATATATATATATATATATATATATATATACCATATATGCAGGTTTTGGTGTCTTCGGGTGTCTTCCCGTGTAAGAGTTGGGGTGTCTGTGCGACGTTTCGACGAGGTCTCACTCGTCATCTTCAGGCTGGTGCTTTCGGCTTCTTGTTACTGGAACAGAGCAGAATCTGGTGTTTGAGTTCCTATAAATACTGTTGAGGGGTGTGGTGTATAGCCTCCAACGTTCTGGGCAGAGAGGAAGTTCCTAGATTAGTGTGCCTTTTCTTCTTTTGTTCCTTAATTACTTGAGGGATATCTTGAGTGATTTCATGAGTGATATTCTGAATACCACTGGGTGGGTCATTAAGTGTAGATTAGTTGCTAAAGCTTTTGTGTCTTGACCTCTTGAGCTTGTGAAGAGTTTTTCTGAGAAGATGGCTGTGCTGCATTTAGTTGTGCTCTGGCTTGGCTTCGTGTATAGGGGCGAGCTGTGGTTTTGTGCCTTGTGCCAGCCAGATCTGTGTAGGGATTGCAGGGGGGTGCAGCATCCGGAGGTGCCACTATAGTTTGGCTACTGGATGGAGTATGTAATATGTCTGTGGAGAGGGTCTGGGTTTGGGTCTGGTGTGGTTGATTGGTGACGGCGTTCTGTGTGCCTCTGGTTCTGGTGTCGGTTTTTGTGGGGAGGGCTAATTTCCAGATGTCTGGCAGGCGGGACGTGTCGTCACGCTTGTTCATGTTGTGAGGGTGTTTCTCTATCTCGATGGCTTCCATGATTATTCTCTTGTGGTGATGTTCCATGTTAAAGAGCAATTTGGAATCTGCAAAATTAATTTCGTGTCCTGTTTCTTTCATGTGTTGGAAAAGAGAGGAAGTTTTTTCTTCTTTTTTGACGGCATTCTTGTGTTCTGCGATACGTGCATATACCATTCGCAGTGATGTATACCATTCGCAGTGATGCCTAATAAAGGCAGTCTTGGAATCACTATTGAAACAATGCTGTTTTAAACTGAATGTCAATCCTTTCCTCCAATCTGTCATTTATTACACCTTTGTATGAGGATACAGTATTATTCAATATTTATATTATCATAATCTAACAGCAGTATCCAACTACTTAAATTTATTTTGCTATCTTTACGTTAAAATGAACTAATCTGAATTAAATATAATTATATCAGAATTAAAGAGTTTATGGCAAGGATAGAGGATAGTTGTGGCCAATCAATATTGGATTTCAGGGTCATATGGCAGGCTAATGATAAATGATACAGAAACTGTCTGGTTTCCCCTTGTAGGATTCTCCAAGTCAACTGCAGAAGCCCTCTATATATTCTGAGGTTGTCCAAGTATGATTCTTCGGCAAAGGAGGGCCAATCACACAAGGTTAAGTTAATGTGAGATAGTTTAGTCTGGTATCTGATATTTTATTTTTTTTAATGGTCATATTTTGCTATTTTAATTTTGTGTTTTTAATATTGTCACATAAGACCAGCTCCATAAGTGCAGACACTACTTTGGTTAGCTAATCATAATTCAACTATATGGAGGTATACCCACGTGTTGGTAGGAATGGGGGAGTGGGATTCAGTTTTGTTGGCATTTTAATGTGAAGTTACCCAACGTATTTTTTGCCCTATAGGACACACCAGCCCATAGGATGCACCTAGATTTGGGGGGGGGGGAATAAATGAATTTTTTTTATCCCCCTCCCCCAGGCACGGGGTGGGGGAAGTCTGAGCTTCCCCCACCTCAGCCCCCAGAACAGGCAGCTCTCCGCAAGCCGTTGGAGGCCAGCGCGAAGTCGCGCCGGGCTCCCACAGCTTCCGGAGAGCTGTGCAAAGCCCGCTCTGGGAGCATGCGGGGCTGGGGGAGGGGGAAGCCTGAGCTTCCCCCATCCCCAGCCCCCAGAACGGGTCCCAGAGCGATCCCGAAGCTGCATACAGCTTTGCTATCGCTCTGGGAGCTTGCGGGGCTGGGGGCGGGGGAAGCCCGCCGCCAGCCTCCAAACCACATCGGGAGACAGCGGGATGGCGCACTGCGCCTCCCTGCTGTCCCCCGAGCTTGCGGGGCTGGCAGCAGGGAGAAGCGGGCTTCTCCCCGCCACCAGCCTCCAAACCACGTCGGGAGACAGCATAATGGCAGTGTTCCGCCTCCCCGCTGTCCCCAGAGCTTGTGGGGCTGGCGGTGGGGCTCTCCAGGCTTCAGCGAAAGCCTGCATTCGCCCCATAGGACGCACACACATTTTCCCTTCATTTTTGAGAGGGGGGAAAGTGCGTTCTATAGGGCAAAAAATACGGTAATTGGCAACATGCAAACTGAAGCACAGCTATCCTTCGAAATTCAAAAGGGATATAAATTAAAAAACTATTATGCGTAGGGTGTCCCTATTTTTATCAGAGAAATGTTGGAGACTATGCACATACAGCATGTGAGATTTAATCCCAGTGTCAAATTAGCTTTTACTTCCCTCAGTAACTGATCAGCCACAAAACGCCTCCTAACTCTAGGCATTGCTGGTTACAACCAGCACTCAGAACATCTGTGAAGATCTCAAGCTGTCACAGCGACTTAGCAATTGGTGGCAGAAGCTTCACAATTCCCACAACCAAAATCCATTAGAGCGGTACGGTGTAGGTGTTTGCTTTTGAGACCTCTCCACCCCTTAGCTTCTGCTTCTAAAATAATGCCAACAACATCTTCCGTGTTTGTTTGTTCTTACTACGATGTATGAAGGAGGACAATACAATTTTATTTATCAGGTGTCTGTTCATTTCCAATGTATATCAAATTTTAGGCTGTCAATTTTTCAGGAAAGAGCAGAAGTGGAAAAGAACATGGTATAGTAATGGAGGGATCATGATTAAATATCTAATCCATAATTCAGTAGCAAGGTTCTGCTGACATCATCAACACTGAGAAAGGTTTATTAAAATGCTTATGAACTCCAGAGGCAGTCTAAGTTTGTATTTCTAAATTATAGTTCACTATACCCGCATATCTATCATTTGCTATATGGACAATTCTATCCCTATGTATAAAGCAGATCACCTGGCAATCCTGAGATCACTGGATGACATAACATTTTCAACTTTAACTGTTTTTATAAACAGAAGAAATGGGTGCAAATACATAGCATTTGCAGAAGTGTTCAGAATTTAGATGCTTTGTTTGGAACTTGGGTTTTATTTTTGAAAAGTTTTAAAAATGAAATATAGATTATTGGTGCGGTAATAATTTTGTGCAGTGGCAGGAAGAAAAAGGCAGGAATGTTGTTTGGTTGTAATGAAGCAATTAGAGCCCATGAAGCACAGGCAAAGAAGCATTTACAGGCGTGGGAGTCACGTTTTGGGTCATTAAGCGCATTGGTAGAGCGTACATAAGCCCAAGCCACCCATTATGCTCCATTCCACCCTGCACCACCTCACCTCACCGTTCTGCTCCATGCCACCCTCTTCCAGGTCCAAAAATGGCCCGTGCATGCACTGTCGTGCATTCTTAGAACACGTACAAAACGGGGTTGACTGAACAGTACTTATTTTACTTATACTCTAGTTTTCTAATACCACAAGGGCCTGGATGCTGTTTTCTTTGCTTGTTAAAAAGACAAGCATACCTGAAAGAGCGTCTTTACCCCCATCATTCAGCCTGGACACTGAGATCCAGCACCGAGGGCCTTCTGGCGGTTCCCTCATTGTGAGAAGTGAGGTTACAGGAAACAAGGGAGAGGGCCTTCTCAGTAGTGGCGCCCGCCCTGTGGAACTCCCTCCCACCAGATGTAAAGGAAATAAGCAGCTATCCTATCTTTAAAAGACATCTGAAGGCAGCCCTGTTTAGGGAAGTTTTTAATATTTAATGCTGTATTGTTTTTAACACTTGATTGGAAGCCGCCCAGAGTGGCTGAGGAAACTCAGCCAGATGGGTGGGGTATAAATAATAAATTATTATTATATTATTATATTACAAGATACTCTGGGCTATGCACCACTTCAAAGTGTCTTTTTAAAAGTCTGTATCAGTTACAGGACCATAGAGCAAACCCAAATTCTCTGCATAGGGGATTGCCAATTTTGCATACACTTAGCTGGACAAACATGTCAATTTCCGCTTCTCTCATGTTTCTGTTTTCATTTTTTCAACTAGTTTATCACATTTCTGCATCTCCCCCCCCCCCAAATTTTGTTAAAAGTTCTCATTAAAGCTCTTGGCTTTTTAAAAATATATTTTCTTCTTTTTGCTTTTGTGGCAGACCATAACACATGGCTAGTGAGTTGTGCTCCGCTTCCTGGATCACAAACTGTGCAGCCCTGAGTTAGAGGGTTGGGCTTCAGAAACCCACATCCTTGCTCAGCTACGAGGTTCACGGTGTTGTCTTTGGCAAATCACTACCCCTGAGATTGGATAACTCTATGCGTATAACCTTTAGGTCCTGATATAAAAAGGTAAATATATAAATGGTATAAATATAATGTGATCTTGAGAAAGGAACTTTTATATAGAGGGAGGGCTCAATTTCTGCACAAAATGTAAGGTTGGGGGAATGCTCACAAAACTGAATGGAGAACTATTATCCTTAGCCTGTTTTGTTGTTAGTATACTTATGGAATGAACATTACCACTCTTTCTTCTTTTTAGATATATGTGTGTCTTAAATGATAAGTTCGAAAAAGCAAGGCGATGCCAATTCTCCTAATGGGCGATTTTCATCATTTATTCAACAGACTGCTTATTAATTATTTGCACTGATACTACATTTTCTTACAGTATCTTCCTGTATATGGCCCTTCCCCCCTCCCACTCTCAAAAGGAAATAGAAGGATGCTGAAAGGGGGGGAAAAGAAGCAGCACAAATACATTTAACATAACATTTGATTTCACTTCACCAAACCAGAATTACTGACCTAGGAAAAACAAAACCATCTCTAGAAATAAATCAAAATCCTGTCTACATTAATCTAATTGCACCAGTGGCAGCTAAGCAGTCCCTTAAGCAATTTAAGCTTCCTTCTTTGGGAGGGGAGGAAACCCCCATCAACACCCCTGTGGGAACACAAGTTGGAGAACAAATCAGTTATGATCTATTTCTCTGTAATAACAGCTTTCCCCCCTTCTCATAAAAAGTAGGTGTCAGTTCCCTGCAATTAAAAAGCAAAACAAAATACCATGCTTTGTACTAAGAGTAGATAAACCAACTGCAGCCAAATGACCTCACTAAGCTTCACCTTCCTTCATGTTTATTTTTAACAAGCCCAAGATCCAAAATTACTATACTGGCAAGATGACAGAATTCATGATACACTGTTGTTATAGTTCAAGTGAATAAATTATGCTTTCAGCCACCCCATGCCTCCTATCTGCCTAGTTGTTTTAATAAATCATCAGGCGAAATAAAAACAGAAGATGGATATCCATGATGCACAGTATCAATGAGCTCCCCTACTAAATGTGAGTAATGATCTGGTCTGCCACTGAGGGCAGTTCAGTATGTTCAGGGCCATGCTTCCACAGGATAAACAAGCAACCACATTTTTATTTTTATTATTTATTTATTTATTATTATTTATTTCAGGTGTACAATTTCAGCATAAATTACAATGCAAGGCAGGTATGAGAAACCTCCAGCCCATGGGCCTACTGTATTTTTTGCTCCATAAGGTGCACCTGACCATAAGGCGCACCTAGTTTTTAGAGGAGGAATCCAAGTAAAATAAATAATATTTAAAGGGAATGCTGAGCAGAGCCTGTATGCATCCCAGGCTCTGCTCAGCACTCCCTTTCACGAGCCACGTGGAGCGTGTGTGCGGTGCTTGCAGGCTTTTCCCCGAGGAGGGAGAAGGGCAGCCTGTCACTGCGGATCGCAGCCTGCCGCCCGGCGCGCAAGGCACCCTGAAGCAGAGCGCCCCGCGCGCCGGACAGACATCCGCAGTGTGGGGAGCCCTGCAGGAGTTCCCCGCAGGGCTCCCCACACTGCGGATCGCAGCCTGCCGCCCAGCGCACAGGGCACCCTGAAGCAGAGCGCCCCGCGCGCCAGGCAGACATCAGCCAGCCCCACAAGCTCAGGGGACAGCAGGGAGGCGCAGCGCCGCCATCCCGCTGTTCCTTGACCTGGTTTTGGGGGGAAATAAAGGAAGAAATTTTTTCCTTTATTTCCCCCAAAAAAAACTAGGTGCGTCCTATGGGACGGAGCGTCCTATGGGATGAAAAATACAGTAATCACCCCACCACTACCATTATTATCTCATCCATGGTGGTTGACGGATTATGACATGACTTTTCTCCTTGCAAACCAAGATAAGCTAATGACAGCAAAAGATGCAATTTTTAAAAAAGTGGCTGTCATTAAAAGAAGGGCCATTATTAAATTCCCTATTATAATTCGTATAATTTTAAATTTAATTTGGCAATTTTATCTGCTTAGTTGCATTCATACATGTTTGTGTTTTGCATGCAAATTGCAAATATCTATCGCAGTCATTGCAACAAAAGATCACTTGCCTGCTATTAAGCTGCCAGAAGTTTATAGCAGCACATATGAATGTTTTAGTCCAAATATGCAAGACTGAATATATGACTATACAATTCTGTTTTATACAGACTCCTTCGATTGGTAATGGCAATCCAATGTAATAAGCATATGCCTTCCAGCCCTTATACCTGAGATCATTTGTTGTTGTTGTTATTTTTTGATGATGATGATGATGATGATAAAAAAGAAGTTGAACCTGGAACCTTATGCATGCAAACTATGAACTCAGCAAGCATACATAAAACCCATCTAACCCAAAATCCAACATTCCAGATAGATTACCATGTGTAAGATGAAGGTCACTCTGCAAAAAGTAGTGCCTTAACAGAAGTAAAGAATTTAATAGGGCTTGTAATATCCTGTGAATCCCTTTTCCTGAGACAATATTGTCTCTACAAATAGCCCTTGTATGGAGTAATTATTTGGGGATTAGGGAAAGCTAATAAAAACTGTATTGGAAGAGAATTTGAGATAACAAGGTTGTGATGTGCCCAAGGGAGCAGATGCATCTGATAGCAGTTTAATCAAACCTGATTAGGAGAAACATTTACCTATACTTGACCAATATATTTTGATAAAAATCTACATTAGGAAGGCTCAGCTATACATCTACCGAGTCTGGTGGTAAATATTTACTTTAACTTTCTCACTTCATTAGAATGAAAGACAACTTAAATGGCACTTGTATCTAGAGAGTTTGTGTGAACCCCTAGTATGATGGTGGTCAGGAAAGCAGAAAATTAAACATTCAGGTTCAGAGCTGTGAGCCAGAACCAGTGCCCTCTAACGCTTTACAGCACAGCAGTGGGAGGCTTTATAGTAGAGGGAAAGGCAAAAGTAAAAGGGTGTACCTCATCCCCTTGCCTGAAATGTCCCCTGCTCTGAGAGACCTGGACAGGAGCGCTTCTCTTTTAGCAGTGGGACACACTTCAGCACTGTAAGCCTCACTTGCAGAATTTAAAGAGGAACCACATTTCTACACAGGAATCCTAGGAGCCAATTCTTGGGGTCTTTGCCCCCCAATAAAACAAAGCAGAGACATCACCTTGCCAACAGAGGTCTGTATAGTTAAAGCTATGGTTTTCCCAGTAGTGATGTATGGATGTGAGAGCTGGACCATCAAGAAGGCTGATCGCCGAAGAATTGATGCTTTTGAATTATGGTCTGGAGGAGACTCTTGAGAGCCCCATGGACTGCAAGAAGATCAAACGTATCCATTCTTAAGGAAATCAGCCCTGAGTGTTCACTGGAAGGACAGATCGTGAAGCTGAGGCTCCAATACTTTGGCCACCTCATGAGAAGAGAAGACTTCCTGGAAAAGACCCTGATTTTGGGAAAGATTGAGGGCACAAGGAGAAGGGGATGACAGAGGATGAGATGGTTGGACAGTGTTGTCAAAGCTACCAGCATGAGTTTGACCAAACTGTGGGAGGCAGTGGAAGACAGGAGTGCCTGGCGTGCTCTGGTCCATGGGGTCACAAAGAGTCGGACTAAACGACTAAACGACTAAACAACAACAATAAAACATTTGAGGGGATGGGCCCCCCGGAAATTGATGGGCATTGCCATTCAAATAGTGTGTGCATGCTGCATCATGTGATTGATTGTGCAGGGCGGGGCTTACCTGTTCCCCCAATATTTTATTCAAGCTGGCACCACTGAGACTTTACACAGGAAAATAGCCAGAGCTTTGAATCATAGCTACAAATCTTTTGGATCATAGCCAATATCTATTTTTGTGTGTGGAGAGCTTAAGGTTATACTAATGAGGGCATGTTTATATTTTGTTGTTATTTAGTTGTTTAGTCGTGTCTGACTCTTCGTGACCCCATGGACCAGAGAACGCCAGGCACTTCTGTCTTCCACTGCCTCCCGCAGTTTCTTTTTCATTGGGATGGTTTTCGTTGCTGCCTCCTGTATAATGTTGCGAGCCTCCATCCATAGTTCTTCAGGCACTCTGTCCAGCAAATCTAAATCCTTAAACCTGTTCCTCACTTCCACTGTGCATTCATAAGGGATTTGTATCTTATCGGCCCAGTGGTTTTTACTACTTTCTTCAGTTTAAGCTTGAATTTTGCTATAAGAAGCTGATGATCTGAGCCACAGTCAGATCCAGGTCTTGTTTTTGCTGACTGTATAGAGCTTCTCCATCTTTGGCTGCAGAGAATATATTCAATCTGATTTCGATGCTGCCCATCTGGTGATGTCCATGTGTAGAGTCGTCTCTTGTGTTGTTGGAAAAGCGTGTTTGTGATGACCAGCTTGTTCTCTTGACAGAACTCTATTATTCTTTGCCCTGCTTCGTTTTGATCTCCAAGGCCAAACTTGCCAGTTGTTCCTTTTATCTCTTGATTCCCTACTTTAGCATTCCAATCCCCTATAATGAGAAGAACATCCTTATTTGGTGTCACTTCTATAAGGTCTTGTAAGTCTTCATAGAATTGGTCAATTTCAGTTTCTTCAGCACCAGCAGTTGGTGCATAAACTTGGATTACTGTGATGTTAAAAGGTCTGCCTTGGATTCGTATCGAGATCATTCTATCATTTTTGAGATTGCATCCCAGTACAGCTTTTGCCACTCTTTTGTTGACTATGAGGGCCACTCCATTTCTTTTAGGGGTTTCTTGCCCAGAGTAGTAGATATGATAGTCATCCGAACTGAATTCGCCCATTCCCGTCCATTTTAGTTCACTGATGCCCAGGATATCAATATTTATTCTTGCCATCTCATTTTTGACCACATCCAACTTACCCAGTGTCAGGGAACTGACATCGGAGGAAAGGGAAGTGGTAAGGCTCCCAGAGACTGGGAGAGAGTCAACAGCCAAAGCAGGGACCAGCAGGGGGAGCGCGGGGTCTCTGGAGGAGGATCTCAGTAATGCTGAGAGAGACGCAGCAGCCCAGGCAGGAAGCAGCAGGGGAGAGAAAGGGGTGAGAGACACTTCGAGCGAAAATAGCGGGGAGGTGTCAGAAGCTACTGCAGGGAGACCCATGCTTCGCCGGAAGCTGCCACGTCGTGAGTCCAGGAGACGCGTTTCCGTTAAGGAACTTCTTTGCTGGAAGCGCTTCCGCAGACAGCCACTGTCAGACTCTACTAGTGACTAGAGCAGACATGTCTGAGGAGCTCTGTCACACACAGAGGTTTGTGGGGTCGCACAAACTCTGAAGGGGCACAATTTTAAGCACAAGCAGCTAACCATCCCCTGACAGCAGTCTGACAGTCTCTGTACGCTGCCTGTGCAGGAGAAAGCATCATGAGCAACCCAGTCGGAACCGGAGACGCAGGGGTTGGAGCTGGTCCAAGCTTGGAAGAAAGGTATCAAGCTCTGGAGGTCCAACTTGCGCTGCAGACGGCGAGGCTCGAGGAGAGAAGGGCTCAGGATGCTGACAAAAAGGGGAGAACCACTCAGTTCCCCAGAAAGGTACCAGGATTGGTGCAGAAGTTTGGGGGGGACCCCAAGGATTACCATGCCTTTAGGACTGAGATGCAATATGCTCTGAATGTGCAGTTTGATGAGTTCCCTGATGAGGAATCGCGAGTTGCGTTCGTAATTGGGCATCTTGAGAAGGGGGCGCGGGACTGGGTTCGACCCCTGATGGCAACGCACAACGATATCCTAAAGGACACTATGAAATTCTTTCGTGCAATGGATATCATGTTTTCCAGCGATATTGAGGAAGGGGTGGTACGCAGACAGCTAATGGCTTGCAGGCAGGGAACTGTTGGGAGGTGGCGTCAGCTTGCAGACCGTCCCAATGATAATGAGGGTGGCAAGGCACACAGAACTGATAGCGTTTAATGTGGCCACCTTGGGAGGCGCTCCCATTATTTTGGGAATGAGCTGGCTAGCCCTACATGATCCGCTGGTGGGCTGGCATCAAAGAGTGGTTTCCTTCGGTTCCGCACATTGCTTGGAACACTGCAGGGGGGAAAAGGGGTCAGCAGGGGCCCAAGCCACCCTAGCAGGGACGGAAGTGATGGAGAAGGGGAAGGTGCCACCACAGTATGCTGATCTCAGCGACGTGTTCAGCGAGAAGGAAGCGGACCAACTACCCCCGCATAGGCCCTTTGATTGCCAGATCAATTTACTCCCTGGAGCACAGCTTCCTGTAGGCAAGTTGTATGCCATGTCAGACAGGGAGATGCAGGAGTTGCGAGCGTTCATTGACAAGAACCTGAAGAGAGGCTTCATCAGAGAGTCCAAGGCAGCGGGGGGTAGCCCAGTGTTTTTTGTGGATAAAAAAAACACGGACAAGCCGAGGCTGGTATGTGACTTTCGGGCCCTAAATGCAGTGACAGAGCCGGCGGCTTTTCCTATGCCCAGGATTGATGATATTTTGACCAGGGTGCGAAAAGGAAAGATTTTTACAAAGCTGGACCTAAGGGGGGCGTACAACCTGATACGTATAAGGAAAGGGGATGAATGGAAGACCACCATGTTCACCCCTTTGGGGGCATTTGAATACCTCGTTATGCCTTTTGGATTACAAACAGGCTCCGCGTGTTTTCAAGCCTTTATGAACCATGTACTGGGGCCTTTGCTCTACAAGAATTGCGTGGCCTTCTTAGATGACGTGTTGGTGTATTCGGAGAATGAGGAGCAACATGTGAGAGACGTCAGAGAAGTGTTGAGCAGGCTGCAAGCCAACAGATTGTGGGTGAAACTGGAGAAGTGTCAGTTTCATACCAAGGAGGTGGAATTCCTGGGGTACCGCTTGTCAGACAAGGGGTTGGCCATGGACCCCGGCAAGGTTCAAGCGGTGCTGGAATGGAAAACACCCAAGACCAAGAAGGATGTGCAGAGGTTCCTAGGGTTTGGAAACTTTTATCGTAAGTTCATCCGAAACTTCGCCCACCTGACGGCGCCCATCACGGACTGTCTCAGCAGCAAAAAGAAGTTTGTTTGGACGGGGGAGGCGGAGCGAGCGTTTGAGGAACTGAAAAGGGCCTTCGCCTCTGACGAACAACTTCTACATGTGGATTTACAAAAAAAGCTGAGGGTCGAAACAGACGCTTCTGACAGAGCCATAGGGGCGGTGCTTCTTCTGCAGCCGGGGAAGGAGGGGTCAGAGTGGCGACCGTGTGCCTTCTTTTCGCGAAAGCTGAACAAATCTGAGAGAAACTACACGGTGCACGACCGGGAACTTCTTGCGATTTATGAGGCCTTCCGGAGATGGAGGCACCTACTAATTGGTGCACAACAGAAGGTGCAAGTGTGCACGGACCATAAGAATCTAGAGTATTGGAGAACTGCGCGAGTGCTCAACCAAAGGCAGTTGAGATGGGCCCAGGAGTTCTCCAAATTTAACTTTGAGATTTGTTACGTACCAGGCCCGGAGAACGTTAGGGCGGACGCTCTCTCACGCAAACCTGAATATTTGGAGGGAGAGGGTGCACCCGAAGAGACCCATGTTATTCCCGAGGACCGCTGGGTGTGTGGGGCGGCTTTGGTGGGGCAAAGGGAACTGGTAGAGGGAACGGTGCAGGATGAATACGCCCAGGACAAACTCAGGGGTCTCAGGAGGGAGGGAGACAAACCCGGGGGTTTTGAGGAGAGAAACGGGGCGTTGTACTACAAGGGAGCGTTATACATACCTGAAGGGGAATTGAGGGAAAAGGTACTCAAGCAACTGCACGATAGCCCCACAGCAGGGCATTTTGGGCAACACAAAACCATGTGGCTGGTTACCAGGGAATTCTGGTGGCCCAAGGTCAGGGAAGATGTGCGTGAATATGTGAGAGGGTGTGACCGATGTCAACGAGCCAAGGGGGAGAGGCGGGCACCGGCAGGTTTATTAGAACCACTACCCACGCCGGAAAGACCATGGGAGGCAGTGGCAATAGATTTCATGACTGATCTGCCCAGGTCCAAAGGGAAGACAGCCATTATGGTTGTGGTAGACCTGTTAACCAAGATGGCCCACTTTATAGCCTGCTCACATGCGGTCACAGCAGAAGAAACCGCTAAATTGTTTGTGGAAAATGTGTTTAGGTTGCATGGTGCCCCCTTGAGGGTGGTTTCGGACCGAGGGAAACAATTTACTTCCAGGTTCTGGAGGAAGCTCATGAGCTTATTGCACGTAGAGGTGAATTTTTCCACTGCCCGTCATCCAGAAACCAATGGGCAGGCGGAAAGAGCTAATGGTGTCCTCCAGCAATATTTGAGGTGTTATGTGAATGACAGAGAGAATGATTGGGTGGAGAAGCTGGCGTTGGCAGAATTTGCCTATAACAATGCAGAGAACGTGTCCACGGGGATGAGCCCTTTTTTGGCCAATCACGGGTGTCATCCCCGAGCCTTCCCAGGGGGGGAGGGGGAGAACTGGAGCGTTCCTGCCGCAGAACAGTTCGTTGAAGAAATGGAAGCGATCCATCGCCAGCTCCAACTTAATTTAAACAGGGCGAAGGAGGAATATAAGAGGCAGGCAGACAAAACCAGAAGGGAAGGGGAAAGCATTAGGGTGGGGGACCAGGTGTGGCTGTCCACCCAAGGGTTACCATTTAAAGGAGGTTGTAAGAAGTTAAGACCCAAAAGACTGGGCCCATTTGAAGTCACGCAACAGGTCAACCCAGTGGCTTTCAGACTCCGGTTACCGAACCACATGAAGTTGCACCCAGTGTTCCACAGATCATTGCTGTCACCGTATATAGGGGACAGAGAGGGGAGGGTCAATAGGGGACCAGCTATGGAGGAAAAAGAACACAGCTACCATGTAGCGGAGATTCTCGATTCCAGGTGGAGGGGAGAGCAAGTAGAGTATTTGGTAATGTGGGAAGGGGAGCCGGAGTCGGAAAACACCTGGGTCAGGGCAGAGGATGTAGATGACGAGGTTTTGATTGAAACTTTTCATCAGAGATTCCCTAGAAAACCCCAGCCAGTGGCAAGGTTCCGGAGGGAATACTTCGCCACCACCGACGACGAAGAAGAGTTGGAGGGGTTCGCTGATTCCGAGGTGGAGGAGGATTCAGCGAGTCGGAACGAAGACCGATGGAGGGAATTGTTCGAGACGTCTGAAGATGAAGAGGATTCTTTTAGGGGTTTCAGCTCCTCACCGCCCAGAGGAGAAAGTAGGGGCGGGGAAGAGGGGGGCCCTGGAGGGGAGGTGGATGTCAGGGAACTGACATCGGAGGAAAGGGAAGTGGTAAGGCTCCCAGAGACTGGGAGAGAGTCAACAGCCAAAGCAGGGACCAGCAGGGGGAGCGCGGGGTCTCTGGAGGAGGATCTCAGTAATGCTGAGAGAGACGCAGCAGCCCAGGCAGGAAACAGCAGGGGAGAGAAAGGGGTGAGAGACACTTCCAGCGAAAATAGCGGGGAGGTGTCAGAAGCAACTGCAGGGAGACCCTTGCTTCGCCGGAAGCTGCCACGTCGTGAGTCCAGGAGACGCGTTTCCGTTAAGGAACTTCTTTGCTGGAAGCGCTTCCGCAGGCAGCCACTGTCAGACTCTACTAGTGACTAGAGCAGACATGTCTGAGGAGCTCTGTCACACACAGAGGTTTGTGGGGTCGCACAAACTCTGAAGGGGCACAATTTTAAGCACAAGCAGCTAACCATCCCCTGACACCCAGGTTCATGGTTCTTACATTCCAGGTTCCTATGCAATATTTTTCTTTACAGCATTGGACTTTCCTTTCGCTTCCAGGCATATCCGCAACTGAGCGTCCTTTCGGCTTTGGTCCAGCCACTTCATAAGCTCCGGATCTACTTGTACTTGTCCTCCGCTCTTCCCCAGTAGCATGTTGGACGCCTTCCAACCTGAGGGGCTCATCTTCCAGCGTCATAACTTTTATATGCCTGTTGTCTTTGTCCATGGAGTTTTCTTGGCAGGGATACTGGAGTGGCTTGCCGGTTCCTCCTCCAGATGGATCACGTTTGGTCAAAACTCTCCACTATGACCTGTTCATCTTGGGTGCCCTGCTCAGCATAGTTCATAGCTTCTCTGAGTTATTCAAGCCCCTTCACCACAGCAAGGCAGTGATCCATGAAGGGGATGTTTATATTAGGAGCACCCAAACAAGAAACTGCAAGTGTTTATACCAGGCGGTTTTGTCTTAAGTTATAACAAGAAATTCTGTTGATAGAAACATTCCAGAAAACAAGGAAGTGAATTAAATAAATAAATGAATTACTGTATATATACCAGTGTTTAAAGCCAATGCTGGTTTTGCCAGGAATAAATTATAAAAGATCTGTGTATTAGAAATGTATTTTGTGCATAAAACAGTGATAGTATGCTACATGCAATGACCATAAACCATAGTAAAGTGAAACAGAAAAAAATAAAGTTTTAGCAGTGTATAATTATTATTGACCTACATTCAGGTTACTTCCTTTTATCTTATTTAGGCATTCCATCAGCAAGAGCATTCCACATTAAAAGAAATGTGCAGCTTGTCTTTCTTTTCAACTCCCTCTGATAGAGAATTTGCTTTGCACTTCTCAGGAAGTTATCAGTACTGTGCAGGATCAGGAACTTCATTCTTAACAGAAAAGGAAACCTCTTTAGGGAGTTGATTCTATCCTGTTATCTTCAAAAGTATTAACTTTAAAAGTAGGTGTTTCATTTTGGTTAATATATGCTTCATCTAGAATCATGCAATTTTTTGTAATTAAATTCAGCTATGAGTAATAGCATAAAGCTGCAACCAAGCACAGTTCTGCATTCATAAAATTTACCTCTACACTTTGGATCCAAATTCTTAAGGGCAGTTCAGGGTTGCGGATGGGGTTCAGCACTTCTAGATCTGCCCATGTGCACTGAAACATAGTGAAGAGTACAGCAATTGCATAGTTTTATCTATTGTAATGTTTAATAAAGAAAGGGGAATCTCAAATGAGTATTTATGCAGAGAGGCTGAATGACTGTATAATCTGGTAATTGTAGGAAGAAAAATAAGTGCCTACAAATATCAAATGCAACTAGGAGCTGCATTTTAATAGCAGAAAGCACTTTAATCGGTGAAAACACACGGGATATATTAAAAACAAAACAAAACATCCCACAGAGTGATGATGCAAAGTTTAATATGTGACTTTAAAGCACATGGTTATAAAGAACATACCAGTATTTAAAATGTTTTCCATTTTATCCCCCAACATTAGACAAACCAGCCATTTTTAGCTGTGTCGCCTCCAAAGTAATTTGCTAATGTAAAGTGCTACAGTTGTGCACAATGTAAAGCGTGTTGACACATTTTATTTGATGGTTCGTGTAGCTTAGCTGAAGCATGCTTAAAGAGTAAAACATATCAGTTTGAAGTAATAGCTACTAATAGCCTGATATGATACTGATAAAAAAGAACAAGAAGTCAAATTTTACACCTCAGTGCACTTCATTTTGTCTCCTGTTCAGTGACAGAATTCAATATGGTCTAGCTTAGAGTGACAGCATCATGCAGGAGCTGTCACCTAAGGGAGCTTATACATCTTGAAATTTTTCACAAAAGTGAAACTGAGTGACAGCAAAATAAAATGATGCTTTTAACTCAAGTTGGTAGATCAGAAAAGTCAATGAAAACATTCAGAGTTAGTTTAGGCCCTTTGGTGATGGATCTTTCCAGGAGAACAGCTGCAGTTTCTAAAGTACTGAAATGCTTTAAGCAGGCATCTCGACACATCAAACCAGAGAGCTATATCTCCATTGAGGATTAAATGGTTTGAAAGCAATACAGGCTCTGTTGGCATCATTTAATAAAGCTATATGACACTTTTTTCCTTGGAATTATGTTTCTGACTGTAACAGTGACATCATATATCTACTCTTCCCTCACTTACACATAAATATATGGGCAGGAAGGTATATAATCAACAGAACCTACCAAGAGATGTTCTTGTCTGGGGAAAACTCTTCTAAATTGAATTATTTCTTTTCTTTTTGAGTCAGAAGGTTGTTGGGTATATAGATATAGCTGTATATAGATATATATCCCTAAATCTGATTCTAATCTCCTAGTGCCACAGCCTGCAAGTTTCTACACTTTGTCATAGACCAGGAAAAATGCAAACCTCTTTCAAACAAAACATTTTAAAACCATGAAAGCACTGTGCATTGCTCTCGTCTTACTCTCTTTTCTTCCAGTGTGGCAAAAACACTTCAGCAAATTACAAATTGAGAAAGAAAAGTAATTATTCACTCTGTCCAAGATGTGTCATCACGTTTTATCAATCCCAGTTGTACCATCAACACCAAGACAATGTCCTTCTGTGCTCGCTCTTTCAATAAATTTCAGATTATTAGGGTTCCCTCCCATTACTGCATGGACTCCTGACAGGGCATGAATAATACTCTCTTTTATGTATGCTTATTTTGCATATATGCAAAATATATTGGCCCTTAATTCTTCTATACCATTTTCTTCTGGACATCTTTTATCACAACCAAAGAGACTTTAACTATTACTATCTTTTGGTTCCAGGAAGCTTACTCTTGTACAAATGATACTATCCCTCTTGCATTTTTCTGTACCTTGCCCAAGTCATAATTTATATCATGGCTTTCTAGCCTTGTATTTCTTTTCTCTATTCTATCACAAAAGTGAGAACAAACAGAATATGTAGAATCTATTATCCAACTAAGGCTCAAAATTTATTACATTAGGAGATTCTTTCAACTGAAATGCAACTCTGTGTGTGCCAGGGAGACTGGAACCCTTTCTTGTCTGAATGCCACTTGGCAAATTAGAAACACCATTCTAAATAATGGCCACCAGGATATATATTATACCTAGAAATAGTGGTTTTTCAGTAGTTTGGAAATTTTCTCGCATGATCCATTAGACAATTTTCTATAAAAGAAAAAGCTGCATTGACTCAAATGTATTTTGGATTTAGAAATGTCTTTCTTCCATTTTTATTATTATTCAGCTTTAACTATCACAAGTGATGGAGAGTCTTCTTAGCATCACTTGTGAAGCCACTCATGAGCTCCTGCCATGAACAGTGTATCCCTAGGCATATTTACTCAGAAGTATGTCTCACTGTGTTCATAGCTCTTAGGGCACAATCCTATGGTCTCTACAGGCAAAGAGGGAGAGAGGTCCACACACAAAGAAGGAGGGCTACCTTCCCGAGCTCCCTCCCAATTACTGTGGAAGGCACCACTCTCAGCGCCCAACCCAACCCCACTTTCCAAGACTAGAAGGTTTTGGATTTGGACATTCTTCCACCACAGATTCTCTGCCCCGTTCCTTCATGGGATCGCACTGCTAATAAGAAATAAATATAACCTATAAAAATCTGTGATGTTGCTACCATATTCTTTTCCCCAAATAAACACTCATGAAAAGTGCTCAAGTATGCTAGCACTGAGAGTGAAAACAGCAGCAAAGGTCTTTAGCCTAATGACAGTAAATACTAGAAGCTCAAGCAATTAAAAAAGAGGACCAAGAATAAATAAGACAAAATAATTAACACAGCATTTAAGTCTGTGTGTAGGTGTAGTTACAAAATCGTAATCTTCTTTAAACAAACAAACTTGTAAGCACTTTGGGTAACAGACCTGTCAAACCTCTTCTTTTTAGAATTCCATATGCATGAAGGTACTCTCTCTCTGTGTGTGTGTGAGGGGGGAGGAAGGGAGAGACAGAGACAGAGAGTGTGTTTACCCAAAGTCAGCTGGGCTGGTTCTACTGCTTTGCAGAACTTGGCAATTAAAAAAAAAATAATTTCACTCTTGTGGTTTTTAAAAAGAAGGCAAAAGTAATATTGATGCAATCACACTATTACATCAGAATACTTCCCCCCCTCAGTTTTAATTAGTGTAAAAAGAGTCGTCGTCATAACACTGAATCCCTGAAACATGCAGCAAACCGTACACATGTTTCAGTCTAAACAATTTAAAAATGGGAGGATGATGGATCACTGACACGTTGCCACTGGTTCATAAACAAAATCAGGCAATGGGGAGCCCTAAAATTTCTGAAGTAATTCAGAATGGAGAATTTCAGAAACATTTTTACAATTCCTATGGAATGAGAAAAGTATTTAACCATTAATATGACAATAAGTACGGTATACAAGTAGAGATGGAGCAATCCTTCTATTTCAGTTTCTCATTTTTCCATTCCTAAGTTCAGTTTTCCACATTCCACATCTGTCTGCAATACTTTTTTTAAAAAAAAGTCATCATCAAAACTGATTTCATCAGCATTTTAGTGCGAATTTCTCTTAATCTACACATTTGTATGCTATGTTGCCTAATAAACACATTGTAGCAAAGCAGTCTCCCTAATGCATTTTGTGATGTAATTTTCATTAATATATGAGTGCTGGGTACTTCTGTATATGGAAATCAACTGGAGAGTACTCTCAAGAGTGGTTTTGGGTGTTATGGGAAGGAGATAGAACTGGATGTGTGAGTGGCCTAGATGCAAGCCAGGCACAATATTAGCATATATGTTCATATAAACATGGATCTGCTTCAATCAAGTGCTTGAACTTGTTCTGGAAAGGGAATACCTATATTCCTCCAATGTGTGCACACACCAGTTTCAAGTATATTGAATATTAAGTGTAAACTGCTTAAAAAACCCCAACAAAGTGAATATTTTCAAATAATTATTCATCTTGAGAAGCATCTGGACATCCTTGAAACACATCAACTACACTTGCAAATAGTTCAGGTGCACACCAGAACTTTCAAAATATCTAGTATGGCCAATTTAAATTCAGAATGTCAACAACTGTTACTCTTGGGAAATCAAGTGGTAAACATGAAATGATTGCCCAGTACCAGCCCAGGTCTCCCCTTTGGCACACACTTAAATCACATAACATTTCTAAATAGAGTCTCAATTTAGAACCTGTACATTCCCCCCCCCCCAACTGCAAGATGTGATGAAATGTGAGAAAGCCATTTTCCGTTCCCGGGGGAGATGACGTTGCGGGCTGGGAGCAAGCCCTCCCCACACGCATGGGGCAGTATAGCCCCTGTGCCAGTGGATGGTCCTTGGCCACACCATTCTTAGGCCGTCCAATCCGGATGGTCCTGGGGTGTGGCATGGGCTATTTAAACTGCCCACGGCCGAAGACCCGCCCTTGTTGTTTCCCTGCTCGGTCAGTTCTCTCACCCTCCCTCCCTTAGGTTAGGCTCTTTTATTTCTTGACCTTGCTATGGACCTCGGTTGGTCGCCTTGGTTGTCCAAGGGGCCTGGTAGGAATTTTTCCACTTGGCAAATTGGCACCGGCCATTTGGTTTTTCGCCTACCTCGTAGCAAATTGTCACAACTTTGTAAGATTCGGCGGCTAGGCATTGGAGTATTTGGTCGAAGGGGAGGGGAGGTAGTGGCCATTACCTACCCCTCCTAATTCAAGGGTATTCCGTTAAAGGAATCCAGGGGGCATGGTCTCCGTCCGAAGCCCCAGACGGGGGGCTAGGGCCATGGCATGACCCCTAGCAGTGACCCTGGGGGAGTTCCTAGTTGATGTGCATCAGCAGGGCTCCCCCTATTGGTGGTTAACCCTTCCAAGACTTCCTGCAGACGGGCAGGAGTCAGATATAGTCATGTGGTTTCCAATGCCTAAGCTAATACCACTCACAATCAATAAAGCTGTGGCCTTTTTCACCCATTAACCTAAAATACTGTTTCATGTGTCTTTATTCCACTTCCTGGGAGGGTTAAGGACCTTGCCACGCAAGTTGCATTTACAAACTCACAAGAACTGCAACTAGAAATGTGAGTGCATGTGAAACTTGCCACGTCATATGGGGCTGAATGTCTTTTAAAGCACCACCCCACAGTAAATGATCTGATCCAGGGCTTTTTTTTCAGCCAGAACTCACCAGAAATGAGTTCTGGCATCTCTCAGGTTGGTGCCATTCCTACTATAAGAGAACAAGGGGTGTATTTGTGGTGATGCACTCCTTTTTCTAGAAAAATAGCACGGAATTCTGATCTAATTATTTTGTGCATCTGTAACTGCAAGCATGCTGCACCGGTAAACCTTGTGACTCAAGAGAATGATGCAGAAAACCAACTGCATGTTTACTTCTATTGCATTCACATAAGAACTGACCTCATTTGGACAAACCGCCATTAATTTATATGCAAAGGCATATAAGGTCTCTAGAACTTTACTGCATGCAGCCCTTATACTCCTATAAGCAGCAGAACAACTGTGGGCTTATTAATAATTGAGTGTGACAATTCAGAGTGTGATTTAACTACATCCAGTCTGACCTGCCATGGTTAGGATATAGCTTATACAAGAAATCTTTACCCTTCTCGCTCTAGCTGCAGAGGTCAAGAGTGAGGATGCTTGTAATTCACTTGGGCTTTACTTAGGGAGTCCCCTTTCCACTCTGCCATCTCACTAAATGTTTGCAATTTGCAGGTTACCTTTTCCACTTAACTAGCAAAACAAATGGAAGCTGTCAAGGACAACTCTCAGAACAATATGTCAATGTGTCCCTTCCCAGTGACCTCTATTATTATATTAGTAACTTTTATTCCTGGGGGTAAGCTGCAATGGTTATTCAAATTAACCACAGCCACATTCTAACTGCTTTCCCGCTACTACTGGTAAATCCACAGAGCTACTTTTAAGGATTACTGGAGTATTAAAGAAAGAGGCGGAACCCAATGGCACACAAGAGGTAATACTTGAAGTGGAATTGTTTAGTAGTAGGAAGAATCATTATGGAATCACTTATAGGTAAATTCCAGGAATTCAGGAGTGCATCATGTCTGAGCCAAAAACCTCAGTCCCTAGATATGCATAGAATCTTGGGTTTTTCCTTGCTCTTCCAGGGCACAGCTACCATCATGGTCTGCCCAATTACAAAATAATCTACTCTGTAAAAAGAAAGAGAACACTATAGTACTCCATGAGGAAATGTTCAAGGTTACCAAATATTCATGGCTGAATGGAGATTTGAATCTTGGTAGCCTGGCTCCTAGTCTGGCAATGTCTTCAGTTAGGCTTTATTTATTCCTGGTTGTATTTGGTTACTTTTAATATACTGTTTATAAATTATTATCGATGAGGTATATCATTATTGTTACTTTGTGCTTTTTAATAAACCACCTGATGGAAACAGTTCGTTCTTAAAGGCAGACTAAAAAGAAATGACTTTGAATGAAGAATTCACATGCATATGTGCATGTAAAATGTCAACAGAGAGAGACTGACCCTACACTATAGTGTGCACTAATTTATACATCTGCACTCATCTGTGTATGTGTGTGTGTTATTTTTAAATGTGCATAAATTGTTCAGAGAAGCAAGGACACTCTGCAGGTTTTCCACTCATACAGAAGTATATAGGGCATACATGCAGAAAACTACAGGAGCAGAATGACTGGTTGTGCACATCCCTATCTGAGATGTCTTTTCTCCTTCACTTCCTCAATGTTCTTCCTTCCTCTAAATTCGATTAATTGGAAATCTTATATCCAACCCCCTGTGATAATAAGTTGCTAATTTCTATGTTAAATCAAATCTAGAGCACAAAAGGTTACCCAATACTGACAGATTGGCAGCCCTGGATTCAAGATGAGACTTCCAGCACATGCAGATAAGCAGGTTTCCAGTGTGATTCTGACAATACCACTTACACAGTGAACTTGAGATCAACAGGCATGTAAGGTAAGATCTCATACAACCCAAGGACATTGGTTCCTCTCAATCACCTAACCCCTGAAACAAGTATAAAACCAGCAACAGAAAACACTATTGCTCAGAGAATGTTAAAAACTCCAAAACTACAAACAACAACATGGAAAAACAGTGGTCCAGGTAGGTGGTATGAAAGTTCTACTAGGGACATGGGCAACGCTGTGGTCTAAACCACTGAGCCTTTTGGGCTTGCCAATCAGAAGGTCGGCGGTTCGAATCCCCGCGACAGTTCGAAAGTAGATAAATATGTACCTCTGCGGTGGGAAGGTACCATGCACTCTGGTTTTCGTCACGGTGTTCCATTGCACCAGAAGTGCTTTAGTCATGCTGGCCACATGACAAATGCCAGCTCCCTTGGCCTGAAAGCGAGATGAGCACTACAACCCCATAGTCGCCTTTGACTGGACCTGATGGTCCAGGGGTCCTTTTTTTTTTACCTTTATCTTTATGAAAGTTCTCAATTTGAGCATAGATGGTTTCGTTTGGTTCACATTTTAAAGTAAACCTATCTAACTTGCACTGAAACACAGATATCCTTTGAAATCTGCACTCCATTCAATTTTGCAATGCAGTTCTCCAAGCCCCCCCCCCAAATATAAGTATTAAAAACATGTTACACAAATATGTATATTTAGACAAAAATGCATACAAATGTGTATATAAATATCTAAGGAGAAATGTGCATGAAACTGTACATTTTCTGCAGGATTTCTGTTTAAAAAATTGATTCAGTAATAGGGCAAACCGCAGCTAAAGTTGGAAAAATGACAAACTGAGAGAAACTGAAATGGATGGATTTATCCATCCATGTTTGAGCCTCCAAAGCCTGTCATATCCTGTATCCAAGTTGAAAATGCTACAAGGAAGAGCATTTGGTTTCACTAACTTCCACAATGAGCATCCAGTGAAATAAGCAGATGTAGTCAATTCACATATTCACAGGGTTATATGCTACCACTAAAAATACAGTGAACACATGGCATGCTAATTTCTTCTCTAATGTAAAAAATGCTGCCAAAGTAGAAACCAATTTCAAAACTTGGTTGCGACATGGAAGAAAGGGTGTGCCCATGTTCCATACAGTCTGAAGCTAAACATGTTGGCACAGTCTGCTTTATAAGATAATTATAGTTCCACTTCATAAAGATAATAGAAAAGCATTCCACCTAATGATTCTGCTTAATTACAATATTACATATCCTTTAAAAAAAAGCATGTTAAGTATATAGGTTCAGCTATCATTAAGGTTAAACAAATCTTATTATATGCAACATGATATATATATATTTTTACTTAGGAAAGTACACAAAGGTTCCTGACACTGTAATTATAAGCATGTGAGACTGATGGACAGGGGCACATTTCAAAATTCAACTAAAATACATACACTCCAGGGAGCTAGAAATGTCAAATGTTTTTCCTGAAGCCTTGTCATAGAAAAGACATGTATTAGATGGGCTAGTGCTTTGATTCTATCATTTATATAGGTTTCACAGAGATATGTTGCTGCTATCTAATTTTTCCCCTTATATCCAACGACATGAAAAGGGAGGGGGGAATCTCATGGGTACAGCAGCTTGATACAGTCAAACAATTATGTGAGATTTTCTCTGCTTTAATGGTGTTCTAAGGCTGAACTTTGCTGAAGCACTGTGAAAAATAAATGCTATGAAACATTTTTTTCCATCTCAGACTAAAAAATAATAACTATCCTACAAACCCAATGCTTTTATTATATAATGGAAATATAATACAGCTCTTTAATGTGATGCAACATGATGAATAGTGAGGGGTGGAAAGGGACAGATCTTCCTCTCTCCCTGCATCACTGACACTAAACAAGTAAAGAGAAGGGGAAATGTGTTTTCAGAGTTGCGGAAGACAGAAAGGTGTGTGTGGTTGGTGGGGGAATATTGACAAATTCTTGACCTTCTTGCATTGTAATTCAAGCCAGAGGCTTGTAATGCTCGACTCGTGTGAGCCTGCAAAGTTCTCTCTGAGCCCAGCTGACGAACTTCGCTGGCATGCCTAATTGCAGCCTCAGCAGAATATTGTTACATGCCACCTCCAGTCTGCCAAGTGGAGCAAGATTCCAGGGGGGGGGGTCCCCAGGGTTGTGTTTTCATTGGGAAATCAAGAAACAGCAGGGGCTAGAAGAAATTATTACATATTAAGAATGTATGACGTATGAGATGGAAATTCCTAGCCTCACCTTTCAGAGAGCCTCCTTCTTACAAACCCAGATTTTTAAACCTTTCAGATTGTCAATCTTAAATAATTTTGCAGCAAAGGAGGCATTTAAAGGGTTTAGAGTTTAATGCAGGGCAATAACCTTGAATATTTTAAAGCAAGCAAGAAAGAAGCTTAACCGCATTTCTGAGTAGTCTAAAGAGGCATAATTTGAACAGTGCTTACAGCTACTGCCTCTTTATTTTCATATTTCAGGCTTTTAGAACCTATGGTTTAAACCTAAGGGGGAATTTCCCCCCTTTGAACAAAATTACTTGAAATGGAAATTTCATTACTGACCTTGGACAATCTCCCAAAGATAAAATACTTTGAAAATTTCACCCTTTCTTTGAATATAGCTAGCCTTCTAACAGCAAACGAGACAAAATATGTCCCACAGTAGGAATACAGCAGTTTATAAAAGATTAAAACTATTATATATTTAGTATCATCAAGGGAAAGAAAGTCAAATGGTGGACACCAGGAGCAATCTCAAGATATGTAATCCTGAGGCATCAACTTGCAGGTTTGCTTCACAGTGAGCATACTCATATGAAAATGTTAATGTAATGTTTCTGTGGTCTGCATAAGTACTTCTGGAAGCAGCAAGCCAAGGAAGCTACCCCTAATGTCTTTGCTTATTCCTTCTAAAAATAATTCTAATATATATCTTCTTCTTCTTCCTTGGCAATCACTCGTAGCTGAGTAAGATTGTCTTCCGTAAACACGGTTTTAACAATGTGTCCGTAAGTGACTGTGGATGCCAGTTCTGGACCCACATGTCCTTCCAGAGCAGGGACATTGGTTTCCGGGCGGGAGTTGATCACGGTGTGGATTTGCCAAGCGTGCCTTCCTCTTAGCACGTTTCTCTCTTGCGTCCTGAGTTCGAGTGTCTTCAAAGCCCATGAGACCTTTGGTAAAAGCTGTTCTCCAACTGGAGCATTCGCAGGCCAGTGTTTCCCAGTTGTCAGTGTTTATACATTTTTTTAGATTTGCCTTGAAACAGTCTTTAAACCTCTTTTGTTGACCACCAGCATTATGCTTTCCATTTTTAATTTCGGAATAGAGTGGTTGCTTTGGAAGACAGTCATCAGGCATCCGCACAACATGACCAGTCCAACGGAGTTGATGTTGAAGAATCATTGCTTCAACACTGGTGATCTTTGCTTCATCCGGTACACTGATATTAGTTCGCCTAATCCAGAGATAACAAGGCACCCAGTGACATTCACTCATAAACCCTTTTCAACCATTCTGAATAGGGCAGAGCAAAATTCCAAGAAGAAGAGTCTGGGATGAGTTCAGATGTGGGGTTTTTTTTCAGGGTTGCCATACTTCCACAATTTCCCAGACATTGCCAGGAAACAGTGTCCAAGTGGAAATCCTTTTAAAGTCCTGGAAAATCTGTACATATGGCAAACCATGCAGGAAGTTTAGTTTTTGGCAAGTTCCCTTCAAAACAGCTCAAAAACAAAACAAAAAAACAAAAGAAATGGGGGGGGAGATCTTGCAAAAAAGACATCAACAACTTTTGTGTCCAGATTTTCACTTTTTGAAATATGGCAACCCTAATTACATGAATTCGACTGTCTATGGTACTAGTGCTATCATTCCTTTTGAATTGCAGTACCTGTTATGGTATGGAACTGTGGCTATTTGATCAATATACTGCCATGCCATGCTAAATTTTAAACTGTGGCAAAGAATTGCATGCTGCACTAGTGTCCCAAATTTCATCATGTCGGGGGGGGGGGGGGTTAGGGATGGTATGCCACAAAACCTGCAGAGGTACTACAACACAAAGCTCCCATGATTTTCCAAGCTTATGGGGTAGGGAAAAAATATTTTTTCCTGGAAACACAAAAATGAGTATTAATCTTCTGTTAGATTCCACCGTATTTCCAGAAGTGGCTTTATAATGTGTGAATGTCCACAGAAAACATGAAAAGAAACAGGTAAGGAAATGTTCAGAAGATGGAATAAAGTGCTATCTGAATGCATTCTAGGCAGGCAAGTGTGCACTCATTATTAGATCACTGAACTCTTCCTGAAACTCTTTTGTGTGTCCCCCAACCTCACCCACCAAAAACAACAACAGCAAGTTTTCTTCACGTGTGCAATGTATCAGTCTAGGAGCAATGTAGTAGCAGGTGTTATCTTGAAAAATGCACAGTAGAGGCCAAAACAATGTTAAATGACTGTGATCATATCTTTTTGTGTATTTTTATTTGTTTTCTTTCTTTGCAGTAATGGCAGAGAAGGTAATTTGGATTAGAGATGCAGCACTGAAAGAGCAAGGAACTGAACACTTTCCCAGCATTCTATTTTCGTCATTTAAATGCCCCTCCTGAAGCTCCTAATAGTTATTTTTGGGGGACAGGGGAAGAGACAAATAGAATACAGGTATCCGTCTTTGCTGCATTGGGGGACAATTTAAAACAGTTGATCAATGCATTAGAGATCACTGAAATGTATAACAGTCACTAGAGAAATGGAACCAAAGTCTCCTAATATACATTAAACTGGGGGAATACCTGTAATCATGTAAGAAAATAAATTATTTTGGGAAATTACCACTCTGTTTGCCTGTTTTTAATGATGGTGACCAACTCTTCTTTTGGAAAATCTGAATAACTGAATCAATAGTGGAAGATAGTGAAATGTATAGTTTCTTGAGCCGTTATAAAACTTTTGCGTAGTTTCAACATCACTGATATAACATCTCAAAAGAACACATAACGTGGCTCTGTGAGGTTTTTTTCTGAACACAAAATACTTTTGGAATTAGTAAATATTCTGAAATCGATTTAAGTATGTTAAAAATATGCTGAATTTACTTCATTAGGCAGTGGCTCAATGGCTGGAATTAGATGTGACAGGGGACACATGTCTGTGGCTGAAAACAGCAGCTCAGCATCATGTCCTTTCCTCACCACACAGTAACATTAAGTACTATAAACATCTCCTTTTGTTCTCCATCTGTGATCCACTTGATTGGGTTCTGTTTGTGGAGAACATGTTTTAAAGTACAAGAGCAGGAGTATTGAACCTTTTTTCTCAGTCTGAGGGCCACATTCTATTCTGAGCAACATTCTGAGGACCACTTGTCAGTGGTAAGTGGAGCCAGAGGTAAATGTCAACAGAATAGCAAATGTCAATTTACTACTGTACACACACAGACCTCTCTATCCTGCATCCAGACATGCAGGAGGCATTACAGTGGTACATATGCTTCAGGTTACATACACTTCAGGTTACAGACTCCGCTAACCCAGAAATAGTACCTCAGGTTAAGAACTTTGCTTCAGAAATCGTGCACTGGCAGTATGGCAGCAGCAGGAGGCCCCATTAGCTAAAGTGGTTCAGGCTAAGAACAGTTTCATGTTAAGAACGGGCCTCCAGAACGAATTAAGTACTTAACCCGAGGTACCACTGTATCAGAGTTCAGGAACATATTCTAGTCAGGCAATACTTAATGTGAGAAGCAGGGTCAGGGAGGGGTGGGGAAAAGGTTCCAAAGGTGAGACCGAGAGGCATGGAAGGCTGCATTCTGAGTCTGAGGCTCTCCAATTTTGTACAAGAGTAAGTAACTCTGGGATGCAGCTTTCAACAGCAGCCAGTATGACACATCACGTCCCATTGCAGCCTTAGATCACATTCTAAGCTTATTTCTTCCCAAGTTACGCTCTTTTCAATGTTGTTCCACTGTAATATCCACATTGTTAAGTGGTTTCCACCACTTACAAAGTATGATGGGAAATCTTATCAACTACAGCTTTATATTTGATCAACAGGTTCCAATCACCTGTTTGTTCCGGGAGGGAACAGGGTGGTTGCTCTTACTGCACCTTTATCCTCCCCCCAAAATTATGTTGAGCCATCTGACTGGTCTCATAGGAATTATTTGTCTTTTCCAGCATGTCATCATCACTCTCTTTGTAAAGGCTTTAATATATTACAAAAATACTAAGAAATCTGCCATAGCTATATTTGGACAACTTCAATCTCTTTGGAGATTTTTAGTCACAATTGTTGGTGCAAAATATATCTGTTACATTCATAATCCCTTAGCATGTTGACAGTTGATGCACCGAATATCATATGAGGAATTATTTTATTCTGCAATAAATATATGTATTTTTTTCTACGTACAATATGTGTAGGATTTGGCCTGTTCTTATTTGCTGAAGCATCCATGCTCATGAAAGACACTTTGGGATTATTTGAGGAAGACGTAATGAAATCACCTCTTATTACTGAAGTTTCATTGTTCTCCAGATACCCTTGTGCAGAATAAAAATGACATAAATTCCATTCTTCCGTTCTATAATCCAACATTATAGTGCCGCTGATGGATATTTTCAATTTGCCATAGAATTTGAAGGATACTTTCAATTTGGTGTAGAAAATTGTTTTCGTTTGGAGGCCATGCCTATGCTGTTGTCCATATAAACTATCTTCTAGGGCAGACATGCATCTAAAAGTAACTCAGCAGGAAAGGGCTGCTCAAAATAGGACAGGACCAGATCGCTTGGGATCAGCATCTGGGTGCAAGTGAAAAACGTTTCTCAATAAGACTAGCACGCATCCTGCAGTTATCTTTACAGGTATGCTGACTTCATCTCTCTGATAAATGGAAAGGGCAACTCAAATTTCAGTTAGTCAACAGTGTCGAAACTGTGTGTGCACACACAGGTTCTGTGTGCCATCATCATTGGTAGGCAAGGTGTACACATTATGCTAGTAGAGTCAACCACAAGTCTTTGTTTTCTCCTCTTGCAGAAGTCTGTCTCAGGTCTTGTTTCCCTTACCAACTTCCCTCATGACAAATCTGCAATTCGTAACATTTATTTAATAGAGAGGTGTAGTTGGGACACCTTCCCACATGTTGAAGGAACATGTGACAGGTTTCACAAGCTAGCCACACCACTGCCCCTACTGCCAATGTGCCCACAGTCATGACCCCAATCATGCATACCAATGCGCAAGAATAGGGGTCATCCATGCAAGTCAGTATACTGTCCCAAATCATAATCCTTCCTCACATGGAAGATCTCTAAACGTATTAATTTATTTGTGCAAAATCCGCTTCTGATGTCCACGGAATGCACACATATTTGAGTCATAGCCGTTGAGTGACTTGGTGGTGGAGCACTACCTGCTCACATATATGAAGGAGAATCATCTCGCCCTCCCCCCACTCCAGATTTGCAAAGACTTAAGAACTGGATTTGTCAATGACTTTACATCTTAAAAATTTAAATATGAAATGGATCAGTTAGTTAACTCCAGCAATTGAAAAAAGAGCTTACTTTTGACTCTATGTGCCTCTGTTGTTTTTAAAGACATTGGCTTTGATCACAGGTTGCCTTTCATTATTATGCAGTTTCTACCTTCCCAGCCACCAAATTCCAAATAAGCCTGATGGGATGCAAACAAGGGCAGGAACCTGCCACACCCTCCATTCTGTCTCTATCCATTCTCACACTAGAACAACTGAATAATCTTTGTAAGGAATCTCTAACTCAAGAAGAACAGTTATCAATTTGCCTTTCTTTTGTATACCTTTGCTATACTAATGAAAGTTGAACTAGCATTAGCTCTTTTCTTTTGTAAAACCTCCCACTGGTGCTTCACATTCAGTTTTTAATGTACTATAACTATCACTCTGTAACCTCTCACTAAGTGGTATTGCCTTCCAAGATTACTCTGTCACATTTCTTGCCAGCAAATTTTTCTTCACCTGAACTCTATTTTACCTCTTGTCCTCTGACTTTACTTTTGCAATTAATCTCTACTATGGAACCACGAAAAACTGGTACCCGGTGAAAATCAAACCACGGCCATGGTGTTTTTCTTTATCTATTTGGGCAGCAACAGCTTCAAAGAACCACAGACAACTAGTGAAGCATGAGGCTTCCCTTCTCGAACTTGGGCACTAACAACCATTTTATCACTATTTCAGGTATGTGGATAGCAACTCACCTTCATCATCAAGAGTTTAACAGGCACAACTAGGAAGCAAGATGCTTAACAAAATTCTTTCCCTCTGGATTTGGGATTTCAAGTGATCTTTTTTTTGTGGAACAGTGCTGATGCATTAGTAAGCTGCTATTCCTAGTTTTGATTCCTGGACTTCAGCTACGCATGTGCATTATGGCACAGTTTTCAGTCCCCCCTGAACCACGGCTTCTGGTTCTGAAGACACTTGGCAATATCACGCAAACGTGAGATTCCTTCTTGCACTGTGATTTATTCAAAGCAAATGTGCACTGTTGGAAGTTGCAGCAGGGAGAAAAAGAAGAAGCAATTCTGGTGTTGAAATGCAGCTGTGTCGTTGTTCCTTTCCCCCAGCATTTTAACCAATGCACTTGTGTACTTGTGCAATGATAACCTGAGAAATACAGTACTAAATTTGAAAACTTCAGCAAGCTCTGTGTTGCACCAATCATGAAATTAATGTTCAGAATTTTCCAAGTTAAACTGAAAGGCACACTGAGTGGGAAATGGAGCACAACAAATCCATCAATGAAGTAATGGAATGGAACAGGTGACACACAATCATCCCTATATACACAAGTAACAAAATGCCTTTGGCAGGTGGGAAAATACCTGATGCTAGGCCACGGTGGGAAGATTTTATCACAAAGTTTCACTGCCAGCACACCAGAAAGAAGAGTCAAGACAACCAGGTGTGAATACAAAAGAAACAAACTGGGCAGATTTGACCAACATAACCAGATCAAATTAAGTCTGGGAAGGTGTTCATTAATAGATGGGGAAAATTTCTTCTCCCATCACTGTGTGCATACAGCAAGGTTTCCTAAGATTCCTCCATCCTTGATGTGCTTGAAAGAGCCTGACATGCACACCATGGCCCCATTGGCCAATGTTCACCCCAATGAGTCCATCAGGCCAAAGTGCACCCCCAACACCCCTAGGCCATGCCTAACAACAGGGACTAATGGATGACCATAACCCAACACTGCCTCAGGTAAATCTTGTCACCTGCACCTACATGCCAATTAGCCAAATTGAAGGAGCAGCATTCCAGCAGACAAACATCACCCAACAACATTAAGCTGACTCAAAATAGAAGACCCAATGCCAATTTGGGTCTCCCAAAAAAGGCCTATCCAGCACCTGGAAAACAGATGACTAATCAGGAGGTTCACACTGCGAAAGGGTGACAGGGTGGGTGCCATATAAAGAAGAAGGGGAGCAGAGCAGGCTTAAATAATCGGTCACCACCTCTCCCCATTGGGCACAATAAGCCTCAGGCCAAAGCTCTCCTCTTTCTCTAGGGGAGGGAGGGTTTGTCAAATTTGCCCCACCACCCATAAAGGGTGGGAATGCCAATGTGAAACACAGTGTTGATCCTCTCTAAATGTCAGGTTTTTAATTCTGTAGCATAAATTGGCTGTATGGTAGTTTCAATGGCTTGAAGATATTGTTGTTGTTGTTACAATGCTAACAGAGAATTCACAGCATGCCAAAGTAAAGGAAGAGTAACCTCAGGACTATCAAATTCAACATATATGTAACTGGGAAATTATCAAGAAAGTCCAACACAGTCACATTTCACTTCAATGAAGGAAATTTATGAAAATGAGGGGACTGGTTAAAATGATGCTTAAAAATAGCTCTAAATTGGATAAATGAGTATTAAAATGGCAATTCCCATTCAACATAAAGAAATGTAAAGTGATGCAAAGCCTTTTATGTACAATATCACTTCATAATGCAGGTGGGGAATTGTATGTTTGAATACTTTTGTGGGGAGAAATGCTCCCTCCAAATAGAAAAATAGTGTGTTGGAGCATGCAAGACTAGCATTTTTTAAAAAGAAAATAAATTCCAGCTTTCTGCAGGCAGAGTGTTTCTGATGGGAGGGTGTTTTAAGTGGTACAGTCCTGTGAAATTGCACTACGTTATCTCTACTGACTGACTGTTCATCTATTTGTATTATATATTTAGTTGGGGGAAAGAACAGCCTTTACCTTTCCAAATCAGTTGTTATTTATTATTATTCTCTTTTCCATTCTAAGGCCAACCAGTGGATTTTTATTTATTTATTATGTATTTTGCTCTCCCCTATATTATTCTGTTATTATATCAGTTTTTGTATGTCAGAAAAGCCTTGGCCTGCAATCAATACTAAAGCCTGAAATATTGTTCCCGTATATCTCCATGGAGACAGAAGTAAATTCACTGTTGTTGCAATGTGTTAGGACTACATTTATCAATATGTAGGTCATGCACATAACCCGCAAGGAGATCACTGAAGCTATTTATTTAAAAGGTTAATGTGCTGACTGTCTCCGTATCCATAAGAACTCCAGTAAACCCTCTTAGCCCTGTGTCAATACCCTCTCGAAGTGGTAATAGCTTGACTCAAAATGTGAATTTCATTGTGACATCAAAATAAAACCCAAAGATGAGCCTTATGTCCTCAAGTGCCACTGCATCCCATTAATCTGTAATAAAAGCTGTTGTCTTCATGTAACAGAGGGGAACTCTGAAATTCAAGGCTATGGATGTCTACAAAAGGAGACAAGCTGCAGCACTTTACCACAACCCTTATACTTCCTCTGTGGAACATCTAAACATTTAGATTCAGGCAACCTTTTATTCAAATTATCCTAGCTCCAAGTTTGGGCTCATGTTAGGAAGGGATTAAAGTTATTGGAAAGCAACCCAACACCTCTAGGTATGTGCACCAATGCTTGGTTATGTAGGAATTACAATTTGTTTATCAATTTTATACTGTTTCCATGCTCTACTGTATATTTATTATATTTTTCTTCTTTGGCGATCACTTGTAGCAGAGTAAGATTGTCTTCCATAAACACGGTTTTAACAATGAGTCCATAAGTGACTGTGGAGGCCAATTCTGGATCCACACATCCTTCCACAGTGGGGACGTTGGTTTCAGGACGGGAGTTGATCATGGTGTGGATTTGCCAAGCGTGCCTTCCTCTTAGCATGTTTCTCCCTTGCGTTCTGAGTTTGAGTGTGTTCAAAGCCCATGACACCTTTCGTAAAGGCTGTTCTCCAACTGGAGCGCTCGTAGGCCAGTGTTTCCAAGTTGTCAGTGTTTATACTACATTTTTTAAGATTTGCCTTGAGACAGTCTTTAAACCTCTTTTGTTGACCACCAACATTATGCTTTCCATTTTTAAGTTGCTTTGGAAGACGATTATCAGGCATCCGCCCAACATGACCAGTCCAAGGAAGTTGATGTTGAAGAATCATTGCTTCAACACTGGTGATCCTTGCTTCTTCCAGTACACTGATATAGCTATTTTGTTATATATTTTGTAAAAAAGGAAGGAAGGAAGGAAGGAAGGAAGGAAGGAAGGAAGGAAGGAAGGAAGGAAGGTAAAGGACCCCTGAACGGTCAAAGGCGACTATGCGGTTGCGGCACTTATTTTGCTTTCAGGCTGAGGGAGCGGGTCATGTGGCCAGCATGACTAAATCACTTCTGGCACAACGAACACTGTGTGATGGAAACCATAGCACATGGAAACATTGTTTATCTTCCTGCCACGGCATTATCTATTTATCTACTTGCAGTGGCATGCTTTCAAACTGCTAGGTAGGCAGGAGCTAGGACAGAGCAACGGGAACTCACCCCGTCACAGGGATGCAAACCGCTGACCTTCTCATCGCCAAGCTCAAGAGGCTCAGTGGTTGAGACGACAGTGCCCCCTGCGTCCCTAGATATATTATGTAACCCATTCTGGGATCACATTGTGGTTAGGGGTAGGGAACAAATGAAGTGATGGGTGGGAAATAGTACTAAGTGAATCACAGAGAATTTTGATAGCCAAAATGAAGTGCAAAGTGGGTGTGAAATGCACAGAGGAGAGATCAATAAGTCGTACCTTGAGTTAGAAATTATGAAGGAGGCTCACTGATGTTATTAGCGGAGATCAGGAACCCATGCTGGCTGGGGCCGGAGGGAGCTGGGGAGCCACGGGTTTCCCCATCCCTGCTATTTTCTACTCAACTTCTTAGCAAATACAGATTTTTCATAGTAACACTTTTCACTCAACTAAAACAGAGAGAGGAAGAGACTTGATTTATGACTTCATTGTTTGTTGAAGCAGCCAGCAGATTCTAAACAATTGTTGGTGTTGTTGTACCTATTTATAGTGCTGTCAGGCCCATGAACTACTTGCTCGTCTATTCACTCTTATTGGTTGAGCACTCTAGCTCATTGTTCAACATCTTGGGAGGGCATTCCCAAGTAACCAGCATCAGCAAGTGTGCATGTGTTAGGAAAGGAGACATTTTGTGTGAATGAAGTTGTGCATATGTGTGTGATGTAAAAGCAAAACAAAACCCTGTATGCATTTGTTGCTGTCATGGGAGAGAATGATTTCTATACTTACAAGTATGAGTTGGACTGATTTTCTACTCCCCTCATAGACTATTATTTGTTTCCATTTATGTGTGATGGAGTGAAGTGGATAAACTCACTGTAGCTGATGACTACTGTGGGCTCCACAGACAAGGCTGAGACATTTAGCATTTCCTGGTAATAAGCTCACAGTTCAAAAATGTGTAATTTCAAAAGCCTTAAGCCTATAAATGATTGCTTTGAGCAGCTCAGAGGGCATTGCCAAACAACACTGCCTGTTTGGCATCCATTTAGTGCCTGCATGGCCTCTGATTGGGATAGAAGCTCAGTCCATCTAGTCCTCCACACAATGAATAGAATCCTAATTTTGGGGTTCTGGACTTTTTGCTCAACTGTATTAGTGTTCAATTGGCTGCATTTGGGGTATTGTTTCTTGCCTCCTTGTTTTGTTTTGTTCTTTCATCCTAAAAGATGCATTACTCCTCCTGCTTTTAAGGTATCATTTTTGTAAACTGAGCCTAACAGCTTGGAGAAACTGTACAAATACCTTGTGATGAGATTTATTGTGCAAAATGGTTCCCGTCATTTGCATGTAACACAAAAGAGCTTTGCGGCAGAGATGCTTCTGAGAGGGCCAAAGTGGGGGCTCCTGTTGAGGCCTAGATGGAGAGGACCCACTTAATCTATTTTTTCTTATCCTTTTATTGAGGTCAGTTGCTATTGGGGAAGGGAACACCTCTAGAACCAAATCTAAGTGTGATAAGAGAAGGCCACCTACATGCGGTCGTCCTCACAGTGTCCTTCCCCCTATTTTTCCTGCCCTTAGAAATTAGTGGAACCATTAGTTCTGATAGAGGTGGGAACCAGCCTTCTCAAGGCACAGACTAGGAAATGTGTTGATAATTCTAACCTTCTGAAATACACACATACTAATTAAATGGTTGTGGGGAGGGTACTTAACCCTTCCCATTCCCATCAATTCTTCCCATCAGATCCTCCTTTCCAGGTAACACCGCACCACCAATGTAGGGTAGTATCAGGAGAGCAGAGGACAACCCTGCCAAAAATTCTCCCTGGCAAGTACCCTCCATGATCCACCTACATACTCCTGTTATCTCCCAAACATCTACCCTGTGTCAATATCTACGCTTTAGAATGCAGTGAACTGCCTTCAAGCTCTGTTCCAAGCAAACAGCCCATACAATTCCAAGTCCAATACACAATCCTGGATTTAGAAATTATTGCCTTCAAACCATTAGGCTTTCAGCTCATGCTAGTTTCACAAATTGAGCAAGAGTGTAGCACCCAGAGCCAGTAGCTGTTAGAGTTGTTGCAACAGAATTATTCATCTAGTCCTTGTGCAGAGTAGAAATTAATGCTTTCTACCACAAGAATGAGTTTCAAAACTTTACTGCAAAGTGTCTTAAACTAGTTACAAAATAAACACTGGGAAAAATACAAAGTAAAACATTGCTCTTTAACAAACTAGCAATGTGGTCTCATCTGCTTTTTAGTTCAGTAACTTTCCTCTCTCTGTTACAGATAGGTAGCCGTGTTGGTCTGCCATGGTCAAAATAAAAAAATTCCTTCCAGTAGCACCTTAAAGACCAACTAAGTTAGTTCTTGGTATGAGCTTTCGTGTGCATGCACACTTCTTCAGATACCTCTCTCTGGTCGCAAATAGAGATCCAGAGCAACTTGACTGTTCATCATCATGGAACTTAGCTTCGACCGCTGCTGCCACTGTTTGGCTGGCTAAAAACCAGTGAGTTATCAGGTTTCACCTTCCTGGGGTAAGAGATCTGCTGCTCATGTTTCCCGGGTGCATTATCAATTAGCCTAAAGACTGAAATGGAAATATCCATTTTTTCTGCCATCTCTCTCTGCCTAATGCAAACTTCTCTACTTTGCAAATGCAAACCTTTACATACATTTTTAAACTTCACTGCATACAAACATTACATTTTATGTATATTAAACTCATTTCTGTAACAGTAGGTATTTGACAGACATACCACTCCTACAAAAGGCAGGAATGGGAAAATAAATGGCTTTCTCCATTGTGACTCAGTTGAGAAATGTTTTTGTAGCTTGTGCTACTACTCAAAACATCTCCAATTAATGCTGTCAGTAACTGTTTCACACAAGAGATTTATTTAGAAAACCATTTGAACTCAATTAAGTTTTGCTGCACATGGATCTATGAATGAATTTTTTAAAAAACCATGTTGTTACTGTGGGAAATGCATTAAATATGCCTACTCCACATAAAAAAACCAGTTCTTTACAGTGATCTCCACCAATTTAACACTAGCAAAAATTATTATTTTGCTACATGTCAGAAAGCGTCAGTCTTGAAACAGAAATGCTACAACTAAAAATTATTATTAAATGAAACGGACTGCATGAAATCTAGATTATATTTTCCCAGAAGGGCCCAACTGTTATATGGATATAATCTCTTGAGCACCCTTCCCAGCCTGTCACTCTTCAGATATTCTGGACTACCATATCTGACTATGAGTTATGCTGGCTAGGGCTGATGGAAATTGTAGTCCAAAACACCTGTAGGGCCCCAGATTAGGAAAAGCAGAACTGGTGTTTAATCATCTTGAGCCCTTCTTCAGATCCCTCTCTCTGAGGAAGGATCAAAGAGTAATGATAAGGAAGAGCGCCTTTTGAGTTGTGGCTCCCAAACTGTGCAATGTTCTCCCTACCAAGGTAAACCTGACAGTTTCAGTAACATTTTTTTTCAGTGCTGCTTAAAAACTTACCTTTTCCCCCAGGCTTCTGATGGACTGAGTGTATGTTGTTTCATTGTTAGTGTGTTGCCAAAACTTCCAATGGCTGTTGGATAAGTGGGGTGGAGGTGGGAGCGGGCATGTTTTTAATGAATTGTAGGTGTTTCATATGGATTTATTAATGTTTCACATAATTTAGTAATGACATTATCTGTTTGGGTTTATGTTTTTTAATGTGTTGCAAGTCACTTGGAGACCTTTGGGCAGCAAATGGCTAACAAGTCTAACGAATCATCACCATCAATCTTGCTAATTAGCACAATAGATGGTTCTCTCTTTCATTAGAAAACCACTCATCACTCCTAAAATTGCTCAGGCCAAATAGGTAGGCAAACCCAACCCAAATCTTTCTCCTCTTCACTGAACATCTTAGCATGCATCTACTGAATGGAAGGAAGTGAAAATAAATGAGTGCACAAATCAACATGCCTGCATGCAAGATGTGCCACAATGTGATTCACTGGAGCTTGAGTCCACAAGCAGGCACCTCTCCAAGAAGTCAAAAACAAGTATTCTTCAGACCTGTAGTGCATGACAAATGTAAGATGAAAAGTAGACCACCAACCAGAACAGGGGAGAGATGACTAACCTACAGTATATTATCAGAACACATCTTTTCCCAGTATAGTCAAAGTCTCAAAAGAACTTGGGAAATCATTTTAAATTTCAAGAGGCTGAAGTAAATCTTTAATATTTGATTCAGATTCCATAAATATTTACACAAATGGGCCTTCTCTATGTATTACAAGCACACCAGAGGTTACACATTTTTAGAAAGTATGGCTAATAAAACCTTACAATTCCCTGTCCCAAGGCTACTAACAGCCAGCTCCTTATCCACTCTCTCAGTAGACTCATCGCTGTGAATAGACAGGCAGCCAACTCATGAGTAGATTCATTAATAATTTGTCACCCCCTTGTGGTAGGATGCCTAATTTGTGGGGAAATGACCAAAAGTGTATGAGAGAGAAATTAATTAAGTCCCTGAGAACACTCCTTCAAATCCCTCTCTCCGCTTCTGCTAATAATTTTAGGAAAGGGTGGTGTAGGAAGAGACTTACACCAAGTTTTAGGATTACAGGCCATTTGCTATTAGGAACATAAGAGGCTGCCTTCTACTGGACAGGCCAGTGGTCCATCTAGCTCAATACTGTCTACACTGACTGGCAGGAGACCTCCAGACAAGAGACACTCCAAGCCCTACCTGGGAGCTTATGCATGGAAAGCAGATGCTCAATCCCTGAGCTACAGCCCTTAATTAGTGGTGTCAAATATCTCCAGGATGCCAGTTAAAGTTCTAGAGAAGCCTATCAAGGTGTTTGCAAAACAGGATTCACTTATAATACTGCTAATGGCTAAGATGAAGGTAGCATCAGACTAAAGCCTCATTATTGAGTTTTCATAGCCAGCTCAAGAAATAAATTCTCACCCTGGCATTTGGGTGATAGTGATGATTTGGTTGAGCCTTCTATATTGATATCTGCTGGACTGATATGGAGAAGTTTTAAACTCATTTTATTTATGTTTTATGGGAGGTATTTTTAATGGGGTGGTGGGTTATTGTCTTGTGAACAACCCTGTGTTTCTAATCAGATGAAGGCAGGGATCCAAAAATGAATCAAATAAAATCAAATCTCTTGGAAGAGACACTGGTTTTGCTCAAAAAAAATATTCCCATCCCAGACAAAATCTCTTTTGAATGTTTTTATTGGTTTGAGCATACACTGTGCCAATTCTACAGGAACAGCTCTGGTTGGTTCTGCCAAGCACTGCAGAGCTTGGGAGTAAATTACACTGCGGGATTCAAAATAAACCTGAAAGATGCCTTTGAATATTCCCTGTGTGCAGTTACAGATGAGTAGCAGCAGAAAGCTAAACTTCAGAAGGGAGAAAATAGGGCAACAGAGTATAGCACAAGAAATTGGGCCCATGTTACTTTAAAAGCTTTATATACACACATTAATAATTCACATAGTACCTCACATGTGCCACTTATTTACAGCCATAAATTTCATTAGGACATTGTAGTGGCTCCATAGGGCAAAGCAGTGAGAACTGCACTGTCTGAACAATGAAAACTCCGCCAGGTGAAAGCCCTCGATAAAGATTTAACCACATACACTCCTCTGAGAGTGGACTTTGCTCACATTTTTTAAATGCTCCTTTGCTCTTACACATCCCTGACCCTTTTTATCTTGGATCACTTTAGGCCAAGTCTTTGTTACAGTCCCTGAATGTTATTACACAGCCGAGTGAGAATAGAAAAATAAGAAATACATTGCACTCCACTTTTCCTTCATGGCATCACAGTGTTATATCGCATAAACAATGCATATAAAACACTTTTTCTTTCCCAATCTAGCTGAGTCCATGGAGGAGCAGAAAAACTGCAGGTGTAAGTAGCCACATTTTTCCTGGTTGAGCTGGTCATGGGTTCAGAAGAGTGCAAGTGCAGTTCACAACCTGCCAATGTGGCAGAAGGAAAAAGTCCAGTGAAAGGAAGGAAAGCAAAAGCAGTAATTCTGGGAGGAAACTCCACTCAATCTTACGAACCAGCACCAGGGCTTAAGCAGTTTAAAAACATCAACACAGCAAACAAAGAAGGAAAGGGGCTCTTGTTTCCAGAGTCACCTAGTCATTTCCCCAAACTCTTTCTGTTAAGTACTCAAGGCCAAACAAGACATGGTGCTAACATAAATTGTGTGTAATCGGACAAGTCCAAATTAATGAACAAATAAATCAATGCAAGAAGTATTCAATATTGTTCAACAAATCACTGGGTATCAAATTACTTTAAAAAAACCCTGAAGGTATCTTTTATCCAGTACCTAACAAGAGAAATAGGGAAAAGCCAATTTATAACTACTGTGGAGCCTTTTAATTAAAACCAGACTTTGTATTGGGCAGCACTGGAAATCACCAGAACCCCCCCCCCATTATAACAGAATGGTTAAGAGAGTTGTTTTACTATCTAAACTTTTAGGGTTAGCCAGAATACACAACTGACACAAGATGACAGATTTATCAAAATATAATTATTTGCCAGTTATTAGAATAAGGCACAATACAAGACATAGCCATCTATTTTTTCCTCTGTTCTTTAATGGGCTAAAAAAAATTAAACCATTGTTATGATTAATATATTGATATATTTATGGGTAACAAATTAACTCAAACCACCTCCATGCTTGGCTTGTTTGTATTTCTACTCTTTTTCTGTGGTGATAATAATAAGTCGAAACATTCTTATCTTATTTCAGATAGCCTTTTAAAGTAAATCGCAGGCAGAGGGTTGATCCTGACCAGCACTGGGGAAGTGTGTGGATTTTGTTTTCCAGTGCACCAGATATAGGGGGAAGGCATCATATTTTCCTCACAGTAGGAATTTGAAACACAAAGGTTACTATTTCACACTACTTCTTTTAAAACACACTGAAATGGGATGTGCTACAATTCCAATCAATAAATGAGTTAAAGTTCCCAATTATGAGGAACATACATAAACTGTTACTCTCCTGCTCGCGATTAATTTTGCCACGGTTATTTTGAGCTGAATAGGCTCCCTGTCCCAGCTACGCAATTTGCTGGAAGAGCCGAAACCTCTTTATCTCTAAATCAAAGGCCTTATTTATTGGGAATAAAAAATTCCATTGAGTAACAAACTAGGTGATCACCAATACAACTTCAGGTGCCTTGCTTGCTAGATCCTATTGATGGCAGTTAATGAACCTGAAAAATAGACATTTTTTTCAAAATGTCAATTGTGTCACACTGCACTAGGCTAGGGTTCATTTGTTGATGTATACATGATGTGACATAATCCGATGAAAAATAAATGGGGTAGGGGAAGAACCAACTTTTCTTTTTGCTTTTACTGCACAGCATGCTTTAGTATTTTATATATAGCTTGGTTTTTTTAAAAAAAAACACACCTCCTTCTGTAGCCTATACTATCTGAATGAACACGATTCAAGACACTGATACTTGCACTTTCAGTGAGGAACATGATTAATTTGGATGCATCCTACTCCCATATATAGTGGGTGGTGTGCATTTTTCAATTCTATTTTCATGATGGGAAGTGATTGATAGCAGGAGCCAAAGTTTTCCATGAATGGGTGCATGGAATGTCACAGTATGTACTAGGAAACTCCAAGAGAAAACTGAAGGCTAGAAAAGCATTAATGCTGAGATCTGTTTGTTCTAATAAGAATTGCACAGTATTAAGTTTTTCTGTTTATGGCACACTTCAATTTCCTGTGACATTATTTTATGAAGTTTACTGGAGTAAATATTACAAGAAGTGAATGGAACATTTTACTGCCAATAGAAATAAAGTCTGAAACAGCTTCTCTCTATATGCTTCATTTTATTCTTATTTGCAATTATACACAAATAATACTCAAAAAGAGCAATTGTACACTTCTTAAAGGTAAAGGTAAAGGGACCCCTGACCATTAGGTCCAGTCGTGACCGACTCTGGGGTTGCGGCGCTCATCTCGCGTTATGGGCCGAGGGAGCTGGCGTACAGCTTCCAGGTCATGTGGCCAGCATGACGAAGCCGCTTCTGGCGAACCAGAGAGAGCAGCGCACAGAAACGCCGTTTACCTTCCCACTGGAGTGGTACTTATTTATCTACTTGCACTTTGACGTGCTTTCGAACTGCTAGGTTGGCAGGAGCAGGGACCGAGCAACGGGAGCTCACCCCATCGCGGGGATTCGAACCGCCGACCTTCTGATCGGCAAGTCCTAGGCTCTGTGGTTTAACCCACAGTGCCACCCGCGTCCCGCGTACACTTCTTAGCACATGTGATTTTTTTTCTTTCATGCTGTTTCATTCATGTTTGCATACCAAAGAAAACCCAAAAAGGATGACTACATATAATTTATTTTGCAAAAAAAACACCAGGTGCAAATATAAAATATAGTACGGTATGCTGTCTGATTTAATTGACAATCACCTAGCAGAACTGGTGCTTGATCCCAGCATCTCTATGGCCACATTCCAATAAGGGCTCAGGTTGATAATGTGTGTCCAAAAAAAGGAAAGCATAACAATAAACAGTAAATATAATTGATATTATTTGGATGGAATCATTTGAAAAGCCTCATTTGTAAATATAATAAGGCAAAGAGTCTCTATGATTTATATGTGTTGCCCCATGCATTCACTGAATATTGATCCTGATAATATTGATACTGGCACCTGATAATCAAAGTGCATTTATTTCTTTACAGTTATGCGGACAGAAGAAGCTGGTCTGCAGGATGTGCTTATCTGCATGTTCTCCCACATTTTCTGGCAGTGTGGTGTAGTGGTTAAGAGCGGTAGACTCGTAATCTGGTGAACCGGGTTTGCGTCTCCACTCCTCCACATGCAGCTGCTGGGTGACCTTGGGCCAGTCACATTTCTCTGAAGTCTCTCAACTCCACTCACCTCACAGAGTGTTTGTTGTGGGGGAGGAAGGGAAAGGAGAATGTTAGCCACTTTGAGACTCCTTCGGGTAGTGATAAAGCGGGATATCAAATCCAAATCCAAACTCTATTTCTTGTGTATTCAGAATTATGGACAGTGACAACCCCCCCCCAAAAAAAAAAATATCCTGTTAAATTAAGTGGCCTATAGGCCACAGGCAGGCAAGAGCTTTCTGTTACTATATTTGAATGGAAACTTTCTGTGTGCAATTCTTCCCTGTGTATGAGTAGGATTGCACTAATTACTGAGCAGAATCTGGAGCATCCTGCATACACAGAGTTCCATGTGCAAACTGTAGCTCCTGAATTGCAATCCAAGGTCCTAATGTACTATGTGCACATAATACATCGAAAACATGTTTCACAAAAACTTTGCTAAACCACGTGTATGCCTCATACAAAATTAATGATATTCTTTACCTGTAATAATATGTTGTCAACCACTGCCTCACATTGAAAGGAACACTTTATTAAGTTGAAGCGCCACAGAATTATTGTTTTTTTTGGGGGGAGGGATTTTCACTAATTTCTAGTTACCCAAGCAAAACAGAAGAATTGCTATGAAAGCTTGTTTCCCTACAAAGCTGGTAATCCTGCATCTTTAATACGAAGCCACATGGCTGGCCTGGCCATGAGTCCTACATGTAGAAGTGAATATCCAGCGTGGTAGCCAATGCTGTGCTAAGGTAAAGTCAGTTAATGCTTGTTCTGCTGGCAAAATGTTTTGCACTAGCAGAATGCTGTTGCACAAGAGAATACAAAAACAAATTGCCAATAACTTTGTTGCAGAACAGATTGTGCAATCCCAGCCCCTTTTACATGTGGAGACTGTTTACATGATTAAAGCATGAAGGAGACTTTAGAGACACACACATTCATGTGAAATGCATACTAAAAATAATTGTCCTTTGCCTTTTACTATTATTTTTCCACAGTTTGAATGTTTAAATTTCAAGAAGGCCTCTAAACATATTAAAGGTGAAGCTGAAGGTAGAGTACAGCAGAATGAGGAGCAATAGATGGAAATGTTATATATGAATTAATAGCAACATGTCAACAAGCATTCCTTAAGTGCACATAAGTAAACAAGAGAGTCTTTAATGTAATCTGAAACATATTGATTCATTCATTCAAGTAGTCTCATGAGTCTGAAATAACCACTCATATGAGTTTGCCATGATTTAAAACAATTGTTCCATGAATTTTAATTACAAACTATAACTATCATTCTATAATCATTCTGGCTTGAATCCTATGCTGCTGCTCTGATCACTTTAAGGGAAGAGGAGATTTCCACCAACTTCACCCTCCATTTGCAGCTCCCTACATGATATCTCATGGGATGCGGTTGAGGCTGTGGTCTAAACCACTGAGTCTAGGGCTTGCCAATCAGAAGGTCGGTGGTTCGAATCCCTGCGATGGGGTGAGCTCCCTTTGTTCGGTCCCTGCTCCTGCCAAGCTAGCAGTTTGAAACCATGTCAAGTGCAAATAGATAAATAGGTACCGATCCGGTGGGAAGGTAAACAGTGTTTCTGTGCACTTTTCTGGTTTGCCAGAAGCGGCTTAGTCATGCTGGCCACATGACCCAGAAGCTGTCTGCGGACAAACGCCGGCTCCCTCGGCCAGGAAAGCAAAATGAGTGCCACAAGCCCAGAGTAGTCCGCAACTGGATTTAATGGTCAAGGGTCCCTTTAAATGATATCTCATTCCATTCCCAAAGGTCTCCTACCACACACAGGCAGATTGAGGGCATAAAAGCTCCATTCTGCTCCATGAACATGAACTTTATTCATAAAAGGGGAGTTGGGATCCAAGTTTCTGTTTATATAATTTAATTTCAGCATTTTGAACCTTTCAGAATTCATTCTCTTATGCTAACCTAAAGATGTGGAACAAATCGCTGCTGCTTGTTTGTCAGGAATATCCCAACTGACTTATTGCCACTGCCAAACACCCATTGCTTTTTGAGAAGTCCACTTGACAATAAAAGTTGCTTTGTTGTTTTGATACTTTTAAGGATTTTGTGATCAAAAGCATCTCTGGTTCTAAGTCCAGTATGCATCTCTCTACCATCATTAGAGTCACGACTTTATTGTGGTAATTCCATCCACCAGCTCACTATCAAAACAGCACTCAGCAAGAGTGGGAGCAAGCAAGCATACATTTTCAGTAGAACAGCAGTAGCTCAGAACCTGGGGCAATGTGGTACCAGAAAGGACAGGCAAACCATAGAGGGGATTGAAACACAGCCATCTCCACTGCTACAGCCAAACACCTTGGACTCGTCACAACTTCCAGCATTCTGAGTTAGGGGGACTCCAACCTAAGTCCACAAACCACCAAGAGAAAAAAAAGCATCTCAACAAGCCAGAAAAAAAAATCTCTGCTAGAGTCTGTACTGATGCTATGAAGACAAAACAACAGAATCCCAGATCTGGAAGTCAAAACAATGAGGGGACAACAGCCACAGTCCAGCTATTACATCAATTGGAGCCAATAGGTCAACCTGTGATTCTCCTTCCACTCCATTTCCTGCATTTTTCATAGATGAGGAGCTTTGATATGGGCAAATCTGGGTTTGCCAGCCTCCTGCACTGAATTCAAAGACTGAAACTTGGGAGATGGGTGAGTGCTGAAGCCTTGACAGCTAAAAAAGGTGGAGGAGGAGCCAAATGAAAGAAGGTAACATGAAGACCTAGTACAACTCACAGGAGGCTTGCCATAAATTCTGAGCTCCCATTTTGGGGAAACTTTAGTCAGAACACCAACACATGTACATATGAAGTAGTACTTCTAAAATGACACATCTTTCCTTGTCTTCCCCTTATGCAGGAGGCATTTCTCTCATTTTATCCAGAGATTCAGTGTCTATAGATGGGAAAGCTTTTGCTGTCAGCTTCTCTGAGTGACCTTGCAGGCGCAGACATGACACACGGTTCAAAGGAAGATTATTATACGTTTTATACTTTGAAGATCCAAGGTTAACACTGAAAACATAATATCTGACAAACACAGAAGATTTTAGTTAACTGTCATTAACCTAGTTCTTTCAACAATAGTTATGCTTTGTATAATAAAGGAGCATGTGTAAAAAAAACAAATTAAAGGACAAAGTATTTCCCCCTAATGCTTACATCAGCTTTGAATAGTGTGTCCTTTCACCATTTTGTGGAGGAGGGAGACTGGAGCAAAAGTGTTTGTCATCCAGTATAAGGTTATTACTTACATGGCATCCATATAAACCCAAATCTGTTTACCTACGTGGCAGTCCAACATGAATTTCATAGCAATAGCACTTAGCAAAATCAGATTGGCTACATGACACTGTAACTTCATCATGTTCATTATGTGATTCCTGATTGGCAGGGATCAGTCAGGAAAGAAGAAAGCCAAGGGAAAACGTGAAAAGCTGAATTGGCTAGCAGAGTGGAATTAATTGTTGTGAACTTTTAAAGTGTGAACTTTTAAAGTGCTTTGAGGAAACATGCATTACATTTCTAAAGAATTCATTTCTTTTTAGACAACTTACACTGGACAACAGAACAAAACAGCAAAGCAACAATACGTGCACCTATTAGGAATATAGCTAATTTTCTAAAACCATGAAGAATCTAAGTATAAATAGAACACAATCTTTACCAAACTCCAAAGTATGGTAAGTTCCTACCTTTCTTCTTTGAGTCTTTCTTTGTGCTGGTTTTAACAGCCACTTGAAGTTCTGTCTCAGTTGACATCCTATTATATCCTTAGTCCTCTTCACACAGATCCAGTATCTTGGCCAGGCTCATTTAGAACAACTCTCCAAGAGAATAACTCAGCTCCTCAGATACTAGAATGCAGACAGTTCATTTCATTCACCCTTTTGGAGTGCTGCAAGAAAAAGCAACATAAGGGTGGGTCATCTTCTGTAGAATCAGGTTATCCAAGAAAGATTAAACCTATGACAAACCATCTGTGGAGGTGTAGTTATTAACACTCAGCTGAAACTGCTTATCCACTTTTGTGTTAATTTCAAGGGTGCTGAAAAGTAGCTCCTGTATTCTGTGACCTTCAGCACTCAGGAACTCCTTTGAAGTTTCAGCACTCCTTTGTCCCCATGATTCCTGCTTCTGTTCTGTCCCAGCAGCTATGGTTCACTTCACATTTTGGTTTGAAAAGTGGGAATTAGGTAGGTTTTCATTCTTCCCTATCCCTACCTTGGAATATCAAGCAATGCCTTCACTAGTATCTGTTTTCTTGCTTCACTGACAGTCTCCGTCATTCCTGCACTCTAAACCCAAACCTCTCTGGGTAAACTGACTATAGTTTGCTTGACCTCATTTTTATTTCTGTTTCTGATGGCGTCCTCAGTAAGACTCAGTATTGCTAACCAGTTGTGTGTCCCAAAGTCCTGTTCCTATTAGGATTCAATACAACTTGCAACTGAATCCTGACAAGACTCCCCACAGTTCTGCTCCTGACAATGATTTAGGAAACCCAGTTCTTTACAATTTAGGAGATTAAAGCTTCTCAACACTAGAGAATGATTTGACAATTTAAATCACTTATTGAAGCTAAGTCTATAAAACCACTTGCCCTTTTCAAATCCAGGCTCTTTCAACATTTTGAAATGCTTCAATAACACTACATGGCTATGCACAATTTGAATTGATTTAATATTCCTTTAGTGTGTCAGGGTTTATGTATGGCTCTTCTTAATGAGCTCTTCAGATCTGTATGTGAATTATGCAACTTTCAAGGACAGATCTTCAAAGTGTGCTCAATTGATTTAAAAGTATAAAGTTTCTGCCTCCTCTCCCAGAAACCCAAATAAATAAATCAAACTTCCAAAATAACACATAAACAACCCAAAATCAAACCGACCAATTTCTAAAATTGTTGATGCTTCAGATGAGCTGTAAATTACCTTTCTGAATGGAAAATGGAAATATAATCTATGAAATGAAGGAAGGCTCTAACTGCTATAAAAACCTTTACAATAACAGCATTTCTAATTAGTAAACTATTTAGAAGCCATTAAAAAAAAGTTTGGTCTGGATAAGATGAAGGCTTAAAACTTTGTCTATATGTATGGAGGAAAGGGTTGAGATGGGGAAGAACATTCCAATCTATGTGGATGAAGGAGGCTGAACAAAAGCAATACCAGCTCCCAGAAAATATTTGGAAGCAAATTTCTGCCAAAACATGTAAGTGGAATATTTAGGGATCATTCTTGAACTAAAGTTCTTACTCCATCAAGGCTTTCGCTCCCTGACATGAGCAGCAGAAAATGGAATTACTAGGCAAGAAATAGCATGCTGAAAAGACGACTGTAGAAAAGCTGCAAAAATGGTATGTCAGCAACTAGATCCCTTTCAAGGAATCAGGCCATAACCATGTTATTTATCTAAATAAATATTTTGTGCAGGAAGAGAAACCAAGGAAGATTAAATGTGTAAGCAGCACTTGATATTAGTCTTGATACTTGTTAAGGATGTCACTTGAAATGATAAAACTGACATATTGTCAAACTTTTTCATGACTTTGTACAAGGTCCTGAGTTGGGACAAATCAGAAAAAACATGTCTGAAGGACAGCCTTTTGAAATTTAGATGCAAGGTTACAAGAACGAAGTTGGCCAAGAAGTTGGCCTAAATTTGAAGAGTATGCCCATGATTACATATAGGGTGCCTGTAACAATAAGTCCTCAGAATCTGGGCAACAAATATTGTTGAGAAGGGAAATGAAAGATAAAGCAAACCGCACTTGCAGATCATGCTGTATAAATTTAAGGGTTGTTGGGTTATTTATTTTTAACAGAACAATGGAGAATTCAGCTTCAGAAAAACAAGATGAGAAAACTCCAATAATAAATTTGGGCAAGGGAAATTTTGGGCACATTCTTAGTTTACCAGAACATATTTCTCAAATGAAATTGAGAAGGTACACCCCAGGAATGTATTGTGAGAAAAAGTTGTTCACATCAGAATGGTTTAAGTCCTTTCACTGCCAAGGATTGTAGGCAACATTAGGGAATTTGCCTCAAACACTCAGCCCTAAAATGGGTATAATACTAACCAATTCTAATACTAACTCATGCAACTAATATTATGTGTGTGAAAACAATCAGGATTGCAAAAGTGTGATGAAAATTTAGAACACCTACATAAAGTAGTTGTACTAATATATTGCTATAAAATTATAAAATTCAGACTTGTTACTGAAAGTAGCTTTTTTATTACTGGTTTTCTTAAGGGAAAGTGACATTGACAATCATAGTTTATCTTGAGCTTGGGTGGAGAAGGCCTTTTTCCTTTTGATTAAGTCCTGTCTATGCTTTATTAAGCTGTACAACAAGATTGACAAGGGGAAGGATGCTTTCAACAGCCCTCCCAGCCTGGATCCAGTGCTTTGTCTTTCAAGTTCTTTCAACAGAAGCGGAAGGAAGCTTTTCCCCTTTAATTATCCTGGCATATTATTTCTTTTTAAGGAGCTGTCAGCTACACAGCATTCACTTAATGGGTCTCTCATTCAGATAATGACAATGGAACTGTTTCACAGGAGTAGCTGTTTAAACACAATATAAATAACCTCAATTTCTGGGGGCTGGGGTGCGGGGAGAAAGGTTGATTAAAACAAAAATATACTGATCAGGATTACTTTGTAGAACACATATAGCCCTAGCCTAAAGCAAAAAGAAGTGTTGTCAAAAAGCAGGGGAGGAAAATGACAACTACTGAAACACCACTGGCGTTCAACATACTTTTAAGGGTTTACGGTATATCAAAGACAGCAATACAACTGTGATGCTCTGATATTGTTTGCCATTTAGAAAATATGCTTAAGAGATGTTATGGCAAAACATACTTCCACTGGGTTCTTTCAAATAATAAAATCTTGAAAACAAATATAGACACACTTGAAATAAATGCTGGCAATGTGAGATCATGAGTCCTCATTCGCATCTATCTGCCATGAAGTTCAGATATATACAGAACCAAAGCTCACAATAACTTGACTCAGAATATGAACTTGTTCATCTTACAGTGCTTGACTGCACTACAAACTGATCAGCAATCCCTCTGCGCGCACACACACCCCTGCAATTTTTTTTCCTCTTCAGCTCAAAATTTAAAACTTCCCATGATGTCTGGAATGGTACAGTGGGAACACCCCAGCCACCAAGAACTATGACCAATGTAGTTTTTCATGCTTCCCTCATCCTTATTAGACACCCTGGAATCTACATTTCCAAACTATCCTTACAACTGAGACACTGTGATGAGCATAGATACTATCATCTTAGGTACAAATAGCACTGGACATGGGTGGCACTGTGGTCTAAACCACTGAGCCTCTTGAGCTTGCCAATCAGGTCGTGGTTCGAATCCCTGCAACTGGGTGAACTCCCTTTGCCCGGTCCCAGCTCCTGCCAACCTAGCAGCTCAAAAGCACATCAAAGTGCAAGTAGAAAAATAGGTACAGCTCCAGCAGGAAGGTAAATGGTGTTTCTGTGCGCTGCTTTGGTTTCGGTGTTCCGTTGCGCCAGAAGCAGCTTAGTCACACTGGCCAAATGACCCAGAAAAACTGTCTGCGGACAAACACTGGCTCCCTCGACCTGTAAAGCGACAGTGATCAGCAGGGTGGCATTGCACACCTGGTTTTCTGACCCCAAGCCAGGACAAAATAAACATCCAGGCATTTGAGGAATTTTAGACATGCTTCTTGGCAACCCTGATATCAGTGGATGAGAAAGCTTAACTGTAACTGTTTTTACAATTGCTTTTAAATTGTTTCATTGCGGACATGTTTGATAATGGTGGTGATGTTACTACAAACACCACCTAATTAGTAAAAAAACAAAGGAGAAGAGTATGTGGGGTGTGGTTCAGGGACCAGTGTGGGTGCTATGGGTAATGTCACTAAAATCTGAATTTTGAAACTGAGAATTGAAGGGGCAAACCTATTCAGAGTGGGGTTGGGGTCCAAAATAAAAATCAAGCCGGGGTAGCTCATCTTTCACGAACCTCAATGAAACATGCATAGCAGAACTTCCTGTGAACTGGTTTACAAGTCTTAGGGACATGCTCCCACACAAATTTATTTAAAAGCCAATGTCACGCCCTATTATCCTCTAAACAGTGCATATGAAAGCAAGGTCTTGACATCTGTAAAGTGGGGGTCAGAATAAGGTCATGCAACAATGCATTTTTCCTTCCAACTGGAGGTCTTTGCATGGGTCATGATAGAAAAACGCTTACATATTTCCCACATTTCATTTGTTTTGATATCCAAATCAGAATGGCAAGCAGGCTGCTACTCAGAGCTACAGCTTTCATTGTCTCTGCCAATCTAGGTCATTGTTTAATTTCTTTTCCAAAGGGGGGAGGAAGGAGCACGTTTTATCAATGAGATGCCATTTCTGCTCTTCTTTTATTCTCACTGTAGTTTAAGAACCACAATCACATAATTAGTTTTAAAATGTTGTTTCTCCTCCATAACATTTCAGCTCTTGTGTTTCACCACACTATTATTTATTACAAAAGTGTCCCCATGACTTAGATTTTCCTGCAGATTATATGCAATCTTCTTATTTTAACAAACATGAGAAGATTTCCATTCTCTTTCTGAGTGCACAAAGGAGCAATGCAAACAATTTCTGAATTAATTGGCTTTTAATTCTAAGAGAAGTACAGAGCTTATACCCTGAATGCATCTTATGATGATATAATACCTAGGAATTAATGAAGTAAACATTCGAAAACCCAATTAAATACAGTTAAAGTACTAGCAGCAGTTGTATTACTATTTGCTCTGCACAACTGATTAAAGGCTTCAAGTTTATTTTTCCACCACATTTCTAGAAATATTTTTATTTTATGAATCAGTTGGCATTTGCACTAAATAAGCATTTTACAGTTTTCATAGCTTGGGCTACAAGGCGCACTTTTGATTTTATTTGAACAAAAGCAGACTAGACAGGAGAAAATAGTTTTGTGGCCTGTAATGTTTTGAGCATTAATGAGCTAACACACAGCTATCACTTGGGTTAAGAAGAGTTAGTAAACTAGAAATAAATTTATACCTCCTCGCCCAAAATGCATCAATAGCGACCCCCACTTAAACTCTCCTGGCTAGAAAATAACACAACACAAGGAAAATATTGTATGTCCTATATTGCACATGTACAATAGGACTTTTCTATCAACTGGTGCCCCAGATAGAACTGGTGCAAATATAGAAAATTCAGTTTATATGTTTTCTCTGGGAACAAGGATAAAGAAGAAGCACACAAACAATTGAAAAGAATCCAGTCAAGGAACAAAGTTGTGTTTGGTGAGTCAATTAAATGCTAGAGTTGAAGTGCTCAATGCTCAATGGCAAGAATCAAAACAACTTGCTGCTTTTGACCTGGTGCATCAACAGTTCTAATTAATGTACTGCAGGAAAATTGGGGGGGGGGACGACCCTTACAGTTCCTGCAGAAACAGTCTATTTTGGAGAGTTCCACGTACTGTACACGTAAAAGTGTGGTTAGTTTAAAGGGGGGGGAGGGCTGGTTTACACAGCACTTCACCAGCACCACACAAACATGTGAGTTCCTGGGGAATAGTTTACTGTTGCTTTGCCTCTCCCCAGTCTATTTTATTCCTGCACCATACTGAGGTGAGCAAAAAATTGATTTGGATGTTGTTCAAACTCATGCCCATGATGAAAGTCTATCCTCACACATCCCAAGCTGCACCAAATAACAAGGTGAGAGCTTAATCCAGGTTGAGCCCAGGTTGGAACAGCATGCTAAGCCAAACCCTGGCTCAGATCAGCAACACAGTGTCAGTGAAAAGGACATGGAAGGAGCAAAGCAGCCATAAGCTCCTCTCTGGGAGCCCACTGTTTGCACAGTCCCATTAATGAATAGTGCAAATACATTGGTGGATACAATCTGCTGTTCCCAACCAGGGTCTTTGTATGGCACCGACCTCTCCCCTCCCCACTACCTCCTGATAAGCAGCAGCAATGTGACCCACTGGAGGTCAGGGGAGCAGTGGTGTCCCATCATTTCATCCACTACAGATGTACAGTGGTATCTCGGGTTACATACGCTTCAGGTTACATACGCTTCAGGTTTCAGACTCTGCTAACCCAGAAATAGTACCTCGGGTTAAGAACTTTGCTTCAGGATGAGAACAGAAATCGTGGTCTGGCGGCGCGGCGGCAGCAGCAGGAGGCCCCATTAGCGAAAGTGGTGCTTCAGGTTAAGAACAGTTTCAGGTTAAGAATGGACCTCTGGAACAAATTAAGTACTTAACCCGAGGTACCACTGTAACTGTAGACATAGATCCTAATAAAGAGATGGCTACATTCAATGAAGTGTTGCAGCACATGATTGCTTACAAACAGATAAAAACTGCATGTACTGGTCCTAGATAAAAAATAAATACTGACTGTCATTCACAGCACAAAATAAATTTACACAAACACACTCTATCCACAGTATGCAATGCAATGTATGTGCATGCTCAGATGCACACCTCCGTTTGATCTATGTGCATCAGGTGCCTCCTGGCACAGCATTTGACATCCACACAACAGAATGCAGTAGTATGTGATGATTGGAGCCCAACTTCAATGTGTGGACCTCTCTTACTGGACTGGGACAACAGTCAAAATTATGATGGAGCCAGGAAATAGGAGGAGGGAGGCTCTGAAAAGAGGAGCCTGGGTACAAATTCTGGGTCAATCTATTTATTTGTTTATTTGGTTTATATACCACCCTTTATCAAGAGATCCCAGGGCAGTGTACAATATTAAGAACACATTTTACAGAGCATCAGTAATAAAAACGCATTGAAAGCTCAATAGAAAGCTTAACAACAGACACTGCGATAATAAAATAATCATGATAACAGTCCATTGTTGTCGTACCCTACCCCCCGCTTTAACAGGCCATAGATTATTGAAGGGCCATAGACCTTAATAAAGAAGAATGGTTTTGGTTGGTGCCTAAAGGCATGACATGATGGTGCCTAGCAAGCCTCTTTGGGGAAAGCGTTCCACTGTTGGGAAGTCACCAGAGAAATGGCCCATTCTCTTGCTGCCACCCATCGAACCTCTTGAGGAGAGAGGACATAAAGAAGGGCCTCAGATGACAAGCACAGGGTCCAGTTTGGTTTTTATGGAGAGAGGCAGTCCTTAAGGTATTGAGACAGCTTTATAGGTCAACACCAGCACTTTAACTTAGGCCTGGAAACTAATTGGCAGTCAGTGCAGTCAGGCTAGGATTGGCATTATATGCTCAGACAGTCTTGTTCTGGGGAGCAATCTGGCCATTGCTCCATCTGAAGTTTCCAACCCATCTTCAGAGGCAGCCCCACGTATAACGCATGACAGTAATCCAATCAGTATCTATGTGCTTATAAGTACACAACACTGTCTCATTCACAACCCAGTATATTAAGCAGATAAAGTATAATTATAATATACTTATACATGCCATTGTCCTCATAATCACAGTTCAATTAAACTGAGGTCCTAGTCTTCCAAAACATGTCCTTATTCTTCCCCACCTAATTCCGCTAAAATACATCAATATTATTTCTGTGGGAAAAAATCCTTCACAGATGGACCATTTTCAGTTTTCCAATGTCACAGTAACTCTCTTAGCAATCAGCAAGCATAAGAAAAAAAATTCACTTCCCATGGCCTCTTGGGATTCTGTGTACTTCAGGCACATCTGCTATGTATTTCTTTCCTTCTATATAGAAAAAAAGTCATCTGACCTAAGCTCTGGGAATATGCATAGTTACTCATTTTTTAAAAAAGAAAAACAATTAGATGAAGATGAGAGTACAGTCCACCAAGAGCATCTGACCTATTTATTGTAATTTGTAATGTGCGTGATTATCTTAATTCCACACAGATTGTCAGTCATGTAACCTAGATCTGCAGACAGGCTTAACTAGCCATACTATGTGATCAGGGAGAGAAATACCATTAATGATAGCACTTTTCAGTATACATACAACGTGCTTTCAATTCTTAATTCATTTATCATCACAGCAAGCCTGTGAACAGGTATAGATTTAATCTCTGAATAGGTTAAGTTTGGAGATATCTCACAGGTCCCCTTTCATAACCAAATACATCAAACCCTCAACTGCATTGCATTGGCCCAATGCGGAAAACAATGAAACATTTGGGAACGTGAAGTAAATCGATTTGCTCTCTAACTCTAAAATACTGCTATGTGCAAATGTAGTCATAGTTTTATACACATGAGGAAATAAACTACTTGTGATTTATAAAGGGTGCTGGTGCTGGTACAATTGCTCATTTGTTTTCTTCTTCTTTGGCCAATTCTGTATTTTAACATAGTGTGACCACAACTGACACAAGGGTTATGTTCCCAGATGGTTGCACATAAATGCAAAATTGTGCAAAGTCAGAATGACCCCCCAGAACCACTCCCATCATCTGAGATCTTGCAAGTTCTTGGACAGTCCCACAAGAGCCTCCAGAGCAAGAATATCCTGCTTCCTTTCTATTCATTTATTGGTGATCCACATAAAGCTGTGATCACATAAGCAAAATCAGCATGTTGGGATCCTACTGTATATTCACTTACTATTGTTATATAATTGGAAATGACCAAATTACTTGGATCATTTATCTGTCATGCCTGTTGGATATTAAACATAATATCAGAGGAAGAGAACTTTCTACCATTTTCTTACACTATATTCTTTGACAAACTGGAACGCGACAGAGCAAGATGCACCAAGTTATATTTTAGCTGAGACGTATAATTTATTTATACACACCAGAATTATTCTTCATAGATTTTTGTCATGTATTTGATGATACAATGAAGTCCAGCTGCTACTGTGATTTAAAATCCCCAAATCCTATCTATCTTTTTGAAAGGAGCTTCTTTAAAAAACACACAATTTTTACAGATTTCTACAACAGTAACGTACAAAAGCAAAAACACATCAATAATAACAAAAAACAAAAAATGATTATATTATGATGAAAAACAAAAGTACACGAAGTCTTCTCTAACTTTGTAGAGTAGAAAACAACAAATCGTGTCCTCCCTAAAAGAGGGCATGTGTTGCGGTGAGACCTGGAGACTGACCCCCTGTGTTGTGGGTGGGTTTTGATTGGTTAGCCACAACATCCAATTGGTAGGTGCCTTGATGTTGGGTCCAATCTGACCAATGGGGCGCAGTCCAAACAGATCGAGGGACCTATATATACCCATGCAGGTGACCCAGAGCTTCCTCTTTGGCCCATGCATTCGGAACAAGCTAACAGCATGTCCTCTGTGCAGCTGAGAGACTTACATTTGATGGATCTTCGGGTGATTTCTTTCTGTTTTTTATTCCCCCTTTTTTGTTATTGCTTTTTATTCTTCCTTTTGAGTTGTCCTCTCCCCCTTTCCTTCCCTTTCCCTTCCTAACGGGGCTTTGCCCCTCTGGTGCTCCAGCCCCTAGGCGCTCCCGTTGTGGGGCTTGCTGCTGCTCTCCCCTTTCATTTTATTGATTGGTTTTTCTGGATGCGGCAGCAGCCTTGTGCCTAATACACGACTTTGGGCAAGTGCGTTTGTCGCTCCTTTAGCCATGCCATTAAGTCCTTTGATTGGTTTCATAGCAGCGAGAGTTCCCTCTCCCTGCCTTTATTGTGCTCCCTTTCATTTTAGCTGGGTCGTGTATTTGTTAAGGGCGGGAAAAACCTCTGTTTTGTTCCGGCCGCCATTTTAGGTTACAGGGTCTGGTTCTTCCTGACTAGTTGTGGCAGGAGCGCCATTTTGCATTGGCGGGAGCGCCATCTTTTTGAGGCAGGAGTGCCATTTTAAAGGCCTGGGTCTTTTTGTGTATTTGTAATTAGCATTCCCTACACAATACAAAAGGATCGTGATGCCTATTAAAAGGAATCCCAATCCTGCTCTCCCTTCTAAGAGAGTCATTAGGGGTCCCTCTCAGTCATTGCATTCTGTGCCAGCCCATGTGGTTCATCAGCCTACGCTGGATCGCTTAAGTGCAATTATGGCCATTATTGGCTCAGACCCTGCTGCTATGACTTGCTGTAATACAGAACTTGAGTCACTGGCTCAGCAGTTTGGGAGGCAGTCTGATGCTCAGCCTGGCCCCTCCACGTCCTCTACTGTTTTTGAGGCTCATGGTCCTTCGGATGTGAGCAAAGGGAGTGAGGTTTACGATCCTTCTGAGGCTTTGCTGTCTCAATTTCAGCCTTCCAGAGTACCAGTCCCAGCTAGTCCTAGGGGTCGTCCTAGGAGCATGGGTGCTATGGTGCAGCAGGCCTTTCGGTCAGGGCTGCCTTGTTCGCAGTCGGCACCCCCAGGTTCGGGGAGTTCAGGGCTTCAGCCTGCACAGCATGTGGGAAGGGGAATTTTCTCCCAGCCAAGCTCCTCACATGTTTTTATTTCTGTGCACGTTCAGTCTGTTCCTTCAAGGGAGGCGCTCAGTGTCCAGTCTTTGGAGGAGGATCTCCCGGTGCCTAGAGTCCCTTCAACTGGTGGCAAGTGGCAGAGGAGTCATCGCTCCAAACGCAGGGCGATTCCTCCTCTTCTACTGGTGCGTCTTCTCAGACCTCTGATGATGATTCAGACACAGTTCTGGGTTGTCCAGTAAAGGATGCCAAGAGATATTTGTCACTTCACCTGCTTGGGGACAGTCCCTTCCTGGTTCACGAGGCTGGGTCCCTGTTAAGGAGGCATCAATTTGCTGCAGTAATGTGCAATGCACCTCATTCCTTTCATATTGGTGCAGCTACTACTGCTGCGCACTGGGGTCTGTCCGTCGACAGGATCAAGGATCTGGGCCACTGGAAATCTGAGGAATACAGGGGTTATGTTTGGATTCGGCACTTAGGTGCAGTTATTAATGTTGTTTTGTTCATTCCTAGGTCCGCCTGCCCTGCACGTCTGGAGAGTCGGGCACAGCATTGTCCACTGGGCCAGCAGGAGGGCAGCGGAGTCTGGATTCGGACGCAGGCTCAGACTCCTCGGACACGTGTGCGTCTCCTGGGTGTCCATACAAGGAATGTGTTGGGAGGAGCTTCTCCCAATGGTGCAGGTGAAGGTGTCTGCGGAAGGCACACCTGCGGCGGTGGTGGTGCAGCTGGGTGACAACAATTTACTGGAAACTCCCAGCTTGAGCCTGTGGACCCACATGCAGGAGGACTTGGAAGAGTTGAAGGCAGCTCTTCCTGGACTCAAATTTTTTTGGTCACAGATGTTGCAGCGACGTGTGTGGTGTGGTAGCCGATGCCCAGATGCCACTGAGAGGGCCAGGAAGTGAGTGCAGAGAGCAGTGGCCAAGAAGGTTCTGGCCTTGGGTGGGACGGTGATCCATCACCCGGGCATTACCTTCTGTGATGCGTCCCTTTACAGGCTTGATGGGGTTCATCTGTGTGTGATTGGGAATGATTTGTGGCTGACCTCTGTGTCAGCAGGATTAAGGGATTGGTTGCAGGTGTGAGTGGTTGGCGGCAAGCGCAGTGTTCATGTGGCGGATAGGTGATAGGGATTGGGGAGTGGTCTCGCCATCCCTATGTGAAGGGTATTCCGTTAAAGGAATCCACGGACTCAACTGGTTTGGTCAACCCCTGAGAGGGGCTTGTGCCCATACCTGAGTCCGGGGGGGCATTTGGGTGGTCAACAGAGTCTGTACCCGGCTTTTCACCTTCCCAGGTGTTCACCCTTGGCTGGCCTATGCTGGTGCCCTGGGTCAGCGCTGCCTGCAAGAGTGCAGGGAACTAGTTGAACTAGAGCCTATGCAACCACTCACCTTCTGTAATCAATAAAGATGTCGCCTAAATTCTGCCAAAAACCAAAACTAAAATTTGAGTCATGTGTGAATTTATTAAGGGGGGAGGTCTCTGGGTCTGAACACGCAACAACAAATGAGCTCAAAAGAGCTAATTCTGCCTTAAACATTAGATGTAACTACCTGGCCTCTTATATATTGATGATTATTTTCCAGTTATTTAATATCTGCTCTAATTACATGATTCTCAAAATGTAACTTAGACCTTCTTATGAAGACACAAACTATTCACTGGGTGAGGGTACATTTCCAAGGAAGCTTTACAACTGAGCTTTGCTCCTGCTGCCAAATTATCTCTGCATTCCCTGTCTGTCTACCTCTTTGAGGCTGCCCAGATATCATCCTGCAAGGTTGCTTCCAATGTAGCTTGCCAGCTTCTGCTAACTGCACTTACTGTACTACTCACCCTCCAAATGCACCCAGCTAGGCAATTGTCTATATGACAATTTAAAAAGCCTTGTTCATGAGCACATCCACCACAAACCAAACCATGCACCCTATGCGTACACTGCATTATCTACAAACCTGGTTTAGTCCTGAAGTAGCTCTGTGAACTTTAGCATGCTTTCAGTAAGATAATTATTAGAATATATAGTCTTTGAAACACTGTCTTAAAGTACTGGTATTATGCTTGGTAAATGAAAACTCCCATTTTCCAACCTCCTGTACACTGAAATAACTAACAAAGGAACGGTAAATTTGTACGTTACCAATGCTACGCTGTTGCGACTTATTGTGACAAGCTGAAGGGATTTTCTCCCCTCTTTCGAAGCTCTGGATTCCGTTTTTACAAAGCGAAATAGAGACTAAGGAATGAGAGGGGGCAAAGTACACAGCTAAGATCAGAGTATGTTGTAATTAAGTCTGTTAAATGTCTACTAAAGTGAAGCTGTGCTGGGGAGAAGTGAAACTTACCCAGTCACAAAGAGTCATCTCCAGAGAGAACCAGGGGAGGAGGAATAAATACCAAGAGGTAGTTTTTTTACATGTATTTGAACATACTCAAAGTCAGAGCTTTCAAACCCACTGAAGACATAGATGCCAGCTTTCTAACCTGGTACAGACAATATGTGGAGCTAGTTAGGGTTGCCATATTTCAAGAAGTAAAAATCTGGACCCCCCAAAGCTTCTTTTTTTTAATGGAAAACCCCAAAGTTATTACGAGAATGCAAAAAAAGGAAAAAGGGGGGAAGAGATTCTGGTTTACTTGCCAAAGATCCAGAACAACTCAGAGACAATGGGGGCGTCTCCACCCCCATCGTTCACAGAGGTCCAGTGCCAAAGGCCTTCTGGTGGTTCCCTCACTGCGAGAAGCAAAGTTACATGGGGCCAGGCAGAGGGCCTTCTCAGTAGTGGCACCCGCCCTGTGGAACACCCTCCCACCAGATGTCAAGGAAATAAACAACTATCTGACTTTTAGAAGATATCTGAAGGCAGCCCTGTTTAGGGAAGTTTTTTAATGTTTGATGTTTTATCATGTTTTTAATATTCTGTTGGGAGCTGCCTACAGTGGCTGGGGAGGCCCAGCCAGATGGGGGGGTATAAGTAATAATTTATTTATTTATTTATTTATTTATTTATTTATTTATTTATTTATATTTTTATTTTTATTATTATTTTCCCCAAGCCTTATAAATATGCAGTGGGCCTGATTTTCCTCAGGATGCCTACAGACTATGGTTCTGATGACAATCTCCCACCCACCCCACCATATAAGCCAAAATTAAATACTGCAATGAAAGAGCACAGCCATGACTGCATGCTACACATGCAGCATAAAGTTTAGTTTGGCCTTCAGCTGCTTAAATCAGGAAGTCAATCTTCACAAAATTAATTTCATTCCCAAAGGTTCCAAGTGATGTACAGGGCACATTTGAGTCAGCTATTAAAAAAAATGTGCTTGACTTAAAAGTTAACAAATTGAACATCTGTTGAAATTAACTCATCAAAACTTTTGTGAACAGCTTTTAGAAATTAGTATCAGATATTTTGGGATAATTATTCTGAGTAAAGTTATTTTGCAATACCTTTAGTGTGATCACAGAACTGTTATGAACAGAAAATGAAGCACTATTCACAGAATTTTAAATAATTTTTGAGCACATGAAACATTCAAGCTGCAAATTCATTTACTAACATGACAGCCAGAATGTAGGCCTAGTGCAAAATGCCCCCGCAAAAAACACCTTATCTTTTAAAATGGTAAAAAAAAACAAAAGCAAATCAAAACTGATTAATATGGAATATGTAGTTCTAAAGTTTAGAATCTAAACCTTGGCATGCTGGAACATTTATTACAATCATTATTTTCTTTCTCTGTGTGTGCATGCAATAAGTTTATTGTAGGCTCTGGCCACACAACCCACGCATCCTAACAACAATAACAACTCCCCTTTCTTCCATGGAAGCCCCCTGTCCCAACACAGACAAAAAGAATAGGTGTGCAGTGGTAAATCATCAACAAGATCACCATTGCAGTAGAGATCAAAAACTAGACAGCTCGGGTAGAATGAAGGATGGAGCAGATGGATAACATGCCACAAAAAGGCATACACATTTTCAGGTCACCCAGGTAGTTTACAGTGAGGAGCCATTCACCTTCTCCTGTCATGCTATAGTTTATTTTCTCCTGGAAAGCAATTACAGGACAAATGCCAAGCTACAGTAGGTATTTTTTCCCCCAGTAGCAGCAGCAGCATCTGGTCTCTTGGCAGACTCCATGGGCAATTTTACTGGCAGTTTAAGTATTGCCTTTGGGTCAGTCACAGTGATATTGTTCATGAGCTGTCTGGCAACAGCTTCTTCCTAGATGTCATAATCCTTTTGATTTACTTTCAAGGAATTATAATGTTTTATCTGCTTCAGAAAGTGTTGACCTTAAAGGCCTCTGGAGGACATCTAAGGAAACATTGGGGGGGGGGGGATACAGGCAGCAGCAGCAGCACTCTCAATAACAGCAACAAAATGCAAAACATATTGGTCTGATGTTATTCATTAATCTATTTGGCTATTTCCAATATAGCCAACGATCCACATTCAACCCCTGGACTGAACCAGTATAGCTTCCTGATCAGCTCCTTGAAACATACATAATATATTCCACTGCTCCAAAAATCATAGTAGTAGCACACACTGATGCAAGCTCTTTTACCCAAGTCCTGAACCTGAGCAGAGGAAAATGCAGAATACCAAGCTAGATTAATGGGAATGCTATATGGTTAGATTGAAAGTTAAATGACGGTAGAGAGAAAAATGCTAATGTGAGTCAGAATAGCAGGATATGCATAGTTTAGATAAGCTGCGCACACGTCTAATGCAGACATCACATCCTGGTTCACCTTTGAAGTCTGTCTCGGTTCAAAGGCAAAGTCTGACTTTCTCAACTCTTGAATGTGGGACATCTCTTTTAATGAACGGACACTCTGTTGCCAGTTTGTAAGAATGAGTGAAGAAAGAAAGAAAGAAAGAAAGAAAGAAAGAAAGAAAGAAAGAAAGAAAGAAAGACCCAACCAAAAACCTTGAGTTTATTGACCCAAACTCTCAGGTAGAGACTCTCCTCCCTGGAAGAGAAGAGAGTGGTTGTGGGCAGGAGACCGAGCTCCGCCCCTGGTAGGGGGCATTAGCCCCCTCCCCTCCTACCTGGCTGGCGCCCACGCCCACCGGAGGTGGCCAACCAGGTGCCTCCGGGGGGCGTGTGTAGCAGCTTAATGCTGTGGTGCTAGCTCCGCCCCCTCCTTATTCGTCGTCGTCCCTCAGCGAGTCACCCACCCTCCACTCCCATTTAGCTCAGGGTATAGATTTTTGGCCTTGCTATGGACCTTAGGTTGGTCGCCCTGGTTGGCTGGGGGGCCTGGTAGGAATTTTTCCATTTGGCATTAGGCCTTTTGGTTTTTTCGCCTACCTCGTAGCAATCGTCACAACTTTTGTGGTATTGGTGGGTAGGTTAGGCATTGGATTCATGTGTTGTGCTGTGTCAAGGGCTAGGTGTGGCCATCGCCTATGCTATCTACCGTGGGTTATTCAGTTAAAGGAATCTGGTGGTCGTGTATTCTGTCCGATGCCTGCTTGGCGGGAGGCCATGGCACGACCCTCGGTGACATCAGGGGGTGAGCCTATAGTTGGATGAGCATCAACAGGCTCCACCTACTGTTGAATAAACCCACCACCTATAGTCATCCAATGCCTAAGCCAATACCTTTTCACTGCTGTAATCAATAAAGTTGTGGCCTTTTCTTGCCCATTAACCTTATATCACGTGTCCTTGTGTATTTATTTCACATAGCGGGGTCGGTCCCTCGATCCACAACTCTTGGCTGCATGACTAAGGCAGAACTAACAGCTTAATTTGTTTCCATTTTCAACAATATACGAAAGAGAAAAAAAATCTTTTTCAAAGAATATACATTAAGTTTGAGGTAACATAAAGAAAAATGGCTTAATTTGTATGTCATGGTAAACCATACTTAATGGTTTATTGTGAATGCTGTTTTGTTTTCTGGGCAGTCTTCTCACCAGCAAACATTGGTTACAGTTTGTACTTTTCAGGGAGTGAAACAAATCACAATCCCTGCTTCAGACATAAAGCTAAGACACAGACCACGGATTGTTTCCTCTCACTATGAGTGGGTGAAGTCAGGTGGTCAACACTGGTGCATTCACAGCAGTCCTCTAACTATGGTTTACTAACATATGCAAGCACATATGTCTAGGAATGCCTAGAGGTTTTTGCTTTGTAACTATGACTTTTGAAACAGATTTTATTGAAGGTGAAGGCCAACCAATTAACAAACAATATAAAAAGAAAATAGGAACTAAGAATTACAGAAGCAGTACGGAGTTTATATTTCTAGCTGAATGGAATGGGTGCCATACAGAGATGCATTCAGATAATCCAATTTCATTCTGCTACTCAGATATGCCTCTTGCTTTTTCCATACTAAAATAGTAACTAATTATCCCTGGTTTGATTATCTCCCCCTAATGCTTTTGCAGAAAATCATCAGCTGTTCTGCTCTTCATCATACTTAGATATAAGAAAACTAATATGAATCACATTCATTAATTCCAAGACGATCTGCAATATTTCACCTTGTGAAACACATCTCCATTGGATTTCATCTTTTGAATCACTTCTATAAAAAATGTAGATGATATAGTTGCTTGAAGACTGCCAAATGTTCTTGATAAAGAAAGGCGCATAGCACAATAAAGTCTAATCAATAAATGAAACCCTAAATAACAGATGGCCATATAGCAGCCTAAAAGAGATCGTGCTCATCATACAAGAGACATTTGATTCATTAGTGTGTGTTTTAGAGCTTTATAAAATAGTTTCTGGCTTGAACGAGATTACCAGTGAACAGGGAGGCAGACCAAGGACTTTCATAGATACCCTGTCCCTTCTTAGTGACAGGCAGAAGCAAAAATAATTATAGAAACCAGGCAAAAAAGTGCCTATAAGCAAGATCTGTCTCCTGCTTTTAGTTTTTTGTAATGCGGCCAGATCATTACAGTGGCTCAATAATTAAATAAATAAATTTTGGCTCAGAATTATAATGTCCTTGGCATTAAAAAAAAATCAGTTGCTAATTTAAGTATCCAGCACCTAATTCACAGTAATGAATAAAATGCCACTGAACTTCATAATAATAATAATAATAATAATAATAATAATAATAATAATAATAATAATAATAATAATTGAAGCCTAGTAATACAACAAAATGAGGATATGTCTCACACCTTGAATAATTTATTTTGCGTAAAGGAGAAATATAGCATGTCCTCATTACTACCCTTGGTATAGTTTATTGAGATCTAAGTGTAACTGTCATCAAATAGTACTTCTAATTAGAACAATGCTTTGGTAACTGGGGACCTCAGACTTTAAAAATAAATAAATAAATAAAGGTTTCTGAAACTACACATTTCTTCTAAACCATCCAGAATTGTTGGGCACTGGGCCTGGTGGAATTTTGGGGTGTTGACTGGAGCCATATATTTTAAATTCCTCACATGATGGCAGAGAGTACAGACTTGGGCATAAATCTTCCTTGTGCACTGCTGCCCTCCACAAGATGGAGGAATAAATTCTGAAGCAGGGAGCCTGTTCAACACATTCAGCCTCCTCTTGGAATATCAGGGTTCTAAATCAAGCAGGGACACTTCACAAGTAGAAATGATTCCCTGCTGCAGAAGTCACCCCTCCAATTTGCAGAGTCTGGGAGGGGTGGGGTGTCAGGGGACAGAGCTAGCACACTTGTGATTGTTCTCCTTCATCGAACGAGGCTTTAGAACACTATTGATAAAGCTTCTTGACAGTCTCAGGAGCTAAAATATACTCTACATCAAGGCAAGGTCAGGTATGTGAGTACAGAAAGCCAGGTCAGGATGGTGGGTACACATGCTCAACTTAGGGGCACTTCAGATGTTTTCAAGCCTTAAGTCATATCACAAGAAACTGACCATGGAGCAATGCTGATGAGGTAAAAGTGAAATTGTCAAAATGCAACAACACAAGAGTGTAGCCAAGATCACACTCCTGAGCCTAGGTAGCACAGGAATTAAATATCTATCTTATTTATTGATGCAGCAAAGCAGGATCCTGCTCAAAGTGAAGAGCATGGGTAGGCAAACTAAGGCCTGTGGGCTGAATCCAGCCCAATCACCTTCTAAATCTGGCCCGCAGATGGTCCAGTAATCAGTGTGTTTTTACATGAGTAGAATGTGTCCTTTTATTCAAAATGCATCTCTGGGTTATTTGTGGGGCATAGGAATTTGTTCATTTATTTATTATTTCAAAATATATTCTGGTCACCCACAAGGTCTGTGTTAGTTTACAAGCACCCTCTAGAGAGTTCTTCTAGCAAGTCTGACAAACTTCCTGTACATACGCAAACGGAAGGTTTCAAATTACACTCTTCACAGAGCTCTAAGAAGCCTGTGAACTTCCGGGGAAATTCTTTCCCACAGTTAGCTGCAAACATGTGATGTCAACAAGCTGTCTGTCTGCAGCTGTGATGTTCTCATATACTGACAGTCTGAAGGACATTGGACCAGCCCCCTGCTGAAAAAGTTTGCTGACCCCTGGTCAAGAGAGTAGCACCAATAGGAACAGCACTTGGACGAAGCATGGTCGAAAGGGCTGGGACTGGGCTTGGCCGATTCAGAATCCTCCTTATCTAGAAATCCCTATTTCCTGCCAACTTGGAGAAAGTATGGGGTCCAATCAGTCTTTGTCTGAGATATAGATGTTCCTGTGCCTAGTCTACCATCCTCTAATATTGCACAGGTTATGAGAAACTCCCTACTTCCCTAGCATTTACCAAGTAGGAAGGTTTAGACTTTAAGTGAGCTTATGATGGGACGTGGGTGGCGCTGTGGGTTAAACCACAGAACCTAGGACTTGCCGGTCAGAAGGTCGGCGGTTCGAATCCCTGCAACGGGGTGAGCTCCCATTGCTTGGTCCCTTCTCCTGCCAAACTAGCAGTTCTAAAGCACGTCAAAGTGCAAGTAGATAAATAGGTACCACTCCGGTGGGAAGGTAAACGGTGTTTCCGTGGGCTTAGTCATGCTGGCCACATGACCCAGAAGATGTACGCCGGCTCCCTCGGCCATAAAGCGAGATGAGCACTGTAACCCCAGAGTCGGCCACGACTGGACCTAATGGTCAGGGGTCCCTTTACCTTTACTTATGATGGTGGCAATCCCAATGCAAGAAATAAGATAAGGCTCCCAGAGACCCTATAAATGAACAACATGCTAAGAGTTCAGGTATTTTCTTTTGCAATGCATTTTATTATTACTGGGAGTGGGTGGGAGAGAGAGAACACATCATCTGGATGCAAGGTTAAAAAAAAAGACACTGGGACTTAATGTTCTGCTTAGTTAAGGGATAAGTAAGCAGCAAGCACCAGTGTGCCTCTGGCTGTGCAGTCTGCAGGGACTGAACTTGCAGTTTGTGCTGCTGGAGAGATGATGAAAGGAAACTTTGTTTGCACCCAATAAAGCACTGGAAAGCATTATTATAATATAATTCATCTGAACTCACTATTAACATTGTAAAAATCCTGGAGGAGGAAGAGGGGGAAAGAACTATGATTAAAGAAAAAATGGATTCAGGTGTTTTACAAGATGGCTCACTGATTATGCACGATTCTGGTATGTAGTAAATTTGGCTGCAACATATTCAGCGGTTTCAGGCTACATATCAGCACCGTATTTCTAGGAAAGCTGTAGTCTTCTGCTTGTTTACGCTCCAAATCTTGCCACCACCATTCCCCCCAAATCTGGAGCCATTGCAAGAGAAGGAAGTCATGTGTCACTTGCGCTGACTGAGTGACTACTTGATGCGATTGGAATGATCTTTGATAGCCAATTCATTCTTGTTTGGTCTGTGTCACAGCTGGTGTTGCTTCCCCCCACCACACCCCAATTTGGTGAAGCTTTAGATGTCAAAGTTTGGAAACCCTGTCATAAATTCTTATTTACTTCTGAAATGCTTTTCTTTTTAAATCTCCTGACACTTAAAGTGGCCCATCTTAGGGGATGGGATAAGAAAAGGCATTGCAGAAATCATGTGATCAGAGACAAGTTGCCTATAATATCCTCTTCTTTGCAAATGAAGTAGCTACCTAATACTTCTCAGAATGCATGTGTTTGATCTTAAATTAACAGACACAGATTTACTATTTTACTACCTATTGGCACCTTCTGGCAGGATGATGCAGACAATTGGCTTACAAATATTATGTCAAAGACAAAAGCCCCCAAATAGCCCCAGAAGCTACCACTTGGTAAATGCTTATCTTAATCTATTCTGACATATATTGCATTAGGCTGGACCACACTAAGACTGGACAAAATCCAAAATCCAGTTCAACTGTTGTACTTTGTTAATTTTGAGACAGGAGAGCAATAACAGAGGCAAGCCCCCCAAATGGTACTTAAACAAATCTTCTGACACAGCACAACTGTGAAAGGTAGAGTTCGGTGAATCTGCCATTCTCAGTTTCTTTCAGTTTCTCATCCAGCTGGTCTTAAATTCATTTCTCTGCATTTCCACGTGCATTTTTTTTTTAAAAAAATTAAAATTAAGAGTCCTCATGAAAATTCATCAGCATTTCAGTGTTACTTTCTCCTAAAATACACATTTTCTGTGCAACTTTGCTTACTGTTGACATTTTTGCAAGGTAATTTCACATAATATATTTCACAACATTATTCTATGTTATTTTCATTAATATATCGTTCACTCCAGCAAATGCATTTTTGTACACATTGCTAACTATTGCAAAAATCTGGAGAAGTGTGCATTTTGAAGGATGACTATGTTTCAGTTCCTATATGGTTCTGGAAAGTACAGATCAGGTAGTTTCACACTTAAATGTGAACTGAACTGATTTTCTCTTCCATCCCTAGGAAGGATATATGCCCACTTGTTGAACTTAGGGAGAATGCGCAGGATAATTATGACACCTTCAAGTTCATATGGGTTTGTGTGCCTTTTGAGGCCCTCAGAGCTGTGGAGATTGCTACAGTTTGTACCACTTTCAGATTAAGAATAAGGGTCTCAAGGGAAAGCTTCATTTGGTGAGAGAGAGACAGCTATATCACAGCTGAGACAGACAAAAAGCCACCCTGACCACACTGGCATAATTCACAAATTTGCTTCCACAGATCAGGATTACTGCGCTGCCAAATAGTTTACAGTGGTGTCCCGTTCCCTCCATAGTGCACAATAGTGAACAATAGTGCAGAGTTACAGTACATTTCTTTGGATATTTGTGGATATATATGCATACACAAATATAACTAACCAAGAACATACTGTTATGCGTTTGGCCATCTCAATCATTCTGAATGAGCAGATGATGAATAACAAGGCAGCAATTTGCTAGTGATTTTCCAGACCTATTTTCAAGCATAGCAGGGAGAAGAAAGATGTAAATATTCAATAAAAGAAATGACTAAAGAACGGGAATGTCTGAACAATGTTTTTAAAAAGTCTAGGAACCAACAACAACATTTTACACAGACTATTTGTAAAATAAGTTGACTTAGATTTAAAGGTCAGTTTTTTATAGCGCAGAGTGCTTGCATCTCTGTAGTGCCCTTAAACTCACTTGCACACACTTGCAACCTTGGTGTTAGTTTATCAGAGCAATCATTAAGCTTTGGCACTTTGAGGCTGATGAGTATTACCTAAGCCAGCACTCTTTGGAGCTAATCGTGTACAATTTAACATTATCAAAGCACAGACAGTCCTCATTCAAGCCAAGTGTGAAAGTTTTTAAATTAGCTTTCACAGTTTGATTCACAGACAGCAAATGTAAACTGGCACTGGATTAATTTTTTCTCCCTGACGACAATCTGGAACAGAATAGCCCAAAGGCTATTGTAGGCCATTTGCTTTAACTACTACTGAAGATTCACAATACAAGCTGAGTTCCAACTGGGACTGAAGCTCTAGGAGAAAAGGGAAGCTTAATATTATCCTCATTAAGCAAACCACTGTGTGTTTTGAAAATAAGTCCTTTAATTTTGTCACTTTCAAGTAGGTCTAGATCTCTCTTTCAGTTTTGGGTTTCTAAGGACAGGAATGGACATCATTATCAACAAAGAACTTCCATAACTCAAGAACCTGCACATGGGGCAGTTACAATGATAATAAAGGTGGTCGGGTACTGGAAGCAAGAGGAAGGAGCAAAGTTAACTGGGCAGGAAGACTAGAGGAGAAGTGAGCATTAAGATCACCAACTGGGGATTTCATACCAATACAGGTAGGAATATGTGTATATCAGGATGATAGACTGGATGAAACTTAACATGAAAATGCAATAATCTCCACAGTGAGGCAGATCCTAGGTAAATAAGAGTCAATAAAAAGAAATGAAAGGCCCAGGTAGGGGCAGACAGAAAGGCATGGGACAGAATGCCCAGGCAAGGCAGAATGAAGAAAATGTCAACTCTACATATGGCAGCTATAAAGTGATTTCCATGTTTCTTCATCAAAAGGGATCTGGAAAAAGTGCTAGTAAAGGAAAACTAACATGATGAGGGAGATGGAGCAATGCTCCTCTAAGAAAAGGTTACAGAAACAGTGGAGTTTTAGTTTAGGGGGGGGGAAGCAAGCATGGAGAGACAGGACAAAGATGTGTAAGATTTATGCACGATGTGTTCAAGGATGACAGAAATAAGTTTCTCTCTCTAATTCTAGAAGCCAAAGTCATCCAGTGAAGCTCATGGGTTGGAGATTCAGGACAGACAAAGGGAAAGACTTCTTCAGACAGTGCATAGTTAAACTATGCAATTCGCTACTACAAGATATGGTGATGGAAGATATGGAAGATATGGCTAGGAATGGTTCATAAGGGCTACGTACTACTTCCAAGTTCACAAGCAGCATGCTTCTTAAGTGCAGCAGCCGGTGAACAACAGTAGGGCAGTCTATTGCTTCTATGCCCTGCATTTGAACTTCCCATACATAGCTGGTTATCCAGTGTGGGAAAAGTATGCTTGACTAGATAGACCCTTGATGTGATCCAGCAGGGACCAGGTTAAGTTCTTACATAGGATGAGACAACATCGGCCCTAGAGTCTTCAGGAGTAGGAATAAATATTTATGTATTTGGAATTGAGAAAGAAATCTGCATGTGATTGACAGGAAATGTGCCAGGGTGACTGATGTAGTGGAAATGTGGGTGAGAATATTCACTTGTATAAATGATGGTGGATAAATTGACTTTTGGATGGGTGCAGGGCTGACAGAGGAGAAGTAAAACATCTGCTTCACTAATACAGAGGCACAGATGTCACTGCTGATGTTGTTGCTCTCTAGTTAAGGGGTAGAGCTACTAAGGGTCAGACGGCTTGAGATAGTAAATGTTTTATTTTCATGGTCAACCAGATGCTGGAGGATATGAATTTTATGTTTGCCACAAATATTCCCTCCAGATCTAAAACAGTCCAATTCCTGCGACACAAATATCTGAGTCCCAGTCCAACGTATAATCTTAGCTCTGTGTGGAAGTCTTCATCAGTGTTTACTGATATATTATGCATGCAGTAATAATTAGGCCCAGTGAGCTGGTTCAAGTATCTTAGAGCCATCTAATTGCTAGATGGTGTTATTTATTTAGCAACAGTGTTCCAGCCACAGTTCTATGCTCACTGGCCTTCAGCAGATACTTGTTGTAATATCTCAGGCTACTGAAACTCATAGGCAAAGTATCAAGAACTTTGGCAAAATACCGTATGATCTTAGATTTAAGCCTGGTTTACACATGTTGGAGAAAGAGTTAGGAATAAAATAGTAGAGTTCTGAAGTGGTGAAATAAAGTATTCCATCTGAGAATGCAGTGTTTGCCAGGCATTTCTTGCATGAGGAAACTTTCAAACTAATACCCCACACCTGCAGTATCAGTGGTACAATGCATTATACTGCCTCAAAACTTCATTCTGCTGCTTCATTCATCATCATCATCATTACTATTATCAGCTTGACACATAAGAAGTTTCAAAGCAACTGACAAAAAGCATAAAGGTTTGCATAAAATCATGGGGAAAGATGAACCAGGAGTGGAATATGGCTCAAATAATAAATATGAGGTACATTCTTGTGCATAGTAGTCCATGCTCAACAGTAACACAAGCACAAACCAGAATTGTTTATATATTCTTTATATATAATGTAAGACACAATAGGCTGCACTAAGTTCCTAACAAGTTCAAAGTTATTAGGCACTGGTATTATTTACAACGATGCTCCATAATAAACTTCACGGCTATTGGCCTACACTTTGTCACATAAGTTTCTTTTTAAAGAAAAAATGTTTACTTAAAGACATGTAAGTTTGAAAAATATGCTATTTATTTATTTAAGCAAATAATTTATATAACCCTTAACTACCTATGACTGTGATCAAGCACAATAGCATTACTTAAATATCACTGAAGTAAAATACAAAATACAAATTTACTCTTCACATTTGTATTCCCTGTCCACATAGAAGGGCAGCTTGCAACAATAAAACTAAATGCAGGACACAATATATAACAATTTATTTTTTTTAATAAACAGGACAGATAGAAACAGGTCAACAAACAATGACCAGGCTAGGCTATTTGAGGGCCAAATGTTACATTGTGCTTAATGTGTAGCTATGTCTTTAATTATTGGTGTCAGGGGTAATGATTGGTATCTAGATTACAGCATATAATCTAGATGCTGGAGGGAAGATTTATCTCTTCCACATTCAGCCATGATCAAAATGACAATATTTCCCAAGGCACAGCTACAAGAATTAGAAAAATGTTCCCACCGGCACCAGTAGGAACTCCCCCCCACACACACCCATTGATACATGGGGAGATAACCAAATTTGCATCCTGATTGTGGCTTTGCTTGCTGTGATCCCAATAACACGTGAGGACCCTATGCATGTAATTAAAGAAACAGCAGAGATACAGCTGCATGTCACACGTGTAGCATAGGATGTGATTTGGCCCTCTGAAGGACCTCAGTTGTGTACATATATACTAAGACCATTTTTGATGCAATTCTCTGACACAGCGATTCTGAGTTCATTGCATATCATTTAGAATAGGCTACTGATTCATCATGTATTGCATGCCGGAAAAGCCAAATAAAGGTATATACTTTTGTTTACACTGCACAGATCACAGAGAGCTTCCACACCAGTTTGTAAACAACATGCTGCATTTTAATGAGATGAGACCTTTTTTTATTGAAACAAAAAATGCGCACAGATGCACTGGACCTAAAATTCTAGTGTGGGGAGGAAACAAAAGCACATCTTTTGATGGAAATGAGTGGTCAGGCTATTTGTAATGAGATCCAGGACCTTTCACTCTAGGTCACCAATTGCAATCCCTCTAGACTAACAGTCACTCAGAAGCTGTGACCACCTAAGAACTGTTCAATGCCTGTAAAGTGTCAGCAGTCTCATTTCCATTTATAATGTGCCAATGTCCACTTGCATCAAATTAATTCTAGGCCAAGTATTGAACTGGGAGAAGCAACGTGAAATGAAAAGAGCAGAGCACCACAGAGTTAAAGGAGCACAGGCAAACGGTGGGGGGGGGGAGTTTATAGAAGACAGCTCCCTCACAGAATTAACAGCAATATGCCTTATAACAGGGATGGGGAGCCTGTGGCCTAGGGGCCCAATGTTATCCTCCAGGCCTCCCTAATCTGACCCTTGTGACTGTCTCCAAGCTACCTCCTCAGTTCTACTCCACACATTCTTCAAGAGCTTCTGAAGAATGATATTGCCTCTCGTTTGCTGGATGGTGGGTGGGGAGATCATTTGCAGAAACATCTTGAGTTTTGCAAACTTCTATTTCTGTATTTAATCTCCACTGACAGACTGGTACTTCTCCTGAGTTGTGTGGGGGAGCAGCAAATAAGCTTCTCAACATTACATGAAGTGGCTGAGGAACCCATAATGCAGGATTCAGGAGGTGGTGCTGGTTGCTACTCTTAGCACCATATACTGAACAAAATCAGAAAACCATTTCCCAGAGACCAAATAGTATTACTTATATCATTTAGTTCTTATAAAGAAGTTACCATTCATACGCACATTGGGATTCAACCCCAATTTATTCAGATTAGAGAGACAGGGGAAAATTTCCATGCCCATGATCTAGCTGATCTAGCAAGGGTCTGTTAGAAATCATCACATCAGTAAAACGTATTTGTTTACAAATCCTCCCCCATAAAGTTTAAGTATTGTTGCTCTTACCAGTAAACTAAGGTTTTGAGGAAACTGGCAGTAAAAGTAGGGCGGCTTATGGCTTAGTGGCATCTATAATGTGTCAAGCAAGTGATAAAATGGTAGTTTAAAAATGGGTCAGGAGAGCAAACAAAAAGATAAATGGAAAACGAAGGCCACAAATCTTGCAAAGATGCTACATAGCTCATATAAAAATAGTAGACAATCTAATGAAGAAGCAAGGGCTTTGGTTAAGAGGGGAAACTCTGGGCTTTTACTCAAGACCTCTTAATGTGTATTAGTTACCCTTTAACCATCTGTTGTACTCATAATCAGGATGCTTAGACTGGATTTTCCTCTACTCTTCTAATGCATGCTTATGGATGAAGCAGGAATTCTAATCTGCTATACAGCTGATTCACATTCACATATGAGAAAGCTCCTACACGGAAAACGCTTCCTTCAAATAAATGAGCTGAAACTTGCACGTAGAGCAGCATGTGATCAATGCACTTTTCATTAACTCATGGTAGCCTTCCAGGTAGGGATTTTGTTATACATAAGGAGACCATTGAGCACTGTAATTATGGAACCAGTACATGACACATACACACCCAAAAAATAAAGATTAAATATTTGAAAGTACAAGGGCATGATCATATGAATGCTGCAACCGAAAAAAGGAAGATCTATTAAAGTGATACACAGCTTCCCATCTTAGTTTCCCAAGATATTTTTACAGATGAGTTTACACATGCATATTACACGATAACAGTGTTAGTGTGGCTTCCATGGTTAAGATAATGCCAAATGAGATAAAATGTATAATTTGTAAGAACAGAATGCTATAATCACAGTTTTGTATGTTGCAGCTAGCAGCGCTGACTGCACACACTCTTCTTACTCAAGCAAACAATTAGCACATGAGTGTGTTGTGGCTATATTGAACAGTAAGCACTAAAAAAGAAAATAGGATCAAATTTACCTTTGGCTGTATGTGTTTCTCTTTCCTCCCCACCCCCATGGGCCTGCTTCCTATACTGCACCTACTAAAAACATGATTACAACATGTACCCACCTCTTGTGGGCTGAGGCAAAGACATGCAATTTCTAGCCACTAGCTCATTCACAACCAGCTGCCTAATGTATACAAGCCCAGTTGAATACGGTAAGCTCTGACTTTTCTGAAATGCAGTCCAGTCTCTTCTCATCTTTTCAAAAGAATTGCTAAACATCTTTGGGAGCAAACAAGAGAGAGAAGAAAGGGGACTGGGCTGAGTTTGACACCGCCTCAAATGTTGTTCCTGCAGCTAGATGCTTTACTTCGCTTTTATGGCTCTATTATCACTTCACAATGAAGCTTTTTAGAAGACAGGAGCAGGTGAGACATGTGCTCTTTCTGCCTTTGGCAAAAGCTCTAAATTAAGTGGAATATCTCTTGCTATGTCTTCTGCAGTGGCAAGAAAACTCATGGTGATGGCTATCTCTATGGGCATCTGGAGTAAGGCTAGTCAACCTAGGGTAGACAACCCAGCAGATGAATCTGTGGACCCCTTCATTTTATCCTTAAAGACACCACATTTATGTTGTCCATACAGAAACACAAGAACATATTAATGTTAGTGACTGCATCTGGGTAAACAACCTAAATTTCTATTCTGGATTGCTACTGCTTGTGTTCCAGAACAATAATAGTATTTTCTATATAACCAATTAAAATCCCACAATAATTCAAATCAAAGAGGGAAAATTCTTACTACCTTTTAGAGCTTTTTATTATTGCAAGTTACAGCAAAGTTGCAGCAGGGATATCTGTTTCTAGGATTTCACTCAACGCTCTTTAAAGTACTTTGTAGAAAGAAAATACAGCCTCAATATAACTTGTTTTCTATAACAGCATGTTGCCCCATCTTCTTTTTAAAAAACTTCTGTTAATACTTTTTTCTTATTGTATTTTAAGGCTGCCTTCCAGAAACCATAGTATAAACTTTAGATGATGTTACTTCAAACCACTGTCAACTCAGCGGTGCAAATTCATTTATTACAAGGCACTGTAGTACAGTACAGCTCTGATGTCTTTGAACATGCCTGTTTTTACTTTTGTTTTGATTCAGCATTTGAAAATTGTTCCTATTGATCTACCTTCTCAGCCAAAATGCATTTGCTTTTGTCACCAAGACAAATAAAAAAACCCAAGCAAATAAAAAAAGCAACCTGTGAATGTAGTAAGGTGGTTCTCATCTCACAGTCAAAGGGTGCAAAGAAAATCTCCACGGAGATAAAAACCAATTAACCCACAGTCCTTTCGGTTCTTATGACTGCTCTGAAAGTCAAAAGGATTGAATGTACCACATGCAGTTTGAGGAGGAATTCTTCAACGGTTTGGATTTTTGAAAGGACATCACCTTCTTAATACATTTGCTAAGGGTAGTTTGCACTGATTGTGATCAATGTTTTATTCTGCACTGGTAGCTGATGAGGGAAGAACAGGCCATATACTTACATTCCCCACAATGCATCATTTTTGCTGCGTCTCAAAACTGGCAGCAAGCGGGCACATCCAATAGTGTATTACTTCCTTCTCTCATTCATGACGGTGTCACACACAGGCTCTGCGATTCTGAAAAAAGAAGCATTTCCCAGGTTCTGAGGACAGAGGTTTCCCAACCAATCCATCATGCTTTGTGTGCTAATGATAGATTCATGCATAAGAGACACCATAAGCAGTGCAAGGCAGCAGGCATGAAAAGGAGTGAATCAACTGTCAACGGTTGCGATCTGAGGGACTGCAAGGCTGTGATTAGAATTTTCAATCACAGCTTCCACAATTCATCATGTTATTCAGGAAAGGATGAAGGGCTCTCCTCTCACCCCCCCCCCCTTTTTAAAAAAAGCACACACCAGAAATGTTCCTTCATCGTTTCTCTCACCCAACCCCCAACCTCAGTATTAGCATAATAAGTTTCTAGGACACGGGATTGGGGGGTGGGGTGGAGAATACAAAATTTGCTAGTTTACATGAGCTTGAGAACGTATTGGCTACTTGTTGTTTGCAGGAATAAAAACCGCTGTAATAATCTCTTTAGGCACGCTGATGAATTTTGGCAGAAATCAAGAAGCAAGAGTCTCCCACTCCTCTCCCTTGAGCTTCAGGTCATGTACCACATACATGCAAAATTCCAGCCCAATGACCCTGGGAGGGTAGCATGAGGCATAAAGAAACATATCCTCAGAATTTGCTTACAGTCCTCCCACAGATAATTTTGTTTTACGGTCTTTAAACAAAGTTACACATTATTTTTGACATCTGACCTAATTTATAAGGAGGTATTTAATTTATCAGGCATACTGCAGATAACACAGAATGAGCATATACTCTGCAGTTACATTAACCAGGACTGTGTACATTATATGATTCTGCTGCTCAGCAATGGAAATTGATTTGGGGCACATGTCACAATGCAGTGACATCCACAACCTTTGCAAATTGGGCAAGCAATAGCATACCGAAATCCTTGTGCCATCAGAGTCTAAAGAGCCAGAACCAGTTTCACGGGTGAGTGGTATTGTAGCACTAGGAAGAACTTTCTGCCAGTAAGAGCTGTTTCACAGTAGAACAGACTCTCTCCGAAGGTGGGGATGGGGAAGTGAGTTGGACTGGACAGCCTACAAGGTTCCATCCAACTCAATTATTCTACCTGCTCTTTGGGCACGAAGCCTGGAAGTTACATCCACCTACTAGTTGGCTTTTGCCTCAGTGCCTGCTCTCCCTCTTGAAGAAATAGAATCTGCCCAATCTAAGGAACCTAAATTATACTCCTAATTTAAAAGCAATATAGAAAATACACAATTAGTGTATATATGTGAATGTACACAGACAGTGACTAAGGGAAGGATGCTATCAGTTGTGTCAGCAGATCACAGTAAAGACATGACTCCTAGACAGACAAAACCTGAGGTCTCGCTCAAGGCAATATTTTTTGACAAATCCCCAGGCTGGATTTCATGACATTCCTGTGGAGTACAAAACACCATGATGCATGGCACACATGTTAAGATTTTTGAAATAACTATTCTTGAGGTAAGCTGACATTACTGTGCAATTCATAAGCTGCTAAAACTTTGGAGGCATATTACAGAACATGGTTGAGAATTACTTCAACCTGTATTCTTCCTGCAAATCTCATAACTAATCTCTGCTTTAGTGCCCAAACAAATGTAAAAATAGCCTAAAAATGGAATATCTATTTCTGTTCCCTAGAAAATATCACTTGCAGGAAAAGCATACTACAGATACACAAATCCTCTCCTTTCAAATAATCCTTCAGTCTAATCTTCCAGGGACCTATTTTGATCTTTCCCTTGGCAAGCAACATCCCTCAGCATTTGCTAACTGTTCCAGATCTTTTGAGCAAGAGGTCAGCTGTAATTCTGACAGCTAGCAAGCAAAACATGTGTGGATAACTACAAAGGGGGTTGGATATTAACATATTTTAACCCAGATTGACAGTTGAGTTGGTGAGATTATCATTTCGCTGCTCTGCCATGGGCCCTGATATTTAGTGAACCATTTCAACACTCTGTCAGGGGTGAAAAAGCCATTGTATTTGGCAGCAAACCTCTCTTGTTATTGGGAGGAAAGAGGGGGGAGAGTTCTCACATAGGGCTATTGTAATCAACAGAAATAGAAAACTAATGTAAAGCATGGAAGAAAAAACAGAATTAGAAATCTTAACCAGTATAAACAATTGCTAATTAAAAAAGGAAGGAAGGAAGGAAGGAAGGAAGGAAGGAAGGAAGGAAGGAAGGAAGGAAGGAAGTCACAAACAATTGTTCCTGTTTGGACCCTTTCCACAGATTTGTGGAGTAGGTTGGGCAGGTTGGGCTTTACTTTCATACCTGCCCAGGCACTTACTGAATATTTCTGCTCAGGCAAGTCAAAACATGTTAACAAAGTCAGCTGCAGGGGACCATGTATGGACTGGCACCTACTGCTGAAAGAAGATACTAAACCCCATAATAATAATAATAATAATAATAATAATAATAATAATAATAATAATTTATTTATACCCCGCCCATCTGGCTGGGTTTCCACAGCCACTCTGGGCGGCTTCCAACAAAATATTAAAATACAATACAAAGCAAAATCTGGCAAAATTCCAAAAAGTGCTCTGAGATTGAGGCAGAAAAATGGAAGCTTCTTCCAGAAGGGAAGAGAAGCATTTGAGAAATTGGATAATTTATTTCAGCACAGCAGTAATCCAGCTCTACAGTAGCCACGCCAGACTCTCGGAAAAAGCACAAGGCTTCCAATCTGCTCCTCAAAGAAACCTGACAGTTATTGATTATGCATGGAAAAATAGTAACGCTGGCAATGTACACCAACTCCATGGGGCACACAGTTGGGGTTGCTCAACAAACTTCTTCTGATGGGAATAAATTTTAAAACCTCTTGGTCATCCTTACATTACATATCATCACCACATTAGAAAATAGGTCTTCTGTTGGTTTTTAGCAGTTATGATGGAGGTTATAATCCTAAATGTTCTCACATGCAAGGCCAAACTACACATGGCATTAAAAATGTCTTTGCAATGTATGGTTTTGTTAAACATTTTACATCAGCTTTAATCATTGCAGTTGGCATTGAAGTGGAATTTAACCCTTTTCTTCCATGCTGTAGTCCTGAGGAAAATCCTTCTTCTGCAGCTGGTATTTGCTTTGAGGAAAAATCCTCTGTTGAGGCCAAAAAGCAGCACAGGAAGCTACCTTAGACCAGGCACCCCCAAACTCGGCCCTCCAGATGTTTTGGAACTACAACTCCCATCATCCCTAGCTAACAGGACCAGTGGTCAGGGATGATGGGAACTGTAGTCCCAAAACAGCTGGAGGGCTGAGTTTGGGAATGCCTGCCTTAGACTAAGTCAGATTTTGGCCGACCTAGCTCAGCATTCCCTACACTGATTGGCAGCTGCTCTCCACGGTTTCAAGAAGGAGTCTCACACAGTCCTCTTTGAATAAGTCAGTGGTTGAACCTGAGGCCATGTGAATGCAAAGCATGTGCTGGTGAGGGAGGTTCAAATTTCACCTCCGCACCAGTTGCAATCTTCATAAACTAATCCCTTTTTCCCCTCTCAAGTAATGCTATTTTTATTTTTAAAACATTGAGGATTGCATACGAAAATTCATTTGACATCATGTCTCGTTTGGCCAACAAACTCACTGCCTGAATCAGCTGCTTTGATTCTTCGGGGAAGGAGGGGGCATTCAATTTAGCCGGACTCTAGCAGCCCAGTTTAATCAGAAAAAACTAGTAAAAGTGGGTTGGTTGGTAAAAATACAATTTCGAGCCAAATTACAAGTCAAATCCCATCCTGTTGTGCTCCCATGAGAGTGTGATAGAGTCTGAACTCTCAATTCCATCCCACTGTGTCATCTAAGTCCTACTACTTCCTTCCACATTTTTGAAGCATCTACTGGAAACTGTCTTGTGGGTAAGGAAAGCTTATTATGATTCACTGATTTTTATCTATTCACTGATGTTATCTACTGTAGTAGCAGTAGCAGTAGCTGTAGTATTTTCCCAACAAGTATGCATTTCTTAATGATACTAAGATATTAGTGATATTTTTTAAAAAAACAACAACCTGAGCTTAACCTCTTCTGATCTTGCACCTGATAGAGAGAATAGGTTGAAATAATGGTTACAGCAGTAACAGAAGACAGTGGGCAAGACAGGATCTTCAGAGATACAACGAATCACAAATGACTGAATGCTTTCCTAGTCCTGTTGGCTGATTCACAGGAAACAGAATATATAGCTTTTGATTCACCATTTTGTTACTGAAAATGCTGTTCCTCTGTTCACAAAGAGGAGAGTGTCTGAAATATATATTTGGCTAGATTGGCAAGGCTTTTTGCCAGGTCTGACTAACTGGGCACATTTAATTGACTCTGGCTGATTGGCTTTGATGCATAACTCTTCAGGTTTTTGAATACAGGGTGTAATCCTATTGGTGTCCTCTACTAACAGAAGCCATCTGTCAGCAGAACAGGGAGGAAAGCATATTTTGGAAAATCCCTGTACTACCAGGTGGTGCAAAGGGATGCAGCTGGAGGAGGAGAGTATGCTACCAGTGGGATGGAACCAAAGAGAGCAACACTCTGCTGCTCAAGAGTTCACAGACATCTGCAAATGGCTTTGTAGACAAAGTGAAATTTAAATACCCCAAACTATTTTTTCTCCAAGTATTACATTTAAAACCAAACAAAATGGTATCCAATGGTAGTTATCAGTTCTTACTCAAGTCTTCCAAGAATCATTTCCCCTCTCAAGTAACTGACAGCTTGGATGAGGCCAGAGATACTCGCCTGGTTCACATGCCAAAGCACACCATAGTGCAAAAGTGTAATTGTGTGGGCTCTGAGGGAGAAGATTTGGGACTCAGCTACATTAATTTAAAAAAACCAGCAGTTTGAATGTGTTATAAACATGCAACACCAGATGGCGCTGTAAAGCACAAAATGTTTCTATGCAGTTTTATATAGCGGTGTTTTTTATATATAATTTATGACGGGACCGGAAGATGGCCGCCGAACTAGCTGCAGAGTTCTGGAGGTTATCTGAGGCAAGTTCTAAATCTGCTTTTTAAACAGGCTCGACACCGGGCCAACCTTTGAAACTCCCTTTATAATATTTTTTAACTCCTCCAGAGTTTTTTAAGTAGTTTAATAGTCTTTTTAGCTTGCTTATTTATGGTGAGGTTTTTTTCTCTGTGTATATCCACCCCATGTCTGCTTCACTATTCCTGCTTATTTTGCAGCTGTGGTGCACTGAGCAAAGCCATGGCTTGATAGTGTACCATAATGAGCCATGACTTGATTTAATATGAACCAGGGCTCAGGGTTTGTGTCTCCTGAACATGAGCTGCAAATCAAAAAACAAACACACACAAAAATTGGTTACAGATTGTGCAGAGCTAAACCACAAATCCAGTAAGCCAAGTCAAGCAATGACTTAGCTCAGCACAGTGCAGTAGCAAAATGAATGGGGCAGAGCAAACAGTCACAATCTTCTCCCCAGGACCCACCCTCCACACACACACACACACACACACACACACACACATGCTAAGCCATGGTTTCACTTGGCATAATGCGTGAACCAGGCTAATGTTAAGCAGTACACACATCCCTCTATAAACTAGGTACAAGCCTACACAAATAGATGGAAAATAGGCTAGAAAGGCAGACATATTAATCAACCCTGTTGGATTTACAAACATAGCAAAACATGACTTTTAATAGGGGAGACAATAAGGACCTTTGTCTTTATTCTTGGTCAAAGAGGGGGGTCACATCCCTGACCATGAGGTCATTTTCCCCCTTATGTCATACAGTTACCAACAACCACTGACACAACCAGGCAAGTCCTGCACAGCCCACTTGTGAATCCTGATCCAACCTATTTAAAAAAAGAGTGCTTGCTGCATTTTGTTGCATTTCTTGTGGGGAAAACCCCCATCATCAAAGTGTGGAAAGAGTTCGCCTTGCCTATGTGTCTTGGTAAACAGCTGTAAGACAGTTCATACCGCCAGTTCAATTGATAGTCTGCAGTGTGTAAAAATGGGACAATTTAGACTGTTGTTATTATGCACGATTATTGTGATGTACAGCTCTGACCTTTCTGGATAATATCTTGACTGTTCCCTGCAGCTTACCTGCAAGAAAACAGCCAAAGTCATTTTCCCTCAGGTCCCTCCTTAAACAAATAAATCAGTGTGCTCACTGATTGAAATATTTCACTACCCATCAAGTTTGCGCTCTCCTTCCATTCTCTCAGACCAGCCTCCCTGACCTCAGTGTCACAGAGCAGTGATTAAATTTTAATGACATATAGCATCCAGCGGTAAGTCTAAGTGAGTAGTTATGCACAAATAATGCAGTTCTGTATAAAATTCAACTAAATGGCTGATATGACTTTGTGTATATTTTTATCACAGCCAGTCAAAGTACTGGCAGTCACCCTGTCCCCAACTTCTTTAACCTTTTTCTTTTTGCAACCCTCCCAACCTAATTGCAAGACATTAATGTCAGACATTGATGTCAGAAGACACTGGGTAGAAATTTGGATCCGAAAAAGAAGAGTAAAAACCTTAAAAATCAGAAAAATACCGTATTTTTTGCTCTATAAGACTCACTTTTTCCCTCCTAAAAAGTAAGGGGAAATGTGTGTGCGTCTTATGGAGCGAATGCAGGCTGCGCAGCTATCCCAGAAGCCAGAACAGCAAGAGGGATTGCTGCTTTCACTGCGCAGCGATCCCTCTTGCTGTTCTGGCTTCTGAGATTCAGAATATTTTTTTTCTTGTTTTCCTCCTCCAAAAACTAGGTGTGTCTTGTGGTCTGGTGTGTCTTATAGAGCGAAAAATACGGTACATGTTTATCTTCCTTGTGATTTATGTAGATAGTGCATCATAGAAGATTTTTAATTTTTCTTTCTTCAAATTAGATCACAGAATCATAGTAGAGTTGTAAGGTACCCAGAAGGGTCATCTAGTCCAACCCCCTGCAATGCAGGAAATCTCAGCTAAAGCATCCATGACAGACATCCAACCTGTATGCATTTCTTCAAATGAAATAAAAATGCAATGCATCAGTGTAATAGGCCAGACTAATGCAGCAACGAGGCACAGATATTTCAAAAGCATAAGGCTTAGATGCATATAAAACTACATAAATGCTTGTCAAGGCATATGAATTAATATAGAGACAGAGCAATTTTAATGTAAAGATTACAGGTAGGTTTTCTTAGTATTCTAGATTTTGCTTCAGACATACCCTAAGAGACACATGCTATGTGGGCTTAAGGTAAAGGTAAAGGTACCTCTGACCATTAGGTCCAGTCATGGACAACTCTGGGGTTACAGCGCTCATCTTGCTCTATAGGCTGAGGGAGCCAACGTTTGTCCACAGACAGCTTCCGGGTCATGTGGCCAGCATGACTAAGCCGCTTCTGGCGAACCAGAGCAGTGCACAGAAACACTGTTTACCTTCCCGCCGGAGAGGTACCTATTTATCTACTTGCACTTTGACGTGCTTTCGAACTGCTAGGTTGGCAGGCGCAGGGACCGAACAACGGGAACTTACCTCGTCACGGGGATTCGAACCGCCAACCTTCTGATCGGCAAGTCCTAGGCTCTGTGGTTTAGACCATAGCGCCATCCGCGTCCCTTATGTGGGCTTATATATAATGAAAACAAAACACTGTATGTAATACTCAGACATCTCCATGTCTTCAGTTAAATCTGCCCACTTCTTGCCTACGTGAGTAGCTGTGTTTCATAGGGAAAGTTACACACTCCAAACCAAAATTCTTTGGGCAAGGAGCGGAAAGTCTGGTTTCACATGGAAACTAAACACGTTAAACTTATCATCCCCACAGAACTCTTAAACTACTTGGAAGGATATGTTTAAGCATGAGGGCTGTCAATCAATATCTGCTATAGAAACCTGCATTTCAGCAGCAGGACCTGCATAACCATGTGCAAGACTGAAGCCTGTATGGTCAGAATGTGTCCTTTCCTGCAACTCTGAATTGTCTGTGATTATTAGATGAGCCACGTAGTCCCTTCCAACCTGGGTAAATGTGATATTCTTCCTACCTTCCCTTCACTTTGAGGATTAAGCAGACCCCTTAACATAGCTCTTATTCCTACTGCAATTTCATTAATAATACACAACTGATTACAAAATCTGTTTTACAAACCATAGTTGAAAAATGTATTACACACTGCAGAAGCAATGTTTTAAAACAACAACAACAATGCAATGTGACATTTTTGTTTCCCTTAACAGACATCAGGTACACAAACACAAACGGGACATGTCTCTGAAACTCTTCATAACATATAAAAAAACCTGATACATATTTAGCTATGGTTTGGGATATTTGCTGGGAGGTTAACATGGGATGGTGGAGATAACCATATATGCCACCTTGAACTCCTTTCAGGAAATACAGGATATAAATTTAATTATAATATATATAAAAGTAAGGAGAGAAAACAAAACAATAAGTGTGTAATATATTCTTTGTTTCCAACTTTTATAAACAATTTTCTTTTTCCTTAAGAGTGTTTTGGGGGGAAGGGTGGAATTACTACATACTGATTAAATTTTGATACAGAATTGGAGTTAAATAGAACAGCAGGCCACCAGTTGGCCATTATTATTATTATTATTTTTCATAATAATAATAATAAAATGTAAAGCAGCAAAAATCTTTCAGAAGAGAATTAAACCACTAGTAAGCACTTTAGGAAATCCTACTGCTAGTGTTTTAAAGGGTTTATCCAGCTGAGTTAGTCGATTAGCAGACTGTTAAATCATTGTGGAGATGTGTTTGGAATTATAAACATCCTTGTGTATACTCAGGAAATCTTGGAAGAACACACATAACCTCACTTATCTATAAGGCCTGCATAATATCAAAATGTTTAGAAAATCAGCTGTTTAATAAACAGAAATTATTTGTAAATTACACACACACACACTTATACAGGGTTATACGGGCACACAATGTGGATTTAAATAGCCATGGTTTATGGATACCAGAAGTTTAATCAAAGGCTATTTCACTGCAATGAAAAAACAAAACATAATAATATGATGATATCCTACTACACCCATGGTGAATATAATTTTACACTTGTCACTTTCCTGATACTGTAGGCTGCTTTTCTTATTTCTAGATTTTCTGTGTTGTGCTTTTTGAAATATGCTGTGACATATAGGGGGAAAATGGTAAGAAATGGAAAGACGAAATAGGCTCCATTTACTCTAAGTGGGTAATTTTCTCTTGTGCAAATTTTCCAGGATGCCAACATGAAAATATTTATTTGCAAATACCGCTTATGAGGCTATGAATCCATACAGTGGTTCCTCACACACTTTCTCCAGTGACTCTACGCAAAATCCTATTTATTTATTTATTAAAATTTAAACACTATAAAAATAGAGAAAAGCATATTTGGGTGGAAGAGGTAGATTTTTACAGGCTTATTTTTACGCCATTCAGTTGGAAACGGTAAGTCATGATGCCAGCAAGAATGAAGCTTTGTCCCATACTGAAATTAAACCTCAATTCAAATCTATCATCATTACAGTTAGTGATTACAATTTGCAAATCACTAGTTAAAAAGCCAGGTCCATGGGGAATTTTAATTTTACGTCTTGCAGCAAAGTGTGATAATGTTAAGAGACCCATGTAAATCTTGAGATTCTGGGAAGATTAGCTTGCATTCATAACAACCCTTGGGCAAGAGGTGGTGAAGCAGATGTATGTCTGCAATATTTTGATATTCAGCTTTAGCATCAAGGTCTTAAGCCTTAAGATGCCCCCAAAATAGCAGGTATGAAGAGAACTCAGAACCAAAACAGCACATTGCATAGTGAAAACCATGCCACACACCCTGTCTAAACAATTAACCCACTAATCCATACATTAACCCAATAAATATCAGGGATCACAATGAGCTAAGTACCAGATACAACGTGTCTTGCAAGGATAGCTCAGTCAGTAGAGTGGTAGACTGGGTCTGAGCCCCACGTTGGGCAAAAAAAATCTTGCATTGCAGGAGGTTGGACTAGATGACCCTCATGGTCCTTTACAACCCAACAGATCTACGATATGTAGTGCTGAACAAGAGATGGAACTCTCATAGGCACAGGTTTTGAAGAATTAATTGTATGGAAAATGAACAACATGAATGGACACAACCCAAATTTCTTGAGATTCAAGGTTCTTCCTCCCTCCCTGCCCCCCAAAAAGTTTCTTAATTACATTACAAAAGCGAAGAACAAGATGCAAGACTTAATAGGGCACACCTGTTCCACCGGCTTTGGCTTATTGACCTTCCTTTCCTGCCTAATACGAAACTGTAAGCCTGCAGACAAAGCCAGTACTATTTTTCATTTCTTCACAGCAATGTTAGGTGCTTTATAAACAAACACCGTATTTATTCTAGAGTAGCCAATCTACTACAGAGCATCTATTGAAAATGCCAAGACCTCAAGCATCAGCAGATGACAGAACCAAAAGAAAATTGTTAGCAGGCCTCCTTCAATAAAGACGCTTTAAAGTTGTGGATGTGATAAATAGCCACATGCTTACTTTCTCTGCTTCAAACTTGGATTACACCAGGTATCCTTTGTAACTGGCTGCTGTACCGTAAACTTACAAGACGTTGAACTTTTGAACCGTGGCACAATGGCTTGCTCTCAAATGGTTTGCTATCAAAGATTGCATTAGGGTAAAATGCTCCTTTTCTTCAAAAACTGTCAAACAAACTCACTATATATAATTGCTTCACATTCCTCATGGCATGAATAGCAGGGGTCTCACTAGACGGTAATGTTCTATCAGCATTATTATTACACGATCATTCAAACCCTGGAACTCAGCAATTAGGACTTACCATTAGGATTCAATTGGAAACATACACCAAAAAAATAAACTCTAGATTTTAGGGGACCCTACAAACACTGAAGTAAATAATATTGGAGATTTAGACAGCAATTCTCCACACAACTGCACAGGCATAAGTCTCTCTTGAATTCAGGGGGTGGGTTACTTCTGAGAAGACTGAAAGGAGATATGATAGCCATCTTCAAATACCTAAGGGCTGTCTCATGGAAGATGAAGGAAGCTTGTTTTCTCCTGCTCCAGAGGGTAGGACTCAAACCGATGTATCCAAGTTACAAGAAAGGAGATTCCAATTAAACACAAGGAAGAACTTTCTTAAAGTAAGAGCCGTTCGACAGTGGAATGGACTCCCTTGAGAGATTGCAGAGTTTACTCTCTTGGAGGTTTCAAAGCAGAGGTTGGATGGCCATCTGAAATGGATGCTTTGGTTGAGATTCCTGCATTGCAGGGGTTGGACTAGATGACCCCCTGGGTCCCTTCCAGCTCTACGATTCTATGATTCTATATACGTCTATCATTGTGCACACGTATTGGTAGATTTTTTTGTCCCCAACCTGCCTTCCTTTACAATCAGCTGCCATGATTGTATTGCAGTGGACTCACTCCATGCCTGGGAAAGCTTAAGGCCAATTGTGGTTTTATGGTCTTCCTAATCACCATCTTAGTTTTCCAAAAATGCAAAAGCTCCATCACTGAGGGACGCTGTGGATAATAATAATAAAAAACAAAAAAAAACAACCCTAAACCAACAATTATGGTAGCTTCCCCAGTAACACTGGAACTGCTTTAAAAAACAAAAACAACAACAACAAAAAATAATTTAATGGAAAGGTAGGATTTCCAGGGCATTGCATTTTGGAGAAACTAAGATGACTGTTGGCAGCCAGAACAGCTGCCTCAGTAGCCATTACAGTGGGCAGTGGGCTGTGACCACTCTTGAAAGACCTGTTTTACTGGTGTGGTGCTGATTATGTAGCTTGGGAAAATACAAGCTAATTTTACATCGCAACATGTCACACTGATGTAAGAAGCACCCAGCTCACAACTCTCTCCACATCTACAGTTTCACCACCAACACACTCTTGGGAGCTGGAAAACAAGGAAAATAAAAAGTGAAGAAATACAGTTGTTAGTGCCAAACCCTAAGTCATTGCTTAATTTCCAGTTTAGCAGAAAGCCATGAGAGTTATTGCCAGGGGAAACTAATATTAAAAAGATGTGCACCTGAAATAAGGATTCACATTTGGATTTTGAATACATTTGCATGAAGTTTTCTTTCACCTTAGTGTGAAATACAGTGGTACCTCGGGTTACAGACGCTTCAGGTTACAGACCCCACTAATCCAGAAATAGTACCTCGGGTTAAGAACTTTACTTCAGGATTACTACAGAAATTGCATGGTGGCGGTGTGGCGGCAGCGGGAGGCCCCATTAGCTAAAGTGGTACCTCAGGTCAAGAACAGTTTCAGATTAAGAACAGACCTCCAAAATGAATTAAGTTCTTAACCTGAAGTACCACTGTACATGTTTTTCTCACTGCATGTATCAATAATTTTCATATCACAAATATGTGGCAATTTGGCACTCAAAAATATGTTTATGGCATTAATGTTTCATTTACAATCATTCCAGAACTGCCTCAAACTTTATATCTTGAATGTTCTATCCTTAATAAAGCTATCATTGGAGATGTAATTTATCATTCATGAAGACTAAGATTAATCAATGAACTGGAGGTTAACCTATCAGACAACATCAACCCAACATACTGAAATGAATATCGCTACTCAAAAGGAAGCTCCTCATGTAATTCAGTTCATTTGATTTTCAGGTGATAATATCTTGCTAGGAAGAAAGAGATCAGAAAAATAAGACTTTTCTGCAGCATGTTAAAATTTGTGCTTTGTAATTTACCAAAAGGAAGAAAATGAATCATGTGGAAACATTCCATACTTATTATAGAACTAGCACTAAAGAGAACATTTTCTTTCAAAACTGTCTCACCTATAAAGCAAATATCACTAAACACATTCATCTACCTGATTTATAGGGTTGTGCACTGGCCTCAACCAAATCCTGAACCAAAATGTGTCAACCCAAGATTTTTTGACAGCTTTCTTTGTAGCCCCCCTTGATTTCTTGAGGCCATCCCTTTTGCACATAGAAGTTCCTAGTTTTTTGAAAATGTTAACTTGGAGTCTAAGGCTATACATCTTTACGTGATTCTGACTTGAACTGTTTGCAAGCACAGGAGCGAAGCTATGCATGTCTGCTCAGAAATAAGCCTCATTGACTTTAATGACACCTACTCCTACCTAAGTGTTCACTGGATTGCAGCCTCAATGCATTCGAAAGCAATTTGTTTTCAACTTAAAAACCAAGGATGCAGGCTTGCAACAACAAACATGGAAAGACCAAGAGGAAAGAACACAAGGAGCTGAAAATGTGTGCAGCATTTTTATACAGGCACAAGATACATTAGGTCTCCATTTGTTTAGAATGTTTGAGATTCGAAGATATAAGAATATGTACAGTTGGGGGGGGTATTTGATCCCCTGCTAAATTTGCCCTCTGAGGAAGAAATGACCAGTCCATAATTTTAATGGTAGGTTTATTGTAGCTGTGAGAGACAGAATAACAACAGGGAAAACCCCAGAAACCCAGAAGACAAAAGTCAGAGATGTGCATTATAACGAGTGAAATAAATGTTTGATCCCTTCGCAAAGATGACTTAGTACTTGGTGGCAAAACCCTTGTTGGCAATTACAGAGGTCAGACATTTCTTGTAGGTGGCTACCAGGTTTGCACACATCTCAGGAGGTATTTTGTCCCACTCCTCTTTGCAGATCCTCTCCAAGTCAGTAAGATTTCAAGGCTGATGTGTAGCTACTCGAACCTTCAGCTCCCTCCACATATTTTCGATGGGATTAAGGTCTGGAGACTGGCTAGGCCACTCCAGGACCTTAATGTGCTTCTTTTTGAGCCACTCCTTTGTTGCCTTGGCCGTTGGGTCATTGTCATGCTGGAATACCCATCCTTGACCCATCTTCTGGGTTTCTGGGGGTTTTCCTGTTGTTATTCTGTCTCTCACAGCTACAATAAACCTACCATTAAAATTATGGACTGGTCATTTCTTCATCAGAGGGCAAACGGGTAAATTTAGCAGGGGATAAAATTCTTTTCTCCCACATTGTATGTGTGAAAAAATCATACCATATTTCATTGACTCATTACACTCCCTATATGAGTGCAAAATATTTGTCAAAAATCAAAGACCTAACAGATGTTTAACCTAACCCATGCACTGAGATGGAGAAAGGATATTGGTTTTGCGTGTGTTGTGTCTGTCACCACATTGGGCTGCCTTTGACTTCCTTTTTGGCATGTGGCTCTCTTGTTTTGTGGCAGGTTGTACTTTATGAAGAAAAGAAACCTTGCACTGTTGCTGTAAGTAATACAACGATCCCTTTAAAATATTGCAGTATGTAATCCTCTGCAAGTTAACTACATGCTGAGTGAAGAAGAATCGCTTTTGATCGTTCCAAATTTATCTGGCACTAATTAGAGCTTAATAAAAAGGAGAAAAAATGCAGGCAGCAATTAATTCCCAGGTGCACTAACAAGGTACAGGAAAGTAGGATTCTTGCATGACATTGCCAGTGTCATTGTAAAACAGGAAATGACTAGCTGAGAATCCACCAGCAAATGAGGGTGACACTCTCACTGAAGAAAAGTCATCCATGCTACATTTTCCACAACGAAAAGGGAGGGAAATAGATTCTGGAAAGGTCCCTAATTTCATGGTTTGGCAGATGCATAGTTAGGACACAATATGAAGTCATGCCTATCAGGTGAATCTCATTTTGCAGTGAAGTATTAATCTGCTGCTAATACACTTTCTACCTCATAGTTTGAAGGAGAATAATGGCATACATGGAAGATGTCAGGATTCAGCCCCAGCTGCACACTGGAGCAAGGACAGGATGAAAGGATATAATTTAACTGCATATTTTATTTTGTAAAAGTGAACTGAAAATTGAAATATTAATAAAATATTTGCCACAATGGCTGTTGATGAACTAAACAGCAGTTAGCTTTTATGAAGACAAGGTGGCTCACATTAAAGTTTAAAAGGAAGTGTGAGTTTTTCATTAATTACCCTGATGCTAGATTGCATTAAAGGCACAGCTGAAAGCTTAAAGGGGGGAAAACACAAGGTACTAACTTGCCCCAAATCATACATTATTATTATTATTATTATTATTATTATTATTATTATTATTATACCTTTCAATTGGCTGGAAATAAAATCATTTGTCCATTACAAGTGATCTGTTTCTAATTGGTAAATAAGCCAATTCCAATTACTTCATAGTAGCTCTATTAATATATGGGACTACTTGGAATCAAGAAGGCTGTGGTTTTGATTTTTACTGAAATCTGAGTAATGGCAACTGGCATTTAGATTGGTCTTCAAGGTACGCTCTTTTGACTGTCATTTATCCCAAGTAGAACTTGAAGGACATTTTGCATATGACATTGAATAGCCTTATTATCTTGCTAAGTACCATAAGTAAAGCTACAAATCATCATCTTTAAATGTGTATTAACACTTCTGCTGCTGGCTTTGCTTTCCATGTGTGATCATATTTCTCAAATAATGTTTATTTTGTCACAGCCATTTCTAAAACCATAATTGACTTATGGTATATATTCATATTTAATCTTAGAAGTAAACTAGAAAGGCTTCCTACAGGTCTTCAAAACCGTAGCTTACTGCAGAAAAGAGGAAACGTCTAGCATTGCTATTTAATTACTTGCTGAAATAACATGCAACCTCTTGCTGTTTTTAATGTGATGTGCTTTTCTTCAACTGTATTTAACAATATATTGAATAACCCTTATTACCCTAAGCAAATGATTTTTTTCATACAAACCTGTACTGCAGAAAATGAAAAAAAGTTTAATTGTCTATGTTCACCTTTTAAGGAAATTCCATAACTGTGTGGCAGTTTTCTACAACTTAAAAAAAACCACCCATGGTTTATCATGGTTTCAAAATTACTATGTCCCTAAAGTACAGCAGGCACTTAAAAAGAAATACCACTGGTTTCCATCGATAATGCTCATCAAATTTCAGTTTAAATGTGACACTGACATGTTGAAAACACTTATGTGGGTAGATGTTTTACAGAATTTCTCTGTCATTTAGCTGCTATCCAACATGAGCTTCCTTGGTTTGCCAGCTTTCAACCTCCCTCCCAATGAAGCCCTTCTGTTTCTTCTTTCTGCAACAGCATATATACAGTATAGCCCGTCCTGTATGGAAGACTTATAGCAAGGCTTTATCCCATTCCTTCTATCCACTAGTGCTAAGCTTCTATTCTTCATGTTGTGCCTCATCCACATAACCTACCCATAGCCTGGTTTCTAAGCCAATGGCATGACCTCACTTTAGCCACTCTGCCTCTGGGGTCTCCATTCTCTAGCTTTCTTACCTTATGGATTCTCTTCCATTCAGCCTCCAACAACTACACACTTCTGTTCCCTAACCTCATGTAAAGAGCCAAATAAATGATAATAATAATTTTATTATTTATATGCCTCCCATCTGACTGGGTTGCCACAGCCACTTCTACTTCCATCACAGAAGAGGCACTGTCTTTCCATATTATATTGAACCATTCACAAAAAATAATCACTGTGTGGTACAACTCCACAGGACAAGCCCTATGTGTGATCAGCTCCCTAGTTTTCGCCCAGTTGCAACCACACCAACAACAACGTACTTCCGCATGGATTGTAGAGATCTCAGAGGCCCTGCTGTAAGGAAAAATTGTCAGAGGGAATTGCACAGAGGAAAAATTAATTTTCTGAAGAGTTGCATTGGGTCCTGTTTCAACATATGACTCAAATGTTGACAGGCTTTCAACATCTGGTTAGTTTTGCTTCAGTGTGGCTTGTTCTACTTGCTTATTATATATCGCGTTTGAATTGTTTGCTGTTAACAAGATTGATTCATTCAAATTGTATTTTAGGACTGCATCTATGTTTACTCCATTGTGAGCCTCTGAGCATTACTGTAGAAGAGCAGGATGCAAATGATAAAGTCAACCCCTCTTACAACAGTGCGCCTAAAATTTCACCAGCTATATGAAGAGCCACTCAATAAGATAGTTTGCCACCTGCAGCTGTGCCACACAGACAAGAAGTCTTTATAGAAAACAACCTTTCTGTGGAGTAGTTAGAAGCATAAGAACGACTGGCATACAAATACTTTCCAAATATGAGGTGGGTCCATACAAATAAGATTATATAGTATGAAGTTGTTTTTTTAAAAAATAAAACTTCTTGCACAAACTTTCTATTTGAAGGGAAAAGAAAGCTATTATTTTCCAGCGAGACAGAGAAGGCAAGCAGCAGGACACTGTGGTTATAGAAAGGTGCTGAGGCTGGGACTGCTCTGACACTGGAGGGAAGGGGGAGGGGAAAGGGAAGGCAGACAGCCAGCGGATGCCAAATCTCATCATCTTCTTGCCACCTCCAGCAAGCGCTGCGCTGCTCCTCAATACATGTAGAAGTGATGCCACACAAACATTGTGATTCACGATACATTGCCAGGTCAAATATTATGAAATCGCTATCACAATGTGGCCTTCAAACTATTTTTGGATGGTGTACCAATTCATTGCCCATCCCTACCCCATGATGCTTAACCATCTTCTACATGAAGCCACTAGTAGGTTTGGGCTGCAGTACCATCAGTGTGCCGACAAGACTCATATCTATCCTTTCCTTTCTATCCTCAGATCCCAGGGAACCTGCTGAAATCCTAAACAGGTGCCTAGAAGCATTTTCAGGATGGATGCTATCAAGCAAGCTGATGTTGAATCCAAGTTGTGGGTGGAGAGATTCCCAGCTCTGGAAAGACCAAGTATGCAGTCAGGAGCACAGTGGGTTCAGCACTGAAGAAGAGTGCTTTCTACTAGCTTTGGCTGCTTCATCAAATGCACCCCTATCTGGACAGGGCTGACCTTGCCACAGTGATCCATGCTCTGGTTCTGTCAATACTGTAATTCGATCTATGGGAGACTGCCTTTAAAATGGTTCAGAAACTTCAGCTGGTCAAAGTCCTATTGAGGGTGAGGCAGTCACATCTGTGACACCTTTACTATTTCAACTGTGCTGGTTACTGGTGTGCTTCCAAGCCCAATTTAAAGTGTTGCTTTTTATATTTAAAGCCCTGACTGTTTTGGACCCATTTATTAGACCACCTGCCCTCAAAACATTCTGTATGTGCTTTAATATCTGCTTTGGAGGCTCACCTGGTGTGTCCACCCACTTAAGTTGGTAAGAGTTGTGGTCATAAAGGAGAGATGCTTCTCTGCTGCAGGCCCATAATTATGGCATTCCTTTCCTTTGGACCTGCATCAAACTTATACATTGCACAATTTTTGAAAGGCCCTGAAGACGCCGCCTGCAAATTGGCCTTCCAGCCAAGATGTTTTAATAGCTGGGTGATTGCCTGATAGTTGTTGTTTTCTGACTCTGTGGCTACATTTTCTTATGTGGAGTGTTGCCAAGTTGTAGTTTTAAGTTCTGAAATTTTGTATTATTGTTCTTTTCTCTTTCTATTGTTTTTATTGTGAGCCACTTTGGATAAGCATCTGGTCAGCAAAGTGGCCTAAACATATTTAAAAGTTAATAAACAAACAAACAAATGTAATCAGAGCAGTATTATTTCTTTGAACTGTGGCTACATAATTTATTTAACTTTTTTCTACAGTAGTTTCAATTATTACTTGAAAGGGTATATGTTTTGCTATGTTGGCTGCTGGAGTATTGTTGTTTTATTATCCCCTTATAAATATATTGGAATATTTGTGCTGTAAGGGTTTATTGATTTAATGGTTATAAATCCTGTATTACTTATTAATTGAAGTGCATGTGGGACAGCCTTCTTATATGTTTAGTAGAAATTTATTGATAATTATTGTAGAATTTTTATTGTTAGATATTTTTTCATGTGGTTTGACTGCTTGTGGCTGAAAAGTGTGAGAAACGTATTTGTGCTCTTCATATTCCTTAGTCCATTTGAGTAAAGCCAGCACTTTCAAATGCACATACCGGTATTTAAAATCTTCATGAAAGAGTTGAAGATTCTCTTATCTTAGTTTGCTGGTAAAATCTTCGCTGGACTATATTTTTAGATTGGCATATACTGTGCAAAAATAGACAACTATCATGAGATCTGTCTTCCTACAGAAAAAAAGATGAGAGGGCAATTCTAGAACCACTTACAAAATTACAATCCCATTCATTTCTGAGGGACTGCAGCAGAATACTGTGAAGTGGTACTTGGATCGCTCTTGAGGTATTACTGCCAGCATTACTATATGAATGACCGTCTGAGACAAAACAAAGGAAACACAGATTTAAGCAATAAAAGATTTCTTCATACCCAGCAAATAGCAAAATTGAAAAATCAATAGCAATTTGGCAACATTTGTGCATCTGAAGACTGATCAGGTTTAAACAATCCTGCACAGTCAGGATTACTCTTCTGTCTGTGAGAAGGAACTGCATAGGACCTTCAGAAATAAACTCAGCAAATGCCATGCCTTCCTCAGTAGATATGTGACTGCTATTTCTTGCCTCTATAATTCCACTTCACACCACTATGAAACAAGAGAGTGATTACTCTCAAGTCATAACGGATCTCGAAGAGACACTGCCACTCAGAGCAGACAGCATTGGCCTACATGGAACCATGATCACACCTGCACACGTTAGTGTCATTGGTTGATGTGATTATCCACAAACCAAATTCCTTTTCATTTATCACTTTTTTCTCTACAAACTACACATAGTGGAGTTCCTTTAGTCCAACATAAATTAGGCAAATGATACCCTTCTTAAATAAATTTATGAAATAGCAGCAAAAGTTAAAGAGTTCCTGATGTGGAACGCCTTCAATTCACCAAACTTGAACTTTTCACACAAGACCTTCCTGGAAGATCTTCCCCAAGGTAGTAGACAAAGCATTTTGCTTCTCCAATCTATTGTTTTTGAGCCATCTGGCAACACAAAAACATGAAACTGAGAAGTCACATAGGTATTCCTATACTCATTATTTTTATCATAATTTAAAACAAAAGATTTTGATCTATGAAAACTTTAATAACTTTGCCACTCCACTGCAAAAGCAAAAGCAAAAGCCATCCAGTCTTACACAGCCAAGACAAAGGAAGAGCAACTTTTTATTTTATTTTACCAGAAGCACACCAAGTCTGGAGAGCAAAAGCACAGAGGCAGGGATTGTTGGTTGCTTCATTTTAAAACTCCCTGTCCCTGGAGTGCATCCTGTTCCAGTCCAATACCCCTTCCAAAAGTACTCATATAGAACAATCCTAAACACTGCTTTTCACTCCAGCCAGCACAGAAGATGGGGTGTGAGGTTTCTTCTTCTTTTTGCTGTGCCAGCTCCAGGGCACCTGTGGACTGGATCCAAAGACAATGGTGCCAAACCATTGCCACACCCTGTTTCAAGTCTTTTACACAGGCTACTTTTACACAGGCGCTTCCTATTCCCTGGATGCAACAGGGGACTCTGACCCAGCAGCACAGGCCAACAGAACCCAGCAGATGGTCCTTTCTGTCTTATCCTATGCCCTCCAGTGGGACGGATAAGGGATTAGGATTTCCCTGCAATGCTTTGTTGTTTGGGGGTTGCCTTTAATAGGTTACACATGTAAGTGGCAATGTTAAACAGACACAGAAAAAAAACACACTATTTTTATTTAACCTGTTATTATCTATTTATCTTCAGCACTAGGGAATAAGTAATATATTTAGTTTTGTATCTGGGTTGTGTGTATGTTAATGTTAACGTGCATAATAAAGTAACCTTTTATTTTCCAGGAACATATATGAACTTAGAAGCAGAGGTTTTAGTGAGAAACAGCCTTGATCCTAATTGACCCTGGCTTTTTTCGCTCAGTTCTACATGTTGATAGCTATGGCTTGCAAATGCATTCAAGCCTGCTTACTGCCTCGACAAAGTCTGCTTATGTCGTGGCGCTTTCTCTTGATGCCCTACAGCTTCTATCTCATGATGATAATCTCCACTTTTGGTGTCACTTCATCATATGGGGCCACCGGTCAAAGGGCACCCACTGGATCTTTCACCAGCTGAGATAAAAAGAAAAATCAATTTCAATCATCATAAGATGAAGCCACTGGTATGTGCACTCACAGAAGACAGATCCCACTAAGAAGCATGAGAGCCAATGTCCTCCTCCCTTGCTGTCCTGAAATGGTCTTAAATCATCGCACAAGCGCACAGAAACGCAGGCCACAGATACCGCCCTTTCTCAGCATTATAAGCAATCCACTCTGAGCTCAAGCAATATAGGAAAACACGCAGAAAGGCATCCACATTCATTTTCCTTCTAAGTGTAAAGAACACATTGCATGTAATTAAACAAACTGGGAAGTGTGTGAGAATTAGGCCGGGGGCGGAGGTTATATTCAGTTTGCCTTCAAAAATCTATAGATATCCCAGTTAGCTACATTTAAAATATTAATAGAGGAGAAATATTTGTTTCCAGCACAATTCATAGAATCATAGAGTTGCAAAGGATCCTGAGAGTCACCTAGTCCAACCCCTGCAATAATAATAATAATAATAATAATAATAATAATAATAATAATTTATTTATTTATACCCTGCCCATCTGGCTGGGTTTCCCCAGCCACTCTGGGTGGCTTCCAACAGAATATTAAAATACAATAGTCTATTAAACATTGAAAGCTTCCCTAAACAGGGCTGCCTTCAGATGTCTTCTAAAAGTCTGGTAGTTGTTTTTCAGGAATCTCAAGCATGAATCTCAAGCAAAGCATCTATGTCAGAGGACCATCCAGTGAAGAAGTCCACCACCTCCTGAGGGAGTCCATTCCACTGCCCTACTGTATGCAAATCTACTCAGAAGTTAAGCCCCATGGAGTTCAAAGAGGCTTACTCCCAGGTAAGTATAGTAGAATTGCAGCCTCAATTTAAAGCATTTCTCCAAAACTACTGTATATATTAAAGGCAGGTGTTAAGAGATCATATACTGCAGGTAGAAGTCCAAGATATTGATCAAAACATTTAGCAATAACTTCCTGTTATTATTTTTCTTTAAATAAACACAGCAGCAAGGAGCAGATTGATATTGGGGGAGGGGAGTTAAAAAAAGATTTGATATATTCTCTGCAGTTTCCACAGTTCTGCATCCAGCTATAGAAACATACTGTGCAACAGCTTGAGAGATGAGCTTCATCAACAATAAGTAATTTTTATTCAGTTTGAATGGCCGAAAACAATGAAGGTGATTAAGTACTGCAGATATAGAGTCAGAATTTAGGAAACTGGCAAAATAATTATAGTAATAAAAATAGTTCCCTGTGAAATAAAATTTAGTTTGGAAACTATTTTGTGTGAAAGAAACTGTTTGCTAATTTTTACTGATAGGTCAGGAAATGATAAACACTCTAACAGGCTTTTGGAGTTTGTTGTGTAGGTTTACTATTAATCTTCCTTTCTTCTCTCCCTGAAGTCTTTTCCATTCAGCCAGCCACTGACATGACTAACACATGTTGTCCCTGAACACATGACCTCCATTTTTGCGAGGCACAGTGCATGAGTTTGGAGTCTACTCATGGAGGTCTCTGCGCAAAAGTTACAATCAATACTTGGATATCAGAGAGAGGACTGGCAGGTGTGATCCAAATCCCTTGTCATTCACATACATTTCTGCACTTTGACACTCTGCATGGGGCTACAATGTACGCTGCAGTTATTTTCAGAAATATTCATTCCCTTCAATGTGAAGACTGCCTCAAAGAGTGGTCTGTTCTTAAAACAGAAACATAATAACCTTTACAGCCCCTCTCTCTTTTATGAAGCTATATGTCAATCCGTCAAAAATACACCACTGGTGGTCAGCACCTGGGTTGGGGAAGCTCTAGCCCACATGTTTATCTTGGCCTGTTAGGGGGTCCAATTTGGCTCACATGATCATTTCCCACAAAACAATGTCCGCCTTTCAATCAGCTGATATCCTTGGTTGGCATCAGCTGATGGGGGTGGGGTTCAGTCCTGCTGGGTGGTGTTTTGCCAAAACATTCCCTGAAGGGAACATGCTGGCAAAGCAGACCAGGACTGAACTCTCCACCTATCAGTTGATCATGAGTACGGAATGCTCATCATCACAGAACTGTAGATTTGGAAGGGATCCTGTGGGTCACCTAGTGCAACCCCCTGAAATGCACAAATCTTGTAATGCAGGAATCTTTTGCCCAGCATGGGGTTCAAACCTGTGACCCCTGAGATGAAGAGCCTCATGCTCTACTTACTGAGCTATCAGGAAACAGGCTGGCATAGCAGACCCATCTCTTTCCCCCCACGGACTAACTTTGACAAGTGAATGCCACTACACACCTATCAGTCACCTGCTGTTACGTTTTAATCACAGTGAATTATTTTCCACAGCCACTACTGTATCAGAAACGAAGGGGGGATGTTGAAATACACTCAGTTGTTTTTCCTATGGACCATCAATTGCCTCCAAGTTTTAGCCATGAGAGCAAGGTGTAAGTGGCAAAGTTACTATAGGGGTGGCCTGCTTCTTTCCCAAGCACAGTTTTCTCTAATAAACTATTAAAAACTGTAGTGCTCTCTCTCTCTCTCTCTAACACACACACACATCCTCATTCCTTCACAGAGAAAGACAGTGTGGCAAGACAAACTTTTTTCCAGTTTTTTTTAATAACTACGTAAGGTAAAATCACCAGCTCAATAGCCCCTGGAAGCATCTGTCTGAACTTCTTCAGGCTTCTTACTCAGGAGTACTTCCTTCATGTCCCAATTTTCAAAATGATTTCCTCTAGAAAACTAGGGGTGGTCATGGGATTTCTTTTTCCCCACCCCAAAATGGCCAAGTCTGCTCTTGTAGGAGAACTGCTGCACTCATCTTTCCTAAATTTGGCAGGCTTCATCACCTCACAAGTGACAAACCTGCCTGCAAGTTGCATTCAACTGTGGCAATATATTAAACAATTAAATTTTATATTTATTTATTTAAAAAATTAAGATTCCCTGCATGAAAAAGCCAGAATGTATCTACCTGTAATTTTGTAGACTTAGTACACACTGGAGGGGCTCCTCTGTCTGCAAATGTCACCCACTTATGTGAAAAGAGTTATCACCCGTTTTAGATTCCCCATTATAATCAATGGAGCAAAGCAGACTTTGGATTTAAAAGATCACATTGGCCTCAAATAACGAATTGAACCTGAGACACAGTAAATCCAAAAAGAGAGTGGGCTGCTTCCAAACTCTACAGATACAGTACTTGGAGAATCTTGTGGTAGCAGAACGCCTCTGTCAACAACAACAGCAACAACAAATTTCTATTTGTATCCCACTCTCCGTGGCCAAAGCCGGGCTCAGAGTGGCTTACAACAAATACCACCATATTTACACGCAAATGCTGCTACAGTGTTGAAATGTTTTTCATAAAATCATACCCGACACAATTTCCATCAACAAAATCATCTGGAGTTGTTTCAAAGCCTGCTGAGAAACTAGGATTCCCAGACTACATCCAGATAAGGGGCCTAGTTCCTCCACAGCCACCATTGTGAAGGGATGCCTTTTTACACATGAGAAGGTCTAAGAGTCTATTCCCCACCCCCACCTTCAAGCTCTTTGCCTATACAGAGACATCTAGAGGTCTGCACAGATAAACTCTCAAATACCCTCAGTGATGACATTTGTACCTTTGCATTTCATTAGATGTGTTCCGAACAAGTGAAAGTTTTAAATGGGGTGAAGCATGCTCTGTCATCTCCTCAGTAAGCTTTCTTTCCACCCAATAATTACTCTGGTAACACGAGGATGCATACAGCATGTACATCTCTACGATGACTATGAAGCTTGTGTCCTAAAGTAGCAGACATCCTTCTCTGACTTGCTACATTGTATCTCTGGTTATAACAGTTTTTTGTGTTCCTTTCACAAGGGAGGGGGAAGAAGCTGAACTCCTAATATATCATATAAAAGAAGAACCCCGACAAACACACGAATGAGTAGTGCTTTTAAAAATATGAGACTCTAATAATACACCTTTTTTAAATGGACAGTAGAGAGCAGCACAATGATGTTCAGGAGATGCATTATGAAAATGACAGATTGCAAACCAAAGATCATCCCTAAGTATATATCGGTTTAGGCTCAGAGCTGAGCACAGTTGCAAACAATAAAGGCTTTGTGTTTTTTCCCCCCTGATTTGGACTTAGAATTCCTTCTGCGTACTATTGAAATCAGAAAAATTGCTTGACTATCTGATGTGCAATTACCTTATGAACAGCCCCAGGGAACTACCAAAGCATCTGCAACATTGCTGTGCATAATAGTAAACACAGAAGAAGAAACATATTTTTGTGGGCTGTCACAATAACATGACATTGTGTATAGCTATAATGGAACGATGGGAACTATTACTCAGTCACAAAACAAACTCCATTTCCATCACACATGCAGCTTTCCACCAGGAACGCTGAATCCTGGTTGCTATTATTTTTTAAGCACACAATCATATATTCTCCCCCCCACCTCTCTCCTGTGCTTTTTAGTGGGGAGCAGAAGTAATTATAAGGACAAGGCTGATCTTCATAGGGGCTTATAAGCAAGAGCACAGGAAAAAGAAGCCTGTCTTATAAAAGAATGCAAACTGTCTAATAAAGAATGCATGTCAGAAAGCTGGAAGGAAGCTTTTCCACTGTTGGATTTAAAGAGATGAGCAGCGAAACTTCCTTCTTTTATGTATCAGGAGGGAGTATGGAGAACGCAAGACAAGTTGGAGATGAGTGCGGGATGAATGCCGCTGTCAATGCCTGGAGAATCTGTGCCTTGTAATGAAGTGGGAAAATAATGAGGAGCTTGAAGCATTTTCCTCACCGGAGCAATTACAGGGGACCCTTCCCCCCCACCCCCATCGTGCCTACACGGAGGAGCCAGCAGTCCAAGGAGGCAGAAATAGAGCATCCACCGCCTCCTCTCTCTCCACAACTCCCAGTTGCTACCTCCTGACAGACAAGGGGGGGGGGGACTATTATTCCTGCACGGCTCTTTGCCAATTTGTAGGATGGGTGCCCTGCAGAAAACTTGCCTCTCCACTCCGCAGGGCTGCACGTGGGGGCCACCCGCCGCCTTGAAGCAAAGCAGGAATAGGAAAGGGGAGGGAGGCAGCTTTCGCGTTTGAGAGGTGAGGAGCCCACCAGCATTCAGCGAATGGAGCAAACCCAAATGCCATATCATTGGGGGCGGGGGGGAGAGAGAGAAGAGGTTCCTTTGCTCTAACATTGCCTCCCCGCGCGCGCACCGTGGAGCCCCCACGCGCGCACGTGTCCCACTTTGTTTTCATCCGGAAAGAGGACGGCACCTGTTCTCGGGACGCACGGAGCCCGGCTGGCTGGGTAGAGAACCCGCGCTCCGCGGAAGCTGCGCGCGGAAGGGGGAGCGGGGCTCTCGACTTCGACGAGGCGCGCGCGAGGGAAGCCCGGGCGCCTCCGAGGGCGCTGCTCCCCACGCCGAGGCGCACGCGCAGCCTTCGCCCCCGGCTGCCCCACCCCCTTTGGCGCCCGCCGCCTCGCACCCGACTCACCTCGCCGGGCCGAGCCCTCCCGCCCGCGCATGGTCGGAGACTGAGGCGCTTGCCGCTCGCCTCTCTCTGTCTCTCCCGCGCTCTCCGTCCCCAGCTCAGCCCGCGCGCGGCTCCGCCAGCTCCTCCATCCCCCTCCGCTGCTCGCTGGGTGCATCCGCCCCCTGCCGCCTTTGCCCTCTCAGGCCCCCGACGACGCGCTTAAGCGGAGGCCAGCCGGAGAGAGCGAGCGAGCGAGCGGGGGAGGGAGGGGGAGGCCAAGGAGGAGAGGAAGGGTCGCTGGCTGCCGCCGCCGCCGTCGCTGCTGCTGCTGCTGTTAACGCCGCCTCCTCCCCCTCGGAGAGACGCGAGGGAGACGCGGAGTGGGGGTGGGGTGGGGAGAGGATTTAGCGCCTGGATGATGGTGGTGATGATGAGGAGGAGGATGATTTCTGGAGCGGCGTGAGGGTGTCCTCGGCGTGTAAGGAAAACAAGATGTGGGCGGGGAGAGAGAAAGCCACGCTGGGTTCTCCTCACGCGACTCGCGGGCTCCCTGGTCCAGGGAAGGAGGCATGCCTGGCACGGCGAGAAGAAACGAGGCTCCCCTCGCGCGCCCCTCTTTTCGCTCCACGCCCCTCCATCTCCACGCGCCAGCCGGGAGACTTCGCGCGCTCGGGGAGGAAAGCACCGAGCGAAGTGGAAGAGGAATTTTGCGAGGACGAGGCTCTCCCGTTAACATGTTACCCCCCCCCCCGCCACGCGCGCACTTTCCCATAGGAACAGGGCGCGAGGGGTGAAAGAATGAAAAAGGGGGGGGGGTCCTGAGGAAAGCCTGGAGACCCAATTCAGACTTTTCGCCAATATGCCCGGGCATCTGCTTACAGCCAAATACTGTCACATCCCTCCTCACGAACGTTTGCACTTCTGTATCTTTTTTCTTTTTTTAACTGATTGCAGGAGGAGAGCTGTTATAATTACACGGGGGGGGGGACCCCACTTTAATTTGCCAATTTCATTAAATGATGGTGTTCAAGAGACATGCGGGGAAATTATATATAGTTACAGGCATTCTGCGCCGCAGAAAGAACCAGCCGTGTACTGTAAATCCAGAGTTTCCTTGCAATTAGATTATTCAAATGCACGCATGCACGCAGGGAGAGCGCGTGCCTGCAAGTCACTGCTTCCTCTCTCGCAAAGGCTCGCTCTGGCAGGGTCTGGAATAGAAACCTCCCTCAAGAAATCTGGTTGGACCTTGAAGTTCTGGCATCCCGTTTTAGGGCACCAAGTCCCCAACCAGAGATGCGCAGGGTTGTTGTTTTTTCACACTTCGTTCCATCCATTTCATGCCCCTGCACCTTTTGCATGCTCCTTAATAGCATGTCAGCTATTTTTCATTAATAAGTCATTGTGAGGAAGGATAAATCTCGAGTGGAATGGTGCAATGTCTAAAACCTACGGAAAATAGGTCGTTTCTTTGGAAGTGAGTTTTTTTTGCTCCTGCTCATGTTCAGGTCGCTGGCTTCTCTCTCTCTCTCTCTCTCTCTCTCTCTCTCTCTCTCTCCTCCTTCCCTAGAAAACACCATCATAATAACAAATAATGTGATGGGGCGGTTGCTGGTGTGCCCCCCCTTCTTCCTCGTGGCTTCTCTCAGTCACCCATGAAAATTTAATGAGGCATTTAGGGCTGCTACCTCCAGAGTCAATGAGCTGAGCATATGTAGTCTAATGCACTTGCTGCTGAGGCAATAGGTCTACTGCAAGCAGCTCAGGAGTCATCCAGACGCTATCTTCTCGACACAAAATTCACGACCCATTAAACCTATTCTGTGATAGCAGCTTCCCTCCACAAATATCACCCTGTCCATAATAGAGATGGAGGCATTCCACACAGCTTCCTGATGAAAGAGCCTGTATTAAAACCAAAGAAAGCATAGTTGTAGAAGAAGAGGCTGTTTCACAGAGAAGCTTGCCTCTGGAGATGTTATGGGAAGTTTGTTTATTGGACTTCTTCATGTGCTGTTCTTCTTCCTTGCAAGAGGCAGGTTAGGGTGGAGTCCAAAGTAAATCTCTGATGCACTGCACTGGGAATCTTCCCCTTGAGTGAACGCTAGCAGAGCTCCTCATTCTGCCTGCTAAAGTGTGGGAAGCCAGATTTACTATCCGTGGACTTCCTGGTAGTGGCAGTCTGTGAATGTCCTACCCACTCATGAGGCAGACAGTGGCTGAGTTAGCCCCACTGCCATCATCTGATGGTACCAGGCCTGATTTGAGCCCAGTCTCTACGTCAGCTCCAGGCTAGTAGGTTTCTGTCTGCCCCATCTCTTGCCTTCCACCCCAGCAAGTATGAGCAACTGTGGCTCCACCATTTCTTCACATCCCAGATGCCGCTACCTGGCTGGGATACAAATTGCTCTGCCGTCCGGGAAAGAATGGCATAGCCAAAGCACCAAGTGAGTTTCATGGCTCTAACCACTACCATCCCTCCCTGATCTAGCCATTGTGATTCATGTGATGGTCACCTCCAGGCTTGATTATTGTAACTCACTCTATGCAGGGCTGCCCATGAAGCTGACCCATAAAATCCAGCAGGTGCAGAATGCTGTGGCGAGACTACTTACAGGGTCCTCACTGCAGGACCGCATCCATCCAGTGCTACACCAGCTGCGCTGGCTCCCGGTGGAGTACAGGGTCAGGTTTAACATGCTGGTTTTAACCTATAAAGCCATATACGACCTGGGACCCTTGTGCTTACGGGACCGCCTCTCCTGGTACACCCTACAGAGGATCTTATGGTCTGCAGACAATAACATCTTGGAGTTCCTCGGCCTCAAGGACGTTAGACTGGCCTTTTCAGCCCTGGCCCCAGTCTGGTGGAACGCTCTGTCACAAGAGACCAGGGCCCTGCGGGACTTGACATCTTTCTGCAGGGCCTGCAAGACTGAACTGTTCCACCAGGCCTTTGGTCAGGGCCCAGTCTGACCCCCCTCCTCTTACAAGACCCTGCATATAAGTGGCCTCTCTAACTCTTCTCACTGGCTCATACAAATAGTCGAGCCTGGTGAGTACTTAGGGTTTCCAATCCATATAGTTATAATTTGTGGGTAGCCATCTGATCTTAACTTTGATTTTAATCTGATTTTAAGCTGTATTTCAGTCGATTGCTGAACTTTATGTTTTACTGTTATATATTTTGATGTTAGCCACCCTGAGCCTGGCTCTAGCCGGGAGGGGGCCAGATAACAATAACAATAACAATAATAAATTATTAATCATCATCACAATAGCTTTTTCTTAAGCCTTTTCATTTTAATTGGATTGTGTTGGGTTGTGAGCATGAACTGTGAGCCTTAAGTTTTAACGAAGGTTTTGAACAGCCTTCCAAGTTTGCACCCCAAGTTATATCTTCTGCATAGGTAACAGCCTCATGCAATCCTGTGGATACACAATGAAGATTTATGAAATTTATAAAATTCAAATTTATGAAAGGGTTTTAAAAAAACCACACAAAACTTTGAATGAGAAGTGTCAATTTGATATTCAGTGCTGGAATTTATTGATTCAAGTCACACTTCTAAAATATTTTTTAAAAAGTATAAAAGAGCAAAATTGCTCACAAGGCTTCAATATGAATGCAAATGAATATGCTGTAATTATACTGTGCAATTTTCTATTAAAAAAGTAAAAAAATTGAACAGACCTGAAAAGTAATTTGAATTGCAATTCTTCATTGTACCCTTTCATTATGCAAGAGTTACCATAAGCAATCTGTTCCAATTTAATGCAAAATATTTTTAGTTCATAACTTTACGTTGAAGGTAATTGAATGAGGACATTTATATGCTCATGGATCTTTCTCAAGCAAGTAGAATCAAGCAGGCACTACTCTTGTGCAAACCCTATGAATCTGACAGTGCAATATATGAATGTCTATTCAGAAGCCTGTCATATTTCATCCAAATGATGTACTTTCAAGTAAACTGAACAGCCACAGTGTACCTTTGGTAGGAGAACCACATGGTGGATTGTGAGGTAAGTGATCGATATTTACCAAAGTGACAGAATCACAGAACTCTAAAGCTGGAAGGGACCCCAAGGGTCATCTAGTTCAAACCCTGCAATGAAGAAATCTCAACTAACAGCCATCCAAACTCTGCTAGAAAACCTCCATGGAAGGAGAGTCCACAATCTCCTGAGGGAGACTGTTCCATGGGCGTTGCCAGGGGAGGGGGCAGCTGCTCCCCGAAATTGATAAAAATCAATACACATCTGAGGTTCTGCTCCCCTAAATTGATAAAAATCAATACACATCTGAGTTTCTACCCCCACCCCCACCCCAACAAAAGCCTGCCCACCCCCAACAAAAATCCTGGCTACACTCATGGACTGTTCCCCTGCCAAACAGCTCTTACTGTCAGAAAGTTCTTCCTGGTGGTTGGTTAGAATCACCTTTCTTGTAACTTGAAGCCATTGGTTCAAGTCCTATCCTCCAGGGCAGGAGAACAAAAGCTTGCTCTATATGAAAGCCCTTAGATATTTGAAGATAGATATCATATCTCCTCCGTCTCCTCTTTTACAGGCTAAACATACCCAACTCCTTTAATTGTTGCTTATAAGGCTTGGTTTCCAGACCCTTTATCATCTTTGTTCCCCTTCTCTCCACACGTTTCAGCTTGTCAACATCCTTCTTCAATTGTGGTGCCCAGAACTGGACACATTACTCCAGGTGCAGTCTGACCAAGGCAGATTACAGTGGGACTATTACATTCCTTGATTGGGACACTATACTTCTGTTGATGTAGCCTAGAGTAGAATTAGCATTTTTTGTTGCTGCATCACACTGTAGCTTGTGCTCTACTAAGACCCCTAGATCCTTTTGCGTGTCAAGAGCCTGAGGCCACCCCCCCCCATTGATAAATAAGACACAGGGACACAGATATTAGGTTAATAGTTAGTGGGAAAATTTAGGCCACAACTTTATTGGTTACAGAATGTGAGCGGTATTGGCTTAGGCATTGGAACTGACCCGACTATATCTGCCTCCAGCCCGCCATGCAGGGAGTCTTGTAAGGGTCAACCAACAGTAGGAGGAGCATTGTCAATGCAAATCAACTCACACTGACCCCTGGGTTCCCGATAGTGTTTTGGCATGGCCCTAGCCTCTCCACAGGCTTCGGACAAGATCCACACCCCCATATTCCTTTAACAGAATACCCTTAATATTGGAGGGGCAGGTGATGGCCACACCTCCCCTCCCCCAACATAAGTTCAACTAATGCCTAACCACAAAACCTTACAAAGTTGTGACGATTGCTACGAGGTAGGCAAAAACCAAACAGCCCAAGCCAATTTGCCAAGTGGAATAATTCCTACCAGGCCCCTCAGTGGCGACAACTGAGGTCCATAGCAAGGCCCGTGTCAGTACCTGAAAATAGGGAGGTCAGGGTGGGAGATCGGCAAACCGAGCCAGAAGGGAGCTCCCTGGCTTGTGGCGAGGTTTAAATGGTCCCAACCATGCCCCCCGACCAGCCGGATTGGCCGTTGGAGCTATGACGTGGCTGGGACCACCAAATGATGCGGGACGCAGTCCCACCAACCCCAGAAAGGAGTGGGTGGCCACGTAGACCGACCACAACTCCTCCCCACCCGGAAGTACTCACACATATTACTGGCAAGCCAGGTGTCCCCCATCTATCATATATTTTTGCATCTGGTTATTCCTGAATAAGTGCAGAACTTTACACTTGTCCCTATTGAAATTCATTTTGTTAGTTTTGGCCCAGTTCTCCATTTGATTAAGGTAATCTTTTACAGTGGTACTTTGGAAATCAAACAGAATCCATTCTGGAAGTCCATTTGACTTCCAAAACGTTCGGAAGCAACATAAGCTGCATTGGATGCCGGGTTCCAAAGAACGTTCACAAACCAGAACACTCACTTCCGGGTTTTCGGCATTTGGGAGCCAAAACCGACTTACAAGGCATTCGTCAACCAAGGTATGACTGTATTATTATTATTATTATTATTATTATTATTATTATTATTATTATATTTCATATACCACCCTATACCCACAGGTCTGTCTTTGTGGCATTAGTTATCCCTCTCAGTTTGGTGTCATCAGCCACTAACATGTACACACTAAAGATTCTTCATTTCCTCTGACGTTGTGTGAACAGCAACAGAGTTATTTCACAGAGCACTCCTACTTGCAATAAGTACCTCACTTGGTTACTTTGATTTGCCAGTGTCACAACTTGCACACAGCAATGGGCAACTAAGGTGCATAGAGAACTTTTGCTGTTTACATTGAGAAAAGAAACAGTTAAGAATCTATTCTGTCCCTTTGCCTCTGACTCTGCTTAGCAAACATCAACTGAGGTATATAAATGTGTTTGTGAGCATGGAAGGGAAAGGTTCTTAGGATCAGGTCAGGGCAGTTGGATATGCTTTGGGTGGCTGGTTTTGGTCCCTCCACACTTAGTCTATCCCTTCCGTCTATAGAGACATTTTTATTTCAGCAAGCGGTTGATTTATTGGTCCCTTAATCTTTATATATTGTTCTTATATTGTGTTTTTATTAATGACTGTTTTGGTGGCTTTCTGACAGCATTTTATTTGATGTATTTTGATGGCTTCCAGTGCTTTAAGTCATTGTGATTTTAATCTTCAAGGAAGAATAGAACAGTATTAAATATTTAAACCAACAAAAATGCACCAGAAGCACCAGGGAAAAAGTGGCGATATAGACTGGCTAAGTAAAGAGCATCCTTTGATGCTTGAAACTACTCTACTGTGTTACACACACAGAGAGAGACTTAGAAAAGTGCAATAGAGCTATTAGCAGCTTCACGATTCCATATCTTGTCTTTCATTCCCAAACTCCCAATTTATCTCCACTCAGAAAGGAGCCTAGCATTTTTCTCAGGCTTTGTGTCAACTAGGCTCAACTGTCGCAGATTCACTGAGGTGTAAATGAAAACTTAAGATTTCCCCAGTGGTGGTGGTGGTAAGCCAGGTAGTGCTGTGTTTTAAAGCTGCAATCCTAAACACACATCCTTCGAGATGCGTACAGGTGACATTAAGTATGTAGATCTTAACTGCAGGTGTATGGTGTGCAACAGTGTGGACATTTGATGGGTGCAATAGTCTTGCACTTCCAGAATTAAAACCAAACTTTAGAATGGTGGCCAATGTGAGTCAAAGTAGATTCACTGGGATTAATGATCATAGTAGAATCATAGAACTGTAGAATTGCAAGGGACCACAAGGGTCATCTAGTCAAACCCCCTGCAATGCAGGAACCTTTTGCCCTACATGGGTCTTGAACCACAAACCTGAGATTAGGATTCTCATCCATGACTAACATAGGTGCAGTGATTTCAATGGGTCTACTCTTGAGTGCCACTTAGTTGGCTGCAACCCTTAGAATTCATAATTGATTGATTGATTGAGCTAGCGCTTCATCAGGACTTTTTAACATGAAGCTTTAACTATCTGAATCATCAGTGGAAATCTGGGCTGAGTGGTAACTGATCACACATTCCCTGTTCAGGGTTTTCACCATTCTTGAAAACTGCCTAGAAATGTGCAAATGATTGAGTATCTCATGCCCCACTCCAGGGCACTTTGAAGTCAACTTAAATAAGTAATCATTTGTAAAGATTTCATTGTGGAAGCAGTTAAACTGCAAGTGTATTCCCACTTCCAATATTTAAGGTATGACATACTAGTGGCTGGTGGTTCAGCTTCCCATGTTGTGAGCTTACTGTGACCTTGGAAAACCCAACCATAGTCAAAGTTGATGCATTCCTAGTGACACAAAAACTTAACACTCACTCTGGGGTGCTGCTATTGTAAGATCACTTTGGAGAAAGTTATTTGAAGAATGAGGCTTTTTCTTTCAGTATTATATAATGCAACATTTTCCAAAGATGTCTGGCATCACAATCCTATTGGTTTTTTTTACTACATTCTATCTTAAGCCCTTATAAATAAGCAGAACAATCATTGCAGGGCTGGATTGGCAGCCTGGCTGAAGGCAGGGGTCAAGAAAAGCTTTAACATGTTTCTTTCCTGTCGACAAATTTAATATATGTTCATTTTCTTTTCAATTTTTGTGGCTTTGTCTATTTAACTGTAGCTATTTTTTGAGCTGAATCTCTCTAAGATTTAAGGTTTCTGCAGTGGCTGGCACAAGAAGCCTACTCTGAATCTGGGCTGTCCGTAACACAAAGACTAAACAATCCAAGCTGCAGTGGTAGCATTTTTCAAATTATTCCAGAGCATTAACTCTGGCTTGCTTTACCTTTTACCTTACCCAAACACTATATATGGAGCATTTTATATCAAAATTGTGAGTTATAGGTAAGGTAAAGGATCCCTGGATGGTTAAGTCCAGTTGAATTCCACTATGGGGTGCAGCACTCATCTCTGCTGTCAGGCCAAGGGAGCCAGCATTTATCCACAGACTGCTTTCCAGATCATGTGGCCAGCATGACTAAACCACTTCTGGTACACAGAATACCATGATGAGTGCCAGAGTACACAGAAACACTGTTTACCTTCCCACCGCAGCAGTACCTATTTATCTACTTTCTTTGGTATGCTTTTGAATTGCTAGGTTGGCAGCAGCTGGGACAAAGCAATGGGAACTCACCGAGTCATACGGATTTGAACCGCTTACCTTATGATTGACAAGCCCAAGAGGCTTCAGCTGCACTTTATTATTTGTTAGCTATTTATTTATTATGGATTCAATCCTAAGTAGGCTTCTGCTAAATTGATATTTATAGATAGGACAAAGATCCAAATGAGGATTCCACTGACTAAAGGTACGCAACCCCCTAGAACAGATTTTTGGGGGAGGAGGGCACAAGGGGTTGTGGGAAGTAGAGGGAATAGGTGAGAATCCCCTTGTCCCTTTTTGGCTGGTGAGAACTTCAAGCTAAGCTTTAATCCTGGCAAGACAGTGGCACTGTGGCTGAGTAGTTCCTGTGTCTGAGAAACCCACTGTCCATGTTGACTGGGGCTCATTGGGGATTACAGTCATTCAACATCTGGGGGGCATTAGGTTGGGGAAGTTATGCTGTCTGATGGCCTTATTTATTTAATGGATGCCTCATCAAAGCATTTGAGGCATCTTACAAAAATAAAAGACTAAAAACATAGCAATAAAAGTATACTACAATGAAACTACAATAAATTTTAGACACAACCAGTAGAACTTTTTCTTAAGGAAAAGACTGCTATGGCAGGACTTGAGGCATGACATCCCTGCCACTATCCCTACTGGGATGTCAACCCTACTCTGAGGTTAAAATACAACCTACTGAATAACCAAGAAAACTTCTAGAGCTTTTCAGTGCTCCTCTGAGATCTCCCATCCAATTACTGACCAGATCCAAACATGGTTAGCTTATCAGATCTGACAAGAGCAGAGCCCAGGGTAGAATGGCTACTTAAACATTTATTTGTGTCAATGACAGATTTAAAACCTGCTACTCTGTCTAAATATTTTAAAGCAAAATATGAAGAGGGAAAATTGCATATGACACAAGTGGAAGCAGAAGCCAATCTATTGCTAAAGGAGAACAATTTTTCTGTTTGAATGATTGTGTCTTTCATGGGCACAAAACGAGAGGGCTGCTATTCTTCATAAGACTTGTGTCATTATGCACCTTGTTTTTGTTTTAGAAAAAGCTTTGCCCAGGGCATTTTACTTACATCATTACAACCACCATTATTTTAGATCTCTCTAACTCCCAGTCCCAAAGGTTTAGGGGGAGATCCATCCATCCATCCATCCATCCATCCATCTATCCATCTTCACAATACATATAAGTTAATAACATTGGGTTGGATCCAGACTATGTAAATTGTTGTTGTTTAGTCGTTTAGTCATGTTCGACTCTTTGTGACCCTGTGGACCAGAGCACGCCAGGCACTCCTGTCTTCCACTGCCTCCCGCAGCTTGGTCAGACTCATGTTTGTAGCTTTGAGAACACTGTCCAACTATGTAAATAAGTTTCCACTAAAATCAATGGGGCAAGTTAGTAATTGCTATTTCTGCTTGCCTGGTGGAATGATCTCTCCTCTCCTCCACCATGTGCTGTTCTGGTGGCCCTCCTAATCCCAGCCCAATACAATTTGGAGGGAGGGAGTGGAGGGAGAAAGGGGGTGAAGCCCCATTGCACTAGTGGAAGTCCTTGCATGAGCTTCTGCTAGCAGGGCCAGTTATATTTTAAGCATTGTATAAGTAAAAAAAAGGATTCTGAGGTGTCACTCAGCTTACAGTACTTCTTCTGCCAGGACAATGAGGAGACCATAAATCTTTGGAGAATCCTGCTCTCTCCACCACACACAACTCCCTTACACTTCCCTAAATCTGCCCCAGAGGAGAAGGAGAATCACCAAAGATTACTTCCCTCTCTGCTTGCTGACAGATCCTTTACAGTCAGCTGAGTGACACTGTTGGAAACACACACACCCTCTTTACACATGATTGCAGAGAGCAGTTACAGTTCTTTATTAAAAATATTCTGCATCATCCCTTATAGGATTATAATGAAAAATGCATGCATGTAAGAGAACAGCTTTCATATAAATGCATCCTGCCTTTTTCAAATTGTCTGCTCTGTAAGGATGCACATAACTACAAAGATTTTTTCTTTGCAGTGTTTATGACCCTTGCATGTGACTGACACACATGCCCCTCTTCCAGAAATAAATGTCAAATGTTTCATAACCCTACTTTGTTCTTCTCTCGAGTTTGATAGGGGAAGGAAATGGACCTAGCAAGTCACTGACATTGTCTCTTCTTATTTTAATCTGGGATTATTTTTGAGAGCTTGTGTTAGTGTGTTTGCTGAGCCCTAAGATGATGATCAAACAAAGGGATGAACATTTGATCAATATATTTCAGCTCTCAAGCATCATAATTTAATTGTATTGCATATTTTACTGTTTCATACTTTGAATTATATTCTTAGGCTTAATACTGTCTTCCTGCTCACATCAGAGAAAACATTATGATGATGGACATTAGCTGGAACATTTAATCAACTTCCTAGCTAATACTATCATAAATAGGCAAGGATCTATTGCAGAGTTTCATAACCCAGTGCCCTCCAGATATTACTGCACTACAACTTCCATCACCACTGACCCTTGGCCATGCTGACTGGGAGGTGGTGGGAGTTACAGTCTAAAACACTGAGGGGGATAAAAGGCTGGGAAAGACAACATGCATCTTTTATACCTCTGCAATTTACATCCATGTGATTGAAGGCACATCTTTATTGTGCTTAACTTTGCATTTTCTTTCCAGATTTATCAACTGCCAAATTACAACTGAATGCCAAAGTAGACACAATGTCATTCATGCATTTGGAAATTACATGAATAGCTTTTTCTTAAAAGCAAAATGCAGGCATGGGGACTCAGTTAATCCTTTAACCCCCCCCCCCCCCGGCCAACTTCTGCCCTGATCTGGATGGGGCACCCTATGCTACTACTTCCATTTTGCCAAAAGATCCAGTTGCAGGTGGGGGGTGGGGCTGTTCTAAGTTGGGCCCATAGTGGGAAGAGAGCAAAAAGTTAAAGTTCTCTACCTCAACAACAGGTTCAAACCTGGATCAACCTGGAAGACTGCAATTTACCTTTCAAAGGCCATTTGTGAAACTGCCAATTGTGTGAATGGCACCTCATCCTAACCTAACCTAATCCACCACCACCACCCCAGTGACTTAACTACATTCACAATTAAATTTAGCTGGATGGCTAAATCTGCTACCATTTCATTGCAGAATTCCTGACAAGGAACAGATCTAGGATTATCAGAAATGAAATAAATACAAATCAGTATTTGTCAGAAGCCTATAGAGCTCTGTCACTTAAACAGAACTTTCTTTAAAAAGCAGAAATGTAAATGCAACTTGGGAGTGACTGGCGTAGGTACCCAACCATGCAGCTCGACATAAGAGTCTCAGTGTCAGGCATTTGCTTACCAAACTCTTGCTGTTTATCCTACCAAATTCTAGAATGGTAGCTGTCAATGCACTGCCATAAAAACAGCCAGTTCTGTGGGCCTTTTGGGGGCTACAATTTATTTTGTGAGATGGATGAAGTAGTCTCTGAAATCAGTAGTCATGTGTGTACGTGTGTGTTTCTACCTACCTACCTACTTACCTACCTACCTACATGTCATGAACATAGGTACAAAAGGGAGGAAACAACATTTACATAATGGATATGAAAGAAAAATAAAGCACAAGAATAAGCAGAGATATGTTACTATTCTACCCAGACCACAAGTTGATTTATGAAATTCCATTTACTGGAACAGATTTACATCCCTCGCTAATATGTTTTTTTGCCACCAACACCCTTGTTCGCTTTTGCATGGGTAGTGCAAACAAGTGAAGCGTGCACAATGAAGAGTTGGCATGTATTCCTCAAGTGCAACTGTGTAACTTTCCCTATAGATACCACTTACTGCTTACACCTCTAGTTTAGACCTAAAGAGTAGAAATCCCGCTCTCCCATCACAAATACAAATATTAGCACTGTACTGTACTTGATTTATAAGTCTGGCTTTTGCAAGGGTTATCAAGGCCATGTGTGTGCAATGACCTTCATGACTAAATGTTTTGTTCTTTTGCTAAGGGACTGTTGTGGTTTTGATGCATCTGCTCCTCCTAATTTGGCTTGCTTTGGTAACAGCGCTCCCAGTGATCATCTAAACCTCATTTGGAGCACCTGTGAACAATTCGTTATATTAATATAACAGCAGGGGAGGAGTACAGCAACTAATAAATAGGTTGTTGAGCAAGTTTGCCTGCCAAGGTTGCTTTGTGTGGGTAGTGTGATGTACCTTCCACCCCCAAAACTGTACTCACTGGGGAGCTGCTCAGGGAACTGTTGTAGAGGAACCTGTCAGTGCTCACATCTGGCATGAGATAAGCACATAAATTAATTGTCCCTTCCAAGCAGTCATTTGGATTTGTGCTCAGTACATCTGAGAGGCTCAAGCACGATTTGAAACAATTTGTTCTTGGTTAAAATAGAATGAATGTGTTTCTGTTAGAGATGGCTTTGAAAGGCATTTCACAACCATTTGTACCAGCTGGGCCTCTCATTATTCAAACTAGATTTGTATAAATCAGCACATGAAAATAAAGCAATTGGTCAATGCCTTTTATTGTGGTTGTACATGGTGTAGTTAAAGCAACCAGAGTTATACTGGAACGCTCCACTTTTTCTTGCTCTGCATTTCAAGAAAATATGGGTTTTGTTTATAGCGGGTGGGGAACAATGCTGAAAGTTATTTCTGAAGCATCTTGCTTTAAAATGAATTTTAATCAGGTGTATGTTGCAAATGTCAATGGGAATCAGAGGTCAATTAGTTAAAAGTGGCACTTAGCTGATCAAAGCAGTTATGCAACATAATTTTCTGCAAGTGTCAGTGCACCCCACATAGCAAACATGCATTCTCATGCATGAAGTATGTAGTACCTAGGGTATTAGTGACATGTATTGATTTTGCCACATAATGTTCCTAAGTTCTTAAGAATCAGCTGTACCACGCATTGGAAAAGATGGCTGAGATGCTGTGCAGAGGTCCTGCTCCTTTCAACAAAACTTCAGTGCAATAAGTAATGCAGGACTGCAGTAAACATGCTACAAAAAGTTATCATAGTATTTAAAACCATCATTCAGAGGCTCTGTCCTCCCAGTTCAGGTTGTTTCATCAAAACCACAGCAAAGAAATTCTGTGCAAAAGGGATGGCATAGGTCATGTCCATTGCTTGGGCTCCCCTCCGTTAAGCAGTAAGGAGTTCCATGCAGCCTTTACATGTGTTTTAAGATACAAAGTGATGAGAATTATTATGTCTGAGAGAAGATCCAGTGCTAGCACTTGTCAATGCCAGTGGTTCTGGTGTATGAAGATCTTTCTCCCAACAAATTATCTAACCCTTTAAAAGGTATTGCGAGAAGCTGATTCTTGTAGCATAGCTCCTTCCACTGATGTAGAAATAGGGAGTGACAAGGAGGCAATTGGTCTAACTCAGGCTTCCTCAACTTTGGCCCTCCAGATGTTTTGAGACTACAATTCCCATCATCCCTGACCACTGGTCCTGCTAGCTAGGGATCATGGGAGTTGTAGGCCAAAAACATCTAGGGGGCCAAGGTTGAGGAAGCCTGGTCTAACTACAAAGGTTCATATAGCCATGCCAGCGCCAATGGTGACGGGGCCTGCCCAGCCATAGAGTCATCAAGACTAGGCACCTGTTTGAGCAGCCAGCATTCTGCCAGCTGAACCTCAGTGACATTGTAAGAATCCCAGGCATAACTAGGGATAGGTGAATGTGTCAATGCTGCTTTCTTTGAGTTACTCATTTTCTGTCTTTCCCCTCTAAAATCTTATTAAAGCTTTTTCATATTACAATAAAGTAAAATAAACTAATCTAAATAGAAAGAGAAAGAGAAAATGCAGCGTCCTCTCTCAAAGGGAGCTCTTAACCTTTGTCTCACACAGAAAGAGGTGGACCTTCCCAGCTCTCACCAGGGAGATCTTCCCTTCCCTGCCTCACACTCACCTTTAAACAGAGTGGGAAAACTATGGTCCTCCATATGTCGTTAGACTACAACTCCCATCACCATTGACGACTGACCACGTTGTCTGATAGTGATTGTGAATTTGAGCCCAACGATATCTGGTAAGTCACCTTTAACATGTTACTTCTTGTGCGTATTCTACCTACAAATTAGTCACCCAAATTATTATTTTGTATGACACAGTTTGACAGTATTTTATGCTGCGGGAGAGATAAGACATAATTCTGTCCATGTTATAGTAGCAGCAAGCTGATAATGCACTTTAAGAGCATGCTTATTGTAATTTCAACACATGGGTTCATGAATGACACAGTAAAGACTCCATTTGCTAAAATATTAATAGAAATTATCTAGGCACAAGAGGAGGAATTGTTAGGTGGTTTCATCTTTTCTGACATAGGAACAAAGTCATTTCTTTATTTTCCCCACCCCCAAAAAAATATTTTAGCTTTTTGGTAGGCATTGTAGGTTATCCACAAGGAATTCACAGTTCACATGAAAGTGCAATAATAAAAAATGCAGGTGATGTGAAACATTTATAAGGCAAAAGTCCAAGGAAATATGTAGTCCAGAATCTGAAATGACATTTTGGTATAGAACAGATCTCCCACAGGGCAGTTTTGAAACCTCTAGAAATTCTTAAAATGACATCTTTCAAAATGAACAATCATCAAATATGCCCAAGTCATTACCTTAAAGTGCTTTGTTGATAAGACAGATGGAGAACATGCTAAAAATAAGTTAACTTGTTGTGAAGGTTTGCAGGCCAAATTCTGCAATTTTTATTCACACAAACATATCTTCAATTTATCTAATTAGTCATATCACCACACACAAGCCTAGTCTTATGTGTAAAGACTAATAATAATGATGCAATGGCAAAAGAAGTCACATAAAAGGTGTGCAAATTTGCATACACTAAATATCAACAGTTGTCAGATGTGGTAAAGTGATAGGTTAATTTCTGCAAATTTATTTGCTTAATTGTGAAATTTTTAATTTGCATTTTTTTATGCCCAGATGTCAGTCTAAAACAACCTTTAAAGTCTTAACTTTAAAGGTGGGTTTGCATGAGGGTGGGCAAAGCTAGATATACCCTGACCAAATGGTTTAGAGCTTTACTTACTTACTTACTTACTTACTTACTTACTTAGTTATCCCACACTTCCTCCCAAAGTGGCCCAGTAGGGATGCAGACCCAACTTGTCCAAACTGCAAATTATGAACTGAATCATCAGGCAAATTTGTTCCAGATTGGGTTGAACGGAGCAAAACTCAAAGCAGTCTTTGAAAAGGGCAGACATATTACAGTATCTTCAAATTGTAACCTTCAGAAGTTACTATGTCTCCAAATTTCATTTACTTTGTGGGGGAAAACCCAACATACTGGAGACATTTTGGTTTCACAATGCAAGTCAACAAAATTCCTATAGAATTGGGCCACACTGGGTCTGGATCATTCTGGGCCTACTCAGAGCCAGTCTGAATTGCCAAACTGGGCCCTGAATTGGATGTGTGTGTACACACTTAATATTCAACTCTTTAAACTGGGTGTAGAACCTGAGAATCTAGTGGTGCTGAATCTCCATGAAACCTGCATCAGTCAACTGCATGACATCAATCAACTGGTTCTGAACAAGTTGTGATTTTCAGACACTATTCAAGTCAGTCCCACACAGTGCATTACAACAGTCCAGTCTGAATGTAAGCAAGGCATGAATCACTGTGGTTAGGTCTTCCCTGTTCAGGAAAGTGCAAAGCTGGCAAGTTAGCTAATGTACTCTTGGCTACTATCACCCTCAAAGCACTAGATCTAGGAACGGCATGTATGAGTTTTCAGAATGAATCAAGATTCCTATCCTTGAATTGGACACACACTGAATAAGGAGCACTTACATTTTGTCTGGATAAAACCTTCAGGGTTTTTTTTTTCACTCTTCTCCTGACCATCAATGGCTCCAGGCACTGGTTCATGTCTCCAGATGCCTTCTTAGGAATTTGCTTCCATGCGACAGTTCTGATTCTAAACCAGAGCTGTGCAAACTTGCAATATAATACTTGATTTATATAGAAAAACTAACCCGGGTAGACCAAAAATAAGCACACTGCTATAATAGGTCCTGGTTCACAATGAGGAAGTGAGAAATGAAATGAGTGACTTATTTCCCAAGCTTGAATTTCCGAAGATGTGACACATTAAAGTTCAAAGGGGACAAGAGGTTTAGATACCACGAAATGGAAACAATCCATCACTGCTACATTGTCTGTTCAATCCACTGTGACACAGTCTGAAAATGAGAGTGAGTTGCACCCAATAATCACACACAACGTCCCTCCCATGTTCAAAACATCCTAAGTCATGTGCATCTTAGCATACCTCATTCCTAAGTAAGGCAACAAATAAGTTCAGTGTTACCCTCTGCATTTGCATAATGAGATATGTAATCTTCCACTTTGCGATATATTTAATGAGATACATAATCTTTTCCCAACATCAGTAGTCGTGATGAAGCAATGCACCATAAGCAAAATGTGCATTGATGCTGCAGTGGCAGGTTATGTTCATTAATTATATTTTTGAACTGACCTAATGCCACTGGCTTTCTCTTCTAGCAAAGAAATCCTCTGGAATTTCAAAAATCCTTGTTGCACCCATAGCCTGACTTTTGGTACAAAAGCAAATACCACATGTATAGCTATTCAGAAATATTTACTGAGATCTCACCAATACCTGCTGCTGACACCGCTGAATCATTGGTACCACTTTGCAAACCAGGTAATAGAAGCTTTGGCAGGGCAGCAGTTCAGGGTGATACCTCAAGTGGTGAAGCGGGATGTCCTGCTCCTTCTGAGCAGTGGTGATGAATGACAGTGACAGTGACAGAGCTGCCACCACATCCACAGTCATGCTGCTCATGTTGCCAAAGTAGGAAGGCAGGGGCAGGCAAATTGCTGCATCAGCCTAGAGCTGTCTCAGCAACTGAACATGAATTAAGCCCAATGCCATTAAGGAATAGCAGTGGAGTCAACCTAGGAGCCAGAAAATCTCTGGCCAGATCAGCACCCCCTTGCCCTTCAAATACCACATTTTGCAGCTTTCAATGGGCCACTGTTGTTAGGGACCCCGCCATTGGTACTTTCATCTTCCCACAGGTTGGGTGGATGAAATGGGGAGCTCAGCACTGATGGAATGACACCGGCATCACTCTATACCCTCAGGTGGCCAGAGGCAGACAGCACTGACTTGGAGGGACACCTCTGCCCAACTGACTCCCCATACAAGCCAGGCACATAGGGGGCTTGGATTGCAGCTAGGAATTTCCTCAAGGAAAGGGGAAAAATGTACCTACAACACTACGAAAGCCTGATAAGCCTGATGTATTTGTATCTAGGAATGATTTTTTTTTTAAAGTCCTGTGACAGTGTTATAATATGCTTATCTACTCAGAATTAAGTCCTACTGGGTTCAATTGGGTGCAAGCAGGTATAGGATTGGAACAAACATCACATGAACACTTAATACTAGGCATTTCAGCTAGAAAAAGCAAACACCTCTTTGTTTCACCTCATGGACACTGGATGTCATAGAAACACATCCAAGTCTTAGAGCTGTTCTTCAATTAAAACTGAAAGATCTTTGAAATGCCCTCTCTCAGTGATGAAAAGTTGATTACTTGTTTTTCTGCTCTTCATAGAACTATAAACTCTGGGTTGTATCCAAACGTTCCTTTCACCAAACGGAAGAAATCTTCCTCCTAGGGAAAAAAAGTCTTCTTCTGACAGAAGGGTTCCTTCCACTGACAGAAGACTCCTTCTGTTGCAAGAAGCTCCTTGTATCAGGCAAAGGGACACATTTGGATCCAGCCCCAAACCATCACTTTGATTAAATGCATTTCTGAAATGATATAAGATCCTGCTAGTATTAGACTGTGAATATGCTTGTTCCTGCCTGGTTACTTTTGCCTCTAGTTCCACTGCAGAAATTCTGCTTGGTGTGAGGTAAACAATGCTAGGCCATGTGGGCTAACACCTCTTCTAATTCCACTCTATTTATAGGTCAACTATTTTATTTTGGGGCACAAGAGATTTACTAGGGAAATTCATTATTGCTGCTCGCGCTCATTTTCTTTCTTAACATAATTAAGCTGTGCTAATTGTCTATCATGATTAAAATCATGCCAATAACAACCTTGTTTCCTCTTCTGGCTGGCCTCCAAACTCTTAATAGCTTGTTGTTTGAGGGAAGTCCATGCTGGATGTTATACTAAATGAAATCTCTTGTATCGTGGAAGAAGGAATTCACAAAAAAGCAGTCCTCACAGCTACAATGTGGGCACATTTTAAAAGAGAATTTTGTTATTAGTTGAGACCTACACATTTATTGATTCCAGGCTGTCACCTCAAAACGAAACACTTTCATCCTATAGCCTACATTGTCCTTCCCTGAATTATTGGAGGGTCCTATAGTCTTACGTTTCTTGAAAAATATCAAGTAATTAAGATTTTACAAAGATTAAGCTGCTCACCATATCCTGGTGGTTATAAAACAAGAAAACCAGTTGAGGCACTACATTATGAGCAGGAAAAATGTATGAGCAAAGAAGGAAGGGGGTGGTCAAAGGAGGTAACAACAGGAAGCGCTCTCTATATACACCCATAGCAATGCCCTATTTGATTTCTTTTTCACACACAGTGTTGTCATACAGAACAGTACTGATATACAGTGGAAAAATCTGCTTCTGCTGCTTTTTCAAGACCCTGGCAGTGAACTGCTTCTCAACAGAGACTCCCTATTTAGAGCACAATCTTAACACTGGGCACTGTGCAACAGGACTGAATGGAGCAGTGGGAGAACCACTGAACTTAGGGCCTAGCTGCACATGGCTGCTGGGGTGGAACGTGAGGGAGACACATTGCTGCTGTAGCCTGGAGCACTCAACTGACAGCCGTGGCACTGGATCAGGATCCAGCAGACACTGAGCTGGCACCTTGCCCCTGGAACACCCCATTAGAGGACTTTCCACTGGCTGCCACCAGCACTTCTGCCTGCTTCCATGTTCACAGGGCAGAAGGCATGAGGCTTGCGCTGATGGAGTGATGCTTGCAGCACTGCAGCATTGACTTTTGCATTCTGTTGAGTTCAGACTGCAACACAACTCATGGAAAGGTACATGTTGCCTGTGAGGAATTAACCTTTCTCCAAACCATGCTGACAAAAACTGCCAGGAAACAGTCAAGGTGTAGAATTGTCATAAACTCTAGAATACACTAAAGAGTTATTGTGTGAATGCATTCTGCTTGAGCATCGCTTGTTTGCTTTTGACATCTTGTGTGAGGAAGTGAAGAGTGGACATTTAAGTGTTCAGTTCTCCAACGAGCTATAACTCTCATGGAAGTTTTTAAAAGGAAGTCTCTTCCAGTCTAAAAGTGAGAATGTTTGCTGTCTCTTTTCATGTATGTTAGAAAATGAATTGAAATCTTGTAGATTTACACCTCCCACACATACACCCCCACACCCACCCCACTGCACTCTTTGACTTACATTTCATATTATTGTTAGAATTTCATTTCTTCCTCTTTCCTTAAAGGTATAAAGCATAAGTGAGCTGCAATGACATTTTAAGACGACAAAGAAATGTTTTCAGACAGAAACAAAGCAGATCATATTTTCAAAGGACAGTGGTGATCCCGACTCCTTCCTACATCAGCTGACAGCAATGCCAACGTGGAACAGAATGTGCTGAAGTATAGCAATGTTTTACCTATTCTTGAAACAAAAAGGGAGATGCTTTATATGTCTGTTTTGGAGTACAAAATAGTAGTTTCCTTTCTCTCATATCCTTCAAAGATAACTATTCAACATGAAATCTCTCGCCCACCCTTCTCTTTCCCCATTCTTCCCTATACACGCATCCCTGCATATAGCCCATTGCAATAGATTAAATATTGATACCCATGTGGTGCAGTAATGCTTAGCATGTCTGTGTCAATAAATCTATATGGATAAGTGATACAACATGCATTCTTCCTTTCAAAGCCTTGAAAGACTGAGCTATTCCTATTTCTTTCTAACTTTCCCCCACCGAGTGGAATCATTTTTATTTATTTATTTGGCTTGTGTTTTGTAAGGGAAACTGCAATTAAAGACACATGTATAGTTTGGTTTAGTCTAGAGTTTGTTTCAGAAAGTGTGTGAAATGTGTATTTGCCTTTAAAAGTGAATTGAACTGTATAGCTTCCTCCTCTATCTCTTCTTCATAATTGTCAGAGTCATTGCATGGATTGCTTTATGCCTTCTTTCTTTGTGACTCATCTGCCACACACAAGCAACAAAACCATTGTTTTTCCTGTTTCAATAATTTGTGAAACATTCACCTTTCCAATTTGCTGCCTTTCCTCCTATGACATTTTTATTTGTGATAAGGATGACATTGTGCCAATCATATTCCCCCGCCCTATGGGCTATTCACATACAGTGGTACCTCGGATTACAGACACCTCGGGTTACAGACACTTCAGGTTACAGACTCCGCTAACCTGGAAGTAGTACCTCAGGTTAAGAACTTTTACCTCAGGATGAGAACAGAAATCGTGCTGCGGCGGCAGCGGAACGCCCCATTAGCTAAAGTGGTACCTCAGGTTAAGAACAGTTTCAGGTTAAGAATGGACCTCCGCAACAAGTTCTTAAGCAGAAGTACCAATGTATTGCAAAGCAAGCAACAAATCTAGAATCACCAACATTCAACCGGGACTCTCTTTTCAGGTTATTTTTTTTTGTAAAAAAGAAAGGACCCATGTTGGGGGCAGGGGGTGGAGGACACAACATCATGGTGGCAGGATCTACACATTCATGTCTTGGCACCAATGGGGCCTTTTTCTACTGCTAATTGCCATGCAGTGGTGCAGTGGCAGCATGGCAGCATTGCAGCTGCAGGGGGAAGCCTTAAACATGCACATGCTGCAGTCCCAATGAAAATGGGGTTATGCCTGGTGTTTATTTATTTAATTTTTTGTTGCTAATTATGCTACAAAAGATGCATATGGTTTGGTTTTTCTCAGATTCTGATGGATGTCTTGTGGCTTCAACTTAGAGCTTTCCGCATTTGTGATTTCTAACACATAACGATGAATGTATCCAAGTGTAAACTGGTTGCACATTTGTGCTAATACTGGGATGAAATATATTTAGTCCCCCTTCAGGAATTATTAGCTCCCATGTTGTTGTGCATAGCAAAAATGGGTGGGGCCTCCAACCAATGGCCCCATCCATGACATCACTTGCTCCACTTAGCCCTTTCCCCTCTGTCTGCATGTACAACACAAACATCTGCAGGGAGGTGGCCTTCACCTGTACAGCTGTACACCCAAAAGCTTCTAGGGAATCTTTAACCCTAAATGATAAGGGACAGGCTAATCAGTGCAATTCTGTTAATTACTTCTGTGTACAGGACAGCTAATACCTGAGGGGGCCTTAAAACTCTCATTGTATATAACTAACAGTCTTGAATGCTTCCAAGGTAAGGGAACAGTCAGTTGTTGCAAGATATGAGCCAAACCAATCCCTTCTTTGGTTGATGTTGGTTGACCCTGTATTTGTGCTACACAGTAGCAGAAGCAGGAAATCAAGGTTGCCAGCTCTAGCAGCTGGGAAAAACAGAGAGTGTATTAACTCTGTCCATTAGGGCAAAGCTCCTAGCAGGCCATTATTTTCTTTTCTTATTCTGTGGCCAAAATCAAGTGGATTTTTAATTATGGGATTCATTGGTGGAAGCCAAGACAATTACTGAAGTTTTCAGAGAGGTTACAGAACACATTCTTTATTTCTTTTGCTTTAATTGATTTATCTGTACACATATTGCCTCACGGCAGCATTTAAGATTAAAGTCAGAGCAATATATCTGAAATAAAAAGCACAGATAACCCAAAGTTCAAGTTGCAGTCCAGATCCAATTTAAGTCTAGCTATTAAATTAGGGGTGTGCAACAGCACAAGATTCAGTTGGGCTTCCAGTTCAATGCTTTGTAATGCAGCCTGATTTGAATAAAACTAGTCTGAGGGATTAGGGACGTGGGTGGCGCTGTGGGTTAAACCACAGAGCCTAGGACTTGCCGATCAGAAGGTTGGCAGTTTGAATCCCGTGACGGGGTGAGCTCCTGTTGCTTGGTCCCTGCTCCTGCCAACCTAGCAGTTCGAAAGCACATCCAAGTGCAAGTAGAGAAATAGGTATCCGTGTTTCCGTGCGCTGCTCTGGTTCGCCAGAAGCAGCTCAGTCATGCTGGCCACATGATCCGGAAGCTGTACGCCGGCTCCGTCGGCCAATAAAGCGAGATGAGCGCCACAACCCCAGAGTCGGTCATGACTGGACCTAATGGTCAGGGGTCCCTTTACCTTTACCTTAGTCTGAGGGATTCTCAGTTTGGCTTTGGGCTCATTCTCCACTTTATTTGCCCTATCCCTTCACTATTTGAATTAATTTTGTTGTTGTTGTTACAATAACTTCTTTTTCGGTTGACTGGATGAAATTTGCATGCAAAGTAGCCCTTCCAAAGTGAATAATGCCTATCAAAATACTGACTATAGTATTTTTCATTTTGGGCAGAACTGAATGAAATTTGCAGGCAATATTGTCTCTTCCGGCAGCGTGAAACATGTCAAATTTCAGAAGGATAGCTGAAGTGGCTTTCCCGCAGTGGCAGCTGTTATAGTTTTGGTGTGAGTGAAAAAGGAATCAATATCCCCTAATGTTTTGTGGGCAACTGATCTGAAAATTGCTAACATCAGAGAGGCATTCCTAAGTAAGAAAGCTCCCTAATGTCAGAAAAATAGGCCCAGGGGCTCAGCAACTTGGAAGTTGATTTTGGGGCAGGAAGAACCAAAGGATTCATTTCAACAAATCTGTTGAAACTGATTACAAGCTGGACCTGCCAGCCATGAAGAATCTTTCTTCATCACCACCCCCAGCCTTCTTCCTTGTGTTTTAAGACAAAAGTTTCACTCTTGCACAGGTGCTCTGACTCCAAAAGCACTGGGATAGGAAAGTGCTGGCAAAATATTATACATATATATATATATATATATATATATATGCAAAATAGTTTGATTAGAAGCTAGACCAGTCACAGTGGAACTCTTCCTTCATGTTGTTTTTCCACCCTGGTGTTTGGTTTTCCTTCCCCCATAACCTGACCTGGTGCTCTGCCCAAGTTGTTTAGGGCAGCTCTTTCCATTGCTGCACCAAGTGGGGTAGCTCCCCAGGGTACTGTGGCTCCAGGTAGCATCTCCCTGTGGGTAGTTTTAATTTTTAACGAAAATACAATAAGATTGCTAATCACATTGTTAATGTAGCACAGGCCTTCAACCTGGGACCTTCAGCATAAAATGCATATGCATAGCTACTGGTCTACAATCCCTTGCCCCCACCTCCATGCTAGGAAATAGTTTATACACCTGCCTTTCATGTTGCTGATAAAGATGCAGGGAATTATTAGTGGGGGAAATCACTGTAAGCAACCCTTTGCAGTTTACCGATGGGCAAAATCAGAAGGATGCTTCTAGCTGAACACAGCGGTTGCAAAAAGACATAGGAATAAGGTAACTATATGAGGACACTTCCAGATGGCTGCTTTCTCCAGTGATACTAATGCCTTTGCTCACTAACATCCTTTCAAATTTTCTTCATTATGAGGAATGCCCCAGTTTTGACTGAGTCTCATCTGTTTCCAGAATCTCAACAGAGCAAGGAATATTATTAGCTAGGACTGTGCCAATCATGAAAGACAAAACAGTGTTTTCGTGAAAAGGCCTGGCTTGTTGATTTGCAGAAATTGTTCTTTGGCCCTAGGTTCATTTCCCCAGATACACCCAGGGAAATCTCACATACTCCCTCCTTTCAGGAAGAAGGAGGTTGGACACCTTAATGAGAGAGCAAATGTGCTGCATGCAGAAGATTCCATGTCCAGTCCTTAGCAATGTCATGTGAAGGGTTTTTACTAGCAGGGCAGGGAAAGGCTCCTGCTCTAGAATGTGGAGAGCTGCTGCCATTTACAATGGGCTAGGCGGACTGATAGACTGATTTAGTGTAAGCAGCAGCAGCTGTGCTGCTCATCTCCATCTGATTGAGTTGCTACAACATACTAGAATGGAGAGGAAGACAGGTACAGTGGTAAGGTGCAAATGCACAGCCAGAAGTGCTGGATTGACCCTGCTCATGTGTTTGCACTGCGCTGACTTCACTGATGCTGCACCCTTATCCCTCTCTGTCTCAGCTGGATGGAGGTCAGGTGAGCATTCCAGGTGAGTGGTACTCACCGCTGCTGAGCATCAGGCAAATCCTTATGCACTGCACTGTTTCTTGCAGCAAGGGAAACTAAAACATACAGGCTCCAGTTATGGTTGGGAATGTGCTTGCTTTCCAAGTTTACTCATACCTGTGCCCCACTACTCATGATTCCTGTATTTCTGTGCAAGTAGCTCTTCATTCAAATTATTGATTATTCAGTTCTGTTGAATGCTCTCCCATTATTCAGAATAATTCTAGCTGTGCTCTGCATGCTTTCCTTGGCAAAGATACCCAAAATGCAAGACACAAAAGCTCCATAGAATATATAACCTACACATCTGGAAATACAAAAGTAGCATGCATATGATTTGATAAGAAAAAAGTTGGACAGGAGTTAAATGAGCAAAATGTATGTATTTGAATGCACTCCATTCATTCAAATGTTCTTCCCAAATAAAGAGGGCAAGAGGAATTGGAGAACGATTAGCAAGATGTTACTGTGTCATACGTATGAAGGAACAAATATGCGTTAAGCTTCTGATACAATGAGGGGAAAAGAATCTCAATTTTATATATTCTCTTGACACTCATACCTGAGATATACAATTTGTCAACACCAAGTCCTGAACTAGTTTTTTATCAGATGCAAGAATAGTTAACTGGCTACACTGTAACCTTGGGGGGAAATATCAGCTGTTATTCTATCTTTTCTTCTTAACACAATTGATATTTAGCTGCTATGAATATAAGCAAATCAGCAACATACTAGAATACAGAGGCTTATTATTTACCCCCTGTATCCCTTAATTTCCATACTTCTCACTCTTCGAGCCACCCAAGAGCATCACAGAGACTTTACATCATTGTCCTTTTGGAAACAGTGTACACAGAAGAGGGTGCTACTCCCTACAAGCCTGCACACATAATGCCAGTACCAGATAAGATGTGTGTTGGAGTCATTAGTTAATTTACATCATGTGTGCTGGTGGACAACTATGCCCTACTATGCACACACCATTTACTTATCGCCAGCCATGTTAACCTGCCTGTACAAAATTCATTGCATAAATAAATATCAGTGTAAATATGTACTAGGGTTGTGCATCTACACACAGGACACACACACAATTCCTGGCTTGTGTTCTACTTAAGTGGCACCCAAACTCATAGAAACTAAGTGCAAATCGAATTTGAGAGGCTTTGAATGGCCATCATTTTCCATGCAAGCACCACCAGCAGAACTAGGAAACAGTACAGAACCAACAAGCTTCACATCACTTCAGTGCCCCTCTCCCAAACCACTGTGATTGGAGATCCCTGATAAAACCACTCCCTGGGATTAGAAGCTAGACTTGTCAGTTACAAAAGGCCTCCCCTTCCTCCCATCTTGGCATTTTCTTTATGGCAAGCTTAGGGAGAAATGTTTAAATGCCTACAGACACGCTGCTTGCACAGTTTTTTAAGCAACACAATTCCTGAACCACTCAGTTCTGGCACCTCGCAGGTGGGTGCTCAGCTACGAGTGATCGCCAAAGAAGAAGAAGAAGAATTGCCAATATAAGAGAAGAAGAGAGGCATTCATGGTGAGTTCCAGCATATCTTTTTTCCTAGAAAAATAGCACTGTGGATCACTCCAAATAGCTTCAGAGGCCTTTGATACAGTTCAGAGTGATTTGGCTGGATCCAACTTCAGTTTGGACATGCACATCCTCAACTTTCCTTATCAGCTCAATTCACCTTACCCATAGTATGTAGAAATCTGACTGAGCTACATATTGATTTGCAAAGGTAAATTATATATTTTTCTTAAAGTTTAATGTCTAAATATCCATCACCCTCATACAGATGAACCACTCCCCAGTTCTTCCTAGAACATCTCCTGCTTTGAGCCTTGAATATCCCTTGAGAAGGGATACTGCAATCACACAGAGCACTCTGGGACATTGGGTGGGATTGGGGAATGGATTCATCATGCACACACTTCCATTAGAGCTCTCAATACAACTCCAGGCTGAGTTTTCGTATTATCTGCAGCCACTTAATTGAAATCATCCTTAGGGCTTTTGGTTGCTCTTGTTTAAATCTCATGGCATTTTCTTATCCCGGGAGACAGTTGCTGTTCAGCATAATCTCATTTACTTAAATTGCTCAGGGGTATCCGAAAAAGTTTGGATAATGAGAATTTTAGATAAACAAGACAGCTGTTTGAGGATATATTTATACACACAGATATAAAGTAAAAATTAAACTTAGATAATCAAGAGATTTGGATAACTCAGTTGTGGCCCCAGACAATATGAAGGGAAGTCCACCTGAACCCAACTCCAAGGCACAATGCAACGCAAAATGTTCTGGGGCAGGGAAGCAATGGAATTAGATATGATGTATAAAAGCTATACAGTTACTCTAATGTTATCTTATTAATGTTTTAATTACAATTGTAGCACCATAATTCTGTTATTAAGATTGATAAGACTTAATTTTATTTTCTGATGGTTTCTAAATTGGATTTTATGCCCATTTGGAAGTCATTTGAAAGGTTCTTGATAAAGCAGAGTATATATATCTATATACATTCTGTCAAAAGATATGGGTAATGTCCACCCTGGATGCACTTTTTGCATAGAAGTTGATCTACAACATAGTCCCTTTTAGGGCAACAGTAAACAATTGTACCCAAATTTCAGTCACATCAAAAAGAATGTCAGACAAAAAATATCCACAAACCTCCTTTTGAATTCTTCTATGCATGTATTTAATTATGAAAATTTGTATACTGCTTAAAGGCAAATATAGCTTATACATTAAAATTATCAATAAAAGTCAAACTTAAAAACAAGTTTTTAAAAAATCAAAATATAATTAAAAGCAGAAGTTAAGCTAAAATTACAGACTAAGCAGATGACAGCTTTTACATGTCTGGGAAGGCCTGCTTAAACAAAAAATGATTTTTTCGCAGGAGCAAAAATAGTGCAAAGGCACTTGCCTGATGTATGTGGGGTATTTATCCCAGCTAGTGTAGAATACTGGGGTTAAAAAACAACAACAATGCAGTAAACTGATCTAGGAAAGGAGGTGTAATTTTCATACAGAGTTTTCATTCTGAAAACCAAAAGAGTCTTGGATCAAACATGTTCCAATGAATTCCCTTCCGATTCCTGTATTTGGAGTATTTTTTATCCCAGCTAGTGAAAAGTCTTGGGATACTGAATGCCCCATGGAGTTCCTCAAATGGCATCATACCAAAGGAAGCAAAATTAAATTTCCTTCTTCTCACACATTCACACCTACCATGTTTGGGGTCATTTTAATTTCCCAATATAAATTGGAATATCGCTGAGGGTAATAAAATGTCCAGAAAACCCATCTATGCAAGTTTCTTAGGTTCCTATGAAGAGTGCAATTCTATGCCATCTTACAGAGAAGATAGTCTCACTGTATTCAGTTTAGTTTCCTCCTGTGTGTACAAGATTGCAGCTTTAAGAGTGCAATCTTGTACATGTCTCCTCAAGAGTAAGCCCAAATGAGTTCAGTAATACTCCTATATAAGTGAGTATTGAATTGCAGCCTACTAAAGCATAAGAGCACTCATAAGTTATGCTGCATTTTCCTCTTGGTACGCTGAAAAAATGTGTTTAGGGACATCACAAGCACACACAACCCATGTCTAAAGCAGGGGTGGGAAACTTGTGGCCACCCGGATGTTGTTGGGCTCCATCATCTCTGATCATTGATCATGCTGATGGGAGCTGAAGTCCAGCAACATTTGACAGGCTATGAGTTTCTCACCCCAGATCTGGAGCAGAAAGAGACATCAAGTCAGAAGGCAAATACTTCTTACTTGAATCCCAACTCTAAATAGCATAACCTCTCCCTCTAATAACAAACTTAAATAGTGACTGTAGACCAGACAGGATTGGAGGAGGAAAAGGTGAGAAACAAGATGGAGGAATCTATGTTCAGAGGAAGCTGGAAGTTTGCATGTCAGGGTGGAAAACCTTCTGCGTGGAGTATTACAAGGTTGTCAGCTTTATAACACAGGTGATTTGAAAGCTAGAATGTGTAGGAGAAAGAGACATGGAAAAACATGGTGCAAATCAAAAGTGCAGCAGCAGCAAATGAATCCTAACCTGAAGGCTAGGATAGGCTAGCAACTTCCAAAGGAGACTGCCCATTGGGGCTCCTGGTCCCTTTAAATTGCTCAAAGTTTTCCAAGACTTCATGAAGCCTTGGGGAACAGGATCCCTTGGGAATCAAGGACATTAACCATGCTTGTATTTTACCAGGCTGCTCTATGCAGATCAGAATGGGAGCTCTGTTCAAGCTACCCAAGGAAGTGCAGATTTCCTCTGTTACGAAGTTGCACAAGTACAAAAATGTAGCTAATTTCGGCATGACACCAAGAGAGAAATAGCTTCCCCATGAGCATGAGATACATGTATATTTGTAAATCTGCTCCATTCCCTTCCAAAACACAGAGTAATTTAATGGCATTTAGCTGAATAACAGATATAAGTTGGGGCTCATGCATTAAAAAGCATGAGAGTAGTACTTTTAGATCAAGGCACAACAGAAGTGGCAGCTGCCCACTGTCCTCTTGTCATGTTGTCTAACAGGACTGGAACGCATGCAACAAGGATCTCATGAATTATATATCCAGGAAATGCTCTGAGCACTATGCACAATAGATGGACGTGCCCATTGTGGTATCCATATGTTAAGAAACTCTTTTAAAAACCAATGCTGGATTTTGTAAGTGGTACTCCTGATTTGCAATCCACCCAAGGCAGACCCAGACTTAGTTAAATATGTATTTGAAGCAAGTTTTCCTGACAAAAATTGTTGGCAACAAAACAAGTCACCAATTAAAAGAATGCCCTCAATTCTTGTCTTTGTGCTAGCTTTAGTCCTGCAATCCCCAAGGGCCTGCTCAGATGCTGTGCTTTCAAAATTGTGGAATTCTCTCTGCGTGTGCAATGGACATGGGCATTTATTTTTCCTGTGGCATGATTTCAACAATAAGAGTATTCCCTAAGTTTCCTTAATTCCTCAGAAAGTAGTTGCAGAAATCTATAACATCTCCAGAAGCAGAACTAGCACTTCTGTGGGTTGGATAGCAGAGGGTTAATGGACCTCAGAGTACTGCTATGGACTGAGGGACCCACCAGCCAGGTTGTATTCTGGCAGGTGTATTCTGCAACACATCACTGATGAAGTAAGAGTGTGTTATTGGGGGATTTGTACTGAATCGTCCCTATAGCATTCCTCACATAGCATAGCCCTATTCTGCAGGGCTTCAACAGTTCTTTATTTGTTGTTCTGCAGGGCTTTCCCACTTGTTCCTACATGATCGGGGTCTGTGGTCCTCTTGTGCTATAGCATAACAAAAAAAGCATGGGCCGTTGTTGTTAGCAAAAGTTGCATGTTCTCAGCAGGAAGTTCCTAGAATGAATGTCCACTCTGAAACCTTTGCAGGTGCAAACAGAATTGAAACCAGGACCACATATATCCACCCTAATACCATCATGACTACAAATAATCATGAAAGCACAATAAAACTCTATCTAGAGAGGGGGCAACATTATTTTATTTTTCAAATACAACTCAAAATTGTATTGACAAAAAAATCACAAGGTATCTTACTTCGTCCACAAGTCCTGGCAAAGTTGCCAAGTACCTTCCTTTTGTTAAGGATTGGTTGGTTAGTGGATAAAAGTATTTGTATATCACCATTTCATACAATATCAGGGCAGTATATATGAATATATAAACAATAAAACATGAAAAAAAAATAAAAGCAGCACAAAGCAGATTGGCTGATTGCTCTCAACAGTTGTCCTTCTATAACCCTGCTTAGGAGTTCAGGAAGTATAACTGTGTATGGCTCTATAGTTGTAAGTCCTCCTTGTAGTTGCAAGCATCACTTTTATGTTTGCTCTGTAGCTGCAGTACTGAAGCTGCAGCGGGACTAGAACCACGGTAGGTTGCCTATGTAAAAGACGAGATTTCATATAAATAAATGCTTTAGAGAGGAAACACTTCTGCTCCAGGGGGCAGATGAAAAGATTTATCATCCCCAGTTTCATCTTTGGCCCTGCTCTGAAATCTGTCGATTTGCAGTCACTTTAACTGCAGTCAAATCATCACCACAGCTTGGTTCTTTAGGTTTAATTGAGAGTTTTCTTAGGGCTCTAAAAACGACAAGTGCCTTGGCGAGGGAGCATCTTTTACTGCACATATAAATACTTTACACTTTTATTGTGCTGGTTTGTCATTCACTACCTCTCTCTCTCTCTCTCTCTCTCTCTGTCTGTCTGTCTCTCCTTTTCTTTTCTTTTTTCCTGTTAATGATGAGCATTAAAACACATATGCAATTAAAGGCAAAAAGATGATAGGAGTAGATCCTTCAAAAAAGCACAAAAAAGAATATGCACTCTGAAGTGTGAATAGATAAAGATAACCAAATTCAAACAAAATTGAAATTAACAGCCTATCAACCAAGTGACACTATTAATAAATGTCCACAACAAACAAGGACAGAAGGGACTCTGGGAGAAAAAGAATGTAATTTAATTAAACAAAGTGGAACACAGGAAGGCACCCATAGTTGGTAGTTGCATGAAGAACTGAACAAGGATTTTTGACAATAATTGAGTTTGTATTACTCATTGTATAATGTGATCCATATCAGATTTGCTTTTCTATTGATTCAGGAGGAAACAGTCTAGGTGTATGGGATGGATTTTAATTGCTATCGCTTGCAGTTAAAGGTTTTGGAAATGATGTGGTGTGCAATTTCCTCCTAAATACTGATAATTGAAGTTTTATTACCATTGGATAGAAATCATTTAAAGGGGTGGGGGGAAATTCTTTGGGAAAATTCAACCAAAGTTGACAGAATATCTTCAGGCAAACTATAAAACCACTTTAAGATTATTTATTTGGCATCCTTCCACTACATCTTTTGCACAATGGTATCTCTGGACAGCTTACAAAAAATAAATAAATAGAAAAGTAAATTAGAACAAATAACAATAAAGAGACCAGATTACGCAATAAAGACAATACAATAAAACCAGCAGGCAAAACCATTAATAAATAAATACAGCAGATAAAATGCAAGTAACTGAGACTTCAAATGTCACTAAACTCATTAAATGTATTTTAGACCCAAATGGACTTCACCTACAAGCTAGCAGGACACTTCTGGAAGGGGAGTTCAAAACTCTGGGCACCAGCACTGAAAGTCCTATCAGTGAAAGTCCACCAGGAACAGAAAGGATGAAAGAGAAAGGTTGAGGACCAAAGAAGCACATGGCTACTACCTTGTTGAAACTAAGCACGTCTGAGTTTGGTCACTGCCTGAATGCAAGAGCACCTGGGAACCGTGTGTGCTGCCTTGGTTCCATGATGGAACAAAGCTGTGATATAACTATATAAAGCTTACAGAAAACAAAGCCAAAAATACAGGCCACAATTTAATCCAAAGCCAGGAAATCAATAAGCTGAAGTGTGCCCAATTTTGTTCCGAATTGTGGCCAGATCTTTCTGGGGTGCTTCATTAACTGCACAATTCTGTTCCCATTGATACAACCATTGATAACCATATAGTCTGTGGCTGCAGCTAAAATGATTTAAGAAGACCAAGGAACAGAAAATATAAAGAAGACAAAGCTTCTGGGAAGTGACAGAGTTGTATGAAAAAGTAGCAAAGGTAGGATAGGGTTAACAGGCAACAGAAATGCAGAAAATATTGAGTTTATAGCTGAAAAATGCCAGATCCTATGGGAACTGAATTTCCTTTATATTTCTTTCTCCTTGATATTATTTTAGTCATCTCTTCAATTCATTAACCCCCCTTGCCTATACAGATAAAATGAAATCTATTTCTGCATCTGGCCACAACTATTTTCTTTTGGTTATCAGGGCTAACATCTGTTTTCCTTTGAGTTCTATTCAGCTATGGAATAACTAGACTTTTCCACAGCTCAGATGTGTTCTCTACACTTTTCTTCTGGTCATATGAGCTACACATTTGAATAAAACTTTAAGAGTTGGAATCCTTGCTGAACTATTATGGAAAAGCAATGGGGTGGGGTGGGCAATTAATGCTATATACACTTTTAGGGTATTTTCCCTATGACACTTCCCCTACACAAAAAATTAGAAAAAATGCAGTAACACAACCTCATTCCACCAAGTAATCACTATAGCAGGCATAGGGAAAACTCGGCCCTCCAGATATTTTGGGACTACAACTCCCATCATCCCTAGCCAACAGGACCAGTGGTCAGGGATGATGGGAACTGTAGTCTCAAAACATCTGGAGGGCTGAGCTTGCATATGCCTGCACTATAGCAACAACTGCAATAGTTCCCTTGGGACAGTGGCATTGAATCCCATTTTCCCAAAGCAAGAACATATTACTGGCTGCTGGAGTGGAAATGCAGTTTTTCCATGACAGATTCTTTCAGCTTAAGGTAACTAAGACATTTTGAATCATTGCAATGCTTCTTGACGCTGACTGTCTTCAGGCATCCAAATATGTAAGTGATAAACATAAGAACATAAGGAGAGCCTGCTGGAGAAGGCCAATGGCTCATCTAGTCTAGCATCCTGTTTTCAGAGTGGCTGAAAAGTTGCCTCAAGGAAACCAGCAAGAAGGATTTGAGCCCTTTCCTGTCCTGTGGTTTCCAGAAACTGGTATTCAGAAGCACTGCTGCCTCTAGCTGTGGAGGCAGACCATAGCTATTGTCTCCAGTAGCATTTGGGGGAGGAATGGGTGTGAGGAGGCAGAGCCTTCATGCATTTTGTACTGTGTGCCAGTCCCTAGATAGTCCACCCCTCAAAATGTATGTTCTATACAGTGGTACCTCAGGTTAAGTACTTAATTCGTTCCAGAGGTCCTTTCTTAACCTGAAACTGTTCTTAACCTGTTCTGAAGCACCACTTTAGCTAATGGGGCCTCCTGCTGCCGCCGCGCTGCCGGAACACAATTTCTGTTCTCATCCTGAAACAAAGTTCTTAACCTGAAGCACTATTTCTAGGTCAGCGGAGTCTGTAACGTGAAGCGTATGTAACCTGAAGCGTATGTAACCCGAGGTACCACTGTATATGCATTCAAACTGTATGCATGGAGGCTCTATGTGTACAGCTGGGAACCCTGTACAAAGTAGGATTCCTGAATATGCAGAGGAGCCAACTGTGTCTTAGTCTGTACAAGCAACCTGATGAGATGCAAGTATAATCAAACTGAATTCTTAGAGAATTGGCAGCAATATAATAACTTTATCCTTACTATCTGTAGCCAGTGTGGTGTAGTGGTTAAGAGCGGTAGTCTCATAATCTGGGGAACCGGGTTCGATTCCCCGCTCCTCCACATGCAGCTGCTGGGTGACCTTGGGCCAGTCACACTTCTCTGAAGTCTCTCAGCCCCACTCACCTCACAGAGTGTTTGTTGTGGGGGAGGAAGGGAAAGGAGAATGTTAGCCGCTTTGAGACTCCTGAAGGGGAGTGAAAGGCGGGATATCAAATCCAAACTCTTCTTCTTCTTCTTCTGATCTATCACAAGGAGATAGGATGTATCCTCCTCACCCCCAATTTCCTCATTCAACTCCAGCACCTGTCATTACTGTCATTGACGGACTAATCGTGCATTTGACTTGCGGGGGAACCTATTCAGCCACCCTGGCCCCTTTGGCTCAGAAACCAAGAGCATTCCATCAACACAATCTCCAAAGCTGGGGAACAATGTGAAGGAAGTTGGTTAAATGCCCATCTCCCATAGGATGCCTCTGAATGCTCAGCTAGGCTAAAGGTTAACCCCCCTACCAGCACATATCACATACCTGGTAAATTTGTAGCAGGAAAAGGCAATTAGCAATACTGAACAAGACCATGTCCAACAGTAAAGATCCGTGTGGAGCAGGTGAAAAGAAGATGCTCCAATCATGGGATACCCCCCAAAATCCTACTTGGCCACCCAAAAGCAGCAACAAGGTTTCACCACGCTACTCAAAGAGCAGCTGGGCAGGCTGTTGTGCTGGTCTGCCACTCCTGTGACAGCAATGCATTAACTCCCCTGCTTGGTCAAATATTGGCCAAGTAAAATCTCAGCCACTCCCTACTTGTGGCAGGAAGTATTACGGACTACTTTCATGATGGGGTGGGGTAAAGTTGCACCTATTTTATTAGAGAACAGCCCCATCTTTCCATGGCACTACACTCATCCCCCCATCTGTGATTATCTGAGGAGGATAGTTTCAATAGTTGCAGTACGTGAATGGGAGCAGGAACATATGTATCTATACATACACATACATAAATGCAGAGCTTGGGCAATGCTATTTCTCTGCAACAGCTGTAACTCTGCAACTGAGGAACAAGTTATTATCTAGCACAACAGTTTTCTGAAAATGCCCTAGGTAGCCATACAAATGATGCTTGTTTCTCTATGGTGCTAATTAATGAGAGTCTTGCACAGAAACCAATGGGCAAGCTCTTTGCAGGTGCTGTTTGGACTCTTGCTGCCAAACAGGGATAAGAGCCTAGTGAAAACAGAGGAGGAAACAAATCTAATCAGGATTTCAGAGGCAGGAATAAAAACCTCAATTAAATGATGATTAAACATATGATCCATTTTGTGTAACAAATCTATAACCACAAAGGAAATGTTCCACATGTTTATCTTTCTATTATGCACGTGTCTAAGTGAGAACTGAAGAGATACTGGAAAGCATGGGCAATGGAAGCAAATGGACCACAGGGCAGTCACAGCCACCTGCTTAAAAATAACCCAACACCTGACATTTCATCTTACATTACTAGGAGGCTAGATCAAAGGCTGTGGCAATGCATAATGCAATGACTGAAAACCAAATCCTCTTTACATGATCCAATGACTTTAGATCCTGGTGGTGAAGGGAGGGTGGTAATAATAATAATGGTGGTGGTGGTGGCAGCGGCAGCAGCTGGAGAAGGATTGCTAACATATATTTGTTGTTGTTGTTGTTGTTTAGTCATTTAGTCGTGTCCGACTCTTCATGACCCCATGGACCAGAGCACGCCAGGCACTCCCGTCTTCCACTGCCTCCAGCAGTTTGGTCAAACTCATGCTGGTAGCTTTGAGAACAACATATCTTTAGGAGCATATTTAACTTATTTGTTTATTTCAAAGTAGAAGCCACTAGCTTTCACCTATGAGAATGGAACAAGAACTCTAAAACAGAGCCTCTTTTGCTCTTCATCGTTATTGTTTCCTTAAAGGCAACCTGTAAATCAGGTATTGCAAACTTCTGGCTGTCCAGGTATTGATGGTTTCCCAACTCCCATCAGCCCCAGTCAGCATGGCCAAGAGCTAGAGATGCTGAGAGCTGTAGTCCAACAACATATGGAGGGCCACAGATGTCCCATCCCTGCTCTAAATAATGTCGTTTGCACACCATTGCTCAACCTGATCAGAAATCATGGTTTTATTCTGCATCCATCCCTGTATTTGAGCTGTCCTTATGTTTCTGCTTCATTTCTGCCTAGAAACCTGAGAAGTGCTCTTCTGCTTACAATCCTGATCTGACTCAGTTCTAAATTAGCACGATTCCTCAGCGCTGACCAAGCACTGATGTCTGGCTTGGCCTCCACTTTTTTCTTCTGGGCCCCCACAGAGAAACACACTGACTTCCCTAATCCTGGCTTGCATTGCTTTCCTGCTTTGCTCACGTAATCATCTAGAAGTTCACTTGACTTGGAAGGCATAGTATTTACTTTTGTGCTGTTTGTGATTTATATCTTTATCTCGTACACTGCATGGAGATTATTATTTTATTTGCATTCTAAATAAAGAAATATTTGTCCAGCCACAGCTTGGCAAACGTCCCAGTTTAAATTAATGGTACATCAAAGCATGCAAATGCCCATCATGGTTTTTAGATTACTGCCCACAATTAACCATTTGCTACTCTGCCCTACATACAAAACATGATCCACATCATGAAATTAATGTCAGATTGCAATCCCATACATGCTTACTGAGCTCAATAGGGCTTCTCAATAAGAATGCATAGGACTGCATCACCAGAGCCCTGAAATAAGACTTGACTCAGTGAAGACTACATGTTGTGTGGAGGTCCCCAAATATTCTCTCAGTTCTTGAATGACAATCAACATCTGATCTGGCTGCTTCTTTGGCTCTATGACAGAATCTTGTCTGGCTTTCTAAATGAACATGGATCTAATGCCAAATGTTCATTTTGTTGCTCATGCTAACCCAGCACACTTTTGGCCGATGCTCAAATCACAGCTAATAAAACAATGTAAATCTATCCTACAAACCCCAGGATTCTCTCTTTAGATAGCAGTGGTTGTTATTATGACAATAGGCATTGAGAACTCATTAAGTTGGCTTCCAGTTGTACCATGTTGCAAATATTATATACTGTAGAAGAGTACGGAATGCAATTCATCTTTGTTGAATAATACACTCAAAGTGAGTACCCATTAGTGAGGCCGATTACGCTCCAGAGCACCTCATTAAATCTTTGACTCTCTGGCATCCATCTAATCAAGACAATTGTGCATCATTGTAATGCTTTTCAACTATGACACCACCAACCACACTTGGAGGAGGTCAGTTCTTGAAAACCTGAGAAAGTATTGATCTTTGCATAGCAGGGCTTTAAAAAGAGGGTAAATAATCCATATTTTAAATGTCTTTAAAGGAAGGCTGTTTTAAAAACCATGACAATTAAGGCATGCCTTATTGCCTAATTTGTGAAGGACAAAAGCACACATGGCTCTTTCAAAAACAACAGAGCCTTTGTTTGTTCCCCTTTGTATACATTTCTAAATCATTAATCTTAATGTGTTCCATGCATGCAGCAAAAGAGATCTTTTGAGAATTGAAAGTAAGAATTCTTGCAGATGAACGTACTGTTTCAAGTCTTTCTATTTAATAATGAGACATTTAATCAGGGGGGAACAACTTTTATATTTGGATATTGCAATGTTTAGTTGCACAAAGAAGGAGTCCCCTGAAGAACTGAACACCGCCAAGCAACTGTGAGGCAAACTTTTTATCTGGATTTGTAAAGAAGAGGACAACACACTGCAAACATTAATCACAACTATGCATATTTGAGGAGGGACGCGGGTGGCGCTGTGGGCTAAAGCCTCAACGCCTAGGGCTTGCCGATCGAAAGGTCGGCGGTTCGAATCCCCGCAGCGGGGCGCGCTCCCGCTGCTCGGTCCCAGCGCCTGCCCACCTAGCAGTTTGAAAGCACCTCCGGGTGCAAGTAGATAAATAGGTACCACTTACCAGCGGGAAGGTAAACGGCGTTCCGTGTGCGGCTCTGGCTCGCCAGAGCAGCGATGTCACGCTGGCCACGTGACCCGGAAGTGTCCCCGGACAGCGCTGGCCCCCGGCCAATAGATGTGAGATGGGCGCACAAACCCCACAGTCTGTCAAGACTGGCCCGTTCGGGCAGGGGTACCTTTACCTTTACCTTTTATGCATATTTGAATCTGATAACCAACTTCAAACATATATTTATGACACTTTAGTTTAAAAGGCAATATGAATATTGAAGACAAGATGAATATTAACTTTACATGTGTGAAGTATTCTAAATTTACACTCAAAATGCACAGTTGCTCCTGTTTAGAGCAGTGACGTTTATGATCAGCCTACAAAGTATAAGAAATAAATATTCTTTATTTCACTACATTAATTATCCAGACTCCCAAAATATCAAATTATCACATTTAGACTTGTTTAATCAGTTTCTGCAAATGAGTGATAGAGCACCGTTGACATCCTTTTTTCGATGAATTTATAAACATGCAAAGTCCATGCAAAAACATATTTGTAAAGAGGAGAGCTCCTTTGTTTATTTGGAATCTCATGTGCTTGTTGACACCCTTTTGTCAGTGAATTTATAAATATATAAAGTCCATGCAAAAGCCAATTAATAAATGGGAGATATTCTTTGTTTATTCAGAATCTTATGCACCTGGAACTTGTTAGGTTAATGAAAGATTTTCACTCTGTTGAAACAAGTCCGTAGAGTCAGCGGGCATTTGGTTATCTGTATACAGTGAAGCAAATGAGAGTCTTGCCTTTTTATTACAACTATTTACTCATATCCTCAACTTATGAATTCTGAATATGTCAAGTACTTGAAATGCACTAAAAGGAAAGTATTATGATGTGAGGACTGTGGATCCAGATAATGATAATAGAGAGGATGGGGAAGAATGGGGGAGGATCACACCCAGTCAGAACCCCAGAAATTCCCACCTTGCCAGAGACCACTACAGAAGGACAGTCTACAGAGCCAGAATGATCCAAATCTACATCACCTGAGAAAGTAGTTCCATTCCCACTGACTTTGAGGATGTCTCCACCTCAGAATTTTCCACAGTGAGAGAGGCATCCCACTGCTACTACTCAACAGCCAAGGGAAGCAGGAGACTCCCAAGTCCCATTGAACTGTAGGCCCGAGGTATTACTCAGGATACCTTCAAGGAACATCAGACAATGAGATCTAACAAAGTTACCCCATTTGTGCAAGATTTGTGCAATGGATTTTCCCCTCCCATTCCTTTTCCTGCAACCCCTGCAAATCTGTTTTGAGTTCTGGAGCAGACTGGGGCGGGTGGGCATGCAGGGACAGGAGAGGGAGAGAACTTGCTCCCTCTGTTGCACAGGAGTACTAAAGATCAACATTGGCTGCAGACAATTGCTTTGTGCAACTCTCCTACTTTGCTGATCTATAATCTCCAACGCCTGCTCCACAGGGAGTTGGCCAAGGTCCTGATCATTTGTAGCTACACGGCCCTCTCACCAAGTCTTGTCATTACCCCTGGAACCAGACACATAAGATAGGGATACAGTGAGCTAAATGGCTAATATAGACCTTGCTGCGCCATCTCACTTTAATTCTGCCTCAGAGTCCTGTCAGCTCCCTTGGTTGAGAAGTGCGAAGAAGAGCAAAAGAGCCTCACCTCTCCCACCCTCAGTAAAGTCCAGCTGAGCAACAGCTTCTCCCAGGCAGGCCATGGCGTTAAGAAGAAAAGAGTGACTGTGAAAACAGGAGGAGTTAGGTGTATGTTTGGGGGGGGGGGTTCTCTTTTAATAATTTTAAAAGTGATGTGACCTTGTAGCTCAATGCAGTCTTTTCACATGGGTTTCTTGAATGCAGTATAACATTTTATGTGTTGTAATTTTGTTGTTATTTTTATTGATTATAATTTAATAATTATTTACTGTAATTGCTGAGAGTGAATTTCTGTTTAATTATGATTTGTTGACATCTTGAGATTTTTTCTGTACTATTCTAATGAATTATTGAATATTACTTTGATATAAGTTCTTTATTTTAAACCATACTTTTAATGTGATTTATTTTATTGGCTCAGATTGTTATAAGATGGTGATCATGCATATTTTGTTGTTGTTTTCAGCTTGCAAACTGCCTTGTGCATTGAAAGGCGATATACAAATGAAAAATGAAATGAAAATAAACATGGCAACCAGCCATTATGCACATTTACCATTCCTTGTGGGGAATGTGCACATGATCTGGCCATAAACCTGGCCACAAAATGCTGTTGGGGCATGCAAATTTCTTCCCAAGGCTTGCTGGAAAGTGTATAAAATAACCTGGAAATGTGCACAGTGGTCAGTTGTTGTGCATTCAGCTAACATTACCCTTCAAAAATACAGTTAATAGGTTCTAGTGTTAGCTGATGGCCTTGAAACCCATTCCTTACCCACTGACTTGTTCTATGTTCCAAGCTCTTCCTATTTCTTCCTGCCTCCCTTTCCAGGGTGCCATTGGCTGTCACAGTGGCGGACAGCAGGCATAGTTACCATGGTTTCTCTAGTTGACATTGGCTTTGTTGTTCTGATGTCATATTGATATTAGGAAACAGAGAGTCAGGTAACTGGTGCTATGTGGCCCTTTGTATTTCAAGGTCCATGAGTTACTTCTGTTCATTTGCATTGCATTATTATTGCCTAGATATGATTGGCTTTTTAATAATGCTTTGTTGGTGTGAATTGGCTGAGTAGTTTCAAAGCCTTTTGATGAAAACAGAATGTTTGCTGCATGTGATTTTCTTAATTGCTGAAAACCCTCAAGTTGAAACTTGAAACAAAAAATATCCTTACTTCAAAAGGAACCACTTCATTAAAAAGGTCAGGGGTATCATATTTTTTAACTAAGCTAACGTTCTGCAGAACATGACTATTCAATTACAGTGCATCATTGAAACAAATAGCTGTACTTTAAAAGAATATGGATGTGGGTGTGAACAACATGATCAGTATTAATCCATATTCTGATATAGATCTCACTCTATTTTCTCCATTAAAACATACACCAGATTCAAAGTAATTGCATTTTATCCAATCATAGAGTATTATGCTGGACAATTGTGCAATGATAACTATATTGATTTCAGCATGACCTCAGACGTACCAGTTTATATTCTTAAGCATTAAATGGGATTCTCTAAATCTAAATGATATTTTTAACAAAAGGTATTTTAAGAAATAAATATCAGGCTAGCAGTTCCCAGTGTTTCTGTCACTGGTTTTTTAAAAAATACAATTTTAGAAAAAAAGATAATGAGATAGCTTTCTGGTTCTCAATGGAGTACGCTGGCTAGCAGAGGCTTGCAATGTTCTGGGACCTCTCAGTTGTACCTGTGGCCATGAAAGAAGATGCTGCAGCTGCAGTTATACCCATGGATCCACAAATCTATTGCATAAACCACATGCACAGTAAACTGTATGATTCAGGCTTCTGCATTTGGAACAGTTTCTGTAGATGGAACTTGATGGCTATGCATTGATTCAAAATAAAATATTTATTTACAGCACAATCTATGAAGTTAGCTTCATTGAGTTCAATGAGAGTTGATTGCATATAACTATGTATTGGATTTCAGCCTAGGCCTGCAAATGCAACTATACACAATTAAATACAGTGGTACCTCAGGTTACAGATGCTTCAGGTTATAGATGCTTCAGGTTACAGACTCCGCTAACCCAGAAATAGTACCTCAGGTTAAGAACTTTGCTTCAGGATGAGAACAGAAATCGTGCAGTGGTGGTGTGGCAGCAGCGGGAGGCCCCATTAGCTAAAGTGGTACATCAGGTTAAGAACAGTTTCAGGTTAAGAACAGACCTCCAGAATGAATTAAGTTCTTAACCTGAGGTACCACTGTACTATGTCCTATTGGACACAACAGAATCTGCTTCAAAATAAATATGGATAGGATCATACTGTCAATACCACACCCCTTCCCTTTCAGTTTACAATCAGAACTGTACAAAAGAGCACCACGGTCATATCCATGTTCTACTGAAGTCAACAGAATTTTCTTCCGAGTAGACATGTATAGATTTGCACAGTTAAATAGGAGACCAGCAAACAAAACTCTGTTAAGAAGCAGAATTAAGGACTTAAGTAAGTAAAAGATACTAAAGGACCTTGAGCAGGGTCTTCACCTGGTGCTAAATATACACACGCTGATAATTCACGGTAGTTGTACTTAAGACTTGTACATTGATTTGAATGTGACTATGTGGGATATCACCCATAAGATTTGGTACCAGGCAAAATTGCCCCAGGATATTGTTTCATATATGAGGTGACAAAATTCCTTTTCCTGATAGCTGTCTTCCTAACTTGTGCAGGGTCTGAAAAGCTGGGCTTATTTGAGCAGGTCTGTGTGAGTAGCTGGCCATTTAGACTGGGACTGAAATGATAAAGAATAAGAATAAGCTTCTCTTACAATAAAGCTAGGTTACTAGATATGAAAGTAATAAAATGCAACAGTGGTTGTTTCTTTAAGAAATAAATGCAATAAGCATAGAATAGTAAGAGATCTCCTCAAACTCATATTCTTACATCCGTCATTGGACTGTTAAATTCATTTCATGACAGACACAACACAATGACTGTCTTGTGGATCAACTGTCTATTTTTTTAAAAAAATGAATAATTTCCAAGCTAGTTTGAAAGGTGCACAGCAGGAATAGCTCAAAAGTTTCAGAAGCACAATAAACTACCATATGCTCAGAAATGAAATTAGGAGACAAATCTATATCTGAGTTTCCTCACAGAAGGGAGTTGAGTTGGTTTCATACCACATAATTAAATGCCAGTCATACCTTTTCCGAGGTGCAGAAGTTTGATCTATTTTTATATTAAAGCAGTAAGGGAAAATCTTTTAAGAGCACTCGGCTGATTCATCACTCAGGCTGTAGAATGACAGCACCATTCACTCTGTGAGAAGGTATTAGCATCATCAGACAAAACAAAGCTGAACCTTTGCCATGCAAATTTGATTTACCCAAACTTTTATTCACCTGTTCACTGTGTCACTTAAGTTGGCCTGTGTCAATTCCTATGTGAAAAGTAGTCTGGAGGTTTTATTATGCCCATGTTTTGGTCCTTTATCAAACCATTGGATAAAATATGTTGAACAGTTCAATGTAATTGGTTGCAAAGTATTTTAATAAAGTGGGACTCAGCACTCTCTGTGAAAGATGAAATAATGTCCATTCATATAGAATTTATTAGAAAAGGGGTAAGCCTGAGAATCATTCTGAAAAGGATTTCCTCCCAGATGGTGGTGGATTTCAGATACTGAAAATATTACAAACCACAAGTTTTTTCCAACTGCTGGTTAGTAAACCAGTAAAGACAAACTTTACAAGTGACAGGGAAGAGTAAGTGATCGGACTTACCAGTCCTTCCACAGCTTAACCTTTTAACCAAATGAAACCTTTGGACTGCAGACAATAAAGCTTCAATTACAAGAGGGGCGGGATTCAATTCCTTTTTTTATTTCTGAAATATCCCCACGTAGATTAGCATTCGTTCAAGAAGAGTCATTATATTACAATGTACACATTACATTCTGTTACAACATATCCATCAGCCACCTGCTATGTGCTGGTTGCTGTAGAAACCAACAGTGCCAGCTTTAGATGTCTGCCTTATTTTGGGGGTATGATTATCTGACATGGTCACAGCTCATTAAACCCAAGATGTGATCGTGCGGATACATTCACAGTAGCTGCTACTCTCTCCTCACCTAATGGTACCTGAGGTACTGTCTTCAGCTGTTGTCTTAGACCCCTTTACACATATTCTGAATGGCTTGTTTGCTGCTGTCGCCCTGCAACTCCAGCACTAGCTGAAGTCTGTATCCGTGTTTCCCAAACTTAGGTCTTCAGCTGTTTTTGGAGTACAACTCCCATCATCCCTAACTAGCAGGACCCAGTGGTCAGGGATGATGGGAACTGTAGTCCAAAAACAGCTATAGACCCAGGTTTGGGAAACACTGATCTATATCATTTGAAGGTTCCCAACCGCATTGTTGGCCCAGTAGCATATTTATCATACTATGCAAGCAACGGGTAGGCCACTGAAAAGTGTTAGACTGGCATTATATTCTAAACCAGATATGTTTCTACAGCAGGGATGGCAACCTTCTTCAGAATAAGGGCTGCATTCCCTCCTGTGCAAACTTCTAGGGGCCACATGTCAATGACCAGCAGGGCCAGCAGCAAGACTGGGTGGAGCAACGACTATATTTTTAACCTTTCTACAGTAGGTGAATCTCTGCGTACACTCACTCACCCCTCTCTATCCTTCATCCAGGCAAGAGCCATTAACAGAGTTGAAGGAAACATTACAGCCAGGCAAAACCACTCCAGGAGGATGTGGGAGGTGTAGCCTTAGAAAATAGGGTTTGACTGGGAAGCAGGTATGGCTTGGAGGGAGTTCTGAGGAAGACCTGATGAGCTGCAATTGATCCCTAGTGCTGAGGTTTCTTACCCTTGCTCCACAGGAACCACCTGGACAGAAGTCCTGGCCAGCATAGGAGCAATTGTGGGCACACCAGTATCCATGTTGCTTGGGGTGACCATATTCACAAGACAGCCAAGAGTTCTACTTGCAATATTGTGCCAAGAGAAGGAACAGTGAAATACTTCACACCCTTTTTGAATATAAGCATTTATTTCCAGAGGACTTGCAGCTGCCAAACTTAATAATGGGAAATTGAAAGTCAAATAGCCCATATTAGCCTGTCAGAGGTTGATGGAATTCACATCCCATTTTCTTCCTGCAAACGGAGTCTACTAGATCTCTGTAACAACCTTACAGCTGAGGGAAATCTCTGCAGACTCCTTGCGGGAGCCATTTAAACTGACCTATGATAATGTTGTACAGGAGCACAAATCATTTATGATCTTTGAGAGATCATGGCAGACAATTTTTATACAACAAAGAAACATTGCAGAAATGCAGCTTTGAGGGGAGTATGAGCGATACCTGCACAGATATGATCTAGATTATCTTTTTCCCTGAGACACTGAAATTCATATATAACAAAGTGCTAGCAGCATCCTTTTTTAAGAGTAGAACTGTTCATAAATGCTACAAATGTGCTTTTCCTCTCATTCTTATCAGCCATGCCTCATAACGCCTAAATGCAAGTGATAACAGAATATTCTGAAGCCTCATGAATGAAAAAAGCAAGTTGACTTTGCGGAACAAAGCAAAAAGAAAAGAAGAAAAGGTAAAAGGCTTAAGCATATATTCAATAATGGCATTCATATAGCACTTCAGAGCGTTCAAAGAGCTTCACATACATTATCTTGGTACGGTAATCCTTGCAGCAGCACTGTAAGTTAGGTCTGGGCTATTATTTCTGCATTGCAGATGGAGGTTGAGATGGAAAGATACTAGCTTTTCTAAGGCCATTTGGAATGTTCATGGCAGGTGCAAGGTTTGAATCAGAAAGGTTTCGCTACAGTCTCATAACTACGAGGCTATTCTTGTTCACTGATTTAACAGGAGTGTATGCTAAACAACCAGTTTGTCTCACCTGACACTTACGTTGTTGTCTTTTAGGAACACAGAAAGCTGTCCTAGACTGAATCAGGTGATTGACAGGTCTGCCCTCTGATCAGCTTACAACATTAATTTTACTGGCAATCATTTTATTTGAAGAGTAACAGCAATGCAGCCCTAAAAGACAAGCTGAAAGATACAACATGAGTTCTCTCAAACACTGCAGAGGCCACTATATTCTAAAGCTGAATGAACGTACAAGCCATATTTTCATTTTATAAAAATAATATATATTTATTTTTAACTTGCACCTTAATAATTTCTTGCAGGACCAAATACAGGTTTTCCTTAGCAGTGCCTTCTTGAGATCCTCCACCAACTCATTCTGATCAGTTTCCTGCTCTCTCAGAAAGCAACTGCTGCTGTTAATCACAGTGGCTGCAGCCTGAAAAATCAGTTACTCAAGGACTGGTCACAGTGAAGTCAAGTGTAGCCCAATCAATCTAAAAGTGCTAAGGGCCAGCATAATCTCATTTATTGGCGGTGGTGGAAGGCATGAACCAATATTGGTTAAATCTGAAGCTATTTACTATTTGCTTTGACAGGAAGCTAGTGAATTCTGATAAGAATCATATATACTAACTGCAAACTCAGTTGTCCGAGTACCAGGCCACAATAACACCATGCACACACAAAAGGCATCTGTGTATCTGAAGAAGTGTGCATGCACACAAAAGCTCATACCAAGAACTAACTTAGTTGGTCTTTAAGGTGCTACTGGAAGGAATTTTTTTATTTTGACACAAAAGGCAGGTATCTATGAGTTTGGGGGAGCTCTAAGGTTTGCAGAAATACAAAAAAATATTTAGGGGCAAACCGGTGGGGGACCCAACACTTTGGGCATGGAATGCTGGCTGTTATGGGAGGGAAGTGAAAAACTGGCACAGAGGAAATGCATGGCATGGCTAGAAACCTGAACAGGAACATTCCACACTGCAACATTTCATTGCAAATTCAGTCTGTGAATTACTATACTACATAGTTTGGGGATTGCATGCAGTATCTCAGACTTCGCTTGGCTGAATTGGCTGGCCATCACCTTTGTTAATTGAGTAGTCATTACAGACTTTCCTCTGCCAACACATTTAAGCTTAAAATAATGAAATCTTAACTCACATGGATTTAAAATGTAAAATTAGCCTCAAAGCCAGGATTTCAATAATAATCCAAGCCAAAAGATTTGCTGATTCAGGCTCCTATTTATCAGGACAATGGACTTCATCCATTTTTTTTCTGGAGTAAGACTAAAATAAAGACAAGCAATTTTAAATCTCATGTGTATGTAATAGACACAATGAGATGACAGCTGATGCCTTCTTTTTGTTAAGTAAGAAGGTTTCTGCTATCATGTTTGTCTGTAACAACTTTGATGTCGATTTGATGGTGATTAATGTTTTTAGCATGCAATGTTGTATTTGATTAAAGGTCTGAAAACTATTTTGTTCATTACTTACTAATTTTTTTAAAAATTAACCACCTACTAGGAAAGAAGATGGAAGAAGCTAATTGTAATACGGGGGGAGTGGGGGGGGACCTGACATACGGAAATAATGAAGATGCAATGCTCACATAATGAATATTTTAATGATAGTTTTTGATGGCTATAGATATATGTGGGTTTTCATGGAAAGGGAATCCTTCTGGGCAGAAATGAATAGATCACATGTAGGGAGCCTCATTAACTACAGAGTGTCCTTCCACCCTGCTCTGATGACAGAACTGTTGTTTGATCTGCTGCCCAGTGAAGTCAATGGGAATCTAGCCTAAGCAGATTCTTCCTCAAAGCACTTTGCAGACATGAGGGCTGTTGAATTGGCTGGGACACACTCTGGCAAAGTGCTTTTGGGATTGGGCTGAGGGTTGGCAAGACATGAAATATCAGATGCAGATTAGTGCACATCTAATTAATTATGAAAGCATTACATTTTGTTCAGCAATGATATTCACTGGGAGGGCTTCCTTTTATCCTCTTCCTGCAAAAACTGGAGGGGGACTTTTGGATGAAAATGCAGGAAATAAGAGTGGTACCAAAAGTGGCTGGATTCTACTTGGCTCCACAGCACCTCCACCCCCCCCCAAAAACACTGCCAGTAGCAGAGGACCCAAAACAGATGAAGAAGAGGCAGAAAGAAGAAATCAGTATGAGAATCTGGATCAGGAGGCTTCACCCGGTATATCAGATGGTCCATTCTTGGTATTGCAGTGGACCCTTGTGCCCTAAGGCCCTTCCCCTTGTACAGTGAGTGATGTGGTCTGGAGCAGACTCGCTTCAACACTGGGAACTATAAACCATGTGAACACATGAGTCATTGCCTAGATCAGGCATGAGGAACCTCCAGCCTGCAGGCCAAATTACACCTGGCAGGGCCCCCAATTTGGCCCACCAGGATATTCTCCCTGCTATGGCCAATTGCCCCAGATGATGTCAGATGGGGAATGCCATGTCTACAAAGAGGACTATCAGGAGTCTTAAATTGCACATCATTTCCCCCTCTGCAAGCATTTGGGGACTTTTACATTTGGCATCAAATGCAAATCCCACTGGGAATGACTTCACTTGGAAAATCTCAACTGGAGCTCCTGAGTGGACTTGATTCCTTCTGCACACCGGCCTTGCATTTGGTGTTGAATTTTAGTTCAGGGTTGAATGCAAGTCCACCGGCATTGGCACCAGTTGTGAGCAACTCAGTAGAACCTATCTGTGCAAAGGAACTTTTTTCTTTTCTTTGCAAACTTGGCTGAACTGAAACAAAAAGACCTGAAATCAAACCACACAGTACAAGGAATTTCTTTTGCAGACCGACTTGGATTAATAGTGATGCCAGGTGCCTGACAGGTGAGTGACTCTGCCCACCTATCAAAGTGGCCCATTAGGCATGTGGGACATGAGGATCTAGCCTACTAGGAGCTGCTAGAGGCTTCTGAGATTAATTGTTTGACCACTATGTTGGCCTGATGCACACAAGTAGAAACCTTTGAACAGTTGTGTAGATAAGAGAATCTCAGTTGTACCTCGCACAACAATAAAAGGTCTAGAAATCCTGTCCTCTTTTCTCTGCTGACTATTCTGTTGTGCACATACCAATACACCATACACAGCAGCAGCACACACAGGACAGCAGTGGCTCACCAGAAGCTGAGAAAACTACACTAGACTTCTCCAGGACCACCTCTACACCCTATAGCTGATGATACATGGCAAATGGCAGGTTGTGGTGTTTGTTTATGTCAGGGGTCAGCAACCTTTTTCAGCCATGGGCCAGTCCACCGTCCCTCAGACCATGGGGTGGGCCGGACTATATTTTGAAAAAAAAATAATGAACGAATTCCTATGCCCCACAAATAACCCAGAGAGCACACATTCTACTCATGTAAAAACACCAGGCAGGTCCCACAAATAACCCAGAGATGCATTTTAAATAAAAGGACACATTCTGCTCATGTAAAAACATGCTGATTCCCAGACCGTCCGTGGACCGGATTGAGACGGCGATTGGGCTGCATCCAGCCGCCGGGCCTTAGGTTGCCTACCCCCTGGGTTATGCACCGGCTCTTTGATGTGCTTTTGAACTACTAGGTTGGCAGGAGCTGGCACTGAAAAACGGGAGCTCACCCCATCGCGGGGATTCGAACCGCCGACCCTCTGATCGGCAAGCCCAAGACTCAGTGGTTTACACCACAGCGCCTCCTACATCCATATTTCTGTTTACATTACTGCTATTATTTTAAAAGTTGCTTTTGTACATGTAAATTGACATATCCCAAAATGAAACTGCCAAATCTTTTTGGCGATGAACTGCTTTTTGGGGAGGGGCAAGGTGTAAGTGGCCACCCTAACTCACTTGCGGAGGAAGAGGAGGTGGGGGGAGCGCCCTGCCCCTGGCAGCGCAATCCCAGTGGGGTGCTATTGTGGCTACCCCCCCTGCTCGCGCTGGGTGCCCTGCCCCCGCAGGCAGTGTGCCCTGCCCCCAGGACGCATGTCCCGCGCCTGCGGGTGGCATGCCCCACCCCCAGAATGTGACCAGCCCCGCCCCACCTGCTCTCTACCCCCCGGTGCCAGAGCATGAAGCTCCACCACTGCCCTAACTATAACTCCCACCATCACTGACCCTTGACCTTATTGACCACAGTTGATGGAGGATGGCATCCAACAACATATGGATAGGTTAAGAGTCTCAGTTCAATTCTGCAGTTAAGAGTCTCAGTTCAATTCCATTTTTAAAGAGCTTGCACAAAAGCATCCTCAGACCTTGGTATGACAGGTTTGCTAATCATGTTCAGAAAAGTTATTTACTGATACTTATAAAATTTAACTAGTTTATTTATTTGGTCTCATACGACATTCACTCAAGAAGAACATTCTGACTTTAAATCAGTTGAAAAAGCACATGGAGTTATATTCAGAATATAAAAGGTTATACAGAAAATTATCATTGAAGATATTTGCTCATACTCAATGCGGCAGGATTTTGTCACCTCTAAGATAGCTCATTAAATGTCAAAGCTTGGTCTATTACTTTACTTTATGCACTACCACTGAGCCTATAAATGTGACACGGGAAGATGTGAATGGCTAGTTTGTGGTTTTAATAATAAAAAGAGATGCAATAAGCTTATATTGGATCTTTGCAAAGGAGGGAAGTTGTATTTCCTTCTGCAGTCTCAGGAGATTAACCCACACAGGGACTGAGTCACACAGTACGATTTCATGGTATGGAAATGCAAAGGGGAGATAAAAATTCCAGACACAAATTACCACAACTGCCAATATGCTGTTTATCGGCTCACATTGAGCACTTACGCTCACATGATTTCCATTGTGCCGTGAGTTGCAGTTCAGTTAATTCATTATGAATAGCAATATTTTTGGATTATATTCAGTTTCTAAAGAGCACATAGCATTTCCACATGAATCCCGGCTTTGTTAGCATGGAAATAGTCAGATTTCAGAGCTACAGCTTGGTTCACATTTATAAATTCTTTTTCTTTGCAAAACCTCTAACTACTACTAGACCCCCAAAGGATATATGCAAACTACCTTATTCCATATTATACTCTGCCCCTGGCCCCATTCAGGTGTCTAGTTAAGGTTTTTTTTGGCCTTCCATCCCTGTTTTCTCATTGTCCTGTCTACACACTTTCATCATCATATTTTTAGCAGAAGCAAGGGAAACGACAGAATGGCATTACTCCTGTTGTCCCTGATTCTGGCTTCCAAATATCCATGGCATGAATGAGGCTATTCATGTACATACTGAACATATGTAGGATCTCTCTTCAGGGATAAATGGGAAAGTACCTTTTAGAGCACCTCATTTTCTAGTTTAGGACATTAGGTCCAAGCAGGAGCAGAGGTGGATTTAGGGCTGTCTGAGCAGTGTGCACCCACTCAATGCTGAGCCAAGCAGGTGCCATCTCAAAGCCCAATAAGGGTCCTAGAGCCCTCATGATGCCTTCCAAAGCTGGGAAAGCACTAACTGGGATTTGGGAAGGAGGTGTGAGGCTCTGATAGGGTCCTAGAGTCCTCCTTCCTCCTTCTGAAAGCCTAGTTAGTGCTTTCCTAGCACTGGAAGGCAGTGTGGGGGCTCTAGGACCCTTCCAGAGCCCTTACGCCTCCTCCCCAAGGCTGGGTGCCTCCTTACCCAACTTTGGGAAGACAACAAGAGGAGGGGGTTGTCAGAATCACAGACTCAACACCAGAAATGATACTTGAGGTGAGATCACATCTCATTACTTTTGTGCATCACAACTGTAACTACTACCGAGATAGCCATGATTGAGGCCTTAGGTTTTGCATTTTTCTCTTTTATGCTTACTTACACTCTTCTTTATGAGATGCAGGTGGTGTTGTGGGTTAAACCACAGAGCCTAGGACTTGCCGATCAGAAGGTCAGCGGTTTGAATCCCCATGACGGGCTGAGCTCCCGTTGCTCGGTCCCTGCTCCTGCCAACCTAGCAGTTCGAAAGCACATCAAAGTGCAAGTAGATAAATAGGTACCACTCCGGCGGGAAGGTAAACGGCGTTTCCATGTGCTGCTCTGGTTCCCCAGAAGTGGCTTAGTCATGCTGGCCACATGACCTGGAAGCTGTACCCTGACTCCCTTGGCCAATAAAGTGAGATGAGCGCCACAACCCCAGAATCATCCGCGACTGGACCTAATGGTCAGGGGTCCCTTTACCTTTTCCTTTACACTCTTCTTTAAAACATCCCTGAATTTTTTTTCTCTACACACACAGTGCAAGATGGATTTTCAGTCATGTTGAGTCTAGTAATTCTTAGATCCTTTCACCTACCCTGAATGGCTACCTATCATTTAAATCTCTGAAGTGGTAAGTATTGATGATTTAGTTATGACTGCTCCAGTAATTGAAGGTCATGAGGAATTACAGCTATCAGGCAAAAAAAGAAGAAAGGAAATAAAAGAAAGGAAAAGGGATAGTCACTATATGGCACAGAGGCTATCAAGGACACACTTCCAGAGACTGATAAATCAAGTTAAAGAGCACCTTAAAATGTTCAGCTAGTTGCATCACTTGAATGGCTAAATAGTTTCATACATCTCTTGAGAAAAGATATTGGCTTGCTCAGTGAAACAGATAATGGGCTATTTGGTAGAAACTGCTAAGGCTTTCTGCTTGGAGCCCAATTCTTTCCATGTCTTGGTAAACTCATTTGTGTGCCTGTTTATTTTTTCATGAGTTCCCTTTTCCTTCAGGAGGCATTGCCTAAGCAAGACATGAGTGGTTCTTCTTAGATTGGAGCAAAACTCAAAGATGAAAACAGCTTTCGGTTTCAGATGAAATAAACTCCATAAACTGCCCAATGAGGCATTATTTAGACCCAAAGATCACAGAAAAATAATCTGAACATGCATACTGAATGCATTTCAATTCTGTTCTTATGGCAGAGGTTCAA